>NC_090921.1:1211514388-1212714388 GCF_040938575.1 Ambystoma mexicanum | reverse complement strand
TGTGACCATGACACAGACACAGGAGACAGCAAGCCGGTGAAGAGCAGAATGCACAGAATGTCTGACAGGTTAAGGCACGCCATGAAGGAGGGACTCTCCAAGAGATTGACCCTAAAGGTAATGGAGCCATTCCATATCCAATGGGATAGCCCTGTTAGGACTATACTTTGGGTGGACTATAAAGTGTACAGCTCCCTGACAAAGATATGTGTTCACCCCTTACCTAGGACAGATGACCTTATTGATTAAGTAGGTTGCTGCTAAATACATGGGTACCTTTGACCTTACAGCCGGGCACTGGCACTTCAGCCACACTGACAAAGCAAACAAAGTGTCAACATGTTCCACCCCAGAAGGGCATTATCTGTTCATTGTCATGACATTTGGGTTAATAATGCTACCACCTTTCAAAGGATGGAAATCCAAGTCCTATCAGGCTTGGAAGACTTCAGCATTGCCTGTCTAGATGATGGTGCAGTATTCAGCCACACCTGTGAAGACTGTCTTTTCCATCTTAAACAGGAGCTGAACACCCTGAAAAATTATGGCTTCACTATCAAGGCATCAACGAGTCAAATAATGCTGGGGACTGTAACGTACTTAGCACAAAAAGCGGGTGGTTATTTTAAACACCTTCGTACAATGTTTTATTTATTTATTTATAGTATAACACAGCCAATAGTATTTCTATACAATCAACAAAAGAAATAATATATCGGGCACTTTGAAACACAATTTACTTTATCTATATGCGCCTTACAAATGCACAATAAATAACAGTAAAACATTGATTACAAAATCTGATTTAAGAGTTCTTATATTCAATTATAACAAATAGATTTAATCAAAAAAGCCTTTAAAAAAGCCCTAGAGGTTGGTAATTTGATAGATCAAGTTAATGGTCCTCATTCCGAGGGGGGCGGTACCGGTAAGGAGACCGGTGCCAGTAATCCCTTCGCGCCCTATTCCGAGGTCCCTTTGCGGCCCCGTCCTTAATGCCTGCTTTTACCAGGCGTTATGGACGGGACCCGCAAAGGGACTTCAGAGCTAATAACGGTACCGTAATTTACGGTACCATTATTAGCACCCTCCCTATGGGGGCTCAAATGGGAATGGGGATTGACATTTTCAATGGGGACTTACCGGTCCCGCAAACGTCGGACTAGACCGGTAAGTCCCCATTGAACCAGGGCGGACACGGTACTGGTATAGGTGCTAGTCATGGCGCTGATATCGCCATGACTAGCACCAACCTTGGAATGAGGCCCAATGTCTTTGCCCATCATAGAGCTATTACAAAGATAATTCCTCTAAAATGGATGAATTTTAGCATTATCGTGTGCCTGTATAGCCCGCCTGCGTACAACAGAGAGACTTTCGCATACCACTAACAAATACTTGGTGGTTTCTAACACATTGTTGCCACATAGTCTGCATGTCCCAGCTTGGGTGATGTTATACCTAGCATCACTTATTTCCAAGGGCTCAACTTGATTAAATTTAATTTTGAGATATTCCCATAACAATTTATTACTGGGAAGAGAGAAATTGTATCTGCAAAGTTTGGTGTCTCTAATGCGATATTCTATGAATAGTGCATTATTCCTCTTAGGGGCAAGATCCACCACTGTTTGTTTGAATTTCCTCTTTTGTGTCATTGATTTTGTGAGTTTTTGTATCCTTGATCATTTGTATATGTACCATGTAGGTCAACGAATTCAATCCCAATCCTAGCTGTATAGAATATCTGATCAATCGCACTGTCTCTTAGCAAGAATAACCATTTATGATCAAGGAAATTAGAGTGAAGTGACTTCCATTGTTGCACTTCCATTGATAATTGAGATGTCGAGCAACCCGTGCTGTGCTTATTCTGCAGATATTATATTCTGAATAGACGTATTCCATAGGGGTACAAGCCGGAAGTCTAAGCAAGGTTTTCAGGAATTTACTTTCGAGGAGATCTATTTCCTTGTTATGTTCACAGGCCCACCTCTATATGTCATGGAGGGTATGATTTTTGCTTTATGTACCTTTAAAATTGAATTAACTGAGTAGCCACTGTGAGGATGGGAAAAGAATCTAAGGACCACCAGTTTCTGTCCAACCTGACGTTTCGTTTTGTTTAGTTGGACACTCCATTTAAGCTTAGTATCTATGATAATGCCTACTTATTTGAATTGTGTCACAACCTCTACCTTGTTACCATTTAGAGTCCACAAATGTCTTTTTTTCTTATTGTTCCTAGTCGGATGAAATGCCATGATCTTTGTTTTATCTATGTTGATCGTGAGCCCACTAAGTTTAGAATATTTACTAAGCATATTCAGTTGTTCCTGTAAACTATTTGGAGAGCTATCTAATATGACCAAATCATCTGCATACCCAAGCCAATTGATAGGATAATCACTCAGCCGGGGAGGGCAGGTGATGGTAGAAGAGAGAGTGTTTGATTCGTCTGGTAGGTAAAGATTGAATAGAGTTGGAGGATAGAACCCTGCTTCAGCCCCACAAACGTGGGGATCCAGTGCATCGCTGATCCCTTTCTATTCAGTCTTACTCTCACCAGTGTCCCATCATGTAAAGCCATGATCATCCTCAGCAACCCTAAGGGCACATTCCATTTAAGAAGTTTGTGCCAGAGTAGTCCCCTTTTAACTTTGTCGAACACAGAACGAAAATCTACAAATTACATGTATACAGATTTGCGTTGAGTGAACCATGTCTGTTGCACAATTGTGGTTAAGGTGAGTATCTTATCTATGATGTTAGTAAGCTTGTGAAATCCTGTTTGATTGAGCAAAGGTCTTAGATGGGGCGTCTTGCATAGGCAGGATCCTGTAATTACCAGTATCGTCACTAGGACCCCTTTTGTGAACTGGGACTATGATGCTATCCGTCCATGGTTTAGGGAGCAAGCTAGACTCACCGATTACTAGAACAAGTCTATGCAGGACTTGAGGCCACCACCAAGATCTTTGTTGCAAAGATGAATTACAGAAGCAACCTGCCCCTGGTCCCTGTGAGTGTTTAACACTTTTGATACTTTTGGAAAGCTATTGCTTTTGTAAGAGATGAGTCCATCAGTTAAGTAATAGATCTATAGGATCCACATCCAAAGGTGTTAAGTCGATGGTATTGCCAGGATGGGACACCCTGCTAATTATGGGTGCATATGTTTTGGTGCAATTTCTGTTGTCCTTGAAGGCTCAAGGGTCTCTATAATTGGAACTTAGAGCCGACATTGCCCTATCCACATTGAAACAATGATTTTTAGTCATGTTTGATAAATGGCCTTCCTGTGTGGATTTGGCATAGTCTTCTGTCTTCTGCCAATATGTGTAATCAAGCAAACCCGCGAAAGTGTCGTTTTACGTTTTTTCCTAGCTCACTGATCTCTTTGTCAAAGGATCTGCAATGCGTTTAGTTCTTGTTTACATATTTTCGTGAAGCATCACCGTGGGTTTTCCATGTCAGACGGAAATGTTCGCTTTCTTCCCTACTTAATATTGTCATGTCAATCACATTAGTGTAAGGACTATGATTGACGAAAATATAGTCAATGACAGGCGCATATGTATGGGCTACTCTAGTGTATTGACCGTGAGTGTAGCTCGGGCAATGACCGTTCAACATAATGAAGTCATATGATTATAATAGGGTAGCCCATTGCAATCATTTAGCTTTGTTTTTTTGTTCTTAGAAACGGGGCAGTAATGTGTGTAGTGTTTTAGAATGTCCCAGGACATTTTAGCTATTAATAGATAATAAGTGTGTGAGTCAATCTTGCAAACTTGACATGTGTTACCTAGACTAATCAGTAAGCCACCCTTAGATCTGCCTTTATTGCTTTTAGTCGCCAATGTTTGGACCGTGTGGAGGCCATCAATAACAAGTGGGTCCAGAAGACAGGTTTCCTGCAGGGCCATTATACTAAAGTTGGAAATATGTTCAGTCAAGCCATCTTCCTCAGTGTGGTGTCTGAATCCTTGGTAACGATGGACAATGGCTTTCTGGGGTCGTTTTAATGTATGGGATTGTAATATAGGGGGCAGCCAGTAACAAAAAGTGCCATCAATCATATCTTCCTCATCTGGCGTCGAATAAGCATTTACATTTCACAGGCTGTGTTCATTTACAAAAATAATGAGTGTCCCATCACCCCATGCTTGGATAGGAACCAAAAGGGATAGACGTCGATATGCCAGATCCTTATTCGTTGAAACAATGTCATGCTTTCTTAGTGGGGCTTTAATAATGGAGCAATCCTAACCCAGTTCCCCCTAAATCCACATCATAAAATATAATTCATCTAAAACAGCAGGATTATGCAAATGAACTTGGGCACAAGCATGCTAATTATCTTCAATTAGATCAGCAGCAGCAATATCATCAGATCGAAGGCAGCGTAATGGAAGGATGTTGTGAAACAAATGCAATAGAGCTTCAGTGTCTCTATGGACTAATGAGGTATTTGATACTGGAATGGTCATAGTGGACTTGTATGACATCTGTGTCACCTTGATAAAATAATTCTATGACAAGACCGGAGGCAATCATTATGCTTAATCTTCTGTAATACTGCTTCAAACACAGCTTTTCAAATCACGACCATTTTTTTTTTTTTTTTTTTTTTTACAATAAATGTAAAAACAAACTTCCAACTTTATCCAACATGGATCATTCAAACCAGACCCAACTGTGTCTCAACTACATTTCCCATGTGGCCTCAGGTATCCTGTAGTCCAAGCCTCAATGTGAGCCACCAGTAGGACTCCCTCTCATAGTATAACTCCTCCTCTGCCTAGGTGCTTCCCTCTTCTTTTTGCTGCTCACACAGATAAGTAGATTCTTGGCACCTTTAAGGCCATTCATTTGTATTATATGGTTTTCTTTTGTGTAAGGTTTCATAATTGCGCATGTTACCGCGCGCAAGTGTTGGTTGATATCATTGATAGTTATAATGCGCGCTTTAAATGCCCAAATTATTTATACTTTTGACGTATATATTTATTAATATGAACCGCGTCAGTGTGTTTTGCGGCCGCGGCTCATTCTTAAGAGTTCAGAGGAAGGCGGAGCCCCGCGGGCTTTATCGCTCGCTCTAGGGGCCCGCCCACCTCTTCATTGGGAAAATAAAATGAAACTCCTCTGAGGCCGCGGGAGTCCGGCCCCTGAACACGGCTGTGACGCCGCGGGCGTGACGGCGCTCGTATTGCGCATGTGCTCGGCAGCAGTATCGATCTGTGTAACAGTCGAAGTCTAGTCTACGCCGTAAAGAGCATTTCCAAAGCTCCGGAGTCCCAGCGTCCGCGGGAACATCGCACCGCTACTTTATGCAGCTCTACCAGAGGCAATCTAAAAAAAAAAAGGAGAGGATTTCTCATCCATGGCTATTTGTTCTGCTGAAGGAGGGCTCCTCCTCAGAGACTTCTACACAACTGTGTGAGACTCCATAAGCCCCTATCACACTTTTTCCCTCATTGAAGGCTCAGCCTTATAAGCCAAGGTCATGGCAAGTGATAGGGGAGAAGAAGATATTGGGAAGAATTCGAGGAGCAGGAAGAGGATATGCAGGAGGAGGAGAGAGACCAGTTTGAAGAGAGTGTTAGGCGATTCACTGGTTAGAGCTGTGGCTCAAGGTGTGCAACCTCTACAGGAGAGACCCCAGATTTTGGAGGGTTTACTGGTCACTAAAGCTGGCAGTCAAGAAGATCCAGGTGAGGGGACCTCCACAAGACCTCTGGAGAACACTAATAGGGGAAGTAAAGTGGCCCGGAAGAGGAAACACTCTTCTACCCCCCGGGCTCTATCAGGGGACTAGGTGACCAACCCCAGGAGGCAGCTGATGCCTTTCATAGACTTAAAGAAGCCTTTTTGGCAAAATCAGGAGTGCCCTGTCTCGTACCCCCTACCCCAGGGGCAGATAATGTGGGGAACAAAAGCTCATTGTCAGAAGGGTATGGTGAAGAAGAGGACAACTAGAGCCTTTTGGGCAGAGAGAAACCTCTGAAACAGCCCACAACAGAGAAAAGTAAAGCCAGCGCAGTGGAGGCTACCCCTGATGAGGACATATCGGATATGTTCGAGCTGGATGCGATCAGACATCCGCGGTCCACAGAATGGACCCCTTCACCAAGGGTGGCTATTTATATGGCCCAGAAAATAAGGAAACCTCTTGAGAAGGAAACAAGATTCCGACTCAGATCCGAGTGCCCAAGACCGGAGTTAAATGGTAAAGTCGCCGAGACTCCAGAGTTAGACCCGAAAATGCTCACATTCGTTTCTAAAACAAATAAAGATGTGAGAAAGGGCATGGACCGAGCCTGGCGATCATGTCAAGATAAAATACTGGACCTGACAGGGCCCATTGCAAAGATTATGGACCTCACAGAAAGAGCCAAGGACACTGGAGAACCAGTAGACCCTTATGTCCTGGCTAACTGGGCTCAGCGAACTGTATGTCTTCTAGGGAATGCGAACTCGGCAATTTCAGCAGAAAGAAGACGATCTACGTTGCTTACAACTGACAACAAGCTAAGCGACTTAGCTTCGTATGAAGCAGGAGAGGGCGCTCAAGGTCTGCTCTTTGGGGACACCTTCGTGAAAGAAATGAGCAGGTTCGTAGGAACCTATACGGCCCTCGAGAAGGCACAGGTGTCTATCAAGAAAGTTTTTCCCTGGCGAGTTTTTGCCGGGGTCGGTCGATATAGAGGCCGCTCGACCGGCCGGTTTAACTCCAACCGAAGGCCACAGGGGCCGAGAGCCCAGTACTGGGAATCGCGGCAGCAAGATGCCTTCTTCCCAAATAGAGGCAGAAGTTTCAGAGGAAGAAGCGGAAGAGGCTACTTCAGGCACCAGTCTAATAACTCAGGTGAGAGTACGCAAGACAATATACCCTCCAGTGGGGGGTAGAACCACGCTCTTTATGCACAACTGGCGAAGGCTTTCTGCAGACGCTTGGGTACTTCAGTCAGCGCAGGGTTACAAGTTAGATTTTGTGAGTTGCCCCAAGCAGAGGAAACCCCCACCGTGCTTACATTGCTCAGCGGCAGAAGCACCTTACTAGACAAGGAATTGCAAGAGTTAGCGCGAAAGCAAGCCATAGAGAGAGCGCAGTCTCATTCGTCAAGCTTCCTGAGCAACATGTTTTTAGTGCACAGGAAAGGCAAGGTTCAACCGGTTATAAATCTGAAGGAGCTAAACAGCTGGCTAGTCTACAGACATTTCAAGATGGAAGGAGTCCATCTGCTAGCAGACCTTCTCAGGAAAGGGGATTGGTTGGCCCGGTTAGATATGAAAGATGCCTATCTGACAATACCAGTGGCATTTCAGGACCGCAAGTTTCTCCAGTTTATCTGGAGGGGCCAGAGATGGCAGTTCAAGACCCTACCATTCGGTCTAGCCTCAGCCCCGTGGGCATTTACGAAACTGATGAGACCTCTAGCAGCTGCTCTCAGAGACAAGGGCATACGGATGATCATCTATCTAGACAACATTCTATTTATGTCAGAGGACAGGGAGAGACTACTAAGTCAAATTCAATGGGCAAGCAGACTGATTGCAGAGCTGGGGTTTCTCATCAATACAGAGAAATCGGACTTGGTGCCTTGCATGAGAAGAGTTCCTAGGTTTTGTGATAGATACAAGAAAGGCTTCTCTGGAACTTCCCGGCGCCAAGATCAGAGCGATGAAGAAGGATCTAAAGACAGCTCTGAAGAAGCCGGTTATATCGCTTTGCAATCTAGCCAGGATAGTGGGTCTCCTAGCAGCCTCGATCCAAGCGATATTCCCGGGCCCTTTACACTATCGAGCTCTTCAGAGGCTCAAGATAAGATTCCTACAGAAGGGTTGGAGATATCATCATCTAGTTTGTTTAGACAAAGACAGCAAGTCAGAGATTCAGTTGTGGCTCAGCAACATGGAGGCCTGGAATGGCAGAGCCATTTTCAGGGACATTCCAGAGATAGTCATAGAATCGGATGCCAGCAGATCAGGCTGGGGAGCGAGATGTGGGCTCGTCGAGACAGGCGGGAAATGGTCAAGAGAAGAGTTAGAGATGCACATAAACTGTCTGGTGCTCTTGGCAGGATCTTTTGCGGTCAAGTCATTTACCAAAGATCAAGCGAAATGCTGCATCCTGCTACGGATGGACAATATTTCGGCAGTGAGATACATCAACAAACTAGGGGGCATGAAATCCAAGATGCTAGCAGAATTAGCAAAGGATTTTTGGCATGATTGCTTGGAAAAGGAGATAGTAGTGAAAGCAGAATATCTCCCGGGAGTAAAGAATACAGTAGCAGACTGGAACTCCCGATATCTAACAGACTCCAGCGACTGGAGGCTGCACAAATCAGTCTTTGAGAAATTGCAGCAGAAATGGGGTCCTTTCGATATAGACCTGTTTGCATCGAGACTGAATGCCCACCTGCCGAAATATTTCAGCTGGAGACTGGACCCGGAAGCGACCGGAACAGATGCGTTCATGCACAACTGGAAGGGGCCCGTTCACTATGCTTTTCCCCCCTTTGTGATGCTGGCGAGAACCCTAGCAAAGACTTGCAGGGAAGGAGCAGAGCTAGTGATAGTGACACCAGAATGGAAGTCGCAAGCATGGTTTCCAGTTCTGATGGAACTTTCTATGGATTTCCCCCAGAGGATTGCCTACAAGACGTATCTCCTACTCGATCCGAGAGGCGATCCACACCCGCTGATTCAGAACAGGACGCTGCATCTCATAGCATGCAAAATTTCAGGCGCAGATGGTGCCTGCCAGGGCTTTCAGAGCAAGCTACAGAATTTATCAAAGTATCGTGGGCTCCATCCACAATCCAGAGCTGTGATTCCGCTTGGCAGGCCTGGGTCAGATGGTGCAGGGGGAGGAGTATTTCTCTCATTTCAGCTCCAATAGAACATATACTAAATTTCCTAGCATCATTGACAGCTAGGGGAAGAGCTTTCAGGTCAATAAGAGTTTATAGGTCAGCAATTTCGGCAGGTCACGAGCACATAGATGGAAAACCTGTGGGAGAACATCCAGCAGTGACTAGACTCCTTAAAGGAGTAAAGCTTACTAAACCCCCTTTACCTAAATTTTCAACGCTTTGGGACGTTAATAAAGTTCTACAATTGTTTGAACAATGGCCTCGAAACGACCTATTATCGAGCAGGCAACTGTCAGGGAAGCTAGCCACATTACTCTGTTTGATCTCCTGCAGGAGAGTATCAGACGTCAAAGCATTAGAAATTGACAGAAAAATATTTTATCCAGAAGGCATAGCGTTCAACCTGGCGCAGCGTACCAAGACAAATTCTAAAGTGATTAGCTACCCCTATTTCCCAGACAACAGCAAGCTCTGCGTAGCGTGATGCATTAAGTGCTATGAAGCAGCGACAGCGGCAGTGAGACCTCATAATGTCACTCAGCTTCTCATTTCACGAAGAAAGCCTTATAAAGCAGTAGCCCCAGCTACCATTGCAAGATGGGTAAAAGAAATTATGGAACTAGCAGGCATAGACATTTCTGTCTTTGGAGCTCATTCGACCAGGGGATCCATGGCTTCGGGAGCTTTCGCAGTTGGAGTTCCGCTGCATGAGATCTTGAAAGCAGCAGACTGGTCTAGCGATTCTACGTTCAGAACTTTCTATTTTAAGCCTCTAGCGAACATTGCATCTGCAGTGGTTGAAAGCTTTGAACAAGCATAATGATCGCCTCCGGTCTTGTCATAGAATGAAGATTGCCAAAGCGCATAGCGCAGGAAGTCTTGATTCTATTAAAGACAAGGAGGTGATCATTATCCCTCCCTGAGGGAATGTCGCTATATAAATGTCTGCAACTATGATACTAATGTGACATTTTTTCCTTTGAGAATAGGCAGCGAATTCCCCACCCTGACATATCTATTTTGATTTTTTATTTAAGGGGAAGAGCAGAAAAACTCAAGAAAGTGACGCGATGTTATATCCCAGTGAGACAACCATCGATACTTATGCCAGGGAGGAAGATCCCGGTGGTTAAGAGAAAGACTTTTAAATGTGAGTGCAGGCAGAGCAACAGAAAAGAAGAGGAAAGCACCTAGGCAGAGGAGGACTTATACTATGAGAGGGAGTCCTATTGGTGGCTCACATTGAGGCTGGGACTACAGGACACCTAAGGCCTCATGGGAAATGTAGTTGAGACACCGTTGGGTCTGGTTTGAATGATCCATGTTGGATAAAGTTGGAAGTTTGTTTTTACATCTATTGTTAAAAAAATTGGTCATGATTTGAAAAGCTGTGTTTGAAGCAGTATTAAAAAAGATTAAGCATAATGATCATCTCCATATCTTTAATAGAATCAAGACTTCCTGTGCTATGCGCTTTGGCAATCTTCATTGTTCGAGATTTTCAAAAATCATAGTCTTCTAGTTCAGTGTGTCTTTCTTTCCAGAGGTCTGAAGGGGTTTATGGGTGCTCATGCCATTAGTGGGAGTGCCTGTAGGTTTGGTTAAGTAGGCATGATGTCATTATTCCCTCAGGCAGAGCCATTGATATAGCAATCAGAATCTGCATGCCTGACTCTTGTCCTACTTCCCTTGTCGCTGTTTTTTGCTTTGATGCCCATTGTTCAAATTATGATCTACATGCCTTCCTTCTGTCGTTGTAATGTCAATAAACCCTTCCTCGTTGACGATAAGAAAAGAGGTACTAGAGTTGGAGTTCACAACCCCTTTTTATTAACATGCCTAGTATTCCTGTTAAGAATGGCGTAGAATACGTTTCTGGTATTACTATATCCCTCTTTGCACCTTCTCTTTGACATGTTTGATGGGAGTTCGTATGAGCCATTTTTGTCTGGAGTAGCTCCACTGTCAGGTGGCACGCAGTCGTCCATGTCTGCTGCTTGTTTCATTGTTTTATCAATGTGTGCCGTTTCTTGAGCTCTGACCTTCTCAGTGGGATTTTTTACATCCGGTAAGGTCGTCGGGCCCAAATGTTGAGTAATAGGGTCAATATCAATAGCTGTGGCGATATTGCAGACAACGTTGGAAATTGATTTGCTAGGCGTGAGACGTGTGAGAATGAGATTAATAAGGGATGTATGATTGGTTGCAATATTTTTTACCTCTTCGCATGATGTGATTAATGTAGGGAAGAAACTTTCCAAGTACGTGTACACTACGGTGGGCAATGTGATGCCTGCGCTTAGTGTTTGTGATGTTTCTAGTGGCGTTGCAGGTATGGGTGAAAGTACCAAGCGTGAAGTAGAATTGATACTTGACACTGGCTCAGGCAAGGTGGAATTGTGTGAGGGAAGAATCAGAGTGCGAAGCAGACTTCTATTCAAAAGATCTTCGCTTATGACATGCATTTATGCCATTTCTGAAGCCGGCCCTTAGTTGTGGTGGTCGTGACAGATAACAACGTCAAAATTGGCTCACAGTTTGTCACAGTGGACTTACTAATTGCAGGCATATGTATGCCAACTGCTAAGGACATGAGCTGCTGGTTGCTTTCGGTGACGGGGGACAAGGAGGAAATAATGTCCACTATCAACTTGCTGACTAGACGCGCCAGAGAGGAGGACAAGTGCATGTCCAGCAGATCAGATAGACTGGGCAATAATGTCTCTTTCGGCGTCAATAAGTTAGTGATTTTAGTCGTCTCAGAGGGGGCTTTAATGATCTTTGGCAGGTGTGTTCTTGGATGTCGTAAGCCATATTTGCAATTAGTAGTGTCTTTAGCCTTGTTGCTATTCATAGTAAATAAGCGGAGTGTGCCATTCCTTGTCTCTTCCGCCATCAGAAGTGTCCCCATGTTATCCACTCTTATCCTGTTGACGGCGTGATTGGGACGTGTGTTGAATGCTTCGTACATGGCACGCAGCACTGTCACTGCACAGAAGTGCTGCTTCAGTTCCCTGCGTGCAATTGAATAGGCAGAGGGAGGGGTAGTTGAAAGGGCTCTCAGGGCACAGCAGTCGCCACCACTGAAGATGTGGAAAAGGTAGTCCTCCTCCGGGAGAAGCCGCAATCAAGCCAGGTAATCGTGATTTAGATGAAATACAATGTGCAAGACAAACAAGCAAGTGGTCCAGGATTGGGCCCTCCCCACACTCAAACCTGGCTGCATGTGTTCCTTGGCTTCACTGGGTAATCCCTGTCTTTTTTTTAATCAAGGGGTGTGAGACCCTTGCCCTTCCCTTGAATGAGCTGAGATCCAAAAAGCTGCCAAGGAGAGCAACTTGGACTCCTGCCCGCCAAGCAGCTTTTCCCAATTTAAAAGATGGCTGGTGCAGGGTGCCTGTTCGAAAGGTCCCAGACTGTGGGCAGGAATTCATAATTCAGATAGACACCTGTGAATTTCTAATTGGAGCAATTTTAGTACTTCTGGACTCTGCTGGGGGTAGAACAGCCCGTTGCCTATGTTAGCAGGCGACTGATGAAAAACTGGGCCGCAATTAAGAAAAACACATTTGCCATGGTGTGCGCTGCATGCAAGTGGAAACCCTACATGTTTGGGTCTCACCTTACTGTCCAGACTGACAACAGACCTCTCAGGTGGCCAATTGCTCTGCAGGGGATAATGCAATGCTTTTGTGTTGGCCCATATCTTTTCGGGAATGAATGATGGACATACAGCATAAGAGGGGTTCACATGCTCCAGTGCAAATGGACTCAGTATGTACTTTCACCTTGATGATGAGCCAGTCTCTTAAAAGGATTGTGCACACCAGTTTTTGTCTGGGGGGATGTGCGACACCATGCCATCTGCGCCTGTATACAAGCCCATGTTTCTGAGTTTTGCTATGCAAAGTTATGCTCGTTTTCTCTCTCCGAGAGTGAGCCCTAGTTTGCAATGTTCCATGTTAATAAAGTATAACAGACATGTGTGCTCTTGTTGGTGCCTGTCTACTGACATACCAGCAGCTGCATTGTTTTCAACATTACAGCCACAGAATAACATGTACATTCATGAAACACCTCCTGGAAACCAAATTATTACAACAGCCATGGGTTACTTTTACAATAGGCACAAATTATTTAAACTGTATAACCCATGCACTGGTGGCACAATTTTAGTTAAATATAATTAAAAACTATATCTAGTTTGACCTAGTGGTCTATGATTAAATACATTTATAAATGCCAAACTAATTTCTTGTGACTCCTGCAGCTGCCAGGTCCCTTTTTTTGTATTGCTGTCTGTGGCTCGGGCATTAACACACAACAGATTTTGGGGCGTGGATGCCCCCTCTATTCTCTGCTGGGAAGGCTGGGAAGGCTTGACACTTTCTCAGGAGCACGTGGCATTCCTCTATGGGGTAGGGAGAGAGCTAGATATTTCATTGGTTCTACACCATCACTGTGCATCAGGAAATTGCGAATCCGAAAAGATTGAATCGCAAAATCTTGTTGTGCACTCTATCACGTAGATCACTTTTCGCCACACCACATCCCCCTACTACCCACATCTACACCCTGTTTTGGTGACACACAAAGCAGTGTGCCGCTGACACTCCTGTACCCCTGTGGCGTCAGTTTCCTCCCATTAACGTGGTTCGAAACTGACGCTGCAGGGTCCCTTTTACTTTTATTCTCTTTTTTGCCCCCCCGCCCCCGTTCAATGGCATGGAAGCAGGGCAAACCCCAGCAACCCCCGAACGCATAATGCCGAACAACGGGAGTGGGGGTCACCCCCGCAAACCCTGCTCCACATGTTCGCCATTATGGGACTCGATTTTTTTTTCACAAGCCGCAGGATTCTGGGCCTCGACGTCTGGAGTTAGACAACCCTGCTTTAAGCACAAAACAGAACAATTGAAGATTTTCTAAGAAGGGGTTAATGTTTTATTTAAATACTATTGCCCGAAATAGGGCGCACAGTCGAAACCATATGAAAGTTGTTGCATCCCAATTTACAGCTAAATTGCTTTACTGCACAGCACACATTCGTTGTCACCATTACCACACATTTCTGTTTAAATTAAACAATGTTTTAGGACGAGCAGCCTTTATTTGTGCATACAATATCAGTGGCATGAACTTGTCAGATTTCGTTAAATGCGAAAAATAATATTTTTAAATGGACACTTAAAATCTGAGTTGTGAAAGAACCGCTTGCTTGCAAGACTCCTCTGGCTTTGCGGAAAATGTGTACCTCTGCATTGAAGGAAACAACACACATCATCTATCTTGAAAGCACGGACGTCAGCACTGTGCAATTATGCAAAGCCACGGGATGCGTGAGCCGTTAGCCTTTTCCTGGCGCATACGCACATTGCAACAATATGTATATGTCATGAATTGTGTACTAACGGACAAATGTTGAACTCTGCTAGCGCCATTTCATCTACAAATGCAAATTTTACTGAAAAAATATGCATGAAAAGACTGATGCGCGTCGGTTCAACCCACATTAGACTAACACATTGAACACCGACCAAGGGCATGATAAAACAACGCACGATTTCGGATTCCGGACACATCCGAGAGTAGTAGAATAACAAGCTGGCAGCAGCCACCGGCTGCCCACATGTATGTGACAAGAAAAGCAGCAACCGGGGTACAGTCCAGTGCGTAACTGATGCGCGAATCCGCCCAAACTGCACGGATAACTGAGGGAATTATGCAAAGAGGCGGCCACTCTGCTGGAGGGAGTGAGGCTCTGCAGTGGCACCGGGCTGTCTGCTGAGCAGATGATTTACCTCTCCAAAAACAGCAATACATTTCCAAGCCTCCGCCTTTCATGAACCCGACCGAAACAAGCAGGGGATTGGCTTTCAAATATTGTCACTTCAGTGAGTAAAGGTGAAATAAATTAAGTATAACATTTTAATTGCATGTACTGTCTGTACATCTGTCAAACTGCATGCTTTTTTTCTGATAGTTTGTTTATCGAACTGAAGTCCTGTAATTATTATTTTTTTGCATTTGTAAAGCGCTCACACAGCCCGCAGGCATCGAGGCAGTTTGGTTTTTGTTTGTGCGTTGTTTTTTTGGTCTTAGTTGCGTATTTATAACACGCTGAAACACCCAGAGGTTTCATAGCACGGAGCTGTGTTGCTTCGTGTCGTCTTGCTTCCAAGGCGAGCACGTTGCCACTGAGCTATCCTCCCATGACACAATGTCAAACCTTTACACATCCTGTAGGGATGTGTGTGATGACGCTTCCTATTCCATTTCCCTGGTTATGTCCATTGCTAGAGAATTCTTTATGGAAGGGCTGCCTAAGTGGAAGGCCTGCAAAGGCATTACCCGGCAGGGGAGGGAATCGTCCTTTTGCCAGGCTGCTGTTGTGCCCCTCTCTGGCATCACGGCTGTGATTGCTGGCCACATGACGGAGGCAGCTGTTCTCTTCATCCTTTGTGTGCCAGCAAATAAATAGCTGATGCTTGCTTCTGGGCCAGCCAGCTCCTAGTTGCCCCTCTCTAGTGGTTCTAAGGAGCCGCATGGAGGCTGCTCCCACCTATTCAGGCACTTTGGCCTGCAGAAAGGCAGGGATAGGACCAAGGTTAGCTGATTCCTATTGTATGGATAGAGCATCAGAAAAGCTACAGTGTGCCACGCCGGGCACGGGCAGCATCTCACTCACCACTGGCCACTTTACCAAGGCTCAAAGCTGTGGGCAGCCCTTCAGGAATCTTTCTTGACTGTAACGCGAGGTAGGGATACATTGAGCCACATAGGAATCTAATTTAATCCTGGCAGACTGGAAGGTGGTTGACTGGAAGGTGGTTGGGCCTGACCCTTGTGGACAGTGAGCAGCCTCTAATGAAATGCAGGGGACGAGATGAGAGAGAACCCTTGGATTCAGGAAGCATTAAGGGGAAGGTAGGACAGCCCCAAACCCCGCATCAGAGGGCTTGTGCAGGTTCTATATGAAATAGTTCCACAAGTCCCGAAGCCACTGCATGCAGCTGTGAGAGAGAAGACAACTGACAGCACTCTGACACACACACACACACACACACTGGAGGTGGAGCTCTATAAAGGGGGGCGCAATCACCCATTGGTCGGCGCATCCCTCCTCCATAGTGTTTTGTCTCTTGTCTATGTTCATGAGTGATAACACATTCGTCTGTCCTCTATGTCTATTAAAATCCAACTGCTGTTGGTCACAAGTGCGGGCGGTGTTACCGCCAAGAAGGTTCAGTGTAAAGCAGATTAAAGATGAGTGTACACCTTCTCACATCGGCTCTGAATTTTATTACATGGACTTCATTGCACATCTAGTCTTATATTTAACAATGATGATGAGGTTTCGAGCACCTACTCGTGCCGCGGTGTAAGCAGTGCTACATCCTGTTTTCACTCTCTTCTCCGCTCCGGCCTGAGACACCCACCCACACCGGCATGTTTTCTTCCCACACGCCTGCCTGCTTCAGCCGTGCCACGCAAGCCTGCTCGTCGTGCAGGCACCAATCATCATTTATCGTGCTCCAGGGAGCTGCGCACTCCATCTCCAGTACGAGTGGTCAAAATCACACGCTGGCATCCTGCAACACGGTTTTTGCCAGCCCAGACAGTCCATTTTGGTGCCAGAGTTTGCGCAGCAGCACATGCACAAGCAGATTTGGAGAGCAGCAACACTGCAACTAAGGAGGTGAGAGTGTGCATACACTGCCACTTTGCCTGCATCATCTAGAAAACAAAGTTGCATTATTAACAGCAAAAAAAAAAATACCCCGAGATCCTTTCCATAGACTTTCAATATGCCGGATGAAGAAGGTGTTAGCAGGACCGCAGCGCAGATGCCACCCTCCCCCACACCAGCGCTACCCTCTAGGGAAGAAAGGAGTCATAATTCGCTGCAATTACAGGCAGTCCCGCCTTTTGACCTAACTGATACCAGCAGCCTGGCACCACGCTGGAATAGATGGCTCAAGGAGCTCAACATCTACATCGATGCCACTGGTGTGCAAGAGGAGCGTCGCCTCAGAGGCATATTGATGCACTCACTAGGTCCAGTTGTACGAGACATTGTGGTTGAAATGCCTGAAACCACCACTGACACATTCCAGGGCATTATTGACGCGTTAAACAATTACTTTGCTCCACTAAGAAATGTGGACTACGAACGCCATATTTTTCACATGTCCACTCAGGAGAAAGGCGAGACCCTAGATAATTTCATCATGGGACTGCGCAAGAGTTAAATACTGTCATTTTGAGCACTACACAACTGACAAAGCACTAAAATCCCAAACAATTGCTGCCTGCGAGTCAGCAGAATTCCACAAGAAGTTATTACAAAAGACCAGATCTCTGGATGAAATATTGCAACTTGCCTGGGCGGACATGGCGCTCTCCTTACAAACGGAATTCTGGGTAACGTTAAAATCACTCAAGGTGCACCGACAGCATCCATCTGTCAAATGAGGTCGACTGAAAAGACATTCAACAATGATCAAAGGAAGTGTTATTGTTGCAGATATAATTTCATGCATGTGGGCCCCTGTCCAGCCATAGGCCACACTTGTGGCCTTCATTGCGCATCCAGTCTTATATTTAACGCATAGTGATTTCCTGTCAGTCATCCTAAGGAGGAGAATACATTTTTGAACAAGCTAAATAACACAACCTCTAGGATCATTCTCAGGTAACACTGTTGTTTATTTTCTATCTTCAGGCTGTTCACCTGATCTTGATTCAGTTTGCCTGGAGCATGGCTGGAGAGGGTGTGACAACTCTGACCCGGCATAGATTTGCCTAGTTTTGCCATGGAATCCTACAACCGCACAACCTCTATGCATTCTTTAAGGCTGCTCTTTCTGGCACCAGTAGCCCGCTGACAGTGAGTGCCCTAAAGAATAGACTTAAAGAGAGCATTCTTTTCCTTGTATGCTTGGCAGGCAGCAGAGTTTCCAGGAAGAGCCCCAACGGGATAATAGCTCTGCTAGATGACCAGGCCATCAAATGTTTAGGGGAGGGGTGTCACAGCCCACCGAAGGACATTTTACCTTTTCACTGTAAAATGAGCCCATTCTATCTGTTCTTTCCAAGGTGTTGGAAAACTGCTGTGATTCTTTCCAGATGTTCTTTTTCCATCTTGGAATATATAAGGACATTGTCACTTACATTGATGACACCTTGTAGTCCCGCTACTACACCCCTAATCGTATTCAGGAAAACTTCTGCTGCAGAGGAAACCCAAAAACAAAGTCTCTTGTACTGGAAAAGACCTGCATGAGAAGGGATTTGTGTGATGGTGTGAGAATGTAAAAGTGGTATCATGAGCAGAGGTCAATAGTGGATAAAAGGGCTGCCCCTTGTAGGTCAGCCAATATGTCTTCCAGTGACGGGGTCAGGTGTTGTTCACGTCTAATCCCTCTATTGGTAAACCTCCTGTCCACACATATCCAGACTTCTTCTGGCTGTTTTTGGTTTGGGAGCTATCGTCATCAGGGATACCCATGGCTCACCCCTTCTATGATGTCATCACTTTTGAATATACTTAGTTCGTCTTCCACTTTCTTTCTAAGGTGAGGTGGAATGTGGCAGCACCTTTAGGCTACCAGCTTTATCTGGGGTCTATGTGGGGTCTATGTTTGGTCTGGCTTCATGATTCTGTAGACAGCTTACTCTGCGAAACAGTTCTTGATACTTTGTTCTCAGACCTTTGATGTCGATTCAATGTGCAATTTATCAGGCCTAGATCTTCCTCTGTGTTGCAGCTGAGTAATGTGTCCTTTACCTCTTTTGTCACATAAAATGTTGCTGATGCCATTACTTGGTCATGTATGGCATGTGCATGGAAGGCCCCTTCACGGATAGTCAGTGTTTACCACCATAATTCAAAATCCATATTTTTTGCAATTTGTGAAATTGAGCTGGTGGCATCACATTGACAGGGGATCCTGTATCTACCAGCACTGGCACTTGAGCTGACAATAACATCACTGCACAGCGAGGTTGACGTCTTTTCACTTGGATGCCTTGATATATTGGCGATATAAAGAAAACATCCTCTGTGTTAACTGTGTCATTCAGGTCTGCGTTGTCTTTGTTTTGTCCGAGTTGTGCTTTTCTGGAATGGTTGAGGGGACCAGACTGCTCAGTATAAATCTGCAAATGGTTCATTCTACCGCAGCGGCCGAATTACCTGCCCACAGTCATGCAGCCTCGCTAGTGTGGTAGTGCCCCCCACCACCCACAGAAATCACATATTCTTGCTGCTATTGTCCTACAGTGTAACCTCTTAATCTACAGCCACTTCCATCTTGAGGCCTTCCATGGCCTCCTTCACATGGGTTCCTCCCGAATTCACCAGCTCATGAGCTCATCCCAGTTCCAGTATTCTTAGTGGTGTCAGGCCTGGTTCCTTTAGGATTTGTTTTTGCAGTTGTGACGAAAAGCATTTCCTTATGAACTGCCCTCTGATATCTCTTTCCTTGTCCAGAAAACGGCATGTTGACACCAGATGTCTGCGGAAAAGGCAATCAATT
The DNA here is from genome assembly GCF_040938575.1 of Ambystoma mexicanum. Classification (NCBI taxonomy): domain Eukaryota; kingdom Metazoa; phylum Chordata; class Amphibia; order Caudata; family Ambystomatidae; genus Ambystoma; species Ambystoma mexicanum. The sequence goes on along the minus strand of NC_090921.1, from coordinate 1,212,694,959 downwards.
TGGATTAATAGTTATTGATTTGTTGCAAGTAGTCTTACAGGGTGCACCATCCAACCAAGAGATGCACACACTAAGGATGGTGAAAGTCAGTGGACTAAAATTCCCCTGGGCCACAGCAGAGGTCTGTATGTCAAAGAAAGATTGTTGGAACTGTGACCTTGGTGTGGTTGGGGAAGTCTGGACAACACATATACTCACTGGTTGAAAGACATGACAGGTAAATTGCCAAGTGGTCATAAGAAAAGGGACTTCCTAGATTGGTTTTGTCATCGTGTTCTCTTTAGATCATTTACATTTTTCTTTCATAGTCAGACCATATATGGTACTTTATATATAATTGTGCAAATGTTCCACACACTTTTAATTTATAACAGCTCAAGTGCAAAGAAAGATAGTGGTACATGCCCTCTATCTTTTCCCCAAAATCTAAATTCAAGGAGGTGTGGGGATAGAAAGTACTGACTTTTGAATGTAGCACAAACCTTTTGCCAAATCTTCATCTCTTCCATCTTACAGACAGTAGAATGCTGTTGGAGATGTTGATGTAGACCACATAGCCGTCCAGAAGGGTATCACCCCAAAGCGTTTCCCTGAACAATACATGTATACATTTGAATGAGCAAAAACTAAAATGGAGGCACACAATAAAGCTTAAGTGATACATAGAATCGAGAAATGATCTGCTTGAGCCATCATGCTTCTGCCAGAGGTTTTAAGAAGAGCAGAATTATTTGATCTCTTCCACTTGTACAGAATGAATTCTGAAAATGTGCCATTTTAAACAAAGTGGCCTCTCTTGAAATTCCCCCAAGAGTCAGTAATCATCACTTGCCAAGGTCTTACTTTGCTTCACTACTTACCAGCTACACAGGACCCCAAGTGAAGTAATTAGCTCAAAAGCACCTTTCAAGTGATACTAAGATCAGATGTAGGCTGTAAATGGTTTTAAAACGTAATGAAACTATTAGAAGTAAACAATAAAAGTGCCCTCGTTGCCATTCACCGAGACCCCTGGAGCTGAGGAAATGTGCTCACATGCTGGTACCGCTAAAAGGTACATCGGGTGGGTTCTGAATTATTTGCATTCTGGGTAAGGAAGGTTACATTCCCGGTGTCACTGACACTTGGCTTACTCTGCACTAGCAGAATCAGCCTTGTAGTTTTTTTTTTAAACATACATGAATCTACATTCCCTTGCAAAGCGGTGCACTTCTTGCTACTTTCGGGTTCTTCCTAAACAGTTTGGATTGTTAAAAAAAGTCAAGTTTATTAAATGATATATATACATATATATATATATATTCCAATGTTGAAAAACATCAAAGGACGCAATTCAGGCGAGCAGCACTCCACACACAAATGTTCCAATAATAGTCACGGTAGTGGCCATGTAGTTATGGTTAAGTTGCTGTTTCCATAGGAAGAGCACTTTTTGGGCGGCTTATAACTTTGCTCCCCTTGGACGAATCCTCACCAAACTTTGCAAAAAAGTATATGGCCCACTCCCAATTGTTTTGCAAAGTTTGGTGATGTTTGGTGCTGGTGCGAAAAAGTTATAGGGGGGGTCCCAAAACGTCTTTTTTTCCCATAGACTGAATGGGGGAAAAACTTTGCGCACGGCTACAGACAGACCGCTGCACAGATTTTCACCAAATTTGCGACAGGGCCTTGGGCCCGAAAGGGTGCTTTTTTAAAGTTGGTGCCCTTCCGTGCAATACTTTTCTTTAAAATTACCAAAAAATAGCTGCCAGAACATGTGATATCTATGTCCGCTTCAAGGTCACAATTCCTTGTTCGTTCCGTGTAGAAGGTTTCAATTGGCTAATCCGTGGCGTGCTGCACGCAAACAAGTTGCGCTTTCACCGATTGGTTCCGCCACAGCGTGCAGGGCGTCTCATTCTTTCGATACACCCGCCATGTTCATTTCATTTTGTGTTGTACGCAGACATCGCCGCAAACAAACACTTATGGGACACTGTGTCGAAAGGTGAGTGTTATTCACATGTGGCAGTAGCAAGTCAAACAGTGGTTTATTCTTGTTGCCACAGTCATACCATAAAGTGGAACTTGGTAGTCAATATGCAGCAAGGTCTTACAGCGTCTATGTAACAGGACATAAACAACAGTCCTGCGGTCAGACTGCTGTCCTACTGTTTCCATTCTGAGTCAGCCACCTGCACTGTTTCGTACACACAGCGCTTCTGCTCGTGTATGGGGGTAACGTTTCTCATGAATGCCTGATGATATGTTGTTTCAAAAAGAGCATGTATTTCCATTCTGAGTGAAGGTCACTAGGTTTCATTTTTGCAGTACACGCTCCGTATGGCCGCTGATGTCTCAAAACCCATAAGGGTATGTTGTTTTTTGACCTTGAGGTACAGGGAAGCAACAGAAAGAATGCAGGGAGTCACAGTTTGAACCACATACCCTTTGATAATGTTATCCTTCAAAAACCTTTGCACGACACATGAAATATCACGTCCCGAAGAATGTTTCCAGCAAACAACCTACTCTCTGCCTGTAGCGGACGCAATGGAGTCTGTACACATAATGTACGTTTCTTTTTGATGCCTGTAGCGCAAACTGCCATTACCTTGTTAATTTCCCACGAAAAAACTTGTGCTCTTACTAATGAAATACAAGGTGTCTGTGCCGCTCCAATTTTTGTTCCCATTATGCAGATTGCACATTTTCGCCGTTTGAAAAATGGCTTTCCCTTTCCAATCTTATCATTTTTATGTGCTTCAAATGTTATGTATTACAACTTTGATTTCTGCAGAGGTTACCTACTGCTACCTTTTGTATTTTCCCTTTGTCGCTTAGCTTCTACCATACAACAATTTTTATTATTACTATTGGCATACCTCCCTTATGCAGATTGCATATTGCCACCGTCTGTGGAATGTCACTACATTTCCTTCCATTGAAATACGAAATTTCTGCGCCATTGCATTTTTTTACACATTATGCAGATTGCACATTGTCACCATTTGTATGGTCGTTCTACAATTCCCCATCAAACATTACTATTTATTACAAATGTTATGTGTTGCACCTTTCTTTTTGCAAAGGTTTCGTATTGATATATTTTTTTTCCTTTCTCCCTCTGCAATTCCTTCCCTATTGTGATTGTCACGGCTTCCAACGTCCCAGTGATGTTTTTTTTAACCGTCAAATGCAACTTTTCGTTACCGGTTGTCTGTCCATCATTATTGAATGGGATGACCGCATTGGACCTGTATGCCCGTACGCAGCTGTTGCAATAAGAAGCAACATTCCATCCTTTCTGGTGTCGTAGATCACAGCGATTGACGTCGTCCTGCAAATGAATGTGTGAGGAAATGACTATTGTGTCAACAACGCACAGTTTCCGTCTGGGTAAACAATGACGTGCCCAGTAACATTAACATTTTCAATAACCTACCGTCCTTTCTGATGCAGTACATCACAGTGATTCATTTCGTAATGCCAATGAATGTGAGAGGAAAAGAACTACAGTGTTGGCAACGCATTCTTTCTGTGTTCCAAACCAACAACTACTCGATCACCATTACCAATTTCATTGTCCAGCATAGACACAAATGTCCAATTTCTATGCAAATGAGAATAAGGCGACCATTTTGCACAGTGTATTGTGAAATAAAACTACAATACTAATTCTTACATGTTAGTGTTTTTATTAAAAAATTGTTCTTCTACTTCAAAATGTGTCATGCTACCTTGTAGATCCCAGAATATATATTAAACATTTCCATACGCTGGCACGGTACATTACCGCAAATGGTATTGCACACCTCTTGGTTTGGGTACACAACGGTCAGACCCATTTAATATGCTTTCGTGCCATCACGCCAATTCCTCCTGTCACCCAAATGCCCCAATGACCAAGATTAGTTCAGGCTTCACACTCTATGTTGTCACATGTGCTCTCTTTCTAAAAGAGGAAAAATGAGTTACGGTGCACTACAAATGTTTGCTTACACAAATATTTGTAAAATAATACATGCTTACACCCTCCCACTGGACACATCTTCAAACCTTTCGACCTGTGATACTTACAAAATTATGTGTCATAAAGTCAGTGGCAATGGTCTTCTTTCACTATTTCTGACGTAATTGCGCTTCACTTCAAAAACTTTGTTAGTATTTTGTCCAGACGTAAGAAGCCTACTGCTTTGCCTTCTCTACGCACATTTTTACACACATTATGTACTGCCAGCTATAATAGAAAGCGAAAAAGGGTTTCTATGCAACACCCGCCTTCCCTTTCCAGGTGGCCATCTTGGAAAAGGATTTGTTTTCTCCAAACGGAAAAGCCGGAGGCGTTCCGGTTGAAGACAACAAATTCTCTTTTTTGGTACCACAGCTTACTGCCGTACAATCTCGCATGCTAATGGCATTCTACCCCCATTTTTTTAGAAGGAATGGGATTTGTTCTTCCAGAGACTTCGGTATGCACTCTTGCTTGTATTGTGCTGCACAATTGTCCTGTTGAGTGGTGCACGGGAAGTGTTGCGGTTACAAGTTAGCACAACAACATACAATGTCCTTCCGCCCTATCAACGATACACACATGTTATTGTGACCTGTGTATGAGTTTTCCAACACGTCACCATGCTGTGCGCCAGCATATGCTAATGTGCAATACTTTGGCAGGTGGGCAGTTAAGTCAATTGTTCCTTTACTCTATGGTTATGTGTTACAATTAGAATTCTGATAAATGCATTGTAAACATTTTGGTAAAGTAATGTTATCATTCACTTACAGTACTGCACACCTATGGAAATCAGTGAAAAACAGTTAGCCGAAGGGACATTATGGTTACGTTTTTCTTCTAAAAACCTGCAAAATTCACTACAAAAAAAACTTTGCTAAAGGGACGTTATGGTTAAGTTGCACTAATAAAAACCTATGCAATTCAGTAAACAAATGTTGTTAAAAGGACGTTATGGTTAGAAGTAAAAGCGAAAAAACCCTGAAATTCGCCAGTTATGGTAAGCTAAGCAATCATAACTCGCACCATCTGCGTGCATTGCTAACACTAACACCCAGGACATGAAAGATGACATCACAAATATCATTAATGATATGAGATGATTGGCCTGATTACTGTTGATGCTTTTAACAAACAACAACTAATCACTTTCCAAACCTTTCCAAATAATGAAAACATCATCAATATACCGCCACCAAGAGACAGTTTGTGTTGGAAAAGAAGATAGCAATAAGTCTGACAGAAAAGTAGCCTCCCACCACCCCATCGTGAGATTAGCATACGATGGTGCAAAGGTGCTTCCCATAGCAGTCCCCCTCACTTGTTGAAAAAAGGAACCCTCAAACAAAAAAATGTTATTATGCAGGCAGAACAAAAGCATATCCAAAATCATAGAGCTGTGCCCAAAATAATTAAGGGAGCGAGTATCCAGATAATATTTGCATGCATTAATCCCAACCGTGTGACTGATAGACGTGTATAAAGAAACTACATCCAATGTGGCCAAAAGCAGACCTTCCTCCCAAGGTGTATTTGTCACATGTTGTAGAAAATCCTTAGTATCCCTCAGGTAGGATGGTAACACTGATACGAATGGAAGAAGTGTTTCGTCGATAAATTGGGCCAGATGTTCCAAAAGTGAGCCACACAGAGTAACAATAGGCCTGCCTGGGGGATGAGTAAGGCATTTATGTGTTTTAGGGAGAAAGTAAATCGTGGGTATAGTATAGCATGCCTGAGTGAGGAATTTAATCAGATCATCCTCCAATAAGCCTTCACTTGCCCACTTGGTACATAGAGTAATCAGATCTGTCCTTATTTCTTCAAAGGGGTCCTTTGACAACTTAGTGTAGCACAGACGGTCATGTAGTTGTCGATTTGCCTCTGTGACATATTTTGTACGGTCCTGAATGACAATATTGGAACCCTTATCTGCTGGTTTAATGACAATATTAGACAATTGCTGGAGTTCACCAATGGCCATGCACTGGGCCATGGTAAGGTTCTGCTTGGTAGTGCTTGTTTTTTGGCGGAGTCTTCTCAAATCATTTACACAGAGGTCATGGAATGCCTCCATACAACCCCCTACTGGGAATTGTGGGTTGAATCTTGATTTATTTTTAAGCTTGGTGCGTATATCCCAATTGGGATTGATGTCAAAGTCCAAAAAATCAACATTAGTAGAATCAAATTTGTCATCATCAAGGCATGCCAGATCCATGAGTGATGGAATATCTGAGATAAGAAGATCAGTGCCTCCAGTACGTGGTGTTGAATGCTTGGCAGTAATATCAGTATTGGCAAAGAATTTCTTAAGCTTGATTTTGCGCAGAAATTTGTCAAAATCGATGCATGCTTGTACATAGTCATAATTCACGGTGGGACAGAAATTAAGGCCTAAAGACAAGAGCGAGGTCTGAAGTTTGGTAAGGACATGGGACGAAAGGTTGATGATCTGGCAACTCTGCATATTGTCCATTATTGATTTTTGGCCCCAGAGCGCGTTGACCTGCCCTGTTGCTGCCCGTTTAGACCGGTTCCCACGTCGGCCTCGGCGGATGGCTTTCCTGCCCTTGTTTTCTGTCCTCTTCCTCTTCCTCTTGGTTTGCCGCGACCCCTGCCCCTTTTCTGATTTTTTCCATCCTGGCACAGCAGTCGCATTTCCTCTAAAAAATTCATTTTAGGTATAGGCTCGTCGGTCTCAGATGCAGAAATATCAGACTCTGATGTAACAGCAACTGGATCTGCAGGCCTAGTAGATGCTGGTTGTATGCCATTAGTTTTACGGAGGGAATCAAAACGTTTAGCAAAGGTAAAAACACGACCCATCTCATAGTCTGTTTTATCTCTGAGGAATTTTCTATGTTTTCGTTGTTTAATGTCATCTTCATAAACAATTAACGCTTCATCGATTTTGGCACGTAATTGTTTGCCTTCCTCTGTTATAGGAACTTTGGTAAGTTCAGACTCCGTTTTGCCCAAGTCTTTAAGTGCTTGTTCACGGTCCAGTTTGGCATATTTTACCAAAATGTTCAAAAATTTGGCAGAACAGTCCTTACTCGCTTCACCCCATTCCTGAAGCATCAGTGGATCTTGGTCCTCGAAAGACGGAGTGGTCATAATACGTAGACCACGTGGTATTCTGCCAATATCCAGATAATTTTGAAGGGAATGCTCCTCCCACCACTTGGATATTTCCCTTCTTCGAAGCTTCTCAAATTCCTTCAGTAAAGTCACTTCCCTGCTATTGTTAATATTGGCCTTTTTATTAGCCCCACTAGTGGGCAATAAGGCTGCAGGTTCCTGTTGTTCAGAGAATAAATCCTTAGCTTGAAGTAGCCGGGCTGCCACCCAGGCGTCCTGCATGTCTGTCATGCTATGGCTGTGATAATGAAAAAGCTACACAAAAATATATATGTACGGTCCAGCTGGAGAGGCCATATGTATGTATGTACAAATAGCAGCTGGTGTTCTTCGTATTTCAACTAAAAGGTTGATGTTGCCTTTTAATTCCACATAATGCCCATTATGGTTAAACCCTTTCACGACTGTAAGTCTACGGCCACCATCCGTGTTTGCAACGATAGAGGCTGTGGGAATGACCTGCACATGGCAATTATGTTTTTCAGTCCAATCTGTCTGTCATCTCCATGCTGTTCTATTGTGGCGGAAATAATGATAGCCTAGATGTGTTACTCACAGCCTGGACACACTACCTAAATACATGGACTCTGCCTCTACAATCCCTTCTGGCCATCCGAATCAAACAGGGACACAGTCAGCCCTGCAATGAGAAGGGGAGATTGTGCTTGACAGGCAGCCATCCTGACCCAGTGCACTTATTGGCATGCTTCGAAGGACCACCCTCACAACCCCTTCATTGGTACCCCGAGATTCAAAAGGGGGAGACTTTGGAGCATCACCCGTACTTTGTTAGTCAGTCAAATACTTTATTTTGGCTAAAAGAGCCATAAAAGTTCATTAAATCATACAATTATATAAAAAAAAATTATAACATGACTTAAAATTATACAGAAGCTGAAAAGACCCACATGAAGTTCATCATTTCCACAAATTGGTTAAAAGAACATCCATAGATTTAAAATATACAACAGTCAAAATAATCAAAGACAAACATGGTAAAACCTATATTCAAGATGACAAACACAATCAGAGGTAATAAAACCAATGCATCACTCGATCCTAGTCCCGCCCCTGTCCTGTTCCTCTGCGCCCATGCCCTAGAAATATATAGAGCGGTTACATGCGGTGATAAGCATTGTTTAAAAACTGTATCGCAGAAACAGCTTCACAGATTCCTTGATCAATAAAAATGTGACGCAAGTAGCAACGTCTCAAATGAAGTGTTTTTTCGCAGGTAAACATAACATGCCTTAATGTTTCTTTAAAACGACTGCACAAAGGGCACCTTGCTGAGGCGCCTGGGCTCCAAATTAAAACAAAATCTGCCACTGGTAAAATGCCTAGCCATACTGTGTAGGAAGCCCCCTCTGTCCTATCCACAGTATAACCCCCACAGGCAGGCACCATTCGAAGAGAACAACAAAGAGATTGCCGTATTAACTGTGCTTGCCTGCTGCCATCATTGATGTGCTCTGTGCCCTGCCTGCACTGGTAGCCTACTGCATGGCCGTCTTACAAATAGCACGTTACCGCTTACCGGCCTGTTATCTCAGAATAGTTACTTCCTGGATGTAACAGTTGAAAGATCAGTACTGGGCCTCAAAACAAAAATCTTCAGAAAACCAACCGATGTCAACAGCTGCCTGCATAATAGCAGTTTTCACCCCAAACATCTGAAAGAGAACCTTCCCTACAGCCAAATGCTTTGGGTAAAAAGAATAACATCAGACATAGATACACTACAAAATGAGTATGACATACTGAAGAAAAGGTTCCTCGACAGAGGTTTCCCTGTAGAAACAATTGACCAGGCCATTCTAAGAACAGACTTACAAGAAAGAAAAGAGCTACTTCAAATTAACACCAAAAAGGATCCAAAAAACCTGATCCATTCACTCAAATATTCAAGCCAGAGCTTTCATGTAAAAAGGATTATACACAAGAATTGGGATCTGATTAAATCAGACAATACTCTAAGAGAATTATTCCCAGATCCACCCATGATGGCTTACAAACGAGGCAAAAACTTGAGAGACTAACTAATCAAAGCAGAAAAACCAAAAAAAACAACTGAAACTACCCTCAGTAAACAAAAAGTTGGAACCTTTCCATGCCTTCACTGTCAACATTGTAACAATATCATCAAAGGAGACCATGTGAGACACCCCAATACAGCCAAAAAAATCTCCTTAAAACATTATGCAACTTGTGACACCAAAAACGTCATCTATGCTATTCGCTGCCCTTGTGGAATCTACTACGTGGGCAAAATGAACAGAAAAGCCAAAGAGAGGTGGTCAGAACATAAGTTCTCAATTAGGACAAAAACATCAAATTACCTGTGTTTAGACACTACAGGGACCAGAAACACAACATCTCCCAGTTAAGAATGGTCATTTTGGAAGTATTACACCCACTCCCACAAGGAGGAGATTTACCTAAACTGCTAGCACAAAGGGAACTTTTATGGATCCAGAAATTGGATGCCATGACACCCCTGGGTATGAACGAAGAGTACTAACTTGGATTATTTTAAAGAAAAACTCCATCCCCTTAAAAGGTAAACTAATAGTGTAACAACTCCAACCTGGGGATGGCTAAAACACTCATTAAGTTAAGGCAATAAAGTTTGACACATTTTTACACACTACTGTATCTATGTTATGTAAAACACTGCTCAAAATAATTAACTATGTGGCTTCTCTTTCAATATACTCTTAAGAAAGTTGTTTGATTTTGGTCTAAGATTTACAACCCCCTATAGGGGGCAGTGATCATCAAGTCACTTTCTGCCAATTAGGCCAAATACTTACTTATATACAGAGGTTGTCATTACTTTAGCCTTAGAATGTAAACACCCGCTATTGGAGGATGAGCCATTTGCTCCAATTGGTACTTATGTACCTCACATAAAAACCTTCTTTTATTTTGATTAGACATCCATAACATTAGCACCCATGTATTGATGGATGCTGCTGAATCGCACAGTTTCCCTTTTGTCTTTAAAGGATGCAGACTAAACGGATATGTACTTATATCTATTCAGATATACGGCTATGATGCCACCTCATTGAGACACTAAAGGTGTTTATCGTAATAGGTTATGAAAATGGAGTCTCGCAATGTAGAGAAAGGGTTTACAGTGATAGAACCACATATACCCTAACAAACCTGAATATCCACTTACCCACTCACAGGCTGAATACACTCTCCAAATGTCTAAACGCACCAGCGTTATTTACTTACATGACCAAGGTCATCCGCGCGTGTCATGAGTCAAATTCCTAAAATAGCCACTGTGATGCTGGAAATGCATCGGAGGGACAGGTCCTCCGTATCCTTGTCCTTTACTGCTTTTTATCATGGCTTTTTATCATGTGTTCTGTCATGTTTTCTGCACGGGAGTTCATGTGGGACTCCTGGTGGTGCAGCTCTCTCTCTTTTGGTTTGGTGAACAGACCCGTGGGATACCCTTATGGCACCCATGGGTAGGGGTACAAGCCTAAGCTCCTAGTGTATGTTTTTGGGCACCTGTGTGTGACCCACAGAGCAGGGTACGGGTTGGTGGCAGCTCGGTGCTGAAATGACTGGTGCCCTGAGCGTCCTCCATTTTGGAATGCCCAGGCCCTGTCATTGGAATCGGTAGATTCCTTATGGAGACAAAATGGCCCCCATGGCCTCTTGCCTTCCATCACCTGTTACCTTGATCTTCCCGAAGTACCGGGAAGCCTTGCCTCTGTCCCTCCCCCTGACTGGCTGTTGGGTGGAAGTTCCGTATATGGTAGTGTGGGGAAGTGCCGACCAGACTGGCTGGAGCCTTCTCAACGACCGTATGTTGTGGGTACGCCTATGGGTGGGACCTGGGTGAATGGAGTGTGTGACGAATATACATTCTATGTTGTGGCTGTCTAGTATCTGGTGTTTGACACAATGGTTGAGACAGCCCTGCCCGAAACCAGCATGAATGCAGCTTGGAGTGTTGAATGGCTCGGTACTTGTCCCAATACACATAACTTGTTGTGAGTGTCTGGAGAGAAGTGAATGGCCTGAATACCTCATGTGCCTGATTGGCTGCCTGCCTGCATGAATGCCCGTAGTCGTGATTGGATGCATGAGTGTGACCCAGCGGAATGAATGGGAGATCAAGAGTATATCTGGGGACCTCTCACTGCTAGGAATCGTGTTCAGAAGCTGAAGTCCACTACGACGAGTAACTGGAGTAACTGAAGCTTGATCCTGAAGCCCTGCGAGACGAGAAGAATTGCTGTTGCTCTCCTTCACAATCTGAAAGCTGCTGTGCTTCAAGAACTGACCCAGAGAGGACCTGGTAAGGCGCCCTCTTCCCGAGCTATGAGGGACCATCGTGCACAGCTGTTCTTTGCCTAGACAGACCTTCGACAGGCTGCCGACCCAATACGGGGACTGCTGCAGAACTCCAAGGAGAAGCACCCGGACTGTTATCCGCCACTGTCGCCGACCGCCGTCGCCAACTGGAGCCGCTGTGCTCCCATTGTCTAAGAACTTCATTGATCCAAGGACGCTCTTGTCCGCATCGTCACCGACGTATCCTGCTGGAGAAGGCCTGACCATCGACGCGCCGAGGAGCATCCACCGTGGGTTTCCCGCCACCCAAAGACCACAGAGACGCCGACGACTTGACGCCCTTGCTGGGCCACAGTTCTTCAACTCTTTGCGGTCCAGAACTATTGACACCGAGGTGCCCCGCACGCCTCTTCCTGGCAGGACGTTTACGCTTCCCCGTCAATGAGCACCACTGGGAATGACACGGCCACTTCACCGTTGTAGCTCGACCTGTTCACCATCGGACGTTCGACGACCCGTGACTCCTGCCTGAAAGGGAGGACACATAAGAAGGGTTGTCGATTTCCCCGACGAGGAACGCTACAACACCAAGGTACTTTGGGGTTGCAGAACTATTGGAAAGTCTAGTGGGAACAATATATGGACTGGGCTTGTATCTTTCTCCTACAGGTTGCCCAGGTGGGGGGGATCTCCACACAGAACTGTGTCTAGGTAACAGGACCAGTATTCTGCCAATTGCTTAACCATCTTGCTTTCCTTCCTCTCTCTCCTGCTGGTTTCCTCTTTATTTAGATCTGTGTGTCATTCTGATCGTATGCACTTTAAGGAGATCTAATAACGTTAGTGGTACCACGTTAGAATTGTATATATTTACCATTGTTGATTTCTGGAGTACAAAGTGAGTTATCGTGATTGTGTATATGACCTTGCATATTAATTATATAAAGACTGTGTTTTAAACGATACAGTGTGTGGACATTCCTTCGTGGGTGCTTGGGGACTACACTGTACTTAAGAACCAGCTAGCATCACCTCCTGAGAAGCTAGGCCTTGATTGCTCGAATACGTTACCATAACAGAGAATCTTGCCAGGGGTCTCTGTGCCTGCCCTCTACCATATAGAGAGCGGAAGTGCAGACCCCCGCTCCGGTCTTTACAGCTGGTGGCAGCAGTGGGATGATTATGGTTTTAAGACTCTAACCGTGCCACTTATGAAGGATATCTGCACTTTATTAAATTGAGGTTTAGTCGTGTACAAGATAACTGCATTACAAGCAATGGAATCTATTGCGAATGGTAAATTGACTCGGATGAGCTTAGAGGCTCTCCAGAGTGCTTGTGAAGCCAGGGAATTATACTTTGTGGATAAGTCTAGGGCTGAGCTGATAGCTGACCTGGTGGACTACCAGATCGATTGTGAAACTCTTGAAGGGGGGAAGCAACCCATGAGGACTCTACCCCGGGGGTTGTCGCCGAAACTGATTCTGGGAATGCCATTCCTGCTGCCTCTGTTCCGAGCCCCAGCAATTCTTTAGAGCTTGAGTTATTGAGGATGAAGTTAGCCTTTGAATATCGCAAGTTGGAACTAGATGCTGAGCGTAAGAAAGAGGAGTTAGGACAGCAAGTGGAGCTCAAGAACCGGGATCTTAAGCTAAAAGATAGAGATCTTGAACTCAAAGATAAGGACCTTGAACTCAAAGACAAGGACCATGAATGTCAGCGAATCCAGCTAGAGAAAGCTAGAGTGGAGACTTCAGCAAAACCAGTTGAGAGTGTCAGGTCCCCAGCAACCAATTTTATGAAAGATTTGCTTAGTGTGTATGCAGAGGGTTCTGATATCCTCCAATGGATTAAAGCATTTGAAATAGCTTGTGCAATTCACGATGTTGACAAGAGAGATTGGGCTAAGTGTTTGTTAAGCAGAGTGCCTCAAACTGGATATGACTGTATTCTGAAACTGAGTGTGGAACAAAGGGGTCAGTATGATTGCATGAAGTCTGCTTTAATTGCCAAGTTTGGCAAGACACCTACCCAATATCTTAAACGGCTCAGGGATTTTAAGAAACGAGAGAATGTGTCTTGGATTGACTGGGTGAGTGCTGCGCACATGAACATGATGGGGTGGATTGATGGTTACAAAGTGAAAACGTTTGTTGAATTGTCACACCTCTTATTTTTTTTTAGCATTTTTCGTAAGCTTGTTCACCAGAGCTGCATCAGTATGTTGCTGACCATAACATTTTGGACCTCTTTAAGCTGGCTACGTTGGCTGACAAGTGGGTCTCCCACTGGGTGTCCCCTAAGGACTACAGTGGGAAGGACAAGGACAAAGAAAAGGGGGCCTCTCAGAAAGCTGAGGAGTCCCAAAAGCAATCACAGTCGGGTAAACCAAAACCTTCCTCTTCGAAGACCCAAAAACCTAGTGGGGACAAGTCTGTTGTGGGTGGGAGTGAGAGTAGTGATCCGCCTGCTGCAAAGCAGGGTCCCAGTGGTTCCAGTACCGTACCGTGCACGGCCGGCACATGTTGGGATTGTGGGGCTCTGGATCACCAAAGGGGTGACCCCAAGTGTAAGGGTAAGGCACTTGGAGTCCAGGCTGTCAGCCTGACCTATCCCTACTCCGTACCTGAGGTGGAGGCCACTGTCCTCCACTCCTCTACTGGGATCACCTTCGGTGCTCCCGTAGAGATTTCGTTAGTGTCCCTTGAGGCCTGGGACCAGTACGCAGAAGTACTGGCGACTATCCCGCAAAACACTTGTAGGTTTTTGAGAAGTGTCCTCTTGAATGGTCAGCCTTCTACTGGTTTGAGAGGCACTGGGGCAAGCATGACAGTGGTGGACAGGACCCTGCTCAAGCCAGAGGACTATGTAGGTGCTCCTCTGAGAACCACCAGGTTAGCTGGTGGGCCTCCCAAATTATCGCCTGTAGCCTTAGTCAACATTACGATTGGAGACAAGACAGCAAAGCTTCCGGTCCTGGTTCAGGGCACCGTGCCTGTGAACATTTTGTTGGGAAACTATTTGGTCGAGTTAGGGATGATCACGGATGGTCTACCCATGGCTTGTAAGAGGATTCAATTCAGCACTACAGCTAAGTCAATGCCTAGTCTGGGATACTGAATGGAAACCCTTATTGATATATCTTTATGTCCAGTTCATGAGTTCTGGATGACTACCCCTATATAACACGCCTCTCTTAGAATCCCCCTGACGCCACTGAGCCAAGAAGGAGTTCTGTTTTGCAAGTTTAAAAGGTTTATTTGAGAATTTAATTAACAGTATATATATATATATCACACTTTTATAATGAATTAATAATTGAATATCACACTTAATCTGAGCAGTAATCAATAATGGATAGTCTGGCACTAGCACACTTCTTTATAATCAATGATGAGTGGGTATAGGATGGATAAGATAGCAACAATACTTTTACGGTTTCAAATAGATGTAATGTGGAAAGAAAATGCAGTACAGAAAATAACTTGATAGGATTTCAGCAAAAGACAATGTAATCACTTTCTTGGACAATTCACCCCCCCCCTTTTATGCAATGTAAGGAGATGAATATGAGAGCACATAGTTCTTAGGAATGCTATCAAATAGAATTCAGTTCAATTCCCCCCCCCCCCCAGCAGCTTATACAACAGATAGGAGTTTTGAAACACAGGCAAAATGCTTTGAATATGGTGACAATGCAGTGAGAAATATGCTGAAAATGCTTTTAATTCCCTTCAGGAGGTTCAGGGTGAGTGGTATCTAGTTAATATTAGTTCAGGCTCACTCTAGCAATGATTCAGGGATGGTTCTTAAGAGGCAAACAAAATTTAGCAGTTCAGGCAAAAACAGCTATCTTCTTACAAGCAAAGAAATCGGGCCAAATCGCAAATCGCGGCAAAATTCGCGAATGCGTGAATCGTGATTGCAGAGAAAGTATAAGTCGGTTCTAGGCTTGTTGGAAAGGTAAGATTCTAAGCTGTCAGATGAAAGTTAAACCAGGTTCCTAGCCCAAACGTTTACGGAGTTATGAACGATTTCGTGAAGGTTGTTTTTTGGATTTGAAATTTTAAAAGTTCAAAGCGACAGGTTACAGCTTTGCAGCTGCAGAATTGACAAATGAGAGTGGTGCAGCTTTACAAATTACAGGTGACAGTTAGGAGGCAGTTCTGGTTAGATTAAAATAGTTTGGATTAGATTATTTTAACTAAGAGATTGGTTCTGCACAGTTCTGCTAGGTACTCACAATATATTTTTGAAATAGGCCTCGCCACGGATATGGTCAGGTTTTGGACTGGACTCTGGTTCTGGTCTCGGCACTTCACAGTGATCTGGGTCAGCTCTGCTCTGCTGGGTACTGCTACAGGTTCTGGGGATTGATGGATTTGAAGTCTGGATCTCTGGATGTGAAGTCGTCGGTCAGCATGCTCCGCAGCAAATGGAATTGAATGTCTCTACCTGTGCCAGCAGTCTCTTTTTATGTGTTTTGAAAGTGGGTGTGTGCCTGGGCCTAGCTAAGCCTGCCCCTTTCTACTTGTCATTGGGCCAATTCTCCCCTCTCCCATGATTGGGGGAAGGAAATGTGAGTGAGAGTGATGCTGTAGGTTTTATGGGTCAGAGGATCCTCCCCTGGTCAGTTTGCCCACAAATCTATATTTGATTCAAATACATATTGCACAGATACACAGTTGTTTAAAATTACATGCACCCATCACATATCACATGAGGTATACTCTGTTCAAACTCTGCTCTTCCTGAGGGCTTGCATTCAAAAATGGCAACTTATTTTTGATTTTAGTGGGTTATGCAACCTTGGTTCTTCATTAAAAGTTATACACATATACACAGGCTGGCCATACCTACTCCAGTAAATTCCCATATCTCTATCTTAAACGCAGAGTATGTGGTGTCAATAAATAGCAGGGTTTTGCCCCAGAACATCACACAAATTGGAGTTTGGGCTTGAATCGAAGGTACATTTTTTAAATTAAGGCTCTCAAAGTTATACATTCCTGTCATTTGATTACAAAGAGTTATCAGTGTTTCTGTAAAATATATATTTTGCTTTCAATTTAGTTCTCAGAGTGTTGGAGTCCGCCTCCAAGACTTGGGTGGGTCAGTGACCATGCCTCTGCTGGCAGGCAGGCCTTTGTTGACAGGAAACAGTCAAAATCAACATATTCTATTCAAGTGCAAGAGCCTATTGTGTGGTCTCCAAGAGGCTGAGGTCAGCAGACCAGGGGGTCACTTTGCATTTGGTTATTATGACCATGTGATATCCTGGGCTGTGGTGTGAATCTCTTGAGGTGAGAGGGTTTCCCAGGCTTCTGGCCTCTGGGAACAGCAGGTGGCTAATTTTTGATTAAAATGCAGCCTTTGAAGTCAGCTGAGTCAAATTCCTTTGTCAGCAACTGCACTCAGTTCTCCTGTCAGAGTTTAGACCGCTAGCGCCGCCTTGAGGATTTTGTTGGTACTACATCCATTTTTGGGATCTTTCTTGGATTAATGCATTCCAAACAGGAATGGTTCTTACATGGTAGTAAATAATCCTTGCTTAACATTGTTTTGATGGGGCTCCTTACAGTAAAATGGTTAGTTGGAACCCCACAAAAGGGTTGAATCTTTAAAGTGGTCCGATGAGCCACGATTTCAGCAACTTTTTGACATCAGTAACAGTGGATTTTGTTAACAAAGATATTTCTTTACACTGGTGGGTGGCAAGTTAGGTAACCATTTTGGTGTGCGCACAAACTGCGTGGTCCTCCTGGATTCTGGCACACATGTGGGCTTTTTGGCCATCTTGGATTTTCTAAGCCCACAGCACCAAATGTTGTAGCATGATAGCTCAAACGTGGGTCAGGACACCCAACAAGGCCCCCTGACCCGACTGCACTTTAAATCTGAGTCGATGGGGAGTCGAGTGCAAAGAGTGTTTTGACGTCGTACTGGTATGTCCGCATAATCTTCTTCCAATTCTGCAAATGGCACAGTTCAGCATCTTTTCCTCCCTCCAGTGGATCAATCAGTTCTCCTCGCTGGTCCTGATGGGAGGATTGGGCGGTACCCCGGGCCCCTTGGGTCTCTGCTCCCGGTCTCCGAATCGTCCTCCTTGGCCAGTCTCCAGGTTTTCTTTCTCCTAGGACGACAAAGGACATTTCTCCCCCACCATTGATATAGTGGGGTGGCATATATATTTTAGAACTCAACAGATATGAACATGCACATTTTTTTAAATTAAGAGACAGGAACCCATAAACATGAGAAACACAGAATTTGATAGGCTATATGTAGGATCTTTTAGGGTTGGAATTGAATTACTCTGGAGCGGTACCCTCTGGGATTACCGAGGACTCCTCCAGTTGCTGCAAAGTGTGCCTGGGATGGCAACACTTCAACTGGTTTATGTGGACCCACTTGTCTTCCCCCTCTGCCAAACCGCCTTTGGGGATGCGGATCTTGTAGGCCACAGGGGAGATCTTGTCTATAATCTCAAAGGGTCCCTTCCATGTAGGCAAGAATTTTCGCTGTTTTGCCTGGTTTCTTTGGAAGTTGTATAAATAGAACCAATCCCCCACCTGATATTCCTTCCTGGAAGTTTTCAGGTCATAGTGGGTCTTCATACTCTCGGCTGATCTTTCTAGATTCCGCTGAGCATAAGCAAAAGCATGTTGGAGGCGTTTCCTTAAATTCTCCACATACTCATGAGTTGTGGAGGCATCTATCAGTGTCTGCTCTTGGGTCGTGTAGAGCAAATGCTGAGGAAGCACCATCTTGCGTCCAGTCATCAACTCAAATGGTGACATTTTGGTTGCAGATGAAGGGGTAGATCTGATGGCCATTAGGACCAGAGGTAATCGGATATCCCAACTTGGCCCAGAATCTGCCACAAACTTTTTTAAGATGCTCACAATTGACCGGTTGTAGCGTTCTACTGCTCCAGAAGAAGCTGGCCTGTAAGCAATGTGTAGCTTTCTCTTGACCCCCAGTATCTCCCACATCTTTGTCATCACTTCACTGGTGAAGTGGCTACCTCTGTCTGACTCAATCCTTTGAGGTAGACCAAAAAGGGAAAAGATGTGGTTAATCATCAAGGCAGCTGCCGTTTCTGCCTTGCAGTTTGGGGGCAGGGAGACATTCCACCCACTTGGTAAACAAGCATGTCACAGTCAACATGTACTTATTCCCCCTAGTGGAGCAAATCACGGGGCCTACAAAGTCGATTTGTAAATCTGACCATGGGAGTGTCATTCCCCTCTTTTGGAGAGGCGCCGGGTGTGTGAGGGATGTTGGCTGAAATTGTGCACACACAAGACAACCCTTCAAATATTGGTTGAGGTCCTGGCCCATGTGTGGCCAGTAGGCAACCTCTCTTAAGATCTCAAGTGTTGTATGAAACCCCCTATGACCGACGGTAGCCGCATCATGGGCGTGACTTAACATCAGGCTTCAGAAGGAGGTAGGAACCACCCACTGATCATGGCCAGCTTGGGATTTCCTTACCAACAAACCGTCTTGGATCCGGAACATTTTTGGACATTTCATCAACACTCTAAGGTCCTCTTTCCCGTTGTAATCGGTATCTGTCAGGGGAAAGTTCTCAGGGTCCTCAATGTGTTGGTAAAATTTACCAATTATTGGATCCCCCTTCTGAGCTGTAATCAAATCAGCATCAGGGGTCTCCTTGCTCCATTGGGCAGTTGAAAGATCATTGTGAGCATTTGTCTGGGACCTAGTGATAGCAGTGACCTGGATTTCCCCCAACAGGGACTCTATTTCTATTAGATCCCCTTGGATGGCCCCGGTTTTGGACAGCTGATCAGCTAAGTAATTTCCAGTTTTGTCTGGTCCCTCTACTTTGGAATGACCCTTGATCTTTTTCCAGTAGATGGTCATCCCATTCGATGTGACCAGATCATCAATGTTTTTGGATTAACTTCCCATGTTTCAAGGGTTTGTTGTTAGCACATAACATGCCTCTGGTTTTCCAATTAACCAGGTGCTCCACGAACCCGTTCCGTACATAATCAGAATCTGTGATTATGACCAGTTCGTGGAGTTGATGCTGGACAGCAGTGAGGATGGCCTGATTCACAGCCATCAATTCTGCCACCTGACTACTTCGGGGACCAATTTTGTATCCAGCGGAGGGTTCTGGGAACTCATTCACCCATGCATTCCCTACGCCAGCCACCAGTTCTTTCTCCCCGTCGTTGTCAACATGGTAAGAGCATCCATCCACATAGACAGTGGGCATTCCCTCACACTTGTCCTCTTCAAAGACTTTGTGTGGGGAATTAAGGTATGCCTCCGTGTTGTCCTTGATTTTTAGACTTTCGTCCTCGAGACAATTTTCTCTGGCACAATCATGCAAGTCAGCCAGACCTTGCGAGAGGGGACTCTTCTTGTTTTGGCCATATCTGACCTCCACAGGAAAGCCTTGCATTGACAGAATCCAGGAAGTAATTCGGGAATTACTCACATTTCCGGCCCGGATTCTGTCACTTTGGAGATATTGCAGAGGCTGGTGTAGAGTCTCCACTATGATGTGTTCCCCCTGGATAAACGGGCGGTAATTCTTCAATGCCCACACCGTTGCCAGGAGTGCCTTCTCACAATCGTTGAATTTTTCCTCCACAGAGGATAAAGTTTTGCTCGCATAGGCGATTACTTTATTGACCTTGTCATGCTTTTGGTATAATACTGCCATCAAGCACGTATTAGAGAACCCCGTCTCCAGGAAAAACTCCTTGTTTCTGACAGTGTAAGCTAGGCAGGGCACTTGTGAGAGGCTTCTTTTGAGTTGTCTTACTGCCTCGGCTTGTTCTGGACCCCATTCCCACTTGACCCCCCCCCCTTCAGGAGATGAATCAGGGGTCTGGTGATCTCTGCGTAGCCCTCAATGAACTTTCTGCTGTAATAAGTCAGTCCAAGGAGGCTCCTTAGTTCCTGCAGAGTTGTGGGGTCTTTCAGTTTCTGAAGTGCTTCCACTTTCTTTTCCTGGGGACAGAGACCCTGAGGAGTAATCGCATGCCCCAAGAAATTAACACGGGTTCTACACCACTGTGCTTTCTGAAAGGAAAGTTTTGCTCCGGCGGCCCTCAACTGGGTCAGAACATAACGGATCTCCGCTATGTGTTCCTCCACAGATGAACTTTTGATGAGGACATCATCTACATAAGCCAGGTTATCCCTTGCACCCAGGTCGGGCATGGCCTTGTATAGGAAAATGTTGAATTCATTGCCGGAGTTGATGTATCCGAAGGGAGTCCGGGTCCATGTGTACTGGTGGCCCCCAAAGGTAAAAGCCAGCTTGTATTGGTCCTCCCTACTGACAGGCACAGTCCAGTATGCATTGGTCAGGTCTATTGCAGTGAATACCTGTGACCCCTGGATCTGGGCCAGCCCTTGGTCAATATAGGGCAGAGGCCATCGGGAAGTATGGACCCATTTGTTGAGCTCCCTGAGGTCGGTGCAGAGTCTCCACTGGCCGTTTGGCTTCAATATTCCCAGCACCGGGTTATTGAAGGTGCTGTGTATGGGACAAATTATTCCCCGGGACTCTAGGTTCTTAATTATTTCAGTAAGGGACTCCATGGATGCGAGAGGCAAGCGATATTGCTTCACAAACACTGGAGTCATTCCAGGGTCCGTGGGGATTGTTGTTTTGTGGATGTCGGTGCGGCCACAGTCATATGAGTCTACCGCAAAGAGATCTTGGAAATCCAAGAAAACTTGTTTCAACTTTTGCTTCTGTTCCAGAGTCACACAGGCATCAGCTAGGTTGACTCTCTCTTCCACCATCTGCCTGAAACCTGGAAAGACTTCTGGTTTGGCTATCTCAGCGGCCTCCTCCAGCTGGGTGGAGAAGTCCCTGGTCAGAGTGCTGATTTGGACTGGAGGCCTCAGGTGGGAAAGGCAACCCTCATGGACCTGGAAAATCACCTCATCCCTCCTGAAGTCAAAAGTCACATCTTCCTTACCATAAGGCCAAGAAGTGTACACCAGGAGGTTCCCCGCATGCCGGGTGAAAATCCTGTCTGGTGTTGTATTGTCCTTTGGGATGGTGTCATGTTCTATATTGATTAATGGAGTTGGGTTTACCCCCAACCCTTGCTGTTGGAGAGAAGCGTTTAGATGTATGTAAGCATCAGGGTTTTTCAAATGTTGTCCTCTTTTAACTTTCACTTCCAGGGAGAATTGTCGGGTCCTTTCTGGGATGGTGACTTCCTCTTTAATCTGAATTTCAACTGCATAAGGTAGCAATTGAGCTGACCTAAATGCTTTTTCTGGATCATCAAAGCCCAAGGGATTATCCTCTAATCGGGACCAAGCTTTGAAGTTTATTAGGTCCAAACTAATGGCAAAGCGATTGAGAATGTCACTGCCTAAGTAAAAAGCGGCAGTGACGTCTCGCACAACCCAACAATTGTGGACTATGCTCTTGTTGCCAATGGAGATTTTGAGCATACACCTGCTTGGCAGGAGATGTTTGGAATTGGGTGCTTCCAGGTCCATTTCCCATTTGTCTATCAGTTTGAATGTGGGAATGGCTGGATCTTTTGGGAGTTGGCGGAACATGGCTTCGCTGATGAAGCTCTTACCGTTGTTCACACACACTCGAGCGAGAACAGAGTCCTTCCCATCATTTAACTGAACAGGGATGAACAACTGCTCTCCAATTTGCTGAATATCAGCCAGGCTCTGAGCTGATTTCACATCTTTCTGGACGATAGGAGTGGGAGTTTCTGATTGTGGATTAGTAAAGAATTTCAGGGTGTTTCCTTCCAGTGTGGAATACCACCTTAAACTGGAAGGAAGGTTGATTTTCAGAAATAGAGAGGATTCCCCATCACCAGTCTGTTGTCCTACTGCTATTACTGTCACGTCTGGAGTTTGGTTGTTCCGGAAGTGAAATTCTACTTGGTCAGATTTTTGTTCAACCATGTGGCAGGTGCCGTTTAAACTAACATGGTTGACACTCTGTTTTAATTTTATTGGTCGGCTAGTCTGGGTCCAGAGGACCTTGTTTACACAATCTGTTAGGGGTGACAACCTTCTCAGGAGGTCATTCCCTAGTAAACAAGGGGTGCCCTCTGGAGTCACTACTATGACCGGGTGTTTCACCTTGTGTCGCCCAATTTTAATGTCCAAGTCTGCAGTCCCCTCAACGGGAATTTCCTTCCCGTCAAAGTTCTGCAGTTGTCCAGGAAGAGAGGTGAGAGGAATTTGGTAATTCTTCCCCCTTCCTGCATTTAGTTCCTCAAAGGCCCTTTTGGACAGAAGGGTAGCTTGGGATCCAGTGTCCACCAGTGCCAAAATTGTACCCTGCCCCTGTACTTGTACCAGGGCATAGTATCTTCCCTCCTTCTCAAGGGGGCACAGATAATGCACATTTTTGGACAACTGGTGGGCTAACTTTCTGGTTTTGGACATTGCTAGAGAAGAGATTTGGGCAGAATTATGTGGAGAGTCTTGGGAATCTGAAAGAAAACGTTGGCAACTGTAGATCAGAGCCATTGTGGGTTCCCCTGGTTCCGGTTCTGGGCCGCCCCCCCCTTTTTGGAGGCAGTCACCAGGATGGGTTTGAACCAGGGGATTTTGGTATTGTGGGTTCTGGGATGAGATGATGGGCGGCGGTAGCTCAGTCTCCATATCTCCCCAGTCTGGATTGGAATCCCTTGGGACCCATTTTTCTTTGGGAGGAGTTCCCCCATCTCTGAAGGAGAAGATCCTTTTCCCAGGATCTTCTGAGGATCCCTCTCCCTCAAATTGGAAGACCTGTACCTCCTCCACAAATTGGGTCTGTTTGGGTCCTTTGTTTCTCTTACCCCCCCTCTGCTCCTTGGGAGGCAGGCTTTCAGGGGTAGGAGATTTTGTTTCCGGTTCCTGGTTTTCCAGGGGCTGTTTACAAGTTGGGAAGGAAGCTTCCTCCAAGGCTTTAAACCCCCCTTCCCCTTGTGCCTCCTCCCTGGGAACTGGTGTGTTATCGGGGTGCTGCCCCCGTCATTGTTCTGGAGCACCAGGTCCAGAGTTTGGGGCATTCTGCGGCGGCATGCTCATCTGAGGGTTCTGTTGAGCCCTCAGTATGTGACCCAGATCTCGTGCCATATTTTGGACCTGGCGCTCAAGTTGTGAAACCCGCTCAGGCTGATACGGGGCTCTGTTTTCTCCCCTGGGCTGATCCCGGGAAGGGTAGCTATCCCTTCTCTGGTAATACCCCGGATTGGGAAGATTTGGGTACCCCTCCACCCTTGGCCTCCCCTCTCCCGGATTAGGTTGTCTGGGCTCAGGGAATTGGGGAAAGAAGGATGGATGATTTTGGGGCTGGAAATTGGGCGGATACCTGGGGAAAAAGTTCTGCCCAGGATTTGGAGAATTTCTGCCCTCCTGGGGGAAGTTAGGAGGGAAGTTCCCCGGGTCAGGTGCTTGGCTGGACCCCCCCCTTGGGCTGGAGGAGTCCACACATAACCCAGGATTGGTCGGTTTCCCTTGTAGCGGGGACTTACATAGTCAGGGGAGCGGGGGACCCCATTTGTGGGACTACCTTCTCGACTCCCTGTCTGTGACTGGCCCGAGGGCCTTCTGGGCTGTGAATTATTTGGTGCAGGCATGTTTTTAGGCCCCCCCATCTCCAAATCTAAAACGGGGGCAACCTTTACCTCTGCCACCTTGGCAGCAGCAGGGGTGCTGTTGGTTTTGGGGTTTTTCGGCGCGTTATTTTTATTTTCGATAGGCTTCTGCACCTCATTCATCCGGGTAGCCTGTTCAATGACCCAGTCTAAAGATCTTTTCTCATGAAAATCTCTCACGAGCTGGGTCATTATATATTTAGGGAGAGCATGGAAAAATGTATTGACAAACTGCTGTCTGTGCGCACCCTTCTGGTGGTCTGCGCAAAAGCATGCTTTAATTCTTGCACAAACTCTTGTGGGGCCTGATCCTCCCCACACTGCAAATTGTAGGCTGCCTTGCGAGCCTCTTGGGGATTTCTGTGAACAGAAAAATGTTTTAATATGGCCGCCCTATAGGTGGACCACCTTGAATGATTTTGGTCCTCCAGCCCCGCAAAGAAACTGGAGTACTCTGGGGAGAATGTCCACTTTACATATTGGATACAGCTTTGGCTGTCCTTCAAATGAAAAGTCTCCATCATTTGCTCATAGAGCTCCAAGTGTTCCCATATGGAATACTTGGCGTTCTTATGATAAGGGGTGATCACACTCCTTATTGCCTTTATTTGCTTCAATGGGTCCTTAAGCAAGGCCCTTTTTGCCTTATTGGCCTTTTCGGTTCGGGTAACCCTGGTCCATTCATCCTCTGACTCAGAGGCAGTGCTCCCAGAGCTTCCTGTCTGATCTTCCAGGTTTTCCCGAATTCTGCGAGCCTGGAAATGGCTGGCAGAATGTGGGAACCTGGTCTCCTGTGTCCTGCGCCGTTCAGAGGAGTCTTCAGATTCCTCTTTGCTGCTAGGATTTGATGGGTACCCCCCCCCCTGACCTAACTGGGCAGAAGTTTTCAGGATACCCTTAATGGGCCTATTCTCCTGGGGTTCCCCACTAAATTGCACTGTGCTTGGGTGACCATACCTGGATGCCCGCCCATCCATTCCTGGGAGGTACTGTCCTATGAGCTCCATGCTTCTGGCTGGATAGTAATCTGCCATCCCTGTGGCCCGGTGCTCATGTGCGCCAGGGGACATGGGGGTGGCAGAGTCCAGGGACTGAGAGAGATAAAGGCCTCTGGTACTAGGGCTCCTGAAGTTATGCTCAGGAGTTTCCCTTTCCCAGCGAACCTGGTCTCTATCCGCCCCTTCTCCCTGTTGCAATGCAAGAGCCTGCGCCTTCAGTTCCTCAGTTAAGGCCTTACTAGACTCTATCAGTCTCTCCTGCATCGCTACCTGTTGTTGGAGGCTATCATTGTGCTGGCAGAGAGCCTCATTCTCTCTCTGCATTTCCTGATTGGTCCTGGAGCACTGGGCCAGTCTTTGCTGCAGGAGGGTTACCTCCTGAGTCCCATCCCTGCTGGCCTGCTCCTGTCTTGCCAGAGCCTCCTCCACCCTCCTGGTGTGCTCTAGCAAGTCCTGGTGTTCTTTTTGGAGGTCACCCAGTCCCTGGTGGGCCAGGTGATTTTCTTCCATTTTTCTTTTTAAGTGGCAGACTTCCTGGCCTAAGGTATCCCTTTCCTGACTAAGAGTCTGCATCTGTGCCGTCAGGTCGTCCCTTTGCCTTTGGAAGGCACCAGCTTTCTGGCGCTCCTGATCAAACTCTGCCTGGGTATCCAGGTCTTTCAGTATCAGTTTATTGCTCTCCTCTTTCTCTCTGTCTAGTTGGATTTGCAGGGTGGCTACCTGCTCTGTGCATGCCCTGTTGAATTTGATCTGTTGCTCTAGCTTTTTCTGGCTCTGCAGTAGGGAGTCCAAACTGTCTTGGCGTTCCTTCTGCAAGGCCAGAATTCTGGTATCCTGGTCTGTCTTTTCCTGTTGCAGTATATCCATGTCCTCTTTTATTTTAATGATATACTGCCTACTATCATTTTCTGACTCCTGGCTCCTCTGCAGCCTCTGCTCAGAAGAGTCCAGATCAGATTGGGCCTTCTGTAATGCCAGCAGTTGCCTACTCGCCAGATCTTGGCCTTCAGCACATTTGTCCTGCATGGCTCCCATATGTAAATATAAATATGCCGCTACCCTGGCAATCTTGTTGTGCTCATCCTTGGCCTTAGGGGACATATATAGTTCACTCAGGGCCACATGTAAGGGACCCTGCTCTCTCCATATATCTGACCCTGTTTCAGTGATCTGGGGTGCGATTGCCTGCAACCAGACCGTCTGGTCCTGATGAGTCCACTCACCTCTCACAAATAGCTTATGTAAGAAGTGCTCTCTGGCTATTTTCATATCTACCAAGGTCATCATTCTGGAATTTGAGTTCCTTCCTGACTTACAGGAGTTTGTATTTTATTTTTGCAAAACAGACCTTTTCCCTAGAGCGTTCCTTTGAGGAGTGCTTTACAGCGTAACACAGCGTGGTGATCCGACCGGATATGTGTATCTGGTCAGCTGGCACACTGTATTAATCTGCACAAGTGATAGATCTAACCCAGACGTACGGCTCAAGGCCCCAATTTGTAAGAGGATTCAATTCAGCACTACAGCTAAGTCAATGCCTAGTCTGGGATACTGAATGGAAACCCTTATTGATATATCTTTATGTCCAGTTCATGAGTTCTGGATGACTACCCCTATATAACACCCCTCTCTTAGAATCCCCCTGACCCCACTGAGCCAAGAAGTAGTTCTGTTTTGCAAGTTTAAAAGGTTTATTTGAGAATTTAATTAACAGTATCTATATATATCACACTTTTATAATGAATTAATAATTGAATATCACACTTAATCTGAGCAGTAATCAATAATGGATAGTCTGGCACTAGCACACTTCTTTATAATCAATGATGAGTGGGTATAGGATGGATAAGATAGCAACAATACTTTTATGGTTTCAAATAGATGCAATGTGGAATGAAAATGCAGTACAGAAAATAACTTGATAGGATTTCAGCAAAAGACAATGTAATCACTTTCTTGAACAATTCACCCCCCCCCTTTTATGCAATGTAAGGAGATGAAGATGAGAGCACACAGTTCTTAGGAATGCTATCAAATAGAATTCAGTTCAATTCCCCCCAGCAGCTTATACAACAGATAGGAGTTTTGAAACACAGGCAAAATGCTTTGAATATGGTGACAATGCAGTGAGAAATATGCTGAAAATGCTTTTAATTCCCTTCAGGAGGTTCAGGGTGAGTGGTATCTAGTTAATATCAGTTCAGGCTCACTCTAGCAATGATTCATGGATGGTTCTTAAGAGTCAAACGAAATTTAGCAGTTCAGGCAAAAACAGCTATCTTCTTACAAGTAAAGAAATCAGGCCAAATCGCAAATCGCGGCAAAATTCGCGAATGCGTGATTGCGGAGAAAGTGTAAGGAGTAGGAAGTCGGTTCTAGGCTCGTTGGAAAGGTAAGATTCTAAGCTTTCGGAGGAAAGTTAAACCAAGTTCCTAGCCCAAACGGTTACGGAGTTATGAACGATTTCGTGAAGGTTGTTTTTCGGATTTGAAATTTTAAAAGTTCAAAGCGACAGGTTACAGCTTTGCAGCTGCAGAATTGACAAATGACAGTGGTGCAGCTTTACAAATGACAGGTGACAGTTAGGAGGCAGTTCTGGTTAGATTAAAATAGTTTGGATTAGATTATTTTAACTAAGAGATTGGTTCTGCACAGTTCTGCTAGGTACTCACAATATATTTTTAAAATAGGCCTCGCCACGGATATGGTCAGGTTTTGGACTGGACTCTGGTTCTGGTCTCGGCACTTCACAGTGATCTGGGTCAGCTCTGCTCTGCTGGGTACTGCTACAGGTTCTGGGGATTGATGGATTTGAAGTCTGGATCTCTGGATGTGAAGTCGTCGGTCAGCATGCTCCGCAGCAAATGGAATTGAATGTCTCTGCCTGTGCCAGCAGTCTCTTTTTATGTGTTTTGAAAGTGGGTGTGTGCCTGGGCCTAGCTAAGCCTGCCCCTTTCTACTTGTCATTGGCCCAATTCTCCCCTCTCCCATGATTGGGGGAAGGAAATGTGAGTCAGAGTGATGCTGTAGGTTTTATGGGTCAGAGGATCCTCCCCTGGTCAGTTTGCCCACAAATCTATAATTGATTCAAATACATATTGCACAGATACACAGTTGTTTAAAATTACATGCACCCATCACATATCACATGAGGTATACTCTGTTCAAACTCTGCTCTTCCTGAGGGCTTGCATTCACAAATGGCAACTTATTTTCGATTTTAGTGGGTTATGCAACCTTGTTTCTTCATTAAAAGTTATACACATATACACAGGCTGGCCATACCTACTCCAGTAAATTCCCATATCTCTAGCTTAAACACAGAGTATGTGGTGTCAATAAATAGCGGGGTTTTGCCCCAGAACATCACACAAATTGGAGTTTGGGCTTGAATCGAAGGTACATTTTTTAAATTAAGGCTCTCAAAGTTATACATTCCTGTCATTTGATTACAAAGAGTTATCAGTGTTTCTGTAAAATATGTATTTTGCTTTCAATTCAGTTCTCAGAGCGTTGGAGTCCGCCTTCAAGACTTGAGTGGGTCAGTGACCATGCCTCTGCTGGCAGGCAGGCCTTTGTTGACAGGAAACAGTCAAAATCAACATATTCTATTCAAGTGCAAGAGCCTATTGTGTGGTCTCCAGGAGGCTGAGGTCAGCCGACCAGGGGGTCACTTTGCATTTGATTATTATGACCATATGATATCCTGGGCTGTGGTGTGAATCTCTTGAGGTGAGAGGGTTTCCCAGGCTTCTGGCCTCTGGGAACAGCAGGTGGCTAATTTTTGATTAAAATGCAGCCTTTGAAGTCAGCTGAGTCAAATTCCTTTATCAGCAACTGCACTCAGTTCTCCTGTCAGAGTTTAGACCGCTAGCGCCGCCTTGAGGATTTTGTTGGTACTGCATCCATTTTTGGGATCTTTCTTGGATTAATGCATTCCAAACAGGAATGGTTCTTACGATGAGCCACGATTTCAGCAACTTTTTGACATCAGTAACAGTGGATTTTGTTAACAAAGATCTTTCTTTACACTGGTGGGTGGCAAGTTAGGTAACCATTTTGGTGTGCGCACAAACTGCGTGGTTCTCCTCGATTCTGGCGCACATGTGGGCTTTTTGGCCATCTTGGATTTTCTAAACCCACAGCACCAAATGTTGCAGGATGATAGCTCAAACGTGGGTCAGGACACCCAACAGGCTGCTGTGGCAGCCACCCGATCGCAGGTCACACAGGGTCCGGCTGCAAGCCCGGTATCCTTGCCGACGGGGAAACCCAAGGCACGAAAGAAACGGAGGAGCAAGAAGGTCGCCTCTTTGGAGGGAGCCCCTGCTCTTCCTGCTGTTCTGACAGCACCCATTGGGATCTATGCTCCGGACAGGCTGGGTCCAGTGGTAAATCCCGTCTCAACTCCTGTGGGAGACGAGCCAAAAGACTTTCCGGTAGGAGAGGCTCTCAACCCAGAGGTTCATCCCGACCTTCAATGCTTGTTGGCTGAAGGGGGACCCTCCTGGGCGGACTACTGTAAGGGACAGAGAGAGTGCCACTCTCTCGAGGTTCTGAGGACACAGGCCCTGTCCCAGGCACAAGGAGAAGTGCCTAGGACGTTTTGGATCTATTGGGAGGGTGAGCCCCTTGTTAGTGAGCCCACTAAGCCTGAACCTGGAGCCCTCAAGAGGTTGGTGGTACCCCAGGTTTACCGGCCCTTCCGGCTGCAGTTGGCACTTGAGGTGCCCTTGGCTGGTCATCTTGGTACCAAGAAGACTAAGCAGATGCTCTCTGCCCATTTCTACTGGCCACGCATGGGAGTCGAAGTGGAGTCCCGCTGCAGGACCTGCCCTAACTTGTCAGTTGTCTGGCAAGACTGGAGGCAGAGTCATCGCCCCACTGCAACCATTGCCAGTGGTTGGCACACCATTTGAGAGGGTTGGCATCGACATCGTCGTTCCCCTTGACCCTCCCACGTCGGGTGGACATCGGTTCATCCTATTCTTGGTAGATCATGCCACCAGGTACCCTGAGGCTATCCCCCTTCGGACGGTTACGGCCAAGGTGGTGGCCAGGGCTCTCCTGGGCATTTTCACCCATGTTTGATTCCCTGATAGAGGATCCAACTTCATGTCAAGTTACATGAAAATTTGGAAAGAATGCGGAGTAACTTACAAGTTCTCCACCTCTTACCACCCCCAGACCAAGGGTTTGGTTGAGAGATTTAACAAAACTCTCAAGGGCATGTTAGGCGCATTGCAAGAGCCCCTCAGGAAGAAGAGGGATCTTCTCCTGCCATGCCTGCTGTTTGCCTACAGAGAGGTACCTCAAGAGGGTGTTGGTTTCAGCCCCTTTGAGTTACCCTTTGGACATCCCATAAGGGGGCCCCTCGCCTTGATCCGAGAAGGTTGGGAGGCCACTCCTCCAGGTCCCGCCAAGCAAGTGGGGGTCTATGTGTTAGGCCTCAGACGGAGGATGACACAAATGATGGGTCAAGCAACAGCGAATCTTAAGGCCAGCCAGGAATTGAATAAATATTTGCATGACCTTAAAGCATCGCAAGTGGATTGGACTCCGGGGCAGGAGGTCCTCGTGATGGAGCCTACCAAGCCTCGGGCTTTGGCAGATAAGTGGACTGGACCCTTCAGGATAATCTCCAAGATTGGTGAGGTCAATTATCTGGTTGACATGGGAGCTATGGGGTAGCCCCTCAGATATTCCATGTTAACAGGCTCTTGCTAGCTTCAGGGCAACAAGAGGATGAGAGTGATCCCCTTCCTGATTTGCTGCATAGCAACCCTCAGGATGGCTGAGTGGAGGGAGTACATCTCTCTCCCGATCTGACGACAGAGCAGCAGAAGGCCTGCAGGACTTTGCTCCGGCAGTACGCCTCTCTGTTCTCACTGACACCAGGCCTGTTCTCACTGACACCTGGTGACCGTGTGCCTGTCAAAAGCAGGTGCTACCGTATGTCAGATACCGTCAAGAACCACATCCAGGCTGAGGTCACCAAGATGTTGGATCTGGGTGTTATTGAACCCTTAACCAGTCCCTGGTCCAGTCCCGTGGTCCTTGTCCCCAAGGCAAGTTCCCAGGCAGGTACCAAGGATTGGAGGTTCTGTGTGGACTACCGAGGTGTCAATGCCATCACCAAAACTGACGCGCACCCTTTGCCCCGGGCTGATGAGCTTGTGGACACAATAGGTGCTGCCAAATTTGTGAGCACCTTCGACCTTACCTCAGGCTATTGGCAAATAGCTCTGACGGACCATGCCAAGGAAAAGACGGCGTTCTCAACACCAGAAGGACTCTACCAGTTTAGAGTCATGCCTTCGGGCTGAAGAACGCCCCTGCCACTTTCCAGAGATTAGTCAACCATGCGCTCAGTGGGCTGGAAGCATTTTGTGTGGCTTACTTAGACGACATTGTCGTCTACAGTTCCACCTTGGAAGAGCATTTGACACATCTGGATAAGGTGTTGCAGGCCTTGAAAAGGGCTAACCTCACTATCAAAGCCACCAAGTGCCAGATAGCTCAGGGGAAAGTCACATATCTTGGTCATGAGGTAGGAGGGGGTCAAATTCATCCTCTCCCCAGTAAGGTACAGGATGTACGCAACTGGGAGACTCCCACTACTCACTGGGTATTATCGCAATTTCATGGCAGACTATGGAACGATAGCTGCACCCCTGACAGCTCTGACTTCACCCAAACAGCCTAGGAAGGTTAATTGGACTGAAGACTGTCAGAGGGCCTTTGATGGCTTGAAAGGAAGTCTGTGTAGGGCACCTGTGTTGTGTGCGCCTGATTACAGCAAGCCCTTTATCCTTCAAACTGACGCCTGCGACACCGGAATCGGAGCTGTCTTGTCCCAGTTAGATGACAAAGGAAGAGAACATCCGATCATATTCATTAGTAGACAACTTAAGGGCAGGGAACATAGGTGGGCTACTGTTGAAATGGAGTGTTTTAGTATAGTTGGGAGCCTTAGGCGTTTTAGACCATACCTTACCGGGTCTACCTTCAAGGTCCAAACCGATCATAACCGCCTGAAGTGGCTTATGAAGATGAAGGGTGAGAACCCGAAACTGCTCAGGTGGTCCATTAGCCTGCAAGGGCTAGACTTCACCATTGAGCATAGACCAGGGAAGAGTCACGATAATGCAGATGGCCTTTCCAGAAGGTATGTTGACCAACCGGATGAGGGTGTCTATTTCGTGGGAGATTAGGCACCCTAACCTCAGTCTGGGGGGCCACTGGAGGGACAGGGCCTCCGTATCCTTGTCCTTTACTGCTTTTTATCGTGTGTTCTGTCGTGTTTTCCGTGCAGGAGTTCATTTGGGACTCCTGGTGGTGCAGCTCTCTCCTCTGGTTTTGGTGAACAGACTCCATGGCCTCTTGCCTTCCATCGCCTGTTACGTTGATCTTCCCGAAGTCCCGGGAAGCCCTGACTCTGTCCCTTCCCCCTGACTGGCTGTTGGGTGGAATTTCCATATATGGTAGTGTGGGGAAGTGCTGACCAGATTGGCTAGAGCCTTCCCAACAACCGTATGTTGTGGGTATGCCTGTGGGTGGGACCTGGGTGAATGGAGTGTGTGACAAATACGCATTCTATGTTGTGGGTGTCTAGTATCTTATGGTTGACACAATGATTGAGACAGTTCTGCCCGAAACCGGTATGAATGCAGTATGGAGTGTTGAATGGCTGGGTACTTGTCCCAATACACATAACTTGTTGTAAGTGTCTGGAGAGAAGAGAATGGCCTGAATGCACTGTGTGCCTGATTGGCTGCCTGCCTGGCTGAATGCCCTTAGTCGTAATTGGATGCTTGACTATGACCCAGCGGAATGAATGAGAGATCAACAGTATATCTGGGGACCTCTCACTGCTAGGAATCGTGTTCAGAAGCTGAAGTCCACTATGACGAGTAACTGGAGTAACTGAAGCTTGACCTTGAAGCCCTGCCGGACGAGAAGAATTGCTGTTGCTCTCCTTCACAATTTGAAAGCTGCTGTGCCTCCAAGGACTGACCCAGAGAGGACCTGGTAAGGCGCCCTCTTCCTGATCTACGATGGACCATCGTGCACCAGCTGATGTTTGCCAAAGCTCCCTGGTAGACAGACCTTCGACAGGCTGCCGACCCGAGACGGGGACTGCTGCGGAATCCCAAGGAGAAGCACCCGGACTGTTGGCCGCCACTGTCGACGACTGCCGTCGCCGACCAGAGCCACCCTGCTCCCGTTTGCCTAAGAACTTCATTTGATCCAAGGACGCTCTCGTCCACATCGTCGCCTCTGTATCCTGCTGGAGAAGGCCTGACCGTCGACGCTCCAAGGAGCATCCACTGGTGGGTTTCCCGCCACCCAACGACCACAGAGACGCTGACGACTCAACGCCCTTGCTGGGCCACAGTTCTTCAAACTCTTTGCAGTCCAGAACTATCGACACCAAGGTGCCCCGCACGCCACTTCCTTGCAGGACGCTTACGCTTCCTCGTCAATGAGCACTGCTAGGAACGAAGCTGCCACTTCACCGTCGTAGCTCACCCTGTTCTCCGTCAGACATTCGACGACCCGTGACTCCTGCCTTGAAGGGAGGGCACTCAAGAAGGGCCGTCGATTCCCCGCCGAGGAACACTACAACGCCAGGGGTTGCAGAACTATTGGGAAGTCTACTGTGAACAATATATGGACTGGGCTTGTATCTTTATCTTACAAGTTGCCCAGGTGGGGGGATCTCCACACAGAACTGTGTCCAGTGGTACGGGACCAGCATTCTGCCAATTGTTCAACCATCTTGCTTTGCTTCCTCTCTCTACTGCTGGTTTCCTCTTTATTGATCTGTGTGACATTTTGACAGTATAGTTGATGTACTTAAATGAGATCTGATAATATTTGTGGTTCCACTGTAGAACTGTATATATTTACCACTGTTGATTTTCTGAGCACAAAGTGAGTTTTTGTGATAGTGTACATAACCGTGAATATTAATTATATAAAGACTGTGCTTTAACCAATACAGTGTGTGGACATTCCTTTGTGGGTGCTTGGGGACTACACTGTACTTAAGTACCAGCCTGCATCACCTCCTGAGAAGCTAGGCCCTGATTGCTCGACTACGTTACAAATAATAGAGAATCTTGGCTGGGGTCCTCTGTGCCTCTCCTCTACCATATAGAGAGTAGAAGTACAGACACCCCCCTCCAGTCTTTACATGTATGTGATTATGATATTTATGGTGCAGTTAGGGGAGAGTGCTAGTTTGGCAGTGAGAAGGTTGGCGTTATTGCCCCACTGTTGGTTACACATTGTAATGGAGAGGGTGTTTTTGAAGATGAGGGCAACACCACCACCTTTAGTAGTTTTGCGGTACTGTCTGAGGATGGACTATCCTTGAGGGTGGGCAAGGTGGATGGCAGGGTTGGACGCCTCATGGAGCCAAGTTTTGAATATGGCTAAAAGGTCTAGTTTGTGGGAGGTGATGAGGTCGTTGATCTCGATAGCATGGACAGGGATAGAGCAGCCTTAATGAGAGCGCATTTTAATCGAGGTTGGCTGGTGATGGGGTATGTGTTCTGGTGTTGGAGGTGAGGGGGGAAGTCGGTGCGTGTTTGAAGGGGGGAGGTTGGAATGTGGTAGGCACTGCGTGTTGGGTGCTAGGGTGGTGTGCATGGTCAGAGAGGTGTATGTGTGCGAATAGCGTGTGGGTGCGAGAGCTAAGTCTGTGGTTCCTACGGTAAGTGGAGGGATGGAGAAAGATGACCAGCTTCTCCAAGAGTTTGCCCAGGAAAGGGATAGTGAAGATAGGGCGTTAGTTAGCCAGGTAGGAGGGGTCTGCTCGGAGCTTTTTAAAGAGATGCTGCATACGGGGGCACTTCAGGGGCAATGCGAAGGAGCCAGTGACAAAGGAGTGATTGCAGAAAGCAGCCAAGGCTGTAGCAAGGGAGGCAATGCTGCCCTTGATAGTTCGGGAGGAGCAGGGGTGCACCTGTTTGGGGGAGACTTTCATAGAGCTGACATGTCTGGAGACCTCATCCGGTAGTATGGGCGAGAAAGAGGAGAGTAGGAGGGATGGGAAAAGAGAGAGCAATGGAGGTTTGAGAACAGGTGATGGAGGAGGGAGGCGTACACATGAGAGTGAAGACAGGATGTCCTGAGTTTTGGTTGTGTAATGAGAGGCCAGTGCAGCACAGAGGGGCAGGGATGGCAGAAGAGAAGTGGAGGCTGCAGTAGGATTGGTGAGTTACTTTTAGATTTTGAACAGTTCAGCCATGTTTCAGTGACCCCAGAGATGTGGGCTTGGATATAGGCCTTCTTCTTTGATCGGATGGAGATTCTGTATTGCCTTTGGAGCAGGCGCA
Source organism: Ambystoma mexicanum (assembly GCF_040938575.1). Classification (NCBI taxonomy): domain Eukaryota; kingdom Metazoa; phylum Chordata; class Amphibia; order Caudata; family Ambystomatidae; genus Ambystoma; species Ambystoma mexicanum. Next base: position 1,212,659,528 of record NC_090921.1, on the reverse strand, counting down.
GGCCAGTCTGTCGAGGCAAAGGTTAGCAGGGTCTGTGTCAGAGTAGGAGTCAGTGGCCAGAGTGGGAGGAGGAATGAAAGCTGCAGCAAAAGCAGCAACTGACACTCGCTTCATTGGTCGAATGATGGAGAAGGAGGCTGGCAGTGTGGGCAGATGCTCAGACAGGGGACCCAAGAGATCCAGGTGAGAGGACAGGGAAGCATGGTCAGACTAGGAGAGAGGTGTAGTGAGAGGGTTGGAGATGGGGTTGTCTGCTGAGATGTGAGCATCCACAGTGTGTCCAGATGAGTGCTTCGGACTGGAGGGAAGAATGGTGAGGGAAAGAGAGTCACAGAGGCTGAAGAAGGGTCCAGAGGCCGCATCAGGAGAGTCAAGGTGAATATTTAGTCTCAGAGGAAGAGAAGCTTGGAGATGGAGGCCAGGAGAGAAGAGGTGAGACCACTCCAAAACGAAGAATGAGACCGGACCAGGTGTCCTGTAGATGGTGACAAGAGTCAGCGAGAGGATTGGAGAAACACCAAGCCTGCAGACGAAGAATTTGAAGGAAGAGTAGGTCTGAGAGAGCATGATAGTAGCAATAATCCATTCAGGGAAGTTCAGGGCCACTCTGCCCCCAGACCGGTTAGGCCTAGGCTTAGAGAGGATCTTGGAGCCCTCCGGGAGGAGTGTGTCAAAGATGGTGACAGAGCTGGCAGTGAACTAGATCTCATGAGAGCAAAGACGTCAAGGTCGAAGACTTCAAGGTGGTGGCAGATGTCAGAGGAGGGTTTCACGGCAGGGCTAGAGTTGAGGGTAGCTAAGTGGACCTGGTTGCCACCTTTGAAGGTCTTCCGAGGATGGGTACAGAAATGTGGTATGCCTGTTGGTGGTGGCAAAGAAGCCAGAAGGGTTGCAGAAGGAGGAGTGCCAGGAGAAGGGAGGAAGTTGATGAGAGACAGAAGGCCCTATCAAGGAGTAACAGTTTGGGCTGAGAGCCCTGGACCATGACAGTGCCATTCTGGTAGACATTAATGCTGCCTCTAGAGGATTTGAAGTGTGCAAAGAGTACTTCCCAAGGGGTTCCACCAGTAATGGTCGAAGAAGAGAAAGGTGAGAGAACTGAGACCATATGGGGAATTGAAAGGTCCGGAGAGGGAACGACAAAGGGGATGCCAGTGACAGTCAGCCTGGAAGAACCATTGACCTAGATGTCAGCAATGGACAGGCCAGGATTGGTGACCAGGAGATCTTTCCTGAAGTTTTTCCATCCAGGCTTTGAATGAGAGATAGGATAGGTGATAGAGTAACAGTCAGAGTAGATAGGGAGATGGAAAGCACCATGGAGGGAGAGAGCAGAGAGATGGAAGTGGAGAAAGCGAGGGACAGAGAAGATGCACAATGCACAACAAACTCAACAGGTGGCCTAGCAGCAAGGCAGGTACACACGAATCAGGTGCACGAGAAAGGAAGTGCAGGTCAGTGGAGAGAGTCTCACGGCAGGCGGAGGGCGACGTTTTGTGTTCGGGTTGCACCTCACGGAGCTGTACCCATTTAATAAAAATGTCACAAAAACAATCTGGGCTCGGTTGCTACCTCCTTCATGTGTGGGCCGAACTCAATAACCCCTTTTTGTGTGGTGTCTGGGGCTGCCCCTCACTCAGGATTGATAACATACAGCAGGTCTTCAAAGCAGCATTCATCCATTTGCCAGAACGACAGGGCTCTGCTTGCTACTGGATGGGAGACTCATTAGAGGTCACTGCAGCACCCATATCAGCGTCGGTCCCTCCTGTCTAATGCAACCTTCAGGACGTCCCTTCTCAAATGCCATCTGCCATTTTGATGGAGCAGACCATGTACCAGAAACTCCCGATTTACAATAGTTAGTGGCCACTGATTCACCTAAAATTCTGATGAGCAGCTATATCTCCACTATGCAGAAACACTGCACAGATTTGCCATTACCCATGGCATGCGTCCAGTGGTGGACTATTCCCCTAAGAACTTTGTTTCCAACTGCAGCTGAACAAAAATGAAACCTCAAAATCTTTGCTTGCATGAGTCCTGCATGATTATCTCGGTCCTATGCATGGGCTTGGGAGATTGTATCCTTTGCAGAAATCAATATTTGCATTACACTAGGGGGGACTCTTACTGCACATTCTATGAATACGCCCAACACTTGTACATTTATTGACATTTTCAATAGTAACATAATACAATTTCAGTTGACAAGAGAAGAGAGTCCCCCCTGTTTGACAAACAACAATAAATGTCACTCTCAGAGATTATCATGTTACAACACACATTTCACGTCATTTACTAATGCTTTAAAACTAATATCTATTGGTCAATGCTGATCGGTGTGGTGTCCGGCCTTACGTTTGCTCTATATTCCCAGAGGGATTCTTAATACCAATTAAGGACGCCAACACCATAGGATTCTTTTCCAACTCATTATTTCTACTAACTAAAGACCTCTGTCCTCTCTACGTCACTTCCTTCATTGCCCCTCCTCCTGATCCACCTCCACCCAATGAGGCAGATAGCAGGACCCAAATCTCCTACATTATATATCCCCCCTTTTTATATATCCAGTCCAGAGTGATCCCATTTCCTCAATGAGCCTCAGTGGTTTTATTTGAGTCCTCAGTGGGCACTCTTGTCATAATTGTTTGGGGCTCACCTGTAACAGGCTCCTCACACCCTCCTTACATTCTTCATCCGACATCTTGCAGTCACCTAGATATGAGGCCTCCGTGTCACTTTCACTCCCACCACTTCCCTGGCAGCTCCACCTTCCTACTTCTAACCCTGCTATCCCTTGAAATGTGAGATGTTGCCAGTGATTCTTCTCCCCTCAACTTCTGCCGTTATCATGGCACCTTTCTTTTGTGTGACTGTCAAAAGCTCCGGCCTGAACATTGAGACTTCCTTTCCTTTCTGAGGTTGCTGTACCACCACTTGATCACCAATTTAGATGTTGACATCTATTGCTCCATGTCTCGCATCCACATAGATGTTCATCTTTTGTTTTTCTGTCTCATCTTTTGCTCTCATTTGAGTATCCACTTTCAGACTGCCCTTCTCCTGGTCTACTTGCTGGAGCCTTGTCCTGACCAGCCTTCCGAACATCATTTCAGCCGGGCATACCCCTGTTGTGCTGTGCAGGGTGTTCCTGTAATCCCTGAGCAGCTGATACAGTGTCTGTTTGAAATGTCTTTCCATAGCATGAGTGACCTGAAGTTCTCTCTTGATGTTTGCCATAACACGCTCAATGATCCCATTGGCCTGTGGCCACAGCGGTGTAACCTTATGGTGCTTCAACCCATTGTATGCTGCAAAATTTGCAAAAGTCCTGACTTTGAAAAGGTGGTCCATTGTCAGATTTCAAGATTTTTGGGATGCCATAATCCAACACTGGATGGTGCATGTAGCTGCTGTCGACTGTACAATTTTTGCCTTTGGGAATCCTGAGTACTAGGCCGTAACCACCAGGACATAGGTCCCCTCTCTCACCGGCCCAAAGAAGTCAACCGCCACTTTTTCCCATATGCCTCCCAGCAGTAGTGATATTTGTAGTCGGGCTGGGTGTGTTATTGGGGCCACCAAGCAACACGTAGGGATGTTTTGTAGTGTGATTTCAACTTGGGCATCCAGTTTCGGAAACCAGATCTTCTGTCTCAGCATTTTCTTTGTGGAAACTATACCACAATGCCCTTCATGAGTAACTTCGACGACCTGTTGATGCTATAACCATGGCATCATGATTGTACACCCTTTTAAGATGATGTGGTACTCAGTGACACAGAGTTTGTCCTGCACCAGTAGTAAACAGTTTACATCATCCCAAATATCTTTAGCTTTAGACATTACCTTCCCTTTTGTATGTTTCATTTTCAAAAGTGACTTCCATTTGATAAGAATTGGAAGTGGGATAATTTTACTCCCTATTTTTTAGAGTGGGCAGTAAATATATATTTTTTTAGGGAGTAAACATGTAAGTCAAATTTCCAATGGAGTATTCTGTAAGCAAGTAAATATAAGTTTTAACTGAAAAACTGAAATATTTTTGTAGTAATGATTTCTTTGCACCTAGTTATTCATGCACCTTAAAAGATACATGTATACTTCTTTCTATCAGGCAGTAATAATAGTATTATCTTCCTGTGGTACAAGGTGCACTATTGGTCCAACATATCCATGTTGCTGTGTCTCTGAAAGGAAGGTCACATGGTTCTACATGTCTGCTTCCTATTTTTTAGTTGAGAGTATTTGTACTCCCTATTTTTATTTTTTGGGAGCATTTGCCTATTTTTCAGCAGTAAAAGTAGCCAATACACCCCTTATTTGTACGTATGTATAGATGGATCTATATCTAGAAGTGCACTGGCTTTCTTCCAGGTGTACCAATTACAAGCCAAAATAGGATTGCCTCAATTAAGGTAAGGGATTTTATGAAAATTAAGATCGTTAACACAGCAATCAAAGAAATCTTTTTTGTTTAAATAGAGCATTTAGGTTTGTAATCATACTTTGGGGAAACTACAACGTGGAATGTTAAACAAAATAGGTCAATTGAAACCTGCAGCACGTGTTATGGTCAGTCTTGGTTTCATAGATCCCCATACACACTGTTTAATCGCTTCGTTAACCCTCATTAGCCAAGCCTGAGTGGGTACTAATGGAAGCAAACTGAAAACATAATTTAATTTTGGGGCTATTACCACATGAACCATATGGGTTTGAATCAATAGATATTAATTCAGGGCTTTCCATCTGTGTATATCACATCACATGTATTGCCATAATAGATCAAAGTTGTTATTCAAAGTATCTTGCAAACCTCTAGTTGGTATAATGCCAAAATATTGTATTCCATGTGGCATCCATCAAAATATGTAACTTGTAGATATATGCTCTAGTTGTCACTCTAGACATTGGGAGCACTTCACATTTAGTTCTGTTTATTTTGTATCCAGTAAAAGAGGTTATATCTCCTATGACCTTCATCAGCATTCATAAAGTTATTTCAGGATTGATAAAAGTGAGCAGAATATCATCAGCATATAACTTTTATTTTTATATTTCTGATTCGTGTTTGAACACCTGTAATATCCACATTACTATGCAGAGCTAGGGAGGCTGGTTCAACTTCAAATAAAGACAAGAAGGGGGGAGATTTGGCACTCCTCTCTCTCTCGTTCCACTAGCAATACTGAAGTATTCAGAAATATTTCCATTAGATAGTATTCTTGCAGTTTGAGAATGGTATAGTAACTTAATTTTGTTAAATGATGGTTTCACCAAATCCAAATCTGGAAAGGATATGAACACACATATCCCAACCCAACCCTGTAAATTGTTTTTTCAACATCTAGAAGGCAAGGAAGGCCATGTCCAGTTTCATTTCTTGCCAAATCATGCATTAACTTGATTACATTATCCCTGGCAGCTCTATCTGGCACAGAGTCCACATGAGAGGTATTTATTGGAGTTGGTATTACTAATTGTAGCCTATTAGCCAGCAGGTTTGCATACAGTTTTCTATCAACATTTAGCAATGGAGTTGGCCGGAAAAGTTCACTTGGATCTCTAACTGGTTAGTGAACTATCAGTAAGGCCTTGCTACATTTTGCCACTTCTTAATAAACCTTAGTTCAGAAATGAGCTAATACGCAATCACAAATCTTACAATATTCTAGTGCAAGACAATCCTGTCCCAGATATTTCCCAGTAGCCATGTTTTGTATTGCTTTTATAATTTCCTATTCTGCGATAAAGTAATAAAGAAGCTTAGCTTGCTCCTTTGATAATTTTGGAATATGAAGAGCGTACACCAAACTATTTTCGCCGTTCAAATTTTCTGGGACTTTTATTTCTTTTTTTACTCTTTATTTCTTGTTTTCAACAAACCAACAAACACAACAATATTTACAGATTAGATCATTAGGTTATAAACAACACCAGAATTTAAAATTACATTTCCAACTAAAACAATGAACAGCAGTCCTATAATCTACAAAATGTCCTAAACCTAATCTAAGACATACGCATGAGCAAAGATCTACAATCCACAAACAGAAAGAACAACACAAAACAAATACATAACAGACACCACCCTCCCACCCCAATGTACCCAATATAGTTAAAAGCAAACCTAATCCACTTACTCCATTTACAGTTCAATCCAGGATCTCCCATAAAGTTCTGTAAAATTACCCTACAGTTCATCATAAACCACTTCCTATTGTTGTTTATAAAACATAGTCTTCTCATACCTTGATAGAACTTGCACCTCTAAAATCCATTCTTCTACAGATGGTTTCTTCCTTGTCTTCCAGACCTTTAATGTCTGTTTGGTCGCCACCAATAAAACTTTGTTAATCCAGCATGATGTAACCCAACTAATATTATGACCACTTCTTGGTAGCTGCAGAAAAACTGCTAAAAGATTGCATGGATCATAAATATTCCAGAATTAGTTGATCCTGTCAAGAACATCCCTCTAGAAATTCACCACCCTTTCACAGCTCCACAGCATATGAAGCAAGCTGCCTCACTCCTTCCCACAACCCCAACAACAGTCGCCATCAATCATTATAGAATCCTGCAGAAAGACCTACATTCATTTGCAATATCCAGTCAGTGAGTAGTAATGGTGTCAAAAGGCTTTTGTTATAAGAAAGATATGTCTTGAGGCTTCAATAAATTCAATTGCAGAACTGGCATTCTCCCAGCTTTCTCACCTTAGGCATAGTTTTTGTGTTTGAATTTCTGTAATGAATATTCATATCTGTTCGACATATATCCATCCTATTTAGCTTATATCAATTGCCATAACTATTGTTGATTTGTGGGGGAGGTAATATTTTGTTTCAGAAGCTCTTTATTTTTTGTTCTAGTCATTCAATGTCCATGTTATTTCATTGTTTAACTCTGTGGGCTTCTGCTACCATAATTCCTCTTGTATATGCCTTAACTAGGGATCTGCGACATGTGACTCGATGTTCATTAATAATAATCTCCCTTCACCATCCCTGTAGGTTTTGACAATTTTGTACTGTACAATTTTATGTAGGGGAATGACATCACACTTCGTGGCAGATTCACGTGGTCTACCACTAATAATCCTTTCTCCTACCCAGTCCCTTAGTCTCTTTTTCAGATTCCTCATTGCTAAGAAATGTTAACTGAATTAGAACTATATCAGGCATCTTTTATCTTAGATACTGCAATAATTTATGTTGCTTTACAAAATGAGTCAAACATTAATATTTACAGATATTACATGTAATCGTTTCATAGTCTATCCATAAGAGAATATGACACACGATACTCCACAGTATTGCAATCTCTCGGATTTCGTAAAATATTCTGCACCAATGAAGGTATCTTATCAAACAAACTATTTACTACTTAACAGAATAGGAAATAGTGAGGATTAGAGCAGTCATACAAAGAAAATGTAACTTGGCATAACCTTAGCAACAAACAGAGACCACACAAACTTGTCAAGTTTTAATAACTTCAAAGTAAGTGCTCGCTCTGAATTGGCCAACAGTCTGAGTAAGGGTGATTTCATTCCCCACCAAACAAAGTAACTTCCAAGTTCTATAGCACAAACAAAGTAGGCTCACAGCTGATGTCCCAAACGTGTTACTCCACCAATGAAATACGGCTCAGCACATCACTCAGTGCCCCAACATGTATTTGAAATACATATTTCATCTCCTTGATATCTCATTCTGGGTCCACTGTCTATTTGCCAAGCAACTCCACAACAATTTGTAAAGTTGTCATTTAGGTCAATATCTGAGAGAGTATTCCAGACGTTCAAGACTTTCTTTGATATTAAGAGGAGAATGGTTGACCTGCTGCCTCCCAAGGTTATCATCCACAGCACAGTGGCACAATGTATTCTCCACTGTAAGATCGGGCAGGTTTTTATGACACTCATTGATAAATGCAATAATAAAGACGAAATTGCTGTATACATTGAAACTCCATTGTATACGAGAGTCTGAACAAAGTATTCTGTAGAGCAAAGCAGGAGTGTAAACCATAGCAAGAAGGCTGCTGTTTTCCAATTGCCAACCACAGTATATTTCCATACATTAATGTCTAAAATGTGAGTCAGGTTAAATTAATAGGGTCTTCTTTCAATAACCATTCAAAAGAAGAGTCAAACAATAACAAGAAAACAATCAATCTGGAAACACAGAAACATCTCCTTTTAGGTGTGCTATGCAGACTTGCCTGTCAGTTCACCAAGTGGGACACTGATCCTGAATGAAGCATAGGGGAGCTCATTTTGTTTCAAAGAGTAATTTGGCAGCGGGCAGCCATTATCTGCAGAAAGACAAACACGTAGGCGTCTCCCCATCTACAGATCTTCTTCATTTGCATTGCAGAGTGCAAATGTGCAGGGCAAAAGGTGGCGTACATATATGTACGTTGCCTTTTGATCTGCATATTAGCATTCTGCCATCCAAATGAGTAAACGCTGCCTGCCATGATCGCATGGCAGGCAGCATTTACAATTGCAATTAAACGCTGCCTACCATGAGAGCATAGCCAGCAGAGTTTACAATTGATCCCTATGGACCCCGCCTGCTTTATACAAAGCAGGCCAGCTCCTCAGCAACTGGGCCGGCATGAAAATGCATGTTGATGCAACTGCTGTGGCATTTATATGGCGAAGAGGAAGGGAGGCGGCGGAAACACAAGTTACACTCTGCCCCTTCTCTCCACCAAACAAATGAAGGAAAATGGGGCATGACGTTAATGGAAGACGTGAAAGCCTTATGCAAGGCTATTACGCCTTCCATTAACTTTACACCACAATGGACCATGAGCTCCAGAGTGTCCTCAATTATGCCACTTCTCTTGCAGCAGAGTATAATCCAAATGTCCCTCTCACAGGTCATCAGCAAGTCTCTGCACAGCTTTTGAATCCCCCAGTGCCGGTAAGTGCACTGCTTTGGCTTTCAGTTAGTTCAACTTCAGGATCACCAAAAGAGATCACACCTCCCCAGGTGTGCATGCCCCATTTCGAGACAGCAGGGCCCTGGTCTATCAAAGAAATTAGCACTTTATTGTCATTCTCATACCCCAACAAAACAGCACACACATAGCAGAATGCACTATCGGGCCTTATACATCTACCTGGTTTGCCCATTTCAAGATTCCTCTGTAGAATATTATGGAAGTGCAGCCATGCCCTCTTAGAGAAGTGCTAACGCAGGAGGTTGGGAGGAGCTGGTGCATTGCAAGATCTGTATTTGTGCTTTGGTTTAAGTTGTGACTAACACATCATCTGAGTTTATTTCACAAGTCACTTACGAATGTGCTCCCTTTCTTTTATTCGTTGATTAGCGACACTGTTCTGGAACTATGTTTTCTCAGTCCTCCACTGCAGATGTTGTGCTCTACTCCAGTCCCCTCAGACAACCTGTCTTTTTAAAATTTCATTTCTATTAGCATTTCAGTTAAATAGCAAACAGAAATGTAAGTGCCTTCCTCGATATGATCTGCTCAAACCTTATGTTTAGAGCCATCTATCTCCCTAGACCGACAACACGAAAGTGAGCTTGAAAATATATATCAGTATTAGCTTCTCCCTTCCAATATACACAACACAAACACATGACACTTCGCGTAACGCTCTTCCAGATGTAAGGCGAGAATAATGGCAGGTGTGCTCTGCTGAATCCAAAGAAGAAATCATGTTGACTAGCCTGTCATGCCATTACAAAATATCCATAGCCCATAAGGAAGACGAAACAAATAACCCAACAATCCTGTTTATTTACCAACATGTGAACTACCCTTCAACTTTTCCAAGGTTGGATTTCATGACAGTTTTCAACCACACATATTACCCAATGAAAACCGAAGGGTTTAAAGCAATCCCTCTCAATCTAGGGAGTTAGGTCTTTGGGTAAATGCGGCCAACAACAAGACGTTGGTTTTTAAGCCGCATTCCGGGAAGTATATCCCGATTAAGGTAACGATATATGCAGTTAAACAGTATTGACTATTTAGGAGAAAGATTTCAGGCAAGCCCAGGATGGGCTTCCCAGATAAACAGGGCTGCCGTTACGTTAGACAGATATGGTGGTGCCATTCTATCCTTTTGTGTTCTCTATGGGAGTGGCGCCATTTTACCCGCATTAGAACTCAACCAGAGGCGGCCAGTTTCAGCTACACTTCATGGTTAAGAGTTATGGGGGCACGAGGATGTTGCAAAAATACTATGCACTGAATGTTTTGCTGTTGAAGAAAATGGTATTATTACCCTCCAGTACCCTGACTGCCCTTGTTCACTTGGAATGCGGCACCAGTTCTGACCATATGTTCCGGCCTGTTTCCCTCTGGGTTAGAGTTTAGACCCAACCGGTTTAGAACCATGCAGGGGTGCGTTGTCTCATACTATGTCCCTCGAAGGAGCCAATGGTCTGAAATTGTTTTCCCATATACGGGCGAGTTTTGAGAAAACCCTTGGAGCCTTCGTGCGTCAAGTTGGTGCCGACACAAGCACCTCATTAAACAGAGAGCTCAGAGCCTCCTTCTTCTCGAAGCCGCTAAGCTAAAATTGGGCCCGGATTATCTAGATAATAGGCTCAATGAGCGTTTCAAAGCCTATCTGGACTCAATTAAGCCTGTCTATGCCAGATCATTATACATGAGGTTTCGCCCGAGGACCCTGCCCATAGCAATGGAAATGCTCTTACTCTGCCAGCGGTCGTCTTTGTGGTGCTGCTAAGGAGACATCCTTACACTGTTTTTTTATTTATTTTGTAAGCCCAACTTGCGGCTAAGGCGGCTGCATTCGAGACCCATTCTACTGGAGGGAGGCATTAAATCATTGGGTCAGGCATTAATATTCTTAGCTCAAAGCTCTATTCTTTCAACGGTGTAATCTGTGGCTTGCTATTTGCATAGAGCTAGGCTGATGAGGAGGAAGGCAGTAGATCCTAACCTGTGTCCCAGCCTGCGAGTATTCCTCTCCTGGTTTTATTATTTTTTTTAAAAGATCACCTAGAGTTTTATTTTAGTAATGTTTACTAACAGTCTCTGTGTAGGCTTTTTTTTACTATATGAATTTTATGTATTTCGTGATGTATTCCAACTTGATGACTGTATGTCGAATAAAGGTTTTTGAAAAAAAGAAATGTTTGTTGAGCCCAGAAGTGATCTTATTACTCTTTCATTCCTTATAATTTCCTTTTTCCTCCTCCACTCTTTCCTCCCTTTTTATCATTCACCAGAAACGGGTGCCGTTGCATTTCTAGACTCCTGGGCGGGTAAGCTGTTCCTGGTCTTTTTACACCCAGTCCTCTTGGGTATAGATAAGCGTCGCCTCCACTTTGATGTCAGGCATGCCCTAGTTGCTAGCAGTAGGTTAGGTTTCTAGTGCTACTTTTCCCTCCTCTTTTGGGGCAGCCCATAGAGTATGATCATTGGATTGAGAGATCTTGAGGTCCTGACTAACTCCTCAATTCAAGGCAGTAGCTCCTTCCAGAATGTTTGAACATAGTAGAGTCTCTGCTCATTCTGCCAGTATGTTCCCTTTTCACCACATCCTCTGAAAGATAGAGTGTAAATGTTTGGGAACATCTTGGCCACTGAGGCAACTATAGCCATCTCTACAACAAATTAATCTCCTGTAATTTGGTTTGGGATGCCGCTGAGGCCTTCCATACCTTCACACATAGCACTGCCATATAGCCCATCTGATATTTCCTTTCCTTAAATCTCTTTCCCAGCATGAACTTGTCCCATGCAAATGTTTCTGTCTTATAGAGCAAAGAGATCAACCCCTTAATGCCATTCTGGTAATCAGAAACCCTTTCAGAGGGTTTCTGGTCTCTCTTCAGATTCTCCAGCCATTTACAGTCAGTTACCACACCTATTAAAATCAAATAGAGGAAACCTGATATAGGCAATGGGCTTTAGTAGGCCTCCAATTGTTCCTTGCTTACAAGCTTGCCTGTCTGCTCTGCCCTTATCAACCCAGCAGCATTCCAAGCTTGAAACTGCAATGTTTCCTCCTACCCTTTCCCTAATCAGAGGAGCCCTTGTACAACATAAAAACATGAAGAGCCCTCGAGAACTCTTCCCTTTTCACCAAAGTCCCCATAATATGGACATTAGTGGGTGAAATCATATCCTTTTCTGTAATGTATTGCCTGGGACTTACATCTATTCTCCACCAACCACCTGCGAGAGAACCACATTCTCTAGAGTCATACATGTATTTATTTTATTTTATTGTTCATTTATAAAGCGCTTAATACCAGCGAGTGGTTTCTAAGCGCAGGATCGGGATTCGAACCTGTGTTGCGCCACATGGCATCGCTTCCAAGACAAACACGTTTCCCCTGAGCTATCCTATTATCATTCACCGTTCACTAACACACTGACTCACTCATGCATTCACTTAATCACTCCCTCACTCCGTGTTTTGTTTTCACTGCACAACGTCAAGTTATGTGTGGCCCTAGAAATTCCTGAGGATAAAAATATCCAACCACCCCCATCCTCAAGAATTCTGGACTGTTGCTGAAGAGACTGCACTGTTAAATGACTCCCATCAAGCAATCCCACTAAGTCAGTGCCTTGTCTGGGATGCCCAAGGGAAGCCCTTATTTATATATGTTTATGGCAAGTTATAATCTGGATGATGAACCCTTGTATAACGCCCCTCTCTTTGAATCCCCCGGACCCCACTGAGCAAAGAAGTAGGTTTGTTTTGCAATCTAAAAGGTTTATTAGAAAAATTAAACAATATATATATATATCACACTTTTTATAAATAAATTGATCATTGATATCACACTTGTGAATATGAGCAGTAATTAGCAATAGGTAATCCTACAATAGCACAGTTCTGGTGACTTATGACTAGGAACAGGGGAATAAGGTATCAGAGAATGCTTTATGGTTTCAAGGAGATGCAAAGATGAATAAAAGGCAGTACAGAAATAAACTTGATATGATTTCAGCAAAAGATAATATGATCACTTTTTCTCGGACAACTCACTCCCCCCTATGCAATGTAAGGAGATGGAAGTAACACACACAGTCTTCAGGGATACAATCACAATACAATACGAAATTCAGGTCCCCCCTAGCAAGTTTAGCGAAAAACAGGTATGATTTTAAACACAGGTAAATCCTTTTAAATGTGGTGGCAATGAAGTGAAAAATATACTCAAATTGCTTTTAATTCCCTATAGGAGGTTCAGGGTGAGTGAGAGATACTTTAAATCAGTTCAGGCCAGCCCTATCAATGATTCAGGGATGGTTATCAAGTTGAAAACAGAATTCCGTGATGGGAGCAAAAGGCAAATGTTTTTACACTTAGCTGGAATGAAGCAAAATGTCAAATCGCGGCAATTTAGTCGCGTGCGTCGAGCGCAATTACGGAGGACGTATAAGGAGTAGAAAGACGGTTTTAGGCTCGTTGGAAAGCTTAGAATCATAGCTGAAGATCATTCCTAGGACAAACGGTTCCGGAGATACGGACGATTTTGTGAAGGTAGATTCTCGAAATTAAAATAAAGCTCAGAACGACAAATGACAGTTTTGCAGCTTTAGAATGACAGAATGACACGATTTCTAGGATGCAGTTCTCAGTAGGTTAAAATAGTTTGAATTAGATTATATTAAACTAAGAGATTGGGTTTTGCACAGTTCTGGCTGAGTACTCACACTATATTTTGGACAGGAATGCGACTTCGTCACGGATCGGGTCAGGATTGGCTGCGGTTCTCTCGCCACTTGGTACTGGTTCTGCGCACAGCAATCTGGGTCAGCTCTGCTCTGCTGGTCTGGTCTGGCACTCGGCACTGTACGGATCTCTGGACCTCTGGTCTCTCTGGATACAGCACTGCTTTCTGGGTCTGCTACCAGTTCTGACAAAAGTTCTTGGCAAAGAATTCAAACAGCTCGCCCAGCTGTGAATAGTTTGGTTAGGTTTTGAGGCCTGCTGAAGAGAACTCAGCTTATGGGTTAGGCCTTTGCTTTGAGTTCTGGAGTTCTAAGTTCTGGTCTCTGTCTTGCTGGAGTCAGTCCGGATCTCTAGATGTACGTCATCTGTCAGCGTGCTCCGCAAGGAAATGGAAATTGAATGTCCCTACCTGTCCTGCACAGTCTCCTTTTATGTGTTTAGAAAGTAGGTGGGTCGGCTCATTCTGCATGCCCAACCCTCTCAACGTATCATTGGCCAGTTCCTCCTCTCTCCCTTGATTGGGGGAACTGAGTTGTGAGTCAGGGTGATGCTGCCATTTACAATCTATTGAAGAAACGCCCCTTTGCTTTTGCTTTAGAATTCATTCTCATAACTTAACATATTTCCCAAACGCACAAGTGGTTGACATTACATGTACAGATTGCAGATGACTTAAGGTACATTCTGGCCCAACTCTGATCTTCCTGGGGGCTTGCATTCAAAAATGGCAACTTATTTTCGTTTTTAGTTGGTTTACCAATGTTAAATCTTTACCCAAAATTACACAAATGTACACCCCCCTTCTTCACATATTCCAGTAATTTACTAGGTCTCTAGCATAAGCACAGTGTCTGCAGTATTAATAATTAGCGGGGTTCGGTCCTAGGACACTGCACAAATTGGAGTTTGGTCTCAAATCGTGAGGGCCTTTTCCATTTTGTGGACCCCCAAATTGCACATTTCTGTGAGCTTAATACAAGATTTTCTAAGCAATTTAATCAAACATACATTTGCTGCAATATGAATTCACACTCCAGTCTGGCCCGCCCCTAGGAACTGGGAGAGTCAGGGATCACGTGTCTCTCCTACCAGGCAGAGATCTGTTTACAGTCAACACCCAAATCAGCATATCCTATTCAATGGAAAGAGTCTACTGTGTCGGCTGAGGTCAGCAGGCCAGGGGGCCACTCTGCAATTGGTTAGCATGTCCATGTGATCTCCTGGCTTCTTGTGTGGAGTTCTGAGGTGAGAAGGTTTCCCAGCCTCTTGGACTGTTAATTGAATCAGCCTGTCTTCTGTGAACAGCAGGTGTTTATGAATTTTAATTAACCAAAAGGCTTTGAAGTTTCCAGCTTGCTCAGGATCCTTTGGCAACTCCTGAAGTACAGTTCTACTGTCAGAGTTTAGACCGCTAGAGCCAGTTTGTGGAAAATGCCGGTACTGCACCCATTTTTGGGATCTGTCTTGAATTAATGCATTTCAAAAAGGGGATTTTGCTTGATAATATATGATCCTTGCTTAACAGTGTTTTGATGGGAATCCTTACAGTAGAATAAAGTAGAACACTCAACCAGGGTTGAATTTTTGTTTGGTGGTTTCGTGCCGATGATTTTAGCAAATTTTTGACATCAAGAAAATGAATTCCCAACAGTTCTGTGTTGCTTTTGGCAATCAGCATTGCCATTCCCAATGGTTTCAGGCTACTGTGTGTGTAGCCCAATGGTGGTTTTAGGCAGTGCCCTCCTGTGCTCACAAACATAGGCAAAAATGGGTGGCAGCCTATTCTTCATGTTTTCCCTGTGCACTTTCTGGGGAGTTCTGGCCATCATGATGTTTTCAATGCCAGTAACGCACAGTTTTGTGGTAGGGCTTGGATGCATGGGTAAAAACATCCCACAAGCCCCCCCTCTTGCGATGGCCATTCTGATCTTTCACTGATGGAACTAGCAAGATCTGGGATGTTCGCCTCATCTTCTTCCGATTTGTAGATGGCACAGTTCAGCATCTTTTCCTCCATCCAGTTGGATCGATCGGTTCTCCTCGCCCGGTCCTGATGGGAATATTGGGCGGTACCCCGGGCCCCTCGGATCTTTGCTCCCGGTTCCTGGGTCGTTCTCCTCGGTCAGTCTCCATGGTTTCATCTCTCCTAGGATGGTAAAGCAAAGCAGCAATACACATTCCTAGACATTTTTCCACCACTATTAATGGTGTGGCGAACACATACATTTTATACATCCGGTTACATTTTGCAGTGATATTTCTAAAAAACAAGATATAACAGGAAACATTTTCATACCAGAATCATGATATTTTAGAGACTATATGTGGGATATTTTGGGTTGGAACTGAATTACTCTGGAGCGGCCCCCTCTGGGATTCCAGAGGATTCCTCCAGTTGCTGCAGAGTGTGCCTTGGATGGCAACACTTTAGCTGATTTATATGTACCCACTTGTCTTCCCCTTTCGCCAGACTACCTTTGGGGATGCGGATCTTATAAGCTACTGGGGAGATCTTGTCTATAATTTCAAATGGTCCCTTCCATGTAGGCAAACATTTTCGCTTTTTGGCCTGGTTTCTTTGGAAATTGTATAGATAGACCCGGTCTCCCACATTATATACTTTGCTGGACGTTTTCAAATCGTAATGGGTCTTCATGCTATCAGCTGATCTTTCTAGATTCCGCTGAGCATAGGCAAAAGCATGTTGGAGGTGTTTCCTTAAATTCTCCACATACTCATGAGTTGTGGAGGCATTTATCAATGTCTGCTCTTGGGTCCTGTAGAGCAAATGCTGTGGAAGCACCATCTTGCGTCAAGTCATCAGCTCAAACAGTGACATTTTGGTTGCAGATGAAGGGGTAGATCTGATGGCCATTAGGACCAGAGGTAATCGGATATCCCAACTTGGCCCAGAATCTGCCACAAACTTTTTTAATATGCTCACAATGGTTCTGTTGTATCTCTCTACTGCACCAGAAGAGGCTGGCCGGTAAGCAATATGTAGCTTCCTTTTGACCCCCAGTATCTCCCACATCTTTGTCATTACCTCGCTGGTGAAATGGCTACCTCTGTCTGACTCAATCCTTTGAGGTAGACCAAGACGGGAAAAGATGTGGTTAATCATCAGGGCAGCTGCTGTTTCTGCCTTGCAGTTTGGGGCCGGGAGACATTCCTCTCACTTGGTAAACAAGCATGTGACCGTCAACATGTACTTGTTTCCTCTAGACGAGCGAATCACAGGGCCTACAAAGTCGATTTGAAAAATCTGACCATGGCAGTGTCATCCCCCTCTTTTGGAGAGGAGCCCGGTGTGTGAGGGATGTTGGCTGAAATTGTGCACACACAAGACACCCCTTCAAGTATTGGTCGAGGTCCAGCCCCATGTGTGGCCAGTATGCAACCTCTCTTAAGATTTCCAGTGTTGTGTGAATCCCCCTATGACCGGCGGTGGCCGCATCATGGGTGTGACTTAACATCAGGCTTCGGACTGAGGTAGGAACCACCCACTGATCATGGCCAGCTTGGGATTTCCTTACCAACAAACCGTCTTGGATTCGGAACATCTTTGGACATTTCATCAACACTCTAAGGTCCTCTTTCTCAATGTAATCGGTATCCGTCAGGGGAAAGTTCTCAGAGTCCTCAATGTGTTGGTAAAATTTACCAATTATTGGATCCCACTTCTGAGCCGTAATTAAATCAGCATCATGGGTCTCCTTACTCCATTGTGCAGTTGAAAGATCATTGTGAGCATTTGTCTGGGACCTAGTGATAGCCGTGACCTGGATTTCCCCCAAAGGGGCACTATTTCTATTAGATCTGCTTGGATGGCCCCGGTTTTGGCCAGCTGATCAGCTAAGTCATTTCCAGTTTTGTCTGGTCCCTCTACTTTGGAATGACCCTTTATCTTTTTCCAGTAGATGGTCATCCCATTCGATGTGACCAGATCATCAATGTTTTGGATCAACTTCCCATGTTTCAAGGGTTTGTTATTAGCACATAACATGCCTCTGGTTTTCCAATTAACCAGGTGCTCCACAAACCCATTCCGTGCATAATCTGAATCTGTGATTATGACCAGTTCGTGGAGTTGATGTTGGACAGCAGTGAGGATGGCTTGATACACAGCCATCAATTCTGCTACTTGACTACTTCGGGGACCGATGTTGTACCCAGCGGAGGGTTCTGGAGACTCATTCACCCACGCATTCCCTACGCTGGCCACCAGTTCTTTTTCCCCGTTGTTTTCAACATGGTAAGAGCATCCATCCACAGAGACAGTGGGCATTCCCTCACACTTATCTTCTTCAAAGACTTTGTGTGGGGAATTAAGGTATGCCTCCATGTTGTCCTTGATTTTTAGACTTTTGTCCTCGAGACAGTTTTCTCTGGCACAATCATGAAAGTCAGCCAGACCTTGCGCGAGGGGACTCTTCTTGTTTTGGCCATATCTGACCTCCACAGGAAAGCCTTGCATTGACAGAATCCAGAAGTAATTCGGGAATTACTCACATTTCCGGCCTGGATTCTGTCACTTTGGAGATATTGCAGAGGCTGGTGTGGAGTCTCCACTATGATGTGTTCCACTGGATGAACAGGTGGTAATTCTTCAATGCCCACACCTTTGCCAGGAGTGCCTTCTCACAATCGTTGAATTTTTCCTCCACAGAGGATAAAGTTTTGCTTGCATAGGAGATTACTTTATTGACCTTGTCATGCTTTTGGTATAATACTGCCGTCAAGCACGTATTAGAGAACCCTGTCTCCAGGAAGAACTCCTTGTTTCTGACAGGGTAAGCTAGGCAAGGCGCTTGTGAGAGGTGTCTTTTGAGTTGTCTTACTGCCTTGGATTGTTCTGGACCCCATTCCCACTTGACCCCCCCCCTTCATGAGATGAATCAGGGGTCTGGTGATCTCTGCGAAGCCCTCAATGAACTTTCTGCTGTAATTAGTCAGTCCAAGGAGGCTCCTTAGTTCCCGCAGAGTTGTGGGATCCTTCAGTTTCTGAAGTGCTTACACTTTCTTTTCTTGGGGACAGAGACCCTGAGGAGTAATCTCATGCCCCAAGAAATTAACACGGGTTCTACACCACTGTGCTTTCTGAAAGGAAAGTTTTGCGCCGGCGGCCCTCAACTGTGTCAGAACATAACGGATCTCCGCTATGTGTTCTTCCACAGATGAACTTTTGATGAGGACATCATCTACATAAGCCAGGTTACCCCTCGCACCCAGGTCGGGCAAGGCCTTATGTAGGAAAATGTTGAATTCATTGCCGGAGATGAGGTATCCGAAGGGAGTCCGGGTCCATGTGTACTGCTGGCCCCAAAAGGTAAAAGCCAGTTTGTATTGGTCCTCCCTACTGACAGGCACGGTCCAGTATCCATTGGTCAGGTCTATGCAGTGAATACCTGTGACCCCTAAATCTGGGCCAGTCCTTGGTCAATGTAGGGCAGAGGCCATCGGGAAGTATGGACCCGTTTGTTGAGCTCCCTAAGGTCGGCGCAGAGTCTCCACTGGCCGTTTGGCTTCAATATTCCCAGCACCGGATTATTGAAGGTGCTGTGTACTGGACGGATTATTCCCCGGGACTCAAGGTTCTTAATTATTTCAGTAAGGGACTCCATTGATGCGAGAGGCAAGCGATATTGCTTCACAAACACTGGAGTCATGCCAGGGTCCGTGGGAATTGTTGTTGTGAGGATGTTGGTGCGACCACAGTCATATGAGTCTACCGCAAAGAGATCTTGGAAATCCAAAAAAAATTGTTTCAACTTTTGCTTCTGTTCCAGAGTCACACAGGCATCAGCTAGGTTGACTCTCTCTTCCACCATCTGCCTGAAGCCTGGAAAGACTTCTGGTTTTGCTATCTCAGCTGCTTCCTCCAGCTGGGTGGAGAAGTCCCTGGTCAGAGTGCTGATTTGGACTGGAGGCTTCAGGTGGGAAAGGCAGCCCTCATGGACCTGGAAAATCACCTCATCCCTTCTGAAGTCACAAGTCACGTCTTCCTTACCAAAAGGGCAGGAAGTGTACACCAGGAAGTTCCCCCCATGCCGGGTAAAGACCTGTCTGGTGTTGTATTGTCATCACTGTCACTGTCAAAACAGTCCTTGGGTGTTGGTCCTAACAGTTCATTTCCTAAATCAATGGAGAAATGTCGGTCATCAACCGCCATTCCAATAATGGTGCCTGCGGCTAGAGTAATACTCTGTAAGTCGCTGTTATCCACCTTTATTGGAATGGTGTTATGTTCTATGTTGACTAATGGTGTTGGGTTTACCCCCAACTCTTGCTGTTGGAAAGAAGCATTTAGATGAATATAAGCATCAGGGTTTTTCAATTTTTGTCCCCTTTTAACTTTCACTTCCAGGGAGAATTGTCGGGTCCTTTCTGGAATGGTGACTTCCTCCTTAATCTTAAGTTCAACTGCGTAAGGTAGCAATTGAGCTGACCTAAATGCTTTTTTCTGGATCATCAAAGCCCATGGGATTATCCACTAATCGGGACCAAGCTTTGAAGTTTATTAGGTCCAAACTAATGGCAAAGCGATTGAGAATGTCACTGCCTAAGTAAAAGGCGGCAGTGACGTCTCGCACGACCCAACAATTATGGACTATGCTCTTGTTGCCAATGGAGATTTTGAGCATACACCTGCTCAGCAGGAGATGTTTGGAATGGTTTATAGTCATAATGTCGAAAAAAAAATGTCGACAGACAAAAATGTCGACAAAAAAATGTCGACATACAATAATGTCGACATCCTATACTTATAATGGAAAAAGTCATTTTTTCGAAAAAAAAATGTCGACATTTTTTTTTTTGACATTATGACTATAAACCCTTAAAACTATCAACACCTCACCCAACACCCCCCTGCCACCCCCCCCACACACCCCCCAACCACCCTTTCACCCCTCATACTCAACACATACCAATTATTTATTTATTTATTTATTTATTTATTTATTTATTTATTCAATAAATAAATAACCTAAAAATGATCATTTACTATGGGGGGGGGTCCCCCCCCAACCCCCCTCACCCAACACCCCCCTGCCGCCCCCCCACACCCCCCCAACCACCCTTTCACCCCTCATACTCAACACATACCAATTATTTATTTATTTATTTATTTATTTATTCAATAATTAAATAAATAAAAAATTGTATTTACTATGGGGGGGTCCCCCCCCCAACCCCCCCTCACCCAACACCCCCTTGCCACCCCCCCACACCCCCCCAACCACCCCTCATACTCAACACATCATATATATATTTATTTATGTATTTATGCATACACTAAATTAATGTCGAAAAAATATCGAATAATGTCGACATTTTTGTTTGTCGACATTATTGTTTTTCGACATTAATTTGTCGACATTTTGACTGTCGACATTATTGATGTCGACATTATGACTGCACACCGTTTGGAATTAGGTGCTTCCAGGTCCATTTCCCATTTGTCTATCAGTTTGAATGTGGAAATGGCTGGATCTTTTGGGAGTTGGCGGAGCATGGCTTCGCTGATGAATCTCTTACCGTTGTTCACACACACTCGGGTGAGAACAGAGTCCTTCCCATCATTTAACTGAAAAGGGATGAACAACTGCTCTCCAATTTGCTGAACATCAGCCAGGCTCTGAGCTGATTTCACATCTTTCTGGACTATTGGAGTGGTAATGTCTGATTGTGAATTAGTAAAGAATTTCAGGGTGTTTCCCTCCAGTGTGGAATGCCACCTTAAACTGGAAGGAAGGTTGATTTTCAGAAATAGAGAGGACCCCCCATCACCAGTCTGTTGTCCTACTGCTATTACTGTCACGTCTGGAATTTGGTTGTTCTGGAAGTGAAATTCTACTTGGTCAGATTTTTGTTCAACCATGTGGCAGGTGCCGTTTAGACTCACATGGTTGACACTCTGTTTTAATTTTATTGGTCGGCTAGTCTGGGTCCAGAGGACCTTGTTTACACAATCTATTAGGGGTGACAACCTTCTCAGGAGGTCATTCCCTAGTAAACAAGGGGTGCCCTCTGGAGTCACTACTATGACCAGGTGTTTCACCTTGTGTCGCCCAATTTTGATGTCCAAATCTGCAGTCCCCTCGACAGGAATTTCCTTCCCATCAAAGTTCTGGAGTGGTCCAGGAAGAGAGGTGAGAGGAATTCGGTAATTCTCCCCCCTTCCTGCATTTAGTTCATCAAAGGCCCTTTTTGACAGAAGGGTAGCTTGGGATCCAGTGTCCACCAGTGCCAAAATTGTACCCTGCCACTGTACTTGTACCGGGGCATAGTATCTTCCCTCCTTTTCCTCAAGGGGGCACAGATATTGCACATTTCTTGGACAACTGGTGGGCTAATTTTTTGGTTTTGGACATTGCGAGAGAAGAGATTTGGGCAGAATTCTGTGGAGAGTCATGGGAATCTGAAAAAAAAAGTTTGCAACTGGATATTGATGCGGTTTTTGGTTCCCCTGGTTCCGGTTCTGGGCCGCACCCCCTTTTTTGGAGGCAGTCACCTGGATGGGTTTGAACCAGGGGTTTTCGGTCTTGTTGGTTCTGGGATAGAATGATGGGCGGCGACAGCTCAATCCCCCCATCTACCCAGTCTGGGTTGGAATCCCTTGGGACCCATTTTTCCTTGGGAGGAGTTCCCCCATCTCTGAAGGAGAAGATCCTTTTCCCAGGATCCTCTGAGGATCCCTCTCCCTCAAATTGGATGACCTGTACCTCCTCCACAAAATGGGTCTGTTTGGGTCCTTTGTTTCTCCTATCTCCTCTCTGCTCCTTGGGTGGCAGACTTCCAGGGGTAGGAGATTTTGTTTCCGGTTCCTGGTTTTCCAGGGGCTGTTTACAAGTTCGGAAGGAAGCTTCCTCCAAGGCTTTACACCCCCTTCCCCTTGTTCCTCCTCCCTGGGAACCGGTGGGTTATCGGGGTGCTGCCCCCATCATTGTTCTGGAGCACCAGGCTCAGAGTTTGGGGCATTCTGCGGTGGCATACTCATCTGAGGGTTCTGTTGAGCCCTCAGTATGTGACCCATATCCCGGGCCATATTTTGGACCTGGCGCTCAAGTTGGGAAACCCGCTCAGGCTGATACGGGGTTCTGTTTTCTCCCCTGGGCTGATCCCGGTAAGGGTAGCCATCCCTTCTCTGGTAATACCCTGGGTTGGCAAGATTTGGGTACCCCTCCACCCTTGGCCTCCCCTCTCCCAGATTAGGTTGTCTGGGCTCAGGGAATTGGGGAAAGAAGGATGGATGGTTTTGGGGTTGGAAATTGGGTGGATACCTGGGAAAAAAGTTCTGCCCAGTGTTTGGGGAATTTCTGCCCTCCTGTGGGAAGTTAGGAGGGAAGTTCCCTGGGTCAGGTGCTTGGCTGGATCCCCCCCTTGGGTTGGAGGCGTCCACACATAACCCAGGATTGGTCTGTTTCCCTTGTAGCGGGGACTTACATAGTCAAGGGAGCGAGGGACCCCATTTGTGGGATTACCTCCTTGACTCCCTGTCTGTGACTGGTCCGAGGGCCTTCTGGGCTGTGAATTGTTCGGTGCAGGTAGGTATTTAGGTCCCCCCATCTCCAAATCTAAAACGGGGGCAACCTTTACCTCTGCCACCTTGGCAGCAGCAGGGGTGCTGTTGGTTTTGGGGTTTTTGGGCTGATTCTTATTTTCCACCGGTTTCTGCACCTCATAGATGCAGGTGGCTTGCTCAATGAGCCAGTCTAAAGATCTTTTCTCGTGAAAATCTCTCACGAGCTGGGTCATTATGTATTTGGGGAGTGCATGGAAAAATGTGTTGATGAATTCTCTGCTGTCCGTGCACACCCTTCTGGTTGTCTGCGCAAAGGCACGCTTCAATTCTTGCACAAATTCTTGTGGGGCCTGATCCTCCCCACATTGCAAATTGTAGGCTGCCTTGCGAGCCTCTTGGGGATTCCGGTGAACAGAAAAATGTTTCAAGATGGCCGCCCTATACGTGGACCATCTTGAATGGTTTTGGTCCTCCAGCCCCGCAAAGAAACTGGAGTATTCTGGGGAGAATGTCCATTTGACATACTGGATGCAGCTACTGCTGTCCTTCAAATGGAAAGTCTCCATCATTTGCTCATAGAGCTCCAAGTGTTCCCAAACAGAATACTTGGCGTTCTTGTGATAAGGGGTGATGACACTCCTTATTGCCTTGATCTGCTTTAAGGGGTCCTTAAGCAAGGCCCTTTTTGCCTTATTGGCCTTTTTGGTTCGGGTAACCCTGGTCCATTCATCCTCCGACTCAGAAGCACTCCTCCCAGCGGTGCCCGTCTGATCTTCCAGGTTCTCCCGGATTCTGCGAGCCTGGGAATGGCTGGCAGAATGTGGGGACCTGGTCTCCTGTGTCCTGTGACGCTCAGAGGAGTCTTCAGATCCCTCCTTGCTACCAGGATTTGCTGCGTACCCCCCCCCACTGACCTAACTGGGCAGAGGTTTTCAGGATGCCCTTAGTGGGCCTACTCTCCTGGGGTTACCCACTAAATTGCACTGTGCTTAGGTGCCCATGCCCGGATGCACGCCCATCCATTCCTGGGAGGTACTGGCCTATGAACCCCATACTTTTGGCCGGATAGTAATCTGCCCTCCCTGTGGCCCTGTGCTCATGTGCGCCAGGGGACATGGGGGTGGCAGAATCCAAGGACTGGGAGAGATGAAGACCTCTGGTACTAGGGCTCCTGAGGTTATGCTCAGGTGTTTCCCTTTCCCAGCGAACTTCATCTCTATCAGCCCCTGCTCCCTGTTGCAGTTCCTCAGTTAAGGCCTTACTAGACTCTATCAGTCTCTCCTGCATGGCTACCTGTTGCTGGAGCCTATCATTGTGCTGACAGAGAGCCTCATTATCTCTCTGTGCCTCCTGATTGGTCCTGGAATACTGGGCCAGTCTTTGCTGCAGGAGGGTTACCTCCTGGGTCCCATCCCTACTGGCCTTCTCCTTTCTTGCCAGAGCACCTTCCACCCTACTGGTGTGCTCTAACAAGTTCTGATGCTCTTTTTGGAGGTCACCCAGACCCTGGAGGGCCAGGTGATTTTCTTACATGTTCCTTTTTAAGTGGCAGACTTCCTGGCCTAAGGTATCCCTTTCCTGAGTAAGAGCCTGCATCTGTGGCGCCAGGTCGCCCCTCTGCCGTTGAAGGGCACCAGCTTTCTGGCGCTCTTCATCAAACTCTGCCTGGGTATCCAGGTCTTTCAAAATCATTTTATTGCTTTCCTCTTTCTCTCTATCTAGTTGGATTTGCAGGGTGGCTACCTGCTCTGTGCAGGCCCTTTTGAAATTGATCTGTTGCTCCAGCTTTTTCTGGCACTGCAGTAAGGAGTCCAAACTGTCTTGGTGCTCCTTCTGCAAAGCCAGAATTCTGGTATCCTGGTCAGCCTTTTCCTGTTGCAGGATATCCATATCCTCCTTTATTTTAATGATGTACTGTCTACTATAATTTTCTGACTCCTGGCTCCTGTGCAGCCTCTGCTCAGAAGAGTCCAGGTCAGATTGGGCCTTCTCTAATGCCATCAGTTGCCTATTTGCTAGATCTTGGCCTTCAGCACATTTGTCCTGCATGGCTCCCATATGTAAATATAAATATGCTGCTACCCTAGCAATCTTGTTGTGCTCATCCCTGGCCTTAGGGGCCATATATAGTTCACTCAGGGCCACATGTAAGGGACCCTGATCTCTCCATATATCTGACCCTGTTTCAGTGATCTGAGGTGCAATTGCCTGCAACTAGACCACTTGGTCCTGATGAGCCCACTCACCTCTCACAAATAGCTTATGTAAGAGGTGTTCTCTGGCTATTTTAATATCTACCAAGGTCGTCATTCTGGAACTTGATTTCGTTGCTGACTTACAGAAGTTTTTATTTTATTTTGCAAAACAGACCGTTTCCTTAGAGCGTTCCTTTGAGGGGTGTTTTTACAGTGTAACACGGCGTGGTGATCCGACAGAATTTATATATTCTGTCAGTTAGCACACTGTATTAATCTGCACAAGTGATAGATCTAATCCAGAATCCCCGGCTACGAGCCCCCACTTTGTTAAATGACTCCAATCAAGCAATCCCACTAAGTCAGTGCCTTGTCTGGGATGCCCAAGGGAAGCCCTTATTTATATATTTTAATGGCTAGTTATAATCTGGATGATGAACCCTTGTATAACGCCCCTCTCTTTGAATCCCCCTGACCCCAATGAGCCAAGAAGTAGGTTTGTTTTGCAATTTAAAAGGTTTATTAGAAAAATTAAACAATATATATGTATCACACTTTTTATAAATAAATTGATAATTGATATCACACTTGTGAATATGAGCAGTAATCAGCAATAGGTAATCCTACAATAGCACAGTTCTGGTGACTTATGACTAGGAACAGGGGAATAAGGTATCAGAGAATGCTTTATGGTTTCAAGGTTTCAAGGAGATGCAAAGATGAATAAAAGGCAGTACAGAAATAAACTTGATATGATTTCAGCAAAAGATAATATGATCACTTTTTCTCGGACAATTCACTCCCCCACTTCGCAATGTAAGGAGATGGAAGTAACACACACCGTCTTCAGGGATACAATCACAATACAATACGAAATTCAGTTCCCCCGAGCAAGCTTAGCGAAAAACAGGTATGATTTTAAACACAGGCAAAATCCTTTAAAATGTGGTGGCAATGAAGTGAAAAATATACTCAAATTGCTTTTAATTCCCTATAGGAGGTTCAGGGTGAGTGAGATATACTTTAAATCAGTTCAGGCCAGCCCTATCAATGATTCAGGGATGGTTATCAAGTTGAAAACAGAATTCCGTGATGGGAGCAAAAGACAAATGTTTTTACACATGGCTGAAATGAAGCAAAATGTCAAATCGCAGCAATTTAGTCGCGTGCGTCGAGTGCAATTACGGAGGAAGTATAAGGAGTAGAAAGATTGTTTTAGGCTCGTTGGAAAGCTTAGAATTTCGTTCCTAGGACAAACGGGTCCGGAGATACGGACGATTTTGTGAAGGTAGATTCTCGAAATTAAAATGAAGCTCAGAACGACAAATGACAGTTTTGCAGCTTTAGAATGACAGAATGACACGATTTCTAGGATGCAGTTCTCAATAGGTTAAAATAGTTTGAATTAGATTATATTAAACTAAGAGATTGGGTTTTGCACAGTTCTGGCTGAGTACTCACACTATATTTTGGACAGGAATGCGACTTTGTCACAGATCGGGTCAGGATTGGCTGGGGTTCTCTCGCCACTTGGTACTGGTTCTGCGCACAGCGATCTAGGTCAGCTCTGCTCTGCTGGTCTGATCTTTCTAGATTCCGCTGAGCATAGGCAAAAGCATGTTGGAGGTGTTTCCTTAAATTCTCCACATACTCATGAGTTGTGGAGGCATTTATCAATGTCTGCTCTTGGGTCCTGTAGAGCAAATGCTGTGGAAGCACCATCTTGCGTCAAGTCATCAGCTCAAACAGTGACATTTTGGTTGCAGATGAAGGGGTAGATCTGATGGCCATTAGGACCAGAGGTAATCGGATATCCCAACTTGGCCCAGAATCTGCCACAAACTTTTTTAATATGCTCACAATGGTTCTGTTGTATCTCTCTACTGCACCAGAAGAGGCTGGCCGGTAAGCAATATGTAGCTTCCTTTTGACCCCCAGTATCTCCCACATCTTTGTCATTACCTCGCTGGTGAAATGGCTACCTCTGTCTGACTCAATCCTTTGAGGTAGACCAAGACGGGAAAAGATGTGGTTAATCATCAGGGCAGCTGCTGTTTCTGCCTTGCAGTTTGGGGCCGGGAGACATTCCTCTCACTTGGTAAACAAGCATGTGACCGTCAACATGTACTTGTTTCCTCTAGACGAGCGAATCACAGGGCCTACAAAGTCGATTTGAAAAATCTGACCATGGCAGTGTCATCCCCCTCTTTTGGAGAGGAGCCCGGTGTGTGAGGGATGTTGGCTGAAATTGTGCACACACAAGACACCCCTTCAAGTATTGGTCGAGGTCCAGCCCCATGTGTGGCCAGTATGCAACCTCTCTTAAGATTTCCAGTGTTGTGTGAATCCCCCTATGACCGGCGGTGGCCGCATCATGGGTGTGACTTAACATCAGGCTTCGGACTGAGGTAGGAACCACCCACTGATCATGGCCATCTTGGGATTTCCTTACCAACAAACCGTCTTGGATTCGGAACATCTTTGGACATTTCATCAACACTCTAAGGTCCTCTTTCTCAATGTAATCGGTATCCGTCAGGGGAAAGTTCTCAGAGTCCTCAATGTGTTGGTAAAATTTACCAATTATTGGATCCCACTTCTGAGCCGTAATTAAATCAGCATCATGGGTCTCCTTACTCCATTGTGCAGTTGAAAGATCATTGTGAGCATTTGTCTGGGACCTAGTGATAGCCGTGACCTGGATTTCCCCCAAAGGGGCACTATTTCTATTAGATCTGCTTGGATGGCCCCGGTTTTGGCCAGCTGATCAGCTAAGTCATTTCCAGTTTTGTCTGGTCCCTCTACTTTGGAATGACCCTTTATCTTTTTCCAGTAGATGGTCATCCCATTCGATGTGACCAGATCATCAATGTTTTGGATCAACTTCCCATGTTTCAAGGGTTTGTTATTAGCACATAACATGCCTCTGGTTTTCCAATTAACCAGGTGCTCCACAAACCCATTCCGTGCATAATCTGAATCTGTGATTATGACCAGTTCGTGGAGTTGATGTTGGACAGCAGTGAGGATGGCTTGATACACAGCCATCAATTCTGCTACTTGACTACTTCGGGGACCGATGTTGTACCCAGCGGAGGGTTCTGGAGACTCATTCACCCACGCATTCCCTACGCTGGCCACCAGTTCTTTTTCCCCGTTGTTTTCAACATGGTAAGAGCATCCATCCACAGAGACAGTGGGCATTCCCTCACACTTATCTTCTTCAAAGACTTTGTGTGGGGAATTAAGGTATGCCTCCATGTTGTCCTTGATTTTTAGACTTTTGTCCTCGAGACAGTTTTCTCTGGCACAATCATGAAAGTCAGCCAGACCTTGCGCGAGGGGACTCTTCTTGTTTTGGCCATATCTGACCTCCACAGGAAAGCCTTGCATTGACAGAATCCAGAAGTAATTCGGGAATTACTCACATTTCCGGCCTGGATTCTGTCACTTTGGAGATATTGCAGAGGCTGGTGTGGAGTCTCCACTATGATGTGTTCCACTGGATGAACAGGTGGTAATTCTTCAATGCCCACACCTTTGCCAGGAGTGCCTTCTCACAATCGTTGAATTTTTCCTCCACAGAGGATAAAGTTTTGCTTGCATAGGAGATTACTTTATTGACCTTGTCATGCTTTTGGTATAATACTGCCGTCAAGCACGTATTAGAGAACCCTGTCTCCAGGAAGAACTCCTTGTTTCTGACAGGGTAAGCTAGGCAAGGCGCTTGTGAGAGGTGTCTTTTGAGTTGTCTTACTGCCTTGGATTGTTCTGGACCCCATTCCCACTTGACCCCTCCCCTTCAAGAGATGAATCAGGGGTCTGGTGATCTCTGCGAAGCCCTCAATGAACTTTCTGCTGTAATTAGTCAGTCCAAGGAGGCTCCTTAGTTCCCGCAGAGTTGTGGGATCCTTCAGTTTCTGAAGTGCTTACACTTTCTTTTCTTGGGGACAGAGACCCTGAGGAGTAATCTCATGCCCCAAGAAATTAACACGGGTTCTACACCACTGTGCTTTCTGAAAGGAAAGTTTTGCGCCGGCGGCCCTCAACTGTGTCAGAACATAACGGATCTCCGCTATGTGTTCTTCCACAGATGAACTTTTGATGAGGACATCATCTACATAAGCCAGGTTACCCCTCGCACCCAGGTCGGGCAAGGCCTTATGTAGGAAAATGTTGAATTCATTGCCGGAGATGAGGTATCCGAAGGGAGTCCGGGTCCATGTGTACTGCTGGCCCCAAAAGGTAAAAGCCAGTTTGTATTGGTCCTCCCTACTGACAGGCACGGTCCAGTATCCATTGGTCAGGTCTATGCAGTGAATACCTGTGACCCCTAAATCTGGGCCAGTCCTTGGTCAATGTAGGGCAGAGGCCATCGGGAAGTATGGACCCGTTTGTTGAGCTCCCTAAGGTCGGCGCAGAGTCTCCACTGGCCGTTTGGCTTCAATATTCCCAGCACCGGATTATTGAAGGTGCTGTGTACTGGACGGATTATTCCCCGGGACTCAAGGTTCTTAATTATTTCCGTAAGGGACTCCATTGATGCGAGAGGCAAGCGATATTGCTTCACAAACACTGGAGTCATGCCAGGGTCCGTGGGAATTGTTGTTGTGAGGATGTTGGTGCGACCACAGTCATATGAGTCTACCGCAAAGAGATCTTGGAAATCCAAAAAAAATTGTTTCAACTTTTGCTTCTGTTCCAGAGTCACACAGGCATCAGCTAGGTTGACTCTCTCTTCCACCATCTGCCTGAAGCCTGGAAAGACTTCTGGTTTTGCTATCTCAGCTGCTTCCTCCAGCTGGGTGGAGAAGTCCCTGGTCAGAGTGCTGATTTGGACTGGAGGCTTCAGGTGGGAAAGGCAGCCCTCATGGACCTGGAAAATCACCTCATCCCTTCTGAAGTCACAAGTCACGTCTTCCTTACCAAAAGGGCAGGAAGTGTACACCAGGAAGTTCCCCCCATGCCGGGTAAAGACCTGTCTGGTGTTGTATTGTCATCACTGTCACTGTCAAAACAGTCCTTGGGTGTTGGTCCTAACAGTTCATTTCCTAAATCAATGGAGAAATGTCGGTCATCAACCGCCATTCCAATAATGGTGCCTGCGGCTAGAGTAATACTCTGTAAGTCGCTGTTATCCACCTTTATTGGAATGGTGTTATGTTCTATGTTGACTAATGGTGTTGGGTTTACCCCCAACTCTTGCTGTTGGAAAGAAGCATTTAGATGAATATAAGCATCAGGGTTTTTCAATTTTTGTCCCCTTTTAACTTTCACTTCCAGGGAGAATTGTCGGGTCCTTTCTGGAATGGTGACTTCCTCCTTAATCTTAAGTTCAACTGCGTAAGGTAGCAATTGAGCTGACCTAAATGCTTTTTTCTGGATCATCAAAGCCCATGGGATTATCCACTAATCGGGACCAAGCTTTGAAGTTTATTAGGTCCAAACTAATGGCAAAGCGATTGAGAATGTCACTGCCTAAGTAAAAGGCGGCAGTGACGTCTCGCACGACCCAACAATTATGGACTATGCTCTTGTTGCCAATGGAGATTTTGAACATACACCTGCTCAGCAGGAGATGTTTGGAATTAGGTGCTTCCAGGTCCATTTCCCATTTGTCTATCAGTTTGAATGTGGAAATGGCTGGATCTTTTGGGAGTTGGCGGAACATGGCTTCGCTGATGAATCTCTTACCGTTGTTCACACACACTCGGGTGAGAACAGAGTCCTTCCCATCATTTAACTGAAAAGGGATGAACAACTGCTCTCCAATTTGCTGAACATCAGCCAGGCTCTGAGCTGATTTCACATCTTTCTGGACTATTGGAGTGGTAATGTCTGATTGTGAATTAGTAAAGAATTTCAGGGTGTTTCCCTCCAGTGTGGAATGCCACCTTAAACTGGAAGGAAGGTTGATTTTCAGAAATAGAGAGGACCCCCCATCACCAGTCTGTTGTCCTACTGCTATTACTGTCACGTCTGGAATTTGGTTGTTCTGGAAGTGAAATTCTACTTGGTCAGATTTTTGTTCAACCATGTGGCAGGTGCCGTTTAGACTCACATGGTTGACACTCTGTTTTAATTTTATTGGTCGGCTAGTCTGGGTCCAGAGGACCTTGTTTACACAATCTATTAGGGGTGACAACCTTCTCAGGAGGTCATTCCCTAGTAAACAAGGGGTGCCCTCTGGAGTCACTACTATGACCAGGTGTTTCACCTTGTGTCGCCCAATTTTGATGTCCAAATCTGCAGTCCCCTCGACAGGAATTTCCTTCCCATCAAAGTTCTGGAGTGGTCCAGGAAGAGAGGTGAGAGGAATTCGGTAATTCTCCCCCCTTCCTGCATTTAGTTCATCAAAGGCCCTTTTTGACAGAAGGGTAGCTTGGGATCCAGTGTCCACCAGTGCCAAAATTGTACCCTGCCACTGTACTTGTACCGGGGCATAGTATCTTCCCTCCTTTTCCTCAAGGGGGCACAGATATTGCACATTTCTTGGACAACTGGTGGGCTAATTTTTTGGTTTTGGACATTGCGAGAGAAGAGATTTGGGCAGAATTCTGTGGAGAGTCATGGGAATCTGAAAAAAAAAGTTTGCAACTGGATATTGATGCGGTTTTTGGTTCCCCTGGTTCCGGTTCTGGGCCGCACCCCCTTTTTTGGAGGCAGTCACCTGGATGGGTTTGAACCAGGGGTTTTCGGTCTTGTTGGTTCTGGGATAGAATGATGGGCGGCGACAGCTCAATCCCCCCATCTACCCAGTCTGGGTTGGAATCCCTTGGGACCCATTTTTCCTTGGGAGGAGTTCCCCCATCTCTGAAGGAGAAGATCCTTTTCCCAGGATCCTCTGAGGATCCCTCTCCCTCAAATTGGATGACCTGTACCTCCTCCACAAAATGGGTCTGTTTGGGTCCTTTGTTTCTCCTATCTCCTCTCTGCTCCTTGGGTGGCAGACTTCCAGGGGTAGGAGATTTTGTTTCCGGTTCCTGGTTTTCCAGGGGCTGTTTACAAGTTCGGAAGGAAGCTTCCTCCAAGGCTTTACACCCCCTTCCCCTTGTTCCTCCTCCCTGGGAACCGGTGGGTTATCGGGGTGCTGCCCCCATCATTGTTCTGGAGCACCAGGCTCAGAGTTTGGGGCATTCTGCGGTGGCATACTCATCTGAGGGTTCTGTTGAGCCCTCAGTATGTGACCCATATCCCGGGCCATATTTTGGACCTGGCGCTCAAGTTGGGAAACCCGCTCAGGCTGATACGGGGTTCTGTTTTCTCCCCTGGGCTGATCCCGGTAAGGGTAGCCATCCCTTCTCTGGTAATACCCTGGGTTGGCAAGATTTGGGTACCCCTCCACCCTTGGCCTCCCCTCTCCCAGATTAGGTTGTCTGGGCTCAGGGAATTGGGGAAAGAAGGATGGATGGTTTTGGGGTTGGAAATTGGGTGGATACCTGGGAAAAAAGTTCTGCCCAGTGTTTGGGGAATTTCTGCCCTCCTGTGGGAAGTTAGGAGGGAAGTTCCCTGGGTCAGGTGCTTGGCTGGATCCCCCCCTTGGGTTGGAGGCGTCCACACATAACCCAGGATTGGTCTGTTTCCCTTGTAGCGGGGACTTACATAGTCAAGGGAGCGAGGGACCCCATTTGTGGGATTACCTCCTTGACTCCCTGTCTGTGACTGGTCCGAGGGCCTTCTGGGCTGTGAATTGTTCGGTGCAGGTAGGTATTTAGGTCCCCCCATCTCCAAATCTAAAACGGGGGCAACCTTTACCTCTGCCACCTTGGCAGCAGCAGGGGTGCTGTTGGTTTTGGGGTTTTTGGGCTGATGCAGGTGGCTTGCTCAATGAGCCAGTCTAAAGATCTTTTCTCGTGAAAATCTCTCACGAGCTGGGTCATTATGTATTTGGGGAGTGCATGGAAAAATGTGTTGATGAATTCTCTGCTGTCCGTGCACACCCTTCTGGTTGTCTGCGCAAAGGCACGCTTCAATTCTTGCACAAATTCTTGTGGGGCCTGATCCTCCCCACATTGCAAATTGTAGGCTGCCTTGCGAGCCTCTTGGGGATTCCGGTGAACAGAAAAATGTTTCAAGATGGCCGCCCTATACGTGGACCATCTTGAATGGTTTTGGTCCTCCAGCCCCGCAAAGAAACTGGAGTATTCTGGGGAGAATGTCCATTTGACATACTGGATGCAGCTACTGCTGTCCTTCAAATGGAAAGTCTCCATCATTTGCTCATAGAGCTCCAAGTGTTCCCAAACAGAATACTTGGCGTTCTTGTGATAAGGGGTGATGACACTCCTTATTGCCTTGATCTGCTTTAAGGGGTCCTTAAGCAAGGCCCTTTTTGCCTTATTGGCCTTTTTGGTTCGGGTAACCCTGGTCCATTCATCCTCCGACTCAGAAGCACTCCTCCCAGCGGTGCCCGTCTGATCTTCCAGGTTCTCCCGGATTCTGCGAGCCTGGGAATGGCTGGCAGAATGTGGGGACCTGGTCTCCTGTGTCCTGTGACGCTCAGAGGAGTCTTCAGATCCCTCCTTGCTACCAGGATTTGCTGCGTACCCCCCCCACTGACCTAACTGGGCAGAGGTTTTCAGGATGCCCTTAGTGGGCCTACTCTCCTGGGGTTACCCACTAAATTGCACTGTGCTTAGGTGCCCATGCCCGGATGCACGCCCATCCATTCCTGGGAGGTACTGGCCTATGAACCCCATACTTTTGGCCGGATAGTAATCTGCCCTCCCTGTGGCCCTGTGCTCATGTGCGCCAGGGGACATGGGGGTGGCAGAATCCAAGGACTGGGAGAGATGAAGACCTCTGGTACTAGGGCTCCTGAGGTTATGCTCAGGTGTTTCCCTTTCCCAGCGAACTTCATCTCTATCAGCCCCTGCTCCCTGTTGCAGTTCCTCAGTTAAGGCCTTACTAGACTCTATCAGTCTCTCCTGCATGGCTACCTGTTGCTGGAGCCTATCATTGTGCTGACAGAGAGCCTCATTATCTCTCTGTGCCTCCTGATTGGTCCTGGAATACTGGGCCAGTCTTTGCTGCAGGAGGGTTACCTCCTGGGTCCCATCCCTACTGGCCTTCTCCTTTCTTGCCAGAGCACCTTCCACCCTCCTGGTGTGCTCTAACAAGTTCTGATGCTCTTTTTGGAGGTCACCCAGACCCTGGAGGGCCAGGTGATTTTCTTACATGTTCCTTTTTAAGTGGCAGACTTCCTGGCCTAAGGTATCCCTTTCCTGAGTAAGAGCCTGCATCTGTGGCGCCAGGTCGCCCCTCTGCCGTTGAAGGGCACCAGCTTTCTGGCGCTCTTCATCAAACTCTGCCTGGGTATCCAGGTCTTTCAAAATCATTTTATTGCTTTCCTCTTTCTCTCTATCTAGTTGGATTTGCAGGGTGGCTACCTGCTCTGTGCAGGCCCTTTTGAAATTGATCTGTTGCTCCAGCTTTTTCTGGCACTGCAGTAAGGAGTCCAAACTGTCTTGGTGCTCCTTCTGCAAAGCCAGAATTCTGGTATCCTGGTCAGCCTTTTCCTGTTGCAGGATATCCATATCCTCCTTTATTTTAATGATGTACTGTCTACTATAATTTTCTGACTCCTGGCTCCTGTGCAGCCTCTGCTCAGAAGAGTCCAGGTCAGATTGGGCCTTCTCTAATGCCATCAGTTGCCTATTTGCTAGATCTTGGCCTTCAGCACATTTGTCCTGCATGGCTCCCATATGTAAATATAAATATGCTGCTACCCTAGCAATCTTGTTGTGCTCATCCTTGGCCTTAGGGGCCATATATAGTTCACTCAGGGCCACATGTAAGGGACCCTGATCTCTCCATATATCTGACCCTGTTTCAGTGATCTGAGGTGCAATTGCCTGCAACTAGACCA
Organism: Ambystoma mexicanum; assembly: GCF_040938575.1. Classification (NCBI taxonomy): domain Eukaryota; kingdom Metazoa; phylum Chordata; class Amphibia; order Caudata; family Ambystomatidae; genus Ambystoma; species Ambystoma mexicanum. The sequence continues at coordinate 1,212,624,222 of NC_090921.1, read as the reverse complement.
CTTGGTCCTGATGAGCCCACTCACCTCTCACAAATAGCTTATGTAAGAGGTGTTCTCTGGCTATTTTAATATCTACCAAGGTCGTCATTCTGGAACTTGATTTCGTTGCTGACTTACAGAAGTTTTTATTTTATTTTGCAAAACAGACCGTTTCCTTAGAGCGTTCCTTTGAGGGGTGTTTTTACAGTGTAACACGGCGTGGTGATCCGACAGAATTTATATATTCTGTCAGTTAGCACACTGTATTAATCTGCACAAGTGATAGATCTAATCCAGAATCCCCGGCTACGAGCCCCCACTTTGTTAAATGACTCCAATCAAGCAATCCCACTAAGTCAGTGCCTTGTCTGGGATGCCCAAGGGAAGCCCTTATTTATATATTTTAATGGCTAGTTATAATCTGGATGATGAACCCTTGTATAACGCCCCTCTCTTTGAATCCCCCTGACCCCAATGAGCCAAGAAGTAGGTTTGTTTTGCAATTTAAAAGGTTTATTAGAAAAATGAAACAATATATATGTATCACACTTTTTATAAATAAATTGATAATTGATATCACACTTGTGAATATGAGCAGTAATCAGCAATAGGTAATCCTACAATAGCACAGTTCTGGTGACTTATGACTAGGAACAGGGGAATAAGGTATCAGAGAATGCTTTATGGTTTCAAGGTTTCAAGGAGATGCAAAGATGAATAAAAGGCAGTACAGAAATAAACTTGATATGATTTCAGCAAAAGATAATATGATCACTTTTTCTCGGACAATTCACTCCCCCACTACGCAATGTAAGGAGATGGAAGTAACACACACAGTCTTCAGGGATACAATCACAATACAATACGAAATTCAGTTCCCCCGAGCAAGCTTAGCGAAAAACAGGTATGATTTTAAACACAGGCAAAATCCTTTAAAATGTGGTGGCAATGAAGTGAAAAATATACTCAAATTGCTTTTAATTCCCTATAGGAGGTTCAGGGTGAGTGAGATATACTTTAAATCAGTTCAGGCCAGCCCTATCAATGATTCAGGGATGGTTATCAAGTTGAAAACAGAATTCCGTGATGGGAGCAAAAGACAAATGTTTTTACACATGGCTGAAATGAAGCAAAATGTCAAATCGCAGCAATTTAGTCGCGTGCGTCGAGTGCAATTACGGAGGAAGTATAAGGAGTAGAAAGATTGTTTTAGGCTCGTTGGAAAGCTTAGAATTTCGTTCCTAGGACAAACGGGTCCGGAGATACGGACGATTTTGTGAAGGTAGATTCTCGAAATTAAAATGAAGCTCAGAACGACAAATGACAGTTTTGCAGCTTTAGAATGACAGAATGACACGATTTCTAGGATGCAGTTCTCAATAGGTTAAAATAGTTTGAATTAGATTATATTAAACTAAGAGATTGGGTTTTGCACAGTTCTGGCTGAGTACTCACACTATATTTTGGACAGGAATGCGACTTTGTCACAGATCGGGTCAGGATTGGCTGGGGTTCTCTCGCCACTTGGTACTGGTTCTGCGCACAGCGATCTAGGTCAGCTCTGCTCTGCTGGTCTGGTCTGGCACTCGGCACTGTACGGATCTCTGGACCTCTGGTCTCTCTGGATACAGCACTGCTTTCTGGGTCTGCTACCGGTTCTGGCAAAAGTTCTTGGGAAAGAATTCAAACAGCTCGCCCAGCTGTGAATAGTTTGGTTAGGTTTTGAGGCCTGCTGAAGAGAACTCAGCTTGTGGGTTAGGCCTTTGCTTTGAGTTCTGGAGTCAGAGTTCTAAGTTCTGGTCTCTGTCTTGCTGGAGTCAGTCCGGATCTCTGGATATGAAGTCGTCTGTCAGCATGCTCCGCAAGGAAATGGAAATTGAATGTGCCTACCTGTCCTGCACAGTCTCCTTTTATGTGTTTAGAAAGTGGGAGGGTCGGCTCATTCTGCATGCCCAACCCTCTCAACTTATCATTGGCCAGTTCCTCCTCTCTCCCTTGATTGGGGGAACTGAGTTGTGAGTCAGGGTGATGCTGCCATTTACAATCTATTGAAGAAACACCCCTTTGCTTTTGCTTTAGAATTCATTCTCATAACTAAACATATTTCCCAAACGCACAAGTGGTTGACATTGCATGTACAGATTGCAGATGACTTAAGGTACATTCTGGCCCAACTCTGATCTTTCTGAGGGGCTTGCATTCAAAAATGGCAACTTATTTTCATTTTTAGTTGGTTTACCAATGTTAAATCTTTACCCAAAATTACACAAATGTACACCCCCATTCTACACATATTCCAGTAATTTACTAGGTCTCTAGCATAAGCACAGTGTCTGCAGTATTAATAATTAGCGGGGTTCGGTCCTAGGACACCACACAGATTGGAGTTTGGTCTCAAATTGTGAGGGACTCTTCCATTTTGTGGACCCCCAAATTGCACATTTCTGTGAGCTTAATACAAGATTTTATAAGCAATTTAATCAAACATACATTTGCTGCAATATGAATTCACACTCCAGTCTGGTCCGCCCCTAGGAACTGGGAGAGTCAGGGATCACATGTCTCTCCAACCAGGCAGAGCTCTGTTTACAGTCAACACCCAAATCAGCATATCCTATTCAATGGAAAGAGTCTACTGTGTCGGCTGAGGTCAGCAGGCCAGGGGGCCACTCTGCATTTGGTTAGCATGTCCATGTGATCTCCTGGCTTCTTGTGTGGAGTTCTCAGGTGAGAAGGTTTCCCAGCCTCTTGGACTGTTAATTGAATCAGCCTGTCTTCTGTGAACAAACAATGCCATTGGTTTGGAACCACGTATGCCCTGGGCTCCAAACCTTAGGACTTGACATTTGGTTCTTTGGCCGTGGCCACAAATACACCAGACTCTGGTGGGGGTCACATTTGGTTGCTTTGCCCTATCATACACAACCAGGACGTGTTGGGGTTTTGCTTTTGTTTTTCCTTCTCTTCACTTTGCCTTTTTAACTCATTATACAGACTGTGTATTCAGCTACACATCTTGTGGATGGTATTTGTTTGAAAATGTTTATTTCTTGCCAACACCAGAGTGTATGTTCCATACTATTTGATGCAATTCACTGTGCACTTTAATGATCATTGTTTCTTTTTGAAAGTATTTTTTGTAAATGCTCCTTTGGGAGATCATGTTTATTTGTTAGACAACAACTGTACAATTAATAAATAGCCACTAAGCTATTACAGTAATTTTCTTTATATATTGTCTTTTGCTCCAAGGCAGCAACACTCGATGCTTCGGGGTAGCCTGAGATATCAAATTAATTAGATATCCAGAGTATTTGGGTTCAACATTCATTGTTTTATAGGCAAATTGGTCTTAAGACTTCTGTTCGTAGAGCACCACACGGGAAGAAACAGTGTGTGTAATAAGATAAATATTTTTGATGGGATGAGGTCAGTTCCTTGTTTGTATAACAGCATTTTCGATGCCCTTAACCTGACCTTCCCAATACATAGGGCTTTCCCTCCAGTTTACTTGTCTTCTGTGAACAGCAGGTGTTTATGAATTTTAATTAACCAAAAGGCTTTGAAGTTTCCAGCTGGCTCAGGATCCTTTGGCAACTCCTGAAGTACAGTTCTACTGTCAGAGTTTAGACCGCTAGTGCCGGTTTGTGGAAAATGCCGGTACTGCACCCATTTTTGGGATCTGTCTTGAATTAATGTATTTCAAAAAGGGGATTTTGCTTGATAGTATATGATCCTTGCTTAACAGTGTTTTGATGGGAATCCTTACAGTAGAATAAAGTAGAACACTCAACCAGGGTTGAATTTTTGTTTGGTGGTTTCGTACCGATGATTTTAGCAAATTTCCGACATCAAGAAAATGAATTCCCAACAGTTCTGGGTTGCTTTTAGCAATCAGCATTGCCATTCGCAATGGTTTCAGGCTACTGTGTGTGTAGCCCAATGTTGGTTTTAGGCAGTGCCCTCCTGTGCTCACAAACATAGGCAAAAATGGGTGGCAGCCTATTCTTCATGTTTTCCCTGTGCACTTTCTGGGGAGTTCTGGCCATCATGATGTTTTCAATGCCAGTAACGCACAGTTTTGTGGTAGGGCTTGGATGCATGGGTAAAAACATCCCACAGCACACAGCCAATGCTGTCAAAGAAAATACAGATGGTAAGCAGCTTACAGGACTACTTGTCCAGCACCTTAACAAAAGCATTGCAATTCCATTTTTACCAGATTTCTTTTGTAATCAAAAGTACATTTCTTGTGAGTGAATGTTTAAGCAATGATCACTGTGATGGGACATTTCCAAAAAAAGGACCCCACAAAGCACCCGTTAACTATCACCAAATCTTTGTCTACTTCCAAAACAATTAAAATGAGTAAAATAATAAAGATACCTTTGAAAGATAATTTTATATCATGGCGTCTACTAGCTTTATATTTTAAATAATGATTTGCTTGTATGTGGCTAGCCAAGCTGTCATTGTGAGAGAAACAATTCCCAGACCCAGATGGCATTAATACCCAATTTACAGTAGGGTACAACAGGCACATTTTTCAAAAAAGGCCTTATTTTGCAATCTGGAACTTGTAGTTTTCCATTCAGGATGTAGAAAATAAAGATACAATGACATTATTTTCACTTAACATGTTTCTTTAAGGATGTACATATTGTTACACTTTTTTACTATGCGATTTGTTATTTCAAAAGTAAATTGTACAAGACAGTATTATTGTGGTCCTAGAAAGCTAAAACTTAAAAATGTTTACCAAGTAGAGCTCAGAAGGTATCTTGCCAAGTGCCCAAATTGCAGAGTTGGTCAAAACCATGGCTTTCCTGTTTAACCAAATTGTGGGATCCTGGCCAAATAAATTAGTCTCGCTGTGAATTTGCTGCAAAAAAGGACTGCCAAGGGCAGATTTAATGATTTTTAAGAACAAAATTGAAAACTGTTGTGCTCCTCTATTAGTGTCCCAGAGTCTGACACCTATAATTGAGTTATTGTTGCAATGGCCCTCCCTCAGTCCCATCTAACTTGATTTGACATGCAGATATATGTTCTTACCTGCGCCAAAGTTTCCAGCATAGTGGGTTGACTGCAGCAGAAGCAATATTCCCCACAGCAGAATGAGCAAAACTCTTTTTCTAAGCTCTGTTATGCTACTTTGCTGAGGGCCTCATCAGGAGTTAAATGCGGCAGTAACGCTGTTACCGCCGGTCAGAGGGAATGTGCTAATGCTAAGGAGGGAAAGGAAGTGCAGGTCGGAGTGGAGAGCCCGCAAGCACTCGGGAGGAAGAAGGGGGTGAAAAAGGCCCCTGGGCTAGGCAAGTGCTAAGGGCAGGGCAAGCTGACACACAATAGTTACTGTATCTTGTTGGAAATGTTTAATTTGTTATTGTGAAAGCTGTCAAATTGAGATTTCTGTAATTTACTCTTTTGTGAAGTCTAACACAGAGAATATTAAGATCCCGGATTTGGGATGTTGTTATTTACTTTGCTTTATGTAATTTTGTGAATGTGTTTTGGAATGATTCATACAAACTATCACAAGTTCTTGTTTTGACTTATTATAATGAATGTACATAAAGCTTGCACTTCACTTCTTTGAACATCATTGAAGAGGCGTACTACCTCGAATACAGTGACCAGGTTCTTTATCAGTGGTTCTGATGAATATAAAACTATATAGTTTCAGCCCTTTTTAGTAGCAAGAGCTTTAACCTGAAGCACCATATCAATTTTGTAGTAATTGAGTAATCCATTGAATTAATCATTACAAATCATAAATATATTCACCAGCAGTGCACCTATACTCCAATATAGACGACCTGTATCCGTGTCACGCAGGGTTCCATATGGATCCTGTCTGTCCCCTGCACTTTTCAATCTTTATACCCACCCATTGTTTGATTTCTTGGACGTGGCCAGTGAAAAATACACCAACTACGCGGAAGACACCCGGCTGATTTCTGAACTCACTGGTGATTATGACACTGACTCCTTGGAGATCAATCCTGGTTATTCACTAGTGCAGAGGCAGGATGTACAAAATGACATTTAGCTGTAATGAGAGGCAGAACAAAGCTCCAGCAGCCTCCAGTGTTGTAAGCCATGCTCACTCCCTTCACCCCATGGCTCAAGTGGAGGGTACATGCAAGTGGATATCATGTGCCCAATATTTGAAGTGAGTAATCCTTTTTTGGACAGTGTCACAGAGCCAGAGATAAGCAGAAGACTCAACATAGAAGGTCGGGAAAACACGGGCTTTATTTAATAAAATACCAGAGTAGGAGTAAGGTCTACAGGATTTACTCTCTAAATAGAGTGCAAATGGTCAGAGGAAAAATTAACTGAGTGAACAGACTGTCTCAGCCTTCATCCAAGGAAGACCCTGGCCTTCAGTCCAAGAACCCTTACTACATACTTTGTGTCAAGGGGACTCCCTAAAGGAATAGTTGCTCACGGCTGTCTTTTAGTCACCCAGATCTGAGGCTCTCCTGTATACTTTACCACAAACACTGGTTCTCCTGTACATCAATCGGATTTCACCCTCACATGTGGAGGTGAAATCCACAAGTGGATTTTGAGAATGCAGTTTGTATGAGAATTACGAGGCCTGGAGGCTGTCTGAAACTAAAGAAAAGAGAGGCCAGAATAATGCCTCACTTCATTCATGACTTGTGTTTTCTGCATCTGCTATGAAAGCATTGCAGCTGGGGGATGCAGGTAGTTGCCTGCTCACCTGAGAGGTAGCCCCGACAAATGGCATACATTTTTCACATAACCGGAACATTCCTTTGAGCTACAAAGGAAAAATTATAGTTTGAACTCTCAGACTTTGTGATTAACTTTATAATCAGAGCAAGAAAGTCTTTCCTTTCGGTAAAATACAACTTTCTGAAGTAGTGCCACACTGCATTGAACAATATATTAAAAGTCAAAAGACTAGAACCAATTTATATGTTATATGGAAAATATCAATAAGCACTTTTGTCCTGCACGTCTTGCACTTTCAGTCAGGTTTGAATGTATGAGAATGTATGTATATGCAAATGAGTATTGGATGAATTATTTTGCATTTGTGTATGTATTTCTATGTAATTATATGACACTATGGGCCTCATTATCTGTTACTTGTTACATGTTATGTAGTATCCTGCCGGTAAAACCGGCAGGATACCACCAAACGGTATTAACATTACTGGCAGTTGATCTGGCAGAATTAACGCCAGATTACAAGTGTGGGAAAGGGCAGTAAATCCCCATTCCGTGGAGTCCCATACAACTCCTTGGGGGGATTTGCTGATATTACCGGCACCGGTTTTTGCCGGTAAGGGGCCTGACTTACTTCCAGCTGTAGGTAAATCAGGCCCCTTACCGGAAGACTTGTTGTTGAGCTCTTCCTAGTTTTTGATCAATTGAGTCATGTGCCTTGAAACACTTGTGTATAGGTGCCTTATAAATACCCAATATATTAAATGTGATTTTATTAATGTGTATTGATATTTCATTGTGATAACTTCCCCATCATACATCTAGGGGACCATCTTCAAGTTGATTTAAATAAAATAAACATTTTATTCATAACTTAGCCTGTTTCTTGTACCAGAATTGTGGATGGGGATCAGGGGATTAAATTAGGGGATTTACCCATGTGTATCTATATTTGAACCCGTAAAAGATCTGACAAGTTACTATTCTCCCACCACAGTCAAGGGTGGACATTTTCCAGAGTTGAAACACCTCTCCCTGGTTTGGTGATACTTTTCATCTGAAGGGTTTTGTAGTATTTCCTGGCTAGACTTAATCTTCTCTCAGTTTCTTTTAGGATTTTTAGGCTCCTGATGATGCCAATTTCGGGGGACATGATATGAAGCCTCTCTAGTGCTTGCTCTCTGGCTTTCCTCAAGCTAGTGTGGCCACCTTCCTCTCACTGGTGCCTTCTGCCCTTGGATTTCCTGGCTTGGATAATGTTTGGTTTCTGTCTTGGACCACACTATCAGGGACAGAATATTATGTTTGTGTGCCAGCCTGAGGGCCTTCTAAGTATGGGTAGGGGACGGAAGGCTCACAGGCACCAAACACTGTCACTAAAGGGTATCCATGAGGGAAGTGTATGATGCATGAAGGCCCTTTTACCGTACACACCAAAAGCAGAAACACACCTACATGTGACAATAATTGTTGTTACCACACTACAAAATTATAACTATTTCAGCAACCATGGAGGCGTGCCAGCCTCATCTATTCAGCAGTGAACACCTCTACACAAAGGCAATGATACCTATAATTTTGTTTGTCTAACTGAAGGAAACGTTATCTTGCATGCACACATTATTTTCCATGTGCACGACTAAGGTGGCAAACCACTTTGTGAACATACACAGTTTGCAAGCTATCATCTCTGAAGGGCGTGTGGAAGAGGATTTCCCCTTCTCTTACTGTTGCAATCCTTTCCAAATCAGCAGGCCAGGTGCACTGTACAGCACCCTTTCCAAATATACTGGCTAAAATGTTTTATTAGTGATTTTAATAAGCATAAACCAACCAACTTCAAGATCAGTACCCATTAAAAGTTCTTCTGTGCAGCGAAAAACAAAGGCATGTACCCAAATAAATCACTTTATGTTCAATGTAAACAAATGGAGTAGTTGTGAATGTTAATGTTAAAGGATATTTGTACTGGGCACTATCACCACCGGAGTGGTCCCCTGGCACTCTGGCGGCTCTGAAAAAAGGGAGAAGGCAGTTAGTGGGAATAAGCTGGAAAAGTGCAAGAGAGCAGTGATGTTCTGTTGGCAGTCTCAGCCCAGTGGGTCAGTTGGCTGGACGTGGGGTGTTTTATGGCCGGTAGTCGTCATGTGCTGTTGTGCAAGTCTATGTGTGGTTTGTTTTGTTGTTGCAGTGTATTGAAGTTTGTGTGGATTGCTGTGTTTAGGCTTGTGGTTGTGTTTGGTTAGAGTTTGAGAGGTGTATGCAGAGGGATGAAGTTGTTAGTGGATTGGTTAGTTGGCATTGCTATCCTTGCAATTGTGTCTAGGTGTGAGGCCCGCTAACATTCACTACTCCATCCAAGCGCGGCACCCGCCATCCCTCTCAGCTTCATCCAAATATAGCACATGCGAACACTCACAATCCCGTCAATGTCTCTATCTAGATGCGACGAGGGCTGAGTTGAGGATGACATCCAAGTGTGGCACATGCTAACATTCATATTTATATCTAGATGTGACGGAAGCTAAAGTTGAGGATGACATCTAAGTGTAGCACATGCTAACATTCACTTTTCTATCCAGATGCGGCGGAAGCTAAAGTTGAGGATGACATCTAAGTGTGGCACATGCTAACATTCATATTTCTATCTAGATGCAACAGAAGTTAAAGTTGAGGATGACATCTAAGTGTGGCACATGCAAACATTCATATTTCTATCTAGACGTGACGAGGGCTAAAGTTGAGGATGACATTTAAGTGTGGCACATGCTAGCATTCCTATTTCTATCTAGATGTGATGGAAGCTAAAGTTGAGGATGATATCTAAGTGTGGCACATGCTAACATTCACTTTTCTATCCAGATGCGGCGGAAGCTAAAGTTGAGGATGACATTTAAGTGTGGCACATGCTAGCATTCCTATTCCTATCTAGATGTGATGGAAGCTAAAGTTGAGGATGATATCTAAGTGTGGCACATGCTAACATTCACTTTTCTATCCAGATGCGGCGGAAGCTAAAGTTGAGGATGACATCTAAGTGTAGCACATGCTAATTCACTTTTCTATCCAGATGCGGCGGAAGCTAAAGTTGAGGATGATATCTAAGTGTGGCACATGCTAACATTCATATTTCTATCTCGATGTGACAGGGTTAAAGTTGAGGATGACATCTGAGTGTGGCACATGCTAACATTCACATTTCTATCTAGGTGTGACGGAGGCCAAAGTTGAGGATGACATCAAAGTGTGTCACATGCTAACATTCACATCTCTATCTAGATGTGACTGACGTTAAAGTTAAGGATGACATCTAAGCATGGAATATGCTAACATTGTTACACCTAGTCCAAATGTGATGCAGGCCAATCCTGATCATTCTATATAGGTGTGGCACTAACTAACACCAGCTAGTACAGTTCACCCAAGAGTGGATTTAGGTTGGTGGTCACAAATCTCTCCAAGTATGCATGGTGTAAATCTATGGCAGTCTACATTATGGAAGGTAAGGTAGAGTGGCGAGGGCTTTCCGGAGTAGAGTAATTGCTCAACACCCCACCCAGGCCACACTTACAGTTCTGTTGGTGTCTGTTGGTTGCTGGCTTCCTTCGCTTCTCCTGTGGACACCGTAGACACATCTGCAGGAGCCACCCTTTGCCTTGGGGCCCTCAGCCGCAGGGCTGCCGTGGATGGCTCAGTTAAAACCAGTCAGCCAATCACGGGCGGAGGGAGCTCCGGGAGGCGGGCAGAGGGAGGGGAAGGGGGAAGCCGGGGAGAACAGGAACGGAGCAACAAGAGGGGGCCTAGGGCCGCATGGGGACCCGACCATGGCCTCAAGGTCGCAAGAGTGGAGGTGGAGTGGAGGGGCCCTGCAGCTAACCTGGGGTCGCCGTGCTGGTAATGGCGTTCTCCCATGGTGAAGCTGCAGGCCCAAACAGTGTAAGGCCTGAGTGGCCCATCACAGGAGGAGGGAGGTCCGGGAGGCGGGCGGAGGGAGGGGAATGGGGAAGCCGGGGAGAACGGGAACGGAGCAACACGAGGGGGCCTAGGGCCGCATGGGGACCCGACCATGGCCACAAGGTCGCAAGAGTGGAGGTGGAGTGGAGGGGCCCTGCAGCTAACCTGGGGTCGCCGTGCTGGTAATGGCGTTCTCCCATGGTGAAGCTGCAGGCCCAAACAGTGTAAGGCCCGAGTGGCCCATCACGGGAGGAGGGAGGTCCGGGAGGCGGGCGGAGGGAGGGGAAGAGGGAAGCTGGGGAGAACGGGAATGGAGCAACACAAGGGGGCCTGGGGCCGCATGGGGACCCGACCATGGCCACAAGGTGGCAAGAGTGGAGTGGAGTGGCCCTGCAGCTCACCTGTGGTCACTGTGCTGATAATGGCATTCTCCCACGGTGAAGCTGCAGGCCCAAACAGTGTAAGGCCCGAGTGGCCAATCACAGGAGGAGGGATGTCAGGGAGGCGGGCGGAGGGAGGGGAAGCCGGGGAGAATGGCAACGGAGCAACAGTAGTGGGTCTGGTGCCGCATGTGGACCCGACCATGGCCACAAGGTGGCGAGAATGGAGTGGAGGGACCCTACAGCTCACCTGTGGTTGCTGTGCTGGTAATCTATTTGCTATTTGAAGAATGAACTTGACAAACCACAGATCAACCTTCACCCCAACATTGTACTGTGTTATGAACCAGACAGTTCCCAGGATATGCATACATCAACATTAGAGAAACAAAAGCCTGAAGAATTACGTCACCTGAGCTATGCCCATGTCTCCGCCAAACTCCACCCACCGGCCCTGCCCACATATTTAAAGAAAGAAAAAACAATTTTACCCTGTATTGTTGCTATACTGTTCAGGATGTCAGATATGGGGGCAGGATTTATATTGAATAGAGTCTCTGCCCACACCTCCATGTGATTGGCTACAGAAGGAACTATAGCGACCAATCACATGGCAGCCTGGGTGGAATTTCTCAGATTGACAGAAAACACAGACTACACGCTGACCCGCCGAAGAGTGTAAAGACTCTGGAGACTAGGCAGGTCTGGCATACATGATGCAGGGTTCGAAATTAAGGGGAGCTGGGAGATATTTAGCTCCTGCTTCTAGGACAGTAGAGCCTGGTTAGCTCGAAACCAACAGCAACCATGAGCTACTTTTGGCTCCTAGGGCCAACTGGTGCTTTCCAAACATGTAAATATGACATTAGTATTTCAGAATGTTGATAAAGAAGAATTAGAACACATCTAATACATTAAAAACACAATGGTTCAAATAAAATTGACAAAACATCTCTGGTAGCTCCTGGTTCCACTGAGGTAGCTCCTACCTACAGGATGATGCCCGGCACCCAGGAGCTGGCTTTAGCTCCTGCTCATAGAATCTCAATTTCGAACCCAACATGCCTTCACTTATGCACACAGTCTTGCTTGCATGGGCTGTATGAAACACGTCAGCCGGTGCTCACAAGCTGCGAGTAGTACCCTCCGAACCCCCATCCAATGCATGTTTTATTCATTCCTTCACTCTACTCCTGGCTTTGCTTCTCAGCATCAGACACAGCACTACACATGCCAGAATGCAAAAAATACCAGCGGAGGACGACGATTCTGTATGATAAACATGGCAATCTTGAGGGGTTTTGGAATGTACACCCTGGGCCTAATGAGAATCTGTCCCTGCACTGGTGAGTTCTCAAGATGCACAGGGCATTCTGGGCACAAGTTTCTGGGCATTGCGTTGATTTGGCGGCAGTTTTTCAAAGTAATTTCTGATGCCGAAATTACTTCGAAAAGAACTCTCCGAAATACATAGGGGCACGGAGGGGGGTGGGGCTTAAAAGGGGTGGGGAGGGGTTGCCGATATTATACAATAACAAGCGGATAATAGCGTTCATACAGTATACTATAAAAGATCATATACGACACCACACTGATTATAGTACAATATTATTTTATCCACCAGGCGGATTGCATTTGAAACGACTTGTTACAAAGCCAGTGAACTTGTCTCCATTGAGAGACTCGTCCGGACAGTACAACTTTAGCCCTTGGGGACCCATTTTCCCCTCACAGAAAAAACGTCTGGTAGCTTCAGTTCACGAGAGCTTTCCAAAATCTAAATTAGAGCTCTAACCACTGTAGCATTTTCCAAACCTGGAAGAGCTTGCTGCCTAAATCGATGCGTGAATGCCCACTGTCCCTTGGGTGTTATATTAGCATAAGATACCCCCAATTTAAGGATATTGCAAGTCATCTCATAGTTCCATGCCTGTGTAAACAGCCAGAGCTTATTGCTTTTATTTCACATCACTCCTCTGCCACTTACTTTCTTCTAATGCACAGTAAAAGGGAGAGTATCTGTATAGTTGTATCTAAATATTACCAGGTAGTGGCACTTCCTTTTTGCACAAAACCCACTAATCCTCCTCCTCTCCTCTCCTCTCCTCTCCTCTCCTCTTCTCTTCTCTTCTCTTCTCTTCTCTTCTCTTCTCTTCTCTTCTCTTCTCTTCTCTTCTCTTCTCTTCTCTTCTCTTCTCTTCTATTCTACACCTCACACCTCTCACTACATTACCACACATGCTCAGTGGGCTAGCAAACAACTCACCAAAACATGCAAACCTCGCATCACCCTCCAAACAAGTTACAAACCCAATAACCTCCGACACCAAACAGACACACTGGACGCTGCCCATCCGGATACAAGAAGCCCCAGTGCACAAAACCAAGCACACCCAGATGCCAGCTGCTCCTGGTTCTGCGCGCATCAACAGAGGAGCACAACATCTATCCTATCCCTTACTCCCTCACCAACCCCCCTTACCTTACAGAGCCACGTGAGCCCTGGGGATGAGCCCCGGGGAACCATAGACATGGCAGCCGCGGGTGGTATGAATCAACTGAACATGACATTTTTCATACGTTCCTCTTTCTTAATGTATGGGTGCTAGTCATTGGGCGAGTGGCAAACACTGCTGAGAGACAGCGCAGAACATGTTTATGCCACTGCGCAAAAATGTTAATGTGTAATGTATATAAGAAAGAATAAATATTGCTTTAATGTGTTTTTTTGTAATTTATGTGGCTGTCTAACAAATTCAGGCATGATACGCTATTTGCCAGAGAGAACATCCAAAGAGAGTGCAACAGAAAATATGCGAATAATAGATTATGTGCCAGTAGGAATAAGTAAATTAGGGGGCAGGAGAGCGTGCCTCCCATGATTCCTCAAAGTATGATAAGCAGCATTCTATTGCCACTGCCCTACGAGCCGGGCAGTGACATCATTTATTCATAATCAGGCCTACAGATAAAGGGCATACCAGCCACAATAAATCCCTAAAAACAAAGACTCCTTACAAAATCGGGAACACAAATACGGCCAACAAAACATGAAATAATGAACACTTAGAAGCCTGCCAAATTCCTCCACCAATAAAGTTCCACTGATATTTTCGGATCAGAGGTACCAGCAGGAGCTTGACAAATATTCCAGTCAGAAGAGAAGGGAAAACATATTTTAATAAGCATGAATTACTGGTTGGAAAGAGATTCTGATTTTTTTTTAAAAAAGGCATTTGTTCTAGAATTGAAATATATTCCCACCAGGCCAAAATGTACCCCCATTGGCAGTGCACGTTACTTTTTCACTCACTGAAAACTGATTTCAATCCAAACTTCCAAAAATATAGATTACAATCTTATTGGCATCCTTCTTGTAACCCAGTGATAGGAAGTGAAATGACTGGACAAATAAACTGCTCTTTTTGTTTGCGCATTATTGCTCACCACAGCTTAAATAAAAAGAAATTAGAGCCTCACTGAGATTTCTTAGGGAGCCCTTTAAAAACACATAGATCTGCCTTATGTGTTAATAGAAACACTTCTAAGAGGCATAATAACAGACCTAGTTCACTGCCCTGTAGCTAGTGGGCCATCTGCTACATTCAATGTTAAAGCTTAAACAATATGGAGGGGAAGACAGAGGCTCTCAACACAGAATGCACAATTATATTGAAAAGCCCTCAGCAGCTGAGCACAGAGAAGATGCAGAAGGCGGAGCTTTCCTAGACGGTTACTCGAGGTTGCAGCTGTTTAATGCACACCAACAGCACGCTTCCTTCACTGTGGTTCACAGTACTGCCAAAACATCTGACTTGGATTTTGAAAGGGATGATTTGCTGTTCACCACCCCAGGAATGTGTTCCTGTGCCTGTGGGCTCGTTTGTTTGCCTCCCATACTAGTTGACAGGGTTAAGTAAACAGTGCGAGAGGCTCCTTTGGGGACTGCAGCAATAAGACCCTCACTGAGCCAGTTGCCTACAAACAACACTCGGCATCTAGGTTCACCATGGTATTATGGGCAGTTTAAGAAAATGTCATGAATCTGCACAAAAACATACTTTGCAGTGCATGCAATATTCTTCGCAACGTCTCTCGCTCCCACCTGCATAATATTGTTGGGCTGGTTTATAAAAGTGTGCAGGGAACCCATTCAGCAATGGGAGAGATCTGAGTTACTGTAGCATTCACATCTATGCCCGCTGGAGCTCGGAAAGCATGGAAAGTGTGCAGATCAGGGCTCAAGTCGAGGGTACACGTGGGTGGACTTTTTCAGAGGGTGGACTCAGTCCCCAACAGCTAAAAAGAGAAACATTAAATGTTCTCTTTCAATTTGCGACATGATATGATATGACAATGATATATGGCATTTATAAGGTGCCTATACACAAGTGTTTCAAGTTACGATGAGGCAAGGGAGGGGGGACAGAGGGAAGACAAACAACGATCATACCAGGCCAAGTGTCATTCAGATCGTGCAAGTGCATGGGAAGGGGAAGGGATGCAGTGCGGTACATGGGTTAATAGAATAAATTACAGTAGGTAAAGTACGGCCTGCAGGTGGCAAGTGCGAGGGTAAGAGCAGACACCAGGTGTCAAGTGCTGGTAGTGGGACTGAAGGGGTACAGAAACAGTCCCCAACAGTCCCCAAGTGTGAGGGTTGCCAGGAAGGCAGTGCAGGTGAGCGCCTGGCGGGGAAAGGGACCTGGGCCCGAGATAAGAAAGTGGCCAGGTGACCAGTGCAGTATCAATATCAGCCAGGTTGTCAGCAGGGGAGAGGAGGAGAGAAAGAAGCAGAAGCAAAGAGGAAGGTTTTTAGGTGCTTCCGGAACCGGAGATGATTCTCCTCAAGTTTCACAGAGGTGGGGAGGCTGTTCCAGAGGGAGGCCCCGGCCGAAGAAAGAGATCTACCACCAACTAGTTGCTTGGAGAAGCGACTGACCCTGAGGGAGTTGGAGGCGGATGAGTGAAGAGCACGAGAAGGAAGGTATTTAGGAAGAGAGAGTTGAAGGTATAGAGGCCCCAGAAGGCCT
Organism: Ambystoma mexicanum; assembly: GCF_040938575.1. Lineage (NCBI taxonomy): Eukaryota > Metazoa > Chordata > Amphibia > Caudata > Ambystomatidae > Ambystoma > Ambystoma mexicanum. Next base: position 1,212,608,171 of record NC_090921.1, on the reverse strand, counting down.
TGTGGACAATGAAGAGGGTTTTGAACTTAATCCTTGCAGCCACTGGGAGCCAGTGCAGAGATTTCAGACCTGGAGAGATACGAAACCTGGGTTTGAGGCCAAGGACAAGTCTCACAGTCCAGTTCTGGATGAGTTGCTGAGGGCGGAGAGTAGAAGCAGGCATGTTTAGAAAGAGGCTGTTGCAGTAATCCAGCTTAGAAAGAACCAGAGCTCTAGAGACAGTGAGCTTCTGGGGGAAGGAGAGGAAAGGAAGAATACCTCTGAGAAGGTGCAGCTGGTAGTGTGACTTCTTAGAGATGTCAGAGATGTGGGCATAGAAGGAGAGTGTAGAATCGAAGATGACTCCGAGGTTTTTGGTCTCACAGGTGGGAGCAGACAGAGGGCCAAGATAGACAGCCAGAGAGTGATAGGAAAGGAGGGGGTGGGTGTGCCGATGAGGAGAATCTTGGTCTTACTGGCATTAAGGTAGAGATCATTGGCAGCACACCACTACCGGATGGTGGACAGGCAGTTGTAGATGAGAAAGGGAGAAGAGGTGGCTGAGGGCAGCCTGAAAATGAGCTGAGTGTCATCCGCATAGCACTGGAAGTTGGGGCAGAGAGTGGCAATGTGGTGGGCAATAAGTGCCAGGTATATGTTGAACACGTATGAATTAAAGCCGACCTGAGGGATTGAACCACAGCCATCAGGTTTGCAGGCCGAACACTTCACCACTGCACTATATAACCTGATGAAAAATGACAAACAACTAAAGGTGAAATGTCCCATTTTGCTACTGCAAGCTCCAGGGAAAAAAAATGTGTATTGGTTCTTGGAGTTTAAAACATGCACACCTTTTAACGTTGTCAAAAACACTATTAGAAGAAAAGATCCTCTCTTGGTTTTGTGTGTGTTGATTTTATGAAAGGCAAATGACATTTGTCCTGTGCAATTTGGGTGGGTATGCAAAGCCAATTTAATGAAATGTGCATATATCACCTTGGTATGCTCATTTCTGGATGTCGCATCCCATTGCGTTTGTTGATGAGTCCCCCACTTTAATTTTTAGGACTTGACCCGTAAATGCAGATAGTGGGAGTAGAATAAACAGGCCTAGACTGGAATATTGCGGCAAAACAGTCTTGAAATAATAAGAAAATCCATATGAGGACTCACCCAGAAGGGGCGCACATCGTCATGTGTGCTGCAAGGTGCCCCAAAAACCAGTAACAAGAAGAGACAAGTTATTATAATTTACCTTTATTAACAGGGAAGGTAAATGGCAGGCAACTGCAGTAGCATGTGCCTTATGAAGCCTTGAGAAGGTGGTCACTTTCCCTTTGCTCTGCAACACTCTTCTTAGCTGGACCCAGAGGAACTCTGGACAAGCACACATGTGCACATATTGTGAGGTCATCAAGTTAGATAATTAATGCAATATACACCCAGCACAAAGCAGTCACTTCACATATGTGCAATCTTTAAAATGCATGTGCATTATCCTGCAATGCACGCGCCTTATCCTGTAATGCATGAGTACTCATTTTATGGAAGCTCCTTGCTAAAATGGCCCCCCTATGTATCTAGGACCGAGGACACACTACAAGGCACAACAATTCTCATGCTGTCACCTCCTGCCATGTCGCACTTCCGATGTTAATGAATCCCCCACCTTTGCAGGGCTTGCATTATGGTTCCCCTCACTCTCCTCTGTTGTGCCCCATCCTTCCCCTTTGCTCCTCTCCCCTTACTACCAATGCAAGCACTGACAAAGCCAATAGGTCACCGTTTGGTGACTATTCCAGACATGTGGTGGCATTATTGCGACATTTGAGGCTGCACTTGACATGGCAGTCCCAACGCCTATGTACCAAGTACAGTCTCAAAGTCCCTACATCACGAGGTACAGTTCCCTCTGTGCAGCTGCTGCCATCCTTTGTCATGTTCACTCTCAAATACACCAATAACATGTAAAATAAAACTTCCAATCTGCTGGCTTGCTGCATTCTAGAGCTGCGATTGAATATATAGGCCAAGTGGACATCGGTATAAATCAATATATGTTGCCCCAGTAGCGCCCAGTAAGCCAGAGTAAGTAACAGAGCTCCTTATCGCCTTGGAACTGCCAACTAAATCGGGCTTGTGTCATGCGCCTGCTTTTATTGTTTTCAATTCTCTATGTTTGCAATGTGATAGAGTACTCCTTAGGAGCCAAAAGGCCGTCCTGGATCATTTTTTATAAATCAATGACCTCAAGAAAGGGCGGTATTGAATACAGAGGAAACTTGGAGAGAGGAAGAAGGGAAAGAACTGTATGAAGACGTATGCACAGGGATTAAGGAGGTGCAGTGCACATAGAGATACAAAAATGAGGGCACAGCCTTTATATATATAGTGGTTCAGGACAGGGGAGTTGCTAGGTCTGGAAAAGACCCGGGGCTACGCTGATGTCGGAACTGTTGGGACTGGGGGCTAGCTAGTCTTTTGGCTGTAGCTCCTGAGATTCTATCCGGGGCTACAACCGAAAGATCAGGGGCTAGAGCCCCCTTAGCCCCCCCCCTAGCAACGCCCCTGGTTCAGGAGATGCACAAACACACATATAACAACAATTGGATCCAGTAGGTAGCATCTACCCTTTTTTTTATAGGATACAGGTCCTGATATACCATTTTTCATTTTCTAATCACATAACCAATACGAATCTTCACTTAAGATTGCGTTTGCATCTCTCTAAAATACTTTGCATTGCTTTACATTCTTTTTGAATTATTTCACAATATTTTTCAGCATGTTTGATTTCTATTGGATTACTTGGCTTACTTTGGATCACTTTGGATTCCAATGGATTACTTCGGATTATTATGCCTTCCCACAGTTATTTGTTTTGTATATGCTTACCATCTGTTAATGATGCCCAATGATAAAGTCGCCTGGGAAATGGCCACCAGGGGACGACATTTCCCAAAAAATGCACCCTCATTAAAATCAGACGCTTTCCCCAAATATTCTACCATGGGAGATTATAATATAAAATGATACCCCTGCTAGAATATTTGGACAAAGTATTATTGGGGTCAGGAAAAAAAACAGTCACCTACCTGGTGGCTTTTTCCAGGGGACATTATCACATGTAACCCTGTTAAAATAGCGGGCCTAGTAAAAAATGGCTGTTTCTGTAAGTGCTCGAATAACACCAAAGTGGCATATTGGCACTATTCTCTAGGGTAACAGCTGATATTAGGTGAGGGGGAACGACTGGCAACATTTGACCTGAGTGCAAATTCATTTTGGGGGCCCATAGTGCAATGTCCAAGCCCACACTGCAGCAACCCTAACTTCCAGAACAAGTAAACTCAATACCAACCTCTTCTCCTACCACACATTCTCAAGTATATACAAAAGAAATTATTGACATTACTTTCTTTTTATGCAACACATTTTTCAACTATGTTTGTGGTTTCTAAGAGACCTGGACCCCTTGAAATGCTCCCACTTATCAAACAGTAAACTTATTTCACCAGGATAATATAATTGATGATATGGGAAAGCTCGGATTTGAGCCCAGTTTTCATTGTGGTGGTGCGGTTTGTAATTTGACAGCAGGCTACATCTCCTCCCATCCAGAGGTCGAAGTGAACTGGAGCGGTTGGGAGCGATGCTCCTCTACTTTTAAAAATTACGTTTTACAGCTCCTATACTTTTATTTTAAAAATAAACCGTTCCAGAATGGTTTCGTTTTAAAATAAAAGTGTTGGAAGAAGTTGAAACTTGCACTTTCAGTGCAGTGCACTGGACATTTCCTTAAACAGCAGATGCAAGTGTTTGGGGGTTTGTATTGTGTGTGGCAGAAGGCTTGGTGATGGGGTTTGTGGGCAGTGGGTACAGGCCAGCAGGGAACATAGTTCCACTACTTCTTTTTGTACACCTCGACCACTGCTCCCATCCCAACCCATATTTAGTTTTAGAACAATGTAAAGATGTTGCAAAGCTAGATAATTGACTGGTAGAGCAGAGCGATTCCCGAGCCAGGGGTCTGGGTTTGCTCTCAAAGCCAAATATAAGCTGGCCTGGCAAAGGACCCATACCTGACCTCCAACCTCCCTGGTCCACAACACAAAACCCATACCTGCACCGTTTGTAGCCACTCCCCCGCCCCACAATATAAAACTCTCAATTTACATCCTGGCTCCTTTCCAATATGCTTAAAATAAATTGTTGAAATGATGATTATTTGTAGAGTTACTATATATATTACACAGCCACGATAGTGGCTGTGTAGTTATGGTTAAGTTGCTGTTTCCATTGGAAGAGCACTTTTTGGGTGGCTTATAACTTCGCTCCCCCTGGAAGAATCCTCACCAAACTTTGCAAAAAAAAGTATATGGGCCACTCTGAATTTTTTTGCAAAGTTTGGTGATGTTTGGTCCAGGGGGGAAAAGCTATAGGGGGGGTCCCAAAACGTCTTTTTTTTCTCCATAGAGTGAATGGGGGAAAAACTTTGCGCATGCCTACAGGCCAAACCGCTGGACGGATTTTCACCGAATTTTCGGCAGGAGGAGGACCTTGGTCCCAAAAGCGTGCTTTTGTAAATCTGGTGCCAATCCATCCAGTAGTTTTCTTTAAAACGACCAAAAAGTATGCCTCAAAAAATGAGTAATATCTATGTCCGCTCCGCAGTCACACTTCCCTGTTCGCTCCGCGGACAAGATACTGATTGGATAAGGGGCTCGCGTCATGACCGCAGACTCGCGACGTGTCCGCCGATTGGCTGGAGTGAGGCGTGATGTGCGTCAGATTGTTTGAATGCGCCCGACACCTTGGATCTGCCGACAGCGCGGCAGCGACCAGAGGCGAAATACTGTTTCGGAAAGTGTTTTGGTGTGTCAAAGTGCTTGGGGAGGTTCAGAGAGTAAGAGATGGGTGAAATACTGTATTTGTTTAGGCAGCAGTTGCTAATGATGTATTCGCCATGCCTGCCATGTCGGGGATGTATGTAATTACTGAAAATGAGGGATCTCATAAGGATAATACTTCCGTTCGTGCTGTGCGCAGGCAACTTGAAACTGTTCTAAGGAAACGCGTGGTGTTTGCGAATATTAAAATTGAGTACATGCCGTAGTTAAAATGTTTGTTTCTATGGGTGTGGTACTGACTTATAGGCCGCCATGGGTGTGATATGCTGCAGTGGTTGTGGCCAGGGTCTAGAGTCTTGGGTGCATGGCTGTAGGCCGTAGTCCATACTCCCAAGACTCTAGGCCCTGGCCTCAACCACCACAGCATATCACAGCAATATGTTCACCCGTAGTATCGCATATCGATCAGGTGGTTGTGGGGAGGGCCTAGAGTCTTGGGTGCATGGCCAAAGGCCATGCACCCAAGAACAAAGTTATAAGCACTGAAGTTATAAGCCAACATGGGTTTAATATACTGCACAGTCATAGATTCGAATATCTATGGGCATACATCCAAGACTGTAGGCCCTGGCCACAACCACCGCAGCATATCACAGCAATAGATACACCTGTAGTATCGAACATTGATCAGGTGGTTGTGGGGAGGGCCTAGAGTCTGGGGTGCATAGCCGAAGGCCATGCACCCAAGAACAAAGTCATAGGCACTGAAGTTATAAGGCACCATGCATTTTATAGAGTGTGGTGGTTGTGGGCAGGATGTAGAGTTTTGGGTGCATGGCTGCAGGCTGTAGGCCGTAGGCCATACACTGAAGACTCTAGGCCCTGCCCACAACCATGATATGCTGAGGTGGTTGTGGCCAGGGCCTTGAGTCTTGGGTGCATGGCCATAGGCCATAGGCCGTAGATTGTGGGCAGGACGTAGAGTATTGGGTGCATGGCTACAGGCTGTAGGCCGTACACTGAAGACTGTAGGCCCTGCCCACAACCACCGCAGCATATCACATTCATACATCACACCCATACAATCAAATATATATCTGGTAAGTGTGGGCAGGGCCTAGAGTCCTGAGTGCAAATTGAGTGTATGCTGCAGCTAAAATTTTTCATTCTATGGGTGTGCTAATGATTTATAAGCCACCATGGGTGTGATATGTAGTGGTGGTTGTGGGCAGGACCTAGAGTCGTACTGTGCATTTTGCTCAGTTTCTGTGTTTGTTTTTCAAATCATTGGGTCTGGGGGAAAAAATTCCTTCTCGGATTAAATAAAAACCTTTCTTTGCTCTGCTACAAACTATTTCTTTGTTTCCTTTGAGTGTTCACTTGTTGTTTCTGATTAATGTTCTGTATGTTGGCTTGTTGCAGATTTTTAAACCAGTTAGATACCTATTGGCGTATTCTAACTGTGTATTTTTGGTTACAAATCAGTGTTATTCATTTATCTGTGTGGTTGTTATACAATCTTGGGCAGTTAGATACCTGTTGGCGTATTCTAACTGTTTATAGTCTTTTAATTGAATTTTTGTTAATGTTGAAGTACACATTAGTTATTCAATTTTGGTTTTAAGAAGATTAAATATGTGTTTGTAAGTTTTGCTGGAAATCTCTGCTTTAGAGTAATGCTACTATCATTACATTTGAACCATCCACATTTCTTTTTAATATATGCAGTGTAGTGACCTGCATTGGTTGTGGCTCCTGTGTGGTAGATTATAACTATTGTTGCAAAGGTTTTCTTACCAAGTGACACTTGACTGTGTGTGAATCCAGTCAGCGTGCAGTTGTTTTTGGTACCATCTGCATTGTAATGTAGAAGCATTAGTATTATGCAGTTACTATGTGTTTGTATCAGGAAGGTGGAGTGCTTATCTGAATTTCAGATAGTACATAATCTGCCATGGTTTGCATTTTGTAGAAGTTGCTGAAATTGAATGGATTCACAATTAGGTGTGGATACATACACAAATCACTCATTAGGGATTTGTTCCTGTGTCACATTGTTACAGAGAGTGCATGTATGTTTCCACATGTATGAAATCTGGAAGATTTCATTTATAGGTATGTTTTTATTTTCCAGTACTTGTAGTAAGTACATTAGAAATTCTTGTGGATCTTCTTGTGAGTTTATAGTGAATCTCACCATTCCAGCACAGTAGTCCAATTCTTGTCTTATTCCGTGAACACTATATGTGTTGTCAGGATTGTTTGTTGCGTTTCTATGAAGGACTAACATTTGCAAACACAAATGGTCTGTACTGTGTAAGTAAATGTTGTTAACAATTGGTGGCAATTGAAATAGAATATTCATTGCTACATTTGCGTAGCAACTTACACCAGTTTCATTTGAAAATTTGAATGGACCAGATAGTTCTGTGTCGATTGATTTTTTTGGAGTGTCTGTTCCTTCTTTGAAGAAGTACCTGATCTACTTTCACTACTATGTTCTTCTTCGCTTGTAGTATATGATGAAGTAATAGCTTCTTTTGTTTTCTTTGAAGGATTTGCAGTCAGATCCTGTTGCATTTCTGTTTGAATTAGTTTTATTTTACAACGTTTCCTTTTTTCTGGAACAGGATATGATTTCAGATGGGGGGTGTACAGTGAACGCAGTATATTGTATTCTAAAATGCAAGGAATATCAGCGTTCACTTTACTTGCATCAAAGTTGATTAGAAATAGACCATCAAGTGTACGTAAGTGTGATAGTGCTATGTAGCTCATGCCTTCTTTAAAGACTGTGTTTCCAATATCTATCAATCCTTTTCCTAGGGTAAGACCTTGGGATTTATTAATGGTGACTGCATATGCAAGAGTTAGAGAAAATTGTTCTCTACGTACATACATGTGTTTGAAGAGAAGGAATCAAGCTGTTTAGCGCCCTATCTTTTTTACTTCTGAAAGTTTGTCAAAGAGAATATTGAAAAACGGAATGTTGTTGTCACGTGGGTATGTTTGAAAGCCAACAACTGTACCCAGTGCCACATTAACTAGTCCTTGCTCTACGTCAAGGTTATGTTTAAGCATTACTCTACAATTTAAGGAAAATTTTAATATTTTTTCCAACCCAGCTTTTCTAAGGTATTTAGTCTTGTTGTGGCTTGCTGACACATGGGTAGTGTCATACCATGTACGTCCAGTTTGTCTGTGGAGCAAATTTCAATTATTGGTTGCATTTCATTTTTTAACATTGTTTAATTGAATATGAAACAGCTTGCAAGAGTGGGCATTAAGGCCATACAATTGACATTTTTATGCGCTAATTGTTCCATAACATCAGTACTCTCCATACAGTGCATGGATGTGCCGGTTTTTCAATATTGCTTGTGCTTCTTGAGATAGTACACCAATTCTAATACTTTTCAAAATGTTGGCATAAGTGAGGTCTGCAGATTGACACATGTTTTCTGTTAATTTTCTGTATTGGAAATGTTGCCAAAGGTTGACATTTCCTATGGTGCCAACAGTTTTACGGCAGAGTTTGTGTCCTAAGGTTTTAACAATAGGTTCAACTTTCACTGGTGTCAATTGTAGAAGATCTCCGAAAACGATAATGTGTTTTCCTGTAAAGAGTTTTTCGTAGTTTGTTTTAAGTACTTCTTGCAATCTGAGGTGAATCAAAGCCAACATTAGGTTGGAGACCATGCTCACTTCATCTATTAGTAGCATTTTCATTTGTTTTAATAATCTGCGTAGTTCCATTGCAGCTTCTGCAGAAAGTTTGTAATAGTCTAATTTGTTTTTTTGTTCTACTGGAAGGAGTAGTAATCTGTGTAAAGTGACACCCCTTATGTTGTAGGCAGCTAAACCTGTGGGGGCATTTACAACAGCTGACAGTTTGTTGTTTGTCAATTGTTGAAGGAACTTTCTGATGATTTTGATTACGAATTTGTTTCCTTAACCAGCTTTACCACTGACGTACAGCAGTATAGGTTTGTAATTTTGGCAGGTACATTCTTTATTTTCGTGTTGTACACCATGTGCAATTTCTTTTGTTACTTCTTCAAAAATGGTGCACTGATCTTTGTTAAGTTTTGATTGTAGTACAGTTAAGTCTTCTATATCTTCTTCATAGTGACACATGGTGTTTTCCACTTCTGTCATAGCTAATTCTGCTTCATTTGCTATTAGTGGCTGTCCTAGTGGTTCTTGACTTCCTGTTACAGAAGGTTGACTACTGTCGGAAGTGTCCTTATCTAGTTGGGCCTAGAGTTCTTCTTCATGTTGCTGTTCATTGTGTAACATTGTTTTGTACTGCCTAAAGTTCACATCAGTGAATGCGCTTTCATTTGCTTTGAAAGTGTCTTCATAGCAGTCATAGTTATCTAGTATCTCTTCCTCTTTTCTACATGGTTTAAAAAGTTATAGCAGGGACATGTAATATAGTTCTTTCTGTTAAGGAGTTTTTAATGACAATTTGACATGATTAATTAAGCTTCGTTTGATAAGTTTCACTTAGCTGCCTTCACAATCTGTCACTCTATATCTACCTTTGCTTTCATCGGGTTTTATATTATTTTTGTATGCAAAGTTTTGGGCTATGTGGTATAGACACATGGTTTCCAAAGTGGTACTCCTATTCGGGTAGTATGTGTCTAGTAAATTGTTTTTTAAAATGTCTTGGCTTTTGGGATAATTTTTGGCAATTGTTTCTATGTCTTCATATGATTTCAGAAATCTTTTTCTAGATTTAGCAGGACCAAGACTTAGCCATACTATATTTTCAGATGTTCCATACAAAGCAGTACCGATTAAATGATCTGCAGCTTCATAGGCGCCACATTCTTTATGAGAGAGCATTTTTATGCCTAGGCTGTACAATTTCTGAGATAGTGTTTTGTCTGATGATAGATCATTCCAGAGGCCTTGAAGCTCTGTTTTTTCTGCTTTTGCTAAGTAGGCTGTAACATATCGTGCAACTGCAGTGGAATTGTCTGCAATGTACTGCACATCTATGTTTGCATTCCATAAGAGGGCAATGATTGCATTGTAATCATTGATATATTTTGATTATTCTATTCTTTTTATGTACTATGTGTTTTTAGGTGATTTACCTCTAACACTATGTCAAACTGAAGAAATGAAATTGTTCACTTCACCTGTTTCTGTAACTGGTCTAGGGAAACCAAAGCAGCATTTGGTGTAATATTTCCCTTTCCTTTTGTATTTGTGACGACAATATTTGTCACATTTGTGTCTTTGAAACTGTGCAATATATCCATAAAGGTCACTATGTGTTCTTTGTGAAGGGATTTCACAAGTGACATATTTTTGGATGAACTGCAAAACAGTGGCATCACTGTCCTGACCAAATGTAGGTGCACCTTTAATCCATAAAAGCATGTGGATATGTGGTCCTCCTCTGACTTGGTATTCTTTTCTCCAAAAGAAGTGTTGCACTTCTCCGAGGGGAGGAACAGTTTTATTACAAATAAAGTGTAGCATTGCAATGAAACAATGGTGGAAATATCTTGAAACATTAACAGGATCTAGAGAGAAAAGTTCTACAGGTGTTAGTATATGTATGTTGATTTTGTTGTTATTTGACATGTGTAGGAAATCATGTAAATCTTCCCATGCATATTCTGCACAACTTAATGTAACAAAGCAAGTGGGTGGTCCAAGGTTTCTGATCATACAACGTACATCTCCGTGCCATTGGAACCAGTATTCTTTCGTACCACGCATGTTTGCAAACATATTTGTAATGCTTGATCGTAAAACCTCATCTTTTTCTAGCACTTTTTGTATTAATTGCATAGCTGACATATTTTGAAAGTGGGTTCCAAATTTCAATATGTGTGCAACTCCGTAACATAGGGTTGCTAGTTCACTTTCAAAGAGTAGGTGGAATATGTATTACACATTTTGTCTAAATCTGGGATCTTCAGAATACATTCGTAATGAGCGGTATTCTGATGCTGTTATCTGAGTGGGTCTATCATCGTATCTTCCTCCTTTGCCAGTAGGAAATAGCAGTGGAAAAGCACGTGCTTCTATTCTTTTTTCCCATATGCTCATTGGTGACCCTTTGGTTTGTCGCCTTTGGTAAGTTTCTAGTGCATCATCTATGCTCTCATTAGAGTGCAATGGATGAATTGTATAATGGTCCCAAAAGAGTGGATACTGCAGCAGGATCCAGAAGTTCAAATTGACCATTTTCTGATGACTCTTGAATTATTTCAGTTGTTTCCCTTTAGCTTTCTTCAACTTTATTTAAGTCCACGAGTTGTTGCCAAATTTTTTTGTCTTTTGTTGGTACAACATTTACTAAGACAATTAAAGAATGGTCTATTGGACGTTGCACTCCTAGATTGTGCACATTTTCTGTGAGATGCAATGGCAAATAAAGTACTTTGCCACGAATGCAAAGGAGGGAGGTAATTATGCTGTTTTTGGTTGAAGGCCTATTATTGCTTGAAATGGATGTACTGTTTGAATTATGATGCTCTCATACAAATTGAGTTGTTGCAGGGGTTTTGGTAGTGGGAATAATTTAAAATGATTTGCGATAGCCCATGAAGGAGTTTGTTTGTTGTCAAGTTTTGTAGTGCAGTAACTGCAACATAGTAGGGGTTCACTTATTTCGTAGTTGTTTTCTGCTAAAAGGTAGGCAACTAATTCAAACCATTTTGAATCTTCATTCTCTTCTATTTTGTATGGTACGTGTATAGTTTTTGTGTTACTTTTGTAAAAAGTTCTGCGGCACCACACACACACATTGTTTGGTACTTCAGCGGATTATTTTTGTGTGTGTGTAATAGAAGGTTGCCATGTGCAGAATTGTTGCTAGTCTGTTCTAAAACTATTGCATTTTGTAAGTGGCTTTCACTTCCAAAATACGGTCGATTTCTTCTTGTAAGTATTTGGGTCTACCATGCAGAAGAGTGTTATTTAAATTGGCTAGTCCTAAAGCTGGAGTTTTAGCAAAGTACAGCATAGTACAGTTTATACACTAGATTTCTTACCTTTGAATAATGTGTTGATATCATTTTGATATAATGGAAGGTGCTTTTGCAAATAGGTCCTGTAATGCAGGTTAATGAATGTCCTTGTAGTCCTGGGCATTTGCGCACTGGACAGGTATCCATATTTTGCAGCACTTTCATTTTCATTTTGTCTTCACCTTTCACATACTGATTGAGGAACTGGCGTAAAGATTTGAAATATTTGTTAGGAATGTTACACATTGACGTGCACGGCCATTTGTATACTGGACGGTCTGGTTTAGTCGAATAGAGAGGTAATTCTGAGTTTTCTGGGGATACTTTTGTAAGCAGTGTTTCTTGTTCCATGATGGTATTTTTGATTTTTTCATATCCTCGTCCACTGCTATGGATGGCAAATGTGGTTGTTTGATTTTGTTTGTATGCTTCTTCATTAAAATATGGTTCTGTTTTCGTTTTGTGACTCCATTCAATTCCACAAATATTTAAGAAGTTATTTTTGTTGACATTCCGTTTATTGAGAAGTTTCTTTTGTAGTTTAGTACTTAGTTTTGTTAGTGGTTTCATCCTATTTAACACTAAAATAAATAACTTCCTTTTGAGAAGGATTGCACTGTCTATGAGAGATTGTAGGATACATTTTCTACGGTAGGTTTTAAGGTTTGAGGATGATTTCGGTCTCCTTCTTATTAGATTCTGAAGGACTCTGTGGTGGAACATTTTTGCTAAAATACTTTTTCTATTATGGCTTCTTGCTAGTATATCAGGATTTATAGGAGCATTGTTAGCAGTAGTGGTAGCTGAATTCCTGTAAAGCATTTTCTGTTTCGTGGCAAAGTTTCTGTTGTTGAAGCTTCCTTTGTTTTGCTAAATGACTGTATTAGCTGTTTTGTTTCAACATTTGTACAAACTCTGGTAGAGATGGATGCTTACTTTAGGCACTTTTATTTTCAATTGCTCTGCTTCTTTATTCCTTTCTAAGGACTTGCTTTTTGGTAGGCATTCTTTGGGGTCTGTTGTAAAGAAAAAGGTATGGGTTGGTCTGTTTTACAATGTATGTGTGCTGTGTGCATGCATTTATGAGTTTAATGGGGAAGATGTTTGTGGTGGTGTGAGAATGTGCATTGGGCAGTTACAATGAGTTGGGAAGGCTATTTTTCTGTTTGTATATTACTATACTTTGCTTCAGATGAGAGTAGAAAGTGAGCTAGTGGTGAGGAGAAGCATTAATATTAAATGTAATGGTATAACATTAAAACAGCTATTTGTTTTGTAGTACTAACAGTCTAAGGCTTCTGTATGTTATTTGTGTTCCAAAAACACATGGATTTGTGTGCCATTCTGCCTGTTAATCTTTGTTTAATAAATGGGGATTTGTGGGCAGAATGGTTCAGAAATCAATGTTTTTTTTGGTGCGCAAATTACATAAATAACCCACACAGTCTCTTTGAGGAACAGTAAGAATATAAAGGAAGTACTGTACTTACTTTTATTTGAGGAATGACCAGGTTTCTTCGGATATGTTGTTTGCAGTTTAGATGCTGTTGATTTTCAAGAGAGTGGTCTTCACTGCAATTGTAAAAGAAAGAAGTTAGTAATTTTGTGTGTTTAAAGCAGTGATGTTAATGTACACGTTCATTTTTCAGCTTTCGTGGGAGTATTCTCGTTTGATATCTCAACACAGTGCATGCGTGCATTTCATTGCACTATGTGCAGCCTTTATATGTTATTTGCAGTATGTTAGTTGAACATGCTTCGCAAATTAGTACAATTTTCAGTTCATGAAATTCCCTTGTTTTTTTTCAGCTGTGTTGTACATAGGAGAGAGGTTTGGAAGAGATAGGTCATTATAGTAGATGGGAAAACTTGAATACTTTCATATTATACGTAGGAATGCGAAAAATCGGGAGCACCTGAGAGGGAGATGTCACCACAGCAATCAGGAACGTTTATTTTTCTCATACGATCACATTGTTAGTAGCATTAAATTAGGTGGAATCGTGACTTTTTTATGGAAAATCGAGTTTCAGGCGTAAATCGGGAGGTTTGCTAAGTATGGATAGGTTATGCGGGAGATAGTAAGAAGTAGTGCAATTTTTGAATGAAAAATCAGAAGTCTCGCGTTTAAAGCTGGAGCGTTGGTATGTATGTATTGGCTATGCAGATTTAGTGGCATTAATTTGTTTAAATGGAAACCTAAGAGTTGCACATGTACTCTGAATAAAATATGCATACCTGTACTTTGTAATCATGCATGTGGGTATGCATGGAGCTGTAAGTAGAAATCTGCGACACTTGCACAGTAGTTTTTGTAGTAGGCGCTTTGCAATGATATGAGAATTGTATTCAGAGTGATCAACAGTACATTTGAAGTGCGGAACTCTGATGACGGAGTTAGATGTAGAGGTCTTGGATGTGATTGGTGGATGGTTGTGTGACTGCTTAGCTGTGTCCAGTGAGGGAATGGATTCATGAGTGATGTGGAAAGGGTAGAAGGACTAGCTAAGAGTTACGTGCCACACGGACACTGCGCTTGTCCGCGGGTAGGGCGTGCCACATATGGGGGTTTACAGCAAATCCAGCATGGAAAGTGGACTTTAGGCATCAGCCAATCAGATGTTGACATTGTTGATTTGTGTAAAAAGAGAGTGTGTGTAGTGAAGATGGCAGAGGTGGAGAGAGTGAGGGTGTTGGTGCTCGGAGATATTTTTGTCCATGGTTTACAGCACTATTCAGAATGTAGGCATGTGGCAAACAATTTCGATGTCAGAGAAGTGGAGGTGGTGTAGAGCGCTGGGACTGATTGCAATGTAGCAGCAATTCTCCAAGTTTGCAGAGATATGCGTGGGATGACCAGTCCCTATGTGGTAGTTTTGGACTATGGTGCTTCCCATTTGGGCTACGTGATTTCACCTACTTTGCTGGGAGATTTGAAACAGTTGGTTCAAGCAGTCATTAACATCTTTCTAACTGCAAAAGTATTTTTTTCTGGCTTACTCCCTAGAGCAAAATGGGACAACAGTTCTGTTTTTTGTCCTGATCAAAGTATTGGTAGGTGTGCCATCAATCGTGGAATGCTTGCTTTCATGTTAAGAGCTGGTATGTTTTTCTGCAGCCACGAGAACATTGTTTCCAGTAAGGCGGCTTATTTTGAAGCTGATGGTGTTTCTTTATCTTTTTTGGGAAATGCCATGTTCTTTTGGAATGTAAGGCTTGCTTTGGAGAAGGTTATGTGATGATTGTAGGAGTAAACTAAGAAGAAAAAACCCACCAAAAAATAGTAAATAACAGGTGTCTGTCAGGCATCTGCAAAAAAACCAAAAAAACAATCCTTTTCAGAGCCCACCTTAAAGGGGAAAAGGGGAATACTATTTAAATGTACAGTCGTCACGCTCAGATCCTCTACATGTCCGCGGACATGGCGGTAGTCTGAAGGTGGCGCGTATTACATACAGGGATTCTGGGGTGGAGAGGCATGCAAATGAGAATGAGCGAAGCTAGGGATTGGTCAGTAAAGTTCAGTGGGTGTGTTCTGAATGGAGAGATTTAGTGAGACCTCTTTTTGCTGAGAGGAGAACAGACAGATACGGCTGTGTGTGCTCGAAAACAGATTATCTGGATTTTAGGAGACTCATGGATACATTGGTCGAAGGTGCATGCAGAACGGTGCAGTATATCTGCAGATCTTGGATTCCCTCATGTGGAAGTGCACTGGCATGGAGTGCGTGGAATGAAGTGCCTGGACTTGGTACCTCTCTGAGCTACTTTACAGACAGAGCATCATCCTGATATAATTATCATTCATTGTGGAGGAAACAGTTTAAGGCATGTCTCTGGAATTTCATTGCAATTTGTAATGAAGGAAGGACTTGAGAAGGTCATGGACATGTTTGCAAATGGCCAAGTAATTTTTTCTCGTATTGCAAAAAGACAAATGTGGCTGCATTCTGCTTCATTTTGTCCACAAATGGAGAAAGCAAGGTGCAATGTCAATAAGGCTGTTTGTGCTTTTCTAAGAGATGTTGGCATGTCCACTTTCCAAAATGACAATATTTTGTTTCGTTGCACATTCATTTTTCGCAGAGATGGAGTCCATCTTACATATGCTGGCAATCACATTTTTCTTTGAAATGTACAAAATGCATTGCGAGCTTTTTTGAATTCATAGTCACCTATTTTGCATTACATTTGGATGAATCCAAGTTTTCCAAACACACAAAACACCACCAAAAGTCTCTTTTCAGAGCTACCACTAACTCCCAGAGAAAAGTCCACAGACTTTTAAAAAACATGCAGGGCCCTGCACTGTTTATTTGACACTTCTATTTTTAAACTGTGAAAGGCGGCTCTGAAATGAGCCATTTTTCTTGTGGTTTTTGTTTTATATTTTTTTTATTTTTTTACACACGACACACTAGGAGAGGAGGGGAAAGGAGGGTAAGGAAGGGACACCAACCACGGGGATAAGAAAGGGCAGGTGGAGAGAGAAAGAAATAGGGTGGGCCTTATTTAGGTAGGTAGCATTTCTTCTGGTGCTCTGTGACCGTAGTCTCGAAAGCACTTCGAAGACTCTCCCCCCTGCAGAGTAGTGCGTCACAGTACATACACAATATTGTGACCCTCGAAAGGTAAGGGTCAACAGCATCATGAATGGCCTGTGAGGCAGCTGGAGGGATGTGCTCTCCCACAGGAGTGTCTCTTGTGGTGAGAGGACCGGACACGGTGGATGCTGCGGAGGAACTCAACCTACTACGTTCTTTACATGGTACCATCTTGTGAATGTCTGCACCGTGGAACGAAGTTATGTGTCGCTTCATGGTTGTCGTACCAAAGCTGTACACACCAGGTCTCGCATGACTCAGCACCAACTTGCACTGTTTACAGGTGACCAGGTTCGCATGTGCTTTTGGTACGTTACCAAAAACGGTAAACAACCTCCACACACACGACTCCCGGCGAGTGCTGCTAGTAGGGAGTTTCTCCACCTCATATTCTCTTCATCCTCTTCTTCCTCGCTCTCCACATCCTCATATGTATTTCCCTCTGCAGGCCCTTGGGGAGGTGGTGGCGGTGGAGGGTTTGGGGGTGGTGCTGAGGCTCATGTAGCAACAGCATCCATGGATGCCATTAGGGTTTGTGAGATAATCTCCGCTACAGAACTAAACACAGCAAAACTCAATCTACAATCGTCAGAAGTAAAATGAAGATGAGCTTGGGGGTGTGGCCTTTTATAGGGGTGGAAGGGTGCGTCTTGTGACCATATCGAACACTCAAAGGCATTGAAAAAGTTCAAAACAATATGTTGAAAGCTAGGGCCATTGTATCCGACATGTGAAATGGTGATTTTTCATTGTAAAATAATTTGGCATGTTTGTATAAATTCTTTTGAAATGTTGCGGAAGCGGACAAAGTGCGCAAATTAGGACACACGCTCAGCATGGGTGCGGTCACATAATGACGTCGTGAATCCATCCGCGAAGGAAATTGGTGCCCGCAGGACACCACATGCACAGGAACGGTCGTGCGCATGGGCGCGGGTGTTCTATGGACAGTGTTCAGGTCCTGAAATGAATCAAACGTGCGATACAAGTGAGACGGACAGTTACGGACAGGCGCCATGTTCGCAAGACTTACGGGTGTGGTGCGCATGCGCGTAGAGGTTCGGCTGACTGTACAGCCAGGTACAGTGCCCTTAGGACACCTCCATTTTGTTTGACTACGGACATGCCGGACACCACGCCTGTTCTACGGACAGTTCCATCTTGGCTGTGGACGGTACAGACAGGTATAGTGTCCTTAGGACACTCCCTT
The DNA here is from genome assembly GCF_040938575.1 of Ambystoma mexicanum. Taxonomy (NCBI): domain Eukaryota; kingdom Metazoa; phylum Chordata; class Amphibia; order Caudata; family Ambystomatidae; genus Ambystoma; species Ambystoma mexicanum. The sequence goes on along the minus strand of NC_090921.1, from coordinate 1,212,590,527 downwards.
TTTGTTCATTTACGTACATCCCGGACACCTGGTGTGTTCTAAGAACAGTTTCATCTTGGTTGTGAACAGAACGGAGAGGTAGAATGTCCTTAAGACGACCCCATTCTGTTGATTTACAGACATCTTGGACAGCTGGTGTGTTCTAAGAACAGTTTCATCTTGGTTGCGAATGGTACGGGTAGGTGTATTGTCCTTCGAACATCAATATTTTATTAATTACGGACAGGCCGAACAGGCGCGCTGTCCGCGGACATTTTAACTCTTTTCAAAAAAACAAAATTTGACCCAAACAATTCCACTAAAAGTAACATAACATTTTTTTCATTATACAGACATACAGCAATTAAGAGAGAGAGGGGGAAGCAGACACTGAAACAAATATAGGGGAATTAGGGATTTCCACAGGCTGGTTGTGAGGGGATGAAGGGATGGAAGTTTCGTCAAAACGTTTATGTTGAGGGTTTGGGGATAGTTCACTGGGAAATGGAGAAGGGGGACAGGTACAGGTGGGACAGTGATATCTGATTTTTCCTTTCACATGCTCCTCCACAAATTGCCTTAATCCATTAAAATTCTCTTTTAGCATGTCCAGTTTCTCTTCTATGCATTTCAGGGTGTCTTGCACTGTGTCTTTTGGTGGACTTTCTTCACTTTTTCCTTGGTCTGTTAAAAATAAATATATATATGTTAAGTACCCATAAAATACTGTCTACTAATTTGCTTATGTAGAGAAGTGTGTACCATTATTATCGCTATCTTCCGACATTTCGCCATGTGGACAATTCTCCTCCAGCCACTCCAAAGTACTGCACATTTCTGTGCCAAAACAACAGAAATACATTATTTGTTCTGCACCTCATACAAAACGTATACACACATATAAGAAAAATGAAGTTCACTTACTACTTTATTGTAATTTGTATTCATTGTGTTGTGCTCGTCTACTGTCAATCCTAGCTGCACAGTTTCTGTGAGGTAATTACGTTGGAGGCATATCTTTTTTTGTTATGGTATAATCCATTTCATTCTACATGCTAATTAAATGAACGGGTAATGTGTGAGATTTGTAGGTTCGAATGGTTATTTATAACTACTTATAATGTGTTTATGTGCTGCTTTTTAAACTTGTGCATTTTTCATATGGCATGATAGAACAATTTCAGATACCCCCTGAGTGTTTGGGTAGTGTTGATCTCGTCCACGCCTGTCTGCGGACAGGCGCTCAGTCCGTGCCCTTCAAATATCATTAGCGAGGGGGTTCAGTATGCTCTATGTTACATGGATATAAAGTAAGGGAATCATAGTACATATCTCCCAAATTCACATGATGGAAGTATATTTCCCCCTACTAAAAAACTATGAAATTCAGTAAAAAAAAACTCTGTTAAAGGGACGTTATGGTTAAGTTGCCCTACTAAAAACGTGTGAAATTCAGTAAAAAAAACTTTGTTAAAGGGACGTTATGTTTAAGTTGCGCTACTAAAACCCTATGAAATTCACTAAAAAACCTTTGTTAACGGGACGTTATGGTTCGAAGTAAAACCGAAAAACCCTTGAAATTCAGCAGTTATGGTAAGCTAAGCAACCATAACTCACAGCATCACTGTGCACTGCTAACACTAACACCCAGGACATCAAAGATGACAAGATGAATTTGGAAACATGTCCATGACCTTCTCAAGTCCTTCTTTCATTGCAAATTGCAAAGAAATTCAAGACACATGTCCTAAACTGTTCCCTCCACAATTAATTATAATTATGTCAGGATGACGCTCTGTCTGTAAAGTAGCACACAGCGGTATCAAATCCAGCCACTTCATTCCACGCACTCCATGCCAGTACACTTCCACATGAGGGAATCCAAGATCTGCAGATACACCACAACGTTCTGCATGCACCTCCAACCAATGTACCCATGAGTCTCCCAAAATCCAGATAATCTGTTTTCGAAAACACACAGCCATAGCTATCTGTTCTTCTCTCAGGAAAAAGACGTCCTCACTAAATCTCTCCTTACACAACACACCCACTGAACTTTACTGACCAATCCCTAGCTCTGCTCATTCTCATTTGCATGCCTCTCCACCCCGGAATACCCGTATGTAATACGCGCTACCCGCAGACTAACGCCATGTCCACGGAGATGTAGAAGATCTGAACGTGGTGAATGTACATTTAAATAGTGTTCCCCATTTCCCCTTTAAGTTGGGCTCTGAAAAGAGCCTTTTTTGGGGGGTTTTTGCAGATGCCTAACAGACACTTGTCATTTTGTATTTTTTGGGGGGTTTTTTTCTTATTATTTTACAACTAAAATCTTCACATAACGTGTTCCAAATCAACCCTTACATTCCAAAAGAACATGGCATTTCCCAAAAAAGATAAAGACACACCACCTGCTTCAAAATAAGCAGCATTACTCAAAGCAATATTCTCGTTGTTACAGAAAAATATACCCTGTTTTAGCATGAAAGCACGCATGCCTCGCTTGATTGCACACCTAGCAATGTTTTGCTGAGGACAAAAAACAGCACTGTTGTCCCATATTGCTCTAGGTAGTAATCCAGAAAAAATTACTTTTGCATTTGGAAGGATGTTGATTACTGCTTGAACCAACTTTTCCAAATCTGCCAACAAAGTAGGGGAACTCACGTAGCCCAAATGGAAAGCACCATAGTGCAAACCTAGCACATGGGGACTGTTCATCCTACGCATATCTCTACAAACTTGGAGAATTGCCTCTGCATTGCAGTCTGTCACAGCGCTCCACACCACCTCCACTCCTCTAACATCGAAATTGTTTGCCACATGCCTGCATTGAGAATACTGCTGTAAACCATGGACAAACATATCTCAGAGCACCAACACCCTGACTTTTTTCACCTCTGCCATCTTCACTACACACACTCTCTTTCTACACAAATCAACAATGTCAACATCTGATTGGCTGATCCCTACAGCCCCCTTTCCATGCTGGATTTGCTGGAAAACCCCTTATGTGGCACACCATACCCGCGGACAGCCGCCGTGTCTGCGCGGCATGCAACGCTTAGCCAGCCCTTCTACCCTTTCCACATCACTCACAAATCCATTACCTCACTGGACAGAGCTAAGCAGTCACACAACCATCCACAAATCACATCCAAGACCTCTACATCTAACTCCATCATCAGAGTTCCGCACGTCAAATATACTGTTGACCACTCTGAATACAAGTCTCATATCATTGGAAAGCACCTACTACAAAAACTACTGCTGTACAAGTGTCAAAGATCTCTCCTTACAGCTCCATGCATATCCACATGCATGATTACAAAGTACAGGTATGCATATTTTATTCAGAGTACATGTACAACTCTTATGATTCCATATAAACAAAGTAATCCCACTAAATCTGCATAGCCAATACATAGATGCCAACGCTCCTGATTTAAGCGCGAGACTCTTTTTCATTTTTTACTGTCTCCCATCTAAATGAATGCTAATCCCAATGCAATCGTATGAGAAAAATAAATGTTGCTGTGGTGAAATCTCCCTCTCAGGTGCTCCCAATTGTTTGCATGTCTAGTTATAATATGAAATTATTCAAATTTTTCCCATCTACTATAATGAAAAATCACTTCCAAACCTCTCTGCTATGTACAACACAGCTGTAAAAAAACAAGTGAATTTCATGAACTTAAAATGCTACCCATTTGCGAAGCATGTTGAACTAGCATACTGTACATAACATTTAAAGGCTGCACATAGTGAAATGAAATGCATGCATACACTATATTCAGATATTAAACAAGAATACTACCACAAAAACATAAAAATCAACATGTACATTAACATCAGTGCTATAAACACACAAAATTACTAACTTCTTCCTTTTACAATTGCAGTGAAGACCACTGTCCTGAAAATCAGCAGCATCTAAACTACAAACAACATATCCAAAAAAACCTGCTCATTCCCCAAAAAAGTATGTACAATGCTGCCTTTACATTCTTACTGTTCCTCAAAGACACTGTGTGGTTCATTCATGTAATTTGCACACCAAAAAAAACATCGATTTCTGAACCATTCTGCCCACAAATCTTCATTTATTAAGCAGAGATTAGCAGGCAGAATGGCACACAAATCCCCTTTTTTTGGAACATAAATAACATACTCAACCCTTAGAATATTAGTACTACAAAACAAAGAACTGTTTTAATTCTATACTATTACGTTTACTATTAATGCTTCTCCTCACCACTAGCTCACTTTCTACTCTCATCTGAACCGCAGTGCAGTAACATACAAACAGAAGAATAGCCTTCCCAACTCATTGTAACTGCCCAATGAACATACACACACCACCACATACATCTTTCCTATCAAACTCATACACGCATGCACACAGCACACATACATAGCAAAACGAACCAACCCATACCTTCTTTTTTTTGCGACAGACCCCAAAGAATGCCTACCAAAAAGCAAGTGCATAGAAAGCAATGCAGAAATAGAGCAAATGAAAATAAAAGTGTCCAAAATAAGCATCCATCTCTACCAGAGTTTGAACAAAATGTTCAAACAAAACAGCTAATGCAGTCATTTAACGAAACAAAAGAAGCTTCTAGTACAGAAACTTTGCATCCTCTATCAAAATGTAAAACGAAACAGAAAGTGATTAAGAAGGGTTACCAGTCATTTGGTCAAAAACCAAAGGATCGAATGCCATTTGATCGACAGTGAAATGGTCGAAAAAAATGGTCGATTTTTTTTTAGTTTTTTTTATGGGGGGGGGTCCCCCCACAATCCCCTGTTTTCTTTATTAAAAATATTTTTTAACCAACAAAAACTAAAAAAATATATATAAATAAATAGATAAAAAATTCAACCTTTTTTTTTCAACCATTTGACTGTCGATCAAATGGTCATTCGATCTTTTACTTTTGACCATTTGACTGGACACCATTAACAAGAATTCAGCTACCACTACTGCTAACACTGCTCCTATAAATCTTGATGTAGTGGCAAGTAACCATATCAAAAAAAGTACTTTAGCAAAAATGTTCCGCCACACAGTCCTTCAGAATCTGATAAAAACAGGAGCAAATCACCTACCGTAGAAAATTAGTTCTAGAAGCTCAAGTAGACAGTTCAATCCTTCTCAAAAGGAAGTTATTTAAATTAGTTTAAAACAGGATGTAACCACTAACAAAACTAAGTACTAAACTACAAAAAAACTTCTCAATAAACGCAATGTCAACAAAAATAACTTCTTAAATATCTGTGGAGGTGAATGGAGTCACACCACAAGCACAGAACCATATTTTAATGAAGAAGCATATAAACAAAACCATACAAACACAATTGCCATCCATAGCAGTGGACGAGGTTATGAAAAAATTAATAATACCATCATGGAACAAGAAACATTGCTTACAAAAATATCCCCAGAAAACTCAGAATTACCTCTCCATTCGACTGAACCAGAACATCCAGTATACAAATGGCCGTGCACTTCAATGTGTAACATTCCCAACAAATCTTTAAAATCTTTAGTCCAGTTCTTTAATCAGTATGTGAAAGGTAAAGACAAAATCAAAATGAAAGTGCTGCAAAATATGGATACCTGTACAGTGTGCAAATACACAGGACTACAAGGACATTCATTAACCTGCATTTCAGGAACTATTTGCAAAAGCACCTTCCATTATATCAAAATGATATCAACACGTCAGCTATAAGAAATCTAGTCTATAAACTGTACTATGCTAAAAGTCCTGCTTTAGAACTAGCCAATTTAAATAACACTCTTCTACATGGTACACCCAAAGACCTACAAGAAGAAATTGACTGTATCCAGAGAAAATATTTTGGAAGTGAAAGCCACTTACAAAATGCAATAGCTTTAGAACAGACTAGCAACAATTCTACACATGGCAACCTTCTACTACACACATATGAAAAAAAAGAATTACTAAAATTTAAAAGTACATCTGCTGAAGTACCAAACCATGTGTGTGTGTTGCCGCAGAACTCTTTACAAAAATAACACAAAACCTATAGACGTAACATACAAAATAGAAGACAATGAACATTCCAAAAGGTTTGAATTAGCTCTCTACCTTTTAGCAGAAAACAAATACGAAATAAATGACCCCTAATACTTTGCAGTTACTGCACTACAAAACTTGACAACAACCAAACTCCTTCACGTGCTATCACAAATAACTTCGAATTATTCCCACTACCAAAACCCCTGCAACAACTCAATTTATATGAGAATATCATAATTCAAACAGTACACACATTTCAAGCAATAATACGCCTTCAACCAAAAATAGCAAAATTACCTCCCTCTAAATTGGTAAAAGGCATTCGTGGCAAAGTAGGTTATTTACCATTAGATATGACAGAAAATGTGCACACTCTAGGAGTGCAACGTCCAATACAGCAATCTTTAATTGTCTTAGTAAATGGTGTACCAACAAAAGACAAAATAATTTGGCAACAACTCGTGGAACTTACATAAAGTTAGACAAGCCTTGCAATATCTAAAAGACAATAATGAGTACTACAAAGAAATAAATATTGAAATAAACTTAAGGGGAACAACTGAAATAATTCAAGAGTCACCAGAAACTGGTCAATTTGAACTTCTGGATCCTGCTGCATTATCCAATATTTTAGACCATTATACAATTCATCCATTGCACCTTATAGACAGCAGATATGATGCACTACAAACGTACCAAATGCGACAAACCAAAGGATCACCAATGAGCATATGGGAAAAAAGTATATAAGCACATGCTTTTCGTCCACTATTTCTTACTGGCAAAGGAGGAAGGTACGATGATAGACCCACTCAGATAACCGCATCAGAATACCGCTCATTCCGAAATGTATTCTGAAGATCCCAGATTTAGACAATATGTGGAATACATATTCCACCTACTCTTTGAAAGTGAATTAGCAACTCTATGTTTCGGAGTTGCACACATATTGAAATCGGCAACCCACTTTCAAAATATGTCAGCTAAGCAATTAATACCAAAAAGTGCAAGAAAAAGATGAGGTTTTACAATCAAGCATTACAAATATGTTTGCAAACATGTGTGTTACAAAAGAATACTGGTTCTGACATCACAGAATTGTATGTTGCATGATCAGAAACCTTGGACCACCCACTTGGTTTGTTACTGTCATGATCTCTGCTTCCAAAAGGTCAGGGTTTTCCCAACTCCCTTGGAAGCAGATCCATAACCCAGGTTCCGAGTGCCAACCAGTCCTAATTGGGACCTTTTGGACCCAGTCCTGGCGCCAGTGGCACCAGGCTCATAAATATGCCCAGTCCCAGCGCTGGAAGCGCCGGGCTCATAATGCTTGGGTGGACTTACCTGCAGCAGACCATGCTGCTTACTTGCCTGCCAGTTGAGCCTCTGATCCTCTTCTGTTTGGAACTACTTTTCCTGTTGGGTGGGGCTGGAGCCACTCCCTAGATTTAGAACACTGGAACCCTTCTGGAAGGCAGGAACTCTTTTCTTACCAGGAACTCTTTTCTTACTTAGGCGTGGCTGTGGAAGGAGACACCTAAGCACTACAGGAGGCTATTTAAACCACACCCGGTGGATGAATCTTGCTTTGCGTTATTCTGCACCCTCTGCAGCAGGACGCTCATCGTGTCTTCTGCATCCAGTCCTGGGCCTAAGGAAAAAGGCTTACCATCCTGAATCCAGTCTTCAGCAACACCTATAAAGACAAGAAAGAACAGGTTAGCATTCCGGCATCTGAAAGGCAAAGGCTTACCTACTCTTCGTGCGCTCCGGAGGTCTTCATACTGCATTCCGGCATCTGAAAGACAAAAGCTTACCAACTCTTCGCACGCTCCGGAGGCCTTCGGCGCTGCATCCGCATCTGAAAGACAAAACAAGGTGCGTTTAAAGACATTGGGGAACTTTAATACTCACGTGCCATTACTCCTTTCCACATCTAATCCAGTGGGTATTCCGGCACCCTGCAGCCGCTCCGAACTCGTACCTGCAAAATAAAAAGACAGTTAGAGCGCATCGTGAAACAGGCAACAAGCGCTTACTCACGTGCTTCCAGGCGCTTCTATTCATCACACGGGCTCCATCTTCAACTCACTTCAGCCCGTCATCTGCCATCGCCGGAACCCTGCAAAACAAGAGACATCATTACTAAAGACTTTAAAAAGACATTTGAATGACTCGAAACTTACCGTTCGTGCAGTAAACGACGGACAGCAGTCCTCTGAAGTCAAGAGGCCTGTGCTACCTATCCAGTGAAGAAACTGGCTACAGCACCCTGCCCCGAGGCAGATGGAGAGCTTGGCATTCACTTACCTAAGGTGAGAGCGTTAACCTTTGGGGGTCTACAGGAGAGGAGAAGAGGAAAGAGATAGGGACACCCCAATAACCCCAGTTCATTAACCCCATATTTTCTATCTGCAGACATCTTACTCTACACGTCAGGCATACAGTGCACAGAGGTCCAGCCCAAAGAGCCAACCGGGTGCTACACATCACCTTTGAAGATACGGTAGTCGCCCAGTCAAGACCGGCGCCTCTGGGAGAATCAGGCGAGCGTTACAGAACGCAAAGCCTACCGCAAAACTCTCGCCCAGGCGCTATGGAAACCTCGGATACTGACCGTCTAGCCCGGTTACTTGGGGAACTAAGGGCAGAAGTGCATGCAACTCGTCAGGAAACGAATGCTCTAAGAAGGGAACTAATTATTTCCAAGGAGAGAACAGACAATCTTGCTAGACAAGTGCTACAGTCACAAGCCGGACAGACCCCGTTACCCGCATCAGGGGCAAATCTTCCTTCAACATCCTCTATGAATCCAGTGCAGATCAACCTACCTGGGAATGTACCTCTGGCCCCGCCCGAGCGATTTTCTGGTGACCCAAAGAGGTTTGCAGTATTTATCAATCAGTGCCGGTTGCACTTCTTATGCCGGCCAGCAGCCTTTCCAACTGATCAAGCTAAAGTAGCTTTTGTACTTTCGTACCTTAGTGGCAATGCGGCAGACTGGTCGATCCCTCTAGTTCATCAAGATGATCCGGTTCTCCATGATTTTCAAGCCTTTCAGCTTAGTATGGAAAAACTGTTCGCAAGACATTCAGAGGGGCAGGCCTTGGACAATGAGCTTCTTTCGTTGCGACAGGGTAATCAAGACCTTTTGGCTTATATTGCATCTTTCAATAGACTAATAGTGGAAACTCAATGGCCTGAGGACAAAAGGATTACGCTGTTTTATAGAGGTCTACGTGGAGAGCTCAAAGACGTTTTAGCCCAAGTAGTGAATCCCCCACAAGACTGTTCGGATTACATAGACTTGGTCGTTCAAATAGATCACAGGCTGCAGAACAGGAAGGCCGATCGTTCCAAGTTTGATGCTCGAGTATTTTCCAAACCGCCAACTCCTTCCAAAGGAGTAGACTCCGGGGAACCCATGCAAATAGGGGGTCTGAAAGGTCCTCTAACACAACGGGAGCGGGAAAGGAGGAAACAGTTGCAATTATGCCTATATTGCGGAAACTCAGGGCACTTTCTTCGAGACTGTCCGGTGAAACCTGCCAAGAAGGCAGTAGGAGCTGCAGTTACCAAAGTTACAAACTCTGAGCAGGGAAACGACCTCGCCCGACAAGAATAGAGGTCCTCTTGCCGAGCGTAAAAACCAGTTCCGTGACCTCGCATTTCGTGATACCTATGGTCCTCATTAGCCCTGATAATCCGGATCGATTACATGCAATTGAAGCTTACGTCGACAGCGGTGCCATCGGCAATTATGTGGATCATGAAATGGTTTTGAGGATGAATCTAACTCTTTGTCCCAAGGCTGTAAAGGACGTCATTACTACGGTGGATGGTACGGAGATAGCCTCCGGGCCAGTAACGCATACCACTCAAGAAGTGACGCTAGTAAGTCAAGATGGACACCATGAGAAGATCGTGTTCGATGTGATCAAGGCCCCTCAGTTTCAGATTATTCTAGGAATACCTTGGTTAGAGAAACACAATCCTCTGATCGATTGGCGAGCAAGAACGGTCCAGTTTCCAGAATGTGTCTCTACTTGTCACCCTCCACCTGGTGTTGCACTGGCCGCAATTTCTTCAGAGACTCCCCAGTTACCTCCCAAATACCTAGAATACCAAGATGTTTTCCGGAAGGATCAGGCTAACTCTCTACCTCCTCATAGGTCTTATGACTGCCAGATAGACCTGATACCTGGATCTACTCCTCCTTGTAGTAGAATTTATGCCCTCACCGAGCCTGAGAACCTTCACCTTCGACAATACCTGGATCAATACCTGGCAAATGGGTTTATTCGTCCTTCCAAGTCCCCTGCTTCTTCAGCTTTGTTCTTCGTTCCAAAAAAGGAAGGAGACCTTAGAACTTGTATCGATTATCGCTCCCTGAACCAGATCACCGTTAAGAATAGATATCCGTTACCTTTGATCCCTGAACTCCTGGACCAAGTCAGAAAAGCATGCATATATACAAAGCTGGATCTTAGAGGAGCTTACCACTTGGTACGAGTAAAAGAGGGCGATGAATGGAAGACGGCCTTCCGCACCAAGTATGGGCTATTTGAATATCAGGTCATGCCCTTCGGACTTTGCAATGCCCCGGCCGCCTTTCAATATTTTATGAACGATGTCCTCAGAGAGCTCATAGATGTATGTGTTGTTGTTTACATTGACGACATCCTCGTTTATTCTTCATCGGAATCTGAACATCGGAAACACGTGAAAATGGTCCTCGAAAGATTGCGTCAACACAAACTTTTCGCTAAGTTGGAAAAATGTGTTTTCAACGTGACTGAAGTTGAATTCTTGGGATTCATATTATCACCTGGCGGAGTGCGTATGGATTCAAAGAAGGTCGATGCAGTTCTCAAATGGCCATCACCATCCTCCGTAAAAGGTGTGCAAAGCATGTTAGGCTTCGCTAACTTTTACCGCAGGTTTATCCCCGAGTTCTCTCGAATAGTCCAGCCTATCACTGCCTTGTTAAAGAAAAACAAACGTTTTGAATGGTCTACCGAGGCGGAACAAGCTTTCCAGGATTTGAAGACTAAATTTATCTCTGCACCAATCTTAAAACACCCTCGCCCCGAACTCCCCTACATCGTGGAAACTGATGCTTCAAGCCTTGCCATGGGGGCAGTTCTATCACAAAAGGACCCGGTAACCAATCAGTTGCATCCCGTGGCATTTTGGTCCCGCAAATTCTCGCCTCCTGAAGTCAATTACACGATTACTGACAAGGAACTTCTGGCTATCAAGTCTGCCTTTAAGGCTTGGCGGCATTATCTGCTGGGGGCCCGACACACCGTTACTGTGATTACGGATCACCGAAACCTGCAATATTTGAAAACCGCAAAAGCCCAATCCTCTAGACAACTCCGTTGGGCATTATTCTTTGCCGAGTTTGACTTCATAATTACCTATCAACCTGGTACAAAGAACGGTAAAGCCGATGCCCTTTCTCGGATGGGAGTGGAAGAACACTTGATCAACCCTAAACCTGTACCAATCATTCCCGAACAAAGAATTCTGGGTGTAATCGCCACAGAATCCATAGAGGAAGTTAAGGATAAAGCCAGGCAACTTGTAACTCCAGCAGATATACAGAATTGGCATCTGCAGGGAAAGGACTTTGCAGTAAAGGACAACTTATTGTATTTCCAAGAACGATTATACCTACCCAGCACAGATTTACAGAAAAAAGTAATCTCTTGTTATCACGACTCTTTAATGGAAGGTCATCCCGGTATAGCCAAGACCTCAGAAAAGATCAAGCGCTACTTCTGGTGGCCGTCTTGGAAAAAAGATATCAGAGACTTTATAATGTCCTGTGGAGTATGCGCCCAAAACAAGAGTCAAAAGGAAAGACCAGCAGGCCTCTTACGCCCTATTGACATCCCACCTCGCCCTTGGCATACGCTTTCTATGGACTTCATCACCGATCTACCTCCATGCTCCGGATACAATACGATTCTAGTAATCGTGGACTTATTCTCCAAGATGGCGCATTTCATTCCGCTCAAAGGCTTGCCAACAGCAGCAACTCTGGCCCGAGAATTTCTCGAAAACATCGTCCGACTGCACGGTTTTCCTTCGGTTCTAATTTCGGATCGAGGTAGTCAATTTATTTCTCATTTTTGGCGAAGTTGCTGTCGGTCGGCTCAAATTGATGTGAGACTATCGACCAGTCACCACCCTCAGACCGACGGACAAACCGAGAGGACCAATCAAACTCTGGAACAGTATTTACGCTGCATGCTGCAACAAACTGAAAAAACTTGGAAAGATATCCTTTGGATAGCCGAGTATGCCTACAATAACTCTGTCCATTCGGGAACTGGGAAAACCCCGTTTTTTCTTTTGTACGGCAGTCACCCTCGAACCTCGGGGTTGGATCCCCTCCAAGATCTTGAAACACCAGCAGTAGACTACCTGCATTCTACAATCACCCAAGCCTTTAAGGAAGCTGTTTCTCACCTTCAAAGGGCTAAAGAACAATACAAGAAAGGAGCAGATCAACATCGGAAGGAAGCCCCTCACTATCAAGTAGGGGATCAAGTCTGGTTATCCACCAAATATCTATCTCTAAAAGGGCCACGCACATTCAACCCAAGATACCTTGGTCCCTATTCTATCACTACCATAGTAAACCCAGTAGCGGTCAAGTTGGACTTGCCCCCGCACATGAAGATACATCCGGTCTTCCACGTCTCTCTATTAAAACCCGTGCAACCTCAAACCCGACTAACCAAATCTCCAAAACCTATCCTAGTGGATGGAGAACTCGAGTTTGAAGTTAAAAGCATTCTGGACTCCAAGATCTCCAAATCTAAACTATTCTACCTAATTGACTGGAAAGGCTACGGCCCCCAAGAGAGATCCTGGGAACCTGCTGAATATGTCCACGCTCCTCGCCTAATCAAAAGATTTCACCGAACATTTCCTGACAAGCCAAAACCCCCGGAGAAGCCCGGTTTGGGAGGGGCCTTGAGGGGGGGTACTGTCATGATCTCTGCTTCCAAAAGGTCAGGGTTTTCCCAACTCCCTTGGAAGCAGATCCATAACCCAGGTTCCGAGTGCCAACCAGTCCTAATTGGGACCTTTTGGACCCAGTCCTGGCGCCAGTGGCACCAGGCTCATAAATATGCCCAGTCCCAGCGCTGGAAGCGCCGGGCTCATAATGCTTGGGTGGACTTACCTGCAGCAGACCATGCTGCTTACTTGCCTGCCAGTTGAGCCTCTGATCCTCTTCTGTTTGGAACTACTTTTCCTGTTGGGTGGGGCTGGAGCCACTCCCTAGATTTAGAACACTGGAACTCTTCTGGAAGGCAGGAACTCTTTTCTTACCAGGAACTCTTTTCTTACTTAGGCGTGGCTGTGGAAGGAGACACCTAAGCACTACAGGAGGCTATTTAAACCACACCCGGTGGATGAATCTTGCTTTGCGTTATTCTGCACCCTCTGCAGCAGGACGCTCATCGTGTCTTCTGCATCCAGTCCTGGGCCTAAGGAAAAAGGCTTACCATCCTGAATCCAGTCTTCAGCAACACCTATAAAGACAAGAAAGAACAGGTTAGCATTCCGGCATCTGAAAGGCAAAGGCTTACCTACTCTTCGTGCGCTCCGGAGGTCTTCATACTGCATTCCGGCATCTGAAAGACAAAAGCTTACCAACTCTTCGCACGCTCCGGAGGCCTTCGGCGCTGCATCCGCATCTGAAAGACAAAACAAGGTGCGTTTAAAGACATTGGGGAACTTTAATACTCACGTGCCATTACTCCTTTCCACATCTAATCCAGTGGGTATTCCGGCACCCTGCAGCCGCTCCGAACTCGTACCTGCAAAATAAAAAGACAGTTAGAGCGCATCGTGAAACAGGCAACAAGCGCTTACTCACGTGCTTCCAGGCGCTTCTATTCATCACACGGGCTCCATCTTCAACTCACTTCAGCCCGTCATCTGCCATCGCCGGAACCCTGCAAAACAAGAGACATCATTACTAAAGACTTTAAAAAGACATTTGAATGACTCGAAACTTACCGTTCGTGCAGTAAACGACGGACAGCAGTCCTCTGAAGTCAAGAGGCCTGTGCTACCTATCCAGTGAAGAAACTGGCTACAGCACCCTGCCCCGAGGCAGATGGAGAGCTTGGCATTCACTTACCTAAGGTGAGAGCGTTAACCTTTGGGGGTCTACAGGAGAGGAGAAGAGGAAAGAGATAGGGACACCCCAATAACCCCAGTTCATTAACCCCATATTTTCTATCTGCAGACATCTTACTCTACACGTCAGGCATACAGTGCACAGAGGTCCAGCCCAAAGAGCCAACCGGGTGCTACACATCACCTTTGAAGATACGGTAGTCGCCCAGTCAAGACCGGCGCCTCTGCGAGAATCAGGCGAGCGTTACAGTTACATTAAGTTGTGCAGAATATGCATGGGAAGATTTACATGATTTCCTACGCATAGCAAACAAAAACAAAACATACATAGATATACTAACACCTGGAGAACTTTGCTCTCTAGATCCTGTTAATGTTTCAAGATATTTCCACCATCGTTTCATTGCTATGCTACACTTTATTTGTAATAAAACTGTTCCTCCGCTAGGAGAAGTGCAACACTTCTTTTGGAGAAAAGAATACCAAGCAAGAGGAGCACCATATATCCACATGCTTTTATGGATTAAAGATGCTCCTAAATTTGGTGAGGACAGTGATGCCACTGTTTTGCAGTTCATCCAAAAATATGTAATTTGTGAAATCCCTTCACAAACTAGACAAAGTGACCTTCATGCAGAAATTGTCCAATTTCAAAAACACAAGTGTGGCAAATATTGTCACAAATACAAAAAAAAGGGAAATACTACACCAAATGCCGCTTTGGTTTCCCTAGACCAGTTACAGAAACAGGTGAAGTGAACAACTTCATTTCTGCAGTTAGACATAGTGTTAAAGGTAAATCACCTAAGAACAGGTATTACATAAAAAAACGAAGAATCAAAATATATCAATTATTTCAATGCAATCATTGCCCTCTTATGGAATGCAAACATAGATGTGCAGTACATTCCAGACAAGTCCACTGCAGTTGCACGATATGTTACAGCCTACTTAACAAAAGCAGAAAAAACAGAGCTTCAAGACCTCTGGAATGACCTATCATCAGACAAAACACTATCTCAGAAATTGTACAGATTAGGCATAAAAATGCTCTCTCATAAAGAATGTGGCGCCTACGAAGCTGTAGATTGTTTAACCGGTACTGCTTTGTATGTAAAATCTGAAAAAATAGTATGGCTAACTCCTGGTCCTGCTAAATCTAGAAAAAGAGTTCTCAAATCATAGGACGACATAGAAACAATAGCCAAAAATGATCCCAACAGCCAAGACATTTTGAAAAACAATTTACTAGACACATACTACCCAAACAGGAGTACCACTTTGGAAAACATGTGTCTATACCACATAGCCCAAAACTTTGCATACAAAAATAATATAAAACCCGATGAAAACAAAGGTAGATATAGAGTGACAGATTGTGAAGGCAGTTTAGTGAAACTTACCAAATGAAGCTTAATCATATCAAATTGTCATTAAAAACTCCTCAACAGAAAGAACTATATTAAATGTCCCTGCTACAACTTTTTAAACCATGGAGAAAAGAAGAAAAGATAATAGATAACTAGGACTGCTATGAAGACGCTTTCAAAGCAAATGAAAGCACTATCACTGATGTGAACTTTATGCAGTACAAAACAATGTTGCAAAATGAACAGCAACATGAAGAAGAACTCCAGGCCCAACTAGATAAGGACACTTCCGACAGTAGTCAACCTTCTGTAACAGGAAGCCAAGAACCACTGGGACAGCCACTAATAGCAAATGAGGCAGAATTAGCTATGACAGAAGTAGAAAACACCACGTGTCACTATGAAGAAGATACAGAAGACTTAACTGTACTACAATCAAAACTTAACAAAGACCAGCACACCATTTTTGAAGAAGTAACAAAAGAAATTGCACATGGTGTACAACACGAAAATAAAGACTGTACCTGCCAAAATTACAAACCTATACTGCTATACGTCAGTGGTGAAGCTGGTTCAGGCAAAATATTCTTAATTAAAATCATCAGCAAGTTCCTTCAACAATTGACAAACAACAAACTGTCGGCTGTTGTAACTGCCCCCACAGGTTTAGCTGCCTACAACATAGGCGGTGTCACTTTACACCGATTAATACTCCTTCCAGTAGAACACCAAAACAAATTAGACTATTACAAACTTTCTATAGAAGCTGCAATGGAACTATGCAGAGTAGTAAAACAAATGAAAATGCTACTAATAGATGAAGTGAGCATGGTCTCCAACGTAATGTTGGCTTTGATTCACCTCAGATTGCAAGAAGTACTTAAAACAAACTACGAAGAACTCTTTGGAGGAAAACACATTATTGTTTTCAGAGATCTTCTTCAATTGACACCAGTGAAAGGTGAACCTTTTTTTAAAACCTTAGGATACAAACTCTGCCATAAAACTGTTGGCAGCATAGGAAATGTCAACCTTTGGCAACATTTCCAATACAAAGAATTAACAGAAAACATGCGCCGTTCTGCAGACCTCACCTACGCCAACATTTTAAAAAGTATTAGAGTTGGTGTACTATCTCAAGAAGCACAAACAATATTAAAAACCTGGCACATCCATGCACTTTATGGTGATAACTCATGTGCTACTGATGTTATGGAACAATTGTATGGCCTTCATGCCAACTCTTGCAAGCTGTTCCAAATTCAATGAAACAATGTCAAAAAAAAGAAACCAATAATTGACATTTGCTCCACAGACAAACTGGACATACATGGTATGACACTACCAATGTGTCAACAAGCCACAACAAGACTAAATACCTTAGAAAATTCTATCTCCAACACAGCTGGGTTGGAGAAAATATTAAAATTATCCTTAAACTGTAGAGTACTGCCTAAACATAACCTTGACATGGAGCAAGGACTAGTTAATGGAGCACTGGGTACAGTTGTTGGCTTTCAAACATACCCACGTGACAACAACATTCAGTTTGTAAATATTCTCTTCGACAAACTTTCAGAAGTAAAAAGGATAGGGCGCTCATCAGCTCGATTCCTTCTCTTCAAAGACATGTATGTACACAGAGAACAATTTTCTCTATCTCTTGCATATGCAGTCACCATTCATAAATCCCAAGGTCTTACCCTAGTCAAACCATTGATAGCTATTGGTAACACAGTCTTTAAAGAAGGCATGAGCTACATAGCACTTTCATGCTTACGTACACTAGACGGTCTATTTCCAATCAACTTTGATGCAAGTAAAGTCAATGCTGATATTCCTTGCATTCTAGAATACAATAGACTACATTCACTATACACCCCCCACCTAAAAGCATATCCTGTTCCACAAAAAGGAAAACGTTGTAAAAGAAAACTAATTCAAACTGAAATGCAACAGAATCTGACTGCAAATCCTCCAAAGAGAGTAAAGGAAGCTAATACTTCATCAATTACCATAACCAAAGAAGAACCTATTAGTCAAAGTAACTCAGGTACTTCTTCAAAGAAGCAACACATACTCTGAACACATACTTCGGCCATGCACCCAAGACTCTACATCCTGCCCACAACCAGCACACTACATGAAACCCATGGTGGCTTATAACTTCAGTGCTTATAACTTTGGTCTTGGGTGCATGGCTTTCAGCCATGCACCCAAGACTTAAGGTCCTGGCCACAACCAATGCAGCATATCTCACTCATTGTGGTTCATAACTTCAGTACTTATAACTTTGGTCTTGGGTGCACCCAAGACTCTAGCCCTGCCTACAACCACCTGATAGATATTCAATTCTATGGGTGTATCTATGGGTGTGATATGCTGCAGTGGTTGTGGCCAGGGCCTAGAGTCTTGGGTATATGGCCTACGGCCATGCACCCAAGACTCTAGGCCCTGGCCACAACCACTGCATCATATCACACCCATGGTGGCTTATTAGTCATTATCACACCCATAGAATGAAACATTTTAACTGCAGCATATACTTAATTTGCACCCAAGACTCTAGACCCTGCCCACAACCACCTAATAGAAATTTGGTGAAAATCCGTCCGGCGGTTTCCTCTGTAGCTGTGCGCAATGTTTTTCCCCCATTCAGTCTATGGGAAAAAAAGAAGTTTTGGGACCCCCCCTATAACTTTGCCCCCCCTGGACCAAACCTCACCAAAGTTTGCAAAATAAATTCAGAGTGGGTCATATACTTTTTTTTGCAAAGTTTGGTGAGGATTCGTCCAGGGGGAGCAGAGTTATAAGCCATCCGAAAAGTGCTCTTCCTATGGAAACAGCAACTTAAGCATAACCACACGGCCACTACCGTGGCCATGTAATATATATGAGTGAGGCTTCCTTTACAGATAGTTAAGGAAAGTAATGCACGGTAAGGAAAAGTGATTTGCTCAGATCACATAATGTATGAAGTGCGGGAGGTCGGGATTTGAGCCCTGTCTTCCTGGTTCCACAGCTTCCAATTCAGAAAGCAAGGACAACTTCATCCTCTCCTATTCCGTCTTCAATGTTAAAAACAAAAATAAGCCTTCCTGCAAAGTTGTTATTTCAGGGCTAAACTTGTATACTGTAAAATAAATCTGGTTTTTAAAGCCCAATGTACCTACAAGGGAGAAGCCTATTAATTGTCTGGATCCTATAATCTTAGTCTGTACAATTATCTCCAAATCCAGGAGTATCTCGAACGCAACAATCTACTAGGGCTGAGACAATCTGGTTTCCGTCCCAGGCATGGCACTGAGACAGCTTTACTGGACCTGAAAACCCAAATCGAGGACCTGAAAGACAAGGGCAAATTGGCACTCCTGCTCCTCCTTGATCTCTCAGCTGCCTTCGACCTGGTTGACCACCAAATTCTCTGTCATCATCTCAAAATCGCCGCCCACTTCTCGGAAGCAGCCACTTCTTGGATCAGTTCATTCCTTGCCAACAGAACCATGAGGGTCTTCTCTCCACTAGCAGCGGCTGACCCCTCCCACAAGGATCCTGTGTATCTCCCACCCTTTACAATGTGTTTACTAAACCACTCTTTGATATCCTTGATTATCTGGGTGTCTCCTACACTAATTATGCGGATGACACCCAGATACTCATCCCTATCACTGGTGATTTTGTAACCGATTCAAAATCTCTTAATACGGTCTACTCCGTCATCCAGGCCTGGATGGCCAATCATGGGCTCTGCCTTAACGACGAAAAAACATAGTTAATCATCCTGGGCTCCCAAACTAAACTCGCGAAACTTGACGCCAACTACAATTCCTTCACTATTGACGGGATTGACATCAAAGTGGCCAATGTCACCAAAACTCTAGGAATCTACCTTGATTCTACCCTGTCCCTCACACGACAAACCAATGCAGTTGTCTCTGCATCGTCCTACACCTGCAAATTGATTACAGCCTGCAGGCCATTCCTGACTCCAGACAATTGTCTGACCCTCGCGAGAACCCTCATCTTATCCAAAATAGACTATTGCAATGCCCTATACCTTGGGACGAGCCAAAGAAATCTGGACAAACTACAGGTCACACAAAACAACGCCATTAGGGCAGCATTCAACATACCTAGACGGAATCATATAGCCACTATCAGACGCAACATCCAGTGGTCACCTATCTTGCACCGCATATCACTCAAATCACTTGTGCTCACACACAAGGCACAGAACAATGCAGCTCCAGCCTACTTAATATCACGTTTCTCGCATCACACAGCCACCAGACCCTTGAGAGCTGCCCAGGCGCACACTTTGGACATCCCCAGCTTCAAATTACGCTCGGCAGGAGGGTCAAGTTTTCCGGTCCTTGCTGCCAAGCTCTGGAACTCACTCCCCAATGCACTAAGGAACATTCCGCTTTGCCACGTATTCAAAACCAAAGCTAAACTTTGGTTACGGGAACAAGACATCCTGTAAATTTGTAACTGCTCACAGCGCGTACCCTTCTACTGTAACCTTGGGTACTGCTACTTTGTTGTTATTATCTATGTCATTTTCACCCGTTATGTTATACTGTATCATTGTCATTTTCACCGTTCATGTTATACTGTATCACTACCTATGTAACTGTTAACCTCTTCTCCTGGAACCTGTAACTTCTCCTCTGCAACTTGTAACTGCCTACTAAACATGCGCCCGCAAGCCTCCGGGCAAGGTGCGCAATACAAATAAATAAATACAAATACAAATGTGTACTTTCAAAGCACCACATCACAAGGTAAAGAAATCTAAAAAAAACACGAGAAGTCGTAATTGAAACCTATGTTCATAGCAAGTTTGCGTCAGCCAGTCTTCCAAGGCTCCTAGCGAGGAGCCCATCCAGCCTCTAGTGTCCCGAGGCTCTCTGGTGAGAGTAATCGCCACTAAAAAAAATGTTTACTTAGCAAGCCCTACAATTTTCTAATATTGCACTGCAGTGCACTGAGCACAGAAAGAAACCTGCACGACATTCCTGCAGGCCATATTCCCTTGGGCCTCATTGATCCACCATTGCTGGCAACATGTGAAATGGCTGCTCTGAAATTCGCTTACTTGTGAAGTTGGACCCCCATCCACAAAGCCAGGCTTGGATTGGCCAGACGCACCTTCATACGCCCAACGTCATAGCTGGCAGGTGGAAGCTGGCCGTCTATCCATGGCCGTCTATGCCGTCGGCCGGATATGCTGTCGGTTCACTACACCACCAATGTGAGTAAATTACTATTGCCTCGCCAACCTTGATCTGCGCACCACCCACAGCATTACTTGTAGCCCCCTCGTGCCTTCAGTCTGCTAATATTGCTTTCATCCATTCATTGTTGCCAGTATACTTGCAGTCCTGCCGCGCTGCCAGGCCCTACGACCAACCAAACTTTGTTGACTCATGTACAATTGCCTGCTATCTACACGCCTGCCCTGCACCTTGAAATACTTTTTAAATGCATCCTATGCTACGCAGCCTCACACAGCTTGCCTATGTAATACCGTTGCTGTGTCACAAACACAGTGCCACCTTGCACGCGGCAATTCACGTTTTTATCATGCTTACTGCATCCTACACCATTACTCAATGTAATGCCTATGCTAACACACTGCCCGCCATCAGTTTGCTTTTATATATTTGCGCATTCATGTTTTACGAGATGTGAGGTCCTACTGCATACAAAGTGAACTAGCCTACTGTATTTAAAGTGAACTAGCCTGCTGATTTAGCCTACTGCATTCACAGTAAACTAGCCTACTGCACTCTAATTGAACTAGCCTGCTGAAGCCCATTGTATTCTAAGTCAACCAGACTACTGCATCTAAAGTGAACTAGCTTACTGTACCCAAAGTGGACTAGCCCATTGTATCCAAAGTGAACTAGCCTATTGTATCTAAAGTGAACTAGCCTACTGTACCCAAAGTGAACTAGCCTGCTGTACCCAAAGTGAACTAGCCTATTGTATCTAAAGTGAACTAGCCCGTTGTATCCAAAGTGAACAAGCCTATTGTATCTAAAGTGAACTAGCCCACTGTCTTTGAGTGTGCCCACCCACTGCTTTTGGCAATCACTGCACATGGGCTGAACTAGCCAGATGTACTTAAACTGATCCAGCCTAGTGCATATGCTTGAAGCTACTACGTGCTTCCATAGTGCCTTGAGTGCTCTGCGCTCAGAACTGAACTAGCCTCTGCACCTCTGTTGAACTAGCACACTGAAACGCCCCCGCCTATATGGCCTCCTTCTGCAGTGTCACCCTAATCATGACAACCATCCTCCCTCTACTCAATGCAATCATACCGCCTAATTTTCTACCTCCACTGCAACCATCTCTCCTGCTTACTTATGCAGAGGCCTCAGATCTCAACGATTGCATAATGGATTCCCTATTCAACTCCCCTCTCAGCCCTACAGAATGGATCCATCTCTTTGGTTCACCACCCACACCGTGGACTCCCTGTCCAGTGAAGGTGAGGAACTTAAGACTATGCTCCCGGACCCCTCATTGTAGGACACCTCACAGGAGAGGCCTCCAATGCCTGCCACCTAAGTCTACACTCACCAGCCCCACTCCTCGCCCACCCATAATCTCTAAGGTACCCGAAACTCTGATCCCAGCTAAATTAGAGGTGCTCTCAATAATGCCCGATCCCTGGTCGCCCATGCGCTAGACATTTCAGACCTCATTTCTAGCAATGACCTGCACTTCCTGGCAATCACGAGACATGGCTGCATCAGGCAGCAAGCCCAGCATTATCACTGGCCATCCCAGATGGCTACTCAATAATGAGGAAAGATAGAGATGACAGCAAAGGAGGCAAAGTAGCATTCACAGCATCCTTAGGCCTTAGAGCCACCCCTATTGCCAGCCCCCCCTCAACGGAACTACTGTCAGTTACAATCTCAAACAATCCTTATGCACCTCATCTACTGCCCCCCAGGCCATATCTCCTCCTTCGAGGAAGATATCTCTGACCTACTGACCAATAACACCAAACCAGGGTCACAAATAATCCTGCTTGGTGACTTTAACTTAGGCGTCCGTGATCCTAATGACCCCAATGCCACATCTCTGGACAATTCAATCTCCCAGCTTGGCTTTAACCATTGTGTCACAGTGACACACAATAAAGGAAGAACACTGGATTTCCTGGCAAACCTAAACTATTCTACCACCATCCTTCAAAATTAACCTACTGCCTGGTCTGACCATCACTTCATTTCCTTTGCTATACAGGGGAATGCACCCACCACTGCAAGTCCCCAAATTGCTCTGCATGACCTCGCCAGAAATAACTGAAGCATAACGCTCCAGAGCTTACACCCTCTGATACAGAACATCCTAGACCTGGCTAACTACAAGGACTTAGACTCAAACAAGCTAGTTGACCTTTACAATGACACACTTGAGGCTGCTTTGAATAACATCGCCCCCTTTAAATTATCCAAAGCCAAACCAATAGCACACCTCAACAAATCGTTTACCCCTGAACTAAAAATCCTCCGGAACAGCAAAAGAGCAGCAGAATCCATAAAAATCAGCCAACTCCACTAACAAGGGTTTATTCATCTCCGCTGCCCCCTCAGTATTCTCAGAGAACTTGAGTCCCCATCACCACCATCGGAAACTTGTGTGAAAGACGCAGATTGGTGCGCTAATATACAGAAAGCTCTTGCAGACAAAATTGCTATGCTCCAATCTAAAATTGAGCAGAAAAAGAACAGCATGGCCAAGAACGCCAACCCTACTCCCCTTCCTCCTATCTACTGCACCCCCAACTGCCCTTCTTTTTCCTTTTCACCAGTCTCTGCCAAAGAAGTGGAAAAGATCATTAAAAGCTTCACACCCTCCAGATGCCAAGGAGATCTCTGCCCAGCAGCAATCATTCAGGAAGACACCGAGGATTTGGCCCCTATCATCTCAGCATTTATTAACTCTTCCCTCAAGACCATCACGGTACCCAACAACCTTAAGGAGGCATCGGTCATGCCTCTCTTAAAAAAACAACTTAGACCCCAATACAGCCACTAACTATAGGCCCATCACCACTGTTCCCTACATCCTAAAGATTCTAGGTAGAGTGTCTTATCTACAAATCCAGACACACTTGGAGGACCACAACCTACGGGGCCTCAGACAATCGGCCTTTAGGCCAAGACATGGAATGGAACCAGCCCTCTTGGACCTAAAAATCCAAATGGGTGAGGCCAAGGACAATAGTAAGCTTGTCATGCTCATGCTGTTAGATTTATCAGCAGCATTCGATCTTGTCGATCATCAGATCCTCACTGATCACCTGTCTACAGCAGCTGTCTTCTCCAGCAATACCTCTACCTGGATACAATAATTTCTGTCCAATCGCACCACCAGAGTCTTCACACTATCTGCCTCAGCTGACCAAATTCCTATACACTGCGGCATACCGCAAGGCTTGTGCATCTCGCTAACGCATTACAACATCTTCACTAAGCTCCTTTTTGACCGTCTTGATAACCTGGGTGTCGCATACACGAATTATGGTGATGACACCCAGGTTCTCATCACGCTATCAGGGTGCTATGAAGATGATTCTAAATGGACTAACGGGATGTACCTGGAAATCCAGGCATGGATGGCAGACCACAGCCTCTGCCTCAATGACGAAAAAACAGAGCTCTTTATCGTCGGCTCCCAAACACGCTTTAACAAATTAGACCCCTGCTATGCATCCATCAACATCGATGGAAACCCGATCAAAGTGGCCAAAGATATCAAAACCTTGGGGGTATACTTAGACTCTACTCTCTCTACCAAAAAGCAAGTGCATGCCACTGCTTCCTCCACGGCCTACACTAACAAGCTAATTAACACCTGCAAGTCATTCCTTTCACCTAGTAGCTGCATTACCTTAGCCAGTGCACAAGTGTTGTCCAAAATTGACTACTGTAAGACCCTCTTCCTAGGCACCTCTG
The DNA here is from genome assembly GCF_040938575.1 of Ambystoma mexicanum. Classification (NCBI taxonomy): domain Eukaryota; kingdom Metazoa; phylum Chordata; class Amphibia; order Caudata; family Ambystomatidae; genus Ambystoma; species Ambystoma mexicanum. The sequence goes on along the minus strand of NC_090921.1, from coordinate 1,212,565,978 downwards.
AACGGAACCTCAACAAACTCCAGGTCCTTCAAAATAATGCATTAAGATCGGCATTAAGCATCCCTAGATCTACTCACATCCCTAGCTTCAGACAGGGCGTCCACTGGGTACCAGTATGGGATAGAATCGCCCCACGCACACTCGTCATCACCCACAAATGCCTTTCAAATTTTGCCCCCAAGTACCTGGCAGATAAAGTCAACAAATACCAACCAGCTAGACCAACTAGAGCTGTGTACACACACTGCCTTACTGTTCCTAGATTCCACCTAAAAAGTGCTGGGGGAGCAAGCTTCCCTCTGTTGACTGCCAAAGAGTGGAATGCCTTACCCCCTAGCCTCAGAATGGAACACTCTTTTTGGACCTTTAGAGCCAAAGTAAAGAGTTGGTTCTTCAGTAAGAAACTTGAGTGATCGGCGATATTACCCATCAAAATACCCTGTCTACTTAATCTCTTTCTGTCTTCTGTAACACTAGGAGCCTGGTATTGAAACTGATCCTCCTGTATTGTATTGTAACTGATTCTCCCGACCCACATGTATCCTTGGTCGACCTGCACCCATTGTTGTTTTGTAGTTGCTCTAAATTGTCTGTAACATTTGCATACGTTTTCTGGTGCCCAGCTACCTGAGGGTTCGGTGCGCGGTACAAATAAAGAAACTAAACTAAACTAAATTAAACTAAACTAAACCTTGTCAGAAAAGGGGTCAAGGCAGTCTCACAATCGGGGGCAGTGGCATGCAGGTCAGACATATATTTCAGCAAAAGTCAATGTGCTGACCTACCCTGTGTACCTCCATCTCATTTAACCTATTTTCCTTACCCATCATCCTCTGGTGTTCTTCCCTTGCACCACTTTCGCAATGTCCCCCTGTTTCTTACAATTAACTTTCAGTCCTCCAATCCCCTTTTGCTCTGTTCTTTAACTATTAACTCAATCCCCTTCCCTTACCTTGCGCACACCTTCTTCCCTTGCTCACATTTCTCAGTCACCAATTCATTGCCACTGAAGCCCTTTAATTGCCCATCACACCAAGCCCATTCCTTGCCCCTCACCACTTTCTGTTTAACGGTAGACTACTTCATTTGCCAGTCAGACTCAGACAGACACAAGAAGAAGCCGTGGTCGGGGTTTTGCTGGTAATTAGATATGAGGTCTGCACTTGGACAACGCAGAGCGAAAGACGACAATGGAATGTGACTTTTTTGTGATGTCAAGTTGCGCTTTCTCGGAAAGTCAACTGCATATTTCAACTTACCGAAACAGAGAGAACTACAAGGGGAATACGCCTTGGACCTAGTGATGGAAAGGGAGCAAGAGAAGCATATTATATTCGTGTTTGTTTTCCAATAAGGTGGAGTGTGTATGTTTTGGTGTTTGAGTGTACTTGTGAGAATGTAATGTATAGGTGGAAAGATGTATCTGTGTTCATGTAGCTTTGTATCTATATATCAGAACCTGGTGTTGCTTTGCATGTGTGTCTTTTGTCAGTCAAATAAGAGAAGAGTTTTCTGGACAAGACAATGAAAAACAATCACAGATTTATGGGGTCATTCAGCATAGGGTGGTGACAGTAAAATCGGCAGTATTTGGCAAATACCATTGATTTTACCGTCCCCACAATTCAGGATTTCACCAAATACCATTGGTGGTGTTCCATGGAAATAACAGCAGTGCTATTTTAATTTTATATAGACTTTTTGTAGAAAATCCACCTATTGTTACCTTCATCTTTAGGGTGGAGGTTAAAAAATCCAAACTGGCCCCAACTGTTTTACATCTTTCTTTCGACTGTACAAAACGGAAGCACAAGTGCTCACCTTCAATAGAGTGAAACAAGTTTTTACCATGTTGAGGGCCATTTTGGGGTAGTATAAAGGTGGGCATCTTTGATTCCCTCCTCTCACCACCGTACCTATAGAATATGTATACAAAGGCCAGAACTGATCCTTTTGTGCACAAATAAAACCAACAGCAGTGTTATCAGCCACTACTGTACATAATCAATTTCTCCCTTCACATTGATGCTGAAAATGGTTGAAACCTTTTTAAAGAATACCTTTTTCCATCGGAGGTGGCATTTCTCAAAGAGTACTGGAGCTATTCAAGAAATACCTTCTTTGCTGGTGATAAACTTTGAGTAGGGTGAATTTTCAGAAATAGCACCGGCGACCTGGTAACTTTCTTCAGCAGTATTACAAAATCTGCCCAACTCTGAATTACCCTCTTAGTTTGTAGTCTTCTAATAATTAATACCTGAATATTATAACCACTATATTGAAACATTCATGGGTGCTACTCGGGGTGCCATTAAACTCTTTTTGTATGATCACACAGGTGATCAAGAAATTCACCAGAACATAGGGGAAGCATTTGTACAGATTCAAACTGAACACAGACTTCAAATTGGCAATAAGCCCCAAGCCAGGGGGCATAACCTCATCAAGTAATCCCCCGGGCCCATAGTTACGGCCTTAATGAAGGTCCCAGGGCATTAACGGATGCAGTAATGCCCTCCCGGTGAGGGGCTTGTTGCTATTAGTACCCCGGCCCATTGGACTGGGGTACTTAAAGCAACGTTTTTCAGTTGTATAGTGGAGAAGCCAAGTACCTCTACCAAAAGTCCCGCCCCCATTCTGCATATATGCTGGCAGCCTGAAATTGCGACATGCGCAAGACTAGTAATGGTACCTATACTGCGAAGAGTCCTTGAAACAAGGTATCCATTAAGAAAACCCAATATGTATCTGCAGAGAAATGATGGTCTTCCGAAGGAAGTTCCAGAAGAAGTGTGAAAATGAATGAAACAAAAGACTGGTGACGTCACATGAAACAGAATGATGCACCCAGAAGAGATGCCAATGAAGAAAGTATATAGACCATTGCACATGCGGAGAAGCATGAAGAAGATGCACAACCATTTTACAATTGTACAGACGTAGTAACACAAGTAGATGAAGTAATCATGAGGCTGGCTACGTAGTAAATAGATTGCAGGCAATGCGCCAATGTTTATGTATAGGAATGTAGAGAATCTGGATGTTCCATGATGCAATTTATCAGACTTGGACCCCATGAATGAAAGGGCTGGAAGTGTGGCGCAGCAGAATAAAACATGCTGAAGGCAAAGGAAGATTTGAGAAGGCTTTCCTGGCCCAGTGTCAAGTGTTGGGGCCGCTGAGAGCCTGGTTATCTACTCAAGAGAATACAATGACGTGAAAAGTGAGCTGAGCTCCTGTTTGAGGTTGTAATGGAAAAACACTAGAAGCGCCAGGTTTTCTTCATTTAATATTAGAAAATGCAACTAAGGAGCTCAAAACATGGTCTCTACTCACATGGTCAGATGGAAATAGACTTTGAGGCAAGCTATTCCGAGACCAGAAGGTAAGGCCATGCCTTCACTACCTTTTATTCTCAGGCACAGAGAGCATTCACAAGGCCAAGTTCAAAGACATTTAATTGCATGGTATACCGCATGAGTGATGATGAATGTTGGGCTAATTGGGTGCGAGGCATGACCAGGCCAACCCCCCAGCACCTGGGGTACCAGCTTTCGTGCTGCTAGCGAGTGGAATATTCCAGAAGGGTACACCGTGCCAATCAATTATAGAGGGCCACGTAGCAAGGAGCCCTATAGATTGAGAAGCCAATGGAACATTGTGTATTAGTCTAAACACAGAAGATGACTTGCACTTGGGGTGGGCTTAGTTGGCCACCTGACCTTAGAGGCCTAATCACAGCCCCATATCCCATAGAAATTATACTTAGATGTTCCCCTTGAGCCAACCTCAAACCCCATAGGTTTTTGTACTTTTCCACGAAGTATGGAGTCACGTATAACAATGTTTTGTTATACAAGTATCATTATTTATTAAATGTATTGAGATCATGCTGTGCGGCGTCTGTTGATGCCCGTTGTACTCCCTGTTTTAACAAATGTTATTAAAACAGCTGAGATTTTGCCAAACTTCCTGAGTCGGTCTGATTATTGATGGATCTGCATCCCCATCCATCTCAGATACTGTTACCTCGGTCTTAAAGGGCCCAAGGGTTCAGTTGCGAGTCGCTCTGGGAGGCCATCATATCCCCCTCAACGGGTACTAATAATATATACCCTTACTTCCTTGGCAAGTAGGCGTCGTGATAGGCTGCTGTGGATTGCAACAGACCAATGGTGTATGGGAAGCACCAGTGCCCACATTACCATCCAGGGTCACAGAATCTGTTATTTAAGTGCATACATTGCCACTGGATGGCATGGACATGCCCCTGCACCCAAGACCCCTCTTTCACTCACTGCGGATGCCCAAGTTACACAGAATCTGACCAGGCTTTTCATCACTCTGTTCCATAGTTGCAGGCTAGATTCTGAAGGATTTAGTCTCTTCCAATTATTACTTTTTACCTTTTGGCGCTGTGGCCCTGGGGGCAATTGACCCTCTGCCCTCCTTGCCAGTCTAGTATTTTTCTTTTCTAAATAGTAGTGGGTACTGTGGGTATCTGTAAACTTCTCATTAAGGGATGATGTCAGTTATGTACACCGGAAATACCCATGTCTCAATGTGTCTGCCACAACGGAGGAATGCTGGCCTCCCATTCGAAACTCAGTTAACCCTTGTGCACATTGTGTATGGCTGGCGGTGGTGGTGTATTGAGTGAACATGTTGATAAGGAATTGAGGAGCAACCCTACATACACGGGGAATTCAGCCATTTTACAGAACAACACACAGATTGTGATGCACACGTGCATTCTATGGGACATTACGAATAACTGACTTTCAAAGTCAATAACTGCCAGTGATGTTGCAAACTGGGCAAATTACGCTAAATGATGATTTTACCAGGTAAAAAACCGGGCATCACCTGAAAAGCAGTGTGAAAATCAGGTTATATGATAGCAGGGCCTGGAAAACTCCTGTATGGAAGCTAGCGGTATTGGCTTTGTCAATGTCTCTGTCTTCTTTTGGAATCGAAATGGGAAACTGTACTGTCATATTTTCATCATCAATACATCGTGTTTTAAGTAACGATGAGGCAGTTTGTCTTTTATACCATTTGAAAAACAGATATTGTCAAACTTTTCGGCAACCTCTCAACTTTTGCACAATGCCAATGTCAGGACTAAAAGCAAACCTGTTTGAGGCATGGCAACCTCAGTATGACAAGCTGTAACTTAGCTAATAATAGCGGAAGAATAACACCACAGACCATCATTTAACCTGTCAAAAATGCAATGCCCCATGCAATGCCCTCTCTCTATGGTAAATGCATGGTGCACAGGTCAGATGCTTCTGCTCTTGAGTTTAGTGTCACTCCCATGTTGAGAATAGTGCTTGCGCTCTTTGCCGATGCTTGGTCTGAAGTGGCAGCAGTGACTGACAAGGGCATAAAAGCTGTATTTAAGTATGATAATAGTGGTTGGCATTCTATTTAAATGCAATAGCATAGGCTTGTCTTATCTAAAGTACAGTATTTCATTTTCATTTTGATTAAAATTACAAACATTCCACATTTGATATCAATCCAAGTGTTGTCACACTGTTTTGACCTTTCGTTAAAAAACCTGCATGTAACTATGCCATGGCACTCAGTCCTAAATATCAGTACAGTTAAGAACAGACTAAATATACCAACTATGAACCCTGGACAAACTTCCAGAAACACGCCTGTTGGACAAGTCCAATCTTGTTGGCGTGATTTGTTCTACACAGCGAGTGTAGAGGGACATTTGCTGCAGTCAAATCCTGGGTTTAAATTGCGGTGGGCTTCTGTTTCTTTCATGCTGATTTGTTGACCAAATGAAGTATCCTGAACGTAAGGTAAGTCATACATGAATAAGGAACCGCTCCAGGCCAGCATTAGTATACAAGGGATGCTTGTTTATTTTCTCTTAGTTACAGGTACAGCATGAAAGTAGGAGAGTGTTATGTAAGCATCCTGCGGGTTCCTCTGCCGCTCTCACTGTCCCGCAATGGTCATTCATGGAACCCACAGTACACCAGGTTTCCCATACATCATATGATTCTATGCAGCCGCTCAGCTCACAAAACATGACACATTTACATAGATCACTACACATCCTCCTTCTTAAAACAACAAAAAGAAACTCTACTCTAGGCCATACTTACCAAGCCTCTGAGATTCCAGACAGAATGTTAACTTGCCAAAATACTGTAACACCCTTATGTACTGTTCTGCCACCCAGGACCTCAGGCCTGCTACATCTGAGCACCCCTGCTCACAAGAGAGCATTAAACATTACCTGACTCACACAACCACCAAGGAAACTTAGCACCTTATGTTAGGATCTGCCATATCCTAACCTTAAGCCCCTCCCATTTAAGCACAAACCCACTGTAACCCAAGAGTGAAACTACTCTAACAATCTGTATCCTGTCTAAACTCAACTGCAAATCAAAAACAATCCTTTTTAACCACCTCTCCAAAGAAAACACACAAAAGATTGAAATAGCAGTAAAGAAACTAACACAACAAAGAATATATGAAAACAAACCACAAAACAAGGAAGCATTGCGCCAGATGAACACACAAATAACCGGCTAGCTACGCCTCTTATCCACATGTAAAACTGTAATGAATTTTGAATATTAAACATATTCTTGTGTCACCTTAACCCATATTCACAGACAGTACACATCACGTTTAGTTACCATTACTTCCACATGCTTATCAAAACTGTCTTAATATCCTTGAAGGTCTCAACACCTTTCACCCGACACAAGAGAACTAATATGGACAAATATGTAACCATTTTTCAAATTCTATATTCCACTCTAATATTCAACTATGGAAAGTACACTACTCTTCCCTATCACCTTAACTGCTGGACAGGTACACTGACTGTGCTACATTTTTTTCCAGATTTCATTATTTACATAACAAATACATTTTCACTTCTCGACAAGTACACTAACTGTGTTACAATATTTCCATATCTCAACTCCATTAACTTCATGAAGAATTCCATCAATTACCCTAACTACCCTAACTCACTCTCAGGGTTCTCAGGTTTAATAATTGGGCACAACATTCACAATAATTCAATAACTTTTACACTGTGTAGACTTCCCTTCTACTTTCAGTGCATGTATAGCTTTCTCAACATGTTGCACATACATACACACCACATGCATACAACGTAACCTGTAAAATATTGTATGATATGCCTAGGAATGCACTAAAATACTAGACAACAGTGGTGATCAGACAACACTGTCTGCCCATTCAATTGTAATTTAGCACATTATCACACGTGACATCCTCCCAAAAATATGCATGAATGACATCCTACCTTATGTCAATAAAACAAATTACATTTCAAAACAATTAATACATCAAAGTGAGTATTTATCATCATATCCAGTTCACCTTCCTCTGCTTAATCTTTTGAGACCAACATTTCAACTATAACACTACAAATGTGTGAATTAAACATAATAAAAGGCATTTTAGCATTCTTGCTCCTATTGTAGCAATTAACATCACATTGGTATCACATTCACCCAGAAACACATATCTGCATGCGCACACTTCAGTACCTTCTTTTTTATAGTGATGTGGTTTACATGAAACCTCCCACAAATTAATACAAAATACACATGATCTTTACAATACATTCACATAAAAATGTAACCGTTAAAATCAATACCATTTAATAAACGAACAAGTGCAATAATTGGAGATATATTCACTCCCCACATAAGACGAGACCAAAACAATTCTTTGGAGTGAACAGTTTGAAGGCTATCCAGTTCCTTGTGAAAAGCAATTGATCTGGTAGAGCTCAGAGCTTTGCATTCCAAAATCCAATGTCTTAGACTTTCAATAGAGGTAGGACACTTACAGAAACGGCATACCACTGAAGAAGCAGCTGTGCCAGTTGGCAAAGTTTGCATAGTTCTTTCTCTTGCATGAAATTGATTCAACTTAAAACGCAAGAAACCCTGTCTGATCTTGTTACAGGGAAAACACTGAAGATAAATAGGCAGGTCCCCCCTCTTCCGACGAGACCTAGCATATTCCTGCGTAGGTCATCATGCACCATGCGGCGCTCTGACTTGCAGCCCCCGGAGGCCGGCAGAGGCTGCCAGTAGCAGGGGCAGCCTGCATGTGTGGACTTACATTGACTCACATTGCATAGTATGACTATGATTGCACAGCAAGTGGGGGGGAGTTGTGGGGGCAGGAGGAGGGGATGTGTGGGGGAGTTGTGGAAGGAGGGGGAGGGGTTGTGTGGGGGAGTTGTGGGGGGAGGGGAGGTGAAAGGAGATCTGTAGTGGGGGGGTGTGTGGGGGATTTGGGGGAGGGGAAGGGAGGAAGGGGTGTGTGGGGGAGTTGTGGGGGGATGGGGGAGGGGATGTGTGTGAGGTGGAGGGTCAATGCACTTTGTATATATCACCTGTTTAATACACCCGTTGTGTACAAAAAAACACATGACTGGACATTGCTTATTGTGTATGTGTACTTTATTGGCTTACAGTGCACACTGTCCATGTACCCCCACACCCAGTGCCCAGAGTCCCACATCCATGGCACCCTCTGCATCCATGTGTCCTGGAAATATTGGCCTATCACTGACTGGCGCACAGCACGTCCCTCATGTGCATTGCCACCTGGCTGATGTGCAACCCCTTCTTCATCCTCAACTGGTGGTTGCTGATCAATGTCAGGCGGCAGAGGCACGTTCCATCGGATGCATATGTTGTGCAGCATGGCACATACCATGACGATCTTGGCCACCTTCTCATGCCCGTACAGGAGTGCCCCACCCCACCTGCTGAGGCAGCGAAACCTTGCCTTCAACAGGCCAAAGGTCTGCTCGATCACCACATGGTTACGGGTATGGGCCCGATTGTATTCCTCTTCATGCCTGTTCTGTGGGTTCCGAACAGGGGTGAGGAGCCACGGCTTCAAGGGATAGCCAGCATCACCTGCATGGGAGCAAAATGAGGTATGTGTGAGTCAATTTCTACCATGTCACCTCTACTTATCACTCTCATGCCTGCAGATATGTGTTGTTCACATGCACATGTCCCTGGATGTCTGCACACATGTTTATTTGCCACAATGTGTGCTGTACCATGGTCTGCAGGTGTGGGTTGCGTCGTCCAGATGATGCAGGGTGTCCACTTCCATGCTGGTGCTCATGTACTGTGGATACCTACCACTGTATTTCCAATCATATAGGTGATGTGGAGTGATCCGTATGTATTTTTACTAGCAGCATTGGCACAAGTTTCATCATGATTTGTCATTCATCGGTTATTATTCCCACGGTGACATGCAGTGCTACTGTGGTGGTGGGCCAGTGACAATCACTGTATTCCCTTGGTGGGATTAATTTGTGCGCACTCATGGATGCATGTCCTGTGTTGTGCTTTGCTGCGGTCATGTACATTGTGCATACTCACAGCATGTTGCTGCATTGTGTTACAGATGGTACGGTCTGATGATGTGCAGTGGACGTGTTGATGGAAGTGGGCTGGTTGCAAGTCTGGCATATTGGCATTGGTGTGCAGCATCCATCATTTCTATGACGTTTAGGTGCCATGTTCAGGTTGGGATGTTTTGGGGCACAGTGTTGTGCAGTATGGGCATTGTCCAGTCACCACCCCAATCTCACCCAGGTGGTGTGTGCATCTCTCCCCCCCTTACACTGCCATGTGCCTGTCATGCAATTTACCAAGCAGCCAGGCACGTCGTCCAGCATGTCGCTCCATGTAGCATGGTATAATGGAGTTCCGCATGACCATTGAATCATGAGTTGATCCGGGATATCGGGCACAACCATGTGTGATGAACTTGCTGGAGTCACATACCATCTGCACATTAACAAAGTGGTATGCTGACGATTGCGGTACGCCACCTCCATGGGATGTGGGACCACCAATTCCACATGGGTGCAGTCGAGGGCACCAATACAATTTGGCATGCCTGGCAGTGCATGTAAGCCAATTTTAGTGTCAAAGATCTCCTGGGCAGTCTGTGGTAGGGATATGTAGTCGCTTGCGTGCTTCAGGAGGGCATCCAGCACTTGGTTCAGCATGCGTGAAAAAAAGGTGGTGATATTCCATGCATCTGCCTCACTGTGTGCTGGTAGGTGCCTGTGGCCAGGAATTGGAGCACAGACACTAACTTCAGTAGAGGAGGGATGGCGGTGCGGATTTCAATCGGGCTGACAATGTCGTTGTGTATCATGTCCACAATGGTGGTGATGGTGTCCCGGTCCAGGCGGTACAGGGTGTGGATCTGCACAGGAGTTAGGTTGAAAGGACTGGCTCTGATGCAAGTTATTGGTGGCTGCCTGTGTGGTACCACTGGCTGCACTGGTGGGACTTGCTGGGCCTGTCTCACCCTCCTTCTTCTCCTGCGTCTCCTCTGTAGTGCCTGTTGTAGTTGTTGCTCATGGAGTAGCAATGCAAGCATGTCCTCCATCCCCAATATTGCAACAGCAAGTGGGATCATTTTGGTGTGGGAAGGGGTGTGGTGTGTGGCTGTGCTCCTTTTGTGCTGGGCCAGACTCCATTGCCTCCAACTGTGCTGATTGCCTGCACCTGTGGCAGTTGGGAACACAGCACATTGCTATTAGCGGGTGATCCGCGATGCCGGCATTATCCCTGATTATTGCCTTCGAGATGCCTGGTAGGTGCATGTCCGCCTGACTTGTGATGTCCTCCTGTTAGCGGCATCCCATTATTGCCGGCCTCAAGGGGTGGGGGCCTAAGCATGCCAGTATGGGGAGCACAGTCTCAGCTGTGGCGCTGATCCTGGGATGTCTACTCGTAATATGCCGGAGCGGTAAGCAGTGCCGGTATTCCCTTATCGGCATCGTTTTTCCATTACTCCGAATCTCGTAATGAGGCCCTATGTCTTTGACCCATTGATTTCCTTAATTTTTGAAATTCCTCATCAGAGAGTTCCATACCCCTCAATTGTTTGATATCCCATATTTCATGTCTTTTAGATTCTTTAATTCTTGAGTCAATATGGCGAGAATGCATAACCATAGGTGCGGGTCCTGTATCGGACTAGACCATCCTTATGCCATCAATAATACATATGCCCAGAGGCCTATCACCCAGAATTATCAAGGTAGGGCCACCAGCTGAATCCTCACCCCCTCGCATATTGACCAGGGACAATGGTCTCAAAGGTTGACTATAAGTCTTTCTGTCCCATCGACACGAGAGGCCACTCCTGGTGGGTTAAATAGGGACCAGCATAGACGAGATAACCTGTTAACAAGACGAGGCCCTCATCATGAAATTTATTATCAAATGGTCAATAATTCCTGGATCATAGAGAGACAAGTCCCTACATATAGATTTAAGGAGAGGTGATATAAAAAAATAATCAATCCAGAAAGTGCTGGAGCCCCTGTGGCAGGTGTAGACAGGTGAACCAGTGATAGAAATAGCCTCTATTCCCCAGAGATCCCAGGAGGTCATAAAGGAATCCCAAACAAGTCCCCTCATGAGACGTTTAGTACAGCCACGGGGTATACAAGATTTCCCGTTGTAGTCCTGACCCTGAGCACAATATGCATTGAAATCCCCCCCCAAAACAATCATAGCATGCTGGTGTCCCTCAATTAGCCGGAGATCAAATATCCCAGTCAAAATAGCTTTAAAATCATGAATAGGGTGTTTTACAGGATTTAAGTACACGTTGACCAGCATCTCATCTCCAATGGTGCCAGGAAAACAAACATGCGCAGTCAGAATACCTTCACAGGCAAACCAGAACGTGGAGCTGGCAAGAAGGTTAATAGCAATCACAATAGCCATGCCACCACAGGGTTTACCTTTCCCTATGGAAGTAGCTGTACAGGAAGAAATTGAGTATGCATCCGAGACAAAGCTTCCCAAACACATTGTTTCTTGAAAAAACTGGACATTAAATTCACGCAGATCAGGCACACTCTGGCATGCACGCTGAAAGTTTGCCATACCACATATATTCCAGGACAGGACCCTAATATCACCTGAGCTAGGATTGATTGGTTCCTGCACCGTGTGTCACAAAGGTTAAATTGCAGCCTCAATCGATGTCCAGTTTTTATTATCTTTTGTCCTATTAGATGTTAATAGTTCTGATTGCATCGTAGCCAATACACGTGAAGCAATGCCCGCAGGAATAGACAGAGGTTTCAAGGCAGCATCTGGGGGGGGATAGAAATAATGTAGACACCTCATTGGTCTTAAATTGACATATATCATATCCTAAGGATTGCAATATACCAAATTAGATACTATGTTTGAGAAGAAATGTGAAACCACCCGATTATTAACATTTACAGAGAGGGCAATACATTCAATTTCCCCTGAATGAAGGAATATTAAAGGGGGAATTTGTGTAAACAACTCTAGCACACTTGACCTATTCAACCACTTACAACCATGTCTTTGTTTATTAATTTACTTCCCACCTGATTATCCTGTGTGGTATAGGCACTGCCGATCCAGCCCTGGTATCTGATTCCCCATAGCTTTACTAAATGCCACTTGCTCAGAGGGTGTCAAAAGGGTTTCAAGTTCGTTGTTAGTACCAGTTGTAGAACAAACCTGTGAAGGCTCCACATTCCTCCCCATCCCTTTTGCCACCTTAGAATGCAATGTTTCACCAATATCAGGCATAATATTAGCCGCCGCAGGAGGGGAAACCCCCAGTTGCAATGTAGCCATGGACGGATTATTGCACTTGGTGCTAGTGGTATTTAAGGTCCAAAACAAAATTATTTTAGACTGACTACCTCTACCCAAGGCTTCAATCCCGTTGGAAGATAGGATAGCCATTTCTCTCTGAATAGAATTGACACCAGACCCCAGTTGTATATTGCCATCAAAGGGCACTTGACAGCTAGTGTCCGTACCCAACTTCTGACGCTGCACCATGGGACTTGTGGGCCGACCAACCATAATCAGGGCAGATTTTACCCGTTTCTCATTACCACGTTTTTGTTGATTCGTAGAACCCCCCCAAATGTAAGTCCCCAGAAACAACTGGAACACTTGACATAGGCATACATACATTTTCTTGAGTATTCAAATCAATAATAGTGTAAACCGTTGACATCTGAGCTACATGTTTCTTGGTGGAATTAGCAGATCTATGTTTGCTATGCAGGCTTGCAGGCTGGTTTTTGTTATTTTTTTCCTTTATTGGCATTTTTCTTTTTCGTTTTTTGACTTAGATAATTGGAAGCACGTGGAGGAGAATGGACCTCAGCAGCAGTTTAAAGAGAATACCCTGCATCTGTACCATCATCCCCACCGCCACAATATCGGTTCTTTATATTGCAGGGGAAAGGGAAAACCCCCTTGTTTCGATGCACTCAAAATGGGGGTGATGGGGAATCCAAGACCTCAATAGAGCCTAGTTCCACAGGAGCCCCCTCACCATGTGTAACATCTGGCGACTTGGGGCTATTGACTTTAGACTTATTGCTAACCTCACCCCTTTCGAGGGGTATAAGGGCATTTAGGTCCACAACACCAGACTCTCTAGTAGACTGCTCCCTAAGATAGCCCTCAACAAAAGACAATTTCTCGTTTATCACTGATAATGGTGCAGTATTCATCCTCGCAGTGCTTGATACTAGTTCTTGTTGATCATACAGTGCTGTAAGCTCTTTATTCAGGTTCAGGGAACATTTTCCCCAGGTGACTTCATCCATAGGCTTAAAAATCGCAACCAGAGGAGTTCTGGTCCAGACGTCTCCCACCAGGGATGATGGTATCCTAGAATGATGTACCGCCCTCACATCAGACAAACCCTCTGCTGGCCATTCCGAAGTCTGGGTTACCATATTTTGACCTACGAGCTTTGTTACATTAACTCTTGCTTTAGTACCAGTTCCAAGAGATCAAGACACCGGATCATGCCGCAGGGATCCCTGACAACCAGGTCCTAACAACATACTCACATTTCTAGCCTGAACCACAACAGTCCCCACCAAAAAGCACATCCATCTTGCCCTCATAGACATCAGATCCATTAACCTCCAAACACCCCTGCCACCCCATATCCCTACAAAAATAGAAGGTGTCCACAGATTTGTGCCGGTTGTTCGGCATCAATCTAGGGAACAATTCGGGATAGGCAGCGATGCAGGGGCTGAATGAATCGCCATCCCCGATCTTAATTTGCATTGCGCCATGCTTTCAGGGCAAAGGAAAAAAAGTAAACACAGAAGGTTCCTCTGTAATTTCACCCCCGAATCTGAGCCAAAGGTATACCACACAGAGCCGTCAGCTCCTCCAAGGAGAAAATCAATAGCAATACAAAGACGTGACCGCAAATATCACTGACACAAGTGATACCTACAGGGAACCTGATTCAAAGGCCAGATGCTCACAGTCATCAGTTCAGGAAAGTACTCACACAGTGATCCAAGATCAGATGTTGTGCAGATCGATAGCTGACTCAAAGGCTTATCACCCACCGTCATCAGCTCTCAAAAGTTCGTACAGAGAAATTTCATAAAGTCTGATTGGTCAAACATCCCAGGATTGTCATAGTAACCATCCAGTAGACCAGTCAACACAGCAGGGTTATATTTTAGCTTACCCGTAGGAGCGGTAATGAAGGCAGAGCTTGTCTTGTGGGCGGGAATCAGAACCTCATCAGTCCCATGTTCTCTTGGCCGGAGAGTCGACATATGGCCTTGGAATAGAATTTGTAGCGATAAGGGTGGAAAACAGAGTGCCGTGGCCCGAAGTTTGGCAGTCTGCATGGACTGCCACTGCCACTCCGTACCATACAATCAGCCCTATACAAATACAAAATGCAGCTTATCATTATTTAAATGCATGCCATTCACTTCTTCCTAATAATTAACGTTGCAGCCTACTACAATTCTAATTCAAGACCTAATAACATTTATAATCCTTTGCATTGTCATCACAATATTGTTCCCATTCTTGATGCACACACTACTAAGGAACATTATACTTGAAAACATTTAGGCCCGATTCATGGATGTGTTTTATGATGGCGCAATCCCATAGCAAAACGTTCCATGAATCAGGCCCCTAATGTACTACTTTAAACCAACATCCTTATGGTGCTGCTGCACCCGTTCATAGTGGCATGTAACACTAGTGATTTAACACTAGTGAGAACTAGAGTCACTAACATAACAATAATAATTATTATTCAGGAATTAACTTCCTTTCAAGTTCTGCTGCATAAATAAATCACCAGAACAGTGTCTCCAAATTAAACCACACATTAGGCTGCGTACATTTTACTTGACAAAAGTTCCTGGGCACGTTAAATCATTATGCCACCACCTAGCAGCAGTTCATAATCTTCACTCCGGGGATGCCGCATACATTAATTTCCTTGACAATCATGATAGTCCACTCTGCAATTTATATTCAGGTCTGAGCTGAACAACCGAACGACACGTAGAATCACTGCTCATCATCACACGCACGGCACGCTTCAACATCCTTTCCTCTAATGCTCCTCTTTTCAAACGGTGCAACAATGGCACCGGCTTTTCCCTTGTGTTCCAGTAATGGTAAACTGGAATGTAGGGCCAGCGGTCAGGCGCACAACCATCACGTCTTTATGGACTCTCTGCAGCCTCTCAAAATGCCTAAGCAAAGTTTCCAAGGGCTTTTTTTCTCTTGTTTTTCCACAGCGACACGAAATTGGCAAAATTGGCATAGCTCCCAACCATTTTTGTCACCAAGGCGGGTGAAAACACCCGATTTTCTTTTTGGCGGGTGAGAGGCCCATAGAAGTGAATGAGCCGGTGAGGGACTTGGCGGGTAATTCATCTGCTTTCAAGGCGGGTAACACCCGCCAAAAGCAAGTGAGTTGAGAGCTATGAGTTGGACTACATGTCCCATTATGCTTCTGTGTATGAGTGCTATGGCGCTACATTGCTCATCCCTGCTCCAGTACTTCGCTGTGTACAGTCTCTAAACCACTTAACAGCAAGGATGTACTCCACATCAACAATGTGCTGTGTCCACCACCAACAGCACGGACACCAGGGGGCCAATGTCCACCAAACCTCCACAGCAATAGGAACCAACTACTTCCATCCTCCCTATGCCTAGCTAATTCATGCCTCTTAACTTCAATTAATGTCTTTCCTCCATCTGGATCTCTCCTGCTATTACCATGGCCAGCACTCCTTAACGGAAAGACCGGCTGCTCCGCCGCATGCAGTGCATTTTTGGCCCAGGGCTGGGCATTCCCGTGTCTGAGGATATTCGTATCCGCACCTGAAGCTTGTGGCGCCAAGCATCTGACCGGCTGATTAGGTGCAGTAAATAATTTGTTGATGGCGTCCGGTTCGACAGTTTTTGGTTGTATCGAGATTTTGCCCAGGTTGACCAGCTGTGATTCTAACGCTGTTTCCATGCAAGCTAGGGCTAGGATCTCTTCCAATGACCTCTGTTTTTGCAGTAGTTTTTTGCAAAATGTGTGTGAGTCACAGCCAGCAATGAACTGTGTGATCTTAAGGCCTCTTCATTCGCAGCATTTCAGTTTTATTCTGAGTCTCATAACAAAATTGTCAAGTGATTCCCCTTTTATCTGGTGCGTCGTATGGAACATATGCCTTTCATAGTCGACGTTGATGTGGGGTGTGAAGTATTCTGATCATTTTTCGTGTAGGTTTTGGTAGTATGCCGTCTCCAGGTTGAGTAGTTCACCCGCAATATCTCTGATGACAGGTCCCACTGCCAGGGACAGGGTGTTTTTGAGTCTTTCATCGTTGTTGAGCCCTATGGCTCCTACATTTAAAGTCCCTTAGTAAGGTCATCCATCGTGACCCCACGTTGCTAGTGTCACGGAGGTCAAATGCGTGGGGTAGGTCTAGTAATTGAGATCCTGCACATCGGCGGAGGGCAGGTCCTGATGCTCCCCCGCCTGACGTAGATGCGATGTCCTCCTCTGACATGGCGTGCGTTCTGTGGCTCTTTAGGAGCGTGTGTTGCTGTGTAAGGGTGGAGGGGTCTTCTTGCCCCATTGCGTTTCTGCTGTATTAGTCCATGGGGTAAACACCCTTTATGTACAGGTTATAGCAGCCCGGGATGGTGTGCTCCTGGTTTCCCTCTTTCCTTGGTGTCATCCTTTTCTGGCAGGGACGTTCTGTCGGCCTACGTGGGCCTTTATTAGCTGGAAGGGTGTGCATGGGGGGCCTTTGCGTACTCTGTGCACTGTAAGTTATATCGGTGGGGGCATTGGCAGCCCTTTCCTGCTGTATCTCTGAATGCAAGATGTAGGCGTTGTAAAGACTGGAGGGGGGGTGTCTGTACTTCTGCTCTCTATATGGTAGAGGAGAGGCACAGAGGACACCAGCAAAGATTCTCTATTATTGGTCCGTGGTCGAGCAATCAAGGCCTAGCTTCTCAGGAGGTGATGCAGGCTGGTTCCTAAGTACAGTGTAGTCCCCAAGCCCCCACAAAGGCAAGTCCACACACTGTATTAGTTAAAACACAGTCTTTATATAATTAATATTCAAGGTTATGTACACTATCACAATAACTCACTTTGTGATTTAGTTAATCTATAATGGTAAATATATACAGTTCTAACGTGGTACCACAAGTATTATCAGATCTCATTAAAGTTCATCAACTATACAGTCAAAATGTCACACAGATCAATAACAAGGAAACCAGCAATAGAAATAGGAAGGAAAGCAAGATGGTTGAAACAATAGGCAGAATACTGGCCTCTACCATTAAGCACAGTTCTGTGGGGAGATCACCCCACCTGGGCAACCTGTAAGATAAAGATATAGTACAAGCCCAGTCCATATATTGTTCAATGAGTCTTATTTCCCTCTACAATAGTTCTACAGCCCCAATGTACCTGGAATTGTAGCGTTTGTCGATGGAAAATCGACGGCCCTTCTTGAGTGCCCTCCCTTTAAGGCAGGAGTCACAGGTCATCGAACGTCTGACGGAGAACAGGATGAACTACGGCAGTGAAGTGGCAGCTTCGTTCCTAGCGGTGCTCGTCGACGATGGAGCGTTGGCATCCTGCAAGGAAGAGGCGTGTGGGGCACCTCGGTGACGATAGTTCTGGACCGCAAAGAGAGGATGAAGAACTGTGGCCCAGCAAGGGCGTCGAGTTGTCGGCGTCTCTGTGGTCTTTAGGTGGCAGGAAACCCACCGGCGGATGCTCCTCAGCGTGTCGACGGTCGGCCCTTCTACAGCGGGATAAAGCGGGCGGCGATGCAGACGAGAGCGTCCTTGGATCAAATGAAGTTCTTTGGCAAACGGGAGCACGGCGGCTCCAGTCGGCGACGGCGGTCAACGACAGAGGCGGACAACAGTCCGGGCGCTTTTCTTTGGGATTCCGAGGCAGTCACCGTCTCTGGTCGGCAGCCTGTCCTAGGTCTGTCTACCAGGGAGCTTTGGCAAAGATCAGCTGGTGCACAATGGTCCCTCGTAGCTCGGGAACAGGGCACCTTACCAGGTCCTCTCTGGGTCAGTTCTGGGAGATACAGCAGCTTTCAGATAGTGAAGGAGAGCAACAGCAATTCTTCTCCTCCAGCAGGGCTTCAAGGTTAAGCTACAGTTTTACTCCAGTTACTCTTCAGCTTCTGAACACCAATTCTAGCACTGAGAGGCCCCCAGATATACTAGTTCATCTCCCATTCATTCTGCTGGGTCACACTCTGGCAACCAATCGGTCAGAAGGGCATTCATGCAGGCAGGCAGCCGATCAGGTGCATAGTGCATTCAGGCCATTCACTTCTCTCCAGACACTCACAACAAGTTATATGTATTGGGACAAGTACGCAGCCATTCAACACTCCACACTGCATTCATACCAGTTTCGGGCAGGGCTGTCTCAGTCACTGTGTCAAACACCAGATACTAGACACCCACAACAAAGAATGCGTATTCGTCACACACTCCATTCACCCAGGTCCCACCCACAGGGTGTACCCATAACATACAGTCACTGGGAAGGCTGCAGCCAGTCTGGCCTGGACTTCACAACAACACCATATATGGAACTTCTACCCAACAGCCGGTCAGGGGGAAAAAAAACATTTAGACATTTTTTTTTCAACATTATTGTTTTTGACTCTTTTGTTTTTGACATTTTGACTATAAACCGTGCCACAAGGGTATCCCATGGGTCTGTACACGAAACCAAAAGAGAGAGCTGCACTGCCAGGATCCCACATGAACTCCTGCGCGGAAAACACGACAGAACACACAATAAAAAGCAGTAAAGGACAAGGATACGGAAGCCCTGTCCCTCCAATGCATTTCCAGCATCACAGTCATCGCCCAAGACTGAGGTTAGGGTGCCTAATCTCCCACGAGATAGACACCCTCATCCAGATGGTCAACATACCTTCTGGAAAGGCCATCTGCGTTATTGTGACTCTTCCCTGGTCTATGCTCCATGGTGAAGTCTAGCCCTTGCAGGCTAATGGACCACCTGAGCAGTGTCGGGTTTTCACCCTTCATCTGCATAAGCCACTTCAGGGGCTTATGATCTGTTTGGACTTTGAAGGTAGACCCTTTAAGGTAGGGCATAAAACGCCTAAGGCTCCAAACTATGCTAAAACATTCCTTTTCAACAGTAGCCCACCTAAGTTCTCTACCCTTGATTTGTCTACTGATGAATATGATAGGATGTTCCCTTCCTTTGTCATCTAACTGGGACAAGATGTCCAATTCCGGTGTCTCAGGCATCCGTCTGGATGATAAAGAGTCGGCTGTAGTCAGGCACACATAACACAGGTGCCCTACACAGACTTTCTTTCAAACCATCAAAGGCCCTATGACAGTCTTCAGTCCATTTAACCTTCCTAGGTTGTTTGGGTGAAGTCAGAGCTGTCAGGGGTGCAGCTATGGTTCCATAGTCTGCCATGAAATTGCGATAGTACCCAGTGAGGCCCACAAAGGCTCTCACCTAGGTTTGAGTAGTGGGAGTCTGCCAGTCACGTACATCCTGTACCTTACTGGGGAGAGGTTGGATGTGACCCCCTCCTACCTCATGACCAAGATACGTGACTTTCCCCTGGGCTATCTGGCACTAGGTGGCCTTGATAGTGAGGTTAGCTCTTTTCAAGGCCTGCAACACCTTATCTAGGTGTGTGAAATGCTCTTCCCAGGTGGAACTGTAGACAGCAATGTCGTCTAGGTAGGCCACACAAAAGGCCTCCAGCCCACTGAGCGCATGATTGACCAATCTCTGGAAGGTGGCAGGGGCATTCTTCAACCCAAAAGGCATGACCCTAAACTGGTATAGTCCCTTTGGTGTTGAGAATGCCGTCTTTTCCTTGGCATGGTCCGTCAGAGCTATTTGCCAATAGCCTGAGGTAAGGTCAAAGGTGCTCACAAATTTGGCAGCACCTATGGTGTCCACACGTTCATCAGCCCTGGGCAATGGGTGAGCGCCAGTTTTGGTGACGACATTGACTCCTCGGTAGTCCACATAGAACCTCCAATCCTTGGTACTTGCCTGGGAACTTGCCTTTGAGACGAGGACCATTGGACTGGACCAGGGACTGGTTGAGGGTTCAATAACACCCAGATCCAACATCTTGGTAACCTCAGCCTGGATGTGGTTCTTAACTGTATCTGACGTACGGTAGCACCTGAGTTTGACAGGCACAATGTCACCAGTGTCAATTTCATGCCTACACCATGGTGTAATGCCTGGTGTCAGGGAAAACAGAGAGGCATACTGCTGGAGCAAAGCCCTGCAGGCCCTCTGCTGCTCTGTCGTCAGATCTGGAGAGAGATGCACTCCCTCCACTGAGCCATCCTGAGGGTTGCTATGCAACAAATCAGGAAGGGGCTCACTCTCATCCTCTTCTTGCTCTGAAGCTAGCAAGAGACATGAGACTTCTGCCCAACTGTGGAAAGGCTTAAGCCTGTTAACATGGAATACCTGAGGGGCTACCCCTGGGATTCCCATGTCAACCAGATAATTAACTTCGCCCATCTTGGAGATGATCCTGAAGGGTCCAGTCCACTTGTCTGCCAAAGCTCTAGGCTTGGTAGGCTCCATCACAAGGATTTCCTGTCCCGGCATCCAATCCACTTGCGAGGCTTTAAGGTCATGCCAGTACTTGTTCAATTCCTGGCTGGCCTTGAGATTTGTTGTTGCTTGACCCATCATCAGTGTCATCCTCCGTCTGAGGCCTAACACATAGTCCCCCACTTGCTTGGCGGGACCTGGAGGGGTGGCTTCCATACCTTCTCTGATCAAGGCAAAGGGCCCCCTCACGGGATGTCCAAAGAGTAACTCAAAGGGGCTGAAACCAACACCCTCTTGAGGTACCTCTCTGTAAGCAAACAGCAGGCATGGCAGGAGGAGATCCCATTTCCTCCATAGGAGCTCTTCCAAAGCACCTATAATGCCATTGAGAGTTTGATTAAATCTCTCAACCAGACCATTGGTCTGGGGATGGTAAGAGGTGGAGAACTTATAGGTTACCCCACACTCTAGACATGAAGTTGGATCCTCTGTCAGAGACAACCTCCTTAGGGAATCCAACACGGGTGAAAATGCCCAGGAGAGCTCTGGCAACCACCTTGGCAGTAACAGTCCGAAGGGGTATAGCCTCAGGCTACCTGGTGGTATGATCAACCAAGACCAGGAGGAACCGATGTCCACCTGAAGTGGGAGGGTAAAGGGGACTGACAATGTCGATGCCCACCCTCTCAAACGGTGTGCCAACCACCGGCAATGGGTGCAGTGGGGCAATGACACTGCCTCCAGTCTTCCCAGACAACTGACAAGTTGGGCAGGTCCTGCAATGGGACTCCACTTCTACTTCCATCCGGGGCCAGTAGAAATGGGCAGAGAGCCTCTGCTTAGTCTTCTTGGTACCAAGATGACCAGCTAAGGGCACTTTGTGTGCCAACTGAAGCAGGAAGGTCCTGTAAACCTGGGGTACTACCAACCTCTTGACGGCACCAGGTTCAGGCTTAGTTGGCTCACTAACAAGGAGCTCACCCTCCCAATAAATCCGGAATGTCCTAGGCACTTCTCCTTGAGCCTGGGACAGGGCCTGTTTCCTCAGACGCTCGTGAGAGTGGCACTCTCTTTGTCCCTTACAGAAGTCCGACCGGGAGGGTCCCCCTTCAGCTAAGAAGCATTGAAGGTTGGGATGATCCTCCGGGTTGAGAGTCTCTCCCACAGGAAAGTCTTCTGGCTCTTCTCCCACAGGAGTTGAGATGGGATTCACCACTGGTCCCAGCCTGTCCGGAGCATGTATTCCAATAGGTGATGTCGGAACAGCAGGAAAAGCAGGGGCTCCCTCCACAGAGGTGGCCTTCTTACTTTTCCGTTTCCTTTGTGCCTTGGGTTTCACCATCGGCAAGGATACCGGGCTCGCAGCCGGACCCCGTGTGACCTGCAGGTGACCACCACAACAGCCTTGGGTAGACCATCTGTGATCATCCCCAACTCGGCCAAATCGTTTCCTAACAAAATATTCGCAGGCACGTTGTCCTGAACCAGGACCGGAAGCTTCGCTGTCTTGTCTCCAATCGTAATGTTGACTAAGGCTACAGGTGATAATTTGGGAGGCCCACCAGATAACCTGGTGGTTCTCAGAGGAGCACCTACATAGTCCTCTGGCTTGAGCAGGGTCCTGTCAACCACTGTCATGCTTGCCCCAGTGTCTCTCAAACCAGTAGAATGCTGGCTATTCAAGAGGACACTTCTCAAAAACCTACCAGTGTTCTGTGGCATAGTCGCCAGTACTTCTGCGTACTGGTCCCAGGCCCCAAGGGACACTAAGGAAATCTCTACGGGAGCACCAAAGGTGATCCCAGGAGAGGAGGGGAGGACAGTGGCCTCCACCTCAGGTACGGAGTACGGGTAGGCCAGGCTGACAGCCTGGACTCCAAGTGCCTTACACTTACACTTGGGGTCACCCCTTTGGTGATGCAGAGCCCCACAATCCCAACAAGGGCCAGGAGTGCGGGGTATGGTACTTGAACCATTGGGACCCTGCTTTGCATCAAGTGGACCACTATTCTTACTCTCACCCACAACAGACTTATCCCCACTGGGTTTTGGGTCTTCGGAGAGGAAGGTTTTGGTTTACCCGACTGTGACTGCTTTTGGGACTCCTCAGCTTTCTGAGAGCCCCCCCCTTTTCTTTGTCCTTGTCCTTCCCACTGGGGTACTTAGGGGACACCCGTTGGGAGACCCACTTGTCAGCCAACCTAGCCAAAATGTTCTGGTCAGCAACATACTGACGTGACTCGGGTGAACGGGCTTCCAAAAAATGCTCAAAAAACAAAAGGTGGGACAATTCAACAAACGTTTTCACTTTGTAACCATGAATTCACCCCATCATGTTCATGTACGCCGCACTCACCCAGTCAACCCAAGACACATTCTCTCATTTCTTAAAATCCCTGAACCGTTTAAGGTATTGGTGCGGTATCTTGCCAAACTTGGCAATTAAAGCAGACTTCATGCACTCATACTGACCTCTTTCTTCCACACTCAGTTTCAGAATACAGTCATATCCAGTTTGAGGCACTCTGCATAACAAACACTTAGCCCAATCTCTCTTATCAACATCTTGAATTGGACAAATCATTTCAAACGCTTTAATCCATTGGAGGATATCAGAACCCTCTGCATACACACCAACCAAATCTTTCATGAACTTGGTTGCTGGGGACCTGACACTCTCAACTGGTTTAGCTGAAGTCTCCAGTCGAGCTTTCTCTAACTGGATTCGCTGACATTCCTTGTCCTTATCTTTGAGTTCAAGATCCCTATTTTTGAATTCCACTTGCTGTGCCAACTCCTCTTTCTTAAGCTCAGCATCTATTTCCAACTTGCGATATTCAAAGGCCAATTTCATCCTTAATAACTCAAGCTCCAAGGAATTGCTGGGGTTTGGAACAGAGGCAGCAGGAATGGTGGCATTCCCAGAAATAGATTTGGTGACAATCCTCGGGGTAGAGTCCTCATTGGTTGCATCCCCCCCTTTAAGAGTTTCACAATCGATCTGGTAGTCCACCAGGGCAGCTATCAGCTCAGCCCTAGACTTATCCACAAAGTCTAACTCCCTGGCTTCACAAGCACTCTGGAGAGACTCTAAACTCCTCCGAGTCAATTTACCATTCGCAATAGATTCTATTGCTTGTAATGCAGTTATCTTGTACACAACTAAACCTTAATTTAACAAAGTGCAGATATTTTGTAAGTGACACGGTTATACACTGATTCTTAAAACCATAAGCATCCCACCGCTGCCACCAGTGTAAAGACTGGAGGGGGGTGTCTGTACTTCTGCTCTCTATATGGTAGAGGAGATGCACAGAGGACCCCAGCCAAGATTTTCTATTATTGGTACGTGGTCGACCAATCAAGGCCTAGC
The DNA here is from genome assembly GCF_040938575.1 of Ambystoma mexicanum. Taxonomy (NCBI): domain Eukaryota; kingdom Metazoa; phylum Chordata; class Amphibia; order Caudata; family Ambystomatidae; genus Ambystoma; species Ambystoma mexicanum. The sequence goes on along the minus strand of NC_090921.1, from coordinate 1,212,541,602 downwards.
TTCTCATGAGATGATACAGGCTGGTTCTTAAGTACAGTGTAGTCCCCAAGCCCCCAAATAGGAATGTCCACACACTTTATTAGTTAAACACAGTCTTTATATAATTAATATTCAAGGTTATGTACGCTATCACAATAACTCACTTTGTGCTTTAGTTAATCTATAATGGTACATATATACAGTTCTAAAGTGGTACCACAAGTATTATCAGATCTCATTAAAGTGCATGAACTATACTGTCAAAATGTCACACAGATCAATAAGAAAGGAGACCAGCAATAGAAATAGGAAGGAAAGCGAGATGGTTGAAACAATAGGCAGAATACTGGCCTCTGCCGTTAAGCACAGTTCTGTGTGGAGATCCCTCCACCTGGGCAACCTGTAAGATAAAGATATAGCACAAGCCCAGTCCATATATTGTTCTATGAGTCTTATTTACCTCTACAATAGTTCTACATCCCCAATGTACCTGGGATTGTAGCGTTTGTTGACGGGAAATCGACGGCCCTCCTTGAGTGCCCTCCCTTTAAGGCAGGAGTCACGGGTCGTCGAACGTCCGACGGAGAACAGGATGAACTACGGCGGTGAAGTGGCAGCTTCGTTCCTAGCGGTGCTCGTCGACGACGGAGCGTTGGCGTCCAGCAAGGAAGAGGCGTGCGGGGCACCTCGGTGACGATAGTTCTGGACCGCAAAGAGAGGATGAAGAACTGTGGCCCAGCAAGGGCGTCGAGTCGTCGGCGTCTATGTGGTCTTTAGGTGGCGGGAAACCCACCGGCGGATGCTCCTTGCCACGTCGATGGTCGGGCCTTCTCCAGCGGGATAAAGCGGGCAGTGATGCAGACGAGAGCAACCTTGGATCAAATGAAGTTCTTAGGCAAATGGGAGTACGGCGGCTCCAGTCGGCGATGGCGGTCGTTGACAGAGGCGTTCAACAGTCCGAGCGCTTCTCTTTGGGATTCCGTGGCAGTCCCCGTCTCCCCGCAGCAGCCTGTCGTAGGTCTGGCTACCAGGGAGCTTTGGCAAAGATCAGCTGGTGCACGATGGTCCCTCGTAGCTCGCGAAGAGGGCGCCTTACCAGGTCCTCTCTGGGTCAGTTCTTGGAGACACAGCAGCTTTCAGATTGTGAAGGAGAGCAACAGCAATACTTATCTTCCAGCAGGGCTTCAGAGATAAGCTTCAGTTTCACTTCAGTTACTCTTCAGCTTCTGAACACCAATTCTAGCAGTGAGAGTTGGCAGATATACTAGTTCATCTCCCATTCATTCTGCTGGGTTGCACTCGGGCAACCAATCGGTCAGTAGGGCATTCATGCAGGCAGGCAGCCAATCAGGTGCATAGTGCATTCAGGCCATTCACTTCTCTCCAGACACTCACAACAAGTTATATGTATTGGGACAAGTACCCAGCCATTCAACACTCCACACTGCATTCATACCAGTTTCGGGCAGGGATGTCTCATTCATTGTGTCAAACACCAGATACTAGACACCCACAACACAGAATGCGTATTCGTCACACACTCCCTTCACCCAGGTCCCACCCACAGGGTGTACCCACAACATACAATCACTGGGAAGGCTGCAGCCAGTCTGGCCTGGACTTCACAACAACACCATATATGGAACTTCCACCCAACAGCCGGTCAGGGGGAAGGGACAGAGTCAGGGCTTCCCAGGACTTTGGGAAAACAAGGTAACAGGCAATAGAAAGCAAGAGGCCACAGGGGCCATCTTGTTTCCTATCAGGAATCAACTGATTCCAATGGCAGGGCCTTGGTATCCCAAAATGGAGGATACTCAGAGCACCTGTGAAATTCAGCATGGAGCTGCCACCAGCCCATACCCTGCTCTGTGGGTCACACACAGGTGCCCAAAAACATACACTAGGGGCACAGGGTTGTACCCCCACCCATGAGTGCCATAAGGGTATCCCATGGGTCTGTACACCAAACCAAAAGAGAGAGCTGCACCGCCAGGAGTCCCACATGAACTCCTGCGCGGAAAACACGCCAGAACACGCAATTAAAAAGCAGTAAAGGACAAGGATACGGAGGCCCTGTCCCTCCGATGCATTTCCAGCATCACAGGCGTGGCAGGTGGAGGCACGCCGATGTGTGTAGCAAGTGCCCGATGGCACGCTCCTGTGTTGCTCTGCTGCGAGCGCTCAGGCCCTTCCACCCGAGCCACGTGTGTACAGTTTGCGCTGTCGCCGGCGCCTTGCACCGTGGCATATGTGGAAGCGTGGGTTTTGAAAACTGGCTCCTTGTCGCCAGTGTGAACTCAAGCGTGCGCCGCGGGCTGAATAAAGACAGGACACAGGATGGCCAGTGGAATCCGAAAGTCTTTATTCCACACCGTTCCAACTGTGGCTGTGTAAGCCTGTCACATCCCGTTTCCCTTCCCCATGTCACCTCCCTAGCCCAACTTCATTTCCCTCCAGTTCTGAGCCAAGCCTGAGCCGTCCCACATAACAATGTGGGAGGGTGCCATGTCCCCCATCTCGCGACATTACAGGTTTGATTTTTTAACCAACTCTTTGCCAAATAAAGTATTCTTGGTCATAAGGTTAGTCATAGATGAATCAGGAACCACCCCAGACCATGATTAGTATAAAAGGGATGTTTGTTTATTGTCTCTTAGTTACAGGTACAGCACAGAAGTAGGAGAGCAGTATATTAGGCATCCTTCAGGTTCCTCTGTCCCTCTCACTGTCCCTCAATGGTCATTCGTGCAACTCAAAATACACCAGGTTCCACACACATCATATGATTCCATGCAGCCTCTCAGCTCACAGAACATAATACACTTAACCAGATCACTACACCAATCAGGAGTCTTGGATCGCAGGGAGAACCTTGGCCTATCTGTCAAGTTTCTCCAGCAGATCAGAGTCTTCTTGGGCAGATTTTTCAAGTCTATTCAGTCATTCAGTGCGCTCAAATCTCCAAAAGCATTTTTGTTCCTTTATAAAAGTGCAGCACGTTTTCTGTTGCTTTGTGGGTTTTGCTAGGCTGTGGGGGAAGACATATAGAGGGCAGGCCCTCACTGGGAGGGTTTTTGAAGGGCTTTTTCACAAATTTGAGCAGAGGTTTGAGAAGTTTTGCACAAGTTCTTCCTCTCTAGTGCATTTCAGTTGCCAAAATGTGTACATCTTTCTTTTTTCTTTTAGTGTTTGTTGGGTATGTTATGTGATGTTTGCGTCGTCATCTAAAAAAGGCCCACTCCTCTTAAGCCTCTTAAGCCTTTTCAATTGTGTTCCTTCTAATAAATCTTAAAAAAGCCAAAATATCCTTTCTTGTCCCCAATCTTTTCCCTGATAAAATACATCCGAGCAAAAATTGCTTACCCTTTCCGAGTTTACCAAGCATATTTCTTGTTATCCCTTGTTGTTGTTTTGGTATTGTTGATCATTCATGTAGTGTTTTTGTCTTAGCAGGCGTAACTGGGATTTTACTTGTTCTAGGGTGTTGTTGATTTTCAGGGGGTGATTTCAGTGTTTTGGGAAATACACCTCTCTCCACTCTTCTCCCCCCTCTCCCTGTTCTCTACTCTTTCCCTCTCTAACTTGCCTCCCTCACTCTACACCTAGTACCTCCCACTCAATTCACCAAACACTGACTGACTCACTCACATCCTTACTCTCACTATCTGGTACTACTCTCGCACACTACCAACACCTCCTTTGTAATAGTCTCTGCCACAATCTCCTCAATGATCTGTTTAACATCCTTCCTCCACTTGGTTATTGGGTCCACCTTCTCTCCTCCTGACCTCAATCAAACACTCCTCTCTCTGCTTTTCTTTTAGCCAACCTTTTATACTCCTTACTTTATGTTTCTATCCTTCTCCATCTCCTCCATTGTTCTGGCCACTCACCTAACCCTAATGGCCAATCTATCCTGGGGGTGTATTTTAACATTGTAAATCTTGATAAGCTCCTTTAGGCCTCACTCCCTTTTCTTGTGCAACATCTGAATACAGCTTTGGGCTCGGAAATAATGTGGTGCTCGCTCTGCTCTGCTTTAATAACATGCCATGCTAAGTATAGTTAATTCAGTGTGGTGTATGGCTCTTGGAATGTGTGTGCTTCGGATACTTCATGAGAACCCCCAATTTCTTTCCTCTGGACAGACCTTTCTCTGGTGGTATCTAGGCATACTAGTATTTCTGTAATGAGACAAAATTAACTTTGGCCATTATTGACTCATCAATGTATGGTGTGATTGACAGTGGCACCATATTAATTCAATATGACGAATGCAGGGGAACCAGGGATGGGGCCGACCCAACCTTCTCATCCCACCTCTGGGGCAGGTCTGGCTCTGGTACAGACCCTGGCAGGCCTCCTGCCCAAGGCTCAGGGTCAAGAACCTGACCTTGTCATATACCTCCATCTCTTCATCTAAATCCCCTTTCTCCTCTGGCTCTCTAACTAACTTCCTGGGGATAACTAGAGAGAAAATTCATGTTTGCATATTTCTTACCGGCTTGCTGTTCCTTGGTGAAAGTATACGGTTTTAGGGATAAGGACCACTTAGGTTTCTAGGGTTGGTGCCTTTATTGCTAGTCATCCACACCAATGGACATGGTCCTTAACCAGGATGAATTTTCGGCCTGTTAGATAATGCCACAAGCATTAGGAATCCTACTTCACTACCAAGCATTCTAATTTGATGATTGGGTAGTTATTCTTCTACCGAAAAGGATTTCTACAGATGCAAAGGATAGATTTTTCTACCCCATCCTACATTTGCAAAAGTACTGCTCCTAGTCCCACAAGGGAAGTGCCAGTTTGCAATAGGAATTCCTTGGAGCAATGCAGCATAGCTAATATTTGACTATTACACAAGGTAGCTTTTAACTTTACAAAATGCAACTTGAGCCTCCTTGTCCCAGCAAAAATATCGGCGTGACACTTCATAATTTACGGTTTCAAAATGGTAGACACCATTTTGATGGTGTGGCATGCTGCCATGGCAGTGTTTTCAGCGAGGTCTCTTGCACTTCAGGTAAGAAGAAAGTATCTTCTTCTAGCAAATCAAGGAAGATCTGCCCTTTTGAATTATGAGTACTATCAGCGCCTATAAAAATGCACGCTGCACTGCAGACATGAAACGCAGGCTCCCAACCACCATTGAATTTGCATTCTTTTTTCAATGTTTAGAATATGAAGGAACTCCGCATTAATTGCAACTCGCCTTCAAATTCTCTGTTCAAGAGATCCCAGTGTCTGCAATCATTTTACTAAAAACAAAAGAACAGTACTATTAGCATTACAGAATAACAAAGACATTGAAGGATATCTAGGTTTAAAAATGTGGGACGGCATGCATGCCCTAAGTGTGATGAAGAAAATGTGGGCATGGTGCATATGTTTTGGTCATGCCCGGTCATTGAGCGCTATTGGAGTGAAGTGGCGCTTAAGCTAGCAGAAAGAGGTATTAAGATCGTAGTGGATACTGTGTGGGCCTGCTTGTTAGGGGGGCTCCCCAGCCCGCAAAAACTTAAGCATGTGAGCAAACTAAAAGACCTGGCATACGCACTTGCGAAGAGAAGGATTGTTATGGGTTAGAAGACATGTCACAAACCACGAGTGGAAGTATCGTGGAAGGATTTACAGAAATGGGCAGAGGCAGAAACCATGGTATGGCAGGAAGCTAGCAATGTAGGTGGGGAGGAGGAGGCAGAGACCCTGATGGCATGGAAATCGTTGATAGCAGAATTTATTGGGTCAATGTTGGACCCAATGGAACCTATGGAAGAGAACACCCCAGCACTAGATGCTGGAACGGAGCATTAGAGGGAATGGGCTCGTAATGGGGGTGGGATATGGGGAGCAGGGAGTAAAATTAAAATGATGCATAATGGAAATATCAACATATGCACTGCAAGTTTGGTTTGTATTGTTGGTTAAATATTGAATAAAATAAATTTAAAAAAAAATTAAAAAAAGAAAGACATTGGGCATCATTACACAGAAGGCGGTAGGGGATTAATGGCACCAGTAAGGGCACCGGTGCCCACCGCCCTACTACGAGGTCCCTCAGCGGGTCCCGTCCTTAACGTGTTGTCAGACCACACGTTAAGGACAGGACCCACTGAGGGACTTCAGTGCAAATAATGGTACTGCAAATTGCGTTACCGTTATTTGTTCCTTCCCCATTCCCATTGAGCCCTATGGGGGCTCAAACGGGAATGGGGAATGGTTCCCGGAATGGGGATTTACCGGTCCCGCAAAGGTCGGAGTAGGCCGGTAAGTCCTTATTCCGGGAACCCGGCCTCCGACGGCGGTAAGGGGGTAGCCATGGTGCAAATAGCGACATGGCTACCGCCTTCCGTGTAATGAGGCCCATTGTCATTAAACCTGCATATATGGGGGAGCAATAGTAGTTATGAACCACTCCTACTATGATGCCATGGTGTTGACACTTTTGAATGACTGTGCAAGCTATAAACAATTAGGTACAAATCCCATTGATCGTTTGCAAATAATGATAGGGACAGTTATAGAAGAAGCCCTTTCAGAGGGAAACATTAGCCAAAAGGAGGCAGAATCTCTTACTCCTGAATTTCCTAGGACACCAGTCCTATATGCACTTCGGAAAATCCATAAGGGACTGACACCATCACCTGGTCGTCAGATAGTTTCCAGTATATGTTCCATTCTTGAACCTCTATCGCAATATTTTGAGTTTTTCCTCAAAGACATATACCAACAATGCGCTCTTAATTAACAGACTCAATCGCAATGCTGAATGTATGAAAAACCACTTAATTCAATAAATAGCAACGTATTCTGGTTACCATGGAAATTGAGTCGCTATATGCAAACAGGCATCTGTTGAAAATATTGTGAAGGAAAATGTCACCAGGGGGCGACATTTCCCCAAATTTGCACCCTGACTAAAATCAAACACTTTCACCAAGTAGAAAAAACAATCAATCTTAACAGCCTTTGGTAAAGAGGTGGTTCCTTGGCGACTGCTTATTATCTTTGTGAAGAGATGGGTTTAGGAAGTTTAAAAGGGTTGTCTGCATGAGAACTTCCCAATTCTGCGTGGCTGCTACACAGATATTACATTGAAAAAAGAAGAAAAGAGTTTGGGAAGGTGGACTCAAATGCGCTAACCCCTTAAATAAATATATACAGGCGAGTCTTAACAGTCTTGTAAATTTTATTAGTGTTAATTCACACTAATAATTTTTATTTACCTTTTATGATTTCAAAAAAACATTCCAGATAAAGCTGCACACCAGCATAGAGTAATTCATATGGTTCAATGAATCAAATATTTCTCTTTCTCTTTCAATGAGTCAAATATTTTCATATATTGCTCTCTCAAAATGAATCAAATATTTCTCTCTCTCGACACGTGTTTCCCCATTGTTACTCTCAATGGTTCTTCAGGAGAGGAAGTTTTAGTACTAAAAAGAAAAGAAAAGAAGCCAAATTCTTTTTTAGTAATGCTTTGGAATTTTTTTTACCCAAATAATAATTGTATTAATTTCTACAAAGACTCACCGTTCTAATTTTCTGTTTGTTAACATATATCCTGTTTGTTTTTCCAAAAAAATATAATGTTCATCGGGCTATTTAGCTTAATTTAGTATGTAGAATTTGGATCCAGGTTTAGGCTGTAGAAGAGAGAATGGGGGAAGAAGACAAGGTAATTGCTTCTTGTTTTCAGTCTATAAAAAGCGAAAAGCATGGTCTTTAAGAAAGGTTCTAGTCAGATTTAAAGCAGGGAGGGTACAGGCTTCTCATTTGCTTACCTTATTTCCTTGGTATTCTTGATGATATTTTGTGGTCCTGTGCCGTGATAAGCACCCAAATATAAGGATGTCTAGCTGAAAGCGATTCCGGCTATTTATTGCCGCGATCGTGACGTGGTGACGTCATCACGCCACGCCCACGTGATTCCGTGTGGCGCGATGACGTCATCACGCACGTATTCGTAACCCGGCGGCCATTTTAAAATAGGTTAAGGTACGTTCAAAGATTTTTTACCAGTCTAGTTTTTATGGTAGAGGAAAAAAAGGGGCTAAATTATGTTGTTTCTTAGCAACACGCTAGTTTTATTTAGCGTTTGCTGAGAAAAGCCAAGAACGTTCATTTTAAGGGGCCATTTGTTAAATAAATAATTAGAAATAATCTTGCTGCGCCCTCATAATTTAGTGCGACACAATTGCGTAGATACACACAAATTCTTCAAACAGCAGTCATTTAGGAGATAAATTGGAAATGTGACAACTTCATTCTAACTTAGTAGTTAGAATTCTAGATCATATAAAACAAAGACAGATTGGTTAAAGAATACAAATACAGAGTAAGTAATATGGTAATTTAAAGCCAATTATACATTTCCGTGTCACAATTTAAACCAGTAATACATGTGTCCATTCTGCAGATCCATCTGCATTCCCTTTTTCTTAGTTGGTCTTCCTTATTTCATCGCGCCACACGGAATCACGTGGGCGTGGCGTGATGACGTCACCACGTCACGATCGCGGCAATAAATAGCCGGAATCGGTTTCAGCTAGACATCCTTATATTTGGGTGCTTATCACGGCACAGGACCACAAAATATCATCAAGAATACCAAGGAAATAAGGTAAGCAAATGAGAAGCCTGTACCCTCCCTGCTTTAAATCTGACTAGAACCTTTCTTAAAGACCATGCTTTTCGCTTTTTATAGACTGAAAACAAGAAGCAATTACCTTGTCTTCTTCCCCCATTCTCTCTTCTACAGCCTAAACCTGGATCCAAATTCTACATACCAAATTAAGCTAAATAGCCCGATGAACATTATATTTTTTTGGAAAAACAAACAGGATATATGTTAACAAACAGAAAATTAGAACGGTGAGTCTTTGTAGAAATTAATACAATTATTATTTGGGTAAAAAAAATTCCAAAGCATTACTAAAAAAGAATTTGGCTTCTTTTCTTTTCTTTTTAGTACTAAAACTTCCTCTCCTGAAGAACCATTGAGAGTAACAATGGGGAAACACATGTCGAGAGAGAAAAATATTTGATTCATTTTGAGAGAGCAATATATGAAAATATTTGACTCATTGAAAGAGAAAGAGAAATATTTGATTCATTGAACCATATGAATTACTCTATATTGGTGTGCAGCTTTATCTGGAATGTTTTTTTGAAATCATAAAAGGTAAATAAAAATTATTAGTGTGAATTAACACTAATAAAATTTACAAGACTGTTAAGACTCGCCTGTATATATTTATTTAAGGGGTTAGCGCATTTGAGTCCACCTTCCCAAACTCTTTTCTTCTACTTTCACCAAGTATTCAATGTTTGGCGGTTAGATTAGTAAATTACAGCTCTCCTAGAACATTTGGGGAAAATAATTTAGGAAGCAACATAATTAGTGATCCAAAAAATACTATAAGAGCGAGAAAATACTCTTGATGTGCCCACGTCATTCATTTTACAACTTGTACTCACAAATAACTAATTTATGGTTAAAGGCTGAATGTATGCTATAATATCAGGCACTGCATTGGGGACAACCTTTTCATCCAACCATGCCAAACTATATACAGCAGACTTTGAGGAAACACACATATATGCAGACACAAACCTGTTTAAAACAAACTGGAGATGTGGAAGAGATACATTGATGATGTATTTGTGATTTTTAATGGACATGAGTTAGAAGTTGGCGAATTCTGCAAATGGCAGTGAACTGGAAGGTCTCCAGCCAGCCCTCTGACTGGGGATCTCCAAACAGCCCTTTATGATGAGTAGCAGTATCCTTGAGATAGATGGGGATGCAGATTTATTGTGATGCATCAAATAATTATGACAACTTAATAGTTTGGCAAAGGGAGTCTGTTTAATGACAAGTACATAAAACGGGGAGTACAATGAACATCAGCAACCGCTCAATCTTCTCTCTCTCTCTTCCAACTCCAACTTAATTTCAGAAAAAACACAATATTTATAGCAAAAACTCATCATCACTGATGCGCAATCTTAAAAACCTAACATGCAACGTGATTGGTTATAGGAAGTTAACTTTATCATAGGTACTATATCTGTATGTGGTAAAGGGGAGAGGGGATTGGACAATCAATGTCAGGTGGGGCAACTAAGCCCTTCCTTCAAAATGGCCACTATGAACGTCACTAAAAGTATGACGTCCCATTGGCTCTACTCACTATAGGACCCTACGTTAGACGGTCCACTATGATTGGGTTGGCATCAACCCCATTCATATTTTTCCACTTACGTCTAGCAGCATGCAGAAAGACCAGCCAGGTGCAAGGAGTTTGTCTGCGCCCCAGCTTCCTTCCAATTATGTTACAATCAATCATCACCTCAGTGGTCATGTGTCAATTACTGTTTTGTAGTTTGGTCTCGAGTCTACTTCTTGGTGTGAGATTTTTTAAGGAGTATGTGTATGGCAGGGATCCATGCGTAGGTGTGAAATTGTCATCCTTTCCTGCCTGCCTTGTCACGTGGCTAGGACACCGTGAAATCGGCCTCTTCTTCATGTATTTTCATGTATTTGATTTAATTCTGCCAGTCTTCTACCATCTGTGGCTTATATTGACCTTTCTGACCAGAATACTCTGTTCTTTGCTGTTTAATTATATCCACTGTTGGCCTTTTCCAACCATATACGACCTTGGCTTCTTGGCATGGTTACCTTCAGCTGTGTTTCGCTCTGTTTTAATTCTCGATTTGTTTGCTGCAACACTCTACTCTCGAGACCTTTAGTAACCTTTGTTCAATTCTGCTCATGTGCGTAGTGGAGTTACACTCATTTATAAAGTGCTTTTGAGGTATGTTTATTTATTTGTTGGCACTTGCCGCAATCTATTTTACTACTAAACATAAGCAAGCTTAACAATGTCTTTGCTTCTTGCAGTTTCTTGCATCTGTACATGTTTAAACTAACTGAATATCTTCATTGTGCATATGGCATAAGTGTCTGCATCTTGACATCAACTTCTTCACCTTAGGCTCAAGATATCACTTATCCATGGTATTTCGTCTCTTTGTCAGTATTCTCAGGTTATTATATATTCCATATGTATGTCAGTCCAATTTCTTATGACGTCACCATTCATCTTCCTTTATTATCTTCTTGGCTTCTTTGGGTATTACATTCTGACAACCACCATTCTGTCTTGACTGTAGATATGGTTTTCTCAATGGGTACCTTAGTGTCCAGGTTTTCTTAGGTGTTTGTACTTCAATAGGTGCTGTTAGTCTAATAGGCACTGGGCAGAGCCCAACAGCTGTTCTTTGCTGGTTTATTTGTTCATCATACGTCACATACTTTGGTGTGAAAGTACCGGCTACTACGAAGGGAGTGGCTGGAGTGTGGATGACACTTGGCACTTCCTCTTCACTCCCCCCTCTGGGCAATTCATCGACCACTCACACTTCCTTCTTTGTGTCCACTTTAATTTCATCCTCTGGATCTAGACATCTAGGTCCGAAGAAATGCTTCTTTGGAGTCCATATCTTTATGACTCCCTTCAAGCATCCTGCTCTTCTCACGTGCTCATCTTTGTTCCATTTCATTAGTTGCCATTCTCCACTTGGATTGCAATAGACCCATCTTGCCACATATTTTCTATGTTTTCTAGGATACAGGAACTTTGTTCCTTCTGGTGCATAAATGCTGGCCTTCACAAAATCTCTTATTTCTTCATCAGTCAGGTCCTTGGGCTTCCATCCTGACTCAACATAAATCATGATTTTCATCCCAGTGGCCTTTTTTGCAGTTTTCTGGCACTGAGAGATTATTAGCTTGATTAAACAGAATCCATGCAATATCATCACCAACAAGGCTCCTAGGAATTTGAATGCATCTGCCATCCATTGTGGAACCCATGAAAACAGTGTTCCAAACCAACTGTCATCATCAACTTCGTCAACTTCATCTATCATCTGATTCTGTAGTTGTGTCAGCATACCTATGGCTTCTGTTAAGGTTCCATTTTCATCATCGTGTGAAATGTACAACATGATTCTCCGATTTTTGCACAAACACCTACATCCATGGCTGTGATCATGTCTAGGACATATCTGTTCTGGAACGTCATTAATCAAATCGCTCTTAACTCTTCCTTAATTGCATTAAATCCCTTTATGGTTGTGTTGATGGTCTGCAGTAACTCCCATCTGGTTATCTGCAACCATTTAGTATTTACTCCAACCTGAATTCTTGGCATCCGAATTGTTGTGAACACTGATGAGGTTAAGCTAAACAACCTATTTCATACGGGATTGCATCATAGGCTTCTATCGATTTGGCAGAGAAGTAGTTCTCTCTCTTCATTCTGCTTAGCAGTTGCACAGATCTCTTCTTTCTCAGGTGAGCATCTGCTTTTGGGAAACTGTCAATATTCAGATCGCTTCTTGGAATCACCAATGCTGGGACATGGACATTCACCAATGTACATATACCTCCCCAATTCTTCAGCAATCTGATATATGCTTTGGATCCACACGCCCAATAATGATCCATGATCACTGCAGTTCCATTCATCATTCCTGTAGAATCAAAGATTCGTTCACAGTTCTGATTCTCTCCCATTTTTCTTGTACCACTGTTTCTGAAGCACAGTTTGGCACTATCTAAGGGCACTATCTGAAAGGGCCCTCCTCTGTCTTCGACCCATGTCAGCAGTCTTGCAAGCCTCGGCTATAATGGTTTGCATATCATTTGTGCATTTTCAATTGTTTCTTTATAGTAGCCAATGATCATCAATGCTCTACAAATCACCACTCCTTTCTCATCCTTCTGGAGAAAGCACTGTTCCCCAATTTGCATTTGACCTCTGTCCTTCCATCTTCGAGCGTCTTCTGTAGATTTTCCTTTGACGTTCAGCTTTTTGTTTGTTTCTCTTCTGATTTCTGCTCCTTTCGCTCCAGGTTTCTCATATCTGATCACAATGTTCTTCGTTTTGCCATTATTTCTCGTTTTTATATCTTGGACATAATCTTTTTGCCTGGATCAGTTGCCCATTTGAGTAAAGCATCACTTCCCATAAACTGGCCTCTGGTCATGCACATTGCTATATGTGATAGGCAGTGTACTGTTTTGACATCTATTTCAACAGCTACAAAGCTTTTTGACTTCCCCATGCTGTATGGTAGGAGTGCACAAACAAAGCATTCTTCATCTGAAGTTTGTCTTCCAACTTCCTTCATATGTTGGTACCATATGTTGTTTCCCAAGTGTGCTGTGTTGTCCAGGTAATCGTTCAATTCGTTATTGTCTTCTTGTGTGCTTCTTCTGGCTCTTATTCTATTGATATGAGCTTTCACAAGCATGTCGCACAGTACGTCTGCATAGCTCCTTCTTGCTGGAGGATTCTCAGGCATCTCCATCAATGATCCGGGCGTTCCCACTTGTATTATTCGAGTAGGAGAAAGTGCAATATGCTTCATCCTTGCAACATACCAACTGGGCATGAAAATGTCTCTCAAGATTTCTGTCTGTGTCTTTCTTCCAGGCAATGTCCTGATGTCATGTCTCGTTGGATCAGGTGTGTTTGCCGGTGTTGTCTCTATTTGCTTATTCACTAGAGCTTTTTGTCCCTTTAAAAGTTCAGCTTTCTCCATTTTTCTCTCAACTTCTTTTGGCGTAAAACTTCTTATCTCTGTTTGTCCAAACTTTCCCCATTCTCTAGAATATGATTTTGATGCCATTGACACTAGACCAGGTGTGTATGTGCCTATTATCTGCATAGGTGTACCTGTCATCAATCCCTTATCCCTTTACTTTGCCGACCCTGTCTCCATCATTCCAATCCATTTGTTAATACAAGTGCTGTGTGCATGTCATTGTTTATCACATCCATCTCAAGCTCAGTCACTCTATCATTCTTTCTAGGAACTGGAATGACTATATAAAGTCTGGGCACCTTTGCAGGTTTCATGCGTGCATCATTAGGTGGGTGCACAGGAATCTGAATGCTTTGTGCACCTATACAAAACGCAGTTCTAATTGTTAATGACAACAGTATGATAATGAACACAATGCAGGTGTAAATTATACACTTGTAGGTAATCTTGCAGCATTTGTTCCGGGGCCAATATGAATGGCTCTCCTCATGGGGGAGGATTATGCTGCTGTTCTGGCTTCCCATCTCGATCATCTAAGGAAGCAAAACTAATCTTTGTAATGCGTGCTAAACAGTGTCATTATATCTGGACTCTGCTGTCTCTGCTTGTAGGTCACAAGTGCTGGACTGATTATCCTCTTGGTCCGAATAATAGACTGTGGGCCTCATCACGACTTGGGCGGTAATGGTAAAGCTATTAGCGCGGGCGGTATTAGCCCTACCGCCGAACTCCCCGGCGCTTATAGCGCCGGATCACGAGTTCGGCGGTAATGTCAATCCCCATTCCCCATTGAGCCCATTCGGGAATGCCCCATTCCCCATTGGGCTCAATGGGGAAATTTCATGCTAATACCGCCGGCAGATTTCCCGCCGGCGGTAATAGCCCGAATTTTCAGCGGATTTCCCCCCAGCTCAGAGCTGGGGAGAAATCCACTGAAGTCCTGCTTTGGCGGACCCTTAAATCCGGCGGTAATAGCACTACCGCCGGATTTAAGGGTTACCGCCAAAGTCGTGATGAGGCCCTGTCTCTTGTCTCTGGAAACAGTTCTCTTTCCACTAACGAAAGTTCCAAATGAGGCAATAAGTTCAGTAAGTCTTAATTTGCCTGTTCCATATAGGCCAATTCCCAGTCTATGGGCCTCATCACGACTTGGGCGTTACCGCCGGCGGTAATAGCCCGAATTTTCAGCGGATTTCCCCCCAGCTCAGAGCTGGGGAGAAATCCACCGAAGTCCTGCTTTGGCGGACCCTTAAATCCGGCGGTAATAGCGCTACCGCCGGATTTAAGGGTTACCGCCAAAGTCGTGATGAGGCCCTGTCTCTTGTCTCTGGAAACAGTTCTCTTTCCACTAACGAAAGTTCCAAATGAGGCAATAAGTTCAGTAAGTCTTAATTTGCCTGTTCCATATAGGCCAATTCCCAGTCTATGGGCCTCATCACGACTTGGGCGTTACCGCCGGCGGTATTACCGCCGGCGGTATTAGCCCTACCACCGAACTCCCCGGCGCTAATAGCACCGGATCACGAGTTTGGCGGTAATGTTAATCCCCATTCCCCATTGAGCCCATTCGGGAATGCCCCATTCCCCATTGGGCTCAATGGGGAATTTTCGCGCTCTTACCACCGGTGGATTTCCCGCCGCCGGTAATAGCACAAATATTTGGCGGATTTCCCCTCCAGCTCACTGCTGGGGCGAAATCCGCCGAAGCCCTGATTTGGCGGACCCTTAAATCGAGCGGTAATAGCGCAACCGCCGGATTTAAGGGTTACCGCCAAAGTCGTGATGAGGCCCTATGCCTCGAATCAGCTTTACTCTAGACGACATGTTGTTTTCTTGTCAGCATAAACAAAAGTGAAGTCCTTGGCAACACCTTCACGATCTGTCCCTCAAAGGAAAATTTCTACACTCTTCTGTGATTTCGATGATGACTGGAAAGTTCAACCTGAATCACAATGCTATGCAGGAGCATACTCAGATGTGTAGTGTTTACTGGATCTCCGATGAAAGTGAGGACGTCGACATTGGCATGTCTCCCCACAAGTTCTGGAAAGTCTTCAATTAAGCGAAAAAACACAGCATTGGCTAGTCTGTTATTCTCTTGTGATAGGGACATTTGTCCTCCAGAAGTAAAAGAAACTGTTCTACAATTACTGTGAGCACCCTCTTTATTGTCTTTTCATTTTCAGGATCTTGAAGTAACTCTGTTATGTTTGTGAGCCTTCCCACCAGCGACGGGTAGGACCTCAGGACTAGCTCTAAATAGATCAAAATGTCTTTTGTGAGGTCACCATTGCGTGAAACCATAAGTGGGTCCAAACAAGGATTTTGTGGCGAAGGACTCAGGATACTGTATTATCTGGCAGTTTATGTAGCCTCAATCAAAATTTGGCATAGCTTTTCTTATCAAGGCTTCAATGTGCCTCAGTGTAAAGTTCAAAGTCAACAAGCTATTTTGTGGCTTATAAATGCAATTTTCTTCCTACCCTGCAACTAGGATGGACAGAGCGTTCGTGTTTTGTGTCCTTCTTCCCTTATTATGGAAATGTCCAGAACTAAGCCACAACTTTGCACAAATGTTTCTTGCCCTTTGCTTGACTGGTCATGCGTCCTTCTTCCTCATCATGGATCTTGTCTGCATGTGCAGAGGGATTTCTCCGATGTATGGTTTGATGTCGCCCAGAAAGATCTAAGATCTTCTTCCCTGTAACTTGACTGCAGAGGGTGTGACATCCTCTATGGTGAATGGGCCTTGGCTCGTCCCACTTTTTCCTTGTGTGATATCTTACTAAGACTGTGTCCCCAGGGAATAATTGAGGTACACATAATTCTGAAACTTTATCTGTTGTAGCATCTCCTTCTGTGTTCTGTACTGCCCTTCACCCTTTTTGTTGTCGCTGCAGCTGTCCTGAAATTAAAGAAAAACAATATGTCATGCAATTCAAGTAGTTTTGCATTTCCAATCCTAACACTTCTCCTGTTGGCTGAGCATCACATCTAGTTCTAGTCCGAGGTGTTAATGGCGTTCGCATCCTTCTGCCCGTCACAATTTTGTGCGGCGTGAGATGGTGATCAGAACCAGGTTGGTTTCTGAGTGCATACAGTGCCAGTGGAAGACATTGTAACCATCCCTTCTTCAGAGTAAGCATCAACTTGGCTATCCTTTCCTTGAACAAGCCATTGAGCTTCTCACATATCCCATTCCCTTGAGGATGATACAGCGATGAAAACTTGTGTTTTATACCAAGCAACAAGCTGATCTTTTCAAATACTGCATTAACAAAATGTGGACCATTATCTGATCTCATAACTTCACCCACTCCCCATCTGGGAAACACCTCCCTCACCAGGAATTTGGCAGCACAGGTAGAGTCTGGGTGTGTACATGGACCTGCTTCTATCCATCTAGAGAATGGACACACCACAACAATTAAATACCTGCACCCGTTAAATACTTGAATCATATCGACATAATCGATATGCAAGTGCTGAAAAGGCCCATAAGGCCTTGGGATGACTCCTCTAATCACACGTAGTGTATGCCCAGCCATGAACTTCTGAAAGATTATGCAGTTTACCACAGCAAATGCAACATGTTCTGCCAAGTTCGATATAGACCAGTGTTCGGCAATTGTTGCTGCTAAATTCTCTTTTGTATGTGCGCTGGATAGTGTAACTGTTCCAGTGTTATCTTCAATAAGGCTATAGGCATCACCGGTTTACCAGTGCTGTCTTGTCACCACAAGCTCTCGGAGGGGTTAAAGAACACCCTCTTCTATTCCATAGGTTCTTCTCTTCCTGTGGTGCTTCTCCTTGCAGCTCCATTAACTGAGTTGTTGGCATATTGCTATAGCCTTACGGCTCACTTCGTGCAACAATCATTTTCTCATGTACATCAGACATTTCCACATTCATTATTATTTCATCTTTGTTTGCCACACACTTGGCTTCAATGTCTGCTGCTTGATTTCCATGTGAGATAAGATCTGTCCCTTTTGTGTAGGCAGTGCATTTTACGACTGATATGCCCACTGAGAGCTGTAGTGCCTTAATGAGCTTGTCCATTAAGGTGGCGTGCTGTACTGGTGTGCCGTCCGCTCTGAGGTAGCCCCTCCTTTTCCAGAGTGCTAAGCCTGCGTGCACTGTCGACACCATATAGGCGGAGTCACTGTACACCGTTACTTCCTGGTCTGCATGATTCTCGAGTGTGAGTATTAAAGCCAATAATTCTGCAGCCTGTGCTGAATAATGTGAGGGTAACCGTGCACTAATAAATACTCGAAATTCCCCATTTGCCGTGTGCTTCACCACTTTGGCACCTGTATATGTATATCGTTGTCCGGCATTTTAATTGATCCTCGAAGAACCATCAATGAAGGCGATTTCTCCTTCAGCTAATGCATTTTCTTTCACTCTCTGACTCTCATCATAAAATTCTTCATAGTTTGCGCAATCATGTATTGGCTTCCCTTCAGTGACTGGCTCTGCTATAAACATAGCTGGGTTCACTATTTTGCATCAAACTATTTTAATCGCTGGATTTGATATGATGATATGACCACTTAATAAGCAGAAGCTCTCTGAGATGTCAATGTGCCTTTCGGTTTCTCTAAAATGGCAAATAATGCGTGCTCGACGAATAACGTTATTGGGCACCCCATCACAATGGTTGTAGCTTTTTCTATGGCGAACGCTGTGGCAGCCAAACTTTGTTCGCACAGGTAGTGACCTCTCATCACTGGGTCCAAATTCCCATTGTAGTATGCCAGGGGCTTGTACCCCAATGTGGTCTTCTGTGTAAGGACTGTTGGCTGTCATAACACTGCCATTTGTGTGCGAAAACAGGTAGAATTCCTCTGCATAATTGGGAATCCCTAAGACTGGTGCTGTGCAAATGGCCTTTTTTAGTTCATCAAACCCTTCCACATAATTTTTTTCATTTGTTGCCTGTGCTTTCTTTAAGGCTTGTAATAAGGACTTCGTATATGAACTGTAATCAAAGACCCATGCCCTGATGTAATTGCATGACCCTGGAAAACTCTGCATTTGTTTTATCGTGTGTGGCTTAGCTGTTTTTGAAATCGCTTCAGCTCTATCCGGGGTAACCCTTTTCCCTTCACGTGAGATTAGCTGGCCTATGTATAGCACTTCTTGTTGACAACATTGTAACTTCTCCTTGTCAACTTTATATCCTCTCTCAGCCAGTAAAGTCAATAGCTGAATGGAATCACGTCTGCACTTTTCCTCTGTTATGCTGCAAATTAGAATGTCATCCACATATTGCAAGACAACACTCTCTATTGCAATATTGCTTAAGTCCATCTGCAGGACCCTGTTGAAAATTGAAGGAGACTCACAATACCCTCGAGGTAGCCTTGTGCTTTTCAGACCAACTTGTCTGAACGTAAATGACGTCAAATCTTGTGAGTCTTTGTTCAATGGGATTGAGAAAAATGCATTTTTCAAGTCAATCACCGTGAAATACCGTGTTTCAACGGGTACATTGAATAGGATTGTGGACGGGTTCGGGACTAAAGGGAACTCAGCCTCGACTATCTGGTTTATCGGGCGCAGATCTTGTATTAAACGCCAAGACCATCCCTTCCCTTTTTTCACAGGGTAAATCGAAGTATTGCATGATGACTCTGACGTCACTAAGATGCCCTGATCATTCATCTGCCTCCCTAGACATGGGATACTCTCGTGCTCTTGGTAAAATTGGTAGAATTGCTCCTGGCTTCAATTTAATCTTCACTTCTCCAACTCCTTTCAGTAAGCCTACATCATAAGGGCCTGTAGTCCATACTGAGACAGGCACCTTTGCCATGTCTTCATCAAAATATTCAGGACGTTTTTGTACCAACATCATTTTCTGAGGCACCTCTCTTTTAATCATTTCCACCCAATAAATGAGATTTACTTCAAAAGTCATCTCATCTTCAGCTATTTGCTTTTCAAATAGATTGTCATCAGTGACGTCAGTCAATCTGTAACCTTCCTCAATGGCCATTACTGCGCACCATTGTCTGCCTTCATTATCACAACCATCAAGCAAGGCCATTTCTCCTCGCACTATGGCTGCTTGTATTGTTAAGGGAAACACTTGTCCCTTTTCCTCATGCATAGGTATTCTTGGTCTGAACAGAAACTCATCTGGGGTTCTCATTGTTTTGTCTGCCTGGCTTGGTATCCATGACATTAATATGCACACTCCATATGCGAATATTTCTGGTTCCAATGGAATAGCTCTCATAGTCATTTGTCCTGCATATGCTCTAATCCTTCCGCACATGTTCAAATAATGCATTCCTGGTGTTGAACATACTATGCCCTTTTCCGTGAACGAGATCGTCATGTTTAACTTTGTCATCAAATCTGGTCCCAATATATTTACAGGAGTCTGCCTCGGATATAGCAGTGGCACTTTCATGTCACATTCTCCTATGGGAAATGGAAGTTCTTTTGTAAAAGGAACACAACTTGTTGCTCCTGTAAAGCCCTGAGTATTTATGGTGTCGCCAAAGACATCTACCCTTGGTTCCTCGGTACGGCTCGGTGTCACTGATAGGATAGAACACATCAGGTCTCGCAGTGAGCTGTCCTAGTCCATATACAATCTTGTCCCACACTGTGTGAATGGATTTCCTCCATCATCAGTTGCATATCCTATTTCGGAATTCAGTACTTGTCCTGTACCTGTTGTTTGATACTGTTGAGACTGTGCCTGTGGAAAATGTGTCACCTTCTGCTGTGGTTGCAAGCTTTGCTGTGCTCTTGGCGCTTGCTGCTGCACTGTGTGATTCTGCACAAATCCATTTGCACCCTTCTGCGAGTAGGCAGATGGATTCACCATCCCTCCTCTTGTGAATTGGTCATTTTGCACCATTCCTTGACTTCTGCACATGCATGCTAGATGTCCTGTCATCTCACACGTCCAACATGTTGGTGATGGTCTGATTACTTGCCCATTTTGCATATCCTGGTTTCCGCTTTGCATATTTTGAAAACCTCCCTGATTACTCTGAAAACCTCTATGATTACTCTGCCATCTTCTTCCTTGAAAGCCTCTTCCTCCTGGGTAAAACCCATTATTGCTTTCATCAAACTGCCTTTGGTTATTGGCCTGCTGCATGTTTGATCCATCTGTATTAGTTATCATTGCCCCCTCAATGGCATATTTTGATAATTTTTTCTGCACTAATTTAGCCTCTTCGCCCTTTCGTGGAGCATCCTTTTTGCGATTTTTCTCTTGCAGCAGCCTGCAATAGTGTGCGATGGTCAGCTGTATTTCAGACCATGGCTTAGCCTCAATCCCTACCAATTTCTTGAGCTGCTTTTGTACCTGTTCTGGCAGCCCATGGCATAATATATGGTAAAACACGGGTATAGATTCCCCCAAGATTCCTGCATTTCCTATTCCCATGCGTCTTGGAAATTCGGAATATAAAGCAACTGGTCATCTTCCTCCTTCATCTCTTGTGTCATTATAGCTCCCATATCAGAAGTTCATAGGTATAGCACTCGAAGGGCTTTCCATACCGCGGTTCTGCAATTGTTAAACGCTCTCCATCATGCGCAGTATTAACTATAGTCACCCCAGGGTAACCTGCACGTGTCCACACATCGTCAGCTCTATCATCAAGTATGGCAATTAAAAATGCCTTTATATCCCCTATAGCTAAAGTGTTCCCTCCTGTCATTTTTTCTAACTCATGTATCCATTTTCTGGCTCCAGATGTCAACATTGGGAGCTTATTTTTGAGGTTTTCTCAATCCATCTGCAGCCAAGGTATATATTGTGGCCTCGTTCCTCCTTTTTCTACTAAGGGGAACTGCAACACATTAAACTCTTTTTCCTCTGTCATCATTTTTCTTTCTACCGCAGGGGTAATATTCCTGCATCGCCGTCTACCTGGCAATGGGGGTCATTCCGAGGTTGGAGGTAAGGGATTACCGGCACCGGTAAGGGTGCCAATGCCGGTAATCCCTTACCTCTGTATTCCGAGTTCCCTTTGTGGGTCCTTCCTTAACTCCTGCTTTTAGCAGGAGTTAAGTACGGGACCCGCAAAGGTACCTCGGAGGTAATTACTGTACCGTAATTTACGGTGCCGTAATTACCTCCTTCCCCATTCCCATTGAGCCCTATGGGGCAGAAATGGGAATGGGGAAGGGCAAAAGGTGAATGGGGAATTACCGTTCCCTCCAACCCTGGAATGGACCGGTAATTACTCCATTCACCATGCCGGATTTGGGACGGTTTCGGAGGCAACCATGGAGCTAATTACTCCATGGTTAGCTCCAAACCCGGAATGAGGCCCAATGTCCTTAACCTGCTCACATAGGGTGGGGGAGACACCCCCCTCTGACCGTGTGACACTCCTTCATGCCAATCTGATTGTATGCGTAACTCCGATGCTTTAGGTGCAGACACAGTAGAATCCAACCATCTTATTCCCTTTCCCCTAGAGAAGCGTCTTTCGTGACTTCTCTCATCTTCTCTTTTTTCACATTCTTCTCTTTCTGCGTCTGATATTGTCTGTGCCAACTCATGCAACTTCTCTCATCCTCCTCATTTCTATTTAGAGTCAGCCTATCTAAGGACAGCTCTCTACGTCTGCTACTTCGAGAGGCGTCCTCAGTATCATACAACTGAGTGCTCTCAAGACCCTCATCCTCTCCTTTTCCATGGGGTTTTCTAGCCCCAGCTCATCACATATTCTATCGTTTGTCTCTCTGATGCTTCTGGTGTCGAAGTCATCTTCTAGATTTGCTCTGGACGTGCCTGGTACTGAATCATACTCAGGAAATAATTCTTCTATATCTTCCCAGTCTACTACTGGATCAGGTATTTTAACCTCTCTTTCCAGATATTCGAGATCCTGTGCTCTCTGTCTTCACTTACATTCTGTGTCGTCATCAAATTCTCGACACTTCCTCGCTACCTCTCTGACCCTATCTTCCTCTTGCTTCCTCGCATCTCTTCGTTCATTTGCCCTACGCATTTCCTCATCACTTTGTCTTTTTATTCCCTTCTCCCGTATTTGTTGTTCTTCTTCTTCTATTCTCCTTTGTTCTATTCTTTCCTGATCATCAGCTGTTTTCTGCTTCTGACTGCGTTTTCTTTGTTGGTCTGCCTTTTCCTGTTTTCTGACCTGCTCGTCATGATATAATTGCTCTCGTTTCTGTCTATCTTTTTTCCTAACCCCTTTATCTCTTAATCATTTTTCCTTTACCTTCTCTTTCCCTTCTAATTCATCTTGTTCTCCCCTTTGTCTCATATCCTCAATGCCTTTACCATGGAGTTTCAATAATATTCTAACCTCACATCCATTTGTTCTGTGTAAATGCTATCTCATCAGTCCTATCCTCATCTCCTTTCCATCTCTTTATCTCTCTTCCCGTACCTAGAGATATACTTGCTTGTGCTTGATCTCCTTTCTCCTTCTCCCGTCTCTTCTTGTCCTTCGGGATTTTGGAGGTAATATCTCTTTCTCTGTCCTTTTCTGGGCTTTCGTCACTACTTTGCGTAGGTGACTCATATGACGGGTTGTTATATCCCGTGGCTGCTTTAACTTCCCTCAGCGGGTATAATCCTTGTCTTTGCTAGCTTTGCTTTTTGTTTCAGCTGGGGCGGGTGCTGCAGAAGGCTCTTCACCCCCCTCTGTGCATATATTTAGTATCCAATCTAACAGTGACTCCTCCTCCTTTTTTTCTTCGTACATCTTCCAAAATTCTAAACTAGCCAGGCGTTTGTCTAACTTGTTCCCATATATGTGGCATGTAAGTATGGTGTCATGTGCTGCAGGACCGTTTTAGATAGCAATCCTCCTTTGGGGCCATGTTTAAGCTTAGGTGCATGCTTCGGCAACTGTTTGCACAAGTGTATCAATGGGGTAATGTCTTCACTTCTTAACCTGTTTATCCTCTCCTTTTATAACACTTTATTATACTTTACGTTTCACAAACAAAATCAACAATATGAGCGAGAACCAATCGTCGCAAGCTCCAATCCAATTTTTTCAGCAATAATTTTACTTTTACTTTTGTTAACAAAACCATCAATCCATGGCATGCAACATTTTGTCTCTACAATCGTGCAATTTGTATCCTATTTCAAAAAAGTTTTTTACCTTATGAAGTCATAGATAAACTAAAACACATAAAACAGACAGACAGACTCTGGCTGGCCACACAAATGTCATGCCATCTGCTTCCTCAGATGCATCCAGCCCCTATTTGTATTCTGACGTGGAATTGAAGCCCATTTCTTTCAGATCATCTTTAATCAATCTGGTCTCCTACGTCATCCTATCAATCAGGACTTTAAATGAAGGCTTCTTCTAGCGCTCTTTAAAACCTAGGCACTGGGCGTATACTCTTATCACGGCCACACTCACAATATCTCTTTATATTACTGGACACACTTGAGTCAATTTTTTCCCATTATATATACATTTATGTTACACTTTTACTCTGATGTTATTTTTGTCCCACCTCCCTCCGTTACCTTCCCTTTACTTGTTTTTAAGGCATGCAAGCTTTTGCCAAAACATTCACAGGGTAATTCATAGAAATTCACACAAAAGTGGCGCACGCGGCTGGCGCACAGTGTCCCCGTGCGATACACTGCGCCAGCTGCGTGCAAAAAAATCCTTTTCATCGCACAGCGTATTCATGGATTTTAGCCTCAGAAACCAGCCGTGGCGCAGAGTGGCACAGCGACCCTGCAGCAGCGCCAGTTACGCCCCCAAGAACGCCCTCGCGCAAGGAAAAGCCTTCAAAATTCCCAAATCATCGCAAAGGGCTGCGCTAACCCTGGACCAGTTCACAGGGCTGCCAAACAGCAAACGCCAAGCGGGGAACGTGTATTTCAGTGGTTCGCGGGAAGTTTCACACGCGATTGTCCTGGGTACGTGTACATCAGGGGTGCGTGGGAAGTAACACACGCGATTCCATCAGGGGACGTGTATTTCAGGGGTGCGCAGGAAGTATCACACGCGATTCCATCAGGCTACGTGTATTCCAGGGGTGCGCGGGAAGTATCACACGCAAAAGCAGCATGGCACGTGTATTTCAGGGGTGCGCAGGAAGTATCACACGCGATTCCATCAGGGTACGTGTATTCCAGGGGTGCGCGGGGAGCACCACATGTGAATTGCACGTGTGGGTCCTCCCAGGTGTTCCCTCTACACCCTCCACGGCCCCTGTAGGCGGCCCACACCACAGGGGCCTACCCTGCACATGTCCCGCAGGCAGCCCATCCACCATGCCCATGCCCCCCAGCCAATCCACATGTTACCTTGCACTACTGCCCACCAACGCATGTCCCCCTGCACCCCCAGCCCCCAGGGGCACCCTCCACCAGGCCACCACTCATGTCCAACTCATGTCTCCCAGCACCCCCACCTCCCAGCAGTGCAGGGCAACCTCCACCAGGCCCCCATCTTGTCTCCCACCACCCCCACCTCCCAGCAGTGCAGGGGCACCCTCCACCAGGCCCCCACTCATGTCTCCCATCACCCCCACCCCCCAGCAGTGCAGGGCACCCTCCACCAGGCCCCCACTCATGTCCAACTCATGTCTCTCATCACCCCCACCCCCCAGCAGTGCAGGGCACCCTCCACCAGGCCCCCACTCATGTCTCCCATCACCCCCTCCCCCCAGCAGTGCAGGGCACCCTCTACCAGGCCCCCACTCATGTCCAACTCATGTCTCCCATCACCCCCATCCCCCAGCAGTGCAGGGCACCCTCCACCAGGCCCCGACTCATGTCTCCCAGCACCCCCACCCCCCAGCATCCAGGGGCACCCTCCACCAGGCCCCCACTCATGTCTCCCTGCACCCCCACCCACCAGCAGTGCAGGGCACCCTCCACCAGGCCCCCAATCATGTCCAACTCATGTCTCCCATCACCCCCATCCCCCAGCAGTGCAGGGCACCCTCCATCAGGCCCCCACTCATGTCCCCCTGCACCCCCACCCCCCAGCATCCAGGGGCACCCTCCACCAGGCCCCCACTCATGTCTCCCTGCACCCCCACCCCCCAGCAGTGCGGGGCACCCTCCACCAGGCCCCCACTCATGTCTCCCACCACCCCCACCCCCCAGCAGTGCAGGGGCACCCTCCACCAGGCCCCCACTAAAGTCTCCCATCACCCCCACGCCCCAGCAGTGCAGGGCACCCTCCACCAGGCCCCCACTCATGTCCAACTCATGTCTCCCATCACCCCCACCCCCCAGCAGTGCAGGGCACCCTCCACCAGGCCCCCACTCATGTCTCCCATCACCCCCACCCCCCAGCAGTGCAGGGGCACCCTCCACCAGCCCCCCACTCATGTCTCCCACCACCCCCACCCCCCAGCAGTGCAGGGGCAGCCTCCACCAGGCCCCCACTCATGTCTCCCACCACCCGACCCCCCAGCAGTGCAGGGGCAGCCTCCACCAGGTCCCCACTCATGTCTCCCACCACCCCCACCCCCCAGCAGTGCAGGGGCAGCCTCCACCAGGCCCCGACTCATGTCTCCCAGCACCCCCACCCCCCAGCATCCAGGGGCACCCTCCACCAGGCCCCCACTCATGTCTCCCTGCACCCCCACCCACCAGCAGTGCAGGGCACCCTCCACCAGGCCCCCAATCATGTCCAACTCATGTCTCCCATCACCCCCATCCCCCAGCAGTGCAGGGCACCCTCCATCAGACCCCCACTCATGTCCCCCTGCACCCCCACCCCCCAGCATCCAGGGGCACCCTCCACCAGGCCCCCACTCATGTCTCCCTGCACCCCCACCCCCCAGCAGTGCGGGGCACCCTCCACCAGGCCCCCACTCATGTCTCCCACCACCCCCACCCCCCAGCAGTGCAGGGGCACCCTCCACCAGGCCCCCACTAAAGTCTCCCATCACCCCCACCCCTCAGCAGTGCAGGGCACCCTCCACCAGGCCCCCACTCATGTCCAACTCATGTCTCCCATCACCCCCACCCCCCAGCAGTGCAGGGCACCCTCCACCAGGCCCCCACTCATGTCTCCCATCACCCCCACCCCCCAGCAGTGCAGGGGCACCCTCCACCAGCCCCCCACTCATGTCTCCCACCACCCCCACCCCCCAGCAGTGCAGGGGCAGCCTCCACCAGGCCCCCACTCATGTCTCCCACCACCCCGACCCCCCAGCAGTGCAGGGGCAGCCTCCACCAGGTCCCCACTCATGTCTCCCACCACCCCCACCCCCCCAGCAGTGCAGGGGCAGCCTCCACCAGGCCCCCACTCATGTCTCCCATCACCCCACCCCCCAGCATCCAGGGGCACCCTCCACCAGGCCTCCACTCATGTCTCCCATCACCCCCACCCCCCAGCAGTGCAGGGCACCCTCCACCAGGCCCCCACTCATGTCTCCCACCACCCCGACCCCCCAGCAGTGCAGGGCACCCTCCACCAGGCCCCCACTCATGTCTCCCATCACCCCCACCCCCCAGCAGTGCAGGGGCACCCTCCACCAGCCCCCCACTCATGTCTCCCACCACCCCCACCCCCCAGCAGTGCAGGGGCAGCCTCCACCAGGCCCCCACTCATGTCTCCCACCACCCCGACCCCCCAGCAGTGCAGGGGCAGCCTCCACCAGGTCCCCACTCATGTCTCCCACCACCCCCACCCCCCCAGCAGTGCAGGGGCAGCCTCCACCAGGCCCCCACTCATGTCTCCCATCACCCCACCCCCCAGCATCCAGGGGCACCCTCCACCAGGCCTCCACTCATGTCTCCCATCACCCCCACCCCCCAGCAGTGCAGGGCACCCTCCACCAGGCCCCACTCATGTCTACCACCACCCCCACCCCCCATCAGTGCAGGGGCAGCCTCCACCAGGCCCCCACTCATGTCTCTCATCACCCCCACCCCCCAGCATCCAGGGGCACCCTCCACCAGGCCCCCACTCATGTCTCCCATCACCCCCACTCCCCAGCAGTGCAGGGCACCCTCCACCAGGCCCCCACTCATGTCTCCCACCACCCCACCCCCCAGCAGTGCAGGGGCAGCCTCCACCAGGCCCCCACTCATGTCTCCCACCCCACCACCCCCACCCCCCAGCAGTGCAGGGGCAGCCTCCACCAGGCCCCCACTCAGGTCTCCCACCACCCCCACCCCCCAGCAGTGCAGGGGCAGCCTCCACCAGGCCCCCACTCATGTCTCCCATCACCCCCACCCCTCAGCATCCAGGGGCACCCTCCACCAGGCCCCCACTCATGTCTCCCATCACCCCCACCCCCCAGCAGTGCAGGGCACCCTCCACCAGGCCCCCACTCATGTCCAACTCATGTCTCCCATCACCCCACCTGCCAGCAGTGCAGGGCACCCTCCACCAGGCCCCCACTCATGTCTCCCATCACCCCCACCCCCCAGCAGTGCAGGGGCACCCTCCACCAGGCCCCCACTCATGTCCCCCTGCACGCCCACCTCCCAGCATCCAGGGGCACCCTCCACCAGGCCCCCACTCATGTCTCCCAGCATCCCCACCCCCCAGCACTGTGGGGCACCCTCCACCAGGCCCCCACTCATGTCTCCCAGCACCCCCACCCCCCAGCATCCAGGGGCACCCTCCACCAGGCCCCCACTCATGTCCAACTCATGTCTCCCATCACCCCCCCCAGCAGTGCGGGGCACCCTCCACCAGGCCTTCACTAATGTCCAACTCATGTCTCCCATCACCCCCACCCCCCAGCAGTGCAGGGCACCCTCCACCAGGCCACCACTCATGTCTCCCAGCACCCCCACCCCCCAGCATCCAGGGGTACCCTCCACCAGGCCCCCAATCATGTCCCCCAGGACCCCCACCCCCCAGCATCCAGGGGCACCCTCCACCAGGCCCCCACTCATGTCTCCCTGCACCCCCACCCCCCAGCAGTGCAGGGCACCCTCCACCAGCCCCCCACTCATGTCTTCCACCCCCCCCACCCCCCAGCAGTGCAGGGGCACCCTCCACCAGGCTCCCACTCATGTCTCCCACCACCCCCACCCCCCAGCAGTGCAGGGGCAGCCTCCACCAGGCCCCCACTCATGTCTCCCATCACCCCCACCCCCCAGCATCCAGGGGCACCCTCCACCAGGCCCCCACTCATGTCTCCCACCACCCCACCCCCCAGCAGTGCAGGGGCAGCCTCCACCAGGCCCCCACTCATGTCTCCCACCACACCACCCATAGTGCAGGGCACCCTCCACCAGGCCCCCACTCATGTCTCCCACCACCCCCACCCCCCAGCAGTGCAGGGGCACCCTCCACCAGGCCCCCACTCATGTCTCCCACCACCCCCACCCCCCAGCAGTGCAGGGGCACCCTCCACCAGGCCCCCACTCATGTCTCCCATCACCCCCACCCCCCAGCAGTGCAGGGCACCCTCCACCAGGCCCCCACTCATGTCTCCCACCACCCCCACCACCCAGCAGTGTATGTCAGATGCAAGTTGCCCACGTCGTGTAGCCGAAGAGTTCTTCCTCCTGATGGAACCCTCTGGCTCCAGGAATAGACAGCCAGAGCGATCAATCAGAGGAAAGAAAGGATGCCAGATGAGACCCAGACGACCCAGATGAAGACACGTGCCGCAGGAGTTGTTATCGGTGAAGTCAGGATGGAACGAGTGGCCGAGGACAGGCGTTGGATCTGCAAGTGAGGGGTTAACACAACACAGAAAGTATAACCAACCGCCCTTCTGACCAGACCCGAACACAACAGTTTAAGAATGCAATACGTGTTGATCAAATTCCAATAACAACCCCCTTCCCATGCGAGACTATGGATTACCGTGTTTTTATCCTGATCAACGCCGGGGAGAGTCAGGTGGAAAAAGGGAAGGGAAGCAAATCCGAAGTCCACAATCCAGAATCCAAGAAAAGCCCAACCACCTACCCCGCCGGCACGAGGACGCCTAATACACACTTGTTGGTGTACGTAGCAAGGAAATCCAAGTATCAAGTGTGAACACTCCAAAAAGTTCGAGTTCCAAAGTTCAACAATCCAAAAGTTCGAAAAGTTCCAAAGTTCAACAATCCCAAAATTAACCAGGCGCAATCCAGGTGAGAGAGGATCCAGAAGACAAACGAAGTGTAACCAAAACAAATGGGCGAAGGCAAAGATGTCTGTGAGCAGTCCGAGGTCGAAGCACGATGCAGGCAACAAACAATAACAAGGCAGTCCAGAATCAAAGCCAGGTAACGGTCCGGGTCGAGGAAACGAGGCAATCAGGAACACAGGAGGGAAGGGGGGGGGGGAGGGTACTGCAACAGGGGTTCAAGGGAACAGGATACAATGCACAAGGTACGAAGCGCCACCAATTCTCAATCAGAAGCACCGATACGAAGTGAAGGCGGTGCCTAAAAAGGAGAGGTCACATGACAGCGTTCCGTGGCTTCCAGCGTCGGCCGTAGGAAACGCTGAGAGGACGCCAGCGTTGCCATGCCAACTTCCAGGCACCTGGTTGCAGCGTTCTTAAAGGGCTATGCAGCCGTTTCTTAGCACTGCTTGCACGCCTGTACATGACAGTATCCTCCCTCAAAGGGGGTCTCACCCCCCGAGCAGACCAGAAACGAGACAAAAGGGCCGGAGCATGGACGTTCACCGCAGGTTCCCACGTACGGTCCTCGGGTCCATAGCCCTTCCAATCGACCAGATAGAGACACCTGCCCCTTCGAACCTTGGTATCCAAGATCGCACCCACCTCGAATTCATCAAAACCGCGCACCTTAATCGGCGGAGGACGAGCAGGTAGTCTGGTAGATGGGTGGCATGGTTTCACTAGAGAGACATGGAATACCGGATGTACCTTCCATTTAGTAGGAAGGGCCAATCGGAGGGCAGCAGGGTTAATAACCTGCAGAATGCTGTAGGGACCCACAAACCGAGGTAACAAGGCTCGTCGACCATGCAAGCGTAGGTTCTTTGTGGACAGCCAGACCTTCATCCCTGGTTGGTAGCTAGGAGCCGGGGAGCGATGTGCATCTGCAGAAGACTTAGTACGTGACTGGGCCTGTAGTAGCTGATTCTTGACCATAGCGTGGGTATCTGATAGATTCCTAAGACAACCAGAGGCAGCCGGATTGTGTAACGGCCAATTAGCAATACTGGGCAAAGAACGGGGGTGTTGGCCATACAAGGCAAAGAATGGAGATACACCTGTCGCCATGTGCAGAGAGTTGCTGTAGGCGAACTCCGCCAGTGGTAGAACGGAAACCCACGTATCTTGGCGTTGGAGGGTAAGACATCGTAGATACTGCTCCATAGTGGCATTCAGCCTCTCAGTTTGCCCATCAGTTTGTGGATGGTATGCACTGGAGTACCTGCCGTCTATACCCAGCGTCGTAGTCAATGCTCTCCAAAAGCGAGAAGTGAACTGTGGTCCCCGGTCCGTAACGAGAATGGAGGGCAGACCAAATCTTCGGTAGACGTTCTTCAAGAACAGCTCTGCCAAAACAGGAGCAGAAGGAATCCCTTGGCAGGGTACAAACAAGGCTGATTTTGTGAAGTAGTCCACGACCACCCATATAGTGTCATAGCCGTCGACTACTGGAAGCTCTACTACGAAGTCCATAGAAACCATAAACCAAGGTCTATCTGGTATAGGCATGGGTTGTAGTACGCCCACAGGTTTGCCCGGTGGATGTTTGCACTGCGCACAAGTGGCACAAGAGACAATATATTCCCTAACGTCGTGTGACATGGAGGGCCACCAGCACCACCTTCTCAAAAGGTCGATAGTTTTCCCAGTACCTGGATGTGCAGCTACCGCTGAATCGTGACACCATTGTATGGCTATGTGTCTTGTGTCGGAGTCAGGTACATATATTTTACCCTTTTTATAAGGCAATGGCCCTCATTACGACCCTGGCGGAAATCGAAAAACGATGGCGGAAATGCAATACCGCCATCGAATACCGCTCGGTGCGATTATGACCCGTCACCGTAAAGTACGATGCCATTAGCGACACCGTAGTGAACGCCAACGCTAACTGCACCAAGTACGCGCACGCGCACCATGCAAAACCGTAATTACCACCATGGCGCAACGGTACGCGAATTCTGACCCTAGCGGACATTTACTTAACGCCATCAAGCATGGCGGAAAGTACCATTCCGCCATGGTGAGAATTACGGCATCGTGAACCAACCGTAAATGGCCCTACTGAGTGCCTGTACACCACTCCCTGCCCACATTGCACAACTCCTCGTAGGTGCAATGAAGTTACACAATGCAACCAGTGAAATGTACAAGTCACCCATGCATGCCAACGAACAAATGAATGTAGGGGCTCCAGGTGCCTTGTGAGTGGCCATCCATATTTGGCATGTCACCATTGCCGTACTGATGCAGCACAGGCATGTGAAGGTTCAAGTACAGCAATATGAACAGAAATATGAGACAAAACAACTACAGGCCCCCATCGCTTGACACCAGTGTAAGGCAACATTCAAAGCAGTATCCTGAGGGAGACTGCACCAGCCCTGTACTCTTGCCAGTAAACAAACCAACCATCAGCATAAGCATGTACCACACAAGTTGGCAGAGTGACTGAGCAGCCAGGCTCATCTCAAGAGGGGCCAATGTGAGCTGCAGGGCACAGATGGCACGAATACAGAAGCTATTCCAATGGACATGACCTCAGTCTCCCTCCAAGAAACGCACGCAAACACAGGCACCTGTGACCAGCCATTTTCTGATAATCACATCATTCCACCAATCCACCTGGCTGACCGGCATCTGTTACACAAAAGCTAATCCCCCGCCCCTGAGCATGACATCATTAAAACAGTCATAATGGCAGCCCCTATCCCTGACCTTACTGGGCTTCGTAGGCAAACGCGGCCAGTACAGTACCACGCAACTATACTCAGAAGCCGGAACCCAATGCAGATCTTCTCACAATACATCGCTCCACAAATAGGAATATGCTACATTACTTGCAAAGAATAACGCTACACGGTTAATATCAGAATAAAATTTTAATCCACATCAAATTCACCAAGCCCATACAGCTATTAGGTCATAAACTCCAAAATATTATTCATTACTGTGGGCTGCATCCGCAATAAATGACCAGCTTCTTCTTGTGTGACGCCCTGTTCCTTCATGGTACACAGGGGCTACATTCACGTTCAAAAAGGCAACATGGAAGCGCCTAGAACCGCAGGGCCATCCCATTAGGTAGGCACTAGTCCAGCTGAAAGCTTGATATGTTGCTCCTAGCCACTAGTACTGCGTAAGGGCATGTGGCCCATTGGCGATCGTCCCATAAGATCGTAATGGTGCTCCACTGATTAACTCGAAGCAGCAGGTGTCGGGAGTAAAAGCCATCTGCAGGAGTGGCATACAGATGGCAGCGGCAAAAGGGGAGGAGATACCTGCCACCCAAATGAAATTAAAAAAAATAGTATGGGCATCAGAACTTCATTTGTATTACTCACTTCAATGATCACACTAAATCTACAGCCATATGCATGCTAGCCCACTCAAAAGGATTATTTCCACCCAAAAATCACTTGCGAATCATAACTATATACATCGAGGTGAAAACACTATTACAAACGAGTGTTTGTGTGCATGCGTCTGTTAAAACAGAATCCATTAGATGGGATTAGTAACGTGCATAGACACAAGTGTTTGAAGGCGCGTCGAGACAGGGAGGGTTCAACAAGGGCAGATAGACGATGGTCCCACTATGGCAGCTCTGCATCACATAGCGCAGGGGAAGGGGATAGATTCCAAAAAGCCATGTACATGGCAAACTCTCAATTAAATCATCTGTCCATGCATCCATACATCATTCCCTCATCCCGGTATAAAAACGCCTGATTATTTACTCACATAACATTTGAAATGTCCATTGAGTCTGTGTGTAATGCAGTCTGCAAAATCCACTGTGCTCCAGGCCGGAATAATAGTGTTGTGAAGTAACATGTATTTGGGAACGTCCTGCCTAATCGTCCACTACGCTATTGCGCATCCCATACTATTCATATCAATCATTGCATTCTCGCCATGGCCCCTGTCCCAAGGACATTAAACAATAGAACGTTATATTTGCAGTCAGACCTGTGGGCGTCTCCTCGCCGCTAGCTGAAAACCAAAAGCGCTGTCCTTCGAATTCCTCATTTGCAACATCACGTCGAAAAGGCATCTGTGACCGCTTGAAATCACAAATTCATCCATGTAGTGCGACAGTGTGTGAAAATGGCAACTGGCTTCACTCACAAATGGGACGCCCCGCCCGTCGGTGAACCTCGGTACAGTGCTGCATGAGGGTCCACCGTTAATTGAGTACTACATTCCACTGACCCTTCACAAGTTTGTTCGCGACTGCAAAGATAGTATGTGAAACAATGGGACCATAGCAGAATGAACATATCAACCAATATTTCACTGCCATCGGGATTAAATACATGATTGTAATAGCAAGATGCCATGCGTCAAATTGCAGCGTTGTGTGCGGGACGTGCACGCCCAAAGGGGATTGCAGCTGGCACAGGTGGAATGAATCACCACAGGTGGAGGCTATACAGCCTGAAAACACATAAATTGCACACCCAACCCCCTCCCACAACCACACCCACTCCAAAATGCTACCAGCAGGACTAGCGATGTTGGCCCTGGGGGACCTGATAGCACTGCAAGTACTCCAACTTCAAGAAGAAGACGAACACCAACTACTACAACAACCGGCCGCACAGAGGAGACGCAGGAGGAGGAGGAGGGCAAGGCAGGGCCAGCAAGGCCCACCAGCACAGCCACTACCACCACGCAGGCAGCCCGCAATCGCACGCCTCCGAGCTCATCCGTTCAACCTCACTGCTGAGCAGATCCACACCCTCTACCGTTTGGACCGGGACACCATAACCGCCATTGTGGACATGACACACGATGACCTTGTCAGCATGATAGATAGCCCAACCGCCATCCCACCCCTACTGAAGGTGGTGTCTGTACTCCACTTCCTGGCCACAGGCACCTACCAGCACACAGTCGGACAGTTGCATGGCATTTCACAGCCACTGTTGTCACGGACACTATTGCAAGTGCTCGATGCCCTCCTGAAGCACGCAGACGACTACATCTCTTTACCACGCTCGGAGCAGGAGATTACAAACACAAAAGTGGGATTCCATGCACTTGCCGGCATACCGGGTTGCATTGGTGCCATCGACTGCACCCATGTGGAATTGGTTGTCCCACATGCCATGGAGGCCCAGTACCGCAACCGGAAACAATATCATTCTCTTAATGTACAAATGGTGTGTGACTCCAACAGGATCTTTACACATTGTTGTGCACGATTTCCTGGATCAACCCATGATTCTATGGTCTTGAGGAACTCTACAATACCACGCTACATGGAGCGACATGCAGGGAACAGATCCTGGCTACTCGGTGAGTCTCATTTCATGCATGATAATGTGGGGTATGTGATGCGGCAATGACCTGGCAGGAAGGGGGGGGATGCGTACGTAGCAATGTCATTCCACAAACATCCTTTATTGTCCACATACAGGTGATGCCGGGTATCCACTGAAGAGATGGCTCCTTACACCACTCCGGAACCCACAGAACCAGCATGAGGAGGACTACAACCATGCCCACTCACGTACCCGTGTAGTCATAGAACAGGCATTCGGCCTACTGAAGGCTCGTTTCCGCTGCCTCAGCAGGTCTGGCGGGGCACTCCTGTACCGCCATGAGAAGGTTGTAAAGATGGTCATGGCATGTGTCATGCTACACAACATGTGTGTACGTAGAAATGTGCCCATGCCCCCTGACGCAGAACTGCAAGCACCTGAAGATGGTCATGATGAGGGTGGGGATGTGGCAGCACCTCAAGGAGTCTGCGAGGCACAGGAGGCCCGTGAAATTCGTCAGAATATCATAGATTCATGCTTCTAGCACTCACGCCTGGTGGCTGATACATGGACACGGGACTTGTGGCACTGTGTGTGTCTGGAACATGCACAATGTGGACTGTACGCCTATAAATGCCTCGTACACAAAGATCAATGTCCACACATCTCATTGGATGATTATGGAATGTTTATGGCATATGTGAAATTATATTACACACCCCATCGACCCGCCACCCAAGAAAGCCCAACACCCCCTCCACCCTCCTACCTCCCCCCCGAACACCAGTGTCCAAAGATGCTCATTGTCAGTGGGCAGACGCTATTGCAAGCCCCCTCTCCGGGTATCAGGGGCACCCCTGCCTGTGGAGCGCAGGTTCCTCCCAGATCTACGTTGGCGGCTGCCCTGGACGGAACTTGCAACGGATGATGTCTCTGCCTGCTCACGTCCATGCATGTCCCTAAGGGTTTGTGAGAGCTCAGTGAGCACACGGCGCACAGCGGCAAGTTCACCACATACGTCTTTGGACGTCGCATGCAGTTCCCCCCTCAGGCTCTCGGTGCTTCTCTCCATTTGTACCCTTAGTGTCTCTGTACTTCTCTCCATTTCTACCCTTAGTGTCTCTGTACTTCGCTCCATTTGTGCCCTAAGTGTCTCAGTAGATGTTTCTATGGCTGCCTTAGAACCCCCACATTCATCAGCATGCTCCTTGAGGAGCGTGGCCAGTTGCTGCTGTTGCACGATCACCTGGTCGAGGGACTGTTGCCTCTGCTGGGCCATGGCCATTTGCGGTGGTGTCACAGAGGGGCTGATCACCTCATGTTGCCTTGCCACAGGGCTTGTGGGGGATGGCCAGTCGTCGTCTTGTGGGTGCCCCTGCGTGGTATCCTCATGGTGTACGGGATGAAACAAACAGGGGGATTGAGACAGGTCATGGATGGGTTCTACATCGACAGCACCGTTTTCTGTGTCGGAGCATGCTGCCATTAGTGCAGTGTCACCTATGGTGCTGCTGCCACCAGAAGCAGTGCCTTCTGTGGCATCCATTGGGGGGACCTGTGGTGCTGCTGTTGTGGGCATGCTGGCTGCTGGGGTGCCTGTTGAAGTCCCCTCCTGTGTGCTGCCACTTGATTTGTGCTGCTGCCGTGTCTTGATCCGTGCAGCTGAGGTGGAGGGTCTTTGGCCGTTGGTCTTGGCCCTCTTTGCAGGTGTGCTGGTAGGGGTGTCCTGAAGCTCGTCATTTGAATCGGACCCTGTGGTGGAGTAAAGGAGGGCGAGCGTTATTTATGGGTCTGTGGAAATTGGAATGGCAATGTATTGCATGCATTGGGGTGGTACCTGAGGTTGATTTGGGTCAGGGCCTTGGAGGTGGTTTCATTTTTGTGTGGATTGAGGATGCAGTTGTTTTGCAGCCTGCAGTTAGGGTGTGCATGCTGCACGTGTAGAGGGTGTTTTTGGGATTTTTAATTATTTATGTATTTGATGTGTCTTTTAAAGTGCGCTATCAGGCCAATGTATGTGGACGTTCTCCTGGACATGTGTTTCTGTTGCACTATGTGGACACATGGTACTTCACATGATTGGACATTGTGGATTTAGCATTGTTTTATTTGGCCCACCTACCTGATTCTTCGGATGTCTGCACTCCTTTCTCCATCCCTCCGACTCCCTCTATACTCTCCATTCCAATGGTGGAGGCACAGATTTCTTCCCAGGGGGTCAACTTGATGGGTGATTCCGATCCTCCCCCGGTAGCTGTGGCAATGTTACGGTTGGCTGATAGTATGCTCCGTACGCGTATCCGCAAGTCGTCCCATCGCTTTCTGCATTGCTGTGGGTTGCGGGTGCGGTCCCCACCGCACTTACCCGCTGTGCCACCAGGGCCCATATGGCCTTCTTGTTCGCAAGTGCCGTCCTGGTCATTTGCGTCGAGAAGACGATGGCAGCATTCTCCTGGAGGGTCTCTGTGAGCACGGTGAGTTCCTCATGGGAGAAGTGGACCTGCCGCTTGCGGTCGCACGCTTTTTTAGCAACTTTTCCCATTTTGATTGTTTTAACTAGGGTGGCTAACGGGTTGGGATGTGTCTCAGGGTAGGGTTTTCAATGGTTGTGTTGGGATTCTGATTTTATAGGTGTACGGCGTGCTGTTTCCCGTTCCGGCCCCATGTTTTTATTTCCGTTTCCGTATATTTACGGTCACCGTATTTTGCGATTACCGCTCATTACGGTGACCGCTATGATGGGTGGCGGAATTGCACCTAGGGCACCATACGACGGCGGTGAGGGGCGTTTTGGGGAGATTTCCTCCATCGCGGACTTTGCACATCCGCCATGGCGTAATGCTCGTGCCCGATGGGTCAGAATTAGCCGCACTTTACTCCATCGTGCAATGGCGGAAACGCTATTTACGCTATGGCGGTCAGGTCAGTTACTTTCCGCCAGGGTCGTAATGAGGGCCAATGAATGGATGATCTGCAATCCCATGCTAGCAATCTCGGAGGGAGTGGTTCTCACTCACTCTTGGATCCTTGTTTTCAGAGAGGGGCGCAAGGTACACCCACACACCACTTGATTATGTAATAGAAGGGCGCCCTTGAGCTCAGATGGTTCAGGGACTCCATGGATACGGGAGAGAGCATCCGCCTTCGAAATCAGAGACCCAGGGCGATAGGTAATGGTGAAGTTGAACATGGCAAAAAATTCATGCCACCTGTCATGGCGTGCAGTTGTACACTTCACTGATTGCAGCGCCAAGAGATTTCGGTGATCAGTAAACACTTGAACCGGTTCGGAGGACCCCAGAAGATGATGTCTCCATACCATAAAGGCGTCCCTCACTGCTAACAATTCCCGTTCTGTGATCGTATAGTTCCTCTCATAAGAGGTGAGTTTTCTGGAGTGATACGCAACAGGATGTAAACCAGTGGACTCTGGGCAAAGTTGGGACAGGATGGCTCCCAGTGCAACATCTGACGCATCTGCTTCTACAATGAAAGGCAAAGACGGATCTGGATGTTGAAGGACGGGAGCAGTGGTAAAAGCAGACTTTAAGGTCTCAAAAGCCCGTTGAGCGTCCTCGTTCCATTTAAACAAGCATTTGGTGCTGGTTAGTTTAGTTAGTGGAGAGGCAATGGCTGAGAAGTCTTGGATAAACCGCCAATAGAAATTTGCAAAACCTAGAAAGGATTGCAGGGCCTTCAAGGTACTAGGACAAGGCCACTCCAATATCGCGGTAACCTTAGACTGGCTCATCTGCACTCCCCGGCTAGTGATATCATAGCCTAGGAACTCCACCTCGGTTTCATGGAACCTGCATTTGTCCAACTTGGCATACAAGTGGTTCTCCCTTAAACGTTGCAAAACGTTAGAGACATGGACGACGTGAGTGTCAACTGAAGGAGAGTAGATCAGGATGTCGTCTAGATAAACGACTACATATTGGTCTAGCATGTCATGAAATACATTGTTGATAAAGTATTGGAAGGTCGCTGGAGCGTTACACAGGCCAAAGGGCATAGCGCAGTATTCGAAGAGGCCATATTTGGTTTTGAAGGCAGTCTTCCACTCGTCGCCTTCGCGAATCCGTACGAGATTGTAGGCCCCCCTCAAATCCAGTTTAGTGAACACCTTAGCTGCACCCAATTGGTCCAATAAGACTCAAATCAGAGGTATCGGATATTGATTCCTGATCGTGACAGCATTCAAAGCACGGTAATCGATGCAGGGACGCAGGTCCCCCTCCTTTTTAGGGACAAAGAACATGGGTGAGGCAGCAGGTGAACGGGAAGGACGAATAAAGCCGGTACTCAAGGATTTGTCAATATACTCCTTCAAAATCACGTCCTCCTTAGGGGTCAGGGAATATATCCGCCCAGACGGAATCTTGGCTCCAGGAATCAGTTCAATGGGGCAATCATAGGGCCTGTGTGGCGGAAGTACCTCTGCCCCACGTGCGTCGAATACGTCCTGATATTCCCTGTACACCATAGGAAGGACAGTGTTGACTACTGCCCCCACAGTACGGGTAGTTTCAGCGAGAGCATGACTTGGACTGGTGGTCTCTGAACTGATAGTTAGGCACTTATTTTCACAGTATTCCGAGAGAAAACATACCTCCCCAGAATGCCAGTCCACAGAGGGATTATGCAATTTTAACCATGGTAAGCCAAGAATGAATTTGAACTGCGGTGCCGCAATGAGGTCAAAATATATGCTCTCTTGATGACCGCAGTCTGTGATCATGGTGAGATCAGTGGTCCGCTCCGTCACTAACCCAGAGACCAAGGAAGAGCCATCCACCGAATTCACCACTTCAGGACATGTCTTATGCCTAACCGGCAAACCCAAATCCCGGGCATAAGCGGCATCCACGTAGTTCCCCGTGGCTCCTGAGTCCAAGACCATCATCACGGCCCATTTCTCAGAACCGGGGAACGACAGGGAAACAGACAGACAATAAGGACTGTAAACTGTGGGATCTATCGAAGAACCACCCGGCATCTGGACCCCTTCAGTCACCGGGTTTTGGCGTTTCCCTGTTTCTTGGTGGGTTTTTTGGTACATTCTCGGAGTAAGTCGTCTGATCCTCCGCAGTAGAAACATAGGCCGTTCTTCTTCCCGAGTTCCCTAACTTCTGCAGACAAAGGAGTTCTAAGTGCCCCGATCTGCATGGGTTCCGTGGACCCAGCGGCAGGTAAAGGAACGGAGAGAGCAACAGGAGGAGCCATTCTCTTTTCACCCCTCCGTGCTGCTTGTCGGGAATCGATTTGGAGAACCATATCCAATAATTCCGAAAAAGCTGTAGGGATTACCGGGACGGTGGCCAGTGTATCTTTTAGGGAGTCGGACAGCCCCTTATAGAAGAGAGAAGCCTTCTTTTCTTCGGGCCAACCGGTTTCCGCCACCAACTGATTGAACTTGGCTAGATAAGACAAGAGAGGCAAACTGCCTTGTTGGAGACCGAGCAGTTCCAAATCAGTAGCTTGTGTGGCGTAACGTGTGTCGAACACACGACTCATAGCCTCAATTAGGGCATCACAATTGTAAAGAAGATGGCTGCCATCTTCCAACAACGGATTGGCCCAAGCAGCCGCGGTACCCCCTAAATGGGATAACAGAAACGCCGCCTTGGTCGTGGAATCCGGAAAAGAGGCAGGACGGCACAGAAAATGCAGTCTACATTGGTTCAAAAAGGTCCTATAGGTCTTGGGGTCTCCATTGAACCGTTCCGGCGGAGCCAAAGGGAACTGGGCAGTCATATAAACTGGTCCAGCACCCTGTTGGGGAGGACCAGCACCTGCCCCAGAGACACTAGCCAAAGGAGGCGCAGCTGCCCCAAGGGGTTGAAACCCTGCTTGCAACTCATCAATGCGTCGCTGCGTGGCTGAATGAGCCGCAGTCATGTCATTGCGTAAGTCGGCCACCAATTGTAAAATATTGGTCAACGTCTCATTGGCATCCATATTAAGGGCTTCTGATTATGTCAGATGCAAGTTGCCCACGTCGTGTAGCCGAAGAGTTCTTCCTCCTGATGGAACACTCTGGCTCCAGGAATAGACAGCCAGAGCGATCAATCAGAGGAAAGAAAGGATGCCAGATGAGACCCAGACGACCCAGATGAAGACACGTGCCGCAGGAGTTGTTATCGGTGAAGTCAGGATGGAACGAGTGGCCGAGGACAGGCGTTGGATCTGCAAGTGAGGGGTTAACACAACACAGAAAGTATAACCAACCGCCCTTCTGACCAGACCCGAACACAACAGTTTAAGAATGCAATACGTGTTGATCAAATTCCAATAACAACCCCCTTCCCATGCGAGACTATTGCTTACCGTGTTTTTATCATGATCAACGCCGGTGAGAGTCAGGTGGAAAAAGGGAAGAGAAGCAAATCCGAAGTCCACAATCCAGAATCCAAGAAAAGCCCAACCACCTATCCCGCCGGCACGAGGATGCCTAATACACACTTGTTAGTGTACGTAGCAAGGAAATCCAAGTATCAAGTGTGAACACTCCAAAAAGTTCGAGTTCCAAAGTTCAACAATCCAAAAGTTCGAAAAGTTCCAAAGTTCAACAATCCCAAAGTTACCCAGACGCAATCCAGGTGAGAGAGGATCCAGAAGACAAACGAAGTGTAACCAAAACAAATGGGCGAAGGCAAAGATGTCCGTGAGCAGTCCGAGGTCGAAGCACGATGCAGGCAGCAAACAATAACAAGGCAGTCCAGAATCAAAGCCAGGTAACGGTCCGGGTCGAGGAAACAAGGCAATCAGGAACACAGGAGGGAAGGGGAGGGGGGTACTGCAACAGGGGTTCAAGGGAACAGGATACAATGCACAAGGTACGAAGCGCCACCAATTCTCAATCAGAAGCACCGATATGAAGTGAAGGCGGTGCCTAAAAAGGAGAGGTCACATGGCAGCGTTCCGGGGCTTTCAGCGTCGGCCGTAGGAAACGCTGAGAGGACGCCAGCGTTGCCATGCCAACTTCCAGGCACCTGGTTGCAGCGTTCTTAAAGGGCTATGCAGCCGTTTCTTAGCACTGCTTGCACGCCTGTACATGACAGTGCAGGGGCAGCCTCCACCAGGCCCCCACTCATGTCTCCCACCACCCCCACCCCCCAGCAGAGCAGGGGCAGCCTCCAACAGGCCCCACTCATGTCTCCCATCACCCCCACCCCCCAGCATCCAAGGGCACCCTTCACCAGGCCCCCACTCATATCTCCCATCACCCCCACCCCCCAGCAGTGCAGGGCACCCTCCACTAGGCCCCCACTCATGTCCAACTCATGTCTCCCATCACCCCCACCCCCCAGCAGTGCAGGGCACCCTCCACCAGGCCCCCACTCATGTCTCCCATCACCCCCACCCCCCAGCAGTGCAGGGGCACCCTCCACCAGGCCCCCACTCATGTCTCCCACCACCCCCACCCCGCAGCAGTGCAGGGGCACCCTCCACCAGGCCCCCACTCATGTCCCCCTGCACCCCCACCCCCCAGCATCCAGGGGCACCCTCCACCAGGCCCCCACTCATGTCTCCCAGCACCCCCACCCCCCAGCACTGTGGGGCACCCTCCACCAGGCCCCCACTCATGTCCCCCTGCACCCCCACCCCCCAGCATCCAGGGGCACCCGCCACCAGGCCCCCACTCATTTCCAACTCATGTCTCCCATCACCCCCACCCCCCAGCAGTGCAGGGCACCCTCCACCAGGCCCCCACTCATGTCCAACTCATGTCTCCCATCACCCCCACCCCCCAGCAGTGCAGGGCACCCTCCACCAGGCCCCCACTCATGTCCAACTCATGTCTCCCATCATCCCCACCCCCCAGCAGTGCAGGGCACCCTCCACCAGGCCCCCACCCATGTCTCCCAGCACCCCCACCCCCCAGCATCCAGGGGCACCCTCCACCAGGCCCCCACTCATGTCCCCCTGCACCCCCACCCCCCAGCATCCAGGGCACACTCCACCAGGCCCCCACTCATGTCTCCCTGCACCCCCACCCCCCAGCAGTGCAGGGCACCCTCCACTAGGCCCCCACTCATGTCTCCCACCACCCCCACCCCCCAGCAGTGCAGGGGCAGCTTCCACCAGGCCCCCACTCATGTCTCCCATCACCCCCACCCCCCAGCATCCAGGGGCACCCTCCACCAGGCCCCCACTCATGTCTCCCACCACCCCCACCCCCCAGCAGTGCAGGGGCAGCCTCCACCAGCCCCCCACTCATGTCTCCCACCACCCCCACCCCCCAGCAGTGCAGGGGCAGCCTCCACCAGGCACCCACTCATATCTCCCACCAACCCCACCCCCCAGCAGTGCAGGGGCAGCCTCCACCAGGCCCCCACTCATGTCTCCCATCACCCCCACCCCCCAGCATCCAGGGGCACCCTCCACCAGGCCCCCACTCATGTCCAACTCATGTCTCCCATCACCCCCACCCCCCAGCAGTGCAGGGCACCCTCCACCAGGCCCCCACTCATGTCTCCCAGCACCCCCACACCCCAGCATCCAAGGGCACCCTCCACCAGGCCCCCACTCATGTCCCCCTGCACCCCCACCCCCCAGCATCCAGGGGCACCCTCCACCAGGCCCCCACTCATGTCTCCCTGCACCCCCACCCCCCAGCAGTGCAGGGCACCCTCCACCAGGCCCCCACTCATGTCTCCCACCACCCCCACCCCCCAGCAGTGCAGGGGCACCCTCCACCAGGCCCCCACTCATGTCTCCCATCACCCTCACCCCCCCAGCAGTGCAGGGCACCCTCCACCAGGCCCCCACTCATGTCCAACTCATGTGTCCCATCAACCCCACCCCCCAGCATCCAGGGGCACCCTCCACCAGGCCCCCACTCATGTCCCCCAGCCAACATGTCATCACAATCTAGATCCCTGGCCCTTATGGTCAGCCTCCAAATGCCAAACACCCACCCGAGTATTGCATCCACC
Source organism: Ambystoma mexicanum (assembly GCF_040938575.1). Classification (NCBI taxonomy): domain Eukaryota; kingdom Metazoa; phylum Chordata; class Amphibia; order Caudata; family Ambystomatidae; genus Ambystoma; species Ambystoma mexicanum. The sequence continues at coordinate 1,212,497,687 of NC_090921.1, read as the reverse complement.
CACTTAGAAATGGCAATAACATGATAGAACCCCAATTGCAAGTTTGGAAATGAACACATGTCCCTCACATACACCCAATGGGTGTCAGTGAATGTCAAAACCCATATCATGATATGCATGAAACCAATGAGATGATACTACACATTGAAGTTTGAAGAAAAAATATGTATTAAAAGCAACATAAATTGAATCAAAAATAAACAAACAATAATGGAAATTTAAAAAAAATAAACAAGCATGTCCGTGAAATAATGCAAAACCACAAATCATAATCCAAAGGAAAGGTGTCCAAAGTCACAGTCCACAAAAGTAAATCCAATGGAAAATTAAAATCGAAAACCATTGCTCCATGGGTAAATCATAAAAAAAAATGAAAATCCAAAAGTCAACTATATACAGATAAACAATCCAGGGTCCATGATCCCAACAGAAGAAATGAAACCTACCTAATAACACTACCTAAAAAAAAAAAATATATATACAAAAATGTGGCCCATTGTCCAAAAGGTCCAAAAAAAATGCAAAACCAAAGGAAACCTAACACTAACTACAGAACTATTTACAAGGGCAGCGGGCTAGTCCGACGGCTCACTTCGGGATGTTCCGGGCCAGGGCACCAGGGCATCATCGAACTCCTGCTCAATGTCCCAGAGGCAGACCTCCTCCATGGCCCCGAGGGTCCGCAGGGCCGTCGACATGTTCACCCCCAACTCCCTGCGGATTGCCACGAGGCACTCGGCCCGCCTCAGGGCCATCCGCATGGAGTTCTCCGCCCTGACCATCGTGAGCCGTGCGTGCCTCTTCCGCCCGCTGCAGCTCCGCATCTATGGCATGGCCCAACCGCTGCCACACGGAAGACACTTCCCGTCCGGGGTCTTCCTGCCCTCTGGCCGATGCCTGCCCCTCCGATGTCGAAGGCCCCGAGCCATCATGGCTCCCACCACGTTGCTGCTGCTGCTGTGCCTCTGCCCGTGCACTGCCTCCTGCTGCCTGCACATCCTCCGCTGGCTGGGGTGCAGTCGTTGATGTGGCCACCCCTGCTGGACGTCCGACTCCCGACTGTGGCAGGGATGTCTCCTCCACCAGCTTGGCCGCACTGTCAGAGGCAGCTCCACAGGGCACCCAGGTGACTAATGGGTGGGAAGATGGCACGGAGGACAACTGGCGCATAGGGGGTTCAGTTGAGGAGGGGGTCTGAGCAAGCCCCATCAAACGGAGGAATCCGGCGTGGGTGACCTGTCCCAGTAGGCCGACGCGGTCAACGAGCCATTCGAGATGACGTGCAGTCTCCTCATGAAAAGACTGCAGGTCACCTCGCATGGTCCGTTGACGCAATGCCACACCAGTCAGGACAGGCTCAACCCGGACCCGGATAGCCACGTCCGCAGGCAGAGGAAGGCCAGTTGTCGTGTGCTCATCCCCTGCCTGAAAACGGGTCTGGACGTAGGCATCCCTGCTGGTGCAAGATGATGCAGTGACAGGATCAGGGACAGGATTGCACACAGGCACCTCCGCGGCAACCTGTGCTGCCTCCTGCCCCTGGTCCTGCACTGCACCACTACCACCAGTGGAATCCCCACCTCCAGACCCCGTCTCTGTTGCTTGCATGGCCTCCTCCTCCACCAAACCCCCACCAACCTGGATGACTCTGTGCCATCTTCCCCCGTTGGGCTCTGTGGGTCCCAGCTTCCCCTTCTGCTGCTGAGGAGTCCAACTCCGACCTCCGCCTCTTGGACCTCCCCCTGGCAGCTGCGGCCTGGGACGCGGCACCGGACTCCTCACTCCCCGACGAGATAACAACCTGGGAGGGGATCCGGGCCTTGCGTCTCCAGCTGGCGGAGCGATCCCCGCCGCTGTGCTCCACAGCACCTTCTCCGCCCTCTTCATCAGTTGACGCTGCAGACAGGGAGAAATAAAACACAGGCATCAGGGCAGTGTACAATGGACACATACACACATGACAGTTGCACATGAGTGGCATTGGCAAACCTCAGACATGGCATCACAATTGGCAACACACATGTCATTTCAACTTGCACACATGAGCCATACCACAGCCATATCGCAACTGCCAGCACCATCCATACACATACAACAGCATGAGCAGGCAAAGGTGAGCCAGACATCACATGCAACACAGGGAGTGCACTACACATGCACGCACACCACCACACTTGCATGCAAGTGTACACCTCAGCCAACTGTCGGTGTACAGATGGGCATCCATGTCACATCTGCCAATCAGGCTTCCACATCTCGCTGTCACATGCATCCATGTTGCATCACTGTTGCACCCTTGTCAAATACACACACACATGCACATGTACACAGTGCTGATACATGCAGCTGAAAACAACATACATGCGTGACATCACGAACATGCCTACTTACATAAACATTCATCCAAACATGTGTGCCCACACAACTGCATTTGGCATGCAAGCCTACACACACAAGCACCATCCATGTCTCACACATGACAGCCCTCGCATGTGTTAGCCTCACGGCCCTGTACACCCCCACCCATACTCAGCCCCATAGAAACAGATGTGCAACCTGCATACTACTAGCACATCACCACACGCACAGCTTACAATCATGATGCATGTACACTTACCGCTCGACTCCAGACGGGTCTGCCTCTCAAGGACCTGGACGTGGAGCGCTGGGGATATGCGTTCCAGGACCCTCATCTGATCTTCCGACAAGTGGCCCCGGCCCCCTTAGCAGCCGCTGCCTTCAAGAGGCGCCGGGACTTGTTGAGGGTCCTGGACCTGAAGTCCTCCCAGCGCTTCTTGACATGTTGGAAGTCGCGGACTGCCATCCCCTCCGCGTGGATGGCAGTCACGATGTCCGTCCAGATCCGAGTCCGTCCTTCCTTGTCGGCGCGCACACTTCCGAAGAGGGCATCATACTGCCCCAGGACTTGCTCCACCAGGACACCAACTTCCCTGGCACTGAAGCTGGTGCCCCTCTGCCTCTCTGGCCGGGGGTTGTCAGTGGTGCCAGATGTTGCGTCGCCCGACATGACAACCCCAGAGGCAGGAGTGGGTGGGCAATTGGGTCCTGGGGCTGGGCTGTGGAGCGATGGAATCCCAGTCGGGAGTCTTCAGTTCCAGCAGGGGTGGTCACAGCAACAGCACCCCTGGCTGATGTGCAGGCAGCAAATGGCAGGGCACGTGGGCAGCAGGCAGTCAGGCAGCAGCTGTTCTCCTGTCTCCGCAGACAGCGTACAATTCATCTTTTGGCGGGGGTGTTGCCAACGCGCACACGCGCATATTTTTCACGCTTTTGTTCCTGGCAGACGGTGAGTCGCACACGTATTTAACATCTGTGTTTGCCCCGTGTGTCGCATACCCCTTCAGAGGTCATTCTAGGCTGCGTGTGACACGCATACGTTCATTCTTGTGTTTCTGGGTGCCACAGCGTAGTGCAGGTTTATTTTTCCACACACGTGGTCTAGGAGGGGTTGCGTGCACCTTAATTCCCTTTTTTGGGGTGCCTGTGCGTTGCGTGACCCGTCATCTTTCCCCATCTTTCCCCAGGGGTGACATACAGCCTTGCTAGAGCACTAGGGTACGATTACCATCTGGTACCCAACCCCTTTGACCCCCAATTGCCCAGGACAATAGTTCACAGCGACTCCCATACGCACAATAACATCAGTGCCCTGGCTGGGAGGCGAACAAGCAGTAAGGGTGGCAAAGGTGGCCGAGCCCCGAGTGGTGGCCGTGGTGGATCCGGTAGGGGACGTGGCCGTGACTTGCAGGGTGCCCCTAGACCCCCATGTGTGGAGGTGCAGTCAGGGACACCCATGCCCCCCCCCTGGTTGAGGGTAACGTGGCTGACACCATCCATGGTCAGCCCTTGTTGGACCAGCCCACTGTGGAACCAGACCTGGCACAGGGTGACTCCATGGCTGACTTCCAGGTCAGCAGGTCTAGGCCACGTGCGCCGGTGCACGTTGGTGTCATCAGGCCACGTGGATCAGGGGCATCTAGGTCATCTGCTGCCCCGCGTAGGCAGGCTGGGGAGGCTGCAGGGGCAGCTGCGGCTCCATCCACCCCACCTCTCACACACCCAGCCAGGACAGTGTCGGTCCAAGTCCATCCTGCTGACATTCCCCCTGACACCATCACACTTGAGCTAATGCCTGCACCAGCTCCCATGCTGAGTGTGCAATCCCACGCTCCTAGTACAGAGTCCACCGGGGCTCCTGCCCCTAGTGTCCAGAGCGGCGTAGGACACTCAGGATCCCCACCACCTTCCAAGCAGAAGAGGAAGAGTGCTCGTCCAGTAGAGGCTGATGCCCCAGACACGGCTACACAGTCCGGACCGTCAAGGAAGCCCAGCTTCAATGAGGCTGAACTGAATGCACTTGTAGAGTATGTGTCCGCACATGACCGCGAAATGGTGATTGTTGCAGGATCCAAGACCACACATGCACAACGTCAGGCACACTGGCAGACCATCGCAGACATCATAAGTGCCCTTGGAATCGTGAGGCGCACAGCTACTGAATGCTACAAGCGCTGGAATGACCTGAAGCGCAGGGCAAAGAATAAGCTGGTCTCAAGTCATGCCGCTACTCTAGTGACTGGAGGTGGGTCTCCAGCAGAGGACATAGAACTCACTCCACATGAGCAGGTTGATGGGACCTACGTCACGGAGGAACAGATCCAAGGCGTTGGAGAACTGGCAAATTAAGAGGCATTGTCCAGTGAGTGCACATGCATGTGTATGTCATCCATGTGCATGGGGTGTGTGTGAGGGCTTCTGTTTGGGTGCCAGGTGAGGGTGTGTGTGCCTGAGTGGTTTGGGTCACCCATGTGCCTCATCCAATACATTCTGCGCACCAGCATTTGGGTATAGCAGTATCCCTTCTGCCAACATTAGACATCCAGCCCAACACCACGCCAGTTGCCCTTGAAGTGTCATCTTGCCACAACATTGTTGCTTATTTTCCTCTGTTTATTCAGGCAGATTATTTGCATACCACCACTTTTACTAGGCATTTCTCAGTCCTATTGTCACATGTCTGACATGGCTATGGTACAGTGGACTGGCTTTGTTTCCTGGACATGATTTGTTTAGACATGTCCCTGTGCTATAGGACCATTTTGGACTGGCAGCTCCAGGTTAAACATTTGAACCATTTCAATGAAAAAATCAATTTCATGAGCAAACTAGACTGAATGAACAATTGATGCCCTCCTCTCCCTCTTCACTTTATGGCTAGGGTACATGCCATCTGTGTGATGGCATGTGTATTTGACCTTCCAATCACAGGCCAATGTGTGATGCCACTGCTAGGCAGCATGCAGCAAATGTGTTCATCTTCCATCTTGGTGTCATCAATGTGTGCCATCTGCCTCCCCTTCACACGCAGTGACGGTGCATGCATGGGAGGGTTTTAGTCATGTGGGACATGTGTCAATCAAGTACTGGTTCTGTAGCTTCTCAGCCCTAATTGTGTGCCATAGTGCTAATGCCTGTTTCCAATTGTTTTCTTTTATGCCTTTGCAGGGGATGAAGCACTTGATACTGCTGGGGTTGTGGAGATGGTGCAGACCCAGGAGGGGTCTCAGGCCCGACCGACCACCAGTGAGGGACGTGGTGTGGTGGTGGGTGAGAACCCACAACTGCTGCAGGTCGTGCTCTCAAGGGGTGTCTCTGGCTGCACCTCCCCGAGCTGTATTCAGGTGTCGATTCGGATGATGAGACCTATGTGCCGTCGCAGGTGAGTGTTCCTGGGAGGGATTCTGTTCTGTCCGACCCACCTGCACCAGGGTTAGAACCCTCAATGGGGATGTCAGTGTTGGCAGGTACGCCTTTGGTGGTTACGGATGCAGGGTCACACTCCGCAACATCTGATCCTGTTCCTGGGCCAGCAGATCAGAGGGGGAATGCAGTCCTGCAGCCTCAGGAAGTGCCGGCACAGCAAGGCGCAGTTCGCCTTGCCCCAGACAGGTGTGGTGCCCGCCGATGTGGTGTCCGTATGCCACCTGGCAATACCGCATGGGAGCAATCCATATACGGTATGGCAACCCAACAGGCAGCATCATCAGAGATGATGGCTCAGGCCATGGATAGGGTGGCCACTTCCATTGTCCCCCCCGAAAGGCTGATGGAGCGACTACAACAGGCAACAGACTCCATCTGCTAGTCACACAGGGAGGACATGTTGGCGTCTGACAGGGACAGGCGGGCGGCACTGGCGACTCTGCGGGAAGCCATTTCCATAGAGTCCCAGGGCCACAGGGAAGCCCTGGGGGTGGAACTCCTTCACCTCAGGACGACTCTTGTTGAGCTTGAGGCTTCAACAAACAGAAGGACAGAACAGCATCTGGAGCGTCTCACACGTACGATCTCAGCTGAGATGCAGGCAACTAGGGCGGAGGTCCGGGCATCCCGTGAGTTGTTCCATGGGGACCTACGCACAATTATCCTCCAGAACGAGACCTTCCACACCCGCATGCTTGCTGCCATGGAGGACCAGACTAGGGCTTTGCGTGGGCTGCCTCCCATAGTGCCACCACCTCCTGATGCAGCTGCAGAGGGTGAGGAGAGCGACAGCAGTGATTCTCTCACAATAGGGTAGCCGTGCAGGCCATGAACCCATGGAGGTGTTTTTTTTTTCACAAGATCCACACAGGTGGGTTTTGGTGCACCCTGTCCTCTGACCTACTGAGTGGCCTCCCCCACCCCCCAGGCCCATTAATGGCCATTTTTGATTTTATTTATTTATTTATTTTAATTTTTTTTTTTGTTGGACAGTGTATTGCCTTGTGTAGCTCCCGTGGGCATACGCTGTATTGTGGCTGGGCACATGCAGGCTTGTCATGAATTTGGTTCAGATGCTTGGGTTTGTGTGACACACACCCCTCCTGCTTCCCGTTTCCATGGGCTTGCAAAGGGTGTGCCCAAGTGACATTGACGTACATGGTGACGTTGGACTCCCATTTGATGTGTGGGCAGTCTGTAGTCAATACTGTGTATACATTCATAGTGCATATTGTTGTTGTATTGTACACTGCATGGTGTATTAATATGTGCCTCTGCATCCATCTCATCCTCCTAATTTGTAGGTCCATTTCTCAAGTCTTCACAAGGCGGTCTACCTTGGAACTGGAGTCCATGTTGTAAGCAGTGCACCTACACTCTTGCGTGGCGCTAACACTGTATACTTGGAAGTGTTCGAAGTGCTGGCATTATCAGGTAGTGAGGCTACCAATTGTTTAAGTCTGTAATGTCAGGTTTAAGGTAGGTTGGAGGTTGTGTAGGTGATTGGTATTCTTGGTAAGTATTTGGTAATGTGTGTTGTAGGTCCTGCATTACTGTGAGCATTTCATGTGTGGCCATGTTTCCATTAGGGACACTGTAGTTGGTGACACTTGGGGCATGTTGTGGGGATTAATTTGTTTGCTCTCACATTGCATGACATGCCATGGTGTGTTGTGTGGCCGTGCCGGGGAGGGGTTGGGTGACATGGCACTGTTCTCATGTAGTATTTTGCAAGTGGGTATTCATTTCTGCAGCATGGAAGTGTGTCTTTTGATGACACTGCATTGGTGGTGTTTGTGTAGGTAGGGATGCACACATTGTGACACTTCCACATGAACAATCTCAGGCTGCTATGGTTCTGACAGTTGACTGTCCCTTTGTTTGTCATAATTGTTTATCAGATGGTATGTGCCTGGGCTGTGTGCACTCCACAGGGGTGTGATTTCTATGTGAAGTAATTAGCCACCAGCTGCTTACGGGCTGCCTCACCCCGAGCCCTTTCCCCTCCCATGCGCAGCGGGCGTGCATGTGGTTGGGGATGTGGGGGCACCACCATGTCCACAGCCAGGCCCCGGCGTGTTGCAACATTGTGCAGGACACATGCTGCCACTATGATCCTGCACACTACTGGGGGCGCATATAACAGCTCTCCGCCCGAACGGTCAAGGGAGCGAAAGCGTGACTTGAGCACTCCGAATGTGCGCTCCACTATGCCCCGGGTTGCAATATGGGCTGTGTTGTATCTTACCTCGGGAGGCGTGATGGGGTTCCGAATTGGCGTCATCATGTGGGTGCTCAGAGGGTAGGCACTGTCCCCTGGTGAGGAGGTGATGGGTATCATTAGTGGGGTAGTGACATAACTCTGCATCTGACATGCATGCATGTGCAGTGTCATTCATACTCACCAAGCAGCCATGTATCGCCATGCCGCCCAGCTTCTAGGTCCCGGCTTAGGCTAGACATTCGGTAAATGAAGCTGTCGTGGGTGGACCCTGGATAGTTGGCATATACTGAGGTGATGATTCCCTTGGCATTACATACTACCTGCACGTTGATGGAATGCCAGTGCTTGCGGTTGCTATAGATGTGCTCAGATGCCCTGGGGGGACGTAGTGCCATATGCGTGCAGTCAGTGGCAACTAGCACTTTGGGGAATTGTGCCACACCGTAGAAATCCAGGGCAGCAGCCTGCCTTTCTGCAGGTGTCCTGGGCAGGTATATGTGCCTGCGGACTGATGGGCGTGCAGTGATGATGTTCAAGACATGGTGTAGGCAGCGTGACTGCATGGCCTGTGACACCCCACCCACTATGGCACTTGTCCGCTGAAATGATCCAGTGGCCAAGAAGTGCAGTACATTAAGGACCTTCTCCAGGGGGCTGAGTGCTTAGGAGCACAGGGTGGGTGATGTGAGGTCATCCTCCCACTCACTGACCAGGTCCAGTATTGTGTGGTGGAAACCCGTTCCTCCCATACACCTGGTCATCAGGCATCCCAAAAAGGCTGGTTCTGGGAGTGAAAATTCGGGCCCTCACTATCCTCCTCCTCCTCCTTTGGTAACCCACGGCCACTGCTGCTAGGAACGGTATATTCATCCTGGCGTCTGAGCTTGTTTGTTGCTTGCGCGCGTCGAGGTACGCCTGCTTCATGCTGGCGTACGTGTTTCAGGATTGGACCATTTATTTTTCGGCGCATTGTAGGCGACCGTGTGAATCTTCCCGCCCAACCCAGGAATACACGTAACACGCTCTCCCAGGCCCAGTCGCGAGTAAATATTCCCGCCCACCCCTGGAATACACGTACCCCACTCTCACAGGCCCAGTCGCGTGTGGAAGTTCACGCGCACACCGCAATACACGTACCCTGCAAAATCGCGTGTGAAACTTCACATGCACCCCGAAATACACGTACCCAGCGCAGTCGCATGTGGAACTTCCCGCGAACCCCGTAATACACGTAGCCTGCTGGTATCGCGTGTGGAAGTTCACGCGGACCCATAATACACGTACCCTGATGGTATCGCATGGGACACTACCCGCGCACCCCAGGAATACACGTACCCAGGCAAATCGCACGACTGGGAGGTGGGGGTGCTGGGAGACATGTGTGGGGGCCTGGTGGAGGGTGCCCTGCACTGCTGGGGGGTGGGGGTGGTGGGAGACATGAGTGGGGGCCTGGTGGAGGGTGCCCCTGGATGCTGGTGGGTGGGGGCGATGGGAGACATGAGTCGGGGCCTGGTGGAGGGTGCCCCTGGATGCTGGTGGGTGGGGGTGCAGGGGGACATGAGTGGGGGCCTGGTGGAGAGTGCCCCTGGATGCTGGGGGGTGGGGGTGATGGGAGACATGAGTGGGGGCCTGGTGGAGGGTGCCCCTGGATGCTGGTGGGTGGGGGTGATGGAACACATGAGTTGGACATGAGTGGGGGCTGGTGGAGGGTGCCCTGCACTGCTGGGGGGTGGGAGTGATGGGAGACATGATTGGGGGCCTGGTGGAGGGTGCCCCTGGATGCTTGTGGGTGGGGGTGCAGGGGGACATGAGTGGGGGCCTGGTGGAGGGTGCCCTGCACTGCTGGGGGGTGGGGGTGATGGGAGACATGAGTGGGGGCCTGGTGGAGGGTGCCCCTGGATGCTGGTGGGTGGGGGTGCAGGGGGACATGAGTTGGACATGAGTGGGGGCCTGGTGGAGGGTGCCCTGCACTGCTGGGGGGTGGGGGTGCTGGGAGACATGTGTGGGGGCCTGGTGGAGGGTGCCCTGCACTGCTGGGGGTGGGGTGCAGGGGGACATGAGTGGGGGCCTGGTGGAGGGTGCCCCTGGATGCTGGGGGGTGGGGGTGATGGGAGACATGAGCGGGGGCCTGGTGGAGGGTGCCCCTGGATGCTGGGGGTTGGGGGAGATGGGAGACATGAGTGGGGGCCTGGTGGAGGGTGCCCTGCACTGCTGGGGGGTGGGGGTGATGGGAGACATGAGTGGGGGCCTGGTGGAGGGTGCCCCTGGATGCTGGTGGGTGGGGGTGCAGGGGGACATGAGTTGGACATGAGTGGGGGCCTGGTGGAGGGTGCCCTGCACTGCTGGGGGGTGGGGGTGCTGGGAGACATGTGTGGGGGCCTGGTGGAGGGTGCCCTGCACTGCTGGGGGTGGGGTGCAGGGGGACATGAGTGGGGGCCTGGTGGAGGGTGCCCCTGGATGCTGGGGGGTGGGGGTGATGGGAGACATGAGCGGGGGCCTGGTGGAGGGTGCCCCTGGATGCTGGGGGTTGGGGGAGATGGGAGACATGAGTGGGGGCCTGGTGGAGGCTGTCCCTGCACTTCGGGGGGTGGGGGTGATGGGAGACATGAGTGGGGGCCTGGTGGAGGGTGCCCTGCACTGCTGGGGGGTGGGGGTGATGGGACACATGAGTTGGACATGAGTGGGGGGCTGGTGGAGGATGCCCTGCACTGCTGGGGGGTGGGGGTGATGGGAGACATGAGTGGGGGCCTGGTGGAGGGTGACCCTGGATGCTTGTGGGTGGGGGTGCAGGGGGACATGAGTGGGGGCCTGGTGGATGGTGCCCTGCACTGCTGGGGGGTGGGGGTGGTGGGAGACATGAGTGGGGGCCTGGTGGAGGGTGCCCCTGGATGCTGGGGGGTGGGGGTGATGGGAGACATGAGTGGGGGCCTGGTGGAGGGTGCCCCTGGATGCTGGAGGGTGGGGGTGCAGGGGGACATGAGTGGGGGCCTTGTGGAGGGTGCCCTGCATTGCTGGGGGGTGGGGGTGATGGGAGACATGAGTGGGGGCCTGGTGGAGGGTGCCCCTGGATGCTGGGGGGGTGGGGGTGCAGGGGGACATGAGTGGAGGCCTGGTGGAGGGTGCCCCTGCACTGCTGGGGGGTGGGGGTGGTGGGAGAAATGGGTGGGGGCCTGGTGGAGGGTGCCCCTGGATGCTGGGGGGTGGGGGTGATGGGAGACATGAGTGGGGGCCTGGTGGAGGCTGCCCTGCACTGCTGGGGGGTGGGGGTGATGGGAGACATGAGTGGGGGCCTGGTGGAGGGTGCCCCTGGATGCTGGGTGGTGGGGGTGCAGGGGGACCTGAGTGGGGGCCTGGTGGAGGGTGCCCCTGCACTGTTGGGGGGTGGGGGTGGTGGGAGACATGAGTGGGGGCCTGGTGGAGGGTGCCCCTGGATGCTGGGGGTTGGGGGAGATGGGAGACATGAGTGGGGGCCTGGTGGAGGGTGCCCTGCACTGCTGGGGGTGGGGGTGATGGGAGACATGAGTGGGGGCCTGGTGGAGGGTGCCCCTGGATGCTGGTGGGTGGGGGCGATGGGACACATGTGTTTGACATGAGTGGGGGCCTGGTGGAGGGTGCCCTGCACTGCTGGGGGGTGGGGGTGATGGGAGACATGAGTGGGGGACTGGTGGAGGGTGCCCCTGGATACTGGTGGGTGGGGGTGATGGGACACATGTGTTGGACATGAGTGGGGGGCTGGTGGAGGGTGCCCTGCACTGCTGGGGGGTGGGGGTGATGGGAGACATGAGTGGGGGCCTGGTGGAGGGTGCCCCTGGATGCTTGTGGGTGGGGGTGCAGGGGGACATGAGTGGGGGCCTGGTGGAGGGTGCCCTGCACTGCTGGTGGGTGGGGGCAATGGGAGACATGAGTGGGGGGCTGGTGGAGGGTGCCCCTGGATGCTGGTGGGTGGGGGTGCAGGGGGACATGAGTTGGGCATGAGTGGGGGCCTGGTGGAGGGTGCCCTGCACTGCTGGGGTGTGGGGGTGCTGGGAGACATGTGTGGGGGCCTGGTGGAGGGTGCCCTGCACTGCTGGGGGGTGGGGGTGCAGGGGGACATGAGTGGGGGCCTGGTGGAGGGTGCCTCTGGATGCTGGGGGGTGGGGGTGCAGGGGGACATGTGTGGGGGCCTGGTGGAGGGTGCCCCTGGATGCTGGGGGGTGGGGGTGCAGGGGGACATGAGTGGGGGCCTGGTGGAGGGTGCCCTGCACTGCTGGGGGATGGGGGTGATGGGAGACATGAGTGGGGGCCTGGTCGAGGGTGCCCCTGGATGCTTGTGGGTGGGGGTGCAGGGGGACATGAGTGGGGGCCTGTTGGAGGTTGCCCTGCACTGCTGGGGGGTGGGGTGGTGGGAGACATGAGTGGGGGCCTGGTGGAGGGTGCCCCTGGATGCTGGGGGGTGGGGGTGATGGGAGACATGAGTGGAGGCCTGGTGGAGGGTGCCCCTGGATGCTGGTGGGTGGGGGTGCAGGGGGACATGAGTGGGGGCCTGGTGGAGGGTGCCCCTGCACTGCTGGGGGGTGGGGGTGGTGGGAGACAGAGTGGGGGCCTGGTGGAGGGTGCCCCTGGATGCTGGGGGGTGGGGGTGATGGGAGACATGAGTGGGGGCCTGGTGGAGGCTGCCCCTGCACTGCTGGGAGGTGGGGGTGATGGGAGACATGAGTGGGGGCCTGGTGGAGGGTGCCCCTGGATGCTGGTGGGTGGGGGTGATGGGAGACATGAGTGGGGGCCTGGTGGAGGGTGCCCCTGGATGCTGCGGGGTGGGGGTGATGGGAGACATGAGTGGGGGCTTGGTGGAGGGTGCCCCTGGATGCTGGTGGGTGGGGGTGATGGGATACATGAGTTGGACATGAGTGGGGGGCTGGTGGAGGGTGCCCTGCACTGCTGGGGGGTGGGGGTGATGGGAGACATGAGTGGGGGCCTGGTGGAGGGTGCCCCTGGATGCTTGTTGGTGGGGATGCAGGGGGATATGAGTGGGGGCCTGGTGGAGGGTGCCCTGCACTGCTGGGGAGTGGGGGTGATGGGAGACATGAGTGGGGGCCTGGTGGAGGGTGCCCCTGGATGCTGGTGGGTGGGGGTACAGGGGGACATGAGTTGGACATGAGTGGGGGCCTGGTGGAGGGTGCCCTGCACTGCTGGGGGGTGGGGGTGCTGGGAGAGATGGGTGGGGGCCTGGTGGAGGGTGCCCAGCACTGCTGGGGGGTGGGGGTGCAGGGGGACATGAGTGGGGGCCTGGTGGAGGGTGCCCCTGGATGCTGGGGGGTGGGGGTGCAGGGGGACATGTGTGGGGGCCTGGTGGAGGCTGCCCCTGCACTGCTGGGGGGTGGGGGTGATGGGAGACATGAGTGGGGGCCTGGTGGAGGGTGCCCCTGGATGCTGGTGGGTGGGGGTGATGGGACACATGAGTTGGACATGAGTGGGGGGCTGGTCGAGGGTGCACTGCACTGCTGGGGGGTGGGGGTGATGGGAGATATGAGTGGGGGCCTGGTGGAGGGTGCCCCTGGATGCTTGTGGGTGGGGGTGCAGGGGGACATGAGTGGGGGCCTGGTGGAGGGTGCCCTGCACTGCTGGGGGGTGGGGGTGGTGGGAGACATGAGTGGGGGCCTGGTGGAGGGTGCCCCTGGATGCTGGTGGGTGGGGGTGATGGGACACATGAGTTGGACATGAGTGGGGGGCTGGTCGAGGGTGCACTGCACTGCTGGGGGGTGGGGGTGATGGGAGATATGAGTGGGGGCCTGGTGGAGGGTGCCCCTGGATGCTTGTGGGTGGGGGTGCAGGGGGACATGAGTGGGGGCCTGGTGGAGGGTGCCCTGCACTGCTGGGGGGTGGGGGTGGTGGGAGACATGAGTGGGGGCCTGGTGGAGGCTGCCCCTGCACTGCTGGGGCTGGGGGTGATGGGAGACATGAGTGGGGGCCTGGTGGAGGGTGCCCCTGGATGCTGGTGGGTGGGGGTGATGGGACACATGAGTTGGACATGAGTGGGGGGCTGGTGGAGGGTGCCCTGCACTGCTGGGGGGTGGGGGTGATGGGAGACATGAGTGGGGGCCTGGTGGAGGGTGCCCTGCAGTGCTGGGGGGTGGGGGTGCTGGGAGACATGTGTTGGTGATCAGTAGTGCAAGGTGACATGTGGGTTGGCTGGGGGGCATGGCCATGGTGGATGGGTTGCCTGTGGGACATGAGCAGGGTTGCAGGGTAGTCCCCTGTGGTGTGGGCTGCCTGCAGGGGCCGTGGAGGGTGTAGAGGGAACACCTGGGAGGACCCACACAGCCAAATCACGTGTAGCATTCCCCGGCACCACCGAAATACACGTACCCTGCTGAAATCGCGTGTGAATCTTCCCGCGCACCTCGGAATACACGTACCCTGCTGAAATCGCGTGTGGGGGGTGGGGGTGATGGGAGACATGAGTGGGGGCCTGGTGGAGGGAGACCCTAGATGCTTGTGGGTGGGGGTGCAGGGGGACATGAGTGGGGGCCTGGTGGAGGGTGCCTTGCACTGCTGGGGGGTGGGGGTTGTGGGAGACATGAGTGGGGGCCTGGTGGAGGGTGCCCCTGGATGCTGGGGGGTGGGGGTGATGGGAGACATGAGTGGGGGCCTGGTGGAGGGTGCCCCTGGATGCTGGAGGGTGGGGGTGCAGGGGGACATGAGTGGGGGCCTGGTGGAGGGTGCCCTGCACTGCTGGGGGGTGGGGTGATGGGAGACATGAGTGGGGGCCTGGTGGAGGGTGCCCCTGGATGCTGGGGGGTGGGGGTGCAGGGGGACATGAGTGGGGGCCTGGTGGAGGGTGCCCCTGCACTGCTGGGGGGTGTGGGTGGTGGGAGACATGGGTGGGGGCCTGGTGGAGGGTGCCCCTGGATGCTGGGGGGTGGGGGTGATGGGAGACATGAGTGGGGGCCTGGTGGAGGCTGCCCTGCACTGCTGGGGTGTGGGGGTGATGGGAGACATGAGTGGGGGCCTGGTGGAGGGTGCCCCTGGATGCTGGGCGGTGGGGGTGCAGGGGGACCTGAGTGGGGGCCTGGTGGAGGGTGCCCCAGCACTGCTGGGGGGTGGGGGTGGTGGGAGACATGAGTGGGGGCCTGGTGGAGGGTGCGCTGCACTGCTGGGGGGTGGGGGTGATGGGAGACATGAGTGGGGGCCTGGTGGAGGGTGACCCTAGATGCTGGTGGGTGGGGGTGCAGGGGGACATGAGTGGGGGCCTGGTGGAGGGTGCCCCTGGATGCTGGGGGGTGGGGGTGATGGGAGACATGAGTGGGGCCTGGTGGAGGGTGCCCCTGGATACTGGTGGGTGTGGGTGATGGGACACATGTGTTGGACATGAGTGGGGGGCTGGTGGAGGGTGCCCTGCACTGCTGGGGGGTGGGGGTGATGGGAGACATGAGTGGGGGCCTGGTGGAGGGTGCCCCTGGATGCTTGTGAGTGGGGGTGCAGGGGGACATGAGTGGGGGCCTGGTGGAGGGTGCCCTGCACTGCTGGGGGGTGGGGGCAATGGGAGACATGAGTGGGGGCCTGGTGGAGGGTGCCCCTGGATGCTGGTGGGTGGGGGTGCAGGGGGACATGAGTTGGGCATGAGTGGGGGCCTGGTGGAGGGTGCCCTGCACTGCTGGGGGGTGGGGGTGCTGGGAGACATGAGTGGGGGCCTGGTGGAGGGTGCCTCTGGATGCTGGGGGGTGGGGGTGCAGGGGGACATGCGTGGGGGCCTGGTGGAGGGTGCCCCTGGATGCTGGTGGGTGGGGGTGATGGGACACATGAGTTGGACATGAGTGGGGGACTGGTGGAGGGTGCCCTGCACTGCTGGGGGGTGGGGGTGATGGGAGACATGAGTGGGGGCCTGGTGGAGGGTGCCCCTGGATGCTTGTGGGTGGGGGTGCAGGGGGACATGAGTGGGGGCCTGTTGGAGGTTGCCCTGCACTGCTGGGGTGTGGGGGTGGTGGGAGACATGAGTGGGGGCCTGGTGGAGGGTGCCCCTGGATGCTGGGGGGTGGGGGTGATGGGAGACATGAGTGGGGGCCTGGTGGAGGGTGCCCCTGGATGCTGGTGGGTGGGGGTGCAGGGGGACATGAGTGGGGGCCTGGTGGAGGGTGCCCCTGCACTGCTAGGGGGTGGGGGTGGTGGGAGACAGAGTGGGGGCCTGGTGGAGGGTGCCCCTGGAAGCTGGGGGGTGGGGGTGATGGGAGACATGAGTGGGGGCCTGGTGGAGGATGCCCCTGCACTGCTGGGGGGTGGGGGTGATGGGAGACATGAGTGGGGGCCTGGTGGAGGGTGCCCCTGGATGCTGGTGGGTGGGGGTGATGGGAGACATGAGTGGGGGCCTGGTGGAGGGTGCCCCTGGATGCTGCGGGGTGGGGGTGATGGGAGACATGAGTGGGGGCCTGGTGGAGGGTGCCCCTGGATGCTGGTGGGTGGGGGTGATGGGATACATGAGTTGGACATGAGTGGGGGGCTGGTGGAGGGTGCCCTGCACTGCTGGGGGGTGGGGGTGATGGGAGACATGAGTGGGGGCCTGGTGGAGGGTGCCCTGCACTGCTGGGGGGTGGGGGTGATGGGAGACATGAGTGGGGGCCTGGTGGAGGGTGCCCCTGGATGCTGGTGGGTGGGGGTACAGGGGGACATGAGTTGGACATGAGTGGGGGCCTGGTGGAGGGTGCCCTGCACTGCTGGGGGGTGGGGGTGCTGGGAGACATGTGTTGGTGATCAGTAGTGCAAGGTGACATGTGGGTTGGCTGGGGGGCATGGCCATGGTGGATGGGTTGCCTGTGGGACATGAGCAGGGATGCAGGGTAGTCCCCTGTGGTGTGGGCTGCCTGCAGGGGCCGTGGAGGGTGTAGAGGGAACACCTGGGAGGACCCACACAGCCAAATCACGTGTAGCATTCCCCGGCACCACCGAAATACACGTACCCTGCTGAAATCGCGTGTGAATCTTCCCGCGCACCTCGGAATACACGTACCCTGCTGAAATCGCGTGTGGGGGGTGGGGGTGATGGGAGACATGAGTGGGGGCCTGGTGGAGGGAGACCCTAGATGCTTGTGGGTGGGGGTGCAGGGGGACATGAGTGGGGGCCTGGTGGAGGGTGCCCTGCACTGCTGGGGGGTGGGGGTTGTGGGAGACATGAGTGGGGGCCTGGTGGAGGGTGCCCCTGGATGCTGGGGGGTGGGGGTGATGGGAGACATGAGTGGGGGCCTGGTGGAGGGTGCCCCTGGATGCTGGAGGGTGGGGGTGCAGGGGGACATGAGTGGGGGCCTGGTGGAGGGTGCCCTGCACTGCTGGGGGGTGGGGTGATGGGAGACATGAGTGGGGGCCTGGTGGAGGGTGCCCCTGGATGCTGGGGGGTGGGGGTGCAGGGGGACATGAGTGGGGGCCTGGTGGAGGGTGCCCCTGCACTGCTGGGGGGTGTGGGTGGTGGGAGACATGGGTGGGGGCCTGGTGGAGGGTGCCCCTGGATGCTGGGGGGTGGGGGTGATGGGAGACATGAGTGGGGGCCTGGTGGAGGCTGCCCTGCACTGCTGGGGGGTGGGGGTGATGGGAGACATGAGTGGGGGCCTGGTGGAGGGTGCCCCTGGATACTGGGCGGTGGGGGTGCAGGGGGACCTGAGTGGGGGCCTGGTGGAGGGTGCCCCAGCACTGCTGGGGGGTGGGGGTGGTGGGAGACATGAGTGGGGGCCTGGTGGAGGGTGCGATGCACTGCTGGGGGGTGGGGGTGATGGGAGACATGAGTGGGGGCCTGGTGGAGGGTGACCCTAGATGCTGGTGGGTGGGGGTGCAGGGGGACATGAGTGGGGGCCTGGTGGAGGGTGCCCCTGGATGCTGGGGGGTGGGGGTGATGGGAGACATGAGTGGGGCCTTGTGGAGGGTGCCCCTGGATACTGGTGGGTGGGGGTGATGGGACACATGTGTTGGACATGAGTGGGGGGCTGGTGGAGGGTGCCCTGCACTGCTGGGGGGTGGGGGTGATGGGAGACATGAGTGGGGGCCTGGTGGAGGGTGCCCCTGGATGCTTGTGAGTGGGGGTGCAGGGGGACATGAGTGGGGGCCTGGTGGAGGGTGCCCTGCACTGCTGGGGGGTGGGGGCAATGGGAGACATGAGTGGGGGCCTGGTGGAGGGTGCCCCTGGATGCTGGTGGGTGGGGGTGCAGGGGGACATGAGTAGGGCATGAGTGGGGGCCTGGTGGAGGGTGCCCTGCACTGCTGGGGGGTGGGGGTGCTGGGAGACATGAGTGGGGGCCTGGTGGAGGGTGCCTCTGGATGCTGGGGGGTGGGGGTGCAGGGGGACATGCGTAGGGGCCTGGTGGAGGGTGCCCCTGGATGCTGGGGGGTGGGGGTGATGGGAGACATGAGTGGGGGCCTGGTGGAGGGTGCCCCTGGATGCTGGTGGGTGGGGGTGATGGGACACATGAGTTGGACATGAGTGGGGGACTGGTGGAGGGTGCCCTGCACTGCTGGGGGGTGGGGGTGATGGGAGACATGAGTGGGGGCCTGGTGGAGGGTGCCCCTGGATGCTTGTGGGTGGGGGTGCAGGGGGACATGAGTGGGGGCCTGTTGGAGGTTGCCCTGCACTGCTGGGGTGTGGGGGTGGTGGGAGACATGAGTGGGGGCCTGGTGGAGTGTGCCCCTGGATGCTGGGGGGTGGGCGTGCAGGGGGACATGAGTGAGGGCCTGGTGGAGGGTGCCCCTGCACTGCTGGGAGGTGGGGGTGGTGGGAGACATGAGTGGGGGCCTGGTGGAGGGTGCCCCTGGATGCTGAGGGGTGGGGGTGATCGGAGACATGAGTTTGGGCCTGGTGGAGGCTGCCCTGCACTGCTGGGGGGTGGGGGTGATGGGAGACATGAGTGGGGGCCTGGTGGAGGGTGCGATGCACTGCTGGGGGGTGGGGGTGATGGGAGACATGAGTGGGGGCCTGGTGGAGGGTGACCCTAGATGCTGGTGGGTGGGGGTGCAGGGGGACATGAGTGGGGGCCTGGTGGAGGGTGCCCCTGGATGCTGGGGGGTGGGGGTGATGGGAGACATGAGTGGGGCCTGGTGGAGGGTGCCCCTGGATACTGGTGGGTGTGGGTGATGGGACACATGTGTTGGACATGAGTGGGGGGCTGGTGGAGGGTGCCCTGCACTGCTGGGGGGTGGGGGTGATGGGAGACATGAGTGGGGGCCTGGTGGAGGGTGCCCCTGGATGCTTGTGAGTGGGGGTGCAGGGGGACATGAGTGGGGGCCTGGTGGAGGGTGCCCTGCACTGCTGGGGGGTGGGGGCAATGGGAGACATGAGTGGGGGCCTGGTGGAGGGTGCCCCTGGATGCTGGTGGGTGGGGGTGCAGGGGGACATGAGTTGGGCATGAGTGGGGGCCTGGTGGAGGGTGCCCTGCACTGCTGGGGTGTGGGGGTGCTGGGAGACATGTGTGGGGGCCTGGTGGAGGGTGCCTCTGGATGCTGGGGGGTGGGGGTGCAGGGGGACATGCGTGGGGGCCTGGTGGAGGGTGCCCCTGGATGCTGGGGGGTGGGGGTGATGGGAGACATGAGTGGGGGCCTGGTGGAGGGTGCCCCTGGATGCTGGTGGGTGGGGGTGATGGGACACATGAGTTGGACATGAGTGGGGGACTGGTGGAGGGTGCCCTGCACTGCTGGGGGGTGGGGGTGATGGGAGACATGAGTGGGGGCCTGGTGGAGGGTGCCCCTGGATGCTTGTGGGTGGGGGTGCAGGGGGACATGAGTGGGGGCCTGTTGGAGGTTGCCCTGCACTGCTGGGGTGTGGGGGTGGTGGGAGACATGAGTGGGGGCCTGGTGGAGGGTGCCCCTGGATGCTGGGGGGTGGGGGTGATGGGAGACATGAGTGGGGGCCTGGTGGAGGGTGCCCCTGGATGCTGGTGGGTGGGGGTGCAGGGGGACATGAGTGGGGGCCTGGTGGAGGGTGCCCCTGCACTGCTAGGGGGTGGGGGTGGTGGGAGACAGAGTGGGGGCCTGGTGGAGGGTGCCCCTGGAAGCTGGGGGGTGGGGGTGATGGGAGACATGAGTGGGGGCCTGGTGGAGGATGCCCCTGCACTGCTGGGGGGTGGGGGTGATGGGAGACATGAGTGGGGGCCTGGTGGAGGGTGCCCCTGGATGCTGGTGGGTGGGGGTGATGGGAGACATGAGTGGGGGCCTGGTGGAGGGTGCCCCTGGATGCTGCGGGGTGGGGGTGATGGGAGACATGAGTGGGGGCCTGGTGGAGGGTGCCCCTGGATGCTGGTGGGTGGGGGTGATGGGATACATGAGTTGGACATGAGTGGGGGGCTGGTGGAGGGTGCCCTGCACTGCTGGGGGGTGGGGGTGATGGGAGACATGAGTGGGGGCCTGGTGGAGGGTGCCCTGCACTGCTGGGGGGTGGGGGTGATGGGAGACATGAGTGGGGGCCTGGTGGAGGGTGCCCCTGGATGCTGGTGGGTGGGGGTACAGGGGGACATGAGTTGGACATGAGTGGGGGCCTGGTGGAGGGTGCCCTGCACTGCTGGGGGGTGGGGGTGCTGGGAGACATGTGTTGGTGATCAGTAGTGCAAGGTGACATGTGGGTTGGCTGGGGGGCATGGCCATGGTGGATGGGTTGCCTGTGGGACATGAGCAGGGATGCAGGGTAGTCCCCTGTGGTGTGGGCTGCCTGCAGGGGCCGTGGAGGGTGTAGAGGGAACACCTGGGAGGACCCACACAGCCAAATCACGTGTAGCATTCCCCGGCACCACCGAAATACACGTACCCTGCTGAAATCGCGTGTGAATCTTCCCGCGCACCTCGGAATACACGTACCCTGCTGAAATCGCGTGTGGGGGGTGGGGGTGATGGGAGACATGAGTGGGGGCCTGGTGGAGGGAGACCCTAGATGCTTGTGGGTGGGGGTGCAGGGGGACATGAGTGGGGGCCTGGTGGAGGGTGCCCTGCACTGCTGGGGGGTGGGGGTTGTGGGAGACATGAGTGGGGGCCTGGTGGAGGGTGCCCCTGGATGCTGGGGGGTGGGGGTGATGGGAGACATGAGTGGGGGCCTGGTGGAGGGTGCCCCTGGATGCTGGAGGGTGGGGGTGCAGGGGGACATGAGTGGGGGCCTGGTGGAGGGTGCCCTGCACTGCTGGGGGGTGGGGTGATGGGAGACATGAGTGGGGGCCTGGTGGAGGGTGCCCCTGGATGCTGGGGGGTGGGGGTGCAGGGGGACATGAGTGGGGGCCTGGTGGAGGGTGCCCCTGCACTGCTGGGGGGTGTGGGTGGTGGGAGACATGGGTGGGGGCCTGGTGGAGGGTGCCCCTGGATGCTGGGGGGTGGGGGTGATGGGAGACATGAGTGGGGGCCTGGTGGAGGCTGCCCTGCACTGCTGGGGGGTGGGGGTGATGGGAGACATGAGTGGGGGCCTGGTGGAGGGTGCCCCTGGATACTGGGCGGTGGGGGTGCAGGGGGACCTGAGTGGGGGCCTGGTGGAGGGTGCCCCAGCACTGCTGGGGGGTGGGGGTGGTGGGAGACATGAGTGGGGGCCTGGTGGAGGGTGCGATGCACTGCTGGGGGGTGGGGGTGATGGGAGACATGAGTGGGGGCCTGGTGGAGGGTGACCCTAGATGCTGGTGGGTGGGGGTGCAGGGGGACATGAGTGGGGGCCTGGTGGAGGGTGCCCCTGGATGCTGGGGGGTGGGGGTGATGGGAGACATGAGTGGGGCCTTGTGGAGGGTGCCCCTGGATACTGGTGGGTGGGGGTGATGGGACACATGTGTTGGACATGAGTGGGGGGCTGGTGGAGGGTGCCCTGCACTGCTGGGGGGTGGGGGTGATGGGAGACATGAGTGGGGGCCTGGTGGAGGGTGCCCCTGGATGCTTGTGAGTGGGGGTGCAGGGGGACATGAGTGGGGGCCTGGTGGAGGGTGCCCTGCACTGCTGGGGGGTGGGGGCAATGGGAGACATGAGTGGGGGCCTGGTGGAGGGTGCCCCTGGATGCTGGTGGGTGGGGGTGCAGGGGGACATGAGTTGGGCATGAGTGGGGGCCTGGTGGAGGGTGCCCTGCACTGCTGGGGGGTGGGGGTGCTGGGAGACATGAGTGGGGGCCTGGTGGAGGGTGCCTCTGGATGCTAGGGGGTGGGGGTGCAGGGGGACATGCGTGGGGGCCTGGTGGAGGGTGCCCCTGGATGCTGGGGGGTGGGGGTGATGGGAGACATGAGTGGGGGCCTGGTGGAGGGTGCCCCTGGATGCTG
Organism: Ambystoma mexicanum; assembly: GCF_040938575.1. Taxonomy (NCBI): domain Eukaryota; kingdom Metazoa; phylum Chordata; class Amphibia; order Caudata; family Ambystomatidae; genus Ambystoma; species Ambystoma mexicanum. Next base: position 1,212,475,460 of record NC_090921.1, on the reverse strand, counting down.
GTGGGTGGGGGTGATGGGACACATGAGTTGGACATGAGTGGGGGACTGGTGGAGGGTGCCCTGCACTGCTGGGGGGTGGGGGTGATGGGAGACATGAGTGGGGGCCTGGTGGAGGGTGCCCCTGGATGCTTGTGGGTGGGGGTGCAGGGGGACATGAGTGGGGGCCTGTTGGAGGTTGCCCTGCACTGCTGGGGTGTGGGGGTGGTGGGAGACATGAGTGGGGGCCTGGTGGAGTGTGCCCCTGGATGCTGGGGGGTGGGGGTGATGGGAGACATGAGTGGGGGCCTGGTGGAGGGTGCCCCTGGATGCTGGTGGGTGGGGGTGCAGGGGGACATGAGTGGGGGCCTGGTGGAGGGTGCCCCTGCACTGCTAGGGGGTGGGGGTGGTGGGAGAGAGAGTGGGGGCCTGGTGGAGGGTGCCCCTGGATGCTGGGGGGTGGGGGTGATGGGAGACATGAGTGGGGGCCTGGTGGAGGATGCCCCTGTACTGCTGGGGGGTGGGGGTGATGGGAGACATGAGTGGGGGCCTGGTGGAGGGTGCCCCTGGATGCTGGTGGGTGGGGGTGATGGGAGACATGAGTGGGGGCCTGGTGGAGGGTGCCCCTGTTTGCTGCGGGGTGGGGGTGATGGGAGACATGAGTGGGGGCCTGGTGGAGGGTGCCCCTGGATGCTGGTGGGTGGGGGTGATGGGATACATGAGTTGGACATGAGTGGGGGGCTGGTGGAGGGTGCCCTGCACTGCTGGGGGGTGGGGGTGATGGGAGACATGAGTGGGGGCCTGGTGGAGGGTGCCCCTGGATGCTGGTGGGTGGGGGTACAGGGGGACATGAGTTGGACATGAGTGGGGGCCTGGTGGAGGGTGCCCTGCACTGCTGGGGGGTGGGGGTGCTGGGAGACATGTGTGGGGGCCTGGTGGAGGGTGCCCTGCACTGCTGGGGGGTGGGGGTGCAGGGGGACATGAGTGGGGGCCTGGTGGAGGGTGCCCCTGGATGCTGGGGGGTGGGGGTGCAGGGGGACATGTGTGGGGGCCTGGTGGAGGGTGCCCCTGGATGCTGGGGGGTGGGGGCGATGGGAGACATGAGTAGGGGCCTGGTGGAGGCTGCCCCTGCACTGCTGGGGCTGGGGGTGATGGGAGACATGAGTGGGGGCCTGGTGGAGGGTGCCCCTGGATGCTGGTGGGTGGGGGTGATGGGACACATGAGTTGGACATGAGTGGGGGGCTGGTCGAGGGTGCACTGCACTGCTGGGGGGTGGGGGTAATGGGAGATATGAGTGGGGGCCTGGTGGAGGGTGCCCCTGGATGCTTGTGGGTGGGGGTGCAGGGGGACATGAGTGGGGGCCTGGTGGAGGGTGCCCTGCACTGCTGGGGGGTGGGGGTGGTGGGAGACATGAGTGGGGGCCTGGTGGAGGGTGCCCCTGGATGCTGGTGGGTGGGGGTGATGGGAGACATGAGTGGGGGCCCCTGGATGCTGGGGAGGGTGGGGTGCAGGGGGACATAAGTGGGGGCCTGGTGGAGGGTGCCCTGCACTGCTGGGGGGTGGAGGTGATGGGAGACATGAGTGGGGGCCTGGTGGAGGGTGCCCCTGGATGCTGGGGGGTGGGGGTGCAGGGGGACATGAGTGAGGGCCTGGTGGAGGGTGCCCCTGCACTGCTGAGAGGTGGGGGTGGTGGGAGACATGAGTGGGGGCCTGGCGGAGGGTGCCCCTGGATGCTGAGGGGTGGGGGTGATCGGAGACATGAGTTTGGGCCTGGTGGAGGCTGCCCTGCACTGCTGGGGGGTGGGGGTGATGGGAGACATGAGTGGGGGCCTGGTGGAGGGTGCCCCTGGATGCTGGTGGGTGGGGGTGATGGGAGACATGAGTGGGGGCCCCTGGATGCTGGGGAGGGTGGGGTGCAGGGGGACATAAGTGGGGGCCTGGTGGAGGGTGCCCTGCACTGCTGGGGGGTGGAGGTGATGGGAGACATGAGTGGGGGCCTGGTGGAGGGTGCCCCTGGATGCTGGGGGGTGGGGGTGCAGGTGGACATGAGTGGGGGCCGGGTGGAGGGTGCCCCTGGATGCTGGTGGGTGGGGGTGCAGGGGGACATGAGTGGGTGCCTGGTGGAGGGTGCCCCTGGATGCTGGGGGGAGGGGGTGATGGGAGACATGAGTGGGGGCCTGGTGGAGGGTGCCCCTGGATGCTGGTGGGTGAGGGTGCAGGGGGACATGAGTTGGACATGAGTGGGGGCCTGGTGGAGGGTGCCCTGCACTCCTGGGGGGTGGGAGTGCTAGGAGACATGTGTGGGGTCCTGGTGGAGGGTGCCCTGCACTGCTGGGGCATAGGGGTGCAGGGGGACATGAGTAGGGGCCTGGTGGAGGGTGGCCCTGGATGCTGGGGGGTGGGAGTGCAGGGGGACATGTGTAGGTGCCTGGTGGAGGGTGCCCCTGGATGCTGGGGGGTGGGGGTGATGGGAGACATGAATGGGGGCCTGGTGGAGGGTGCCCCTGGATGCTGGTGGGTGGGGGTGATGGGACACATGAGTTGGACATGAGTGGGGGGCTGGTGGAGGGTGCCCTGCACTGCTGGGGGGTGGGGGTGCTGGGAGACATGTGTTGGTGATCAGTAGTGCAAGGTGACATGTGGGTTGGCTGGGGGGCATGGCCATGGTGGATGGGTTGCCTGTGGGACATGAGCAGGGGTGCAGGGTAGTCCCCTGTGGTGTGGGCTGCCTGCAGGGGCCGTGGAGGGTGTAGAGGGAACACCTGGGAGGACCCACACGGCCAAATCACGTGTAGCATTCCCCGGCACCACCGAAATACACGTACCCTGCTGAAATCGCGTGTGAATCTTCCCGCGCACCTCGGAATACACGTACCCTGCTGAAATCGCGTGTGGGACTTCCCAAGCACCCAGAAGTACATGTACCCAGGCCAATCGCGTGTGGAACTTCCCACGCATCCCGAAACACACGTACCCAGGCCAATCGCGTGTGGAACTTCCCGCGCACCCGAAGTACACGTACCCAGGCCAATCGCGTGCAGAACTTCCCGCGCATCCCGAAGTACACGTACCCAGGCCAATCGCGTGTGGAACTTCCCGCGCACCCCGAAACACACGTACCCAGGCCAATCGCGTGTGGAACTTCCCGCGCACCCCACAGTACACGTACCCAGGCTAATCGCGTGTGGAACTTCCCGTGCACCCCGAAGTACACGTACCCAGGCCAATCGCGTGTGGAACTTCCCGCGCACCCCACAACACACGTACCCAGGCTAATCGCGTGTGGAACTTCACGCGCACCCCGAAGTACACGTACCCAGGCTAATCGCGTGTGGAACTTCCTGCGCACCCCGAAGTACACGTACCCAGGCCAATCGCGTGTGGAACTTCCCGCGCACCCAGAAACACACGCACACGCTATTTTTCACACAGCGGGTGTCCGTGTTTGTCGGTACCTCTTTGCACCTCATTTGTCCTAGAGGGCCACTGTATGGACCATTCATCATGGCTGTATATGGGTGCTTTTTGTTAGCGCACATTTTGGCGCACATTTATTTCAGGCGCAGGGACACTACCGCCTGCTTTCTTGTGGCGTACTTGTTTGGCCCTGTGCGCGTCTTTCACCGTGTGCTGGTTTGCCCTATTCGATTCAATGAATACGGGTTGTAGGCGAGCGTGTGGGCGTTCCGCGCACTTGCCTCCTGTACTTCCCCCATGACGCCCATATTTTCACGCGTTGTTCCCCATTCCGAGTGTTACGCCCTGTGTTCCGCCTACTTTTGTGATGTGCGCCGCGCTATGTGCGATTTCGCAGTGGCCGTGGCGCACGCTGTTGGATGACCTGTGCGCCGGCGTGCGCGGCGCACTTTTTCAGCGCACATCCAATGGTTTTCTCACGCACGGACTTCCATGAATAGATGTGCGCTGGTTTCCCTGCGATTTTTGCACTTTTACTGCGAATCGCACGTTTTGGCACCTCTGCGCGGGAATTTTCGGCGCACATTAATTCCATGAATCGATCCCTCAGTCTTTTTCACTCACCGTTCGCATGTTTTTCTTCTCCGGACTCTCGGGATCACCGCCTTCGTTACCGCCTATCCATGCCGCTTGTTCGATCAGCTGCTCGTAGAAGTGGGAAGGGATTTTTGGAGGAAAGCAAAGGTCCCTTCACACCTAACCTGCAGGGTTGTCAATTAAACTAACCACTATCTATGGGGAGCTTCTCGTTCTATCAGCCGGATGGCAAAGGACTTGTGATATTGCAGAGGACCTGAAGTTACTTAAGTTGACGGCCAATGGGTATCTTATCTAATCAAACCATCAATCTCTGCTACCAAGTGAACTGGATGGTGTCCAGCCAGCCCCCTGACTGGGGATCTCCAAACAGCCCTTTAAGATGAGTAGCAGTAGCCTCGAGATAGATGGGGATGCACATTCGTACTCATGCAGCAAATTATTATGACAACTCAATAGTTTGGTAAAGGGAGTCAGTTTAATGACAAGAACATAAAACGGGGAGTACAATGAACATCAGCAACCGCTCGATCTTCTCTCTCCCTTCCAACTCCAACTTAATTTCAGAAAAAACACAATATTTATAGCAAAAACTCATCATCACTGACGGGCAATCTTAAAAACCTAACATGCAAGTGATTGGTTATAGGAAGGTAACTTTATCACAGGTACTATATCTGTATGTGGTAATGGGGAGAGAGGATTGGGCAATCAATGAGAGGTGGGGCAACAAAGCCCTTCCTTCAAAATGGCCACTATGAATGTCACTAAAGGTACGACGTCCCATTGGCTCTACTCACTATAGGACCCTAGATTACACGGTCCACTATGATTGCGTTGGCATCAACCGCATTCATACTTTGCAACTTATGTCTAGCAGAATGCAGAAAGACCAGCCAGGTGCAGGGAATTCGTCTGCACACCAGCTTCCTTCCAATTATGCTACAATCAATCATCACCCCAGTGGCCATGTGTCAATTACTGCTTTGTAGTTTGTCCTCGAGTCTGCTTCTTGGTCTGAGATTTTTTAAGGAGAATGGTTATGGCAGGGATCCATGCGTAGGTGTGAAAGTCTCATCCTTTCCTGCCTGCCTTGTCACGTGGCTAGGACACCATGAAATCGGCCTCTTCTTCATGTATTTTCATGTATTTGATTTAATTCTCCCAGTCTTCTACCATCTGTGGCTTATCTTGACCTTTCTGAACAGGATATTCTGTTCTTTTCTCTTTAATTGTATCCACTGTTGGCCTTTTCCAACCAGATACGACCTTAGATTCTTGGCATGGTTACCTTCAGCTGGGTTTCGCTCTGTTTTAATTCTCTATTTGTTTGCTGCAACACTCTCCTCTCGAGACCTTTAGTAACCTTTGTTCAGTTCTGCTCATGTGCGTAGTGTAGTTACACTCATGTATAAAGTGCTTTTGAGGTATATGTATGTATATGTTGGCACTTTTTGCAATCTATTTTACTACTAAGCATAAGCAAGCTTAATGATTTGTTTGCTTCTTGCATCTGTACACGTTTAAACTAACTGAATATCGTCATCGTGCATATGGCATACATTTCTGCATCTTGACATCAATTTCTTCACCTTAGGCTCAAGATGTCACTTATCCAGGGTATTTTGTCTCTTTGTAAGTATTCTCAGTTCATTATATCTTCTATATGTGCGTCAGTCCGATTTCTTATGACATCACCATTCGTCTTCCTTTATTATCTTCTTAGCTTCTTCGGGTATTCCATTCTGACAACCGTCATTCTGTCTTGACTGTAGTTATGGTTTTCTCAATGGGTACCTTACTGTCCATGTTTTCTTAGGTGTAGGCACTTCAATAGGTGCTGTTACTCTAATAGGCACTGGGCAGAGCCCAACAGCTGCTCTTTGCTGGTTTATTTGTTCATCATACGTCACATACTTTGGTGTGAAAGTATCAGGTACTACGAAGGGAGTGGCTGGAGTGTGGGTGACACTTGGCACTTCCTCTTCACTAGAATGAACGAAATCCCTTCTTGAACTTTACATACAGCTTGAACAGGGATCATATTAATTTCTTAGATCTGTAGATTAAAGCTCAAGGGGATCATCTTAGCACGTCTGTGTTTCAGCACACCTGCTTTTCACAAACCCATAGAGTGCAATATTGATATTTAATAGCGTGCAAATCTCCCTTTTGGGCAATTATTGAGATATACTTAACAGTTCTGAGTAGCAGGAATATAAACAACAAGCACAACATTTCACAGATCGTCTATCTGCAAGAGGTTATCCCAAAAAACTACTGAGACAGGCCTCAAAAGGAGCTCAAGATATACCATGTGATGTTACATTGTTAAAACAAAAACTAACAGAATTTTGCCCAAATAAAATCACTGCAATTGTAAGTTATTCCTCCTTATTTAACAAATGAAAGAGGGAAAACAAGAAGATATGGCTAATTTTGAATCTAGACGATTTGAGGATTGCACAACCCAGATTAGCAGTAAAATGTAGAAAAAACATTTATGACTTTTAAGTTCATGCTTATGACACTAGAGAGGCCAACATTATTGTAGGAGAAATACAAAGAGAATTATGTTCAAATGCACGATTTATAGGACATCCCCATACAGAGCATGTTCAATGTTTGCCCAAATCAAGCGCAGTAAAACAATAGACATTGGGTTATGATATCCGTGGCTGCAAGAAGATTTCGCAAATTGCCACTCAGAATGTTGTTTTTCTGATAAAAAAAAGGATTAAACACAAATCCTGTATAAGAACTAAAAAACAGAAAGCACCATTGGCTGAAAATGTCCTATTTAATCATCAGGCGGATAACTGAACTTGGAACAAGTAAAATGTAACATATTTGCTAGTTTTTAAAGAACACACATTGGCCCTCATTACGACCCTGGCGGAAATCGAAAAACGATGGCGGAAATGTAATACCGCCATCGAATACCGCTCGGTGCGATTATGACCCGTCACCGTAAAGTACGATGCCATTAGCGACACCGTAGTGAACGCCAACGCTAACTGCACCAAGTACGCGCACGCGCGCCATGCAAAACCGTAATTACCACCATGGCGCAACGGTACGCGAATTCTGACCCTAGCGGACATTTACTTAACGCCATCAAGCATGGCGGAAAGTACCATTCCGCCATGGTGAGAATTACGGCATCGTGAACCAACCGTAAATGGCCCTAATGAGTGCCTGTACACCACTCCCTGCCCACATTGCACAACTCCTCGTAGGTGCAATGAAGTTACACAATGCAACCAGTGAAATGTACAAGTCACCCATGCATGCCAACGAACAAATGAATGTAGGGGCTCCAAGTGCCTTGTGAGTGTCCATCCATATTTGGCATGTCACCATTGCCGTACTGATGCAGCACAGGCATGTGAAGGTTCAAGTACAGCAATATGAACTGAAATATGAGACAAAACACCAACAGGCCCCCATCGCTTGACACCAGTGTAAGGCAACATTCAAAGCAGTATCCTGAGGGAGACTGCACCAGCCCTGTACTCTTGCCAATAAGCAAACCAACCATCAGCATAAGCATGTACCACACAAGTTGGCAGAGTGACTGAGCAGCCAGGCTCATCTCAAGAGGGGCCAATGGGAGCTGCAGGGCACAGATGGCACGAATACAGAAGCTATTCCAATGGACATGACCTCAGTCTCCCTCCAAGAAACGCACGCAAACACAGGCCAGCCATTTTCTGATAATCACATCATTCCACCAATCCACCTGGCTGACCGGCATCTGTTACACAAAAGCTAATCCCCCGCCCCTGAGCATGACATCATTAAAACAGTCATAATGGCAGCCCCTATCCCTGACCTTACTGGGCTTCGTAGGCAAACGCGGCCAGTACAGTACCACGCAACTATACTCAGAAGCCGGAACCCAATGCAGATCTTCTCACAATACATCGCTCCACAAATAGGAATATGCTACATTACTTGCAAAGAATAACGCTACACGGTTAATATCAGAATAAAAAATTTTAATGCACATGAAATTCACCAAGCCCATACAGCTATTAGGTCATAAACTCCAAAATATTTTTCATTACTGTGGGCTGCATCCGCAATAAATGACCAGCTTCTTCTTGTGTGACGCCCTGTTCCTTCATGGTACACAGGGGCTACATTCACGTTCAAAAAGGCAACATGGAAGCGCCTAGAACCGCAGGGCCGTCCCATTAGGTAGGCACTAGTCCAGCTGAAAGCTTGATATGTTGCTCCTAGCCACTAGTACTGCGTAAGGGCATGTGGCCCATTGACGATCGTCCCATAAGATCGTAATGGTGCTCCACTGATTAACTCGAAGCAGCAGGTGTCGGGAGTAAAAGCCATCTGCAGGAGTGGCATACAGATGGCAGCGGCAAAAGGGGAGGAGATACCTGTCACCCAAATGAAATGAAAAAAAATAATATGGGCATCAGAACTTCATTTGTATTACTCACTTCAATGATCACACTAAATCTACAGCCATATGCATGCTAGCCCACTCAAAAGGATTATTCCCACCCAAAAATCACTTGCGAATCATAACTATATAAATCGAGGTGAAAACACTATTACAAACGAGTGTTTGTGTGCATGCGTCTGTTAAAACAGAATCCATTAGATGGGATTAGTAACGTGCATAGACACAAGTGTTTGAAGGCGCGTCGAGACAGGGAGGGTTCAACAAGGGCAGATAGACGATGGTCCCACTATGGCAGCTCTGCATCACATAGCGCAGGGGAAGGGGATAGATTCCAAAAAGCCATGTACATGGCAAACTCTCAATTAAATCATCTGTCCATGCATCCATACATCATTCCCTCATCCCGGTATAAAAACGCCTGATTATTTACTCACATAACATTTGAAATGTCCATTGAGTCTGTGCGTAATGCAGTCTGCAAAATCCACTGTGCTCCAGCCCGGAATTATAGTGTTGTGAAGTAACATGTATTTGGGAACGTCCTGCCTTATCGTCCACTACGCTATTGCGCATCCCATACTATTCATATCAATTATTGCATTCTCGCCATGGCCCCTGTCCCAAGGACATTAAACAATAGAACGTTATATTTGCAGTCAGACCTGTGGGCGTCTCCTCGCCGCTAGCTGAAAACCGAAAGCGCTGTCCTTCGAATTCCTCATTTGCAACATCACGTCGAAAAGGCATCTGTGACCGCTTGAAATCACAAATTCATCCATGTAGTGCGGCAGTGTGTGAAAATGGCAACTGGCTTCACTCACAAATGGGACGCCCCGCCCGTCGGTGAACCTCGGTACAGTGCTGCATGAGGGTCCACCGTTAATCGAGTACTACATTCCACTGACCCTTCACAAGTTTGTTCGCGACTGCAAAGATAGTATGTGAAACAATGGGACCATAGCAGAATGAACATATAAACCAATATTTCACTGCCATCGGGATTAAATACATGATTGTAATAGCAAGATGCCATGCGTCAAATTGCAGCATTGTGTGCGGGACGTGCACGCCCAAAGGGGATTGCAGCTGGCACAGGTGGAATGAATCACCACAGGTGGAGGCTATACAGCCTGAAAACACATAAATTGCACACCCAACCCCCTCCCACAACCACACCCACTCCAAAATGCTACCGGCAGGACTAGCGATGTTGGCCCTGGGGGACCTGATAGCACTGCAAGTACTCCAACTTCAAGAAGAAGACGAACAACAACTACTACAACAACCGGCCGCACAGAGGAGGAGGAGGAGGGCAAGGCAGGGCCAGCAAGGCCCACCAGCACAGCCACTACCACCACGCAGGCAGCCCGCAATCCCACGCCTCCGAGCTCATCCGTTCAACCTCACTGCTGAGCAGATCCACACCCTCTACCGTTTGGACCGGGACACCATAACCGCCATTGTGAACATGACACACGCTGACCTTGTCAGCATGATAGATAGCCCAACCGCCATCCCACCCCTACTGAAGGTGGTGTCTGTACTGCACTTCCTGGCCACAGGCACCTACCAGCACACAGTCGGACAGTTGCATGGCATTTCACAGCCACTGTTGTCACGGACACTATTGCAAGTGCTCGATGCCCACCTGAAGCACGCAGACGACTACATCTCTTTACCACGCTCGGAGCAGGAGATTACAAACACAAAAGTGGGATTCCATGCACTTGCCGGCATACCGGGTTGCATTGGTGCCATCGACTGCACCCATGTGGAATTGGTTGTCCCACATGCCATGGAGGCCCAGTACCGCAACTGGAAACAATATCATTCTCCTAATGTACAAATGGTGTGTGACTCCAACAGGATCTTTACACATTGTTGTGCCCGATTTCCTGGAGCAACCCATGATTCTATGGTCTTGAGGAACTCTACAATACCACGCTACATGGAGCGACACGCAGGGAACATATCCTGGCTACTCGGTGAGTCTCATTTCATGCATGATAATGTGGGGTATGTGATGCGGCAATGACCTGGCAGGAAGGGGGGGGGTGCGTATGTAGCAATGTCATTCCACAAACATCCTTTATTGTCCACATACAGGTGATGCCGGGTATCCACTGAAGAGATGGCTCCTTACACCACTCCGGAACCCACAGAACCAGCATGAGGAGGACTACAACCATGCCCACTCACGTACCCGTGTAGTCATAGAACAGGCATTCGGCCTACTGAAGGCTTGTTTCCGCTGCCTCAGCAGGTCTGGCGGGGCACTCCTGTACCGCCATGAGAAGGTTGCAAAGATGGTCATGGCATGTGTCATGCTACACAACATGTGCGTACGTAGAAATGTGCCCATGCCCCCTGACGCAGAACTGCAAGCACCTGAAGATGGTCATGATGAGGGTGGGGATGTGGCAGCACCTCAAGGAGTCCGCGAGGCACAGGAGGCCCGTGAAATTCGTCAGAATATCATAGATTCATGCTTCTAGCACTCACGCCTGGTGGCTGATACATGGACACGGGACTTGTGGCACTGTGTGTGTCTGGAACATGCACAATGTGGACTGTACGCCTATGAATGCCTCGTACACAAAGATCAATGTCCACACATCTCATTGGATGATTATGAAATGTTTATAGCATATGTGAAATTATATTACACACCCCATCGACCCGCCACCCAAGAAAGCCCAACACCCCCCTCCACCCTCCTACCTCCCCCCCGAACACCAGTGTCCAAAGATGCTCATTGTCATTGCAGACGCTATTGCAAGCCCCCTCTCCGGGTATCAGGGGCACCCCTGCCTGTGGAGCGCAGGTTCCTCCCAGATCTACGTTGGGGGCTGCCCTGGACGGAACTTGCAACGGATGATGTCTCTGCCTGCTCACGTCCATGCATGTCCCTAAGGGTTTGTGAGAGCTCAGTGAGCACATGGCGCACAGCGGCAAGTTCACCACATACGTCTTTGGACGTCGCATGCAGTTCCCCCCTCAGGCTCTCGGTGCTTCTCTCCATTTCTACCCTTAGTGTCTCTGTACTTCTCTCCATTTCTACCCTTAGTGTCTCTGTACTTCTCTCCATTTCTACCCTTAGTGTCTCTGTACTTCTCTCCATTTGTGCCCTAAGTGTCTCAGTAGATGTTTCTATGGCTGCCTTAGAACCCCCACATTCATCAGCATGCTCCTTGAGGAGTGTGGCCAGTTGCTGCTGTTGCATGATCACCTGGTCGAGGGACTGTTGCCTCTGCTGGGCCATGCCCATTTGCGGTGGTGTCACAGAGGGGCTGATCACCTCATGTTGCCTTGCCACAGGGCTTGTGGGGGATGGCCAGTCGTCGTCTTGTGGGTGCCCCTGCGTGGTATCCTCATGGTGTACGGGATGAAACAAACAGGGGGATTGAGACAGGTCATGGATGGGTCCTACATCGACAGCACCGTTTTCTGTGTCGGAGCATGCTGGCATTAATGCAGTGTCACCTATGGTGCTGCTGCCACCAGAAGCAGTGCCTTCTGTGGCATCCATTGGGGGGACCTGTGGTGCTGCTGTTGTGGGCATGCTGGCTGCTGGGGTGTCTGTTGAAGTCCCCTCCTGTGTGCTGCCACTTGATTTGTGCTGCTGCCGTGTCTTGATCCGTGCAGCTGAGGTGGAGGGTCTTTGGCCGTTGGTCTTGGCCCTCTTTGCAGGTGTGCTGGTAGGGGTGTCCTGAAGCTCGTCGTTTGAATCGGACCCTGTGGTGGAGTAAAGGAGGGCGAGCGTTATTTATGGGTCTGTGGAAATTGGAATGGCAATGTATCACATGCATTGGGGTGGTACCTGAGGGTGATTTGGGTCAGGGCCTTGGAGGTGGTTTCATTTTTGTGTGGATTGAGGATGCAGTTGTTTTGCAGCCTGCAGTTAGGGTGTGCATGCTGCACGTGTAGAGGGTGTTTTTGGGATTTTTAATTATTTATGTATTTGATGTGACTTTTAAAGTGCGCTATCAGGCCAATGTATGTGGACGTTCTCCTGGACATGTGTTTCTGTTGCACTATGTGGACACATGGTACTTCACATGATTGGACATTGTGGATTTAGCATTGTTTTATTTGGCCCACCTACCTGATTCTTCGGATGTCTGCACTCCTTTCTCCATCCCTCCGACTCCCTCTATACTCTCCATTCCAATGGTGGAGGCACAGATTTCTTCCCAGGGGGTCAACTTGATGGGTGATTCCGATCCTCCCCCGGTAGCTGTGGCAATGTTGCGGTTGGCTGATAGTATGCTCCGTACGCGTATCCGCAAGTCGTCCCATCGCTTTCTGCATTGCTGTGGGTTGCGGGGTGCGGTCCCCACCGCACTTACCCGCTGTGCCACCAGGGCCCATATGGCCTTCTTGTTCGCAAGTGCCGTCCTGGTCATTTGCGTCGAGAAGATGACGGCAGCATTCTCCTGGAGGGTCTCTGTGAGCACGGTGAGTTCCTCATGGGAGAAGTGGACCTGCCGCTTGCGGTCGCACGCTTTTTTAGCAACTTTTCCCATTTTTATTGTTTTAACTAGGGTGGCTAACGGGTTGGGATGTGTCTCAGGGTAGGGTTTTCAATGGTTGTGTTGGGATTCTGATTTTATAGGTGTACGGCGTGCTGTTTCCCGTTCCGGCCCCATGTTTTTACTTCCGTTTCCGTATATTTACGGTCACCGTATTTGGGGAAATTTCCGCCATCGCGGACTTTGCACTTCCGCCATGGCGTAATGCTCGTGCCCGATGGGTCAGAATTAGCCGCACTTTACTCCATCGTGCAATGGCGGAAACGCTATTTACGCTATGGCGGTCAGGTCAGTTACTTTCCGCCAGGGTCGTAATGAGGGCCATTGACTTTTAGACTGCATACTGACAGGATCGGGCTCAATGAGTCAATTCAGTGGCATTTCATTGCAACTAGCTGAATGCTCATTTGTGACGGTGAACAATATACATCTACACTGGCGGTAAAATGGTTTTCTGACACATACACCCCCTACTTTTTCCAGTGGTCTCTCAGGGGTCTTTCCCAAATGTCTTTCCTTCACCATCATCCCTCATAATTTACCTGCCTTCTATAGAGATGCACATATACAAATAAGGATTTTGACAATAAGGTGTGATTAATACAATGCATATGAATTTCACGCATACACTCCTCCTTGACGTCAGCATACAATGATGTTATATTCAGCATTGCGAAAGTATGTTCATTTAACATCCCTTAAGGCAACTGTGAACAACAAATATCAAAATGGGAAATAATGTCCTTTTCATATGCACCCATTTTGCACAACGTTTCTCGAAAGCATCTCACATAATGAACCTTCAGTGCTCACATAATGTATTTGCCTTCTAAAGATACATTGATACATATTCAAGGCATTTTATACCAAGGCGAAATTGTTTCAATAAATGTGAATGATTCACATTCGGCTTCCTACGTCAGTACACAATGATGTCATGTGTAGCGGTACAAACACATGTAAATGTACAAGTCCAAAATGGCGGACAACATTTCGATGGTGCACCACGCAGCCATCGAAGCATTTTGAATGAAGTCTTTTGCTCTTCAGGTAATAAGAAGTTTTCTTTGTATGGCAAAACAAGTAGCTTCCGTCTCAGTGAATTATAAGAACTATCACATGAAACGCTGACTACCTATCTTTTTTCTGTTTAGAATATGAAGGAATACTGCATTAACAGCAATTCTCCTTCAAATGCAAAAAAAAAAATGTAATATCTTGACTTGGATTGAGTTTACTTATAGGTTATTCCTACAACATTAGTCAGGAATTGTCTCACAAAATTAACAAACATAATCCTTTAGATCTAGCATTTTTTGTTTTTCTTCAGTGTTTGACACATTATTTGTTTGTTTTAACATGTTCCCTCATCACATAAATTAAAAAGAGATTAGACAAATGTGATGCACCTGTTGTGGTATGTTGACCCAGAAATCAAATAGGTAGATGGCTTGATGGTCCTGATGAATGCAAAATCACGGATTACACTGCATAAACCGGTCGATAATATATCTCAACGGGATCTCCTTTAAATGTGTTGGAGATGCCCTTCTTTTGGTTTAGTACTTTTTGTACTTTTTATTAATCATTGAATCTATTGCATAGTGTATATTCAGATGTGGTTTGAATAAATGTCTAAAATCCCCATCTGATTGTATTTTCATATGGAAGTCTTTTTAATGCTACCTCAGTTGTGAGTGACACAGGGGTCGATTTGATTTGCTGTGTTTCAACAGAGTGTTGTAGTCATATAACCATTAGGTGTACATTTCTGATGGCATTCTATCTTTTTTGGATAGGTGGCACACCACCGTCATCTAGCAAGAGCAATTATTATCAGGGATAGCGTACTCCTCCTTGAGGGGCTGCATTAGTCACGTATTGCACTTGCGTTAAATAAATCCTTTTAGAAAGAAGGTCTACCCCATTTTTGTGGTACTGTCCATTAGGGCTGCCACCAGTGAGAAAAACGAGGTCATTAAGTAGTACCCCACCAGCACAAGGAAAGCTTGTATATTCTTCTACGTCCTTTCTAGGGATGGCACTTTTTACTCCCTCAACCTTACTGTGATGTGGCAATACTAAGCCATTGCCCTCTTGGAATCCAATATGTTTTACAGAGGTCTGGGCCAGTTGACATTTTGCTGGATCTGCTCCCCTCAGGCAGTCACAGACAAATTACAGTGTTTGAGGTGGTCTGTCAATGTCTGCTATATAAAATCATATCATCCGGCAAATTTTCTACAGGCTTCTAACACCTGGACCATTAATGTTTGAGAAGTGTCTGGGGCCCTCTGAAGGCCGAAGAGAAAAACAGTAAACTGAAAATGTCCATCTGGAGTAGAGAAGGCTGTCTTATATTTGGTATTAGGATTTAGGGGGACTTGCCCAAGGGTCTCTACCAATTCATCAATATGTGGTATTGGATAGGCCGCAAATTGGGATATATTCTGAAGTCAATACAGAAATGCCAAGTTTGTTTGGGTTTGGACCCAAGCACTATCTGGAAGGGCCATCCCTGTAGGACCTCTCGATGACCCTGAGATCTAACATTTTCTTCAGTTCCTCCCAAACAATCTTCTATCTGGCCACTGATAGTCTGTACGGCTTCAGTCGAATTACCCTTGCAGTTGTGGTCTGTATTTTATGAAAGATCCTTAGTACTCTTCCTGGTTTGCGGGAGAACACATTTCAGCAGGTCTTTCTGTCTGGACCTTTTAATCCTGGTGGGAGGGTCACCCCATGTACTGCCATTGGTAACAGAGTCTCTCGAATGTTGTTTTTAAACAGAGCCAGTATGAGATGGTTTCTATCCTGCCATCAGGCTTTCAATTTGATGACATGATAAAATTGAGATGGCTTTCTCCGGTCTGTCAGCTGGACCTTATTGGGCAAACTGGATACAGCCTCTTTAATAATGTAGGGACCA
Organism: Ambystoma mexicanum; assembly: GCF_040938575.1. Taxonomy (NCBI): domain Eukaryota; kingdom Metazoa; phylum Chordata; class Amphibia; order Caudata; family Ambystomatidae; genus Ambystoma; species Ambystoma mexicanum. The sequence continues at coordinate 1,212,459,579 of NC_090921.1, read as the reverse complement.
TGCCATCTGCCAAAAGCTTGCTTTGGCTAGTTGATAGGAGGGCAATCACCTTGTCACCTACTTGAAAGGTTTGCAGACTTGTCTTCTGGTTGCAGGTTTTTTCTTGCCTGTCCTGAGCAGATTTGAGATATGATCTTACTAATGTTCAGACTTTATCCATTTGCTGCTCAATACTTCAGCCATGGGATGGTCACGTGTTTGTCTGTTGTCTGGATCTTCCCACTCTTCCTGGATGATTTCAAGGACATTTCTGATATTTTGCCAATATACCAACTCAAAAGAAGATATGCCTGTCGAAGCTTGTGGGCTCCTCCATATAGCAAAAAATGACCGAACAAATCAAGTAATTCCAGTTTCCACCTTCCTCATCCACCAGTTTTCTCAAGATCCTCTTGAGTGTTTGATTAAAGCTTTCGACATGCCCATCCATCTGGGGGTGATGTACTGAGGTTCATAGTGTCTTCATGTTCATGACCTCCTTCATTTGCCCATTAACATGAAAATAAAGCTGTTGCCTTGGTCTTTTAGTATTTCTTTTGGAAATTCCACCCTGATTGAAGAACAAAATTAACACCTTTAAAATGGCTTTTATTAAGGAATGGCTCTTTTCATGTTGCTTCATAATGGGATGGCATAAGGATACGTGGTTGCCTAATACATAATAACAAGAATGCACTTATCCTCTGCTCTGGAGGGCTCCAGGGGTCTGCCAATGTCCATATGAATTCCGTGGAAAGGTATCTCTGTGATGGGTAGTGGATGCAATAGGGCTCTTTGTACATCCACGGGTGATTTCTTTGGCAAATTTAAACAGCTTGCACCGAATTGCTTCATGTGAGCATAGACTCCTGGCCAGTGTTCGGAGGAATGATTGGAATGAGCTAACTCCAGCACAGATGTTTTGAAAGGTTTTGGGAACATTCATTGATAATTGGTTCCCTCTCCCTTCGGGTTGACATCAACCCTGGGTAGAAGTCCCTTTCGTTCTATGAAGTGGGTGGACTTCATTGTTCAGCTCGCTCCTTTGGAAACTGGGGTCTTCTGGGCCTTTTCCAGCAAGAGGTACATTTGGTGGGCTTCTGCAGACTCCTCCTATGTGGACCTTGATGCTCTAGTGAATTTTGGTTCTTTTTTGGGGGTTTCAGCCAGTTCTCCAAACCCTGCTTCTGCACTTTCTGTGTCCTCTAGATCTACAATTTCTTCTATCTCTAGGAACACGTTTTTTATTCGCTCAGCAGTTGGACTATGGGTTGGCTGGCTTTGACAACATAGGTGTGGCTACCAAGGGTGAAAAAGACTGCTTTGACCTCCCCTCATTAGTCTTCATCAATGACTCTTTCTCTCACATCTAGTGAGGTTTGTTGGCCAACCCGGCCTATGGAGCAATCCATCCATATGTGCCCTCAGGTACCTTCACACAAAGTCCGGACTTGACCAATGCCTTCCCACTTGATGTGTCCACACCTCTTCATCTCCATATAGGTCACAGCCAGTGGCTCATAGGGGTAACCACTGTAGGCAGTTTGGTATTCTTGGTGATTTTAACTACACCTTAACATCTTTCTGGGTGGTGGTGACCTCTGTATTGACACCACATGTCAAGGGTGGCCTTACAAACTCCCACACTCCTAGGTGCAGTTCAAGGGATTGTACTGAATGCAAAAGGAGCTTTTCAGACATATAGACAATTGAGCCTGTATTGGGTCACACCAGTGGACGTCTCTCTCCCGCCTTCACCTGGGCTTCAACCTCCATAGCACAGATGTCCCTAAATCCCAGAGTATTAACTAATGATACATATCTTTTTCTGTCGAAAAACTAGCTAGGGTGGCAGCCTAAAGGCTGCAGCCATATCTGCCTAGTTCTCTATGGGGTTTTTCTAAGGGTTTTCCTTTCCTAACACTCCCTAGACCAGATTGTTGGATGCAGCTGTCTCAATATTGTGCATTAATAGATATCTGGCACCTCTCACACACTCTCTCGGGTTCCTTTGCCTGATGTTCCAACTCTTCACTCTGCTCTACTGTTTCACTTCTCCCTCTCTCTCTCTTCACTCCCCCTTTCTTGTCTCACCCTGCTCTCCTTGAATGTCCCACCGATGTTCACAAACGTTCCTCTCTCCTTCCTTCTCCTTGTTCCCCTTCTCGTCTCACCTTTCCCTTCTCTCCTGTCTCCTCTCACTCTCTCCTTTCTCGTTGAACTCTGTCACTCTACACCTACTCGCTCTCACTCAACCCACCAAACACTCAATCACAACTTCACTCTCGCTATCTCACACGACCAGCACCTCACCGGTAATGATCTCAGCCACAATCTCCAAAAAGCTCAGCTGCACCATCTTTCCTCCACACGGTCTCTAGGTCCATTTCCTCTCATGCTGGCCTCTCCAGAAAACCCCTCGCTCTGCTTGTCTTTGGCCTTCTTTTTAATGGCCTACCTTCCTGTTCCTAACCTTCCACCTCACCTCCATTGGTCTGCATCTCAGCTGACCATACAGGCCAATCTACAGCTACTCCTTCCCCTGGGCTGTGTTTTTACATTGCAAGTCTTGATAAGCCCTTTTAGGCCCCACACCCATTTCTCACAAGACATCCAAACTCAGCTTTGCTCCTGGGATAATGCTATTCTCACTCTGCTCTGCCTTCTTCAAATGCTGTGGTAAGTAAGTATAGTTGATTTGGCACAGCGGACGCCTCTTTGAAAGCTTGAAAGCATGTTCTTCCGAAACTTCATGAGTATCACATGGTTCTTCTTCTTTATTTCTTGCACTGTAAGGAGTGGCATGTGTAAGTCTGAAACTTGTCAGGAACTTTCGGACATAACTACAACTGTCTGTTTCCCACCCAAATGTGCCAAGAAACAAACTAGCTTCACTTTTCGAAGGCTGACATGTACCAGGTAACAAATCATTAACATTATCCGGGCTGATGTGTTGGCTATAGCTAAATGTCATCCCATAGTTGTTTATAATAAAGTGACTTTATTTGTATACTTGTCACATGGTAAAGAAGCCAACAAGTCTCCTTGACTGGTTCTACAGCCTGTTGAAACATATTGATGATAGATATTTGTTTTTTGTGTGCCCGGGTGTTACATTTCATGGGACTTTCAATAATATTGTGAGGAACCTACATCCCAGGAACAAGAAGAGAGGTCCCAAACGTAATCACAGAAAATCAGAGTGCTTTATAATGTGCACCCCAGTTTGATTAACTGTGATTTCAATAATATGGAGTGTGCATGAAAAGCTTGAATAGTCACTTCAATGTTTGTATGCACAGACGTTTTGTGGTTTTCTGGTGAATTAACAGTGATACCAAGGGACAGGAAAACCTATGCTACATTGATGTGGTGCACAATTTGATCCTTGCATTCCTTCAGCAAACTGCTTTATGGCGGTGTGTGCAAGTGGCCGGATTCAGCTGCTGTTTAGTCTATTTGAAGTGCTGCCACAATGTTGACTTTCATTGTGGGATTACAAAACAAAGGTGGGGTTCATCTGTGTGTGATGTTGGTGGTGGTGTTCTGGATGCCATGTAATGATTTCATGTGCCAGGAAGGCTGCTTCTTGAAGAGACTGTCCCATATAGTGATGAGATGCTCTACAGCCTCTATACATGTGATGTCAATCTCTTCCTCCTCAGTATCACTGCTTTACACCAGGAATGCACATTCCCATCTGGATTTTCATGAACCCTAACTTTTGCCTTGAACATCATTCATGTCGTCGCCATCATCGTTATTGTCTGACTATTCAGCGAATGGGGAGAGTGGCAATAGAGTCCAAGTATTTTTAATCTCATTCTTCTGTTCAACTACTCAATGTGTTGTTCTTCCCTAATCATTTGACTGTTGTGATGACATGCTGGCATAAAAGCTGCGCTCCCGCTTCTGGTCACATGGATCTCACCAAGCTCCACAGACAATCCCACAGGTTCCCAGGGATCTTCACACTTCCCCGGTCCATTCTCAGGTTTGTGCATCTATTTACGTACCTATATATTTTATTGCTCATAGACGTGCATTTGGATTACTTGGCTACCTATCTATGACAGTTCTTTTTTTCATTAGCCTTCTTACATCTATCAATGATTATTGCTATGTTGCTTAACTCTTTCATGCTCTCAGAAGGTAGTCTATCATTGCTCTGATATTTTAAATAAATATCTTTCACCACAATGACTTAAATTGGCTATCCATACACTCCAGTTCTGGTCCAAGCTTCTGTCCACAACCTTTCTCAGCTTTAAAGCTATGTGACAGAGTCAGAGTGCCAACGTTGCATCCTGTCCTATGCCCGCCTGAGAGTAGGAATGACAGGATCAGACCTGACCAAACCCAACCCCCCTGAGAGATCAACTAGAAACAGGGTATTCAGGATGGCTTATCCCAAAATATATCAGGTTTAGAATTTCAAAAACCCAGTGTGGACTTCAGAGTGTCTTTCGAGGATTCAGGGATAGACACACTCAATGTTCCCTCTAATTATTTTTCTCTATGTGCGCAACTGGTTGGCTGTTGTGTGCAAATTATTTTCCATGTGCGGAACTGACTAAAGAGGTAACCCACTTTTGAGCTACTGTCGCAGAAGAGAGTTTGGAAAGCAATTTCCTCTTGCTGGCCACTGTAATTCTTTACAAATCTTACAACATTTTTTCCAAACACGTAGGCTAAGATAAAATATGTCAAATGTGATGATACAGAAAAGAAAATCAACCAGTCCAACACTTCAACATCTGCCACAGTACCTTGCAAACGTACTTCGGTGCAGAGAAAAATGTATATTTTATGCCACTGGAAAATCACTTGTGTATTACAAAACACAAATATCTCTTGTCATAACTGATGTGGCTGTCAAGAAATTCACAGAGAATACAACATTTGCTGATGGATTAATGGCAATTAAAAGCAAAGTGTCAATAACATGCTGATAGGAGTTCAAGTGCCACCTGAATGAAGTAATTCAAGGTCCTAGAGAACATGCTTCTAATAATTTGTGCATGGATGATAATTGCATCAGAATAACTGCACCTCAGAATAAGATGATAAAAAATTCATGTGCGTCTACTAACTATCCACAATACATTCTCCTGTGGGTAGTGAACACCAGCCTTACAGCTGAAAGACATATGCCCCATCAATGTTTACTCTAGAAAAAAAGGAAAAACGAGAAACAATGAACATATGATTGCTTCAACCCATTAAGCTCCACTGATATTTTTTTGAATTAGTGACCAGTAGAGCAGTGGCATAGGAAGGAACTCTAATAATATTAATGCCCGATCTAAAGAGGAACTTTAAGGGGAAAGAGCTTCCTTTAATAAGCAGAATGAATCCCTAATGGCAAAGCTAATCACTTTTTTACTCTCTGAAAAAATCATTTGACTCCAAGTAGGGAGCAACTTCTGATTAGATCATGCTTGCACCCCTCACAGGGAGTGAAATGACAGGGCAGATAATAAAATGTATAGTGTTCCCCACCCTTCCGCACCACAGCCTAAATAAAATTAAACAAGAGCCTTATTGAGGTTTTTTATGGAGCCCTGTTAAAGAAAATCACATATATTTGCCTTTTAAGTTAATAGCATCACTTCATCAGACATAGAATTGATCGAGTGCATTCTGGAACAATGGACCCCTATTCTGTAATTCTTTGTGATCGGTTAAATAAGATGCAAGGAGATGTTAGTGACTATACACACAGAACACTTGGTTATATTGAAAAGCCCTCAGTAGCTGAGCATAGAACAAAAAAGAAGGTGCTGTTGTCTAGATGGGTACTAGAATTTCCTATTCGTTAGCAAACAAGCAACACATTTCCTTCAGTGTACTGCCAAAACTTCTGTCGTGTGCTGCTTTGTTCATCACCCGCAAGGAGTGATGACCTGTGCTCTTCTACCCATACCCTTCCCCAGCCCCTGCACTAGCCTACAATACTAGTTGATAGAGCACTGTAAAAAGTGAGCGATTGTAGTAGTAAACACTCACTGGGATATTTGCAGAACCACAATACTTTGCAAGCAAGGCATATTTAATGCCTCAACATATGTGCATTTTAAGACTGTCATGACTCTGAATGAACACAATTATTCAGCAGTGCATCCAAAATTGTTTGCAACATACCACACCCTTATATCACTGTGCAGGATTACACAAGTGCCCAGTGAAACATTTTTTTTATGGAGGTGAGTTACCATACACCATGTGGAGGTCTATTCCCAAAGGAACTCTGAACACTTGCAAATGATGCAGATTGTTTGAAAAGCATTCCACTGTCTGAATATCCGGTGCCCTGATACGATGGACTAGAAATCCCAGGCACAGTCCACACCCATTATCCCTTGCTGGCTGAGTAAATGGTATTGCAATGTTGCTCTCCACTTATAGGGTAATGTTAGTAATGCAAAAGTAGGAGACGGTGAGCATCACATTTGTCTTCTCAAAATCTCTAAAGGGCAAATTCATATTTGAGTTTTGTAATGCGTTAACTTGCAAGGGGGCCGCTTCAAAGCACTTGCGTCACATATGTACAAAGAAGAGGAAATATGGAATAAGGGTACACATCCAAGTAGCCTACTTACTTACAGTCAGTATCCGATATTTGAGCTGGCAGTTCGATTATATAGTTTGGGTGACATTTTTGGTAACAGAAATTCTGGCACGTGAATGTTATTCATTTTTATTTTATTTATTTGCATTTGTATAGCGCACTTACAGCCCGGAGCCATCGAGGCGCTGTTACATGAATTTGTAAGTAGTTGATTCAGTGGTTACAAATGACAGTGGTCAACAGTCATGATTTCTTGATTACAGAAACACAGTTCATGGGCTTGATTACAGAAGCAAAGGTGAGAAAATATCAGTGACGCACCATTAGACAAAAAGCATAGTTTTAATAGTTTTGCGAAATGCTAGGTGAAAGTCAATCATACATAGGTGAGTGGGGAGAGAATTCCAGTGTGATGCAGCCATAGTGGGGAAGCTTAAACCCACAGCACGGACTCTTCTTGTCTTAGACATGGCAATCAGGTTGGTGTAATCTTTTCTCAGGGGCCTGGAGGAGGTATGCTTGGCAATTCTTTGGGACAGGTATGGGGGAGCCAAATCGTGGAGACGTTTGTGCATGAGGGATAGGATTTTAAAGACAATTCTCTCTTTGACAGGGAGCCAGCTCACTTCAGAAATGTGGGGCCTCATTACGAGGGTTGCGCTGATGGAATGATGGGCGCCGGTACGGGACCGGCTCCCTTGATTCCGTCAGGGCTGATTAGGAGGTTCCCTTCGCCGGACCCGGATCAGACGTCTGGTAAAACCAAACGTCTTTTCCGGGTCCCGTGAGGGGAAGAGGGAGGTAACAACGGGACACTTGTTATGTGCCCGTTGTTACCTCCCTCGCCATTCCCATTGAGCCCTATGGGGGCTCAATGGGAATGGGGAATGGTTCCTGCAAAGAGGACTTACCGGGTCCTCCTATGTCGGAATGACCTGGTAAGTCTACCTCCAAACTCGTAATGAGGCCCGTGGTCTTTTCTCGAGGTTCCTGTTGCCACCCTGAGGGCATTATTTTGAAGCAATTGGAGTTTAGTCACGTTTTTCCTGAAGGTCCCTACAAGTAGGGCTTTGCAGTAGTCGAGTCTTGATCCGATTATTGCCCTAGCAATGGTGAGGCAATTTTGCCAAGATAAGAAGGGCCTAGCTCCATTGAGAACTTTGGAGTAGTAGGCCGATGAGGAGGCAATGGCGTTAACCTGTCTGTCCATAGTGAGGTTTGAGTCAAGGTAGATGCCGAGGGTCTTGACATTATTAGATACCATGATAGGTAGATTGTCAATGGTGAAGGACATGTATAATTTGTCCAGATTGCTCAGAGTGGTGGGTGATCCAATTAACAGACGTTCAGTTTTGTCAGTGTTGAGGTATAACCAGTTATCTGCCATCCAGGACTGGCTTGTGGAGTAGATAGTGGTGAGGGTGTTTATGTCTGCATTATAGTCACCTGTGAGCAGGATAAGCACCTGTGTGTCGTCTGCGTAGTCCGTATATGAAATTCAGAGGGCGTCAAAAATGCTGAACAGGGGCCTAGTGAACAAATTATATAAAGTGGGTGCGATACAGGAACCCTGAGGTACTCCACATTTGATGTGGCCTGGCATGGCACATGCTGAGTCGGAGAAGACTTTCATGGCCCTCTCTTTGAGAAAGGATGTGATCCATGCGCAAGCCTTAGGGGAGAAGTTAGCTGAAGTAGAGAGATGATGGCAAAGGGTGTTGTGATCCACCAGGTCTAAGGCTGCGTATAAGTCGAGGAGCAAGAGGAGCGCTGGTTTGCCTGCGTCTCTCAGGTAGTCCATTTGGTTTTTATGGTCTAAGAGAGCAGTTTCCGTGCCATCTCGTGTGCGGAAAACAGACTGTCGAAGGCCAAGGAGGCTTGCAGGTAGGCTGCTTTCTCCAAAATGTTTAGAAGAAATGGGACAGTAGTTATTGGCCTGTAGTTCCCTGGAACCGTTGGTTCAAGGGAAGGTTTTTTAAGGAGTGGCGTACCCAGGCTTCCTTAAGTGCAGTTGGGACATGGCCAGACTGGAAGGATGCATTAATGAAAACTGTTATGAAGGGGACAAGGATGGGGGCGGAGTCTTTGACAAGTTTGGCTGGGCAGGCATCGCTTTTGTAGTTGGAGGGTTTAACTGATTTGAGCAGTGCAGTGACTTCTACTTCAGTCATGTCTTTAAAGTCGAAGGGCGTAGATGGATTAGGCTTGGTGGCCGTAGGCACGTTACTGTGCCGGTTGGCTATGAGGTGTTTCAGGGCCTATTGGTGGCCTATGAGTTTAGTTTGCAAGGTGTTAAGCTTATCTTGCATGGCAGATTCAATGCTATTGCACCACTTTTCGTCTTTAAATAGTGTACTGGGAGGAGTGGACGGTTTCTCCAACTCTCTAAAGATGTTTAAGATTTCTTTGTTGGAACTAACATAAAACAAGTGGATGTAGGAACACGTCTGCTAACCTTTTCGCAGAGCCAAGAGAGGAAGAATCAACATTTTCCGTATCTGTAGTATCTTAATGTTTTCTGGGGCAGAAGTTGGTCATAAGGTAAAAGTGTGGTAGAGTCAGGTTTAGGAGTCAATTGTGGGGAGGGAACATTATTTTGGTTAAAGCGTGCAAGCCTATCTTAGTTAGATTCTTCTGTTCATGTAGCCAGTTTTTCATATTAGTGTTTAACCTCTTGTGTGTGTATTTTACTGTTAGGGATTTTATGTGTCCCTTGCGTAGTAGTGTAATGCAAATAAGTAGAATATCAAGATTAATTGCTTACTTTAAGAGAAAGAAAGTTTCAGGTATTTGCTGTGGCTCGTGCCTTATTACATTTTTTTGAATAGGTGAGAATTGTCTGTGTGCGCTGCTAAAACTCTTCTGAGCGGCACCCAGAAGGAAGTTGGGCAAGCGCACATGCGCACAGCTTAGAGGGAACATTGGACACACTATATGAATAAAACACTAGAACATGCAGAGAGACACCTACTCAACAGGTGTGGATCCTTGAAGGGAAAACCCTAACTTTTTCCTTCCCCCTAGACTCTCTCAGCAGCAGTTCTTGGAAGGACAACAGCCTCTAAATATGTGATGTCATTCTCTTCTTCCTAGTATCAATGCTGCTGCAGCTTATATGAAAAGACATACTTCCTTCCACTTTTCCAAGGGAAAACAATTGTGCACACATGGGAACTTAGTAAAGGTTTTCCTGTCTCTTGGGATTGCCTTTTATCCACTAGAAACCCACAACATGAACTTCTGTGTAGAGGGACAGCCGGAAGGCAAGGCAGGAGTACAACAGCAGACAAACACAAGCTCCTGCACTTGGAAATAAATCCAGGATGGCTGGGCATGCCTTCCCCCGGCTTAGACTAGGAATCCAATTAACTAATCATTTCAAATGTTTGACTCAGCCAATGGGAGAATAGTGAGGGTTTTACAATGGAAACAAGGCACCATGGGAAGCCTTTTTGGGGAGAGCACTGAGGAGAGGAGTTTGCTGAGGAAGTGAAAGAGCACCAGAGAAAGGGAGCCCCCTTAACTCCAGAAGTGGGAGGGGGAAAATATTATTTTGATCCCCAGAAGATGGGATTGTTCTGAGAAGGGGAGAAGAGCCCCCTGCACCTCAAAAGAGAGGTCTTCTCCAGTGACAATGAGTCCCCTGCATCTGAGTAGAAGGGTTTTATGCATTGAGGCAGAGAAGAAAACCCTTAACCCAAGAAGAGGGGTTTTTAGTTATGCTCCAGTGAGGGGAAGAGGTAATCCCTGAACGCAATAAGAGGGGACTTGTCCAGTGAGGATAGAGGATCCCCCAAACACCAGAAGAGGGGATGCTCATGTGATGAAGCAATGAGCCCTTGGTCCCCCGATGAAGGGTGGGCTCCAGTGAAAGGGGGTCTACTTTTGTTTAATAAACCCTTTAAACATATTCTTGTGTCAGTAGTTGTATGTTCACTTGACCATTTGACACCTATGACACACCACAACAACATTAGCCCTCCACCTTCTGCTACAGTGGATCATACAGGCTTAGAAATCTCTAAACCATTGACTTTTTCCTCTGTATTAAACCCTGTCCCTATACCACAGCATGATCCAATTGGTTATTGGTTGTATTATCAAACAAAGAAGACCTCTAGTCCCGCTATAGGTCTGTTGCTGTTGAATGTACTGGCTCCAGAAAAAACAGTCAAGTCACAAATGTGTCCCCCTCCAACAATCATCACACTATTTCTAAATAATGTAACCTCTGTAACATTAACTCCTATGATTTTTAAGAGGTTTGCAATAAACAGAATAAAACAAATCCTCCAAGAGTATTAAAGTGACACATACAGTCCTCAGCTCGCAAACAATAGAAAATGCAGTCCACTGACCTGTTCTTCGAGTAATATAGAAGAATAGAGTAATTCACCTGATGTTCTCTCAACACGCCTACGTAAAACTGGCTTGGAGAGAAAACGCCAGGGAAACCCTCCTGGGGAAGAAAACCCTGCAGCGCGGGAGCATGAAAGCCGAGATTACAAACTTGCTTCAAATGTTAGAGAGCGTTGACCGGAAGAAGAAGGATTACTTGCTGTGAATCAGGTAATGTTCCGGAAACCACTGCAGAATGGGAAACAGCAGGATTAGTGAAAGAAAATGAGTGCAAGGTGTAAATTGCTCAAATGATGCAATGTACCTGTCTTGGAAACCTTAAGAGACAATACCAATTTAGTAGCTGATTCGGCAGGAATAAAGGGTGTTATGTCGAAAGTGAAAGCGGAACCTACCAGCCCTTATAAACGATCTCACACTGTCGAAGGAGAGATGTTCCTCGGGAAAGGTGAGGTGTATGCTGGTCAGGGAGGTCCGAACGTGGGATCGAGTGTTGGGAAACTAATGAGAGGGAACGTATGAGATATTGAATTAAGCAGGATACCACAGAGAAAGGGAGAGACTCAATGATGGAATCGCTTACTTGAATGCCGAATCTCAGATGTGTTTCGTTCGGGGGTGGACAGGAGACGAAATGAGCGGGTTCGCTTAAGTCAGAGAGAAGGCTAAATGAGCAGAGATGGGAAAGAATGTTAGTGAATGGAATAATTTCAGCCTAGTAACAAACGAGGAATAACTCGAACTCACTGAGCGCAGCGTCTGAAAGCAGTAGCAACGCAACGCCGCTCTGGATTCCTGTTCAGAAATACCCCTTCCCATGGAAGGGGCAGAGTCACATGTTTCGGCTCCATCCGAAGCACTAGGCTGTTGACCTGCGCTTTAGCCGCCATCTTGGTAGAAGGGAAAGATGTGCTGTAAATGTGACGCCAACGGCGCCATAACGACCATGTCCGTGATCATGACAGTATGCCCCCTCCGAAAGGAAGCAAAACTGGGTTTACCCGGATGACTACGGTAAAACAAACGAACCAAACGGGGGGCATGTACGGCTGAAGCAGGTTCCCATGACCATTCTGCCACAGAGTAACCTTTCCAATCCACCAAGTATTGAAGGACACCTCTCATATACCTGGAATCGCAAATACCAGAAACTTCATATTCTGGTCCCGTATCAGTCATGACCGGAGGAGGTAACCCTTTAGGCGACCGATGAAAGTGGTTCCAGATATCAGGTTTCAGTTGAGAGTTGTGAAAAGTAGGGTGTATACGTCTCAAAGAATAAGGAAGTTGGAGTTTAAATGCTGCGATTCCATGTCGAGCCAGAACTGGAAATGGGCCAAAATATCTTGGAGATAACTTAGAAGGAACGAGTCGTCGAGGGAGAAACTTACTCGCCAACCATACTTTATCTCCGACCTGGATCGGTGGAGCAGGGGCCCGATGTTTGTCTGCCTGGATCTTGCTTCGAGTCTGGGCCTCCTGCAACGCTCCAATGGCTCGTTGATGACCCTGTTGAATGACGTCCACCAAATGGTCAATATCCGGGAACGTAGATGATTGAGGCAATTGTGTAAGAAATACCGAGGGGTGAAACCCATAAGTACAGTAAAAGGGACCTGCATGTATCGTGGTTTGTGCTGCATTATTATATGCAAATTCTGCCAATGGTAGATGGCTTTTCCAAATATCTTGAGTTGCTGAAATATAACATCGCAAATAGCCTTCTAATGTTTGGATTAGACGCTCTGTGTGTCCGTTAGTTTGTGGATGACATCCAGAACTTAACGCACGAGATATGCCTAGAGAATTACACAGCTGTTTCCAATATCTAGACGTATACTGTGGACCTCGGTCTGATATGATGGTTTCTGGAAATCCATGCAAGGAAAATATTATGTCCAAAAATATACGAGCCATGTGTGCCGCCGATGGGACTGACGGAAGAGGAATGAAATGCGCCATTTTAGTCAATGAATCTACTGTTACCATTATGGTGGTACATCCTTCAGATTCTGGGAGATCCACAATAAAATCAGTGGATATTATTTGCCATGGTCTTGTTGGAATGGGCATCCTTACCATTTCTCCCAATGGGGGATTCCTGGGCGTCTTATTTTGAATACACGTGGGACAGGAAATAGTGTATTCCCGGATATCTTGGGAAAGTGTAGGCCACCAAAAATGTCTTTGAATCAGTTCTAAAGTGCCGGCTACTCCCTGATGACCCGCTGCTCGGGAATCATGACATAGTCTCAGTACCTCCTTTTGCACATATCCTTCTGGAACAAATAGTCTTTCTTCTTTAAATAGGAGAACTTTACTCTTGATCAGTTTGTGTCTTGGAATCAACTCTGGTTGTAAAGCCTCCACTTCCTTGCTTGAGGGCTCAACTTTTTGGAGAAAGTTATGAATTACCGGTACTAGAATCGCCAATGGAAACATGGGTTCATTTTGAAAGGAGGTTCTTGATACTGGATCCCTCTGGGATAAGGCATCAGCTTTCTGATTAGTCGTGCCCGGAATAAATGAAAATAGAATACGGAAAGGAGAAAAGAAGTGTGCCCAACGTGCTTGTCGACTGATGACAGTCTGGGCATACTGAAGAGTATGAAGATTATGATGATCCGTTCCGACTTCAATCGGCTGTACAGGCCCTAGCAGAAGATGGCCCCATTCTTCAAATGCCCTCTTAATAGCGAGCAGTTCTTTCTCTAATACTGTATAGTTGATATCTGCAGGAGATAGAGTCTTGGACAAATAAGCAATGAGTCTTTCAAGGTTTCGTTCATCCGGTTGGATGAGAACTGCTCCCAATGCGTGTTGTGAAGCATCCGTCTCTATGATAAATCTTGATCGGTGGTTGGGCATGGCTAAAATTGGAGCTTTAACAAAAAGAGCTTACAACTCCTCAAAGGCTTCTTGTGTTTCCTTAGACCAACAGAAAGGTATTCCCTTCTTCAAGAGGTGAGTTAATGGTAGAGTGAGGGCCGAAAAGTGTAGTATAAATCGCCTATAAAAATTGGCGAAGCCCAAAAATCTCTGGATGTCTTTGACAGAATTTAACGGAGGCCACTCCGTAATGGCCCACACCTTGGCTGGATCCATCGAAATACCTTGTTTAGAGAGAATATACCCCAAGTAGATCACTTCACTCTTGTGGACCTCACACTTTTCGATTTTGCAAAAAAGATGGTTTCGTTGGAGATGACGCAATACCTCTTGGGCATGTCCCACATGTTGAGATAAGTTGTGAGAAAATACCAGAACATCGTCTAGGTATACCACGACGTAATGTAATGCTATGTCGGCAAATAGATGGTCCATAAACCTTTGAAAGACTGCGGGCGCGTTTGCCAGCCCAAAAGGCATTACTCTGTATTGAAAATGCCAAAAAAGGTGTCCTAATTGCAGTCTTCCATTCGTCCCCTGCTTTGATCCGTATTAAATGATAAGCGCCTCTTAAATCAAGTTTGGTGGAAGACCTGGGCGCCCCGAACCGCCTCCAGAATATCAGGTATGAGAGGCATGGGATACTTATCAGGAATTGTGATCTTATTTAACCCTCTAAAATAAATGCATGGATGAAGTTCTGAAGTGTTCTTTTTTGGAATAAAGAACAAAGAGGCCGCCGCCGGAGACGTGGATTCCATGATAAGACCATTTTTTAAATTCGTGTGAAGGTATTCCTTTGATACTTCCTTTTCCCTGGCCGACAAAATGTACATTCTACCAAAAAGGAGAGGACTATCCGGAATCAGGTCAATGGCACAGTCGTCTCTACGGTGAGGTGGTAGTTCTGAATATTCGGACTGCGAAAAGACCAAATGGAAAGGTTGATACTCAGGAGGCAAAGAAGTAATCTCATTCACTTGGGTTATGGAATTTGAACTGGTGTTTGGAGCGGACTCCTGAACCGATGGTAAAGCATGTGGTTTACAACACTGGCGTACACAGTGTTCTGATCCCAAAAAAACTGTACCGGCAGTCCAGTTGATATACGGATTATGTGTCCTTAACCATGGGAGCCCAAGAATGACCGGGTAATGAGCTGTTCTTATGATATATAACTGGAGGGATTCTTGGTGAGTGATTATGGTTATGACCAGTGGAACTGTGTGATCCTTGATGGGCCCAGATGTGAGAGGACTTCCATCAACACTTTCCACGGGGATGGCCAAAGCTTTGGCAGAGCGGGGAATCCCATGACTTTCGGCCCAGTGGTCGTCTATAAAATTACCAGCTGCCCCACTATCTATTAGATCTGGGACATTTTATAATCGAATGTTATTCCAGGCAAGAGTAATCCCCAGAATTATCATAGATGGTTCTCCAAGAGGGAGCTGAGAGGTTGAGAAGGCATTATGTAGGGAACTGGAAGTTTTGGAATAACCCTGAACCGTTGTTCCCTTTAAGGCCGGGCACTGGCGTTTCCCACCTTCCAGGGTGGAATAATCGGACATTCTTTAACAGTATGAGTACTTGCCCCACAATACATACATAATCCCATAGTTTTCCGTCTACTGCGTTCTTCAGCTGACAGAAGACCCTGGGTAGTTCCCAATTGCATAGGCTCGTCCGAAGGTACGGACTTGGAGGGGGTCAAGAAACCTTCATAACTGGATTTACTAGACCTAGTCTTCTTTCTCTCCCTGTGACGCTCTTGGAGCCTGTAATCTAGCTGCATTACTAAGGCAATGTATTCAGTCAAGTTATGAGGGAGAGGAACTCTGGCCACTTCGTCTTTCAAGTCATCTGAAAGACCTCTTCTACAAATGGTCATCAGGGTGTCATCGCCCATGCTGTGTCGGCAGCCATCTGTTTGAATTTCGTGATATACGACAGTATGTCTTGACTGCCTTGTCTTATGTCCATTAGTTGTTCTTGTTAAGCAATCGTAGCCTCTTGTCTACCAAACATACTCTTCACGCTATTACAAAATGCAGGATAAGAGTCAAGAATGGGGTTATTACTCGTGACAAGAGGAGTTGCTCAGGCAAGGGCAGCTCCAGTCATTTGGGCTATCATATGACCGACTTTATCACGATCGCTAGGAAAGAATGCTGCTTTGAAGGCAAATTGTACAGTGCAAGACTCCAGGAACTCTTTTACCCTATGCGGATTTCCGTCAAAACAACCTGAGGGAAGAGGACCTGGGGGGACTTCTGAACTTTGAGCAGTTCTGCTAGCTTGATGCATTAATGCCACATTTTCTTGTTTTAGCTGCTGTACCTCTGCAGATAGTGCCTGTACATCTGCCATCAACTGTTGAACTTGTTGCTCCATTAGTCCTGCTCTTCTATTCCCAACAGGCGATGTCTGTCTGGTCACCTACTCTTGTTTACTTTCTTTCAGGCGTTGCTAACTGTAACCTCTGTAACATTAACTCCTATGATTTTTAAGAGGTTTGCAATAAACAGAATAAAACAAATCCTTCAAGAGTATTAAAGTGACACATACAGTCCTCAGCCCGCAAACAATAGAAAATGCAGTCCACTGACCTGTTCTTCGGGTAATATAGAAGAATAGAGTAATTCACCTGATGTTCTCTCAACACGCCTACGTAAAACTGGCTTAGAGAGAAAACGCCTGGGAAACCCTCCCGGGGAAGAAAACCCTGCGGCGCGGGAGCACGAAAGCCGAGATAACAAACTTGCTTCAAATGTTAGAGAGCGTTGACCAGAAGAAGAGGGAGTACTCTCTGTGAATCAGGTAATCTTCCGGAAACCACTGCAGAATGGGAAACAGCAGGATTAGTGAAAGAAAATGAGTGCAAGGTGTACATTGCTCAAATGATGCGATGTACCTGTCTTGGAAATCGTGGAGGTTCAATAAAGATTGTTGGCTTTCATGAAATGAACGGGAATGCAACCTTAACAGACAATACCAATTTAGTAGCTGGTTCGGCAGGAATAAAGGGTGTTATGTCGAAAGTGAAAGCGGAACCTACCAGCCCTTAGAAACAATCTTGCACTGTCGAAGGAGAGATGTTCCTCGGGAAAGGTGAGGTGTATGCTGGTCAGGGAGGTCTGAACGTGGGATCGAGTGTCGGGAAACCGATGAGAGGGAACGTATGAGATATTGAATTAAGCGGGATACTACAGAGAAAGGGAGAGACTCAATGATGGAATCGCTTACTTGACTGCCGAATCTCGGATGTGTTTCATTCGGGGGTGGACAGGAGACGAAATGAGCGGGTTCGCTTAAGTCAGAGAGAAGGCTAAACGAGCAGAGACGGGAAAGAATGTTAGTGAATGGAATTATTTCAGCCTAGTAACAAACGAGGAATAACTCTAACTCACTGAGCGCAGCATCTGAAAGCAGTAGCAACGCAACGCCGCTCTGGATTCCTGTTCAGAAATACCCCTTCCCATGGAAGGGGCAGAGTCACATCTTTAGGCTCCATCCTAAGCACTAGGCTGTTGACTCGTGCTTTAGCCGCCATCTTGGTAGAAGGGAAAGATGTGCTGTAAATGTGACGCCAACTGCGCCACAACGACCATGTCCGTGATCCGCTCATGACAAATAAGCCATCTTAAATGGCAGTTTTATTCCTTGCCATGCAACTAATTTCTATGATTTCCTACCTTAGCAAGACCTAAAACATGGCTAAAGGATTTCTCAGGCTCAGCATTAACAGCAGCCATGCCAAAGTGTTATACCATCTCTAAATTTAACAGGCTTAACAGCATAGGTGTTGAGTAGCCTTAGTGACCACAAATACCTTTAATGATGCCTATTTCTTTTCCTGTGACACCTGTTCCCCAATGAAATGTATTCAATGTTAAGTTTACCTTGAACCCAAAATGTTCTCCCAAGATCTTGGAGCTATACCGTCCCCCGCAATACAGTTCTGACTTTCTCAGCTTCCTACTTGAGCCTGCTTTATCATGTACTAGCAGAAGTACCCGTTCTCCGAACGGGTTCTGTAGATAGACATGATAACACTCTCATTAATTGTTGAAATTCAATGATCATGTATGTCGCTTTTCCGCCTCACCCTGGTGTGGTGAAATTTGTTGCAGTGCATTGCGATACAAATATCTTGGAAATCATGCATCCTTGACTTCGAGTTTTGTTCCTTGTTTCAGGACCAGTTGACAAACAACATTTTTTGTTTCTAATGCCGGTGAACATGGTTTACGGATTTGTTGGGAGGCACCATTTCGCAAAAATCCCCTGGAAAAGCAATTTCATCTAATGCAACAAACATTGTGAAACTTTTGGAATACTACCTGCGTTTACCTTTGCCACTCAGGTCTATCAGACTCTCATACTTTTTTTGTTTCCCTCCCTAGTGAACATGATTTATGGCTTCGTTGACAGGCCATAAACCGACAAAAATGTTTTCACTTTTGCTGAAACCCTTGGAAAGGGCTGGGATGTCCAAACGTCATGTAGCCAGTAATGTCTGAACTGTCCTAATGGGTAATAATGCTAAATTTTCTGCAGATTGGTGAAACAGTGTGGAATTGTACAAGGAACACCGCTTCCCCAAGCAATAAACCCAAAAATGAATTTTGACTTTTGGTGAAATCTGGGGAAAGAGGGGGTGTCCAAATGTCATTTAGCGAGTTCAGAGGGTCAGAACAGGAAACTATGCAACATTTGGTGCACATTGGTGAAACCGTGTGGAATTGTATAAGGAACAATGCTTCACTAAGCCACAAACCCACAAATCCTGCGACAAACATACACATTTTGACTTTTATATATATATATATATATATATATATATATATATATATATATATATATATATATATATATAAACCTAACAGCCCTCTACTCTTTGTAGGTGATTTTGATCTTGATTTTAATTATCATAGAGACAGACCCGCTAACCACCCTCCTTTCCAATCTTAGATTTAAACACATGCGGACCAATACTACACATAATGAAAACGGCACACTAAGCTGAATTATTACTTTGAATATTTGCCCCTCTGACTCTAGCCTTTTAAATTTGGTTGGGTCAGACCATGAAGCAATCATTTTTAGACTGCCAAGACCATTTTCTACCCTTAAGACAAAATAATAAAAACCTTAGTCTTTTATAGATACAGACAAAGACACAACCTACACCTGGGACCATATTTCTCCAAGCTCAAAGGCCCATAACACAAATATTTCTCTGGATCTAAATATATGTATAACCAATTTCTAGCCATCACCATAGACAATGTCGCTACACTAAGCTGTCAATCTGAGGACAATTGAACATGGAAGATATGAAACTGCTAAAACTAGGTCCAAACGTGATTATTACGCCTCTCAAACTATACCAGGCTTCATATTCTACCAAGAAATTATTCAATAAATTAAATTCTCTAAACAGAGTAACCTTTGACACTAACACCCCAGATCCTTCGTTTGATTGGTGTAACGCCATTCAACTATACCAATGATAAAATTGAGAAAATAAGATCTAAAAGTGATGTCTGAGTTTAACATAGTTAATCAAGCAAGTAAATCACCATCCAGCCACGATTTATTTGTCCCCAAATTCCCTAGTCATAATACTCTTCCTGCCCCCTCTTCTTTTGATTTTTCCACAATCTCGCCCCAGGAGACTGTCTCTACTATATCTAGCTTAAATCCCACTTCCTTCCCCGATGACCCTTCTCCACCCAACTATTATCAAACAATGTGCTGCTTTATTAGGTCCCACCATCGCAAAAGTTTACCATTTCTACTTTATAAGTTCACTGATACCAACTGCACTGAAACAGGCATGGGTTACCCCTTTGTTAAAAAAAGCTTGCCTGGATCCAAGGGCCTGCTCAAGCTATCGCCCCATTTTAAATACTCCTTTTTTGTTGAAAATATTGGATAAAGCTGGCATTAAACAATTGCAGTCCTTTGTTGAGCAATATGCACTGTTAGGAGCACACCAATCCACATTCAGACCACCTAGAGACACTGAACTGACCTTAATCAACATAATGGACACTTTGCTCTACTTATCGACGATGGTCATTCCGGACTGTTTATGCTCCTGGATATATCTTTGGCCTTTGACACTTTAAATCATAAGACTCAAATCCAAAGAGTCCATGTGATGGTCTGTGCTTCTGTGTAAGGAAGGCATAGGGTCAAACAGTGAAGACAGACACAAGTGATCCCAGTTTAAGGGTGTTTATTGAACTGCAAGGGTTGGTTGAACTACTATCTAACCCTAAATCTGATGATGGGAGCAAGCTGTAACCATCACATAATAAATAACACAGTCCTAGTGGAGTCTCTGTCAAAATAAAAGGGCCTATACTAGTAAACCTTTTTTCCAATCCTTACTTCTAAATACAAATGGTGTGGGATAACAATGTATGCAAAAGAAAAGTGTTCAAGAAAGAATATGTCAGGATGGTTGAGAAGTTGGCAGCCCCTCCACACATTTTCAGCACTGGGCAAGGCGGCACATCCGGGGTTCGCACCCACTCTGGCATCTTGGCCTCGAAGAAACATTCCAAAACATAGACATCAATGCCTTCTGCCAAAGTCTCTCTCCCAATGACAGTCTCTTATTGCAGAGGGCTTTATGTAACAAACACAACACAAATGTTCCTTTCCTTTGTCAGCATTTTCACATTTACAAGTTCACAACTGGTCTCCCCAATTCGGGCTCAGACCCCTTTTCCACAATGTTCACAATTGGTCACCCTCGTTCGCCCTTGGACCACGGATCCCCCTCATTCGGGCTCAGATCCTCTTGATGTCAGAATCAAAGACTTTCGATGTGCAATGGGTTTTGCTTAAACAGCTGCAGGACCACTTTGATTCATTTCACACAATTGTTCTGATCAATCTTCTACTTTCGTTTCTCTTTGCCGGGATACCTTACATAGACTTTCAATTGAGCACATTCATGGTGCCGGACCACTCTGTCAATGGTATCGTATCTTTCCTTCTCAAGTTCAAACATTCATCAGCAGTTTAGCTTTACTTGTGTCTTTCATCACATGTATTTAGCAATGTTCATTCCAGCGCTAACTTTACAATGTTGCAGCCTGCAACCTTGACTTCATCACAGACCGGTCTTGCACCGTTCTCCCCAACTCACTGACTGTGTGGATCTCTCTGTCGCTTCTTTGTTTTTGGAGCCAAGAACGATACCACAGCGGCTGCTGCTTCTCCCTGCCTTGGTCATCTATGCGGGAAGGACCTCGGTTTCTTCGACACACAATGCAGGAATCTTCAGTCTGGTTTGCCGGCCTTACGCTTTCTGCCTTGAAGGTTTCTTGAAAGTAACAGCGTCTTGCCGAAAAGGTCAAGGGAAGTTCCCTTCTTACGAACCTTTGTAGTTTGCCTTCTTTCTCCCTTCGTTCAGCTGCCGACTCGAAACTTCTATGCCTTAGTGTTCTTTGCCTCGCTCATAGTGTGTTCTCATGCTCCGCCTTTCAATTGTGTGGGGAAGTTTAATGGCAGTCAGGTGTCAGTGATTGTCAGTAATTGCCTGACCATAGTAGTGGGATTTGTCTGGTACATGGCTCAAGCATGAGTCTGTTTTCTCCCAGAGCGGGCTGTCCTTGTGAAAGTGTTTGTGCAGTAAAAGGGGTGGGGGTAGAGTTTCCATATATCCTAACTGGCAAAATGGGGTAAAGGTGTTACAGGGAAGAGAGTGATACTGCTTCTCACCATCAGGTGTCCCACTCCCATTCCCCGAAGGCCCCTCACCCAGGTGATCCTCCCGCATAGGTCCACCCCCAGAGTCTGGATCCAAAGGCGATGGCTGTGCTCTGGCCACCTGTGAGAGAGATCTGCAGGGACTAGTGGGTGAGACACATTCTGGTTCTCACACTCTGTCAATGCAGTTTCTGTGGATTAATCACACTCCTCTTGATAGATCTGCCATTGTAAAGATCGGAAGCTTCCAATCCCATCCAGATGTAGTCTCTGGTGGAGTCCCTCAGTTCTCGAGCATTTCACCATTCCTGTTTAATATATACTTGAAACCGCTGACTGTCCCCCTGACTAAGCCTGGGTTGATTTTAAAATTTTGCATACAACACCCAATTATTTTTAAGATGGATAAGGAAACTGATGCCAAAACTATACAAGTACAATGCATCTTTGATACAGATCGACCAGGACTAAATTTGGAGAAAACAGAACTTCTCCTTTTTTTGACCTCCAACTGTCTTGCTTCAGTTTCCTCACTGAAGCCAGAAATCCATGTATCAGGTCTTCAAATCTCTGTCTCAAAACAACTAAAGATTCTTGGTGCTATACTCAACTCTACTCTCTCCTTGAAAGCTCCAATTTATTTGGTCATCAGTTTAGCAAACTTCCATGTTATGCTGGAGAGACAACTGTGATCTGTGCTCTTGAAGATACACTGCACTACACAAGCCAGAGCCACTGTTGGCTCTAGAATCGACTATTTGAATGCACTGTTCACTGAGGTGCCAAAATACTTTATCAAGCTCCTTCAAATTCTCTAAATTACTGCATTACGGATTGTAACACATTTAGACTCCCTCAAAAATCTTGCATTAAATTTAAAGTCATCACACAGCCACATGAATCCATTTATGGACATTGCCATCTTTACATTAAAAGACACATACCTAGGTCAGTGCCATAAAACCAATTTCTTCAAAGTTAGTCTTTATTCCCAGGTTCAAATGAGCTTGAGATCTAGGCTGTGCATGTATGCTTGTCACAGCTAAGCATTACAACACTCTTACGGTTAGCTCTCGCATGGTATGTCATGTTACGTGGCTCTGTAAGCAAAAGTGGGTTGGTTAGTGAGGGAGAGATTGATAGGATAGATGTGCTTATCTGTTGGTGCATGTAGAACACAGAGCAAAAGGCATCTGTGCGTGTGAGTTTTCTGGGTGTGCTTTGTTTTGTGTCCTTGGCTTGTTGTTTCCAGAAGGGCAGTGCCCTTTGTTTGAGTTGTCTGATGTTATTGGGTTTGTAGCTCAGTTAGGGAGTGATGGGTGTTTCGTTTGTCTTTTGGTGGGTTGAGTCACTGCCCTCTGAATGTGTGTTGTAGGTGGGAGGTGTGGCTTGTGTGGAAGAGAGAAGTGGTTACTGGGTTTTGGGTGATCTCTGGGTATTTGCAGCTTTGTAATTGTGTTTCATTCTGTATTTATCCCTAGTTTCCGGCTTATAGTTTGTAGCAGCAGGCATTGTATGGATTGCGCAGTGTGCTGTGCGGATGGTTGTTGTATAGTTGGTATATGTTTATCTCAGCGAGTTGACTAGCCAGGTTTTTAGTTGTTTCCTGAATGTTAGATCGTCTTCCGTTCTTCTTATTTCCTTTGTAATCAAGTTCCGTAGTTTGGCTATCAGATGAGAGAAGGTGATTCCTCTGAATTTTCTTTTCTCGTAGTTTCTTATTTCTATTTGTAGGTCAGTGCTACATCTTAAATCTCTTCTCGGTTGCTATCAGGTGATTTTTGCATGGAGGAATTTGGCTCTTTGTCCATGTAGTGATTTATGGGCAATGCAGAGGGCTTTGAAGTTGATGCATTTCTTTACTGGTAGCCAGTGTACACTTCTTAGGGCCAGTGTAATGTGGTGTCTTCTATTTATTCTCAGGAGAAGTCTTGTTGCAGTATTTTGGATGCATTGTAGTTTTTTGGTGAGGCGTTCATGCATTCCTAGGTAGAGGCTATTTGCATAGTCTATTTGAAAAAAGAAAAATCGTGCAACCAAATATTAAGCTTATCCTTGGCGACAGTACTTAAATGAAATGTCTAATTATTTGTTTAAATGTTGTCTGCATGAGCAATCCTCAAATCCATGTGTGGCTGCTACACAGAAACTATTTTAAACTGAAATAATATGAGATATATATTTTTACTCCAATGCGACAACCTTATGAGTTAAATTGAGTTCGGTGAGTATTCAAGATGTAATATAGTAAAAAACAAGTTAAAAAAATATAATAATCTTCCCAATCCAATGCTGTTGTTCTGTTAAGTTGTTTATTGCAAATTCCACATGTTATTTTTCACTCTAAATTTCCAATGTCTATTTCGCACTCTCATTTCCAATGTCAATTTCACACTCCCTACATGTGTTCCCCATCGCTCTTTGCAATGGTTCTTCAGGAGAGTAGATTCTAATCAGGTTACCTTTTGAATAGAAAGAATATATATAAAAATAAGGAAAAAAACAATATCACCTTTGTGTTTTACAAATTAGTTTGATTCATATCATAATGGATATACAGTGCTTACATTACTCACCTAAATAAATCCTTCAAGAAAAACTTTTTTTAAGGTACTTTCACTTGTTCCAAATTCGTTCTGTGAATCAATCTTTATTTCTATTGACTGTTCAATTTTGTATAATAATTTATTTTGATCAGCTCACTGCTGCTGACTCCTTTCGAATTCTGTAGAGACAGAGAAGGCTTAACTAAATTATTTAAGTTAAACTGTCTAGTTTTCTATTTAGAAAGAATGGCTTTGGAGTCTAGTTTGATAACCACCAATTAGAGCTAAATATTCTCACCTGGGTTTCCTTTGGATTTCTAATCAAAAACACGTACTTCCTGGTCCTGGTTGCTCAACAGAGTGCTGCTGATTGCTTTCGCAGCTACTCTGTGGTTTTTTGTTTAATTTATACTAAAAGCGCGGGTCGCGGTGACGTCATCACGCCGCGCGCCATGTTGCTAACCGCAACATGATGACGTCATTGCGTTCCTCTCGCTGCGGCGGCCATTTTTTTGTCCGTTATAGAATTCCTAATTTATCCTTAGTGTGATCTATTTCTTAATCCTACACAAAATATTCTTCCTCATTACCGAGGTAGAGTTCCTAGGTGAATTCCTATTATTAATATTTTTAAACCTCTCTGCTTACGAGTATGCACAATTTTTGAAAGTAAACAGAGCTAGGTTTTTTTACTTTATCTCAATTGTGAATAGTAACTTTCTAGTAAGCAAGTTGTAAAAATTGACAATTACTGTGCATGTCTCATTATTAACTTCAAATTATGAAAACAATCAAAAAACACATTATAAACTCCACCAGTGTCAATCAAAGCCAATTATACATCTCAGTATCATTGTTCAAACCAGTTGTACATGTTTCCATTATACATATCCATTTGCATTCCTGCTTTCTTAGGATGTCTAGGATAGCATAGTCTATCCTAGATAATACCAAGGAAATTATTGTGAGGGCTCTGTGTGTGTTGAGGTAGAGGACAATCCCTCTTATTAATCTCGGGAGGTAGAATTTATTTTTGCTGTTACGTTGACCTGTTTTTCCAAAGTGTGACGATTCCCAGATTTTATATCACTTTCCACTGTCCGTACCCTACCTTCCAGCAGTCACAAACACTCCTCTGGACCCTGCTTGACCCAGATAAACTTCTTGGCTTCAAGAGGGTCAGGCACTCCTCCTCTGGACCCACAAAGATGCCTTCTATAGACTGCAGGTACACAGGACTGGCTTCCACGACACTTTGAGTGACGAGCAGCAGTTGCATGATGCTCCCTCGTAGCTCGGAAAGGGGTTGCCTATCCAGGTCCTTTTTGGTTCAGTCCTTGAGTCAGCACAGCAGTTTTTGGATTTGGGGAAGAAATGCTGCTGCAGACTTCTTCCTCCAACTGGACTCCAGGGTTCAAGCTTAAGGTGACTTCAGCTTCAGGTTTCTTGTTACAGCTTCTGACCCGGAGGTGAGTGTGAAGCCCCCTGTTATACCACATTTTCCCCATTCACTTATGCTGAGCCAGGCTCAGCCAGCCAATCACACACAAGTGCATTCATGCAGGCAGCACCCAATCAGGCTCACAGACAATAAGGCTAATCACCACAAACCAGACACCCACAACACAGGACGTGGATTGGGGCTACTAGCCAGCCTTTCAGTGCACCACCCTGCATTCATTCAAGTTTCAGTCAGGGCTGGCTCAGGCATTGTATCATACAACCAAAACTGGACACTCAGAACTCAGAATACATATTGACTACCCACTCCATTCCGGTAGTCTCCACCCAAAGGGTGTATCCGCAACAAGCAGCCCTTGGGATGGCTCCAGCCAGTCTGGCAGGAGTCAGAAATAGAGCCATATATAGTCCTTCCACTCAAGAACCATTCACGATAAGGGACCAAAACCAGGGTTTCTCATGACTTTGAGAAACAAGGGGGTAAGGCAAAGGAAACCAAGGGGCCACCAGTGTCCATCTTTCCTTTGTGTAGGAATCCATTGGTTGCTATGGCACAGCCTGGTTCTCCCAAAATGGAGGATAACTCGAGCCACTGTCACATAAGCATGTAGTTGCCACCAGCCCAAACCATGCTCAACACACGTATGCCAAAAATATACACTAGGAGTACAGGGTTTTACCCCTACCTATGGGTATTAAATGGGTACTGTTCACCAAGAACAACATGAAGAGCTGCACTGCCAGGGGTCT
Organism: Ambystoma mexicanum; assembly: GCF_040938575.1. Classification (NCBI taxonomy): domain Eukaryota; kingdom Metazoa; phylum Chordata; class Amphibia; order Caudata; family Ambystomatidae; genus Ambystoma; species Ambystoma mexicanum. The sequence continues at coordinate 1,212,433,293 of NC_090921.1, read as the reverse complement.
AAACGTTCCCCGTGCAGTGAAGTCCTCAAGCTCTCCATCTCACGGCAATTGGCATATCTAGATGCCAAGATCTCCTGCTTTAGGACTTCTCTATGAGCCACTGCATCCTGATGCAGGGAGTCGTGCAGAGATGCCAGATCAGCCTGTTAGCCCTTGAGGTTCGCCTCCACGCCCACTTTGTCAGAGAGCCTTGAGGAGCACATCTCACAATGCATTGTCTGTTGTCTTTGCCATGCTGGACAACAGTCACTGATGATGTTGCTGAGAGGCCAGATACTGTGCATCCTGGGCAGCTGGTGAGGAGATGTTCTCAGCCAGGCGATGGATGTCTCTGACCATCTCATGCATTACCTCACCATGTCGGATGGCCGCATGCAGCATCTGCTGCTCCCACTCCGACTCTCCGGCATGCACACATCCACTATGTTTGCAAGGCTGATTACGGTGGGATGCCTGGGTCCAGGCTGGGCAAAGTGGGACCCCTGTCTTTGGCTGCAGGTCTACAACCCTCCGTTGGACATCAGTCCATGAACCTGATTCCAACACAGGTGAAGGTGATCTTGCAGCCGTAACAACTGTGGACACCCGGCATACCACTGACCAGACCCGTGACTCCTGGATCACCTCCTTGGACTCAATGGCCCCATCCGGACTGCACATTTGAGCACCCTTCATGTCCCTCACTGTGTCCTCCACATCTAGTTCAGCATCTTCACTTGAAGAGTACAAAGAGTCAGAAGAGTTGGAAACCAAACTGAGGAGTCTCTGCAGCACCTGTGGATTCTCATGGCGTACGACATCCCGGCCTCCAATAGTGGTCTTCCATATCACTGCCTCCTCTTGCTCCTCCACCTCTGCACCCGATGCATCATCACCTGCAAAGAGACAGTCAACAACACTTTGTGGCATGAGTACATTGCAGAACATCCATCTGTGCATTACAATGCATTAAACACAAAATGGCCAGATACACATACATTACACAGTGTGATTGGCTGCAAGTCACAGATGAGTGGCATTCACTGACATGCGCACTCATGCCTGGGCATATCAGGCTGTTCAACATGGCATGGCTTGCAGGTGCGAGGGTACATACATAGACCTGGACATGAGTGGGACTAATACCCATCAGTGGAAGGATGGAGGTCTGTGCATCATCAGTGATCCCATAGCCAACTCCGACATTTTCTTGTTGCAACATTTGGAAGTGTTACCTGTACATCTGATGACCCAAAATGTCATGCAGGCAAATGTTTTGACATGGCATTCCCAATCCCCATTGTAACATTGCCCCCCACAAGATTTGTGGCTGGTCACAGTCACATGCCTTGCAAACATGTGTGAGGAGACTGCGACATGGAGCTGACAAAGGCATGGTTATATGGCCATTACTCCATTGACACTTCATATGTGGAATGTACTACACAAAGAAAACTATTGGCCATCCACATCTCGTCCCTTCGGGCAGATGGCCTTATGCGTCTATGCACAGACATTGTTGGTCATTCATGTCCACCAGCTGCCAGGTCCAGATAGTGGGTGACTATGAAGACATGCACACAATTCTGTGATACTGCATATGTCATGATTGTCACACCCAATGGACGATACACATGCAAAACACTCTGAATGTGTACAGTCACATGTGTGTTGCATGACATTGCCACACGTACAAGCTGCAATGTTTCTTGGTCCAGGCAGAGGTGGTGACTTCCCGGGGAGCAGAGCTCAAGGCACACATGGGTGGCCACAGGAAGGTTCAGACCCAGACAGCTGACTCTGGGCTCTATCAGAGCCTTGGCGGTATGCCGGCCATGATACCACTGGGATACCGCCATTGTCTCAGGAGGATAGCTCAGAGGCAATGTGCTTGCCTTGGAAGCAAGACGACACGGAGCAACAGAGGTTCGATCCCCAGGTCCGCGCTTAGAAACCTCTGGGTATTAAGAGCGTTATAAATAACCAATCACAATTACAACGCAAATAGCGTTACCGCTACTCGCTATTAGCAGCGGATCACGAGTAGCAGTGCAGTGAAGTTCCCGTTACCCACTGGGTCCACTGGACCTAATGGGGTTGGGGGTGCTATTAGCACCAGCGCAATTAGCGCCACGCTAATAGTGCCAAAAAACGGGCGTAAGGTGGAGTATTTTACCTCCAGCAAAAAGCTGGATGTAAATCTCCAAACTTTCCCATCCAACTCAGGATTTGGCCAGCCCTTAAATGCGGTGGTAATATCATTACTGCCGCAAGGGCTGAGGCCAAACTCGTGATGAGGCCCTCTGAGTTCCCCTCTGATCAAAAATTATGCATTCCAATGTATCAAATAAAGGAGTGCATATTGAGAACATAGCTACTGAGATACTCTTGATACACACACCCACTGTCCTGCAGCCCCTCCCACCCCCAGTGTCCAAATCATGCTCTTAGTATTGACAGAGCCTTTCAAGTGTGGACAATTCATGACTAATGGCTCATTTAACAAGCTTTTGCTTTTAAAACCCAGGGACACCTACTGAACATGTGTCATTTTCATTTTGAAGGTCATTACAAAGCATCAGTTTGCTGACCAAATCTGCACATTCTGGCTAGAAAATGAACATGCCACAGAGAAAAAGCCCTAAGCAATGAACTTCACTTCAATGTCTTTTTATTTCACGCACAAAAATGTGTAATGAATATCACTTCATAGCTACAAAGGGTGCATGTCTGAGAAGGTTAACTGTGATATCCTTGCCAAAGTGCTCTAGTGGCTGCTTTGGGACATGGACTAAATGCACCCCATCACCGGGTTGCGGGGGACAGTAAGAGAATGTACTCTCCATTCTCTTAACATGCCAACCACCACCAGATGTGACTTTGCACCTTGATTAGGACAGCAGGGTCCATTGTGTCACAATGCATACCATAGTCTGTGTACAATCAATGCTGTGATATGTGTGCAGCAATTATTATTTGTCAATGTGTCCATGCCCAGCTGATCTTATATGTAACCTCCCTTATGACTGTTTCTGTCTGATGTGTCACATCAGTGCCGGCCCCAGGTCTACCAGCACCCTGTGTGAGATTTCCTGGCGGTGTAAGCCGCCTGCTGTTCGTCGGGCACAATTCATGAATAGGCAGTGTCACTTTACATTGTATGAGCTGGCAGCGCCCTTTACATGACACTGGGCCTCCTCCTGAGTTTGGCGGTATCCTGGTGGTAATAAAGCCGGGATACCACCCAAAGCTAATAGCGGTACCGCAACATGGTCTTGTGCAATTTGCGCCTGATCAAGAGTTGCGGGGGACAGTAAATCCCCATTCCCCATTGGGTCTATAAGACCCGATCAGGTTGTGGAGCGCTATTGCCGCTGGCGGGAATAGCACCAAAAAGGGTCCAAAAATGGTGATTTCTACCACCAGCAAAAGTGAGCTAGCTGCGCATATTTGTGGTGGCGCTGTGTGACCACACCACTTGATTGTCCCGTGAGTCACTCTGTGTCACTTGTACTTACAATAGCGCATTTGCAATTTTGACATATGCAGCTAGAATGGGTGTGCCACACTGTTCCCACACTTAAACACATGAATCAATCACTGATGTTTAATCAAATTGAAATTCCACTGGACTAAACACCCTTACTACCCCACCACACCATGATATTTATTGACTGCAGGCCAGCACTAATAAGAGATGCTAATGCCAGCTCTGTTAGATAAAGTATGGTCCTGCTCTTTTGTGCAGGAACAACCCCTGAGGTATGCATAATGGTGAGGAGGCAGTAGCTGGGGAAATGGGGACCGGTTCTGTTCAAAATCTTCATCAGCTCATTAATTGTCAGGCTAAAGTTATGTACATTTGTACGCCCTGTTTGGGTGTCCCTTGTATGGCATCTGTTCCTGTCTATAGGCCTTATTCGCAAAAGATATTGCTGTATTGGTGACTGGGCATGCTCAGACTGATACCCAGCCCATCGTCATCTGCAATTCTCCTGAAACAAGGAGCAACAGATCACGTATATCCCATCTGAGTGGCTGATGTTGCTGCCAATTCATTCCATAATCTAATTAATTAAGAAGTCTGGATAAGTATGTATTTTTCATGGTAACAGACATTTCATTGTTAGGGGGAGTGTTGTGAACAGTGGTGTGAGCACCAAGCCATGTGCCTATCATGTATTCACCGATTCACACATACAACCTTTTCATCATAGACTTGTGAATCTAATATAGAGCACTCTGATCATAGTTTCAATTCTCAAACATGTTGATTCGATGCAAAGCAGACAGAAACACTCATTAGTGCTATTCATCCCCTTACCCTTTCTCATAGGTACTATAGAAGTGTACCAGACCGTCAACCTAGGAATGATAACCCTACATCAGCAAATTTTTCCTATGGTTGGTCTAGTGTCACCCCTTGCAAAATTCAAGTGAGTTTGTTTGAACAGACGCCTGCAACACATGGCAGTGGTCCGTGGGCACTCATACGCGGCAAGCTGGTCACACCACAGTGTGTCAGTACAGGCAGCTTACAAATGCATTCTGGCTAGGCCTTCCCTAAGAGCAGGTGACAGAAGAACCATGCTCTTGAACAGCAACCGCTGTGTTTCCACGTCCAATATCATTTGTACAGTAATAGATGTACAATGCAAAGAGACTGGCTCCATTACTTTATCAATGATTCATTTTTTATTGAGGATGATTTTGCGTGACAGAGAGGTGTGATGTGGGCCAGTCAGGAGGGCACTTTCTAGAGTTTTGCACTGGGCACCAAGTTGGCTAGAACCTGCCCTGCGTACAAGTAATGGCACAGCTGTGAAGGCCAGCAGACAGCGATGTGTACTGTGACACCATCATGTACCAGGCATGGAAACCACACAACCACCTCCCAGAACTCAGGTCATGTGACAGAAGTGTACATGGTAGCAAACATGCATTGGTCATGGATGGATGCCAAATACAGCCATCTGTACTACAGCACATATATGAGCATGTCATCCATACTTGTCTACACATATGATACACACAAATGCCACTCACAAGATGTGTCCACATAGGTATCAATGCCTTCCACGCCTTGCACCTGCTCACTGCTGATGAGTCCACTTGTGGACTCTTCAAAGGGAGTCAGGTCCTCTTCCTATGGTGGACCCGCAAAAGCCAGGTTGCCACTCAGCTTCAGCTTAGTCCTTCGAAGGAGGTCATCCAACCACTTGTGGACCTCTTTAGCAGTGTACCTCTCCACACCCCACATGTGTTAATTTGGTCTGTGACCTCCTGCCACTTCTCCATTCACTGGGTGGGAGTATGGGTGCTGCTCACCGAGGAGTAGAGCTCGACACAGTGATCTGTCACATATATCATGAGGATTTCAAGTTCCTCATTAGTGAAGCGCTTCTTCCTTATCAGGCCCTTATCCTTCGCCTGTGCTTGATCATGTGGTGGTGCCTCTTCCTGCTCTGCAGGGCATCTTCTCTTAGCTCTAGTGGCCCTTGGTGGTGTTTGGCCACATTTAGGCCTACCACTATGTCCACATCCAGGAGCCAGGTCAATTGTAGGCAGTGGCTCACCACCTCCTCCTCGTGGGGCTGGGGCACATGTATCCTGACCATGTCGCCATCTTCTCCCTTTCCCTTTTGCAATCTTTGCACTCATGGTGCAGAAAAAATGAAAAACACCAACACAGAAAATGCACTCCAAAAAAAAGCCTACTTAGATGAGTGATCCTGCAAGGCTCAAAGGCACCCCAATACCAAATAAATGCATACACAATACACAGAAAGCTTCAGAAAAAGAAAAGAAAGTGGTACACTGAGGCATCCCAATACCAAATAAATGCATACGCGATACTCAGAAAGCCTTGATATAATAAATAAAACATATGGATAAGCGCAAAGGCAACTCTGAAAAAGAAAAACGCGATTCACGATACGTGACGGCATCGGCTTGTGAGGCACCCCCAAATGCCTGTCAGCAAATGTTGAACCTCTGCCTTCGTACTTTCTTGCACATAACCAGTGATGTGCGTCACACCTCTTAAATATCCCTGTGACTGCATTGTTCTGCGTAATCTACGTAGGACTGCTGAGCGCAACGCTTAGCATGCAACTTACATGCTAAGGCCCTTTACTCTGTTTTCCATGCTGCCTCATGTACGGATGCAACACAGCCTTGCTCCTGCCTCTGTGCCATTTTCCGTGCCTTCTCTTGCCCTGTACTGCCTCCCACCTCACCATCTGAGTGCAAGTGCCTGCTGCCCACCAGTGCTGTTTTGGCATGACAGCTGTTTCACCATTGCCTTTTCTCCTGAGCCGGCCCTGTGAGCACCTCCTTTGACATTTTAGCACTGACTTCCACCTCTCTGTGCCACATCCACTACAGCTTCACAGTACATTTTCAGAACTCAACTAGGCCACCTGCCTTGGGGGTTGCCATGTCTGCACCATCTTCCTCGTCTCCATCTAGTGGCACCCCCATGTCAGTGAGGTAGAGGGCTGCCAACTTCTCCAGCACCGAAGATGGCATCCTGGTGGATCGGGTCCTGATAATTATGATGCCTTCAAACCAGTGACCAGCTGGGAAATGAAGGACATCTTCAGATCTGGGCATTGATCACAGCTGCCATCAACACAAAGGGGGTGGCAGTCCATTCACTGAAGACCATCAGGAAACACCGGGAGGACCTCAAGACTGCCATACCAAGGCGGTGGCAGCCCTCAAGGTGGATCACACTGTGAAGGTGCACCATGCGGGCTGCCACAGGATATCACCTAACTAGCTGCGGGTCCTTGAGAGGTTCTGCCCTGCACTCCACACCCAGATCTGTGAGTGGCAAGGATGTCTGGAAATGGCTGGTGAGTACCCATGTGGTGCTCTGCTCAACAGTGTATGTGTGTTGTGCATTGGCATGCATGATTTCGGGTACGCCCTTCTGTATGCAGCATGTGTGTCGCAGTGATCCGCAGAGGCATGTAGCCTCCTGCCAACGCTGGGCGTATGTGATGGCAGACATATGTTGATTGGACATGAGTTGGTATGTGATATGATAAGATATAATATGGCTTTTATAACGCGCCTATTCACAAGTGTTTCAAGGCGCGCCGAGGCAAGGGAGGGGAAACAGAGGGAAGACAGAGACAACAATCCCATTAGGCCAGGTGACTTTGAGATCACACAAGTGCAAGGGAGGGGGCAAGGGGAGAAGTGCAGTGGGAAAGGGGAGGGCCGGGCACTACATAGGATAACAGAAAAGATAAATAAGACAATAAATAAGGACAATAAATAAAAGTGCATCCAGCTGGTGGCAAGTGCAAGCGTAGGTGCAGAAATCAGGTGTCAAGTGCTAGTAGGGGCTGTGGGAATACAGAAACAGTCAGAGTGTGAGGGTTGCCAGGGGGCAGTGCAGGTATGCAACTGGTGGGGAGGGCACCTGGGCCCGAGATCATAAGGTAGCCGGGTAACCAGCGCAGTTTCAGATTCAGACAGGAGAGCAGCAGGGGAGAGGAGGAGAGAAAGCAGAAGCAAAGAGGAAGATCTTGAGTTGCTTCCGGAACCGGAGATGGTTCTCCTCAAGTTTCGGAGAGGAAGGAAGGCTGTTCCAGAGGAAGGCCCCAGCAGAAGAAAGAGATCTACCACCAACTCGCTGCCTGGAGAAGCAACTATCCCTGAGGGAGTTCTGAGCGACTAACCCTGAGGGCGTGCACTGCTTATACTTGGTGACTTGGTGCACTTTTGCACATGCAATGTGAGTTTATGAGAATAGTACGGATACCAGGTTACAGTGTTGAGGCCATGTGAGGGACATGCATGCAGGGCACCTATGGGTTGCACATCTGCAAGTGAAGCCACCCACACACATCAGCTGAGAGTGAGACATGTTCATGGATGTCTGTAAATGTCATGTTGGTGCATTGACCTCTCAGGGACAGGGATCTGATGGTTTATCGCACTGCATGTGAAGCCACGTTGACATGTGATCATGCCATATGTTTGTGCTGGGGCCAACAGCATAGGCGCTTGTTCCTTAGAAATGAGTGCCTGTATGTGTTGCATGCTTCAAGGTCAAACTGTCAGGGATGCATGTTGCTAGATGTAATTCGGTGGGCAGGTGCCCAGGGAGGTGTCGTAAGACCTTTCCACCCACTCGCATGCCATGTAGTGCATAGTCAAATTATGAGAATATTGTATGTGTATATAATTCTTATTGATCATTGGATATTGATTAATTAGTATGACTGATTAGATGATCTAGTGTTTAAATATTGCAAATGTATGTTTTTAAAAATGTTGGTATCTTATATTTTATATTATTCTGATGAAATGTATAACTGAATGTCTTTAATATTCATGTAATGTGAAAAGTTTACTTGTAAACTGAAACACATTAAATAAATAATAGTCAAATTATGATTTGCTTGTTGGATCCTGCATATGACTGGGTGTCTTGACACCAATGTGTTCCCAGCAGTACCCCAGACCAGTTATGCTTCCATTCATGTATTGGTTCTTAACCTTTCCAAGGGACTCACTGCCCACCCCTGTGCCCCTGTGTTCTGCCTCCCAGGGCCACGCTGCAGGATGGTTTGGCTTTTCCAGGGTGCCTGGTGGCTGATCCATATGCCGGGTCAGGTCTGCATGTGCCCATTGCGATCCTTCAGAGTGCCGGGTCATGTGATGGTGGACCTTGGTTATGCATGATAGGCCAAGAGGGCGAGTCAGCTACAGATGTCCAGATGGGCTACAATCTGGTATGTACTCCTGTGGCGTATATGAGGAGACGTGAAACTTTGGGAAAGTCCTCCTCTGTCACCCAGGGTACACAGTATACTAGTCAGCATAGTCACCTATCTCTGGCCTACTGTTGACAGTGTGTAACAGTCCTGGCTGCTGTCCTGAATCAGAAATGATTCCCCCAGTAAACCTGGCCTGGGACCCTTCTCATGTGGCCAGGGAAAGGCAGACACTTTCTGATACAGACCCTGGGGGCGGTGTTCTGCGAGAGGATCACATGGGCGGGGAGCAGGTTGGGTGGAATTGGAAACCCTATTGTTCAACTTCCCTGAGACGCTAACCTTTTAATGGGCTATTGCAAAATAGAAGAAGTTAGAAAAACTGACTTTTGCTTTATGAACTACAAGTCCCATAATCCCCAACCTACTGGGATGAAGAAGAGGGTTGCAGAGGAATATAACCTCAGCTTGTTAGTGGAAATGACCCACACCTCAGGAAGACTTGAAGGCTTAAATGGCCCCCTCAGGTGAATGCTATAAGGAAGAAGGAGCAAGGTAGTAGTCGTAGGTGGAGGAGTTGTGAACTTTCCACATTGTAGCAGAAGATGGAGGTGAGAGAAGACACCGGGACCACTGTCCAGTGTCGAGCAGTAGCTAGTCCTGAGAGGGTCTTCACCTCCAGAAGCCTTACTTGCAGAGGTCATGCAGCGGGAAGCACCAGAGAAGGAAGCTTGCCCCTGGAGACCGGGGCTGCAGAGCCTGTGCAGCGGGAAGCAAAAGTTTAAAAGGCTTCCCCCATAACAGGGCTGTCTCTGGTGGCAGGCTAGCACCGGAGAGCCTTTGGAGCAGAGGGAGCTCTGTGTGTGAGTGGCGCGGGCAGCAGCAGACTGGAGTAGCAGATTTCTCACCCACGAGGAGCAGCTGAGACAGAGGACGTGGGAGCAGCAAGGCAAACGGACATGCACACCATATCCATTGAGTTCACCAAGCTATTGTGACACCGGAGCGCTCCGTGACCACTCGCATGCTCAGAGTAGGTACTTTAACACCAGAAAGCATACGCATAGAGAGAAAAACATGAAAGAAGGCAATTTCGAATACCGAACTGGCAGATAGCAGAGAGAACATTATTTTGTAAAAACAAATTGCCTTTGGGCCTCATCACAAGTCCGGCAGCAATTCAGCGTAATTGTCACCGGGCACTAATAGAGTTACTGGTTGGTCATGCGGCGGAATTAGTGCTGCATCACAACCTGGCATGAACGTGCCCCTGACTCTGGCAGTAACTCCGCCAAAAAAAGCGGCAGTAATAGCCCTACCACCAGCGATCCCAGCACTATTAGCGCTGGTGGTAATAGCACTGGTGGAAATTGTGTCACCACCGGAACAGGAAGCATTGCGGCAGCCATTTTAAAAAACACGGTCCATTAAATAGCTTCACTTCCTGCAGCCAGGAGGCAGGAGGTGAGTCAACCCCTTCCCCCCCAACACGAATGTCATCCCAGCATAAGATGCCCATGTGGACAGGGACGCCAGTCAGCAGACCCAGAAGCTGAGCAAGCCAACAGGGAAAAGAGGGATGGGGTGGTAAATCAGGCACGCTCCACATCAGCCATGGGGCAGGTCACCAAGGGCACTCCTGAGCATCACAGCAGCGGGAAGGTCAGGTAAGTGAAACAAACTAATTTGTGAGTGACCACAGCACGGTGCAGCAGTCACACCAGCATGTTGCGGCCCCAGTAGGCTTACCCTATGTCGGCATGGTAGACAAGACACAGGGAAGTACATGTTCCACACACCAACATGTGCCCAGCCTGCCAATCACTGTGCGCCACAGTGCAGCCCTGCAGAATGCAGGGCAGTGCCCCAGAGAGTTATGACAGTGCCATGGACTAAGCCACCCCCACCATGTGAGTGCCACCCGTGGAGGGGATGTGGGGCCATGTAGGAACACAAGCATGCATGCCAGATGTAAGCTGCCCTGGCATGGACACCCTGCTCTCACCATACACAAAAACCAACTGGCCATGTGGCACACACTCATCGCTACAAGCAACCTCATGATGCTGGGCCCTCATACAATCTCCCCTGACCAACCATGCCAATTTGCCCATATGTGTGGGGTCCCACTCTGTACCACAGCAATTGTTACTTGCATGCTAGAAAATGTGGGGGAACCCTAGCTGATAACATTTCCTATGTCCCCTATAGGCACTCACTCATCGCCAGAGGCATCAGAGGAGTAGGAGGATGCTCGTCCATCACGAAGTTCCGCTACCAGGCCACTACCAGGCCCTCAAGGTCTGCTGCTACCACCCTGCAAAGGCCCTCACAGGCCGCACCAAGGCAGAGGGCCCAGCGTGTAACGCTAGACCAGAGCAGGACCAAGGCAACACCCACACCACAGGCCACCAGGAGCAGTGTAGGGCACACTGCACCAACACCCACAGTTGGAGGCACTGACTCTGAGGCCACACCTGCTGCCAAGGAGACTGAGGAGCTACAGGGGCAAACCAGCCTGGTACCAACACCTGCTGAAGGGCCACACTCCCCGGAGAGCCCTCCATGCACCAGCGCCACCACTCCCTGGAGAGTCTTAAATGCCGCCAGTGCCAAAACTCCCCAGAGTTCCCTCCATGCTGCCAGAGTTAACACTCCCCAGAGAGCCCTACACAACACCAGTGTCCACTTCCACCAGAGCCGATGTGGATACTCCCACATATGGCTCCCCTGCATACAGCACTGGGCCAGTGCCGAGCCCCCCACCCACACAGCACACTACCTCTTGCAGCATGCTGCTGTAGATGCTCGAGGACATGGAGCACAGACAGCGCCAGATGGAGGAGATTGGCCACACACACACCATACACCTACAAGCCATCAGGGACAGTATCCAGGGTGCTACCCGCAGGCTTTTGCATGCCATGGCGTGGAACAGGGCCAAGACGACAGAAAACACCTCCGCCCTTACATGATACGCCCACATGTTAGGGAAATGACATAAGGCGTCTCTGCACTGGCAGAGGCCATCCGACAGAGCACAGAAGTGCACAGACAGGAAAACCTGGGGACAGGCTCTGTCCCATCCACATCATCCACACCCGCAGAGGGACCACAGCGAAAGTTAGGGAGCCTTCTGCCCACAAGAGCACAAGGAACCGGCAGGTGGGGGAAGAGGCCACGGTTGTGAAAGACTCTGGGACACTGATTTTGTTGAGTGGCTATGATGGGGTGCTGGCGGGGGGGCTAGTGTTATGGGGAGTTGGTGGTGGGAGGGGGATGGGGGATAGTGTGATGAGGAGTTGGTGGTGGGAGGGGCATGGGGGATAGTGTGATGGGGAGTTGGTGGGTGGAGGGGGTAAGGGGGTTAGTGTGATGGGGAGATGGTGGGGGAGACTGGAGGGGGATATTTGGGGCACTTCATTCCATACAAAATGTTAAATTTCATTTATGATTGTGTCTTTGTCATGCTTATTGAGTAGGGTGGTGTCACACAGTGATGCATGGCTTGTGCCATGTGAAAGTGTCAAAAGAAATTGTCTATCAGTCCCTGGTAGTGCCATTCTCCCATCTCTCACGTCATCTCTGGCAATGCGCGCATTTGCCTCAGCCACAGGCACTGAATCCTCTGGGGGGTGGAATGTCCACATCAGGGGATAACAGAACATTTCTCTTCATGCAGATATTATGCAACATGGCACACACAAGCACAATTTTGGCAAAGTTCTCTGGAGCGTTCATCAGGGTTCCAGTAGTACGGCTGAGGCAGCAGAAACGTGCCTTCAGGAGGCCGAAGGTACGTTAAATGTACACACGGATCCGTCTGTGAGCATGTTTGTAGGCATTCTCTTGCTGTGTTTGTGGATCACGCACAGGGGTCATTAGCAGCCAGGGCAGCTGTGGGTATCTGGAGTCATCTGCATGAGTGGAGGCACAGGCATTAGTCATGGTGTAAGGTATGGGGTGGACTTACACAATATCAGGTCAATGGACTACTTGTGCATGCAGATGGGCCTTCATTTCATGGCATGTGTCTATTCTATAACGTACTAAATGTGGAGACTCCAGTGGAAAAAAGGCTCTAGGACTGCCCATGTTATTGTAACCTGGTATTTTGCACTTTATGTATGTATGAATGTGTATGAATGGAGAATGCCACAGTGTTTATTCACAAATTTGTGTTAGTATTCTGAGTTGTCTGAAACAGCTGGTGTTTATATATATTTTAAGGTAATTTAGATAGGATGCCTTACAGATCTGTAAAATAACGGTACACAATAATGGAATTGTTAGAGTTGTCAGGTTTTTGACAGATTATTTTTACATAACTCGATTAATCGAATAAAAGAATGCAATACCAACAGCAGCAGAGCAATTATTGTCTCCCAGCATATGAGTTGATGTGTTTATATGGGTGGGCATTGTGTGCTGGCCGCACATGGGTGCATGGCCGTGGCACTGGCTGAGATGTTGTGCGGTGTGCAATTTTGGCTATTTTTCTGCATTGCTTTGGTGGGTGCATGTTGCATTGTGGTACCTGTTCCATACAACACGGGACGCGAGAAAGCTATTATTTTCAGACGGGATTTAGCCCAGTAATTTTCCAAACGCTCAGCCATCCGGCACATATGATCAACGGCAAAGGATACAAAGATATGCCCTGATTTGAAAAAGGCATTTATAATGCCGAAACACGCGTTACCAGAAAGGGCCATCAATAAAACTAATTAACATAAAAATAATCAATATTCTGGAATTCATCTTTTACTATGGCGCAGTAATAAGGTGTGTGCATAACACATTTCTCTACTCAGACAAATGGAGTAGGGGAACTCTTTGTCTTCGTTCTTTTGACACACCAATGCAACATTATTAGAATTGCAATCTAAATTCTGGTCTGATACTGTATGTGTACTACTGCTTCTCCATGCAGGTAAGTCCAACATGTGCATTCTCCCATGTCTGTACTGTGACGTTGGTGGGGGAGGTGGTCAAGTGTGGATTTCACATTTGCTTGTCATGCCAGGCTTTGTGTGGTCATTCTAACCCCCTCATTTATTTAGCCATGTGACCCACTGCACATGTGTGCTAGCTTTTCTACTCACCCACTATCCATGTCTGTTGTCCTCTGTGCCTCTCCATGTATCCTGGCAGTGTGCTGTTCTGTATAACCACAGCATTGTAGGTGTAACCATGGTAGCAGACACAGCAGTGGATGATGATGAGGTTGGGAACACAGGTCACCTGCGCATTCATGGAGTGGTAATGCTTGCATTTTCAGTACACTGCTTCGGGGACCTGGTGGGGGGGCACCAGCACAACATGGGTACAGTCCAGGGCAGCAATCACATTGGACTTTGGCCAATGGCATGGAACTCTGCCTTCATGACATTGACCTGGGCTGTGGTGTTAGGCAGTGAGATGCGACATTGCACTTGGCACAGGAGGGCTTCAAGCACCTGGGTCAGCACTGCACAGAATGTGGGCTGTGCCATGCCGTGCATCATGACCGCAGAGTGCTAGAAGGTGCCAGCTCCAAGGAATTGTAGGACGGACTTTAGTTTCAGCAGCAGGGTCACAGCTGTCCGGGTGTTGATCGTGCTCCCTATGTCGTCCTGTATTGTGGTGAGCAGCTCTGTTATGGTCTCCCTGTTGCGGCATTACAGGGTGACCAACTGGCTGTCAGTGAGGGTCCAAGGTGAGAGTCTGACCCTGGGGATTGGGACACGCCTTGCTTGGCCTCTCTTCCTTCTCCTCCTGCCCACCCCCTCTGTATTCCCTATGCCCTGTCATGGTTGTCCAGCCTCTCTACTTCCAAGCGCAGCATGAGCAGCTGCCTGTGCTAGCTCGCAGTGGCTAGTTACATCATAGTGTTGAAAACAGTGTTTGGGGTAGCGGTGTGCCTTATGTAGCCCTCTGGGGTGGATTGGCATCACCTGTGGCTTCTTGTCAGGCACCTGTCTTAATTTACCTCCAGCTGCATGCTGGATGTAACTGCGCTGTGTTTTCAGCACTATTAACGCCGGTTTTGAGCGGTAGTACCGCTAGACATGGACTTGTGACACAGCTGTGTTTGCGCCTCGTGTGGCCAGCTGTAATAACACTGGCTGTAATTGCGCCGGCTGTAATTGCACCGGCTGATTTTACTGTTGGTGGTATTTGCGCCAGCTCATGATCCAGCGGAGCGGTATTGGTGGCGCTAATTCGATTTGTTTGTTTTATTTTCTTATATAGCGCGCTGAACCCTAGGGTAGCTAGGTGCTTAGCCTTGTGTACATTTACATTCACATACAGTTACAATAAATACAGGTGTTTACAGGCATGCTTAGTAGGGAAATTTACATACGTGAGTTAGCACGATGATAAGATCAGTTACAATATTAAACAGTAGAGACAGTAAGAAAGGATACAAAATAATAATATACAAGAAAGTACAGATATTTACAGATAAAAGGGCTGAGATAGGCAATGAAGCTGTTTAGTGGGTGTTTATTAAATGGGAAGTATAGTGGAGAAGAGCCATGCTTTGACTGTGAAACGGAAGGCGAAGAAGGATTGTTCATCTTTTAGTGCTGGGGGTATGGTGTGCCAAGTTTTTGCAGCGAGGACTGGGAAACTGTTACCGCTACTTTCAAGGGATACCGCCGGACTTGTGATGAGGTCCTGTGACTTTAAGCATGCATGTTTATTTAAAAACCAGCAACAAGAAGGCTCAATAATTCCAGAACGCAATGCAAACTACCGTTACCCAAGCCAAAAGAAAGATAAAACAAGGCAATTTAAAATTAACAAACATTGCCAAATCAGCAGGGGGCAAATTAAAGTCCTATTGTTTGTAAAGCTTATTAACCATGTCTGAAAAAGTGCATAAAAGAAGCTGGTATAAACCCACTTTGCCAAAGCCAAGGAAGAATCGGAATAAGACAATATATTGTCAGTATTTGGTTAATGAAGAAGTGCTGAAACAAAAGTGGCAAGAAGGCTGCCCTTCTGGTAAAGTTTGCTCAGAAGGAGTGGAGCCTAACTTGCAGAGGTTTTGGAAATCACAAAAGTGTAAAAAAGAGTAACAATGGGAATTTTGTCTTCTGTGAAGAATTGCTTAAAGCCTGGTGTTGTAAAGCAAGAGACATTACAGAATTGTTGTAAGCTGATCTTAACTACAGAGGCTCTTGTTGTTTGCAATTTGCTGACCTGTCACATGAGTACACCAGGTCAGAGGTTGTGGTAACACGTTATCCTGTTTGGGCAGGGGAGTATACCCGAACAGAGAACTTTGAATTAGTAGGCCTGCCATGGGAGTAAACCAGGTGTATTTGAAGTAGTTGGCCTGGCATGGAAGTATACCAGGTGGAATTTGATGACGTGCTGTGAAGTGGTATTTACAAATCATTCTGACAACTTTCATTGCTGAAGTAAGAATTGTGTAAAGTGCTGCAGAACTGTTTAACATCTTCAGAACAAATACATTATTGCAGAGCAACCCTGACAAAGACAATTTATGTTAATGCTGATGAACTAAAGAAGTGTTTTTTGGTTTATGCGTGGAAGGTTGTTTGAGTTCTTGCTATTACAAGTGGAAGAGACAGAACCTTAGTTGAACAATACTGAAAAGTTGGAACTTTTGTTGTCAAGTTGGAATAATGAAGAACTGTGATGGAACTTTGTTACAAGACAGGATTTCCTTATTCTTTTGGAACTGTTGAACATAATCCTGCTTTAATCTAAAGAAGTGGAATACACCCACATTGTAAGGAAAGACAGTTATCATATTGTGAACGTAGCTGTTATATTCCTTTGGAACTGCCATATATTACCTTGTTGAAATATTGTATGTATAAGTAAATTGTAATTGTAATTGTTTATTTATACAGTACTTATAAACAGGTGGGGTGCTTCAGAGCACTTAAAGGCAGGAAGGAGCATGGGAATACAGTAACCATTCTTGGTCCTTGAAGTTTCCAAATGATCTAACAGAAAAAACTAGCATACTAGGCCTGACGACATTTCTCCTAGTGCAAGTGCATGCAGTGTTACAGTCACGCCCAAGCAAGGGAGGGGGGGAACAAAAAACAGGGATAGGGGGGGATCAGGACAAATGTACTTACTAGTCTTAATACATTTAGGTTGTGCATGCGTAGAAACAGAGCTGGGGGGGGTGATGGGCTTACACCTTTTGCTAGAGTGTTTCTTTTAGTTTATTTTAGGCAGGGAACTCCTAGTCAGGGTAGGGCTAGTGAGGCTTTTATCCAAACTTTTGAGTTGAAAAAACCTTCCCAATGTTGTCTGCCTCAAATTTCTGACCCCTCACACTGACTAACACTTGATACTTGCTGACACACTGTCACACCCCTGGAGTATCTCACAACTCCTTCCTGACCAGGGAAGGCAAATGTAGTTGACCCCTCCCACCTTGGTTGACACGGGCTCCTGTTTCTTGCTAACAGGTAACCTTGAGGCAGTCAATTGGGGGAAGAGGGTTAGGGAGAAGTTGTGGATAGGGAAGGGGGTGTTTAGAGTAACCGGATAGAGGGTGAGGGTTTGAGTAATGGATGGGTAGTGGGGTTGTAAGGGAACGGCACATACAACATTGATCATCAAAAAACAGCAGAAACCCTCTTGTTCTTGGGGTTCTTTTCCTCCTGACCTCTCTACTACTCCGCAGAGCACAATCCTTCTTAATTAAGTATATGCTCTCATAGTACTTGGATCCTGAAACGGATCCTTCAAAAGAACACTCAACCTAACCCGACGACGCAAACAAATATATGCCCAGCTGCCCCAATCGATCCTGCACCGCCTGATGGTGAATTCCGAACAAAACGGAACCGGCAGCGCACGAACGCGACCTCTGCGCTCCGGCCCCCTGGAATCAAAGATGGCGGCCGCGAGACGAGGAGAGGCCGAGAACTGAGGGAGGCGGCGTCCGCCGCCCCGGAGAGCACGGAGTCGCTAGACACCTGTGCCACCGACGGCGTTCAGACATCAGCGCCCCCCCCTGCGCCGAGACTATCGCACGGCAACTACCGCCAGTGGAGCAGGCGGGGACTGGAGGCCTGGGCTGCTGTGGGCCCCTAGGAGAGCCAGGAACGCCGTACGGAGCGGCGCATTGAGCCTTCCGGGGAAACCGGGGCCCTACCTGGAACCCGGCGGCTGGAGGACTTCGCCGCCGGGCAACATCCATCCTCGGCGGACAATTCAGTCTGCGGCGATCCAATCCGGGCGACCTGGACCACCTCTGAACCCCGACAGGCGCCAGGGGTGCACCGCTGCCGAGCGGTCAAAGGGAGCGGATGGGGACCGGAGGCCTGGGCTGCTGCGGGCCCCTAGGAGAGCCAGTAACGCCGTATGGAGCGGCGCACTGAGCATTCCGGGGACATCGGGGCCCTACCTGGAACCCGGCGGCTGGAGGACTTTGCCGCCGGGCAACATCCATCCTCGGCGGACAATTCAGTCCGCGGCGATCCGATCCGGGCGACCTGGACCACCTCTGAACCCCAACAAACGCCTTGCAGACAGCGACCGCCAAACGGCATGACATTTCTCCACCTCCTGCCCATAGGGGACAAAGCAGCACAACACCATAAATCCTGCAGCACTGGGAGGGGGAACTGGCCTCCGACCTCGGACACTGCCCTCTGGAAAGAATCGCATCAGCACACCACGAAAACGGGGTGAGTAACGCGAGGTCCCTGCTGCTCGCAAGATGGCAGCACCCGCAATTAATTAGCGCCCTGCACCCTTTCACATAAAACAGCTGAAGGCCCCCAGAACGGACCAACTCCCCGGGCCCACGCAGTCACCGGGAACGGCCTGAATAGCCACTGGGCCCAAGGATAGGCAAAGACACCCTGCATGCCGGACAACTGGAGGCCCAGGGAAAAGAGGCGCTGCGGAACGTAAGGTGCAGTGAGAACTGAACGCCCAAGAGACGCCACAGGCCCGGAAGGGGGGAAGGCACACTGGCCACAGTGCCCCAAGCCCGACACGGCGGGAGGCTAACACCACGACTGCACAACTACCAAATAATAGAAGCCACCAACGGCCCAGCACCAACGGCGCAGGAGAATAAGACTGCCAGGAGGGGCTGCACCACCGTAGGCTCCAGCAAAGAAAGCCACTGACCCTACAGCCTGAGAACAATCGAGTGAGTCCCGAGGCGGAGTGAAGGAACGGGTACCCAGGAGCAGGGGATGTCACCTCCCAAGGGCAAACTGAAAGCCGCAACAATGGACTCCTTCACAACAGTCAGGCCCAAGCAGCAACAAGGAACAGGGGCAACAGCAGCACAAGCGACTCAAGAGGGAGACCCAACAAACATGCAGTTACTACAGGCAATAACGGCACTACGGACATCGCTTGAAACCAAAATCGATGAGGTTAAAACGGACATATAATTGATCAGGCAAGATGCCCGCAACCTCACTGAAAGAGTGACCTCAGTGGAAGCTACTCTACAGGACAACGTAGACAGCACGACGGAACTCAAATCCAGGGTTCAGGACCTCAAACTAAAGGTGGCAAGGCTGGAGGCAAGGTCGGAGGATGCGGAGGGGAGGGCCTGCCGCAACAACATCCGAATCCTTGGGGTCCTGGAGGGCATGGAAGGCCCGGACCCAACAGAATTCATAGAGACGATGCTACAACAGGAAATCAGGGCCGGCAATTTGTCTCAGGGATTCTCTATAGAGCGAGCCCACAGGTCCCTACAAAAAAGACCTCCGCCGGGCTCACACCCACACCCAATGATTGCCAAAGTCCTATACTTTAGGGACAGAGAGACAATACTAAGATTCTCCAGAGAAGGAGGGGAAATTAGGAGGCAAGATGCCAAAATAGTGGTGTACCCGGACTACACCCCACTGTACAACGCACAAGAAACTCCTTCATCCCGGTGAAGGCAAGACTACGTGAGCTCAACTTGAAGTATATGTTGATGTACCAATCGCGCCTTAAAGTGATACACAAAGGTAAAGCGGTCTTCCTGGACACCCCGGAGGCAGCAAACATGTGGCTCGAACACAACAACCTTGCAGACGGTAAAGAAGGAATGGCAAGAGGAACCACAGGACATTGAACGCCCGAAGAACCGGGCGGAAAGGACTGATGTCAGCACAACAGGTTGATAAATAAACCAAGGCATGGCATTACAAACTACAGCATCAAGGAAGCAATAATGGGCAGGAACACACCAACCTACACGACAAGACGTCAACGCACCCCCTCAAGACACGTGTAGGCAGACCGCCGACACAACACCCGCACCGGGAGGCCTGGAAAGGCCCAGAAGGCTTGGGAGCCCCTGAGCACTGTAAGTTGGAAGCAACTGCTGGGGGCAGTTTAAAGTTGCACTGTTTGCTGTTCTCATTCACCAGAATGAACGTTACTACTGTTGGTAAGTCTCCAAAGGGAAAGAAAAGAGGGGGAGGAGGGGCCGACCGAAGGGAAAGGGAAACCAGTGCCTCGGCCCACATAGGGAAGGGACCTTCGACATCAGGCCCGCAACCACTGACATTTAAGAGAGAGAAGCAGAATAATTACCATACCCACCTTAAACCACCATGACCACTACGAAAATTAAGATATTGACATGGAATGTGAGAGGCCTGGGGACATATCTCCGCAGAAACAGAATTAAGACCTACCTGCACAGAAAGGGGGTGATGATAGCACTCTTACAGGAGACCCACTGCTCCGCGGACTCCATGGCCAAACTCCAAACACATTGGGGAGGGCAGGGATTCGGTACTGCTTATTCCAGATATGCTAGGGGAGTATATACTTGGATACACCCACAGCTCCCTTTCCGCTTGACCAAATCAGAAATTGACCCGGAAGGTAGATTCGTAATGCTATGGGGACATATAGAGCAGACGGAAATATGCATCTTGAACTCCTATTTTCCTAATAGCAATATACCGGCCCATTTGAACTCGTTATACCCCAAAATCGCACAACACAGAGACGGTCTGTTCATCTGGGGGGCGATCTCAATTGCATATGCGACCCGAACCTAGATAGATCTATCCCCCTCCTGAAAGGTCCGTCAGCAGCAACAACAGCTCTGACTGCAATGATAGACAGACTGGACCTGGCAGACATATGGCGAGAAATGCACCCAGCTGTAAGAGGATATTCATACTATTCTTCCCCGCACAACCTACACACGAGGTTAGATCATATCCTCATCGGCAGGGAACACTTACCTCAGGTGGAAGGAGCGCAGTACCTAGGAAGGACCATCTCTGATCACTCCCCTCTCCTAGTAACATGGAACCACAATGGCCCCAGACCCCCAATTCCCATGTGGAAAATGCCGGCAGAGGCTCTTAAAGACCCTGCCTTTAGAGAAGAACTGCAAGAATCCATAGATAGCTACGTAGAAATTAACGTGGGAAGCGTGGAACACAGTAGCACAGTATCGGATGCCCTAAAAACGGTGATAAGAGGGGAGACCATTGCAAAGGCCGGTGGAATCCGGAAATTGCTCAGGAAGAACTTAGACCAGCTGGAAAGGAAGATCGGAGAACTGGAAGCTGCCCCCACAGACACCCGGGAAAGGGAATCAGAACTTCGGAGGCTCAGGGGGGAGAATGAAACAGCATGGCGCAGACTAGAAAAGTTTGACCACACGGCCAAAACAAACAGAACACATATAGAGGCGGACAGACCGGGCTGGCTGCTGGCCTGGCTATGCCGCAGGGAATACCCTAGACACCCCACCACATCGTTGCGAGACGAAGCAGGGAACATACACCACACACAGCAGGGCATCAATGAAGTCTTCAAAGAATACTATGCACACCTATATTCACACGCGGAAGAGGTCCCCCAAGAACTGATCATGGACACACTGGACGAGATTGGGCTCCATAAAATGCCTACTGAACAGGCCATGGCACTAGATACAGAAATCACACCTGAGGACATAACCGAAGCAATTAGGTCCCTAGCCACGTGTAAGGCACCTGGCACTGACGGGCTGCCCTCAGAGTTGTATAAAGCTTATGAATCCTCCCTCACACCCCTGCTACACAAAGTATACCAAGAGGCATATGAGAGGGGGATACTGCCGGAAAGCATGAGAGAAACACTTGTGGTCCCAATCCTGAAGCCAAACATACCGGCAGACCTGTGCGACTCATACCGCCCACTGGCAATGCTAAACTATGATGTGAAAATTTTAACCACCATATTGGCCAAGCGCCTGTCTAGAATAATAGGCGACATAATACATCCTGATCAGAACGGCTTTATACCGGGGCGCAACACGTCAATGAACCTGCGCAGGCTGCAACACATTATAGCGCAAACTAGCGAAGATGAGAGTCCCAGTGCATTACTATCCCTTGATGCCATAAAAGCTTTCGACTCCATTTACTGGGAGTGGCTTGTGGCTGTGCTCAAGGAATTTGGCTTCGGACCCGGATTCATTAGATGGGTTAAGATACTATACGCCAGACCAAGAGCAAGAGTAAAGTCAGGGAAGCATGTGTCAGACGCCTGGGGCATACAAAGAGGGACTAGACAAGGTTGCCCACTATCCCCAATGCTGTACGTATTAGGGCTGGAACCCATAGCTATTTATTTCCGGAAACAGGTCTTTGACGCCGACATAAGACTAGGAGGGCCGGACCACATCATTTCGCTCTATGCAGATGACGTCCTTGTCAGGGACCCACACCTCAACGTGCCAACTATAGTAGAAGTCCTGGACAACTACTCCAGAGTCTCTGGGATCCAATTCAGCCAGGCAAAATCCTGCCTGTTCCCTCTAGCGGCCCTAAAAAATGAGGACGTAGAAACACTCCCAGAGGTTGGGATAAGATGGCAGACCACCACATTCCGATATCTAGGAATCCAAATAATGCACACCCCAGCACTGATGCATGAACATAACACAAAAGCAGCGCTCCCGGCTCTGCGCAGATCCATGAACTTTTGGTCGAGACTCCCCTCATCTATGATGGGAAGGGCATCCATAATTAAAATGATTGTTTTACCGCGATTCCTAAATGGGTTCCAGAATGTACACTACTATATTAATAAACCCTTCTTCCGGCTGCTCGAGACGCTAATAAGAGAGTTCATTTGGGGGAAAAACAGACATAAGATAGCGCTGTCGACACTGACCCTACCATACACACAAGGCGGCATCCAACTCCCAAATCTAGAAAAATACTATCTAGCAGCTCAGCTTAGCTTTGTAATTAAATGGTTATCCGATGAACCCACAGATGAAACACCCCTGCTACAGACCATGAGCCTCCCGCTCATTTTGAAGGAACTGGTCTGGGTACCTACGAAACTGCTGGGAGCGGCACCCCCCATAGTCACCTTGGGGAGGGAGATCTGGCGTAGAACAAGGACACTTACCCGCACGCATAACGCTTATGCACCAGAAATACCCTTGCTCGCAGACCTGTACACAACGGTCACTGATCTAAAACAAATCAGATTATGGGAAAGCGGAGGGGTTTACACCTGGGGAGACCTTTATGAAGAGGGCATCTTTAAAGAGTTTGCCATACTACAGAACAGAGAGGGCATCCACACGGGCCAGTTCCTCTGGTACCAGAGGGTCCGCTCCACAGCAAGACGTAAATGGGAAGCATGGCCTGCGGAACCAGACCCGGAACCATTACTTATGCTGTTATACAATATGGGGGAGGGCAGTAGACCAATATCTCAAATATACAGACACCTGAGCGACATACCTAACCTCCGGAACACGGAAATGAAGGGTAAATGGGAAACGGATGTAGGCAGAGAAATGACAGAGGGGGAGTGGAATAGGGCGCTTGCATTCCCCAAAGAGGTGTCCAGAAATCATAGATTCCGACAAATACAGATGAATGTGTTGCACCGAACCTACCTAACCCCGAAACGAATAGCTAAGTTTCACAAACAAACGCAGTCACACTGCACCTGGTGCATGAGTGATGAAGCGGATCTAATCCACATGATGTGGGAATGCCCCAAGTCTAGGACGCTGTGGGATAGGGTAAAACAGACATGCGAGAAAACAGGCATGACCAACTACAAATGGGCACCTGAGGAATGCCTACTCGGAACCTATCCTAGGCTAGCCAAACTGAAACACATAGTCAGGCTCATGGACGTAACGTGCATACTGGCCAAAAGAACCATAGCCATGTCCTGGAAAAGATCCGCAGGACCACAATACAAAGCATGGCATAGTGAAACAGAGCGATGGGTGTCGGCTGAGACCAAGGCCTGGGAAAAAAGTGTCACTAGATCTACCGATGAGTCCAGCAGAGCTCTTGAGGCATGGAAAGAACTTACTAGACATATGTTTCTCCCCTCGGATGACAAGCCCCCATGAGCCCATGACCCGAAACGAACTTACCTGCAAGACAAGAAAGGGCAACCCCAGATAAATGACTGGAGACAACGCTGGCCCTGGGAAGGTATCCCCCTACACCATGGGTGCACAACATACGGCCCGTGGGCCAGTTGCGGCCTGCCATGCCCTTTTGACCGGCCCGCGAGGCACAAAGACTTTCCTAATCGGAGGGCGGCCCGCAGCCGCCCTCCATTAGGAAAGTGTTTGTTGTCTTCCGGGCCGGTGAAAACACTGGCCCTCATTGGCTCAGCACACACACGCATCACGTCGCTCCTACGAGCCACGTAATGCGTGTGTGCTGCACCAATGGAGGGCCAGCACTACGGCTGGCGTGGTCCATAAGGCTTGTTGCCGGAAGGCATTTCAGCCTTGGACCACGCCAGTCGTAGTGCGATTCCAGCGTTCCAGTTTACCTGCCGCTTACCTGCCTGCCTTCCAGCACGTCTCCGGTAAGTGGTCTGTTTGTGTTTGTGTGTCGGGTTTGTTTTGCTTTATGTTTGTGTGTGTATGTTGCGGGGGGATGTGTGTGTCGGATGTGTATGAATGTTTGTGTTTGAATGTATTTTGTGTGTATGTTGAGATGCGGGGGTGGGGGGGTGTGTCGGATGTGTATGAATGTTTGTATTTGAATGTATTTTGTGTGTATGTTGAGATGCGGGGGTGGGGGGGTGTGTCGGATGTGTATGAATGTTTGTGTTTGAATGTATTTTGTGTGTATGTTGAGATGCGGGGGTGGGGGGGGTGTGTCGGATGTGTATGAATGTTTGTATTTGAATGTATTTTGTGTGTATGTTGAGATGCGGGGGTGGGGGGGTGTGTCGGATGTGTATGAATGTTTGTGTTTGAATGTATTTTGTGTGTATGTTGAGATGCGGGGGTGGGGGGGTGTGTCGGATGTGTATGAATGTTTGTGTTTGAATGTATTTTGTGTGTATGTTGAGATGCGGGGGTGGGGGGTGTGTCAGATGTGTATGAATGTATTTGAATGTATTTTGTGTGTATGTTGAGATGTGGGGTGTGTGTGAATGTTTGTATTTGAATGTATTTTGTGTGTATGTTGAGATGTGGGGGGGTGTGTGAATGTTTGTATTTGAATGTATTTTGTGTATGTTGAGATGCAGGGGTGGGGGGGTGTCGGATGTGTGTCGGATGTGTATGAATGTTTTGATTTGAATGTTTTTTGTGTGCTGAGTTGGGGGGTGGGGGTTCGGGTCTGTATGGGTGCTTGTTTGAGAGTTTGCTGAGTTGGGGGGGTGGGGGGTTCGGGTCTGTATGGGTGCATGCTTGAGTGTGTGTGTGCTGAGTTGGGGGTGGGAGTTTGGAGTTGGGGGGGTGGGAGGTTCGGGTCTGTATGGGTGCATGTTTGTGTGTGTGCTGATTTGGGGGTGAGGGGGCCAGGGGGCATAGTGTTTGGTTGGGGGTGAGGGGGCCATGGGGCATAGTGTTTGGTTGGGGGTGAGGGGGCCATGGGGCATAGTGTTTGGTTGGGGGTGAGGGACATGGGGCATAGTGTTTGGTTGGGTATGAGGGACATGGGGCATAGTGTTTGGTTGGGGGTGAGGGACATGGGGCGTAGTGTTTGGTTGGGGGTGAGGGACATGGGGCATAGTGTTTGGTTGGGGGTGAGGGGGACATGGGGCATAGTGTTTGGTTGTGGTCAGGGGGCCATGGGGCATAATGTTTGGTTGGGTGTGAGGGGGCCATGGGGCATAGTGTTTGGTTGGGGGTGAGGGGGCCATGGGGCATAATGTTTGGTTGGGGGTGAGGGGGCCATGGGGCATAGTGTTTGGTTGGGGTGAGGGGGCCATGGGGCATAATGTTTGGTTGGGGGTGAGAGGGCCATGGGGCATAGTGTTTGGTTGGGGGTGAGGGGGCCATGGGGCATAGTGTTTGGTTGGGGGTGAGGGGGCCATGGGGCATAGTGTTTGGTTGGGGATGAGGGGGCCATGGGGCATAGTGTTTGGTTGGGGGTGAGGGACATGGGGCATAGTGTTTGGTTGGGGTGAGGGGGCCATGGGGCATAGTGTATCTATATATATATATATATATATCTGTATAAAATATATATAAGTTAATTAAACAGGCGAGATACAATAACTAAATAGAAATAAATTATAACAATGGAAAATGTGTAGTACAAAATGTAAGTTTGAAATGCAAATAAAAATTGTTGCCCCTCAAAAACATTCTTTTTCCATGTGTTTAGTACAAATTGGGGGTTTAAAAAGCCTCCTGCCACGCCCCGCCTACCGCCCCGCCCACATTTACTTTTTGGCCCACTATAGCCCTCATGTAAGGTACTTTCGGCCCTCTGTCAAAATCAGTTGTGCACCCATGCCCTACACCCTCCCTGAGTATGCTACCCAACTTCCCTACACCCCCTCCCCCCCAAAACAAGAGACGCTGAAACATATGGACATGGCAAGGAGACAGTTACTGTTACTCGTTATTTGTTGCTTGTTATATTGTTAAGGCTAAACCGAAAAGCATTGTAAAAGAGTATGCACAAGACGCATTTGCAAAACTTGTAAGTGATATTACTGAAAATGCCAATAAACAAATTTAAAATAAATAGTACTTGAAACCTTCAAACATTCATACCCTAGTTGTAAGAGACTAATTTAGCACATAGCTTCCAGGACACTCCTGGACAAGTACTAGAACAGACAGAAAAGAAAAAGAACATTAACATGACATTTCATCCCTTGAACACAGACGGAACACATGACCCCCTTGCGCTCTTAAATGCCTTTCTCCAAGGAGTTATTTCCACAGTAAAGTTCAGCATAAATGGCACAGCACGCTGCTTGCATGCTTTCACAAGTGCCTCTCTGAGAAAGCAGCGACAGAACAAACATAGCCTGCCCTTGAGACAAATGTTCTCACACAGCGTATCATTAATAGCGTTTATCGCTTTCCACACAGCTTCACTAATTAGCGTTCATGTCCTGTATCACGTTTCTCATAAAAAGTGCTTATGTACATCTACCTCCAACTCCCCCCTCCGTTCTCTGGGTTAGGGAAAACCCCTAATGAGGCACATATCTGAGGCCTGGGGGGGCCAGATGGCACCTCTCCAGGCAATGAAAGATCTGCGTTGAAATGGGTGAACTCGCGGTCTTATGAACGCTTGCCTCTCATGCTGCGAGGGAGAGGAAGCTGTGATGTCCTCCATTGCCAGCCTGCACAGCCTCTCACCCCCTCCAGTCTCCTCAGTCCTCCAGCACTCCTTCCTGCTCTCCTCCGGCCGTGCCTGCAGATGCCAAAATCACCAACGCGCACCACGGGCCAGGGAGGAGCTTTATAGGCACTCGCATTGTGCGCACGCGTGCACTCGAACGCCTGTGAGGATCATGGGAGTTGCAGTCTTTTAAGCCTTCCAGCCCGTACATAGGTTTTTCTGACACCCCATTTTCTCTCACACACACAGGCCCATCACATCCCCAGGACGAACAAGGACTGTGCACCACGCAATGTGAACACAGAGCTGTGGCTGCTCTTCCGAGTAGGCAAGTACACCTGCAGCCAAGCAAGGTGCCTGGCCATCAAATGACCCTCAGTGACTTGCACTGCAACTTCGGGGCAGGCTGTCCATCTGGCTCCCTGCATTGCACAGGTTGATCTTGCACTCTTGGTTTATCTCGGGTTATGCTTGTCCAGCCATGACCATTGAGACTGACATTTACCTGCCACCTGCGTAGGGACTGTGCTGACTGAAGGGCATGCCCACTTACATGGTGTCCATCCTATCCATGCAGTGGAGAGTCAGAGCAAGCCAGCAGTTCACCAGTGCTCATGTGAGAATTACAAGGATGGTGTGCTGACCACATGGCCTGGCAATAACCCGACAGGTGTGGGCCCACGTGAACATTGCCCTTGATCATCTCTGCCAAGCTCAGTTTCAGAATGCAGTCCAGGGCGACAACAGTTCTGTGGGTGCCAGCCCACCCTTCCCCATAACAGTGGTGTGTGGATGGGCAACAGCCACACCCTTCTTGCTAAATTATTGCCTGGGTGCAGGCTTGTCCATCCACCCATACAGCTGGTCCATTATGGCATGTGAGACCAACATGTCCCACCACCTTGCAGCATTGAGCCATCCACTGACACTGAGGTCACATGGATAGGCCACAGCGTGTGATGCTCATCCTAGTCCACACACCTAGGCTCCTGTCACCTGGCTATATATTTATATCAGAGGTGCCAGACTGCTACATTAGGGCATTTTACCCAGGCAAGCGCCAGTGGTTCTTCATAAACAGTTGGGGCACACAGGCCTCTCGGAGGGTACTGATCTACTGTGTCAATGGCATGGACCCAGTTGTGTTCCACTGTGTAGGCCATGACTGTCAAGTTTTCCTGTCCCATGCATGACTCCTCATGGCTGTCCTGCTTGTGGCCATTCCCACAATGCCTCTCTATGCAAGCAGATGATTATGCAAGATATGCAATGGTGCTATTGAGACATGTTCCCAGATGCACTTCCCATGACCCTGGTTGCATGTCACACTTGTGTCATTTTGGCATTGGTATTTTTCCATTGCATGATTTCTTGAAATGTGTTTGTGGCCACATTACAAATTTCTGGGTTGACATGAGCATGAGCCCTGACTGTGAGTCATCATTGTGCCTACACTTGTGTGTAGGTATTCATGCATATTGCATGGGCATGCACGTGTGTGTGTGTGTGTGTATGTGTGTGTCAGTTGCTGGTTGAACCGTGCTGACTGATTGGTACTGTTGATTTTGTGTATGCCACACATGCATTGATACTGATGACTGATGTCAATGTTCTTTGTCCCCTTTTCCACAGTTGCTGCAGCTCGTGAAGAGGGCTGAAGCACTGCTGTGGAGCAGAGGAGCAGGGTCCAGGCCACCAGACCCAGGCACAGACTGCAGCCAGTCGCCATTGCCACCACCCCACCTTAGAGTGAATTGGCTAGGGGAGCGCCAGTACCATCAGGCGAGGCTGCTGACGGTAAATCCCAGGAGGGGATTGTGGTTGGGAAAACCTCAGCAGCTGTGGAACAGGGTGCTGACACACAGGGGCCATCAAGGGTAGAAGAGTCATCTGGGCTGATGGAGGTGATGGTGGAGGAGGAGACCATTGCAGTCCAGGCCATGGGCTGACGTGGGGGCATCAAGGAGGGTGTTCAGGCTGCATTCCTGGCCCAGTGACAGGAGGACGTGCAGTCCACCGTGGAGGGTTCTGCGCAACCTTCTGTCCTTGGGCCATCTGCTGCAGCAGTGACCGCCTCCCTGGATGTCTCCACCCAGATCGTTGACACGCTTCCGGCCTATGTGTCCATAAGGGATTGGGTACTGCCCCTGCTGCCTTGGTTCATGAGGCAAACTGCATCCTTTCATGATGCTGTACAAGCTTCTAATCAGGAGGTTGTAGAGCATCACAATGAGATGTGCCACTTCCTGGCCCAGCTGACAACAACACTCCTCTTGGATGGGCTCTCTGGGCTGGCCGGTGCAATGGCCCCCTCCTCCACTTCCTCCTCTGTGCCCCAGTCATCTTCCAGGGGGCCTTCCATAGCTCCTACCACCACAGCCTTCTGCGCATGAGTCCCACCACCACCGCCCAGTCTTGCTGTGCCTCCATCCATTCCCAAGGTGAGGTCTCCATATTCGATTCAAGAATGTACCTGATGTATCATTATGTTACAGCGAGATGTGCCGGCTCTACTGGTCTATTGATGACATCAAATGGGCTATCACCAAATTGTCTTTCAAAATCAGCAGGGCCGGATGGGCTTCCCCTGTGTGTATATAAGACGGATCCGGATTTATGGGCTCTAATCTTAAAAAGCAAATTTCAGACCATAATTTCCTCTGGGAATATTCCGCGCTCCTGGCTGACCTCAAATATTATCCCAATCTATAAGAAAGGAGACCCTTCGAATTATCGGCCCATCTCGCTAATCGACACTGAAGCGAAGCTCTTTGCAATTCTCCTCTTGCATGAATTGGAAAAATTCATTGAGAGGCAGGGTCTTTATTCTAAATTTCAAACAGGTTTTCGTAAAGCTATGAGCACTTCCCTAAATGCCACGATAATGGCGCATGTTATAACTGGGGCAAAACCTACGAATTTGTATCCTATTTACATTGCCCTAATTGATATGTCGCAGCCTTCGACAACGTAATCCGTAATATTCTTTGGACTAAAATGGCAAAAATGAGAATTCCGCCCGACTTAATATACTGGTTTATTAAACCTCATACGAATACCTCATATGAGATAAAGATCTCTTCCGATGGGAGAACTACTGAGCTCATTAGGACCTTCTTGGGACTAAAGCAGGGATGTAATCAAGCAGCCACATTCTTCAACTTGTACATGTCGGATTTAGATCAAACTTGGAGTGCAAAAAATCTATTTGCAGTAAAACTTGGCATCTTACGTCTGCAATGGCTCGCCTTTGCAGACGATATCAACATCTTTGACCCCACTCCGGTGGGACTCCAAACAAAATTACATCTTTTCGAAGAATTTGCAAGTGCTCCCAACCTGATTCCGAACCCTGCAAAAACTGCCATAATGAGATTTGGGATACTAAATAAGAACAGAGCTTATCAGTGGCAGCTCATGGAGACTCTGATTCCTCTGAATACAAATACAACATATTTTGAAAATTCAATCAACTCCTGGGTCTTCTTATTACAGCGTAAGAGACGGCCCTGCTCTCACAATTGAAAATGATTTATGCAAAATACTGCAAATTCTCTCTTGTGCCCCTGATAGATTTTTTTACTCTCAAGATCGAAAGTGTCCTGTTGTATTCTCTTGACATTTGTCTTTGTGATATGAGTCTATTCTTGGATCGCTTGCAAGGAACTTTGTTAAAATCAACTATGTATTTTCCTATGTCTGTACCCAATTTCATAATGAGACATGAACTCGGCCTAGTTTCCTTATCTACGCAAAGGAAATGGAGACATCTGTCAAACTATGCAAGAATGTGTTTTCCGCCATCCAACTGCCTCTATGTTGACTTGAAATCTAATCTTTAATTGTCTAACACCCTCTCTCTTACCCAATATCAGCGTAGAATGCAGGTAATATTGACTGATTTAAATCTTACCGTTGATGATTTGCAAATAAGACCAGGGCACGCTAAGAAAAAACTATTTGAGTATGATTGGTGTACAACCCTTCAACAAATACAAAGTATAAAATGTATATTGAATACTCTGCTCAAACCAAAAAACTTGTTCCTAGATACAACTGTATTGACTCTTTTCCATGCAATCATTTCAGAAGTGCCTTTGTGTGGTTTAAATGCAATCTATATTATACCCGTGAAAGGACCAAACACTGGAACAAAGCAAAAGATGTTATAATTAATGAAAAATGTCGCTTTCCATCTTGCGCAGAATCACATGAGACGTTGAAACATTTGATTTTATATTGTCCTCATTTTAAAATCAAGAGAACTAATCTGTTGATGAAAATTGTAAATATAGAGTATGAATATTGCCGTAACTCATTATGGGCAAGAATGATGCAAGGAAATCTTAGGCCTCTAATATATGCCCTAGTTTCGTTTTGTAAATATGTACAAAAAGAGCTAGAACTCTATGATATTAACTGATACCATGCTTTTGACATTTGGTTTCTCTTGTCTTATGAATACTTGTATTATGAATATTTGTTTTATGAAGAGCTGTTTTAATTACTAGTTTGCTCTCTTTTAAGAATGATGATGACTTAAATTTGATGTGGTTAATTTTCAATTCTTATTTTCATTTTTCTTTGATATGTTGTAAATGCACTTTGTAAAGGTTCTACTTTTGTATTAAACCATGGACAAATATTTTTTTTTTTGTGGCTTTATGGATCGACGGGACATTTGGGCTGTCTTGATTATGGATCAACCATTATGGTGTGCAGCACCAGTTGAAAGCCACAGACATACATTTGTGGGATGCTATGTGGTCTACCAGCACATTAGGGATTGTGGTGTTGGTGATTTCTCATGAATGTACCATGCATGCTGCACCATGGTGTTTGCAGCTTCAAGTTCACCGCAGCTGGGTGCATGGTACTGATGCATTCATTTGAAGGCAGTAGTTGACCAATTCTATGCTGTGACAATGAAGTCTGCATTCACCATGCTGTTTTGGTTTGCATCCTACATTTAGCATGCATGGATCCTTGGTTGCTGCATCACATTGCTTTGTGTTGTCTGCTTATGTCTTCCATAGCAGTTAACTCGGTGGCAAGCAATCCATTGGGACATCGGCCTCTGTGCATTTAAGCATCAAGCATGGTCCTGCCGGGAGTGGAAGAGGTGAGTATTGTGAACTTGCATTCTAGTGTTTTGCATCACAGCTGCACTCTACAAAATGTGCTGCCAACTTGCCAACCGATCCACTATATCTTCTGCACCTACTCCTTCACAGTCCCTTTGTAATGCACTTGAATCTTATTTACTTTCAAAAAGCCAGGACACACTAAACCTCCTCGTGACAGGATCTTCTAACACACACCTCCTCCCTCTGGCCCCACTACCACTCAGCCTCCTCATTCCTCCTTTTCCTTCTTCGCCCCTGTCGCCCCTGAAAAAGTCACCAGAGTTGTCAACTCCATGAAGGTCTCATCCAAACAGGTGGGACCATGCTCATCCAGAACCATCAAGGGCAGCATCTCCTCTATGGCTCCTGGTCTTGCTGATCTCTGCAACCACTCCTTTGCTGCCGTTTCCTTTCCATCCTCCATCAAGCACTCCCTTGTGAGCCCCATCATTACAATACCATCTGCAGAGTCTTCCTACCAAGCCAACTACTGCCCCATTTCAATCACCACCTTCCTGGGGAAACTGTTTGAGAAGTTTGCCCTCCCCCAAATGGACACCCAGGACGTACTTGTTGGTGGTGTACATGTACACCAGCCAGTGTGGATTCCAACCTTCCTGAGCCACATACACTGCTCTTCCAAACACCCATGAAGAACTGCTAGCATCACTCAATTCATAATCCCCTGCTGTCCTCTTCCTCCCTGATATCTCACCTGCATTTTGACACAGTGAAGCATTCCATCATCATTAAAATGCTCCATGAGCGGCCAGTGGACTGGCTTAGCTCATTCACAACCAACCATTCCTACAAAATCATTCTGTGCCCTTTCTCCTACCTTACTTCCTCCTCCGCCTATGATGTCCCACAGCTCTCCATTCTTTCGCCATGTGTCTTTAACATATACGTTTTTTTAAATTTACTTGTGTATAATCATTTAGATTTTTACAAAGAATTTATCATTGAAGAAATACGACAAATAAAAGACGACAATCCGTCTTCAGATCGACCGAGTTTTCAAGTGGGAATTGTATTGGAGGCAATACTTTGTTCGATCTTTTCCATTGCGATGTTCAAAAGCTTTGCTGTCGCTGTGGGCCATCTGGTCTTGTCGCCTGTGATGAGACGGTTCCACCATATTGCTTCATTGCTGACGAAAGAGTTTGCGAGCAGGGGACTGAAGAAAGCTTCCTGTTCTTGATGAAGAACAGGGCAGATCATCAACAGGTGTCTGATTGATTCTATGTTTTCGGGGTTTTTTCAGAGTCTACATGCTTTTTCCTTAATTCCTGTTCTGATGGCTAGGATTTCCTGAGTAGGTAGTAAGTTGAGACGTGCTTTCAGTAGGGTTCTCATTAGAGGTTTACTTGGATATTTTTTACAGTACATCATGGGTTCTTTCAGTTTGTTCGGGGTCATTGGAAGGTGGGATAGTAGTTTCTTTGAGGCTGCTTTCTCATTTGTGGTTATCCAGTCTAGACACTCCATTTTTGTTTTAATCCTTAATGGGTTGTTCGTTAGTTCTTCCTCTGTGCAAGCAATCTCCCATAGTTTGTGTTTTTGGGCCTTTATCCTGTCGTTCAGGAATCAGTTATTTCCTTTGGCAATTTCTTCTGCTATCATACGATAGATTCGGAAACTCTCAGGATGTTGGATTTTTCTATATAGATGTATGGTACTTTGGTCCCCCACTGCTTTCTGAGAGAATAGTCCAAGTTCGCGTCTTATCGCAGCTGGAGATGTTGAATTGGGAAGTCCTAGTACCGATCCCCAGATGAAACCCATGTTTTTGCCACAGCAAAGGGGGAATTGTCGGAGTAGCATCCATCCCATAAATCAGTGACTGAATGATCTTAGCCTTGTAGAAATTGATGGCAGGTTGAAGAGAAAATTTGCCGTACTTTCTATCGACTGCTCGTAATTGAGCGGCTAGGTTCTTAGCCTTTCTCCAGCTTATTTGTTGCATGTTCAAGGCTTCCTTGGTGCTGTCAATTTGGACTTGTAGGTACTTAAATGTTCGAACGGTTTCGATTTTGGTCTCGTGTAGGTACCACTGTAGGGTCTCTTTCTTTTTGTTCCCCGGTTTTTGGAAGATCAATATTTTAGTTTTTGATTTGTTGATCTCGAGGTTATTTTCTTTAGTATATTGCATCAAATTGTCAAGCTGACATTGGAGACCGATCTGGGTGAGGTCGAGTAGTATCAGGTCGTCAGCATATAAGAGTCTTGGGACCGCTCATTTCCTATTTTGGGTGCAAACGACTTAATCTTGTTTTGACTGTCTTTGAAATCGCCGAGGAAGGATATGAAAAGGGCCGGTGCTAGTGGGCAACCTTGCTTCACTCCGCGGTACGAAGGTATTGGATAAGCAAGTAGGCCTTGGTGATTTAGGCAGACAGTAACGCTGGTGTTCGAGTGAATGGCGATTATGGGGTCCAAGATTTCTTCTGGGCAATTCCAGGTCTTTAATTTGGACCATAGTTTTTGTCTGTGCACTCTGTCGAATGCTTGGGAAAGGTCGACAAATGCTAGAAAGACTCACGGGGCGCCTGACAGGACTCTTTCCTTGAGTATGTTCAAGAGCATTATGTTTGCACTTGTGCTAGCATTCTTCAGAAATCCTGTTTGAAGGGGCTCAGCGCTCGACGAAGTGTGTGCCCATTTACGGAAATGGGTCAGAAGTATTGTAGCAAAGACTTTCCCGATAATATCGAGAAGGGCTATTGGCCGGTAGTTCAGGGGGTCTTCTCTGGAGCCCTTTTTAAAAATCGGGACAATAACAGCTTTGGTCCATGAGTCAGGGATTGTTTTTCTTTCTCTGGATATCATATGGAGTCCTTGAAAATTGAACTGATTAGAATTGACCAGTCGTCCAGATGCTGTTTCAGGTCACAGTTGGCGAGGCCGTCAGGGGCTGGGGCTCTCGATGTCTTCAGTTTTAGGATGATTTTTTTTATCTCGCCTTTGTCTGACAGGTCCACCCAGTTGGTCGCTTCATTACCTGATGGTTCTCTTTTGGAGGTTCGAACAGTTTCGAAAGTGGTTGGTCCAGTTTTCTTCTGAGACTGGGTTGATCATATGGGTATTTGAGTGGTTATTTGGTTTGTTGATGAGCGACCAGAACTCACGAGATTTTTTGTTGATTAGTGCCTTCATCATGGCCTCTGCGTCAGACTGGTATAAGGCAGATCTGGTGTTTTTGAGCCACTGCTTATATTTTCTCATTTCTGAATTGAGAGTTTCCCAAAGTGTGGTTAGATTCATGGTGGCTGCCTCTCTTTTTAGCTTCCTCAGGAGTCTTCGTTTGGTAACGAGAGTCGTGTTGTAATCATGGTTGTAGTGAGAGGTGAAGTTATTATGACTCTTCTTAGGCTTTTTGAAGGCGAGAAGCAGGGGGATGTAGCTAGACATGAAAGTGGCCTCTTGAAGTATGGTGTCAGTCGTTAGACTTATGTATTGTTCAGAAAGCTTGCAGACATCTGAAGAGGTCATATGGAGACAAGTTTGTTGCAATTTGATCTGAATTGACGCATGGTAGGTTTGCAAGTGACGAACGTTAGTACTGCAGATAAGATTCAGCAGGTTGTGGTTGCTTTTAAGTGTTGTTCATAGTTTGTTCGGGGTGGCTGTGGAGGTAGAGCAACACCCCTTGGTGGTTGCTATCTTTTGAAGCCTGATATTAGGGCGTTGCGGATCCATGTCCATTTGTCTTTCTTTAGTACTTTATCAGGAGACGCTGTGATCGACTCTGAGGTTTTTGTTGTAATTCCTATACATTTCCCTGCTGTAATGCTTTAATGCCTCATTCTGACATACTTGCACATTTGTTCACCCTGTCTGCCTTTCTGCCATCCTGGCCTGCTGCACTGCAAATGACTTTGGCTTGTACGCCATCCGAAGCAAAAGTCTCCCTATTGGATCCCATGCAGCCTACTTCTTCCATTCACTGTGTCCTTCCTCCATGGGCTCACCCCTTGCCCTCTCAGCCAAAGCAAGGAATTTTAGAGTCATCTTTGATTCCACCCTTTCCTTCATCCCTCATACTCTGCGCATTGTCAAGAAGTCCCACTTTCAGCTCTTCCTTCTCATAGTAACTATACCCTTCCACACAATCTCCCAGAGATTCAATGTTAGCCGTACTCTGGTTCTCTGCAGGCTACACTACTGCAACAGCCTCCTCCTTATTGTTCCTTGATCCACCCTGCGACCCCTCCAGTTTACCCAGATTAGGGCAGCAAGATTTATCATTGGCCTCAGGCCCAGTGACTGCATCTCTCCTGCACTACAAAGCCTTCAGTGGCTCACAGTCTCAGCACGGATTACATTGTAATCCCTGTGTATCATCCACAGGGCTATCTGGGGCCAGGTACCACTCTATCTTTAACGCTTCATGATCAAATACTCCCCTTCTAGACTCTTCTATCCATCTTCTGTGTAATAGCCTCGCTCTCCCTCTGCGTCTTGAGCAGGACTGCTGTAATCCAATAATCCTCAAATCCCTTCTCTTCTCCTCTTCTTTCTCCACGTCTCTTCCATGCTAATCATACAGTAGCGTGCCTGATGTGCAGGGCCGTAGGTGTCCTCGGGCCATGACCCCCATATGTATCATCAAATGAACTGTGTATACACTGCACTTGCTTACACTCACCATCACCACACCACGGGAAGTTGAATTTACGTTTATCTTTTATTTTCTTGGCACTTCACCGCAAGCTGTTCTCCATGAACAAATCCAACCCTTTTCCCTTCCCACCCTCACCAGTACACTTGAATTTTGCGAACACTAACAAGGCATAGTGGGTTTGTCTCCCCTCCAAGTTATTGCCATGATTTGTTTTTAATATTGATTCTATTATTTATCTCTGTTAGTAATTCATTGGGCCTCATTACGAGTATGGCGGTAAGGCAACAACGGCGCCGGTATCGCTACCGGCACCGTTGTTACTGTACCACCATACTATGAGTTCTGCTTGCGGGTGACCTTACAACCACCCGGTTTTACCGGGTAGCCGTACCGGCACCCGCAAGCAGAACTTGATGGTAGCAACGGTACCGTTAATAACGGTACCATTGCTTCCACCCTCCCCATTCCCGTTGAGCCCTATGGGACTCAAATGGGAATGGGGTTTAATTTTTACAGGTGCCCAGAAAAGGGCAATTACCGGGTCTGCCAAGGTCGTAATGACCCGGTAACGGCCCTTTTCTGGACGCTGGATAAAAATCAATACCGCTGGCAGCCGTGCCTTTTCCACAGACACGGCTACCACTATACTCGTAACGAGGTCCATTGTCTACCTTCCCCTGTCCCCACCCTGTTGCCCTGTGTGCACTTCAAAACATTTGGGGTAATTGTATAAGTGCCTAACAAATGACCAATACATACGTTTATTAATAATGTGTTCTCATGACTGTGTTCAATGCACTGCCCAATGCTATGCAGGTGATGGCATGCCTTATCATGTCATTGGTAGTCTTCACTTTTTGTTGGAATCAATTATCTGCAAATGAGATGTCTTCACAGTTTCATGCAGCATGTTGACAGATGCGTGCATTGTGTATGTGCCATCGTCTAGTGAATGGGGAGATGTGACATGCACATTTGATGCATGTCATTGAGGGTGACAGGCAGTGTGGGTTATGTTGTTGTTTGTCAGTGTGCGTGTTTTGTGTGTTTGATTTGCATGCAGTGTGCAGGTGTTTCTGCATCTGTGCTGGGACACATGTTGATGGTTGTCTTGTGAGTTGTTTGCTTGTGCTATATGTCACTGAGGGGTGTCCATGGGTCTTCATTTTTGGGGGGCACCTATGTGTTAGCTGTACTATGTTTCTTTTTGTTCTTTGCCTGCAGATCTTTCCATCAGGGAATGATGGCTATTTCATGGGATGGAATTTGACTTTCAACTGCATCCAGGGTGACAGGTTAGATGTTCATTAATATTGATCGTTATGGAATGTTGAAGAACTTGTGGGTCAATACTGCACTTCATTTGTACACCGCACAATAGGGACATGTTTGTGCGGATAATTCACAATCTGGGACATGTGTGCATATATTATACTTTGTGCTTGCTGCAGTGTGTGTACATGTGAATAGCTGAGGCCATGTATGGCTTGCAGCTTAGATATGATGTTTCTGGATTTATTAATGCTTACATATTTGACCGGTATGTTAGTTAGTCAGGTCCACATCACAGCAGAAGGGGACAACTACAGTGGGTATGGTGCACAGTATAATTATCCTTTTACATTACATATGGGATGGTTTTGGTGACAAAGGGGATTTCATGCTTGGTTGGCATGGTGGTAGTGGCGTACTCCCTCTTCAATGTGTTTCTTTTGGAAACACAGGATGAAACTTGCTTTAGTTCTAAGGGATGCACACAATTTAGCACTTCCAAGGGCACTTTCTCAGGGTGGTTGTGTGGGCACAGTGGATAGGCCCATTGTCACACATTGAATGGCACCTGGGATATCGCAGACTCATGTGCACTCCACAGGGGAGGGATTTTAGGTGAAAAACGATTGCACAAGAAGGGTACGTGCAGCCTCTCCACGTGCCCTTTGCCCAGCCGAGTGTGCGCTCCACCATGCCCCGAGTTGTAATATGGGCAGTGTTGTATCTTACCTCGGCAGGTGTGTTGGGGTTGCATATTGGCATCATCATGTATGTGCTCAGAGGGTCGGCACTGTTCCCTGTAGAGGTGAGAATGGTTGTCATTGTCATTTGTTTACAGTGTCTATTTGTTTGTGTGCAACATGCATGCATGTGCATGGCCAGTCCTACTCACCAATGAGCCATGTGGTGCCATGCTTCCCAAATTCCAGGGCCCTGTGTAGGGGGGACATCCTGAAGATGTAACTATCATGGGTGCTGTCAGGATAGTTGGCATAGACTTCAGTAATGATGCCCTTGGCCTCACACAGAACCTGAAAATCGATGGGGTGCCAGTATTTACGGTTGCGGTAGATGTACCCTGTTGCTCGAGGTGTACCACTGCGGGTGTTCTGGGCATATAGATATGCCGGCCGAAAGAAAGACATGCAGTTATTATTGCCAACACCTGGTGTAGGCAGCGTGACTGTGTGGTCTATGAAATGCCACCGACTATGGCAGTGGTCCGCTGGAATGAGCCAGTGGTCAAAAAATGCAGTACAGTGAGCACCTTTTGCAAGGGGCTCAGTGCTTGGGAGCACAGGATGGGTGATCTGAGGACATCTTCCCACTCCATGACCAGGTCTAGGATGATATGGGGGGAACCTATGCCTGCCATGGACCAGGTCATCAGGCATCCCAAAAAGGCTGGTCCTTGGGTGGAAGATCCGGGCCCTGGACATGCTCCTCCTCCTGCAGTGTCCCAGGATGACTGCTGCAACAAATGGTGCATTCATCGTGGCTATATACGTGTGTTTGTTGATCGTGCATGCTTTTTATACATTTCTTTTTATACGCGTTGACGTTTACGCCTGCTATCGCGTGGCATAGGTGTTTCAGGATTTACCTATACTTTTTCGTGCGCTGGCGAACCCTGTTAAATTCCATAAATACGGTTGGTTTGCCCATGTATGGGCGGTGCGATTATTTGACGGTGGAAAGTCCCTCCTAACGCCCATAATTTTGCTTGTTCTTCCTCATTCCATGTGTTCCGCCCCCTTTTTAGGTTGCTGCACAGACCCGGCTGGCCTTTCGCTTGGAGTCTTGCGCAAGGACTTCATGGTGTCGCAGTGACGTGTTGGACTGGCGCGGATTCCTCCAAAGTCCCAGGTAAACCTTGCGCATTGTGTTCCATGAATCGACGAACGGGGATTTGCACGCGTTTTCGCGTGCAAGTCCCTGATTTTCCACACAAATAAATCCATGAATCGGGCCCTTACTTGGTAATTTGCTGGATTTACCGCCTAATTGCCACCTAACTCAGAATGGGCTCTGGTGTCCTTTATCTAGGTTTAGCTCTCTTTCTTGAAGAAAGCTAATCTGCTACTTTCCCTTCCCCAAAGCCACATTTCATCTTGCCTCTGAGTTACTGCTAATGAATCGTGTTTCCTTGAAGGGCTCTTCTGCTGAAGGCTATTGTGTTTGTGACCTGCCTGCCAGCTGCTGCCCGAGCCCAGACGTAATTCAGCAACTCTTACATAATATGTATACATCAAACTCAAGATTTGCCAAAGAAGGATACTCACCAATCCAAGCTCCCTCTAAGACCTCCACTTTCTTAGAAAATAAATTGTTCCTTTAAAGCTCCTTTTGAAACCTGCACCGACCTTTTAATAGACTTCAGAGGAGTCTCTTGCTGCTGTTTGCCGTATATTGTATATAAATAAATAATTAGGGCTAAAAAACTATGTTATTCTTTTCCACGACATGCAACTTAGTGAAGAACATAAATTGACTGCATATTCCTTCAAGATATGTCACATTTCTTTAGATTTGTAACACCTAACCATGGAACAATAATACAATTCCTTCGCATCCAAAGAGCTGAGTGCAGGCTTTACACGTGTTGTTTATTGTGCATGGTGCCTACACAGCTGCCCGTGTCCCTGCAAGTCGCTAATGGTGCAGTGTTTTGGGAAGTAGACGTTTTCAGGTCCGTTCTTGAAGAGTTCTTGGCAGTAGTTTATAATGAGATATATCTGTGGTAAATCCATTAGCGCATTTATTGGCTTGTAAATAACGGAGACTTGTAACTTTTCTCATATCCACCACTGCCACAGTAACAGCCCACAAACTGGGACAAGAAGCACGCTGTTTTAATACAAATGTGTAGTTTTATTTTGAAAAAATATATATAAAGGACTTAAGTTGGTGCCCTTAAATTCCTTTGCTCGGAATTTCACTCACAATACTAGAAATGAATACAGGCTGCCTCTCTACAAAAAGGAAAATGTGACTTGCCCCTGTTGTCTCGCTAATGTTTGCATTCCAAATATACATTATTGGAACACATTTTTCATCATCCCACCAATATCCATACATAGAAAAACCAATATGAATGACTATTGTAGACAATAGGCCCAAATACACATCAATGTAGACTCACACATTGACATTGTTTGATTTAACTTTTGGGAAACCATTAATCTGCAGTATTATTATTATATTATTATTATTATTATTATTATTATTATTATTATTATTATTGTTGTATTTATTGGGCGTGGACAATACAGATCCATAATAGAGCCTTTTACAGAGGTATATAACAGCATAGATGCTTAACAGCGCACTTTACAGAGGTAACAACAGAACAGATATACAGCAGAGAGGCACAACGGAGGGGCACAGCTGTACCAGGTGGGGGGGAGACGAGGGGTGGGCAGCATCTAGCGAGTCAGGTGGCGCGAGGGGCAATATGATGGCGTAGGTGTTGAGGCAGAGAGATTCCTTGAAGAGGGGGGTCTTGAGTTCTTTTCTGAATTGAAGGAGTGTGGGGGCAAGTCGGATGGTAACAGGGAGGAGGTTCCATAGTCTTGGGGCATAGCAACAGAAGGCTTGTTTTTTGCTCCTTTCCTTTTTGCAGCAGTGTATTTCAAGTCTGCACATGTCCTGGCTTCTGACAGACATGCTGAGTTTCTCCTCAAGTGAGCTTGGTGACTTGAG
This sequence comes from Ambystoma mexicanum, assembly GCF_040938575.1. Classification (NCBI taxonomy): domain Eukaryota; kingdom Metazoa; phylum Chordata; class Amphibia; order Caudata; family Ambystomatidae; genus Ambystoma; species Ambystoma mexicanum. Next base: position 1,212,391,310 of record NC_090921.1, on the reverse strand, counting down.
GGCGACTACCTTATAGATGATGCAGCAAAACTTAAAAGTAATTTGCGCATGCAGTGGGAGCCAGTGAAGGTCGATGAGGGCCGGGATGATGTGGTCATATCTGCATAGACTCTTGATGAGGCATGCAGCCACATGTAGGACACTTCTCAGGGGCACAAGGGAGGATGATGGGAGGCCTTCAAGGAATGCATTGACCCCACCCAGGTGGGTTAGGACCAGTGCTTGAAGAGTGGATCTAAAGCTGTCCGGTGGGAGAAAGGGCTTGACTTTCCACTGGAGGGACAGCTCATACCAAGTTGTCTGAGTTTTCTTAGCTATGTGTGTCTTGAAGAAGAGGTGTTTGTCAGTGTGGAACCCGAGGTACTTGGCGCAGGAGGTGAGCTTGGTTGTGCAGCCCTCGGAGATTATAGTTGATAGCCAGGTCTGTATGTCTGGGTGTTCCGTGTTGTTGGTGAGGAGTAGGAATTTGGTCCTGGACGGGTTGAGCTTCAAGTATGTACTGGACATCCAAGACTGGATGAGCGAGAGGCATGTTTTGAGCCTATGGATGTACTTGATGGAGTTGATCTTGAGGTATAGCTGTGGGTTGTCAGCGTATTGGTGGATGTGGATGTTGTGTGTGGCTAGGAGAACTTCCAGCCGCTCCATGTATAGATTGAGGATCACTGGGGAGAGTATGGAGCTCTGTGGGACTCCACAGGTGACAGGTAGCATTGGTGATATAGAGGAGTCTATCTGAACAAACTGCTGGCGGTTGGTGAGATAGGACTTAAACCAGCATGGGACAAGGTTGCTGAACCCCGTGCACCAATGTAGGGTGTCTGTAAGCAGCTGTTGTTCGACTGTGTCAAAATCGGCCGAGAGGTTGAATAGAACCAGGAGGCAGGGTGGCCATCATCAAGGATGTTGTCAACCATCTGTATGGCTGCTGTCTCTGTGCTGCATCTGAGTCTGAACCCGGATTGGTAGCTTTGGAGGAGTTTGTTGGTGTTGATGTGTTGCTGCAGTTGTGGGACTACCACTTTCTCAATGATCTTACCTAGAAAGGAAGATGGGTGATGGGGTGATAGTTACCTAGGTTATCAGGATCCAGAGTGGGTTTTTTCTAGTATAGGGAGGATTTGTCCTGTTTTTAGGGTCATTGGGGAGGTACCTTGAGTTAGGAGCTGTTGATGATCTCCATGTAGGGAAGGAGAATTATTTCTACCTGTAACACACCTCCAATGAATACAAACAATGAAGCAGTTCTCAGAATAAAATTTGAAACAAAACGGATTGCTTTGTTTTCTCTGAAATCATTACCAAGTATTGTCATCCAAGAAATATATATTTCCCAATATAGTTGACTAATTCTTGGAAGGATTTAAGTCTGAAATGTTGGACATACATCATCTGTGACAAACTATTGGTTTCCAGCTTGTAGACAGACACTATTTGATATACTTTTTGGTGTTGAATTGGTTGCAAATAATTGTAAAGGGTTCAGGTTTTCACAGTTTCCATTGCTTTTGGAATGCTGAGCCAGTGGGATTAACTCACTATTTTCAAGGGATCGGGTTCACCCTCACAACACCACACTTGCATATATTTATTAAGTCATACATTTCAGTTATTCTATTGATGATGACAGACATCAATCAAAGGATTTGTCATTCTACATTTAATTTGGAGATGACTAAGGTCTCCAAAAACCTCAATTGAAGAGCTACTTTTATGCTTTCTGGATTGTATTTAATTATTGTGAAAATTGTCTAAATAATCTGGGGTCATGGTACTCACTCTTTGTCGTTCAAAGGCACAGGAAAGGCAGGGACACTGATTGGTCTCAGCGGATATGCCTGGTAACCTCTTCTTTCAGTTTGTGCATCTGCTCCCAAATTCCCCCAGAGGTGATTTGCACCTATCTTGGGAAGATCCTCTGCATACAGTCAAATATGGGAAAAAAAACCCTTCTTAAGGAAATGTGCCCATTTACATCCAGCTAGTATCCGATCTGTTTCTCTCTTTTTGGACATGCTCTCCTGCTTGTTTGTTTTCCAAAAGGGCCTCCTTCCTATGTGTTTAAGCTTACAGACCCTGCACACTCTAAGTATTTTGCATTGGACACAGCTTGTGCTGGGTTCCCTTCACTTTCTGACACCATCCCTGGCCCTCCTCCTTGTTTTAATTCACCCATTGAATTATCTGTGTCATAATAGAATGTTTCAGCTATGAACTAGCCCACCTCTAAAGAATGAGAAATGAAAATTGAACTGAACTTTTCATTTTTTGAATAATTCCTGACATGGGCATGTGATATTATTGAAAATTACATATTCAGATTTGTAAGTATATTCTAAATCTGGATATATTGTTTTTCTGACACTTCATGCTTGATGGAGAAATTAGTATATGTGTATTATGTAGAAATAGTTCAATTTAATATATAATGTTTACATGCATGTGATTCTGCTTTTGCTGCTGAATTCAGAACTATATTCTGGTTTACAGTAAGACAAATGGTCTTATGAATTAACCAAATAAAACAAAACCGGTACATTTGATTTTTCTGAGGCAAAATACTGGCATTTAAATAACTTTTTGTGGTTTGAAAATGTCCTTTGTCACGAAAACACACATCTGCTCTACATATATTGTTCTATTGATGTATGTAGTATGTTAAGTGGGCCTGGACATTCTGGCTCTACAACAGATAACTTTATTATTGTTTCCACATAGCATATACATTTTGGATCATTTTAAGTTCACAGCTTAAAATGCAGCATGCTTAATATGTTTTGTCCCATGTAACATGAAAATGTATAATTGAAAGGTTTTACATGTAACAGCAATATGGCAGTATTTTAATCTATTAACAGATATGGTGCAATCAATAAAACAAATTCCAACGTGATAAGTAAATCTTGCATTGCCATGCTGTTTTATAGAGCACTAAAATGTAAGTTTCACAGTTCACTATGTTTCCGATAAAATGGCAGCACACATGCAGAGGAAGTTCCGTTTTTCTTTTATTAAAGACCCCAAGCACAGCATATTTTTCCTTAGGGAAGTATGAATCATGGGTTTGTACCTTCTGTTGTCTGTTTAACATGAATTACTTGCTATTTAGAGTGAAGTATCATTCTCACCTTGCATAATTTAACCGAGAGCATCACATGCAAATAGATAATACTTGACAAGTTCCATTAATCGGCCTATGTATCCTCCAAAGACTTGAGATCGCAGTACAAGTTTGGCTGTGTGGTGATAACTCTGTAACTGCCACCTTTGTTGGTGGAAACGGAATTACCACTGCATTTGACGCACCACCAAACTAAAGGTTTGGCCTTAAGGTGGAGGATTAACACCCAAAAACCAGTAGATTTACTACAGCAGAATTACTGCTCATGGTAAATCCACTAAAAATCCTGATAGGGACTAACACCACCATACCAACTCTCAGAATCCTGTGGTAAGTCCACAAGACTGAGTGGCAGTAACAGTGAGCAGTGTTGGTGGTAATTTGGTGGATTTACTGCTCAGTTACTACCAGACTCGGAATGACATACGTGTGCAGGGAGGGTTGCAGTAAATAGACTAATCTGCTCCTAAAACCTAAGACGATGGACCCTAAACTCAATCGATGCATGTCAGTAGGAGATTTCAGCTCAGTTTGAATGTAGATAAGTGATTCTCAGAATTTGGATACTATGAACAAATTATCAATGTTTGTGACTCCAGCTAACTGATGTGCTGACATTTCTTTCATGCAGCAGGGTTGGGCAGTGGTACATTCAAGAGATAATGCAACTCTCAAATGCGGGAAGCTGTGGCGTGGGCCTGGACGAACTTCTAGAAAATGGGCCAGCTGAAGAAGACTAATTTTTTAGGGAATATTCACTCTTACCACAAGAACTGAATGGGTATTTGGTGGTGGTGAATCCCTGATGAAGTCGCAGCAAGCTTTGAGGTCTTGCACGATCATTGCTTGTCCCTACCAGAGTGGAAAATCTTGCGTAGAATAACTTTTTTTTGCTGTGTTTGTCCAGCCAATACGTGCCCTCTGTGGTGATTGGTTGAGATTTTCTGAGTATGTGCAGCCAATCGGAGACCAAAGGCCTCATTACGAGTCAGGCGTTAAGGGGTTAACATCGCCGTAAATGGCGCCGACCCTTAACGCCTGATTACAAGGTCCCTTAGCGCCATGGTGATTTTAACGCCTGCTTTTTGTAGGCGTTAAAATCCATGGCGCTAAGGGACCATGGTGCTAATTACGCCACCGTAATTTACGGTGGCGTAATTAGCGCCTTCCCCACTCCCATTATGCCCTATGGGGCAAAAATGGGAATGGGGAAGGGTAAAATGGGAAATGGGGATTTACCGCCCCACTCACCTTGGAATGGGGCGGTAAATCCGCCATCCACCATGGTGTAAACATAGTTTACACCATGGTGGTAAGGGTATGACCCAGGCGGTAACTTACCGCCTGGGTCGTAATGAGGCACCAAGTCTTTTGATGTTTTTGGAGGAGTATTGTCTGTTTGTTGTATGTCCTTTTTATTATAGTGTCTTGCTGTTGAGTGTGTGTTTGAAGAAAAAGTTCAATTTCCTCTTCTCTAAGTGTTTGCTCAGTGTGTGTTAGCATCATCAGTTAATTTCCTCTTATATAAAGAGAAAAACAAAGTTTGCGTCTTCCTGTTGTACCATTCCCTTTTTATGCCCCTTTATAAAACTTAAAAAAGGGGAAAAAAAGTTTCATACACATAAAATATAAACAAATATTTCCTCTGTGTGTGTTCTCGTGTTCTGTTTCATTGCATTGTATTGCACTCTATTGTATTGTAGTAGTTGTAGATTGTATATAGTTGTAGATAGTAGTTTGTAGCTGCAGGTAGTAGTTGTAAGATTGTTTTGTTTGTTCTCTGATTTGTTCACCTGCTTGTTGCTTTTCTCTTTGCAGGATAAGGAAGATGCCCCATTCGTGATGAGGAGGGGGGATTCTGCTTCTTGGACACCTGTTCAAGGGCCCAGGAAACAGAGCACTGCTGATCCTCTGAGTCTGCGGGGGAGGTGGAGGCATTGGGAGAGGCCTCAAGAGTAGGGGAGGAGTCAGGGTAATCAGAGGAGACCTGTTGGAGACCCACGCAGAGGCAGGGGAGAGAGGGCCTCATGTGGAAGCCCTCACTGATGCACTAGAAGATCGGGCAGGCATGTCCTTCATATGGGTGGAGGAGGTGGCTGAAGCAAGCATCGAGGAGGATATTTGATTACCCATCTGCATTAAAGATGACTGAGTCACTGAGGGTGTCATACCAACTATTCTTCCCTTATGATGTGCCTGCACTGCTCTCAAAACTTTCAACGGGCGTTAGGTATGCACTCCCCATTGATACCACTCTTATTCACGAGCTTGACATGCCTGTCTCACATGGCAACATTTAGGCTGGTTGATGTTCTTCTGGCTGCCTTCATTCTTTCCGCAAAGTAACCAATCAATCTATGCCACTAATGGTCACTTTAACTCATATGCATGAAGCGTGGGATGACCTCTGTCTGAGGGTCTGGAACCTCCTATCAGCCCACTGCAGACAAAGCATGGCCACAAGTGGTAGACCCTCCTTGCCAATTACACTTATGCTCTGGGAGAAGTGCAGCAGTGTGCTGCACATGGAGTGCATAGAAGGGTTTGGTGCTGCTGAGGCCAGAGCTGGGACACCCAACGAGGCTGGTGAGTACACATAGCCCCAAAATACTGAACAACCCCCCCCCGTACATCCTGCCCACATAACCGTACCACCCCATCACTGAGATGGAAATTGCACCGTCCCCATGCCCCAGAATACACCCTGCAGGCACACACCCCCACACCTGAACCAAAACCCATGGGCGCTGTCGTGCCCATACACCCTGGCCTCCTCATAATGACCCATGCCTATAATACATGTTGAACACTGCCCAGGCACCCTGTACTGCCAAGTGTAGAGGCATCTTCCCCCACACAGACACACAGCACCCTGCCACAGTGTACTGCATGTGTGCCTGGCATGCCACCACTGGCACCAAGATACAACAATGTTGTCCCTCAGCTCCACCCACACATGGCCATCCTCCCATACAATGACAATGACACATGACCACCATGTCCTACCAGACCTGCCAAAGACCCCCAATACACAAGCTGGCCCTGCAATTGGGTCATCCATCAGGCCCAGCCTTGCCCCATCCAATCCTCCCCTCCCCCTCACAACACCCCACACTCCAACAGAGCCCCCATACCACCATCCCCAGCAAATCTAGCAAAATATGAACAACAAGATTGACTACCCCTCTCTTAGTCCCAGATATGTAATACAGGACAGTGCATGTTGTGCCACTATTAAAATTTTTAGCGGACAAACCACTTCACAAGACTAATGCTCACTTTACAAAAAAGATTCAATCAGTTTATTAACATGCTATAACAAATTATAAAAACTTTTCAATAAAACACAGTACATAAAAACAAAATACTACTGACCGTATATATATATATATATATATATATATATATATATATATATATATATATATATATATATATATATATATGCACACAGTGGGTATGTTCATGACTAGCTAGAGCAAATCAATGTGTCAAAAAAGTTATCGAAACAAATGACAGAAAACATTCAAGTTGGACAATGGGAACACAAAAGAAAGCAAAAGGCACAGTTATTACAGTCTTTCTTTTTAGGTTGCAGTACTTTTTTTTCTGGCACCTGTAGTACGCCACAGAATATTTCCTGGAAAACCCTTATTGGGGTTTTCCACATAGATACATGAAGCGTCAAATAGTGCTTCATAGACAGTCATTTCCAGATACCAGGACACCACACCAGTAGTCCCAGTAGAGCAGTGCATCATGTACCAACATCCCACTACCTGCAGCTGAGTCCATCACCACCACCCAGGACACTGCAGCAACCACTGCTTACTGTCACAACTGCCTCTTCAGCCCAGACCACACCTACTGTGGCTATGCCTTCTGCCCCTTCCACCCATGCCAGAATTGCATGTGCTCAATGGAAAGCATCAATATTTCCAAATTCCACCCACCCCATCACGAGTCACTCTGGAATGCACCATTACAAGTACATGTATAAGTGTTACACCACCATGAATGCCCACAGAGAATGACAGGGGTCATCCACCATCTTGACAGAGGCCTAGCTCATGGTGTTCTTTCACAAAGACCTTCGGGTTGTAGATGGCCATCCTGCTACTGTCAGATTCGATAAGAATCTTTCCCACTTGGGCCTGTCTTTGAGTAACTATTTTGTAAGGGTCCCAACATGGTTTGCAGTGTGCAGTCTGAAAACACAGGAACACCTTTTCAACGAACCACCACCATGTGTCCATTGTGACGGCATTTCTTAAGGCATATCTTCCCCAATACAGTTATTTGTTTCATGCCTTCCTATTGTATGCCATGTACGGTATGTGATATGTTAAAATGTCTGACATGCATTGGGAATAAACATTGTGTGTACAAACAAAAAACATTGAAACAATTCATGGTCACGTTATCACATATCCCACATTGGACAGGATGACGTTGAGAAAGGAATTTGCAGTTGGGTGGGGCACGCAGAGGAGGTATCAAATGTATATTTGATATAAAGTGTGTATGATTTATATCAGTTTTGGTATAGGTAAATTTCCATTTTATATTACAAGTGCTCCGGTCTGGAATTAACGCTGCCGGTTAACCATACCGGCACCGTTTCCGCGTCCACCCAATCATGACCCGCGGCCCCGGAAATAGTACCTCCCCCAACCGCCACCGCAGAGTTAAGGGTCCCGTAAAGTCCACCTCCACGGAAACCCCTCCGTTACCGGCATTACGAAACACCGCGAGCATCACAACTAGCATGGACAAGGAAACACCACCAGAAAAATGGTGTTGAAAACGTGATCACGGTGGCGGTACCGCCGCCAACGCGAACATGACGTTAAACAGTGCCTACTGAACTGAATCAGGGTACAGGTGAACCAAATCAGCCCAGCTGGACCCAGCAGCACACTGGGAGCCAACAAAAGGGCCACAACCAGGCCAACACAACACAAAACCATGCAGGCAGCAGCTCTAGTAGCACTTGGACTGGGCCTACTCAACCAACAGGCAGCACTGCACATGATGGCAGTAATGGTGCAGAGGAGGAGGCGGAGGTGAAGGAGGCGCATGCCCCAACCAGCCAACCCTGCACCTATGGCAAAGCCCATTGTCCAGCCGGCACAACCCCGCAGGCAGCCTGCAATACCACGCATCAGGGCCTCACCCTGGAGCCTTACCCCAGGACAGATCCACACACTATACCGGCTGGACCGTCCAACAATCCTGTACATCACTGCCATGATTGAGGACAACATCAGCAGCCACATAGACACCCCCACCGCCACCCCCCCTCTCCTGAAGGTTGTGTCTGTGCTGCATTTCCTCGACACTGGCACCTATCAACACACGGTCGGTGAGCTGCACGGCATATCACAACCCTGTTTTTCAAAAATCCTGGTACAGGTACTGGATGCCCTGTTGCGCCATGTGTCGGAACACATAGCCCTACCCCGTACCCTCCCCGAGGTCATTTCCACCAAGTTGGCCTTCCATGCCATAGCAGGCATGCCAAATTGCATAGGTGCAGTTGACTGCCCTCCCAATGCACATGATGCCTGTAAATGAGACGTCCTGCATTAACTACTTCATTACAGTGGAGTGACTCTGCCATGTGTGCACATCACTGCACTATGCCATACTCACAATCCAATGTCACCCGCAGGGCAGAGTACACATGCACGTAAATGTGTAGGTCAATATCCATTTGGCTACATCCACTGTGATGGCCGATAAACACTTCCAACCACTGCATGGCACACATGCATGAATGAACAATGATACAAAATAGCACAGCATCAGATGAAGACATGATACAACAAACACTGACATGTCCCCCCATCTACATCCCATGTAGGTGATGCTGGATATGCACTGACGCCATGGATCATGACACCTGTACGCAGACCAAGGAACAGGCATGAAGAGGCGTACAATAGGGCACATGTACGCACACGTGGACTAATTGAGAGGTCATTCGGACTGCTGAAGGCCCGGTTCCGCTGTTTGAGCAGATCTGGCGGATCACTGCTGTACAGCCCAGTGAAGACAGGTAAAATCACGCTTGTATGTGCCATGATGCACAATCTCTGCCTGCGCAGGAACATCCCAATGCCCCCAGACGCAGATGAAGAAGCTGGGGATGGAGATGGGGATGGGGATGGGGACGGGGTGGCACCTCCTCCACCTGGGGGTGCACTTGATGGCCAAAGAGCACCGGATGAACTGATTCACATTTACTTTTGAGACACAACACATTCACAGCAATGCATGGACATGGTGATGACAATAAATCATTTGTGGTACTGCAAATGAAATGATAGATGTCCACACATGTATGTTTTGATTTCAAATGATGATATATTGATGAATTAACAACAGGGAAGGAGGTGCAATGTTTAGGGAAGCTGTATACCCGTGCCCACCCACCACCCAAATGTACCCACCCCCACCCAGGCCCCAATGTTCAAACACCCAAAACAACCTCCCCCACCACCCAAACGTACCCACCCCTCACACCCTTCATGTCCACGTGTGTCCTGCAGTGCCCTACACACATGCCATCACTTCCGTGTGCGCTTCTGTGCCTGTGCATCCTTGCCCGAGAGCCCCGTTGGCCGACTCGAGTGCCTCCTTGGACTGGCAGTTGTGGAGCTGGATGGGGTGGTGGTATTGGATGGCACAGAATCAGGTATAGATGGCATACGTGGAATATTTGCCTGTTGCCTAATCAACATGGACTCTATGAGCCTGGAGGTGTTGTCATTACCCTCCCGCACATGGCGTGCCAGGGTGACAATAGTGCTGGCAAAGCATCCAATGGACCTTGATAGGCGACGCACTGACGTGCTGTAGCACTCCCTCTGCAGCCTAGATTCCTCGAGCTGCCTCTCCACCAGCTGGGTGAGGGTAGCCTGCTGCTCCTCCATTCGCTGCATGCAGGAATTAAGCGCTGCCATAGATGGGGTGGGTGACCTCATGGGACTTCAGAGTAATGTAGGACTAAACTCCAGCTGATGGAAGGATCCCAGGTCATCAAATGTGGGCATCTCCCCCTGTGGCCCAGTATCAGAGTGCCCTGCCGGGGCACTGTTGTCACTACAGGCCGCCTCCTCTGCAGTGAAGCTGCCTTCTGTGTTGGTTTGGGTGGGCACAATGGGTTCCCGTGGCATCTGTGTTAAATCAGGCAGCGTGGAGACGCTGCGGATGTTGGTGGTGGTGGCCGGCACATTTGTTGCAGTTGGTACTGGGGGCAGTGCTGCCGAACTGCTGGCAACATCCTCTTGTGCAGGGGCGGTGGCTTGGACACGTGCCGGTGCAGATTGCCTGGCCTGTTGTGCAGTATCACTGTCACTTGACACGGCTGTGGGGACGCAGAGGACATGCAATTAGTGTTGTGGTGGTGGCTGATGGGTGCATCACATGCATCATACAGGTTGATCATTCAACAGTGTTAGTTACATGCATCTGATTGTTGGGGGTATGCATTGTTGTGATATTGGTTGCCATACGGATGATGATGGGTCCTTTGGCCCAGTCATGCACTGCTTGGGGGGGGGTTGTTAATGGGTCCTTTGGCCCAGTCATGCACTGCTTGGGGGGGTTGTTAATGGGTCCTTTGGCCCAGTCATGCACTGCTTGGGGGGGGTTGTTAATGGGTCATGGTATTAAGGAAACACAGAAAGGCAAAAACCTAATGCCTTATGAAATAGTAATTTGTGAATCTCCTTCAATTTCTGATTGTATGCCATTCGACAGACTCATTCAGACCTCTTATGCCACTGTGCAGTCTGTAGATAATTTCTTGCTCTTTCCTTAATAATCTACTTTCTAGTATTTGTGAGTTACCTTCTTTTCATGTCAGGAGTACAGTCCAGGTAAAGTCCTCATATCCGTGATTAGCCTGAATGAAATGTCGGACCAACTGAGCATTTTCAGTTTTATTCTTCAAACAGCTGCGGTGCTCCATAATCCGTGTTTTTACTTTACAAATCGTTTTGCCAACATACAAGAGGTGCCCTTTGTTGCTTTTTCATTTTGTACTCTATGGTTGAGGATCCCGGGACCTGCACACCAGCCGCATTTGTATCTTTAAATTTAAATTTATTTTGCTATTTGGATATCTGTAGCCACCCCGACTAAGTGAATATGAGTTCATATGTACTATTGTTTGCTCTTGTTGTGCTCTGGGCGAGGCACTAGTTTTTTGATTTACATCGGTCACGTGAGGATATTTTACTTTAGAACTCTGAGATTTCCTCCCCCTTTTTTTCCTTTTGATTTGTATCTGGAGGACTCTGTGTAGTTGGACTCTGACCATTGGTTCTCAGTGAAAGCCCTGAACATTACCCTTTGTATTTTCACAGGTTTGGAATTTATTTATTTTCCTACATCCACTCCATCAGCCCTGAGGCGGTTGAGTCATTTTGTGGGCATAACTTTTGCCGAATATAGACGTGGTCTTGGGATGTCTTCTTCATTCTCGTCTTGAGCTAATATGCTTGACATGAAGGTGAGAACTTTTCCTTTCCTTGCCACACTCCTATCTCTCTGATAAATTCTGGTTTAGTGTGGTCTTAACATTGTTGAGCTCAATGGTTTTTTTGCTCTCTGAAAAGCATTAAGTTGAGCTTTTCATGTATTCACTACAGGTTACGAGCCACTTAGCAGCCAACCTCAACTTCATTCTATAAAGTGTTGAGCCCCTTACGAGCGCCATTAAAGGTAATTTGATTCTTTTTTTGGCCCTCCTGTTCACATATTAGTGAATATTGACAATATAACTAGCTACTTTTAGAGCTGACCATTTGTCCCAACTTTTTTTAATCCTTAGTTTGCACATATTCAGTCCCTTTTTGGGTCTTCACAGTGGATATGAATGTTTGGGTTTATCGTGGATTCTAGCAAATCTCCTGATGAATATTCTCTGATTGATTCGATAAGAACAGAAACATGTCGAGACACCTCCCTGGATATGTACAGGGAACAACTTTGATCAGTGTTATCTGACAATAAGAAGAAACTGATACAGTGTCTGACTTTTTGTTGACTATATCCCCATTTTGTTGTAAATCTATCAGTAATTGTAACTTCACGTTTGCCTATGTTTTATGTGTTCAATTTATATGTACCTTTCTGTGATGAAAATTGTTGATTTAGCAATTTAATGCTTATTTTAAGTAGTACACATGTTGATTAAATTTGTTATTTTATAAGGTATTGATTTTCCTCTGACCTTATTCTGTTGTGCTCCTCTGTGTTATCTAGCTCTGTCTCTTTTATATATTGAATTCTATTTCCCTCCCGGGCATAGACAGAGTGGAGACCCCTTCCACTTTCTAGTGGGAGGGCTTCTACCGGGATTCCTCTTAAATATTGTTTTCATCCTTTTTGAGACTGGCCAATTTAAGATGATTCATAGCACTTAGAATGTGCTCAACGGCACTAGACTGTACCTTTTTAAACTAAACAGCTGTGTGCTTTCAATGATGTGTTTTTAAATGTACCGTTTTTCTTAGAATTCTCTGTGGTTTTGCATGTCAGCTAGGGTAGCTCAGAGGTGTTGGTAGAACCGGATTGTATTTCTGTAGTGTGTATGCATGTGTGTGTGTTAAACCCTAATTGCACTTTTGGTACATTTGTCTTTTTGTGATGTGGCATATTTGCAAGCACCCAATGCATTGTTTTAGTTTCACAGTGCAAAAAAAGTTGATCGATATTTTTAGTGTGTAAAATATTCAGATTGTATTCAAATGCGTGCAATGTGAAGTTAGTATATGAGTATGTGCCAAAGATCACACATGTTGCACAAATGGTACAGCCGAGATGTATTCACACAAAACAATAGAGTTGATATGAGTCAGTACATGAGGCAGGTGGCTTAAAATATGTTTCATAGCACTTAGACTGCACTCAAACGCACCATCACCGCTGCCCTTATGGCCGTCCCAAACATTCAGTTAAAAAAAAGCCAAAGTATTTGCACAAAATAATCCCAGACTGCACTTTTGGTACACCTGTCTTTTTGTGATGCAGCATATTTGCACATGTGCAATGCAGTGTTTTAATTTCACAGCACCGATAAAATATTTTAGTGTGTAAAATATTCTGCACGGAGGGATCAGTATGTGCCAAAGATCACACGTGTTGTGTTAAATAAAATAACGCTTGAATTATGGATTTTTTAAAAAAAGCTTTGCAAGTGGCAGTGTTATACCGGACTCAGGATTTTTGGGGATGTGTAAAGCACGGCTCCTTTTAAGTTTTCACAACAGTACCAGTACATGTTTTAGATTGTGCTGGATTCATTTTGTACTTCCGAGAAGGCACTACATTTTATTTTATTTCGCGAGCAAGGTGACACAAAGTTAAACAGAAAGCGTCTATTCTCTATCTGCAAGGGAACCGCAGAGTGTTGGCCCGCATCTTTACATGTGAAAAGTGAAATATGTACTTTAAAACACAATTGTGAGGTAGAAGAGTACTAGGACTTATAAAATATGGTTCTAAGTTTTGCAGTGTTTTATACAATCTTGACAATGTTGACAATGTGAAGTTAGTATTTGAGGATTTTCCAGAGATCACACATGTTGTGCAAATGGTATAGCTGAGAATTAGTCACACAAAATGCTGGAATGGTGGATTTCTTTAAGGGGACATACACTGATGAGGGGATGAGTTATGTATTGATGGAGGCCTGTTTCTGTGTAAAAGGTGTTCTATTCTGATTCTATGTTCTTTCTATTTAGAAGCAGCAAATCTTCCAACAAGCAGATGTTTCAGCACACAGATTCTGAAAAAACAACCTGTACCAACTGACAAGCATCATCCATTAGATTTATTGGGATTTGTTTGGCTGACCACCATGCCCTGGATATTCTGTGTTCGAGGATGGGGGTGCATGTTTTTGTCAGATCAGCAAAGGCCAGTGATGGGTTGCAGCCTCTTGCAAGGCCCAACGGATTCACAGGGCTCCAACGAGTGACAAAGGACTGTCTGAGATCTAGGAGGGGTATTATGGTGTCTGTGCTGTACCCGCATTGGACTATGACAGCCAATGTCTTGGAAATGGCCTGACAAATGGACGCCTAATCGGAGTTCTGATGGGGATAGCTGCCCCCCTGTGTTCTACCAGTGGGTGGGTGGGGCAATGGAGGTAGCACATTTAACACATCACCAACCCTAGAGCGGTACAGGGGGCAGTCAGGTTTCAAACCCTGTACATTGAATTGCCCCTTTCATGATCGAGGGCCCTGGCGGATATTACCGGATCCTTAAACTGCCAAACTTCTATGGCTAGAGCGAGGGTGAGGGCCCCGATATTACCAGCGTCTTCAGGCACACCTTCTACTGGTTTAGGTTGTGACATTTTGTTTTAAAAGTGTATAACCACCGGCCAGACTAGTATTGAAGAGGGAGCAGGGATGTGCCAATATAAATTCTGGATGCTTCAAGTGGCAAAAATGATGACACAATGCTGAGAAAGATACTGATGTCCTAAAACAGCCATGGGGTCCTAGATCCCGACTGGGGCTCAAGTAAAATGGTCCCAATGAAGGGGCCAGGGGTGTTACACCTGATCAGAATGGGGTGTTCACTGCAAATAACAGTGTACAGCTGGGAGTTTTCACGAGCGGCATGGCTGGTATTAGCGACGATGAAGGCGCTGCACCAATAACTAATTCTGCAAATGTAGCTGTTGTTAGTTTTGAAGGCATTGCGCTATTAACTATTTCTGAGAGTGTAGTTGTTGCTAGTTTTGAACGCAAGAATAATACTGACAGCTCTGCCATTGTCAGAATTGTAGATAACCTAGCTACTGCATCATTGAACTCTGTTGACAACTCATCTGTTCATTCTCCATCCAACCAACAGGGCAAGCTTGCACTGCCTTTGCAGGAAGACACTCTGGTGGTGGTGGTGGTGGACAGGGGTGTGGGATATGTACAACCAGATGTTACCTCTGTAACTCAAATGAACACATTGAACAAGTTAGATGCACTGGTGACCACCTTGCAGGGGAATGGGATGCAATCTAGTGGCACCTCACCGCCCCTCGAGTTTTCAAACACTATGTCTACTAACTGTTATGCAGACTTTGAGGAGCTTCCTAAGGATGTTGGCGTTGTTAACATTGTCAGTGAAACAGGTATATGTATCGATACTGCTGACATTCAAGATGCTGATGCTATTAATATTGCTCCTGTTGGTACTCAAGAGGGGAGTGTGCACAATGATGGGGAGGAATACAGTGCTGTTGTCATTAATATTGCAAATGACCAGGTGGTAAGTGTTGGGCCTCAGGTCAATGCCCCCCAAACCCCCGAGCTTGCATCAACATTGCACACTTGCAGCGATACAGCTGGAGAATCACCTCCGAATGGTCCCTCACAATTCTAGCTAGTGATATTGTTGGTACAACTGAACAGCAGGGTTATCTAACAGTGTCTGCATTTGATGTTCATGAGCCGGGTGTTAGTAACCCTGGGAGTGAAACAGGTGTATGCATGGGTGTCAATGCAGACACTCTGAACAGCAATGGTCATGATGCAGGGACGGGTCACAATGCCAGTGACATTAACATTTCAAACGCTGTCAACCACAATAATGTTACTATGGTTACATGTATGCGTGTATTGGTTATTTAAAAGATTAAGAGAAAAAAAAAACTCAACAGAGTGCGAAAGAGTTGTAAAAATCAGAGCGGAAGCCTCGCTCTAAAACAAAGTTACAAGAAAATGCTTGCCCTTGTCAAAGGATTAAAGCCGTATTGCAAGAGGAAGGAGATTGTACAATCTGTGGTTCAGGATGCATTTGAAGGCGTGAAAGGGGTGGTTTGTACTCTAATAAAACACGTGAGAGTGCTACTACCACCTTAGCAGCAGGAACTTGTGGGACAGCCTTATGGATGCAGTTTGATACCCTGCTAGACTACAGGGCAGTTGTTGAGCCCAAAACACAAGTCACCGGGTTATCTTGTAATGCAAATTGTGAAACATCCACAGGGTCGCTGCCTGACAGTGCACTAGACACAGTTCCACAGGTTGACAACAGCATCCTAGCCCCAAGAATCCCACGAATTTGGAAAGTGACACCACAACTGCTAGCCCCCAGAGACCAATGGGGGCTACTACAGGGATAGGGGGTCTTAACTCAGCTCCCCCCTTTCCATACCTGTCGACAGCCGCTCAGGGAATATCCGTATTATCAAACATACCAGACGAGCGGAAAAAAACTTGTGACAAGTAACTAATGACACCCCTCATAGCAGTATTATTAGAAAACATAAAACAAATCAAGACCAAACACACCTCCCCTTGTGCCCCAGGGGTGCGGGTGAAATTAAAAACACTGGTATTGTTACAAACTGATCGTTCAGAGTAGAGGCAGTTATTCATTTCAGTGCTCCCCCAACTACCCATGTGAAACTTAAAATGGAGCAGAGCACAAGTTCAGAGGCACAGTCCCCCAGACATCAGAGGCCCCGATTTATTTGGAGAGGGTGCGGACCTATCAAAGAAGTTATAACATATTCTCAGTCGTGGAGCATTATAAGGAATTTAGATTCACGGCTGTGGAAACACTGTTCGACAGATTTCGGAAACTGTCGGCCACAATGATTTTGTTCAAATAAGAATGGAGACAAAGGGTTTAAACAGATCCTTGTTTACAAGGCAATCCCCTCATGATACTTTCTGCATTTTGCAATTTCTGGAGAATTTGCAGAGACTTCTGCAGAGTAAGACAAAGATCCTGTGTTTTGCACCGCTAAAAATCATGATGCTAGTTGTCAGACCTCGTTCTGGCATTGTTTATAAAACTTTGAGCGAAATTCTGCACAGCTACATCATGCAATTCAAAGGCAGATGGTTGTTACATTTTGATCACAGGCCCTTAAATCTCTGCATGGTGTCTAGTCTCATAGGTTTAATCGAACCGCGGCGCATAACATGCACCAATATACGTGTGAAAGCTCTACAAGTACACAAAGGTAGGGTTTGGACAACTGCCTCTCTTTGAAGAATATTTTGATAGACCCATCAAGATACTCTACTTTAACAATGGTGTGTGGCAATACTTTCCGCTAACGGGTAACACAGCCAGAAACACTTTGTACGTTTTACACCACGACGGCCATTTCTATGGTGTAATCAAGCTACAAAGTTTCCTGGCGGCTACCCATCTCTGTCAGCACAGTCACCATATTTACAAAAACAAATATAGACAAAGTTGTCATTATTACTGTTGCCTGTGTTTAAGAGAGGAATGTCAAATGCTTAAGGAAGAACCTGTTTAATGGCCCCTGTGTCATGTGTTTGTGAGGTCTCGGGGCTGTCTAGACACCCACTTTCAGGAAGCAGCATTGGGGTCGATCATGTGCAAACTGCACATTGACTCCCCTGCCTGCAAAAAATGTCTTCCCGAGAATTACAACTGTAACAGAATAGTCTGTACGGTCTGTAAAGTTCCCGTTGTTAACTTGGATGAACACCTGTGCTAAATGACGGCTGGTAGACCGCAAGATAAAACCAAGGAGTACTTAGTTTATGAAATGGAGGCCCACCTAGAGAATGTAACCCACCAACCAAACTATATCTATGCCAGACATCTAACAGTTGATAGCTGTTAGGAATGTACAGGTGACTCGTGTGTGGCATCATTTGTCAGCATTTTTATAACAAGCAAATTCACAGAGTATACCTTTTTAGCACATAATTCCAAAGGTTATGATGGATACTTTGTCTTTTCTTTTCTTTTATCCTTTATTCGGCGTAGGCCTTTTAGGTACAACATACAAAAATACAATCAATAAAAGAATGTTACAGTTGTTAAAATCATAAAATTGTTTTACAGAAATAATAATATTACCAGCAGTTAAAACATTCCAACATTCTAGGTTATCATATTTTGACATTATTCACAGCTCAAAATGCTAAATCTTGGTCACATTCTCTGAATCAATTAATATCCCACACTTTGCAATGCTCTATTCTTTCCTCAACCAAGCCCAATGAAGGTATTTAGAAACAAAGTAGGCCACGTTAAGGTCATCTGTTGTTCTACAGAACTGTAATGCATCTCTAGTTGTCAAAATGTGAAAAAGCTGGAACAGAGGTTTCAAGTATCTAACTCTTAGATTCTTAAATGTACAAAGATTAGCAGAAAGTGAGAAATGCTTTCTTTGCCAAGGCCACGCAACAGGCAGTCGGAACTCCAATGCCTGTCCCAATGGCTTGTGTGTTCCCGGACTGGTAAACATCCACGTCTAAACGTCATGCATAAGGCACGGGCATGTGCTTGCTCAATTACATCCAGATAGAATTCAAGTCCCTGGGTCTGTTTCAACTCTAGATAACCAGGCCCGGAGACTAGAACTGGAATCATTGTCATGGACCTGACTAGCTTATATCTTCAAAAGGCTGCCTTCACCAAGGCTTTTGCATCTCCCCCTATGGTTGATAGGTTAAGCCAGTAGGCTGACAAGCCAAGTAAATCGAGCCACTCTTTCGCATGGAAAAACCAGCATATTTTATGCCAGCCCCCCAGGGACATTACATATTTCAGGGTCTTGCAGTACTTTCCAGCTCCTGTCTGCCCCAAAGCCGGAGCTAGTAGAATACAGGTCTGATCCCAATTTCTTCTCCAATCAGAAGGAGATCACATTCCATGTGCACCATGGCAATCAGTGTGCTTTGTGGCAACAACAAGATGCTCTTCAGGAATTTGTTCTCAGTGACTGTTAGGGATTAGGAATCAGTATATCCCTAGATCTCAGCCCCATATATCACTGATGTGTTAGTCTGGGCCTGGTATAATCTGTACACTGGTCCAAAAGCACCCCTGCCATGTCTAGCATAGTAGACTTTCGATGACCTGTTCAAACCTTCTACCACCGAACTCCAAGTTCAGGGCTTTAATCCCAGATCTGTTTTGATGAAGAAACCATGGACTTTGTTTTTGAGGGGTTAATCTCCAACTCCAGCTTGCTGCATTCATCTGCAAAGATGGAGAGAGCAATATAGATATTTTGTGTTGCAAGAATTGGTTCATGAAAACATTAAAGTAAACTTATCACCCAGGGTGCTAAACTCATGGCTGTCTTTGAGGTACCTCTACAGATACACTTTATTGACTCCTTGACATCTTTACCATGAAACTCAGCAAACTCCCAAGAGTTTCTAGTTTCCCCAGTTCAAAGGGTTTCTTTCCCCATCTTTTCAACACAGCAGCTACCCAGATTTCTATAGGCCCAATTGCACCCCCAGATCAATAGGGCATTCAATACATGATGTCTAGCGAGAAAGTTCAGTTCATGATGCGGTACAAGGTGAATGAACAAAGAGTATTTGACTTTCGCCAAGAGTTAAGGGTCTACTGTTAAAGAAGATTTCAGAATTTTAAGACAAGCTTGTAATTTGTTCAGGGACGGGATCATTAAAATGACTCGTCGTGAAACACCTATAAAGGATGGGATACACGTGTCGTATGACAGTCCTTTTCAAAGTACTCCGGTGGCTAGATGCTGTATGTAGATCTGCCGACAACTATATATAAAACCTGAACCAATCGCGCTGCTCCCTCAGGATTCGTATCATGGGCGACAGAAACATTATTCCACAGCATCAATTCAATTGCTCTTATACATCTCAGAGATGGAAAGCATCTCTCTACAACATGCCCTAAGTGGCGGCAGTGATAAATGCTATGGTCAATATTGGTTGGATGGCTATGTGGTGGTTCAGGGGGTGGAAACAGCCTACAAATTCAATGGCTGCTTTTATCATTGACGTCCCGATTGCTACCACGTCGTGGGCTTCAATACTTTGATGGGTAATAATTATGAACAGTTGTATAGATGCACCCTGTTAAAAATGCCACTCCCGTCTATTTGATCATTCTTACGACATGAGAAGCTGCGTGTTCATAGATGATTAAATGGATTGGGCCTCATTCCGAGTATGGCAGTAAGGGATAGCGGCCACTGGTAACGAGACCGGTGGCGGTAATCCCTTACCGCCATACTCCGAGTTCCCTTTGCGCCCTCGCCCTTAACGCCTGCTTTGAGCAGGTGTTAAAGTCGAGGGCGCAAAGGGGCCTCCAAGCCAATAACGGTGACCGTAATGAACGGTCACCGTTATTTGCATCTTCCCCATTCCCATTGAGCCCTATGGGGGCTCATTTGGGAATGGGGAAGAGCCTTGGTGAATGGGGAATTACCGCCCCGCCAACCTTGGAATGGGGCGGTAATTCCGCCATCCACCAAGGCGCTGCCGGTCCGGGTACGGCGTCAACCAAGGCGTTAATAGCGCCATTGGTTAGCGCCGTACTCGGAAACAGGCCCATTGTCTGTGCTGGTACTACACCGCCGAATATCCAACAACTTCAGACAACACAAACATATTTATAGATGCATTCACAAATGCTTGTGCTCTCTTAAAAGTGTTTGCTGTGATGGAACAATTGCAAGAGCGGGTTATGTACCATGATACCAATAGCCTTATTTTTGTCAGCCGGCCCAGGGATGTCATCCCACCCACCAGCGATTATCTACTGGATCTAACTTTGGAGCTAGCTCCCGGTGAATACATTGTAGAGATTGTATCCATGGGTCCCAAAACAAATGCCTGTCGCACATCTCTATGAGCCATCAGCAGGAAGTTGAAAGGTATAACGCTGAACAATAACAACACTGCTGTGATACATTTTGACAGTTTGAAATATCTGGTGCAATCCTTTGTACAGTAAGCCACGTGTAAGACCCCACAGTCTATCATCGTTACACATCTGGGAATAGTGTGTGAGAAAAAACTGTGGGAAAATAGCACTGTCACTCTACAAAAGATGACCAGTTTTGTGTTTAATAAAATAATGGGGGCACCAGGCTGGTTGACGCACCCCTATGGCTACTAAATATTTTGGGTGTTAAGCTCTTACTCATGCCCTAACTATTCTGCAGCAACCCGGCCATCTCTCGATCTCTAAATCATCTAGGCCACATTGGTGATGCATCCATCCTAGCTGAGTGTCTGAGAGTTGGGTATTTGAATGTGCATGTTTATTTTTCCTTTTGCATTAAATTGCTTTTACACTTTTAACTTTTTTCCTCTCTGAATTGAACTATTTGTGCACAACCTTTTTTTCCCTTTATGTTTTAAATATATATTTTTTTATAAATAAAATATTTTTTCAATGTATAAAATGGTCTGGTTCTTTATTACATGGTCCTATTTATTATGTATAATGACACACATCGCTTGTAGATTTTGTTTTAAATGTTATTTTATTCAGAAGTGTAATGCCGGGCTGTGATGGGGTAAACAATTTTTAGAGAAACAGTTTCTATGTTTTTAATCACACTGTATAAGTTAAGAACTCTGTCCTTGTTTCAAATGTTGGCTTTTTTATTTTTGCAGATTATGTTACACGCTCTTGACACCCCTTTGTCATAATATATTTCCAACAGCTTCATGTCTTGACATGTTCACCTCATAACCATTGAACATAAAGATGCAACTATGTATTATAAACAAACATTTTTATTAACATTTAAAATAGTGATTGATTTTTATTCAGATTTCATTCCCAATAGTTTTGGTTATCAGCTGCTGCACAATGTTCCTATTGCCTACAAATTCCGATGTATCAGCAATTACTTCATAGACAGTCTGTCTTTCACCATGTCCATAAGCAAACATACATAATAGAAAAACGGTTGACATTATTTCATAAAGTTCCCTGTCAAACAGCCACTGTCCTTTAATGCATCGAAAACTCTGTTGCAGGTTGGCCAGCTTCAATCGCAATGAGGGGCCCACCGGTGACCTTAAATTGCAAAAATACCCTTTGTGGTGCTTTTGCCAGTAACTGCCCATTAGCAGGTGGCTGGTGTTGATGCCTATGTTTGCATTACATAAAAGATTGTTACATTCCCTTGTGCATATCTCCATTGGTGCTTCCAGATAACACAGCAGCCGTGGACATATAGGGCTCAGATGCTCTTTATGTAAATCCAGCAGTAATCATTGTACACAGTGGCGGGTTTCACATTAAATTGATTGCTTTCCAACAGGTGTTCATTTTTTATTTCCTGCGAATAAGTGCAAATGCATATGAAAACATCTACAGTCGCAATCTTCACAGGTCAGTTTACGGGACCCCATTCATGTTGCTCTACTATACTGTCTTTGACATACTTTGTCCCCCGACTTGCAAACTGTTTTCTCAATGATGCTTCTAACACACATCAGACAGTCCCATCTAAACTGCTTCATTTTCAAAAGGGGGTTTATTTCGCCAATTGAATAGCACACAATCTTTTAGATGTGCATCGTTGAGTCCCAACACCGACCCTTAGCTGTGTTTGCGGCTGTATCACTCACATTATTTGTACAAGGCCTTTAGCGCTCAACAAGTGAGATATTCTATGTAGCAAATTATCCAGATAATATATTTTGAAACACTCATGAGCATCCTGTCGATGATTATCAGTTTTATGTCCTGTGCACCATCTGTGAATGCGTTTTTTTTAAACACGTTTTCACCACTATGGCCGTATAGCCGTGTATGACCAGAATATAAATCCAGGTCACAACTGTTTTGCCCATGATATCTTTAATGCTACTGGTCCCCATTAGCGAAACACAGGCCTAACAGAGGCTATTAACATGATCCCTCAGATTTTCAATTTGGTTTGAGCAGCAAACACAATAAATATTTATAGTTTCTGCTACAGCTTGGCTGTCCTCAATCCCATCCACTTTATCGGTTAGAGGCTGTAAACAAAACAGAGACGCATGGTTTTAACTATAGCTAATTCTTATGCCCTACAAAAGAAACACTCATTTTAAAATATACCCTACGGAAAACAGGCCTTCCGATAGCCATTGCACTTGTATACCCAGTTTTCCTGATGCTCGGTGGGACAAAGTCACTCCCCGGCGTCATGGCCGCCTGAAGAACCATAGATTCATATCCACTTCAGAATCCACATCGGCTGTGGATGGTTGCCCCAGTACCACAACCAGTGGCTGCTCAAGAACCATGTCACCACATTTTCAGATTAGCAACTGTGATGGGCACATGCTCCTTAATGTTTTGAACGCAATCTCCAACACGGTGCCCCATAGCCATAACAGTGAAAAGCGGCTGGTTGCCGGCAGAGAGTGTAGACATGTTCTCACAGTGCTCACCGGCCTCATGTTCTGCCATCAAGTCCTGAGAAGCCTCCAGCACATCACCCCCCATTAGACAAAAAGGGGTATAACTTTCCTCTGAACACCTGGGGCATCCAGGGGGTGTTTTCCCCCTTCGTAACTGTGGCTGTTCATAATCGTTGTTTCCTGAATATTCCCTGGAAAGCTGAAAGAGCACTCATGTTTCCCAGGCCTACGACAAAGGCTAAATATCCAAGTTGTAAGCCGCTCCCGCCCCACGCCATCACTGCCTTAGCTTTGTCCCTTTAGATCAAAATAATATCAAACATTCTTGTGGTTTTCAAAATATCTAAATAATATTGGGGTTCTTATCAAATGTACATCAACTTTATATACAAATAATATAAAATGTTTATATAAATATTATTGGGGTTCAATAAAATTGCTATCAAAAACTTTGGGAGCTTATCTATTTGATATAAAATGTATATCTGCTTCCCATCACCTCGGGCGGAATCACTGCATCACTCTGCAGAACCCTAGATTCACAGTCCCTATCTTCAGTGCTCACTTTGCTCTCGCCGCTCGACCAAGCAACATCATCGACCACTGCTCCCATCTTTATATATATTTTATATAAAATGTATATTCACTCATATCAAAACTGATAAAAAAGATAAACAATTTATATAAAATACCCATTTGATATAAAATCGATATCAAATATTTTTTATATCAGCTTTATATCAAATCTATATTAAGTTTATATCAAAGTGTATCATGAAGGGGAGGGACTAAGACCAGAAACAGGGGGCGTGTCTACCTGTCAAAATGTAACATTGGGCCCCTTCTACTACTTAGCGGCCTGCCATTCATCTTCATATACAAGTCCACACTCCATGGTGGGCACTTGGTCCTCTGTTTCAGCCTTCTTCTTCTGTAGCAATGAGTCTGTAGAGACAGTTGGCAGATGTATTCCTCACTCCAGGAACCTACAACAAATCCCATGTGTATTTGTGTAGGCTGGTGATCCATTTAAGGATGTGGAATTACATTTGAGCCCTTTACTCATCAATATTTCCTTCAAGTGGTAGCTCAAACCTTGTACCCAAATTTACATTTTCCAACAGCCCACTTGATAGCCAGTAGTTCCTTTTCTATAGTGGTAACTTCGTTTCAGCTGCCTTCAACATTCTAGACACAAAATGGATGGTGTACTCCTTCCCTTTCTCCACTTGCATTAGCACAGTCGCTAGATGTTTGTTAATGGCATCCATTGTCACAACATTTCTCCAGCAGGTGTTAGCATTTTTTAAAGAAATAACTTTTCATAATGCCTTTTTGACTGACACCCTTCTTTAATACTGTCCTCATGTTATAGGTAGACTCTGCAAAATGAGGTATGCATATTGCATAGTTTTCAGCCATACCTACAATGGATAGCAATTGTTCCTTTTATGCAGGTCCAGGAGTGTTCTGGATTTTACTAGCTAGATCCTTCCTGGGTTCTATGCCTGTTTCAGAAATTACATGTCCTAGATATTGGATTTCACTTTGGTCTAGTTGTCATTTTCTCTTACTCAAGATGATACTGAATTGCTGATTATTTCCAATGCTAGCTGCAACCTCAACTCATGTTCCTGTGGGTCTCTTCCATTGATCAGCACTTCGTCCTGAAAACACACAATTCCTTCCTCATCATAAAACAGTTGTTGTCGCTGACATCAACCCTGACAGCATTCTGACACACTGAAATAAACTTTCTGGTGCTATGAAGGGCATCAGAATTGTTGATATGACTGTGGTTTCATTTGGTGATATGTCGACCTAAGGTCCAATGTGGGAAAATGCAGGCCTTACCTAGAGTACTCTGCAGTTCTTTGATGTTTGCTAGGGGATGCGTGTCCGAAATGATGCACTTATTGAGTGCTGTATACTAATCTTCATTTTCCATTGGTTTTGCATACAACTACTAAAGATGAGACCCACTCCACTGACTCCTCTCGTTCAATCATTTATTACTCTTGCAAACATTTTTATTGCTCTTTTACTTCATTGCATAATGAAATGGGTATATTTCTGACCTTGGGCACTACTGGTGTAGAGGAGGTCCCAGATATGACCTGCACCCCTGCCCCTCATTGCGAGTTGCCAGTAAAGTACTCGCCGAGGTACGTGACGTATGAAGAGCAAATGAACCAACAGAGAGCCGCTCTGGGACTCTGCCCCGTGTACATAAGGAGATCGGTACCGGTTGAAGCTGCCATAACACGCAACCCTGGGCAGCACGGTACCCTATCAGACAGCCGTACCAGCCGCTGATGCAACATGAGGAATACCTGCACACGGTCCACGAAGAGACCCCTAGAGCCTTAATGGAAGGCCAATGGAAATAAACCAAGGGCCTGAGCAGCCCCGAGAACAAACAGAATTGGCTACTGAAAGCACGTATGCCAGTATTAGTAACTGCAAGGATAATTATAACGGATCCAGGGGGGAGACACTGGTAAAATGTAAGAGAATGGTGCCATGAGACACGATGGAAGCAACCGCCCTGTTGAATGTGTGTAAATAAGCTTGAAACGCAAGATGCTAAGAAGTCGATACTGCCTACAATGCTTAGTAGAAGAATAGAGCGGCAAGCGCCAACCATATATTTACCTCAATACAGCACAATGTACACGTGCGACTCCATTTTGTGAAAGCAGAAATGTACCCAGGCGGCCAAAGGCCTGACAGGCCAAGTTTCGAAACTCAGCAAAGAGGCTCATGCCGGGGAAATCGACATTGACCGGAGAAGGGGAGGTGAGCATGAGCTCACGAGACTCCAACTACAGAGCATACCAGCCCGCCCGTGAAGGTCAAGATTAGAGAGGCCCATGCAGGTGGCCAAGCGAACACGGAATTAAATGCACAAAAGGCTGGAAACTGAAGCAGATTCATGGTGACCAGACAGGCGCAAACTTTTCCTGATAAGAGACTACAGATCCGAGGCCATACCCAGCCAACTAATTGACACATAGCCCTAAAACACAAAACATTAAACACTGATTGATGGAAGGGAGTAAGGGTGAATCTTGGAACACTAGGCACCTGGGTGTATATTCTGCATGCTGCTAATTAAAATGGAGATTTATGTTTAGGGTTGTAACTTGCCCAATCACAATGGGCCATGTAATCTAGGGTCCTATAGACACTGTAACCAATGAGACGTCGTACTTGTAGTGACGTCAATCACATGTGTTGTAGAGGGATGGGCATAGACGCCCACTCGATAAGAGTCATACAATCCACTCACTTTATTTCCATATACAGATATAGCACCTATACTTAAGTTACCTTTCCCAACCAATTATATTGCGTGATAATTTTTTGTAGAATTAGACGTCAATGATGATGAATTTTGCCCATAAAAGAGGCTGCTTGACTAAAGTTCGGGGAAGTCGGGGTGAGGCAGGTGTTCGTGATGCTGCTGATTTCCATTTGCTAATGTGTGTACCATTAAACAGACTTCCCTTTGCCAATTTATTGAGTCTTGGTTATTGAATCTTGCTGGAGTATGTGAATCCTGCACTCTGTCCTCACATGATGCAGCTATCTTGTATAGCTGGTTTTCAAGGGCGAGTACTGACCAATGGGCTCGTCAGTAATTTCCTCTCCTTGTCAACACTTGGTAGCGTGAGGATGGTTTCAGCCATCGATTATAGATCATCGATTGATATAGTTATAAGACACCTTTAGACCGACGGCACGAAGTAACTCTGGGCCTTCGGTTACATCACGAGTCCTTTCACCATTCCGGCTGAGTAGGCTGAGAAGCTCCCCGTGGACAATGATAGTGTAAATGTTCCAAATAATCTGCAGTGGGTCTGAAGGAACCCGCCTTTCCAAGCATAACCCTTCTCATTCCCACGGGCAGCGGATCGGATGAAAACCTTAAAAGCAGGAAGAGGAAGGGGCGGTGATCCTGAAGTTCCAGAGAGGAAAGGAGGCGATCGGTGAGTGAAACAATGAAACTCGTTATCCTGGCCTTAGAGTAAGAAGGGGAAAGGTAACGGAGGGTGGCGGAGAAAAAATAAAACAGCTAGAAGTAGAGACGACTGTATATATATATATATATATATATAGGGGGTAAAGACCCGAGAACCTGAAGTAATTGGGGAAAGATATCAGGGTGGCACCTGAAATTCAAAACTGTAAGGAATACCAGGGGGGCACCCGAGAGAAAACTGTAAGGAATACCGGGGGGGCACCCGAGAGAAAACTGTAAGGAATACCTGGGAGGCACCCAAGAGAAAACTGTAAAATTCGCCTTGTTCCTGCGCTTTAAAGAGTCGTCTGAAGAAACGTGAACCCAGAGCCCACAGATGAGGGACATTAGGCTACGATGGCGTTTAAAGATGCCATAATGGGGTTCGTCCAAATCCCATGACGGGGTAGTGATTAGAAGACAGGTATACGTATGACCAGCTGGTGTCCGTCTAGTCTGTCAAGCGTCTGTCCTATATGTCCTGTGTATGCTGAATGTGGAATTGTTGTATTATCGATTGATGGTAATGCATTTTTGCTTTACGCGATTCTGTAAATGAGAGGGAATCGCCACTGAATTGATGAGTCTTGAGTAAACTGTTGGTATAAAAATATTGCGAATAGTTTGATTGGAGCTTGCGTATGTGGTGCTCGCTCATAATAGCAAAAAATTGAAAAACTGTGTGAACATTGTTGGTGACAAAATTAAGAATGGAGGAAGTTACCCCACTTGCACATTTGTGCAAACAGTTGCCAAAGCATGCAACAAAGCTGAAGAAATATAGCCAGGAGTGGGTTAAGGGCACCACAAATAAAATGTTTATGCCGTGGCCCCAGAATGGGTCATTGTCTTAGGCTGTTTTCCAGCACATGACCACCTTCTTACATGCCACATATAGCGGGAAGAAGCTCGAGAAACGCCTTGCTGTTCTCGAGCTTTGGAAAATGTTTGAACAAGTAAAGGAAGAAGAACCCCCCGCAGACTGGATATTAAATGTATGTACGGAGGGGGGTGAGATGCCTACCACGCTACCTGCCCCGCCGGAACCAGTTGCTGAGGAAGTAAGTTGGAGGGTCTGTACCCACTAAGAGAACTTAAGGCAGCCACAGGTTATAGCAACCCTGCATGTGAGTCACCTGCATGTAGCAGTGACAAGACAAAAGAGAGGAACAGGAAATTGACTGGGCCTCCACAATCGTGTGGGACAAAGAGAGGCGTGTTGAGGAAAGAAAGGGCCAGGCACAAACGACTGCACCTCTCGATGGAGAGAGAGAGGGAAAGAAGTGGAAAGGAACCAATGATTTTACATTTGCAAAGGACAAATGGATGGGAGGGCAGATACTATTGAAATTAGATGGAAAGGGAAGTGATGGTGCAAGGCCGAGTGAACGGTCTGACGAGGCGCAAAGAAAGGAAAGGGAGAAAGAAGTGGACATAAGAGACGAGAGGGCAAGAAAGAAGGATAGGTTGAGGCGAGAACAACTATATCGCGAAGAGCAAGGTATACCGCTCAGTCCAGCCTATGAAAAGTACAGGCAGAATATGCTAAAGTTGGAGGAAGAAAGGAGAGTGCACGAAAGGAAAGTGAAGAAGAGAGAAGATGAGGAAAGTAGAAGGGCAAAAGAACGTAGAAATTAATGGATGAGGGAAGTAGATAAGGCTAGAGAGGAAGCGAAGAAGCGAAGAGAAATGGATGAGAAAGCAGAGCATAAATGCAGGCAAAGGGTGCGAGATTTAGAATATTTGCAACGGGAAGTTAAAAAACCCAATCCCGTTGTAGACTGGGAAGACATAGAAGAGTTCTTTCCTGCAAGCGATGCGGTACCAGGTAAAAGCAGGACAATTATTGATGATGACTTTGACACCAGAAGCATCTGGGAAGCGATTGATAAAATATATGATGAGATGGGACTGGAACGAATCTCCCAAGAGGGAAGGGAAGATGAGCGCTTAGAGAGCACTCAGCTATATGACACTGAGGATGTCACCCGAAGTAGTGGGAGTAGGGGACGTTCCCTAGATAGACTAGAAGTTGGATGGAACGAAGATGCTGCAAGAAGTTGTGTAAACTGGGAGTATTCAGAGTCTGACTCCGATGGGGAAGTGGCGGAAGTGATGCATGACGAAGGGAGACGGTGCGAAAAGCGGCTCCCAGGGAACAGAGAGGTATGATGATCAGATGCTGGCGGGTCCATAAATAGGACACCGAAGTCCACTGGACAGTCTAGCCGTCATGAAGAAACACACCATGGTCAGAGGGGGGCGTCAGCACCTGCCTATACAGATAGATTAAGGGCATTGCCAGGTGGACGGCAAGGCGGAAACGCCACCCTGGCAAGAGACCGAGGAGGTATAGAGAAAGAAAAGGAGGATTGTGCATTCCAATTCCCACTGTTAGAAAAGGGGGGAGCAAGACCGCAATATATTCCATTGCCACACATGGACCGAGAGAATCTTAAAAATAAGCTTCCAATGTTGACATCGTGAGCCGGGAAGTGGATACATGAGCTAGGCAAAATGCCGGGGGGCATCACCCTAGCCAAAGGTGACATCAAGGGTCTCCTAATTGCTGTACTCGGAGAAAGAGCAGATGATGTATGGAAAAGGGCAGGCTACCCTAGGGTAACCATAACTAACACCTCTCATGATGGAGCGCCATTTAATAACTGTAGAGCAGCAGTATGGAAAGCGCTGCGTACGCTATATCCAGACACATCTGATATGGGAGCTATAATGACTCGAAAAATGAAAGAGTCAGAGGATCCGTTGCTTTATATCCAGAGTTTTCAAGACACGTGGGTGCTCAAAACACATGAGTCTTGGACCAAATTTATCCCTGTATTCTATCATATATTGTGCCAAGGGGTGCCAGAACCGGTGCAAAAACAGCAAAAAAATTGGTAGGAATAGAAGCTAAACCATGGGCCGAAATCCAGTTGACAATTGCACATTACTATAGACTGTTGCAAGAAAAGAATCTGAAGAAAGAGGCAACACGTAAGGGAGAAGAGGCGAAGCTAGTGCAAAGGAAGCTCTCAAAGTATGTTCTCGAGGGAGCCATGCTAACAAGCCCAGCCAAATCGAGTGCACAGTGTGCAAATAACCTGCCACAGACTAATCAGGGTAACGTGGGATTTTACCCGAGAGGAGCGGGATTTGGAGGAAGAGGATGGCAGAGTAATCAGGGAGGGTTTAGAGGTAACCAAGGAGGTTTACAGAATGTTCAAAATGGTATCCAGAATGCACCGATCGGCAGTTTGACTATGCCAGATGGACTGATGGCCCGACCACCGCCAGTGAGTTATCTGTGGGGAGTGACAGGACATGTGGCGTGCATGTGCAGAAGCCAAAGCATGTGGGAGCACAATCAAGGGATAGGGGCAGGCATGGTGAATCAACCCGCTACCCCTTAACAGGGCAGTGCACAAAACTATACCGTGCAGCAGCAGGCGGTTGGCTTGCAGCAAGGTGCACAGCAAGTGGTCCAGCCACAGAACATGGGGAATGTACCACAGGGACAACCCCAGCAGACACTGCCGCAAGTGGCTCAGTGCACTAATTCTGGTGGGGGAAACCCACAGGTATACAGTGGACCGAACCTATATATAAAATAGGACAGCTCACAGGGAACTCTGATGTGTTCTAGCCTATCAGTGACACCAGACTCTAACAGGGAACCTAGGGTAAATGTCACCATAGGGGGGAAAGAATATTCCTTCTTACTTGACACGGGTGCAACAGGTTATCCTTGTATGGCGAGGCCATAGATACCCAGAGTTTTACTGGAGCTCATAGCAGAGTTCCCTTTACTGATGAAGTCCCGGTCTCAGTGGGAGAGTGCGACATGAATGTACCTTTATTGTATTCTCGTCAATCCCCGGTGAATATCATGGGTCGGGACTTGATGACAAAGTTGAATATGACCATCTCGTTCACTGAGGATGGCATAGTGTGCTCC
The DNA here is from genome assembly GCF_040938575.1 of Ambystoma mexicanum. Lineage (NCBI taxonomy): Eukaryota > Metazoa > Chordata > Amphibia > Caudata > Ambystomatidae > Ambystoma > Ambystoma mexicanum. The sequence goes on along the minus strand of NC_090921.1, from coordinate 1,212,360,039 downwards.
ACCCCAGGAATGCATTATGAAAACGAGTGCGAAATGATCAGAGCATACTCTGGACGTGCAGCTATGAGAGCTGTACCACTGGAGCCAGAAGTTTTTGCATATGGTGTACTAGTGCTTATGGCGGGATTGCCATGCCTCGCAGACAAACCTATGAGAACCCCTGATGAGTTTTTATTCAGGCCAAGAATACCCATGCACGAAGAGGAGGGACAAGTATTTCCCTTAATAATACAATCTGCCGCGGTGCGAGGAAAGGTAGTATTAGTTGAAGGATATGACGACGAGGGCAGACCATGGTGTGCGATTGTCACCATCGAAGAAGGGTATCGAGTGACTGACGTCACCGATGATGATCTGTTCGAAGAGCACCCTGACCTAGAAGAGACACGCGTGGAAGTGAGTCTCATATTTTGGGTCAAAATGATCAAGCGGGAGGTGCCACAGAGGATGATGTTAGCGCTGGTACGCCCGGAATATTTCAATGACGACATGGCCCTAGTGCCAGCCAAAGTATGGACTACAGGGCCTTATGATGTAGGTCTCCTGAAGGGGGCCGGCGAAGTAAAAATTAAATTGAAACCAGGAGCAATTCTGTCACGTGCATGACAGTATCCCATGTCCAGAGAAGCAGATGAAGGGATCGCAAAGACAATCTCTGCCATGATGCAGCAAGGCATCCTAGTGACGTCAGAATCACTGTGCAACACACTGATTTATCCTGTCAAGAAAGCAAAGGGAGGGTCCTGCCGTTTAATCCAGGATTTACGAGCATTAAACGACATAGTCGAAGACGAGTTCCCTCTAGTCCCTAATCCATCCACAATTTTGTGCAACATACCCACTGAGGCAAAATACTTCACAGTGATCGATTTGAAAAATGCATTTTTCTCGATTCCATTGCACCGTGACTCACAAGATCTGACGTCATTTACTTTCAGACAAATGCGCCTGAAAGGTCCAAGGTTGCCACAGGGGTATTGCGAATCTCCGTCCATTTTCAACCGAGTCCTGCAAATGACCCTAAGCAATATTGTGGTGGACAGTGTTGATTTGCAGTATGTAGATGACATTCTAATCTGCAGCATCACTGAAGAGCAATGCCGACATGACTCTGTCCAGCTATTGACTATATTAGCTGAGAAGGGATACAAAGTGGACAAGGACAAGTTGCAGTACTGCCAACAGGAGGTGTTGTACATAGGGCAACTGATCGCACATGAGGGGAAAAAGGTAACCCCAGAAAGGGCTGAGGCCATCATGAACATGGCCAAGCCGCGCACATTAAAGCAAATGCAAAGCTTCCTAGGCCTGTGCAACTATGTCAGAGCATGGATCTTTCACTACAGCTCAAATACCAAGCCCTTGTTGCAGGCCCTTAAAAAGGCCCAGGCGACGAGAGAAGAAATTGAATGGAATTAAGAAATGGAAAAAGGGTTTACAGAACTCAAGGGGGCAATTTGTAAGGCCCCAGTCCTTGGGATTCCTAATTATGCTGAGGAATTCTATCTGTTTTCTCATACTGATGGCAATCTTATGACGGCAGTGCTCGCGCAGCGAACCTCGCTCGTGTATAAACCCCTCGCATATTACAGCGAGAGTTTGGACCCGGTCATGAAGGGTCACTTCCCATGCAAACAAAATCTAGCCGCCGCTGCATTCGCCATTGAGAAGGCATCATCCATTGTGATGGGGTGCTCCATGACACTATATGTTGAACACTCACTATTCACCATACTAGAGAAGCCAAGGGGCACGCTGACTTCTCAGAGAGCATCAGCCTACGAGGTGATTATCTCTAATCCATCGATCAAAGTAGTGCGATGCAAACTGTGAACCCTGCTACGTTCATAGCTGAGCCAGTCACAGAGGGAGAACCTATACACGGTTGTGCAAACTTATGAGGAATTCTATGATGAGATCCCCAGGTTAAAGGAAAATGCCCTGGCGAGTGGGGAGATTGTCTTTATTGATGGGTCTTCGAGAATTGACCAAGAAGACGGACAAAGGTATACAGGCGTGGCTGTGATCAAACACATGGCAAATGGAGAGTTCCAAGTACTTGTCAGTGCACGAATACCATCTCATTATTCGGCACAGGCTGCAGAACTAGTGGCATTGATACTCGCCATTGAGAATCACACAGACCAGGAAGTGACAGTGTACATTGACTCCGCCTATGTGACGTCAACAGTGCACACAGGATTGGCGCGCTGGAAAAGGAGGGGCTACCTCCGAGCAGACGGCACACCAGTGCAGCACGCAGCCCTGTTGGACAGGCTGATAAAAGCACTACAGCTCCCAGTGGGCATATCGGTCGTAAAATTTGCTGCTCATACCAAGGGAACAGATTTCGTGTCACGTGGGAATAATGAAGCAGACATGGAAGCCAAATGTATGGCATCCAAAGCTGAAACAATCATGGACGTGGATGTGGCACGTACCCATGAGAGAATGATGGTAGCACGAGCCACACCAGAAGCCTATAGTAATATGGGGCAGTCTCAGTTAATGGAGCTCCAGGGGGAGGCAACTCAGGTCAGGAGGAGAAAATTCTGTGGAAGCGTTGAGGGTGTTCTTTAAACCCCTCAGACAGATTGTGGAGGCAAGACAGCACTGGTAAACCAGTAATACCTGTCGCCCTTCTAAAAGTAGTGCTAGAACAGCTTCACTATCCCATACACATGTCAAGAGAAAATCTTGCCGCAACTCTCGCCGAAGACTGGTTTATACCAAATTTAGCAGAGCATGTTGCATTCTTTATGGTAAACTGCATTGTCTGCCAACAATTTACCTCTGGGCACACTTTAAAAGTAGTGAGAGGAGTCATCCCCAGACCAAATGGACCTTTCCAGCACCTTCATATTGATTATGTCGATATGATTCAAGTGTTTAATGGGTACAGGTATTTACTTGTGGTGGTGTGTCCCTTTTCCAGATGGGTAGAAGCAGGTCCCTGTGCACACCCTGACGCTGCCTGTGCTGCTAAGTTCCTGGTGAGGGAGGTTTTCCCTAGATGGCGGGTGTGCAAGGTAATGAGATCAGAAAATGGGGCTCATTTCGTGAACGCAGTGTTCGAACAGATTAGCTTGTTGCTTGGTATAAAGCACAAGTTCTCGTCGGCGTATCATCCAGAGGGAAATGGGATATGTGAAGGAATCAACGGCTTGCTCAAGGAAAGGATAGCCAAGTTGAAACTCACATTAAGAAAGGGATGGATGCACTGCCTACCACTGGCATTGTATGCGCTTCAGAACCAACCAGGCTCCGACCATCATCTCACGCCACACGAAATAGTTTATTTATTTATTTACATTTATATAGCGCACAAGCAGCCCAGGGGCATTGAGGCGCTGTTACTTGCAATTAACTTAGTTACATGGTACAGGTAAAATAGCGGATGTTGACACATTGTAAATGTTGCAGGATGACGTACTGTTGTTACAAGTATTGCTTTTGAACATATGATACGATATACATTGGATAATCATGCTGGAATGTCTAGCCTTAAGTGAACAGGGTAGTCTTCAGCGTTTTGCGGAAGGTGGTGAGGGAGGCCTCTCTACGGATAGTGTGTGGTAGGGCATTCCAGTGCGAGGGCGCAAGGTAAGGGAAGCTGGATCCGCCCGCTTTTACTTTTTTTACTAGAGGTACTGAGAGCATGTTGGTGTAGGGTGATCTGGTTGGCCTGGTGGAGGAGACAGGGTGTATCCTTTGTGAGAGGTATGCAGGTGCATTGAGGTGGATGCACTTGTGGGTCAATGTTAGGGCTTTGAATAATATCCTTTCTTTTATTGGGAGCCAGTGGGCTAGTTTTCTGGCCTCAGAGATGTGTTCTCTTTTTGCAATACCTTGGGCTGCCCGGAGCGCGTTGTTCTGTATTACTTGTAGTCTCTCTAGGTTTTTTTTAGAGGTTCCTAGAAAGAGTACGTTACAGTAGTCTAGCCTAGAGCCGGTGATGGCTCTGGCTGTTAGTGCAGTTCTCTTTGGAGAGAAATGGTCTGACTGCATTGATAAGTTTGGCATGATATGCCGCTGCAGAGGCAATTGCATTGATTTGTCTGTCCATGGATAGGCTAGAATCCAGATAAACTCCCAGGGTTTTGACAGATTCGGAGACTGGAATTTTAATGGAATCAATGGTGAAGTGACTGAATTGGGCATCTAGATTCTTTAGGGTGTCGGGAGAGCCTACCAGTAGGAGTTCCGTCTTGTCAGAGTTGAGGCATAGACCGTTGTCTGCCATCCAGGCTTGGATGGTATTGTAAAGGTTGTTGAGGGCCAGGGAGTCAGTGTTGTAGTTGCCTGTGAGAGTGATGAGGATTTGTGTGTCGTCAGCGTAGTTGGTGTAAGAGATGCCCATGGCGTCGAGGATGAGGAAGAGGGGGCGTGTAAAAATGTTGTATAGCGTGGGGGAGAGGCAGGAGCCTTGGGGCACCCCACAGAGTATAGTGGTTGGTGATGCGGCGGCTAAGTTAGAGAATACTTGCATGGTTCTGTCTTGTAGGAAGGAGGTGATCCATGCTGTAGCCTCTGGGGAGAATTTGGCCGTGGTGGTGAGGTGGTGGCATAGGATGCCATGATCCACAAGGTCGAAGGCCGCTGAGAGGTCGAGGAGTAGGAGGAGTGTAGGTTTGCCCAAGTCTCTCGCATCGTCCATCTGGTTTTTCAAGTCAAGTAGGGCGGTTTCTGTTCCGTGTCTGGGGCGGAAACCAGATTGGCGGAGACCAAGGAGTTTGTTCTCTTCAAGGAAGTGTTGAACCTGCAGGTAGGCTGCTTTGTCCAATATTTTGAGGAGGAACGGGACAGTGGTGATGGGTCTGTAGTTATTGGGGGAGGTGGGATCGAGCATTGGCTTCTTTAGAAGAGGGCGGACCCAGGCTTCCTTGAGGGAGGCAGGGACTATCCCTGTGGTAAAAGAGGCATTTACAAAGGCTGTTAGGAAGGGGGCTAGCGGTTCTGCGCAGTCTTTGATAATGGAAGCTGGGCAAGCATCACCTTTGCAGTTAGAGGGTTTAATGTTCCTCATTATGTTGTTACGTCTTTTTCCTGAATGGGTTTGAAGGAGAAGGGTACGGGGGGATCAGGGGCGGGCGGTGGGACTGGGATGTGCTTACTCGGTAGAGCTTGTTTAGTGGCTAGTATTTTGTTTTTGAGGAGGCTAATTTTGGATTGCATGGCCTTCTGTATTCCGTCACACCAGTCCTTGTCTTTGGTGAAATTCTGGGAGGCGGGAGTGGGTGTTTCGAGTTCTCTGAAAATGGCGAATATTTCTTTGGTACTGGATTGGGCTTCCAAGATTCTGGATTCAAAGGATTTGGCTTTGGCTTGGGTGATTGCCTTTTTGTATTTGGTGGAAAGGGCTTTGAAGATCATCTTATCTTTTTCGGAGTGGGACCTTTGCCACTGTGTGAGTGCGGCTTTTTTCTCGTTGCGGAGTGAGAGGAGGTCTGGCGTGAACCAAGAATTGGAATGTGCAGTGGGTTTGGATTTTCGAGGTGTGAGTGGGGCAATGGTGTTGATGGCTGCTTTGATGGCAGTAGCATAGGTTGATGCGAGTGTTTCAGGGTCTGAAGCGAAAGGTGGTCTGAAGGCTGGGCCTTGGAGGAAGGGCAGTAATCTCTCCTTAGTGAGTTGGCGGGAGCTTCTGGCGAGGCAGGGAGGGAGTGGTTGGGGTGAAGGGGTAGCAGGGGAACTAGTGGTGGGGATGCTGAAGGTGATAGTGTGGTGGTCCGACCATGGGGTGGGAGTGTTTCCAGTGATGATTAGTGGACAGTTGTGTTGTGCTATCCAGTCCAGCGTTCTGCCTTGGGTGTGAGTTGGGCTAAGTATGGTGTTCTTGTACCCTAGCACCTTAAGGGCAGAGTCGAGAGATTTTGCTGCTACGTCCTTACTATCCCGGAGCCCTAGGTTGACATCCCCCAGGAGAATGGCTTTAGACTGCTTTTTGAGGTTGTCCGAGAGGAGGTGGATGAGAGAGTCTTGAAAGTCTCCTGTTGGGCCTGGTGGGCGGTATACGGTGTGCACAGTAATTGTGCAGTGGGGGGAGAGGGTTATTTTGACTTGGAGGTAGTCGCTGTTGTTGTTTAGGGATTTCTCTACCTTTCTGACAGAGAGGTAGTCTTTGGCGATAATTGCTACACCTCCACCTTTGGAGAGGCGGTCTTGTCTAGTAATGGAATAGCCAAGAGGTAGGGCGATTGAGAGCGCCGGGCCAGAGGCCTCATGTAGCCAAGTTTCTGACATCATAAGTAGATCTAGGTCTTGGGAGGTTAGGAGGTCGTGGATGTCTAGGGCATGGGCATTGACGGATCTAGCGTTAATCATGGCGCATTTCAGGTGGGGTTCAGCAGTGGCTGTGGGGGAGCTCGTGATGAGAGGTGGTGGTATGGAGGGGCTAGGTGCATCGAGCGTGTTGTGGGCGGTGCCCATCACAGGTCTTACAGGGAGCGGTTCATTTTCATGGGTGGTGGACACAGGTGGCATAGCATTTGGCACAATAGAATTCAAAATGGTGGTAGAAGATTTGCACCACACAGATTTTACACTGGGGGGCACATTTTCATGGGTGGTGGACACAGGTGGCATAGCATTTGGCACAATAGAATTCAACATGGTGGTAGAAGATTTGCACAACACAGATTTTACACTGGGGGCGCATTTTCATGGGTGGTGGACACAGGTGGCATAGCATTTGGCACAATAGAATTCAAAAAGGTGGTAGAAGATTTGCACAACACAGATTTTACACTGGGGGTGGTGGTGGGCGCAGGATTAATTGTATTTGTAATGTGGGTATGACAGTTGTGATGTGGGTAATGTACTTTGCTGGTTGCTGTAATTGTAATATCGTTGGAGGATACAGCCTTCAAGGTTGTGCGCTGGAGTCTGACCTTATCAGCACATGTAGGAGTTTTTGCAGTACGCGAGCATAGCCGTGTATTACGGGTGCTCGTGGGGGTGGGGTGCGAGCTACGGGCTGCTTCTTGAGTACGGGTGCGCAGCCTGAGAAGTCTTAAGGCGAGACATGGTTCAGAAAGAAGCTTGTTAGAATAGTGCTTCTTACCTTGTAGGTGCTGCAAGGGCATTGGGCAGACGGCAGACGAGCAGCGAAGAGCTGCAAAGAGCACCGGAGGCCTTTCCTTACGGCCTTCCCTGCTCGGCTTCGCCTCTCGGCCCTCTCCCCCTCCATTTAAAGCAGGAGGGGAGGGGCGGGCGGGGTGAGGCAGCGAATCGGGACACGGGCCCGCGGCAGTGATTCGTGAAGCACATTTTGTTGATTGTGCTGCCATGGAGACGGGGGCCATCTTGTCTGGGGCTTCGGTGCACACGGCCTGCAGCGTGGGTGGAGGGGAACACGCGGCCGCTCCGAAGTGGATCAGAGCAGCTGATCGGGCACACAGCTGGTCGGGGATGCTTCGTGCTCGCAGCGGAGCTGCAAAGAGCACCGGAGGCCTTTCCTTACGGCCTTCCCTGCTCGGCTTCGCCTCTCGGCCCTCTCCCCCTCCATTTAAAGCAGGAGGGGAGGGGCGGGTGGGGTGAGGCAGCGAATCGGGACACGGGCCCGCTGCGGTGATTCGTGAAGCACATTTTGTTGATTGTGCTGCCATGGAGACGGGGGCCATCTTGTCTGGGGCTTCGGTGCACGCGGCCTGCAGCGTGGGTGGAGGGGAACACGCGGCCGCTCCGAAGTGGATCAGAGCAGCTGATCGGGCACACAGCTGGTCGGGGATGCTTCGTGCTCGCAGCGGAGCTGCAAAGACCACCGGAGGCCTTTCCTTACGGCCTTCCCTGCTCGGCTTCGCCTCTCGGCCCTCTCCCCCTCCATTTAAAGCAGGAGGGGAGGGGCGGGCGGGGTGAGGCAGCGAATCGGGACACGGGCCCGCGGCGGTGATTCGTGAAGCACATTTTGTTGATTGTGCTGCCATGGAGACGGGGGCCATCTTGTCTGGGGCTTCGGTGCACGCGGCCTGCAGCGTGGGTGGAGGGGAACACGCGGCCGCTCCGAAATGGATCAGAGCAGCTGATCGTGCACACAGCTGGTCGAGGATGCTTCGTGCTCGCAGCGGAGCTGCAAAGAGCTCCGGAGGCCTTTCCTTACGGCCTTCCCTGCTCGGCTTCGCCTCTCGGCCCTCTCCCCCTCCATTTAAAGCAGGAGTGGAGGGGCGGGCGGAGTGAGGCAGCGAATCGGGACACGGGCCCGCGGCGGTGATTCGTGAAGCACATTTTGTTGATTGTGCTGCCATGGAGACGGGGGCCATCTTGTCTGGGGCTTCGGTGCACGCGGCCTGCAGCATGGGTGGAGGGGAACATGCGGCCGCTCCGAAGTGGATCAGAGCAGCTGGTCGGGGATGCTTCGTGCTCGCAGCGGAGCTGCAAAGAGCACCGGAGGCCTTTCCTTACGGCCTTCCCTGCTCGGCTTCACCTCTCGGCCCTCTCCCCCTCCATTTAAAGCAGGAGGGGAGGGTCGGGCGGAGTGAGGCAGCGAATCGGGACACGGGCCCGCGGCGGTGATTCGTGAAGCACATTTTGTTGATTGTGCTGCCATGGAGACGGGGGCCATCTTGTCTGGGGCTTCGGTGCACGCGGCCTGCAGCGTGGGTGGAGGGGAACATGCGGCCGCTCCGAAGTGGATCAGAGCAGCTGGTCGGGGATGCTTCGTGCTCGCAGCGGAGCTGCAAAGAGCACCGGAGGCCTTTCCTTACGGCCTTCCCTGCTCGGCTTCGCCTCTCGGCCCTCTCCCCCTCCATTTAAAGCAGGAGGGGAGGGGCGGGCGGGGTGAGGCAGCGAATCGGGACACGGGCCCGCGGCGGTGATTCGTGAAGCACATTTTTTTGATTGTGCTGCCATGGAGACGGGGGCCATCTTGTCTGGGGCTTCGGTGCACGCGGCCTGCAGCGTGGGTGGAGGGGAACACGCGGCCGCTCCGAAGTGGATCAGAGCAGCTGATCGGGCACACAGCTGGTCGGGGATGCTTTGTGCTCGCAGCGGAGCTGCAAAGAGCAGCGGAGGCCTTTCCTTACGGCCTTCCCTGCTCGGCTTCGCCTCTCGGCCCTCTCCCCCTCCATTTAAAGCAGGAGGGGAGGGGCGGGCGGGGTGAGGCAGCGAATCGGGACACGGGCCCGCGGCGGTGATTCGTGAAGCACATTTTGTTGATTGTGCTGCCATGGAGACGGGGGCCATCTTGTCTGGGGCTTCGGTGCACGCGGCCTGCAGCGTGGGTGGAGGGGAACACACGGCCGCTCCGAAGTGGATCAGAGCAGCTGATCGGGCACACAGCTGGTCGGGGATGCTTCGTGCTCGCAGCGGAGCTGCAAAGAGCACCGGAGGCCTTTCCTTACGGCCTTCCCTGCTCGGCTTCGCCTCTCGGCCCTCTCCCCCTCCATTTAAAGCAGGAGGGGAGGGGCGGGCGGGGTGAGGCAGCGAATCGGGACACGGGCCCGCGGCGGTGATTCGTGAAGCACATTTTGTTGATTGTGCTGCCATGGAGACGGGGGCCATCTTGTCTGGGGCTTCGGTGCACGCGGCCTGCAGCGTGGGTGGAGGGGAACACGCGGCCGCTCCGAAGTGGATCAGAGCAGCTGATCGGGCACACAGCTGGTCGGGGATGCTTCGTGCTCGCAGCGGAGCTGCAAAGAGCACCGGAGGCCTTTCCTTACGGCCTTCCCTGCTCGGCTTCGCCTCTCGGCCCTCTCCCCCTCCATTTAAAGCAGGAGGGGAGGGGCGGGCGGGGTGAGGCAGCGAATCGGGACACGGGCCCGCGGCGGTGATTCGTGAAGCACATTTTGTTGATTGTGCTGCCATGGAGACGGGGGCCATCTTGTCTGGGGCTTCGGTGCACGCGGCCTGCAGCGTGGGTGGAGGGGAACACGCGGCCGCTCCGAAGTGGATCAGAGCAGCTGATCGGGCACACAGCTGGTCGGGGATGCTTTGTGCTCGCAGCGGAGCTGCAAAGAGCACTGGAGGCCTTTCCTTACGGCCTTCCCTGCTCGGCTTCGCCTCTCGGCCCTCTCCCCCTCCATTTAAAGCAGGAGGGGAGGGGCGGGCGGGGTGAGGCAGCGAATCGGGACACGGGCCCGCGGCGGTGATTCGTGAAGCACATTTTGTTGATTGTGCTGCCATGGAGACGGGGGCCATCTTGTCTGGGGCTTCGGTGCACGCGGCCTGCAGCGTGGGTGGAGGGGAACACACGGCCGCTCCGAAGTGGATCAGAGCAGCTGATCGGGCACACAGCTGGTCGGGGATGCTTCGTGCTCGCAGCGGAGCTGCAAAGAGCACCGGAGGCCTTTCCTTACGGCCTTCCCTGCTCGGCTTCGCCTCTCGGCCCTCTCCCCCTCCATTTAAAGCAGGAGGGGAGGGGCGGGCGGGGTGAGGCAGCGAATCGGGACACGGGCCCGCGGCGGTGATTCGTGAAGCACATTTTGTTGATTGTGCTGCCATGGAGACGGGGGCCATCTTGTCTGGGGCTTCGGTGCACGCGGCCTGCAGCGTGGGTGGAGGGGAACACGCGGCCGCTCCGAAGTGGATCAGAGCAGCTGATCGGGCACACAGCTGGTCGGGGATGCTTCGTGCTCGCAGCGGAGCTGCAAAGAGCACCGGAGGCCTTTCCTTACGGCCTTCCCTGCTCGGCTTCGCCTCTCGGCCCTCTCCCCCTCCATTTAAAGCAGGAGGGGAGGGGCGGGCGGGGTGAGGCAGCGAATCGGGACACGGGCCCGCGGCGGTGATTCGTGAAGCACATTTTGTTGATTGTGCTGCCATGGAGACGGGGGCCATCTTGTCTGGGGCTTCGGTGCACGCGGCCTGCAGCGTGGGTGGAGGGGAACACGCGGCCGCTCCGAAGTGGATCAGAGCAGCTGATCGGGCACACAGCTGGTCGGGGATGCTTTGTGCTCGCAGCGGAGCTGCAAAGAGCACCGGAGGCCTTTCCTTACGGCCTTCCCTGCTCGGCTTCGCCTCTCGGCCCTCTCCCCCTCCATTTAAAGCAGGAGGGGAGGGGCGGGCGGGGTGATGCAGCGAATCGGGACACGGGCCCGCGGTGGTGATTCGTGAAGCACATTTTGTTGATTGTGCTGCCATGGAGACGGGGGCCATCTTGTCTGGGGCTTCGGTGCACGCGGCCTGCGGCGTGGGTGGAGGGGAACACGCGGCCGCTCCGAAGTGGATCAGAGCAGCTGATCGGGCACACAGCTGGTCGGGGATGCTTCGTGCTCGCAGCGGAGCTGCAAAGAGCACCGGAGGCCTTTCCTTACGGCCTTCCATGCTCGGCTTCGCCTCTCGGCCCTCTCCCCCTCCATTTAAAGCAGGAGGGGAGGGGCGGGCGGGGTGAGGCAGCGAATCGGGACACGGGCCCGCGGCGGTGATTCGTGAAGCACATTTTGTTGATTGTGCTGCCATGGAGACGGGGGCCATCTTGTCTGGGGCTTCGGTGCACGTGGCCTGCAGCGTGGGTGGAGGGAAACACGCGGCCGCTCCGAAGTGGATCAGAGCAGCTGATCGGGCACACAGCTGGTCGGGGATGCTTCGTGCTCGCAGCGGAGCTGCAAAGAGCACCGGAGGCCTTTCCTTACCGCCTTCCCTGCTCGGCTTCGCCTCTCGGCCCTCTCCCCCTCCATTTAAAGCAGGAGGGGAGGGGCGGGTGGGGTGAGGCAGCGAATCGGGACACGGGCCCGCGGCGGTGATTCGTGAAGCACATTTTGTTGATTGTGCTGCCATGGAGACGGGGGCCATCTTGTCTGGGGCTTCGGTGCACGCGGCCTGCAGCGTGGGTGGAGGGGAACATGCGGCCGCTCCGAAGTGGATCAAAGCAGCTGATCGGGCACACAGCTGGTCGGGGATGCTTCGTGCTCGCAGCGGAGCTGCAAAGAGCACCGGAGGCCTTTCCTTACGGCCTTCCCTGCTCGGCTTCGCCTCTCGGCCCTCTCCCCCTCCATTTAAAGCAGGAGGGGAGGGGCGGGCGGGGTGAGGCAGCGAATCGGGACACGGGCCCGCGGCAGTGATTCGTGAAGCACATTTTGTTGATTGTGCTGCCATGGAGACGGGGGCCATCTTGTCTGGGGCTTCGGTGCACGCGGCCTGCAGCGTGGGTGGAGGGGAACACGCGGCCGCTCCGAAGTGGATCAGAGCAGCTGATCGGGCACACAGCTGGTCGGGGATGCTTCGTGCTCGCAGCGGAGCTGCAAAGAGCACCGGAGGCCTTTCCTTACGGCCTTCCCTGCTCGGCTTCGCCTCTCGGCCCTCTCCCCCTCCATTTAAAGCAGGAGGGGAGGGGCAGGCTGGGTGAGGCAGCGAATCGGGACAAGGGCCCGCGGCAGTGATTCGTGAAGCACATTTTGTTGATTGTGCTGCCATGGAGACGGGGGCCATCTTGTCTGGGGCTTCGGTGCATGCGGCCTGCAGCGTGGGTGGAGGGGAACACGCGGCCGCTCCGAAGTGGATCAGAGCAGCTGATCGGGCACACAGCTGGTCGGGGATGCTTCGTGCTTGCAGCAGAGCTGCAAAGAGCACCGGAGGCCTTTCCTTACGGCCTTCCCTGCTCGGCTTCGCCTCTCGGCCCTCTCCCCCTCCATTTAAAGCAGGAGGGGAGGGGCGGGCGGGGTGAGGCAGCGAATCGGGACACGGGCCCGCGGCAGTGATTCGTGAAGCACATTTTGTTGATTGTGCTGCCATGGAGACGGGGGCCATCTTGTCTGGGGCTTCGGTGCACGCGGCCTGCAGCGTGGGTGGAGGGGAACACGCGGCCGCTCCGAAGTGGATCAGAGCAGCTGATCAGGGACACAGCTGGTCGGGGATGCTTCGTGCTCACAGCGGAGCTGCAAAGAGCACCGGAGGCCTTTCCTTACGGCCTTCCCTGCTCGGCTTCGCCTCTCGGCCCTCTCCCCCTCCATTTAAAGCAGGAGGGGAGGGGCGGGCGGGGTGAGGCAGCGAATCGGGACACGGGCCCGCGGCGGTGATTCGTGAAGCACATTTTGTTGATTGTGCTGCCATGGAGACGGGGGCCATCTTGTCTGGGGCTTCGGTGCACGCGGCCTGCAGCGTGGGTGGAGGGGAACACGCGGCCGCTCCGAAGTGGATCAGAGCAGCTGATCGGGCACACAGCTGGTCGGGGATGCTTCGTGCTCGCAGCGGAGCTGCAAAGAGCACCGGAGGCCTTTCCTTACGGCCTTCCCTGCTCGGCTTCGCCTCTCGGCCCTCTCCCCCTCCATTTAAAGCAGGAGGGGAGGGGCGGGCGGGGTGAGGCAGCGAATCGGGACACGGGCCCGCGGCAGTGATTCGTGAAGCACATTTTGTTGATTGTGCTGCCATGGAGACGGGGGCCATTTTGTCTGGGGCTTCGGTGCACGCGGCCTGCAGCGTGGGTGGAGGGGAACACGCGGCCGCTCCGAAGTGGATCAGAGCAGCTGATCGGGCACACAGCTGGTCGGGGATGCTTCGTGCTCGCAGCGGAGCTGCAAAGAGCACCGGAGGCCTTTCCTTACGGCCTTCCCTGCTCGGCTTCGCCTCTCGGCCCTCTCCCCCTCCATTTAAAGCAGGAGGGGAGGGGTGGGCGGGGTGAGGCAGCGAATCGGGACACGGGCCCGCGGCAGTAATTCGTGAAGCACATTTTGTTGATTGTGCTGCCATGGAGACGGGGGCCATCTTGTCTGGGGCTTCGGTGCATGCGGCCTGCAGCGTGGGTGGAGGGGAACACGCGGCCGCTCCGAAGTGGATCAGAGCAGCTGATCGGGCACACAGCTGGTCGGGGATGCTTCGTGCTCGCAGCGGAGCTGCAAAGAGCACCGGAGGCCTTTCCTTACGGCCTTCCCTGCTCGGCTTCGCCTCTCGGCCCTCTCCCCCTCCATTTAAAGCAGGAGGGGAGGGGCGGGCGGGGTGAGGCAGCGAATCGGGACACGGGCCCGCGGCGGTGATTCGTGAAGCACATTTTGTTGATTGTGCTGCCATGGAGACGGGGGCCATCTTGTCTGGGGCTTCGGTGCACGCGGCCTGCAGCGTGGGTGGAGGGGAACACGCGGCCGCTCCGAAGTGGATCAGAGCAGCTGATCGGGCACACAGCTGGTCGGGGATGCTTCGTGCTCGCAGCGGAGCTGCAAAGAGCACCGGAGGCCTTTCCTTACGGCCTTCCCAGCTCGGCTTCGCCTCTCGGCCCTCTCCCCCTCCATTTAAAGCAGGAGGGGAGGGGCGGGCGGGGTGAGGCAGCGAATCGGGACACGGGCCCGCGGCGGTGATTCGTGAAGCACATTTTGTTGATTGTGCTGCCATGGAGACGGGGGCCATCTTGTCTGGGGCTTCGGTGCACGCGGCCTGCAGCGTGGGTGGAGGGGAACACGCGGCCGCTCCGAAGTGGATCAGAGCAGCTGATCGGGCACACAGCTGGTCGGGGATGCTTCGTGCTCGCAGCGGAGCTGCAAAGAGCACGGGAGGCCTTTCCTTACAGCCTTCCCTGCTCGGCTTTGCCTCTCGGCCCTCTCCCCCTCCATTTAAAGCAGGAGGGGAGGGGCGGGCGGGGTGAGGCAGCGAATCGGGACACGGACCCGCGGCGGTGATTCGTGAAGCACATTTTGTTGATTGTGCTGCCATGGAGACGGGGGCCATCTTGTCTGGGGCTTCGGTGCACGCGGCCTGCAGCGTGGGTGGAGGGGAACACGCGGCCGCTCCGAAGTGGATCAGAGCAGCTGATCTGGCACACAGCTGGTCGGGGATGCTTCGTGCTCGCAGCGGAGCTGCAAAGACCACCGGAGGCCTTTCCTTACGGCCTTCCCTGCTCGGCTTCGCCTCTCGGCCCTCTCCCCCTCCATTTAAAGCAGGAGGGGAGGGGCGGGCGGGGTGAGGCAGCGAATCGGGACACGGGCCCGCAGCGGTGATTCGTGAAGCACATTTTGTTGATTGTGCTGCCATGGAGACGGGGGCCATCTTGTCTGGGGCTTCGGTGCACGCGGCCTGCAGCGTGGGTGGAGGGGAACACGCGGCCGCTCCGAAGTGGATCAGAGCAGCTGATCGGGCACACAGCTGGTCGGGGATGCTTTGTGCTCGCAGCGGAGCTGCAAAGAGCAGCGGAGGCCTTTCCTTACGGCCTTCCCTGCTCGGCTTCGCCTCTCGGCCCTCTCCCCCTCCATTTAAAGCAGGAGGGGAGGGGCGGGCGGGGTGAGGCAGCGAATCGGGACACGGGCCCGCGGCGGTGATTCGTGAAGCACATTTTGTTGATTGTGCTGCCATGGAGACGGGGGCCATCTTGTCTGGGGCTTCGGTGCACGCGGCCTGCAGCGTGGGTGGAGGGGAACACACGGCCGCTCCGAAGTGGATCAGAGCAGCTGATCGGGCACACAGCTGGTCGGGGATGCTTCGTGCTCGCAGCGGAGCTGCAAAGAGCACCGGAGGCCTTTCCTTACGGCCTTCCCTGCTCGGCTTCGCCTCTCGGCCCTCTCCCCCTCCATTTAAAGCAGGAGGGGAGGGGCGGGCGGGGTGAGGCAGCGAATCGGGACACGGGCCCGCGGCGGTGATTCGTGAAGCACATTTTGTTGATTGTGCTGCCATGGAGACGGGGGCCATCTTGTCTGGGGCTTCGGTGCACGCGGCCTGCAGCGTGGGTGGAGGGGAACACGCGGCCGCTCCGAAGTGGATCAGAGCAGCTGATCGGGCACACAGCTGGTCGGGGATGCTTCGTGCTCGCAGCGGAGCTGCAAAGAGCACCGGAGGCCTTTCCTTACGGCCTTCCCTGCTCGGCTTCGCCTCTCGGCCCTCTCCCCCTCCATTTAAAGCAGGAGGGGAGGGGCGGGCGGGGTGAGGCAGCGAATCGGGACACGGGCCCGCGGCGGTGATTCGTGAAGCACATTTTGTTGATTGTGCTGCCATGGAGACGGGGGCCATCTTGTCTGGGGCTTCGGTGCACGCGGCCTGCAGCGTGGGTGGAGGGGAACACGCGGCCGCTCCGAAGTGGATCAGAGCAGCTGATCGGGCACACAGCTGGTCGGGGATGCTTTGTGCTCGCAGCGGAGCTGCAAAGAGCACCGGAGGCCTTTCCTTACGGCCTTCCCTGCTCGGCTTCGCCTCTCGGCCCTCTCCCCCTCCATTTAAAGCAGGAGGGGAGGGGCGGGCGGGGTGAGGCAGCGAATCGGGACACGGGCCCGCGGCGGTGATTCGTGAAGCACATTTTGTTGATTGTGCTGCCATGGAGACGGGGGCCATCTTGTCTGGGGCTTCGGTGCACGCGGCCTGCAGCGTGGGTGGAGGGGAACACACGGCCGCTCCGAAGTGGATCAGAGCAGCTGATCGGGCACACAGCTGGTCGGGGATGCTTCGTGCTCGCAGCGGAGCTGCAAAGAGCACCGGAGGCCTTTCCTTACGGCCTTCCCTGCTCGGCTTCGCCTCTCGGCCCTCTCCCCCTCCATTTAAAGCAGGAGGGGAGGGGCGGGCGGGGTGAGGCAGCGAATCGGGACACGGGCCCGCGGCGGTGATTCGTGAAGCACATTTTGTTGATTGTGCTGCCATGGAGACGGGGGCCATCTTGTCTGGGGCTTCGGTGCACGCGGCCTGCAGCGTGGGTGGAGGGGAACACGCGGCCGCTCCGAAGTGGATCAGAGCAGCTGATCGGGCACACAGCTGGTCGGGGATGCTTCGTGCTCGCAGCGGAGCTGCAAAGAGCACCGGAGGCCTTTCCTTACGGCCTTCCCTGCTCGGCTTCGCCTCTCGGCCCTCTCCCCCTCCATTTAAAGCAGGAGGGGAGGGGCGGGCGGGGTGAGGCAGCGAATCGGGACACGGGCCCGCGGCGGTGATTCGTGAAGCACATTTTGTTGATTGTGCTGCCATGGAGACGGGGGCCATCTTGTCTGGGGCTTCGGTGCACGCGGCCTGCAGCGTGGGTGGAGGGGAACACGCGGCCGCTCCGAAGTGGATCAGAGCAGCTGATCGGGCACACAGCTGGTCGGGGATGCTTTGTGCTCGCAGCGGAGCTGCAAAGAGCACCGGAGGCCTTTCCTTACGGCCTTCCCTGCTCGGCTTCGCCTCTCGGCCCTCTCCCCCTCCATTTAAAGCAGGAGGGGAGGGGCGGGCGGGGTGATGCAGCGAATCGGGACACGGGCCCGCGGTGGTGATTCGTGAAGCACATTTTGTTGATTGTGCTGCCATGGAGACGGGGGCCATCTTGTCTGGGGCTTCGGTGCACGCGGCCTGCGGCGTGGGTGGAGGGGAACACGCGGCCGCTCCGAAGTGGATCAGAGCAGCTGATCGGGCACACAGCTGGTCGGGGATGCTTCGTGCTCGCAGCGGAGCTGCAAAGAGCACCGGAGGCCTTTCCTTACGGCCTTCCATGCTCGGCTTCGCCTCTCGGCCCTCTCCCCCTCCATTTAAAGCAGGAGGGGAGGGGCGGGCGGGGTGAGGCAGCGAATCGGGACACGGGCCCGCGGCGGTGATTCGTGAAGCACATTTTGTTGATTGTGCTGCCATGGAGACGGGGGCCATCTTGTCTGGGGCTTCGGTGCACGTGGCCTGCAGCGTGGGTGGAGGGAAACACGCGGCCGCTCCGAAGTGGATCAGAGCAGCTGATCGGGCACACAGCTGGTCGGGGATGCTTCGTGCTCGCAGCGGAGCTGCAAAGAGCACCGGAGGCCTTTCCTTACCGCCTTCCCTGCTCGGCTTCGCCTCTCGGCCCTCTCCCCCTCCATTTAAAGCAGGAGGGGAGGGGCGGGTGGGGTGAGGCAGCGAATCGGGACACGGGCCCGCGGCGGTGATTCGTGAAGCACATTTTGTTGATTGTGCTGCCATGGAGACGGGGGCCATCTTGTCTGGGGCTTCGGTGCACGCGGCCTGCAGCGTGGGTGGAGGGGAACATGCGGCCGCTCCGAAGTGGATCAAAGCAGCTGATCGGGCACACAGCTGGTCGGGGATGCTTCGTGCTCGCAGCGGAGCTGCAAAGAGCACCGGAGGCCTTTCCTTACGGCCTTCCCTGCTCGGCTTCGCCTCTCGGCCCTCTCCCCCTCCATTTAAAGCAGGAGGGGAGGGGCGGGCGGGGTGAGGCAGCGAATCGGGACACGGGCCCGCGGCAGTGATTCGTGAAGCACATTTTGTTGATTGTGCTGCCATGGAGACGGGGGCCATCTTGTCTGGGGCTTCGGTGCACGCGGCCTGCAGCGTGGGTGGAGGGGAACACGCGGCCGCTCCGAAGTGGATCAGAGCAGCTGATCGGGCACACAGCTGGTCGGGGATGCTTCGTGCTCGCAGCGGAGCTGCAAAGAGCACCGGAGGCCTTTCCTTACGGCCTTCCCTGCTCGGCTTCGCCTCTCGGCCCTCTCCCCCTCCATTTAAAGCAGGAGGGGAGGGGCAGGCTGGGTGAGGCAGCGAATCGGGACAAGGGCCCGCGGCAGTGATTCGTGAAGCACATTTTGTTGATTGTGCTGCCATGGAGACGGGGGCCATCTTGTCTGGGGCTTCGGTGCATGCGGCCTGCAGCGTGGGTGGAGGGGAACACGCGGCCGCTCCGAAGTGGATCAGAGCAGCTGATCGGGCACACAGCTGGTCGGGGATGCTTCGTGCTTGCAGCAGAGCTGCAAAGAGCACCGGAGGCCTTTCCTTACGGCCTTCCCTGCTCGGCTTCGCCTCTCGGCCCTCTCCCCCTCCATTTAAAGCAGGAGGGGAGGGGCGGGCGGGGTGAGGCAGCGAATCGGGACACGGGCCCGCGGCAGTGATTCGTGAAGCACATTTTGTTGATTGTGCTGCCATGGAGACGGGGGCCATCTTGTCTGGGGCTTCGGTGCACGCGGCCTGCAGCGTGGGTGGAGGGGAACACGCGGCCGCTCCGAAGTGGATCAGAGCAGCTGATCAGGGACACAGCTGGTCGGGGATGCTTCGTGCTCACAGCGGAGCTGCAAAGAGCACCGGAGGCCTTTCCTTACGGCCTTCCCTGCTCGGCTTCGCCTCTCGGCCCTCTCCCCCTCCATTTAAAGCAGGAGGGGAGGGGCGGGCGGGGTGAGGCAGCGAATCGGGACACGGGCCCGCGGCGGTGATTCGTGAAGCACATTTTGTTGATTGTGCTGCCATGGAGACGGGGGCCATCTTGTCTGGGGCTTCGGTGCACGCGGCCTGCAGCGTGGGTGGAGGGGAACACGCGGCCGCTCCGAAGTGGATCAGAGCAGCTGATCGGGCACACAGCTGGTCGGGGATGCTTCGTGCTCGCAGCGGAGCTGCAAAGAGCACCGGAGGCCTTTCCTTACGGCCTTCCCTGCTCGGCTTCGCCTCTCGGCCCTCTCCCCCTCCATTTAAAGCAGGAGGGGAGGGGCGGGCGGGGTGAGGCAGCGAATCGGGACACGGGCCCGCGGCAGTGATTCGTGAAGCACATTTTGTTGATTGTGCTGCCATGGAGACGGGGGCCATTTTGTCTGGGGCTTCGGTGCACGCGGCCTGCAGCGTGGGTGGAGGGGAACACGCGGCCGCTCCGAAGTGGATCAGAGCAGCTGATCGGGCACACAGCTGGTCGGGGATGCTTCGTGCTCGCAGCGGAGCTGCAAAGAGCACCGGAGGCCTTTCCTTACGGCCTTCCCTGCTCGGCTTCGCCTCTCGGCCCTCTCCCCCTCCATTTAAAGCAGGAGGGGAGGGGTGGGCGGGGTGAGGCAGCGAATCGGGACACGGGCCCGCGGCAGTAATTCGTGAAGCACATTTTGTTGATTGTGCTGCCATGGAGACGGGGGCCATCTTGTCTGGGGCTTCGGTGCATGCGGCCTGCAGCGTGGGTGGAGGGGAACACGCGGCCGCTCCGAAGTGGATCAGAGCAGCTGATCGGGCACACAGCTGGTCGGGGATGCTTCGTGCTCGCAGCGGAGCTGCAAAGAGCACCGGAGGCCTTTCCTTACGGCCTTCCCTGCTCGGCTTCGCCTCTCGGCCCTCTCCCCCTCCATTTAAAGCAGGAGGGGAGGGGCGGGCGGGGTGAGGCAGCGAATCGGGACACGGGCCCGCGGCGGTGATTCGTGAAGCACATTTTGTTGATTGTGCTGCCATGGAGACGGGGGCCATCTTGTCTGGGGCTTCGGTGCACGCGGCCTGCAGCGTGGGTGGAGGGGAACACGCGGCCGCTCCGAAGTGGATCAGAGCAGCTGATCGGGCACACAGCTGGTCGGGGATGCTTCGTGCTCGCAGCGGAGCTGCAAAGAGCACCGGAGGCCTTTCCTTACGGCCTTCCCAGCTCGGCTTCGCCTCTCGGCCCTCTCCCCCTCCATTTAAAGCAGGAGGGGAGGGGCGGGCGGGGTGAGGCAGCGAATCGGGACACGGGCCCGCGGCGGTGATTCGTGAAGCACATTTTGTTGATTGTGCTGCCATGGAGACGGGGGCCATCTTGTCTGGGGCTTCGGTGCACGCGGCCTGCAGCGTGGGTGGAGGGGAACACGCGGCCGCTCCGAAGTGGATCAGAGCAGCTGATCGGGCACACAGCTGGTCGGGGATGCTTCGTGCTCGCAGCGGAGCTGCAAAGAGCACGGGAGGCCTTTCCTTACAGCCTTCCCTGCTCGGCTTTGCCTCTCGGCCCTCTCCCCCTCCATTTAAAGCAGGAGGGGAGGGGCGGGCGGGGTGAGGCAGCGAATCGGGACACGGACCCGCGGCGGTGATTCGTGAAGCACATTTTGTTGATTGTGCTGCCATGGAGACGGGGGCCATCTTGTCTGGGGCTTCGGTGCACGCGGCCTGCAGCGTGGGTGGAGGGGAACACGCGGCCGCTCCGAAGTGGATCAGAGCAGCTGATCTGGCACACAGCTGGTCGGGGATGCTTCGTGCTCGCAGCGGAGCTGCAAAGACCACCGGAGGCCTTTCCTTACGGCCTTCCCTGCTCGGCTTCGCCTCTCGGCCCTCTCCCCCTCCATTTAAAGCAGGAGGGGAGGGGCGGGCGGGGTGAGGCAGCGAATCGGGACACGGGCCCGCAGCGGTGATTCGTGAAGCACATTTTGTTGATTGTGCTGCCATGGAGACGGGGGCCATCTTGTCTGGGGCTTCGGTGCACGCGGCCTGCAGCGTGGGTGGAGGGGAACACGCGGCCGCTCCGAAGTGGATCAGAGCAGCTGATCGGGCACACAGCTGGTCGGGGATGTTTCGTGCTCGCAGCGGAGCTGCAAAGAGCACCGCAGGCCTTTCCTTACGGCCTTCCCAGCTCGGCTTCGCCTCTCGGCCCTCTCCCCCTCCATTTAAAGCAGGAGGGGAGGGGCGGGCGGGGTGAGGCAGCGAATCGGGACACGGGCCCGCGGCGGTGATTCGTGAAGCACATTTTGTTGATTGTGCTGCCATGGAGACGGGGGCCATCTTGTCTGGGGCTTCGGAGCACGCGGCCTGCAGCGTGGGTGGAGGGGAACACGCGGCAGCTCCGAAGTGGATCAGAGCAGCTGATCGGGCACACAGCTGGTCGGGGATGCTTCGTGCTCGCAGCGGAGCTGCAAAGAGCACGGGAGGCCTTTCCTTACAGCCTTCCCTGCTCGGCTTCGCCTCTCGGCCCTCTCCCCCTCCATTTAAAGCAGGAGGGGAAGGGCGGGCGGGGTGAGGCAGCGAATCGGGACACGGGCCCGCGGCGGTGATTCGTGAAGCACATTTTGTTCATTGTGCTGCCATGGAGACGGGGGCCATCTTGTCTGGGGCTTCGGTGCACGCGGCCTGCAGCGTGGGTGGAGGGGAACAGGCGCCGCTCCGAAGTGGATCAGAGCAGCTGATCTGGCACACAGCTGGTCGGGGATGCTTCGTGCTCGCAGCGGAGCTGCAAAGAGCACCGGAGGCCTTTCCTTACGGCCTTCCCTGCTCGGCTTCGCCTCTCGGCCCTCTCCCCCTCCATTTAAAGCAGGAGGGGAGGGGCGGGCGGGGTGAGGCAGCGAATCGGGACACGGGCCCACGGCGGTGATTCGTGAAGCACATTTTGTTGATTGTGCTGCCATGGAGACGGGGGCCATCTTGTCTGGGGCTTCGGTGCACGCGGCCTGCAGCGTGGGTGGAGTGGAACACGCGGCCGCTCCGAAGTGGATCAGAGCAGCTGATCGGGCACACAGCTGGTCGGGGATGCTTCGTGCTCGCAGCGGAGCTGCAAAGAGCACTGGAGGCCTTTCCTTACGGCCTTCCATGCTCGGCTTCGCCTCTCGGCCCTCTCCCCCTCCATTTAAAGCAGGAGGGGAGGGGCGGGCGGGGTGAGGCAGCGAATCGGGACACGGGCCCGCGGCGGTGATTCGTGAAGCACATTTTGTTGATTGTGCTGCCATGGAGATGGGGGCCATCTTGTCTGGGGCTTCGGTGCACGTGGCCTGCAGCGTGGGTGGAGGGAAACACGCGGCCGCTCCGAAGTGGATCAGAGCAGCTGATCGGGCACACAGCTGGTCGGGGATGCTTCGTGCTCGCAGCGGAGCTGCAAAGAGCACCGGAGGCCTGTCCTTACCGCCTTCCCTGCTCGGCTTCGCCTCTCGGCCCTCTCCCCCTCCATTTAAAGCAGGAGGGGAGGGGCGGGTGGGGTGAGGCAGCGAATCGGGACACGGGCCCGCGGCGGTGATTCGTGAAGCACATTTTGTTGATTGTGCTGCCATGGAGACGGGGGCCATCTTGTCTGGGGCTTCGGTGCACGCGGCCTGCAGCGTGGGTGGAGGGGAACATGCGGCCGCTCCGAAGTGGATCAGAGCAGCTGATCGGGCACACAGCTGGTCGGGGATGCTTCGTGCTCGCAGCGGAGCTGCAAAGAGCACCGGAGGCCTTTCCTTACGGCCTTCCCTGCTCGGCTTCGCCTCTCGGCCCTCTCCCCCTCCATTTAAAGCAGGAGGGGAGGGGCGGGCGGGGTGAGGCAGCGAATCGGGACACGGGCCCGCGGCAGTGATTCGTGAAGCACATTTTGTTGATTGTGCTGCCATGGAGACGGGGGCCATCTTGTCTGGGGCTTCGGTGCACGCGGCCTGCAGCGTGGGTGGAGGGGAACACGCGGCCGCTCCGAAGTGGATCAGAGCAGCTGATCGGGCACACAGCTGGTCGGGGATGCTTCGTGGAAGGCGGAGCTGCAAAGAGCACCGGAGGCCTTTCCTTACGGCCTTCCCTGCTCGGCTTCGCCTCTCGGCCCTCTCCCCCTCCATTTAAAGCAGGAGGGGAGGGGCAGGCTGGGTGAGGCAGCGAATCGGGACACGGGCCCGCGGCAGTGATTCGTGAAGCACATTTTGTTGATTGTGCTGCCATGGAGACGGGGGCCATCTTGTCTGGGGCTTCGGTGCATGCGGCCTGCAGCGTGGGTGGAGGGGAACACGCGGCCGCTTCGAAGTGGATCAGAGCAGCTGATCGGGCACACAGCTGGTCGGGGATGCTTCGTGCTCGCAGCAGAGCTGCAAAGAGCACCGGAGGCCTTTCCTTACGGCCTTCCCTGCTCGGCTTCGCCTCTCGGCCCTCTCCCCCTCCATTTAAAGCAGGAGGGGAGGGGCGGGCGGGGTGAGGCAGCGAATCGGGACACGGGCCCGCGGCAGTGATTCGTGAAGCACATTTTGTTGATTGTGCTGCCATGGAGACGGGGGCCATCTTGTCTGGGGCTTCGGTGCACGCGGCCTGCAGCGTGGGTGGAGGGGAACACGCGGCCGCTCCGAAGTGGATCAGAGCAGCTGATCAGGCACACAGCTGGTCGGGGATGCTTCGTGCTCACAGCGGAGCTGCAAAGAGCACCGGAGGCCTTTCCTTACGGCCTTCCCTGCTCGGCTTCGCCTCTCGGCCCTCTCCCCCTCCATTTAAAGCAGGAGGGGAGGGGCGGGCGGGGTGAGGCAGCGAATCGGGACACGGGCCCGCGGCGGTGATTCGTGAAGCACATTTTGTTGATTGTGCTGCCATGGAGACGGGGGCCATCTTGTCTGGGGCTTCGGTGCACGCGGCATGCAGCGTGGGTGGAGGGGAACACGCGGCCGCTCCGAAGTGGATCAGAGCAGCTGATCGGGCACACAGCTGGTCGGGGATGCTTCGTGCTCGCAGCGGAGCTGCAAAGAGCACCGGAGGCCTTTCCTTACGGCCTTCCCTGCTCGGCTTTGCCTCTCGGCCCTCTCCCCCTCCATTTAAAGCAGGAAGGGAGGGGAGGGGCGGGCGGGGTGAGGCAGCGAATCGGGACACGGGCCCGCGGCGGTGATTCGTGAAGCACATTTTGTTGATTGTGCTGCCATGGAGACGGGGGCCATCTTGTCTGGGGCTTCGGTGCACGCGGCCTGCAGCGTGGGTGGAGGGGAACACGTTGCCGCTCCGAAGTGGATCAGAGCAGCTGATCGGGCACACAGCTGGTCGGGGATGCTTCGTGCTCGCAGCGGAGCTGCAAAGAGCACCGGAGGCCTTTCCTTATGGCCTTCCCTGCTCGGCTTCGCCTCTCGGCCCTCTCCCCCTCCATTTAAAGCAGGAGGGGAGGGGCGGGCGGGGTGAGGCAGCGAATCGGGACACGGGCCCGCGGCAGTGATTCGTGAAGCACATTTTGTTGATTGTGCTGCCATGGAGACGGGGGCCATTTTGTCTGGGGCTTCGGTGCACGCGGCCTGCAGCGTGGGTGGAGGGGAACACGCGGCCGCTCCGAAGTGGATCAGAGCAGCTGATCGGGCACACAGCTGGTCGGGGATGCTTCGTGCTCGCAGCGGAGCTGCAAAGAGCACCGGAGGCCTTTCCTTACGGCCTTCCCTGCTCGGCTTCGCCTCTCGGCCCTCTCCCCCTCCATTTAAAGCAGGAGGGGAGGGGTGGGCGGGGTGAGGCAGCGAATCGGGACACGGGCCCGCGGCAGTAATTCGTGAAGCACATTTTGTTGATTGTGCTGCCATGGAGACGGGGGCCATCTTGTCTGGGGCTTCGGTGCACGCGGCCTGCAGCGTGGGTGGAGGGGAACACGCGGCCGCTCCGAAGTGGATCAGAGCAGCTGATCGGGCACACAGCTGGTCGGGGATGCTTCGTGCTCGCAGCGGAGCTGCAAAGAGCACCGGAGGCCTTTCCTTACGGCCTTCCCTGCTCGGCTTCGCCTCTCGGCCCTCTCCCCCTCCATTTAAAGCAGGAGGGGAGGGGCGGGCGGGGTGAGGCAGCGAATCGGGACACGGGCCCGCGGCGGTGATTCGTGAAGCACATTTTGTTGATTGTGCTGCCATGGAGACGGGGGCCATCTTGTCTGGGGCTTCGGTGCACGCGGCCTGCAGCGTGGGTGGAGGGGAACACGCGGCCGCTCCGAAGTGGATCAGAGCAGCTGATCGGGCACACAGCTGGTCGGGGATGCTTCGTGCTCGCAGCGGAGCTGCAAAGAGCACCGGAGGCCTTTCCTTACGGCCTTCCCAGCTCGGCTTCGCCTCTCGGCCCTCTCCCCCTCCATTTAAAGCAGGAGGGGAGGGGCGGGCGGGGTGAGGCAGCGAATCGGGACACGGGCCCGCGGCGGTGATTCGTGAAGCACATTTTGTTGATTGTGCTGCCATGGAGACGGGGGCCATCTTGTCTGGGGCTTCGGTGCACGCGGCCTGCAGCGTGGGTGGAGGGGAACACGCGGCCGCTCCGAAGTGGATCAGAGCAGCTGATCGGGCACACAGCTGGTCGGGGATGCTTCGTGCTCGCAGCGGAGCTGCAAAGAGCACGGGAGGCCTTTCCTTACAGCCTTCCCTGCTCGGCTTCGCCTCTCGGCCCTCTCCCCCTCCATTTAAAGCAGGAGGGGAGGGGCGGGCGGGGTGAGGCAGCGAATCGGGACACGGACCCGCGGCGGTGATTCGTGAAGCACATTTTGTTGATTGTGCTGCCATGGAGACGGGGGCCATCTTGTCTGGGGCTTCGGTGCACGCGGCCTGCAGCGTGGGTGGAGGGGAACACGCGGCCGCTCCGAAGTGGATCAGAGCAGCTGATCTGGCACACAGCTGGTCGGGGATGCTTCGTGCTCGCAGCGGAGCTGCAAAGAGCACCGGAGGCCTTTCCTTACGGCCTTCCCTGCTCGGCTTCGCCTCTCGGCCCTCTCCCCCTCCATTTAAAGCAGGAGGGGAGGGGCGGGCGGGGTGAGGCAGCGAATCGGGACACGGGCCCACGGCGGTGATTCGTGAAGCACATTTTGTTGATTGTGCTGCCATGGAGACGGGGGCCATCTTGTCTGGGGCTTCGGTGCACGCGGCCTGCAGCGTGGGTGGAGTGGAACACGCGGCCGCTCCGAAGTGGATCAGAGCAGCTGATCGGGCACACAGCTGGTCGGGGATGCTTCGTGCTCGCAGCGGAGCTGCAAAGAGCACCGGAGGCCTTTCCTTACGGCCTTCCCTGCTCGGCTTCGCCTCTCGGCCCTCTCCCCCTCCATTTAAAGCAGGAGGGGAGGGGCGGAAGGGGGGAGTCAGCGAATCGGGACACAGGCCCGCGGCGGTGATTCGTGAAGCACATTTTGTTGATTGTGCTGCCATGGAGACGGGGGCCATCTTGTCTGGGGCTTCGGTGCACGCGGCCTGCAGTGTGGGTGGAGGGGAACACGCGGCCGCTCCGAAGTGGATCAGAGCAGCTGATCGGGCACACAGCTGGTCGGGGATGCTTCGTGCTCGCAGCGGAGCTGCAAAGAGCACCGGAGGCCTTTCCTTACGGCCTTCCCTGCTCGGCTTCGCCTCTCGGCCCTCTCCCCCTCCATTTAAAGCAGGAGGGGAGGGGCGGGCGGGGTGAGGCAGCGAATCGGGACACGGGCCCGCGGCGGTGATTCGTGAAGCACATTTTGTTGATTGTGCTGCCATGGAGACGGGGGCCATCTTGTCTGGGGCTTCGGTGCACGCGGCCTGGAGCGTGGGTGGAGGGGAACACGCGGCCGCTCCGAAGTGGATCAGAGCAGCTGATCGGGCACACAGCTGGTCGGGGATGCTTCGTGCTCGCAGCAGAGCTGCAAAGAGCACCGGAGGCCTTTCCTTACGGCCTTCCCTGCTCGGCTTCGCCTCTCGGCCCTCTCCCCCTCCATTTAAAGCAGGAGGGTAGGGGCGGGCGGGGTGAGGCAGCGAATCGGGACACGGGCCCGCGGCGGTGATTCGTGAAGCACATTTTGTTGATTGTGCTGCCATGGAGACGGGGGCCATCTTGTCTGGGGCTTCGGTGCACGCGGCCTGCAGCGTGGGTGGAGGGGAACACGCGGCCGCTCCGAAGTGGATCAGAGCAGCTGATCGGGCACACAGCTGGTCGGGGATGCTTCGTGCTCGCAGCGGAGCTGCAAAGAGCACCGGAGGCCTTTCCTTACGGCCTTCCCAGCTCGGCTTCGCCTCTCGGCCCTCTCCCCCTCCATTTAAAGCAGGAGGGGAGGGGCGGGCGGGGTGAGGCAGCGAATCGGGACACGGGCCCGCGGCGGTGATTCGTGAAGCACATTTTGTTGATTGTGCTGCCATGGAGACGGGGGCCATCTTGTCTGGGGCTTCGGTGCACGCAGCCTGCAGCGTGGGTGGAGGGGAACACGCGGCCGCTCCGAAGTGGATCAGAGCAGCTGATCGGGCACACAGCTGGTCGGGGATGCTTCGTGCTCGCAGCGGAGCTGCAAAGAGCACCGGAGGCCTTTCCTTACGGCCTTCCCTGCTCGGCTTGGTTACTGGGAGAAGGATGAGGACTCCCCTTACCCCCCGAGACAGAGCTAAATATGATGCCCAGACAACTAGGGAGGTTCTAGGAGAAGAAATGAAAGCTTATCTGTACTGTCTCACATCCAGTGCCACTGTCATTACAGGCCAGCTACAGCGACGGCGGAAAGGGGACAGCACAGCACAATCCACAACAGATAGTGCTGATGCAGACACAAATCACAGCCTGTGCGCACCCGAGCCGAGGTTTAACGGCCCCTTCATCGTAGAGGACTGCACCCCGTCTGCTGTAAAGCTCAAAGGTAGAAGAGCCTGGATCTTCCTCAATGATATCAAGCCCTTTGTAGGGGAGAGCCCTCCTGCTGCACCCAACGCCAAAGAATCTGCAGACAAAGGAGAAGAACCTCAGCACGCGCAGACAAGATCCATGACAAGGAAGAAGGACGCATAAGCAGCAAACAAAGACAAAGCACCTTTGTGTGAAAACATTGAACAATTCCCCTGAAAAGGCAAAAGGGGGGATAAGGACATAAAACGAACACTTGGTGCATCCTAGTTGCAGGATAGAGAAAAGCACATCCAAGCTGCAAACAACACTGATAAACTAAACTGTCAAACTCACATAATACCCAAGTAGAACATAGAATCAAGACTCTGATTAGACTGCCAATAAACAGTTCTGTAAAACATAATGCAATATCCTGAAGTAACCAGTACCAAGACGTTCTTCACACATCTAATGGTACCCCCCGCAAGAAGCCTCACGTGGGATGTGCTAACCTACTTCCAACTTGTGGTACTATTGTATCCGTCACTCATGGGAAGAGAAGCCAGCGTCACAGAATTCATTCAAGATCCGGCAAATAAGAAAATAATCCGACAACTACTGTTATAACAGAAACTTTCGTTAAGCTGCCCGAGCACAGCGGAAAAGACACAGATGCTTCCACCACAAGTTATAATAGATGAATTGACTTACACTCTATTCTTCCGGATCATAGAAGAGTGTCCCAGACTCGTTGGGAGAACCACAGACACCTTAACCTTCATCAGAGATCCGAGAAATAATAACTTTTTGAACCAAGTGTGGTATAAACTCAACTACGTCAAGCGATCTACGCAGTAGGAAAGTGTAAAAACTGTTTGCATCAAAAGAAGGGACTGTGATCGGGCCCCAAGAAAGCAAAGCAGATGTCCCTGACTCCCAGAGATACAGAGTTAGAACACCATGTCATGCTTAGACTAGTCACAGACTATCCAGAAATGGTGGAAAGGCCTGCTGATTTTGACGTTGTCACCTTCCTAAGAAATCCAGTCAATTTTCTACACATGAGAACCCTTCTCCATCGCATCATGCTCCAAGTGGAGCTGTCCAATTTCCAGCGAGAATTTTTAAGGAGATTCCAGTGAGACCTTTAGCCGAGGGAAAGTTCGAGGAGGCAAAGACTGTTCACGCTGCAAGGAAGGCCTAAGATCTAGAGACTAGAAAACCAAAGCAAATGTCATTAACACCCGAAGACAGCCGTTATGCTTTTCGTGTTTTCTTCCACCTCATTGAAAACATTCCAGAACTAGTGGGCAGACCCGCAACATTGATGTGCCGGCTTTTCTTAATGATCCAGCAAAAAATGCTCAACTGAACAGGCTCCTGAGGGCTATTGCATCTCAACTCAGAAGCAACTATGGACATCCTCTGCTAAGGAGAACCTTAGAAGGGGGAGAACCACGATAAAACTTTTCAGCATCTTTCTGCCGGGGGGCAGAGCAAAGAAACAAAGACACAGTTCTTCATGCTTCTAACTTAGGACAGATCGAGAAAAGCAGAAACAAGGATAACAACATCTTGTTCTTATTTTTCCTATTTTTTCTATTTTTCATCATTGTTCCGCAGTGGAGTAAATGGTGGAGAGAGAGACTGTTCATCAACTTGTCATCGAAGAACCAAGTGAAAGGAACAGAGACACAAACTTCACCGCTGTGTTTACCTTTTTCAACCTTTTTCTTATTTTTTCCTACCTTCTCATATGTTCACTTTTAATTTTGTTTTTATTTTCTCAATAGTTTATTTTTGAGTGATTTGTAGCGATTCCATCTTTTCATGGTGTCAGTGCGAACAGATTCCTGCATGTCCTCAAGGCCAAGGCAAGTTGGAGGAGTGCCCTGGGACTGCGTTTAATATATAAATGAAGACTGAATGTGATGTGCCGAAAACAGTAGTCTAACCTTTTCCCATAGTCTAGCAAAGGAACTGTATTCCATACTCAGAGACTATCATCATCACTCGCAAGAGGAGGAACATTGAACAGCACTTGTCACTTCAGTGTTTGCTGAACATTTGAGCGACGAAGATTATAATAAGAAGAGAAATAAACTATTGACTATGGACTTGTTTGAAATGGGGGCCCAAAACAGTAACTTAGTCGTGCCACCAGCGGAGGGGTGCCCCGCTCTTTCCTGGAAGGAGATGCTGCAAGCTGTCTTTCAAAGCCATTATATGTATATGCATAGTGATTATTGTAGTATTTTTGTCTCTAACTATCAGAACTGCATTTTTTATTGGTGCACGAAGCGTCCCAATGTCCGTGCATCCACCAGGTAATGAACGTCTGGGCCCCACAAAACCACCCAGACCTTATATTGTCATCCCTGTTCCAAGAAAAACTGATGATAAAGCAAATGATTTACAGTTGAATGTAATTAGCAGTAATACGTATACACTTGAAGTAATGAATGGTGAGAAAAGCTGGGAACAGGGTCAGCACGGAATGAATGATAATGTAGCACTGTCCACGGCACGCACCCATACACTGAGTGCAAACGAACAAGGGCAAGTGTCAATGGCTGCACAAACACAGGCCAAAACAACTGAAAGAGAAAAGTCATCTGTGGAACAAACAGCTCCAGAAAACAGGGAGCCAAGCGAGAAACCGAACAGAGGTGGCATAGCAAAATCCCTCAATAGAACGGAGGAAGCCACGAAAGAACTCACTGAGAAAACACATGCGGTAGTCGAGTATCTGTTTCCGCTCATACTTAGAGCAAAGAAGCTACATGAGGAGCTGGGCAAGAAAACCACTGAGACAGTAACAAAGAGCACACCAGCTCCAACGCCAGAAGTAACTACCGAGCCTACGACACTGCCACGTGTTGGAAGGATGATAAGCCAAATGTGGTGGGAGAAGTTCTACAAAAGAGTGAATGAGGGAAGGAAAAGAAATGCAGGCCCTACCTCTACTAATGCAGTGCAGGAAGTGAGACCTGCACCACCAAGGATAATACCTGAGAGACGACCTGAACGAAAGAGCAGCACAGACGCATTCAGAGACAACAAATTAAACGATTACTTGGATAGCACAGCCCATCTTGGAAACAACATTTGGTACCAACACATGAAGGAAGTAGGACGAAGGCAATCAGAAGGAGAATGTTTTGTCTGTGCACTCTTGCCGTACAGCATGGGCAAGTCCAAAATCTTTGTGGCTGTAGAAATCGATGTCCCCACAGCACACTGTATGTCACACGTAGCGATGTGCAACACCAGAGGACAATTTATGGGAAGAGACACCTCGTTGATATGGGCCAACGAAAAGGATTACCCTGATGAAGACGGTTTTGGTCAGGACATCAAACAAGAAACAGGGTGCACACCAAGAATCATGTGATCAGATATGAGAACCCTGACGTCAAAGGATCAGGAATAAGGTGGGAAATAAACTCAAGACTGAACGTCCAAGGAAAAACGGCAGAAGAAGCTCAAATCTGGAAGAACCAAGGCCAAATGCAGATCTGGGGGTCAGTAGTTTCCCCGGACGGATGGGAAGAAGGAGTCGTGATCTGACAAGCTTGCATGGTCCTCGGAGCCTGCAAAGAGGCAATAGAGAACTCACAGAGGTTATGCACTGGAAAATCCGAAACTGTGCTTTAGAAGTAATGGCACAAGGAAAATGGGTGAGAATCAGAACTGCGGACGAAAATATGAAGCCCCAGGAAAGGCACAAGGAACCGCAGTCCTGATGGACCATTATTGGGCATGCGGATCCAAAGCATATATAAGACTACCAAGGAACTAGGGAGGCATATGCACACTGGTGAACGTCCACGTTCTGGCACTAGTGATTCCAAAAAATGAACTGAATCTGGACAGTTTCCCGAAAGCAGATGCTCACCTGTGGAAAATGAGGTCTGTGGGAATATTGTCAAGGATGAAGCGTGAGAATGACTTCTCTGCCAAATCAGAAGACACATTTCATGCCATTCCATACGAGCACCGGCTGATAAGCCTCACCTCAACAGTATTCACCACAATGCTCTTGCCACACATCCAAATTGGAGTGAATGCTAAATGGCTGCAGATAACCAGATGGGAGTTACTGCAGACCATCAATACCACCATAAAAGGATTCAACGCAATCAAAGAAGAGCTAAGAGCAGTCAGGCTGACTCTCAAGAACAAATATGTGCTTGACATGATCACAGTAATGGATGGATTTGTTTGTGCAAAAATTGGAGAATCATGTTGCACATTTATACCATCACACGACGAAGAAAATGGAACCCTCACAGAGGCCATAAGCATGTTGACAACACTAAAAAACCAGATGACCGATGAAACGGACAAAGTGGATGACGACAGCTGGTTTGGAAACCTATTCTCATGGGTCTCACAATGGATGACTGATATATTCAAGTTTCTGGGAGCCTTGTTAGCAATGGTGCTGCTAGGATTCTATGTTATCGAGAGAATCATCACACAGTGCCAGAAAATTGCAAAGAAGGCCTTTGGGATGAAAATTATGGTCGATGTCGAGCCATGCTGGAAGCTCAGAGACCTGACAGATGAGGAGATAAAGGACTTTGTGAAGGCCAGTGAATTTGCACCAGAGGGAACAAAATTCACTTATCCCAAGAAACAAAGAAGGTATGAAGGCAAATGGATTTACTGCAGTCCAAATGGACAATGCCAGTTGATGACCTGGAACAAAGACGAGCATGTGAGAACAGCAGGAAGCTTGAAAGGGGTGATAAATATATGGACACCAAAATTGCTTACTTTCACGCCATCTTGTGTAAACCCAGAAGACAATGAACAAGAATCTGAAGAATCAAAGAAACTGAATATAAAAGAGGAAGCAGAAGTGGTTGATGAACCGACCAGAGGGGGGAGTGTAGGGGTAAAACGTAAGAGAATGGTGCCATGAGACAAGATGGAAGCAACCGCCCTGTTGAATGTGTGTAAATAAGCTTGAAACGCAAGATGCTAATAAGTCAATACTGCCTACAATGCTTAGTAGAAGAATAGAGCGGCAAGCGCCAACCATATATCTACCTCAATACAGCACAATGTACACGTGCGACTCCATTTTGTGAAAGCAGAAATGTACCCAGGCGGCCAAAGGCCTGACAGGCCAAGTTTCGAAACTCAGCAAAGAGGATCATGCCGGGGAAATCGAGATTGACCAGAGAAGGGGAGGTGAGCATGAGCTCACGAGACTCCAACTACAGAGCATATCAGCCCGCCCGTGAAGGTCAAGATAAGAGAGGCCCATGCAGGTGGCCAAGCGAACACGGAATTAAAAGGCTGGAAACTGAAGCAGATTCATGGTGAACCAGCATGTGACCAGACAGGCGCAAAGATGTACCACCGCCTGATGCCATCCAGAACCCGAGGATGCCATAACTTTTCCTGATAAGAGACTACCGATCCGAGGCCATACCCAGCCAACTAATTGACACATAGCCCTAAAACACTTATCTATGGAAGGGAGGGAGTGTGAATTTTGTGACACTAGGCACCTGGGTGTCTATTCTGCATGTTGCTAATTAAAATGGAGATTTATGTTTAAGGGTGTAACTTGCCCAATCACAATGGCCATGTAATCTAGGCTCCTATAGACACTGTAACCAATGAGACGTCGTACTTGTAGTGACGTCAATCACATGTGTTGTAGAGGAATGGGCATAGACGCACACCCGATAAGAGTCATCCAATCCACTCGCTTTATTTCCATATACAGATATAGCACCTATACTTAAGTTACCTTTCCCAACCAATTATATTGCGTGATATTTTTTTGTAGATTTAGACTTCAATGATAATGAATTTTGCCCATAAAAGAGGCTGTTTGACTGAAGTTCGGGGAAGACGGTGTGAGGCAGGTGTTCGTGATGCTGCTGATTTCCATTTGCTAATCTGTGTACCATTAAACAGACTTCCCTTTGCCAATTTATTGAGTCTTGGTTATTGAATCTTGCAGGAGTATGTGAATCCTGCACTCTGTCCTCGAATGGTGCAGCTATCTTGTATAACTGGTTTTCGTGAGTGAGTACTGACCAATGGGCCCATCAGTAATTTCCTCTCCTCGTCAACACTGGTTTAAAGGGAGCATTAAGTTCGATGTGATGAAGGAATCCCTTGAGACAGCCAAAGCCTTCCCTAAACACATGCTGTGTATCACCTTTTGCAAATTCTTTGCTTGAGATTTGACTTGCATCCCTTTCTTCTTCATCCGAGAATGCAGATACTTTAGCATTCTGATCTAAACCTATCTCCAGCCATCTTTGCTGTGAGCAACGGAATAGAGGGGCACTTCCCTTACCAGATACATATATCTTCCCTTCTGCAATTCAATCTTTAAAAATCAGTTCTTGTCGTGGTCGGAACCACCATGCCTTGCTGGTTTATTTCCTGGACATGTTCAGTGTCCTTGAATATTGACGTATACATTCTTTCTGGTAGAAGTGTATACTTCACGCAGGAATCTACAGCCATATATAACAACTTATTTGCTACACTGATAGGCACCATATGGTTGTCCATATCAGCGTCCTTTATCTTCATCCATAAATATGGACTCGTCAAGGTCCTCAAATAGTTCCTCAATGAAGTTTGTCATGGATGTGCTGCAACAACACTTGGCATGCTGGCCCTTTTGTTACAATTTATGCACACTACTTTGATAGCTGGGCAAATATCACTATTTGATAGATGAAACGAGCTGTCACAATGGTAATATCTTCTTTTGTCGTCATCTAATTTCTCTGCCCAGTTGTCCGTTCCTTCTTGGTAGCCATCTGCTCCCAGGCAGTTTTTCATGCTCAAGAAATGACAGATAACAACGATCCAGGTTTTTCCAATTTGGTGGAACCTCTATAAATATATGTTGCTGAGCGCAATTATGAAAAAAGGAATAGGCAGAGAAGCAATTTCCATTATATAAGTGCATGCAGTAGCTATGCTGCACAACATGAAGTGGTGTCGTCTTGTGCAGGTGTCCTGTCTTATCTGTGTGTGTGTGGGTTCAGGTTTTGATCTGTAAGTATTGTGTCTGAAAGTCTCTGCCACTTTAGGTAACTATGACTTCTTTTATCAATACTCAGGGAAGTCATTTGGGGGTTGCCAGCGGTCCCTCCTACAACCCCAGAGGTCTCCCTTGCTACACCTACAAAAAGAAAATATTCTTTATTTTTTATTTTTTCATTGAAGCTCCTGGGCTGTGGTCAGTGCCATGTGGCTCTTTGTTTCTGGAGTGGTTGGCGTTCTTGTTCAGGCCTCTTTACAGGGGGTTCTACACGTGTAACACTTTCACCAGTGTCCCTAAAAAAAGAAAGAATAGGAATAACAAATAATGGGCCTCATTCCGAGTACGGCGCTAACCAATGGCGCTATTAACGCCTTGGTTGACGCCGTACCCGGACCGGCAGCGCCTTGGTGGATTGCGGAATTACCGCCCCATTCCAAGGTTGGCGGGGCGGTAATTCCACATTCACCAAGGCTCTTCCCCATTCCCAAATGAGCCCCCATAGGGCTCAATGGGAATGGGGAAGATGCAAATAACGGTGACCGTTCATTACGGTCACCGTTATTGGCTTGGAGGCACCTTTGCGCCCTCGACTTTAACACCTGCTCAAAGCAGGCGTTAAAGGCGAGGGCGCAGAGGGAACTCGGAGTATGGCGGTAAGGGAATACCGCCACCGGTCTCGTTACCGGTGGCCACTATCCCTTACCGCCATACTCGGAATGAGGCCCAATGTGTCTTTCTGGAATTCTATAAAATGATTGCTAGACTCATTAAAGGTTTATTTCAGGCCCACTTCAGGGGGTGAGTTCTTAAACACCTGAAATTCACAATGCATCCAAAAACGTTCAAAAAGCATTTAGAGTAGAATAAGCATCCATTTCAGATTATGTATTTTGCTTTTCGCAAGTTTCAGTTATGGCATGTTACCATCATCACAAGACCTTCCATCTCGGTGTCCTCGGTCACTTGACATGCCTAAACGCTGTGAACAGTTTAGAAATGTTTGACCAAAGCACATAAAGTGGCCCTTGATTTCATTGTGCCACAACTAATGCTTTGTTGTGGCATGCTGTTCAGCATGTTTGTTTACATGTATAAGGTAACGAGTGCCCAGAGTAGAGAAGGGGATGCCGCGTGAGTGTGCTGCTTTCCCTGCACTTCTCTAAATTACTTAATACACAGTTATGAACCCTCCCAGTGGTATGTATTTTGCCTACCTTTGAAGCCTGAAAAGTAGATCCACGCAGGCTTGACATGTGGCCAACGTTGCACCAGACCAGCCGATGAACTGGCCTGCTGTTAAATCTGTTACCATAGTAATGGTATCCACTACGGTTCGATGTGTTAATATCCCCGCAAAAATATTGTGATACAAAAATATCGCCATATTTTTGCAGCAATATTGACCCATGGACCCTGCGGGAGACACCCCTGCAACCCACGCATTATTTTAAAATGTGCGGGGTAGGGCTCCCACAAAATATCCTCCCCAAAAATATCGCAAGACAAACAGTCATGTGTATGGCAATATTTTTGGTGGGGATATTTTGTAGGGATACCATCCACTACAGAGTGTAATTTGCTTTCTGACTTTGACAACATTCAGACATGTTATTGCTCATGTAATTGCTCATTTTACTATAGCCAGTAAGACAGATATAGCTGGTAAGATAGCTCAGTGGGTTCAGCACTAGCTGCTGTGAATTTGTGTGTGATCTGCAGGTTGTAGATTCGAATTCCGGTAAGGCCAACTCAGCCTTTTATTCATCTGAGGTTAATAAATGAGTACCAACACAGGTTAGGTGATATTGTATGTATATTTATTCGATATAAAGCACTTAAACGTAAGTGCTATGTAATAACACATAATTATTATTTGGCCTTGGACATCTGCTTGCATTCACAGCAATTTGGTAATATGGGCCTATACACACTGATATTAACGATACATATGGTGATCCATTCTTGTTTGAAATGTCCATCACATTACAGTGATATTGTAACCATATTTTTCGTAGTGTACTTAGGAACAATGCTATGTGATGCCACTTCCTGTATTGTCAAGGGATGAAAGGCTGTGTTCCTTCGCTTCCCGTGATTTCACTTCGAGCTGGAGTCAAATGACATTACTTCCTGTGATGTCATCAGAGGTCAAGGGCCGGGTGATTTCACTTCCGCTACCCCTGGCATTTTGGTGAAATGATGTCCCTGGATGTACTGTTGTATTCCAAAGCCCCATTAGGCTGTTGTATCTGTACTTAGTTTATCAATGTAATGTCGATGCCATGTTAAAGACACATTTGTGAAGCTGATTACTTGTTATATTGTGAATATTAAAATAGAAGTTTGACCACAATCATGCTGTTTACTATGGACCCCTTCTATGATTGCCATTGTTTATTGTATGCTGTAAATATGTGTTAAGATATTACTGTGAATTTTACCACAATGACATTTTTTAGGTAAAAATTAATTTTAACTGATATCTTCAATATAACTCTGTTCTGGCCAAAACATTTAAGTGAGATATTTCTACCTGTTTCCTTTGACATGGCTTATAGGCGAAGTCAAAGAGCTTAGGCCCACACAATCAATTTTTCAATGTTGTGTGACATGTTCTGAGAATTAGGCGAGAGGAAACCTGACACAAAGCTGGCAACGGTGGTCCAGCACTGGGGTGAAATATCACCGAATGGAGGTTGGTAATGAGGCACTGGTTTTGTGAAAGGTAGAAGTGAATTGTTGCTGCTAATGGGGCACGATCGCCGAGTCACTATGGGGTAGGATTGGGGACTGCAGATATGGAACTGACACTGAGGGTGAGTGGTGCAGGAACGCTGGTGTTGTGGGGCAGGTGATGTGCAAGTTATGGATGTGCTGGGGATAAGCACTTTAACTCGGCAGGAGTTTGGAAACTCAGCAGGGCCTTTTATGGAGTAAAGGAATATAGCATATGGGCAACGGACTGGTTTTGGAAGCAAGACCACGCAGAGCAACAGAGGTTTGAATCCCGGATCCTGTTCATGGCCATGTTCATCCCTATAGCCACTCTCACCCACCGCCTGCCTCTCGCTGCCCAACACATATCCTCCTGGGATCTCTTTGAGCTAGCTATAACAATTATTGCTATTTCTAAGCAGACTGCTGATGAGAGTTGATGGTTAAATGTAAGCTGTAAATGTGCTACTGGAGTAATACACACGTCTTAGCTAAGTGTGCCTTTTGCCACTTGATTTTTATCTGTTGTACACAATGAAGACCTGTTAAAACAATCATTAACAAAGCCAGCGTTTTTGGCTGGTGTGCAGATATTAGACAGCCATTCGCCAGGCACTGCTACCATTTGCCCAGGTAATCACACACTGTTCCCCCTGGTGCCATTATGTTACTAGGCATTACCTCTATGGCAGTACCTGACAAATGCCTATCCCCTGCCTACACAAAATCCCAAACTACCAATGCTTTTATTTACTTTTAATTTTTTGTATGTATATTTTGCGAAGAACAGGAACGTCAATTTAGATCAGAAATGACTTGCAATAATACATTTACAGATGGTGGAGGCATTACCTAAGGGGACAAGTGCTTCAAACCAAAGAGTAGTACTAATTAAATATTCATAGTTACATTATTAAGCATCACTAGAGGCAGTGGCAGGGTCCTGGTGTCTATCACACTTACAGGCAGAGTCCTGGGCATTGCAGGCACAAGATGCTACACATTGTAGGCAGGACCCTCAGATAGTGCATAAGGTCCTCTGGCAAAGCAGGATATGGCCTGATATTTTTTGGGAATCCTGGGAATTGTAGTTTTGTATTTTCTATGTTAAATGTTTTAGAAAAATATAACTGAGTGGCTTTCTTACACGTGGAATGGGGAATCTTACGAGTTATGTTCAGTATGTTTTAGTATTCCTGCGTAAATATGTAATTTCACTGTTGGTTACCTCTTGTGGGCACACTGGAGGTCGAGACCAGTGAGCAGACATGTTTCCCTTCCATTCTGCATCTTTCTGGTATAACGCAGGCAGGATTTCCTGACTTCTTCAGCATGGACGCCAGTCTCTTTTCTAGAATGACTAGCGTAGAGCTCAGAGTTACCACATAGCCATGTGAGCTGCCGGTGAAGAATAGTGTCTCTCACTGGCGCCACGGGTGGAAGTAGATTTATTGAAGGTATTTACAGGCAATTTAAGTGGTAAATTGAGATTTAACCTAGCAAACAGCCCTCCCTTCATTGGCCCAATCCCTCACATGGCAGTCACTGAACTGCTGTTATAGTGGCCGCAGGATGAGGCCACTAATGCTAGATGTATGTATATGTGTGGGTGACACAAGGGTTGTACTTTCACTGTTACTCCGGTCTGACAGGAAGTGACGATGATGGAGGCTGGCAGTGTGGAGCCAGGGTGGAAGTAGGAAAGTTATGGGGATGCTAATTTCTATAGAGGCCTTGAAAGGATTCCGTCTATTTCAGCTACAAACCCGTATCACCCTGAAATGAAAGAATTACACCAAGCCTACCAGAAAAACAGGAGGCAACATGCCCTCTTTGAACTCTCGGCAGCCGGCCGCACCTGACTAGATTTAAGCCACCAATCCAGGCCGCCAATATAGCTTGGCAATAAAACGATTATAACAAATCATGAAAAACATTACAATAACTGAAATCATCCTCGGAGCCAGGTGCACAATGTTATTGTTGATTGATTCCAACCGAATTGGGCCTGTCGATGATGCTGCCAAGAGCATGAGAGTGCAGCCTGCTGTACTGTTGAGGGTCTTTGGGGCCGCTGGATCAATAAGAGTGTACGCGCCATTGAAGCCCAGCTGAAAGCCTCTGGCTGCGTGCGACGCAGGCTGGTGCAGTCAACAGCACTCCCCACCGCGCTGCCCCTAGTGCCCACCCCCTGCCAGGGGAGGACTGGCAACCTTCGGCCTGGGGGGGCAAGTGCAATTTTTTGGCCAAAGCCCACAATGCAATTGCCCCAATGTCCAGAACAAATAAACTAAATTCCAACTTCTTCCCCTACCCATACAGTCTCAAACATGTATATTGGACATTACTTTTCTCTTATGAAACACATCTTTCAGCTGTTTGTGGTTTCTTAGAGAACCGGGCCACAGGGATCCTCCACCACATATCAGACGTAGTAACATTTTCTGACGAGGATAATCCAATTTTGAGAAATTGCAACGCTGTTATTTGGGCCCAGGCTTTCTCGTGTCCCGGTTTGCAATTTGGACAGCAGGATACATCTACTCCCATCCCACCTTTAGTATGAGACCAATGTAAAGAGGCGGGGCAGCTAGGGAATTCACTGGTAGGGCCAAGGCGGAAAGGCTGGCTTTGCATTAAGCTCCAAACAGGAGCTGGCACAGTAATTAGACTCATACCTGGCTTCCTGCATACACACAACACAAAATCCATACCTGGTACTCTTTCTACCCACCCCCACAGCATAAGACCCTCACTTGGCATCAAGACTCCCGGACAATAACTTTCATATACATGGTTAATATAATAATTGTTTGAGCAGTAACACCATTGATTATAAACCCATATGGCTGAGACATTCCCTACAGGCAGTTAAGGAAAATAAAGCACATTAATCAACAGTGATTTGTTCAGGATCACTTAATGTGTTGTAAAGGAGGTCCCAGACATGACCTGCACCCCTGCCCCTCATTTCGAGCAACCAGGATGGTACTCACCAAGGCACGTGACGTATGAGGAGCAAATGAACCAACGGAGAGTTACACTAGTACTCTGCCCAGTATACATTAGAAGATCTGTACCTGTTGAAGCGCCCATAACCAGACAACCCTGGGCAGCACGGTACCCTACCAGACAGCCATACCTGCCGCCAATACGAAATGAGGAGTGCCTACATACGGTCCACGAAGAGACCCCAAGAGCCCTAATGGAAGGCCAGTGGAAATGACACAAGGGCCTGAACGGACTCGTGAATGAACAAAAAGTCACTATCGACTACAACACGCCAACGTAAGTAAATACTAAATAAATATAAAGGACACAGAGAAGAGACAATGTTAAAATGTGAGGAAACAGAGCTACAAGACAAGATGGAAGGAACCGACCTGTTAACCGTGTGTAAATAGGCTTGGAACGCAAGATGCTAAGAAATCGATACTACTTGCAATGCTTAGTAGAATATTAGAAGTGGCATGCGCCAACCGTATAGCTACCTCAAGAGGTGTCATGATCTCTGCTTCCAAAAGGTCAGGGTTTTCCCAACTCCCTTGGAAGCAGATCCATAACCCAGGTTCCGAGTGCCAACCAGTCCCAATTGGGACCTTTTGGACCCAGTCCTGGCGCCAGTGGCACCAGGCTCATAAATATGCCCAGTCCCAGCGCTTGAAGCGCCGGGCTCATAATGCTTGGGTGGACTTACCTGCAGCAGACCATGCTGCTTACTTGCCTGCCAGTTGAGCCTCTGATCCTCTTCTGTTTGGAACTACTTTTCCTGTTGGGTGGGGCAGGAGCCACTCCCTAGATTCAGAACACTGGAACTCTTCTGGAAAGCAGGAACTCTTTTCTTACCTAGGCGTGGCTGTGGAAGGAGACACCTAAGCACTACAGGAGGCTATTTAAACCACACCCGATGGATGAATCTTGCTTTGCGTTATTCTGCATCCTCTGCAGCAGAACGCTCATCGTGTCTTCTGCATCTGATCCTGGGCCTAAGGAAAAAGGCTAACCATCCTGAATCCAGTCTTCAGCAACACCTATAAAGACAAGAAAGAACAGGTTAGCATTACGGTCTTCAGTGACAGCTCTTCACTTACCTGGTCCATCGGCTGTCACCAACGCCTCGCGCTGCATTCCGGCATCTGAAAGACAAAGGCTTACCTACTCTTCGTGCGCTCCGGAGGTCTTCACACTGCATTCCGGCATCTGAAAGACAAAAGCTTACCAACTCTTCGCACGCTCCAGAGGCCTTCGGCGCTGCATCCCGCATCCGAAAGACAAAACAAGGTGCGTTTAAAGACATTGGGGAACTTTAATACTCACGTGCCATTACTCCTTTCCACATCTAACCCAGTGGGTATTCCGGCACCCTGCAGCCGCTCCGAACTTGTACCTGCAAAATAAAAAGACAGTTAAAGCGCTTCGTGAAGCAGGCAACAAGCGCTTACTTACGTGCTTCCAGGCGCTTCTATTCATCACACGGGCTCCATCTTCAACTCACTTCAGCCCGTCATCGGCCATCGCCGGAACCCTGCAAAACAAGAAACATCATTACTAAAGATTTTAAAGACATTGGAATTACTCGAAACTTACAGTTCGTGCAGTAAACGACGGACAGAAGTCCTCTGAAGTCAAGAGGCCTGCTCCCCTTATCCAGTGAAGAAACTGGTTACAGCACCCTGCCCCGAGGCAGATGCAGAGCACGGCGTTCAC
This sequence comes from Ambystoma mexicanum, assembly GCF_040938575.1. Taxonomy (NCBI): domain Eukaryota; kingdom Metazoa; phylum Chordata; class Amphibia; order Caudata; family Ambystomatidae; genus Ambystoma; species Ambystoma mexicanum. The sequence goes on along the minus strand of NC_090921.1, from coordinate 1,212,317,837 downwards.
TTACCTAAGGTGAGAGCGTTAACCTTTGGGGTTCTACAGGAGAAGAGAAAGGGAAGAAGAGAGAGACATTCAATAACCCAGTTCCTTAATCCCATATTTTCTATCTGCAGACATCTTACCCTTCAAGTCAGACATACAGTGCACAGAGGTCCAGCCCAAAGAGCCAGCCGTGTGTTACACATCACCTTTGAAGATACGGTATACGCCCAGTCAAGACCGGCGCCTCTACGGGAATCAGGTGAGCGTTACAGAACGCAAAGCCTACCACAAAACTCCCGTCCAGGCGCTATGGAAACCTCAGATACCGACCAGCTAGCCCAGTTACTTGGGGAACTAAGGGCAGAAGTGCATGCAGCCCGTCAGGAAACGAACGCTCTAAGAAGGGAACTGATTATTTCCAAGGAGCGAACAGATGATCTCGCTAGACAATTGCTACAGTCACAAGCCGGACAGACCCCGTTACCCGCATCTGGGGGAAATCTTCCTTCTACATCCTCTATGAATCCAGTGCAGATCAACCTACCTGGGAATGTACCTCTGGCTCCGCCCGAATGATTTTCTGGTGACCCAAAGAGGTTTGCAGTATTTATCAATCAGTGCCGGTTGCATTTCTTATGCCGGCCAGCAGCCTTTCCAACTGATCAAGCTAAAGTAGCTTTCGTGCTTTCGTACCTTAGTGGCAATGCGGCAGACTGGTCGATCCCTCTAGTAAATCAAGATGATCCGGTCCTCCATGATTTTCAAGCTTTTCAGCTCAGTATGGAAAAACTGTTCGCAAGACATTCACAGGGGCAGGCCTTGGACAATGAGCTTCTTTCGTTGCGACAAGGTAATCAAGACCTTTTGGCTTATATTGCGTCTTTCAACAGACTGATAGTGGAAACTCAATGGCCTGAGGACAAAAGGATTACGCTGTTTTATAGAGGTCTACGTGGAGAATTCAAAGATGTGTTAGCCCAAGTAGTGAATCCCCCACAAGATTGTTCGGACTATATAGACTTAGTCGTTCAAATAGATCACAGACTGCCGAACAGGAAGGCCGATCGTTCCAAGTTTGATGCTCGAGTATTTTCCAAACCGCCAACTCCTTCCAAAGGAGTAGACTCCGGGGAACCCACGCAAATAGGGGGTCTGAAAGGTCCTCTAACACAAAAGGAGCGGGAAAGGAGAAAACAGTTGCAATTATGCCTCTATTGCGGAAACTCAGGGCACTTTCTTCGAGACTGTCCGGTGAAACCTGCCAAGAAGGCAGTAGGAGCTGCAGTTACCAAAGTTACAAACTCTGAGCAGGGAAACGACCTCGCCCGACAAGAATAGAGGTCCTCTTGCCGAGCGTGAAAACCAGTTCCGTGACCTCGCATTTCGTGATACCTATGGTCCTCATTAGCCCTGATAATCCGGATCGATTACATGCAATTGAAGCTTACGTCGACAGCGGTGCCATCGGCAATTATGTGGATCATGAAATGGTTTTGAGGATGAATCTAACTCTTTGTCCCAAGGCTGTAAAGGACGTCATTACTACGGTGGATGGTACAGAGATAGCCTCCGGGCCAGTAACGCATACCACTCAAGAGGTGACGCTACTAAGTCAAGATGGACACCATGAGAAGATCGTGTTCGATGTGATCAAGGCCCCTCAGTTTCAGATTATTCTAGGAATACCTTGGTTAGAGAAACACAATCCTCTGATCGATTGGCGAGCAAGAACGGTCCAGTTTCCAGAATGTGTCTCTACTTGTCACCCGCCACCTGGTGTTGCACTGGCAGCAATTTCTTCAGAGACTCCCCAGTTACCTCCCGAATACCTAGAATACCAAGATGTTTTCCGGAAGGATCAGGCTAACTCTCTACCTCCTCATAGGTCTTATGACTGCCAGATAGACCTGATACCTGGATCTACTCCTCCTTGTAGTAGAATTTATGCCCTCACCGAGCCTGAGAACCTTCACCTTCGACAATACCTGGATCAATACCTGGCAAATGGGTTTATTCGTCCTTCCAAGTCCCCTGCTTCTTCAGCTTTGTTCTTCGTTCCAAAAAAGGAAGGAGACCTTAGAACTTGTATAGATTATCGCTCCCTGAACCAGATCACCGTTAAGAATAGATATCCGTTACCTTTGATCCCTGAACTCCTGGACCAAGTCAGAAAAGCATGCATATATACAAAGCTGGATTTTAGAGGAGCTTACCACTTGGTACGAGTAAAAGAGGGCGATGAATGGAAGACGGCCTTCCTCACCAAGTATGGGCTATTTGAATATCAGGTCATGCCCTTCGGACTTTGCAATGCCCCGGCCGCCTTTCAATATTTTATGAACGATGTCCTCAGAGAGCTCATAGATGTGTGTGTTGTTGTTTACATTGACGACATCCTCGTTTATTCTTCATCGGAATCTGAACATCGGAAACACGTGAAAATGGTCCTCGAAAGATTGCATCAACACAAACTTTTCGCTAAGTTGGAAAAATGTGTTTTCAACGTGACTGAAGTTGAATTCTTGGGATTCATATTATCACCTGGCGGAGTGCGTATGGATTCAAAGAAGGTCGATGCAGTTTTCAAATGGCCATCACCATCCTCCGTAAAAGGTGTGCAAAGCATGTTAGGCTTCGCTAACTTTTACCGCAGGTTTATCCCCGAATTCTCTCGAATAGTCCAGCCCATCACTGCCTTGTTAAAGAAAAACAAACGTTTTGAATGGTCTACCGAGGCGGAACAAGCTTTCCAGGATTTGAAGACTAAATTTATCTCTGCACCAATCTTAAAGCACCCTTGCCCCGAACTCCCCTACATCGTGGAAACTGATGCTTCAAGCCTTGCCATGGGGGCAGTTCTATCACAAAAGGACCCGGTAACCAATCAGTTGCATCCCGTGGCATTTTGGTCCCGCAAATTCTCGCCTCCTGAAATCAATTACACGATTACTGACAAGGAACTTCTGGCTATCAAGTCTGCCTTTAAGGCTTGGCGGCATTATCTGCTGGGGGCCCGACACACCGTTACTGTGATTACGGATCACCGAAACCTGCAATATTTGAAAACCGCAAAAGCCCAATCCTCTAGACAACTCTGTTGGGCATTATTCTTTGCCGAGTTTGACTTCATAATTACCTATCGACCTGGTACAAAGAACGGTAAAGCTGATGCCCTTTCTCGGATGGGAGTGGAAGAACACTTGATCAACCCTAAACCTGTACCAATCATTCCCGAACAAAGAATTCTGGGTGTAATCGCCACAGAATCCATAGAGGAAGTTAAGGATAAAGCCAGGCAACTTGTAACTCCAGCAGACATACAGAATTGGCATCTGCAGGGAAAGGACTTTGCAGTAAAGGACAACTTATTGTATTTCCAAGAACGATTATACCTACCCAGCACAGATTTACAGAAAAAAGTAATCTCTTGTTATCACGATTCTTTAATGGAAGGACATCCCGGTATGGCCAAGACCTCAGAAAAGATCAAGCGCTACTTCTGGTGGCCGTCTTGGAAAAAAGATATCAGAGACTTTATAATGTCCTGTGGAGTATGCGCCCAAAACAAGAGTCAAAAGGAAAGACCAGCAGGCCTCTTACGCCCTATTGACATCCCACCTCGCCCTTCGCATACGCTTTCTATGGACTTCATCACCGATCTACCTCCATGCTCCGGATACAATACGATTCTAGTAATCGTGGACTTATTCTCCAAGATGGCGCATTTCATTCCGCTCAAAGGCTTGCCAACAGCAGCAACTCTGGCCCGAGAATTTCTCGAAAACATCGTCCGACTGCACGGTTTTCCTTCGGTTCTAATTTCGGATCGAGGTAGTCAATGTATTTCTCATTTTTGGCGAAGTTGCTGTCGGTCGGCTCAAATTGATGTGAGACTATCGACCAGTCACCACCCTCAGACCGACGGACAAACCGAGAGGACCAATCAAACTCTGGAACAGTATTTACGCTGCATGCTGCAACAAACTGAAAAAACTTGGAAAGACATCCTTTAGATAGCCGAATATGCCTACAATAACTCTGTCCATTCGGGAACTGGGAAAACCCCGTTTTTTCTTTTGCACGGCAGTCACCCTCGAACCTCGGAGTTGGATCCCCTCCAAGATCTTGAAACACCAGCAGTAGACTACCTGCATTCTACAATCACCCAAGCATTTAAGGAAGCTGTTTCTCACCTTCAAAGGGCTAAAGAACAATACAAGAAAGGAGCAGATCAACATCGGAAGGAAGCCCCTCAATATCAAGTAGGGGATCAAGTCTGGTTATCCACCAAATATCTACCTCTAAAAGGGCCACGCACATTCAACCCAAGATACCTTGGTCCCTATTCCATCACTACCATAGTAAACCCAGTAGCGGTCAAGTTGGACTTGCCCCCGCACATGAAGATACATCCGGTTTTCCACGTCTCTCTATTAAAACCCGTGCAACCTCAAACCCGACTAACTAAATCTCCAAAACCTATCCTAGTTGATGGAGAACTCGAGTTTGAAGTCAAAAGCATTCTGGACTCCAAGATCTCCAAATCTAAACTATTTTACCTGATTGACTGGAAAGGCTACGGCCCCCAAGAGAGATCCTGGGAACCTGCTGAATATGTCCACGCTCCTCGCCTAATCAAAAGATTTCACCGAACATTTCCTGACAAGCCAAAACCCCCGGAGAAGCCCGGTTTGGGAGGGGCCTTGAGGGGGGGTACTGTCATGATCTCTGCTTCCAAAAGGTCAGGGTTTTCCGAACTCCCTTGGAAGCAGATCCATAACCCAGGTTCCGAGTGCCAACCAGTCCCAATTGGGACCTTTTGGACCCAGTCCTGGTGCCAGTGGCACCAGGCTCATAAATATGCCCAGTCCCAGCGCTGGAAGCGCCGGGCTCATAATGCTTGGGTGGACTTACCTGCAGCAGACCATGCTGCTTACTTGCCTGCCAGTTGAGCCTCTGATCCTCTTCTGTTTGGAACTACTTTTCCTGTTGGGTGGGGCAGGAGCCACTCCCTAGATTCAGAACACTGGAACTCTTCTGGAAAGCAGGAACTCTTTTCTTACCTAGGCGTGGCTGTGGAAGGAGACACCTAAGCACTACAGGAGGCTATTTAAACCACACCCGATGGATGAATCTTGCTTTGCGTTATTTTGCATCCTCTGCAGCAGAACGCTCATCGTGTCTTCTGCATCTGATCCTGGGCCTAAGGAAAAAGGCTTACCATCCTGAATCCAGTCTTCAGCAACACCTATAAAGACAAGAAAGAACAGGTTAGCATTACGGTCTTCAGTGACAGCTCTTCACTTACCTGGTCTATCGGCTGTCACCAACGCCTCGCGCTGCATTCCGGCATCTGAAAGACAAAGGCTTACCTACTCTTTGTGCGCTCCGGAGGTCTTCACACTGCATTCCGGCATCTGAAAGACAAAAGCTTACCAACTCTTTGCACGCTCCGGAGGCCTTCGGCGCTGCATCCCGCATCCGAAAGACAAAACAAGGTGCGTTTAAAGACATTGGGGAACTTTAATACTCACGTGCCATTACTCCTTTTCACATCTAACCCAGTGGGTATTCCGGCACCCTGCAGCCGCTCCGAACTTGTACCTGCAAAATAAAAAGACAGTTAAAGCGCTTCGTGAAGCAAGCAACAAGCGCTTACTTACGTGCTTCCAGGCGCTTCTATTCATCACACGGGCTCCATCTTCAACTCACTTCAGCCCGTCATCGGCCATCGCTGGAACCCTGCAAAACAAGAAACATCATTACTAAAGACTTTAAAGACATTGGAATTACTCGAAACTTACAGTTCGTGCAGTAAACGACGCACAGCAGTCCTCTGAAGTCAAGAGGCCTGCTCCCCTTATCCAGTGAAGAAACTGGTTACAGCACCCTGCCCCGAGGCAGATGGAGAGCACGGCGTTCACTTACCTAAGGTGAGAGCGTTAACCTTTGGGGTTCTACAGGAGAAGAGAAAGGGAAGAAGAGAGAGACATTCAATAACCCAGTTCCTTAATCCCATATTTTCTATCTGCAGACATCTTACCCTTCAAGTCAGACATACAGTGCACAGAGGTCCAGCCCAAAGAGCCAGCCGTGTGTTACACATCACCTTTGAAGATACGGTATACGCCCAGTCAAGACCGGCGCCTCTACGGGAATCAGGTGAGCGTTACAAGAGGCACGTTATACGAGTACGACTACATTTTGTAAAGCAGAAATGGGCCCAGGCTGCCAGAGGTCTGGCAGGCCAAGTTTCACAACTCAGCCAGAACAGAGAGGAAGAGCGGAATCGAAACTCAACAGAGAGCGGCTCATGCCTGGGAAATCGAGGTCACCCAGAGAAGGGAGGAGAGTGTCAACTCGCAAGAACCATAAACTTCAGAGCATACCAGCTTGCCCGTGAAGATCAAGATAAGAGAGGCCCAGGCAGGTGGTAGGGCCGAAGTAGAAATAAATACAATAAAAGCTGGAAACTGAAGCAAAATCATGGTGAACAGACACGTGACCCGCCGGGGGCGAAGAGGTACCATCGCCTGATGTCATTCAGAACCCAGGATGCCATAACTTTTCCCGATAAGAAGCTACAGTCTCGCGGCCAAACCCAGCCAACTAATTGACAGATAGCCCTAAAATACTGATTGATGGAAGGGAGGCAGGGTGAAACTTGGAACACCAGGCCCTTTGGTGTCCATTCTGCATGCTGCTAATTAAAATGTGGATTTATGTCTAGGGGTGTAACCTGCCCAATCACAATGGACCAAGTTATCTGGAGTCCTATAGATAGAAGAACCAATGAGACGTCGTACTTGTAGTGACGTCAATCATGTGTAATGTAGTGGGATGGGCATAGACACCCACCCGATAAGATGACAGATATTGCCTATAAGAAGTACTGTTCAACTGAAGTTTGTGGAAGTCGGAGCGAGACAGGGGATCGCAATGCTGCTGATTCCCATTTGTTTCTTTGTTTGATGTACTTGGCATTAAACGGACTTCCCTTTTGCCAACTTACTGAGTCTTCCTTATTGAGTCGTGCTGGAGTAAGTGAATCCTGCACCCCCTGTCCTCACATGGTGAAGCTATCTTGTCTTACAAGTTCTAGAGGGTGAGCGCTGACCTATGGGCCCGTCAGTGAATTCCTCTCCTCGTGAACAGTGTGAAGGCAGGGATTTCAGCTTTGGCTCCTGGTTCCAGTTTCCAATTCAGAGGGTATGGGAGACCTCACCATCTCCTATTTCATCTTCAATATTAAAACCAGCAAAATACTTTCTGCAAAGATTTAAAGGGGTAAACTAATGCAATTTTCAATACATCTGGCTGTCAGTGCACCAAGTCCCATGTTAGAGCAAACTGACAAAATATAAGAGGAGTCTTAATTGAAACATATTTTCATTAAGCAAGTATTCATGACATTGTGAGAACAAGAAAGCACTCAAGCCATTTCCCCATGCATTTGCATTGGCTTGCAGGTCAGGCACAGATCTCAGCAGCAATTCCAATCTACTGACCTACCTTTCTTGATTTGTACTCCATTCTCCTTACACATCACCCTCTGGTATCCTTCCTTTGCACCACATCCTCAATGCCCCTTCACCCTTTGTTGCCTTACAATTAACTTTCAGACCTCTGTTCCCCTTTTGCGCATCCCTTTACCCCTAACTCAATTACCTTCCCTTACCTTGCACACAGACCCTTTCCTTGGCCACATTGCTCAGTCTATAATTCCTTGTCACACACCCCCTTCCATTGCTCTTTTTCACATGTAGATGATAGATCACCTTCAGTTTCCATTCAGCCTCTGCCAAACATGACAAGAAGTTGTGGTTGATATTGATATTTTATTTGTATCGCGCTCGTACACAAGTGTTTCAGAGCGCGACAAGGCAGGGGAGGGGAACAAGGGAGAACAAAAACAACAATCTTATTGGGCTCAGTGACAATGAGAACGCGCAAGTGCATGGGAGAGGGAAAGGGGAAACGTGCATGGAAGGGGATAGAAGTGGAAAGAGTGGGGCAAAGGACAGCAGATACATAATAAAATAAAATAAATAATAAAAGGCAAACAAACAGTGGTAGTGCAGCCAGCAAGTGCCAAGTGCTGGGTTTAAGGCAGCAGACAGGTTATGTCTGATAAGTGCAAGAAAAGGGGGGACTGTATGGTTACAGATACAGACCCCAGTGCAAGGGTTTGCCCGGAGGCAGTGCGGGTGGATGGCAAGGTGAGCAGGTACCTTGCCCTGGAAGACAGAGGATAGGTCAGGTACATGATGCAGAGAGAGAGAAGATGAGCAGGGCAGAGGAGGGGCAAAGGCAGAAGCAAAGTGGAAGGTCTTGAGGTGCTTCCGGAACCGGAGATGGTTCTCCTCACGTTTCAGAGTGTCAGGGAGGCTGTTCCAGGGTGAGGCCCCAGCCGAATACGGAGATCTACCCCAGCTCGTTTCTTTGAATAACGACTGACCCTGAGAGAGCTAGAGGTAGAGGAGCGAAGAGCACGAGAGGGGAGGTATTTACGGAGGGATAGCTGAAGGTATTTTGGACCCAAGCCCCAGAAAGCCTTGTGGACAATGCAGAGGGTTTTGAATTTAATCCTTGAGTCCACTGGGAGCCAGCAGAGAGATTTCAGGGCTGGAGAGATATGATCCCAAGGCTTGAGGCCAAGGACAAGTCTTGCAGTCCTGTTCTGGATGAGTTGCAAAGGGCGCAGAGTAGAGGCTTGTAGATTTAGAAAGAGGTTGTTACAATAGTCAACCGAGAGAGAACCAGGGCTCAGGAGACAGTGAGCTTCTCGGGGAAGGAGAGGAAAGGCAGAGTACCTCTGAGGAGTTGCAGTAGGAAGTTTGACTTTTTAGAGATATCAGAGATGTGGGCAGTGAGGGAAAGCGTGGAGTTAAAGATGACCCCGAGGTTCGTAGCCTCGCAGAGTGAAGGGAAAGGAGGGTGAAGGTGTGCCGATGAGTAGGATCTCCATCTTGCTGGCATTCAGTCAGAGATCATTGGCTTAACATCAACCCTGAATGGCAGTTAGGCAATCAGAGATGAGAGAGGGAGGGGAGGTGGGCGAGGGAAGCATGAAAATGAGTTGAGTGTCATCAGCATGGCACTGAAAATTGGAGCAGAAAAAGGCAATGGAATGGGCGAGAGTTGCCAGGTATTGGTTGAAAAGCCAGGGTGAGAGGTTAGACCACTTGTGAACACCACAGGTAGAAAGGGAGATAGAAGAAAGGAAGGAACCAAGTTGGACCTTGGAGGGTCGATCAGAGAGGAAAGAGTTCAGCCTGGCCAGAGCCTGATCGGTGATACCCAGGTTGTCACAGAGACGGTTGAGCAGGATGGTATGATTGACCGTGTCGAAGGCAGAAGAGAGATTGTGTAGGAGGAGGACAGAGGGAATATTAGAGTCAAGATTGGAGAGAAGGTCTTCACATATGTTCAGGAGAGCAGTTTCCATGCTTCTGGCAGCTCTAAAGCCAGACTGATGGTCGTGAAGACAGCCAACAGAATCAGAATGGAGGTTAAGCTGAGAGATGGCCAGCTTTTCCAGGAGTTTGCCCAGAAATGGAGTAATAGAAATTGGGTGATAGTTAGCCGGGCAAGAAGGATCAGCTGTGGGTATCTTGAGAAGAGTATGCAAAAGAGAGTGCTTCAGAGGGGAGGGCAAGGCTCCTGAGGCAAAGGAGAGGTTTCAGAAATCAGCAAGGGCTGGGGCGAGGGTATCAATGTGGTCGTTGATGGTTTTAGAGGAACAGGGATGAACCTGTTTTGATGAGACTTTCATAGATCGGACTTGTCTACCGACCTTGTCAGGGGAGAAAAGAAGAAAATGCGAGAACAAGGGTGGGGGGTGGCTCAAGGAGGGTCAGCGTTCACATAAGGAGAGGGGACAGTAGGGCAGGAGAGGATGGACAGGATGACCTGAGTTTTTGAGATGATGTGAGGGGCAAGGGCATTGCAAAGAGCCTGTGAGGCGACAGGAAGGGTAGAGAATGCAGCAGGGTTGGCCAGCTCCTTGCAGATTTTAAAGAGTTGAGCTGTTGTTAGATGCCGCAGAGACAGAGGCTTGGATGTGGGCTCTCTTCTTGCTCTGGGAAGAGAGTCGGTATTGCCTTTGGAGCAAGCGACAGGCCATTTTATCAGAGGATGAACAAGAAGTCCTCCATTTCCTCTCAGCCGCCCTACACTTATGTTTAATTGTAGCTAGGTCAGAGTCAAACCAAGAATTGCACTTGGCTTTGGACTTCAAACGGATCCTCATGACAGGGGCCAGAGCATTAAGAGTATGAGAAATGGAAGAGTAGGCCAGAGAGAGGGCTGTGTCAGGTACACAGTGTCAGGATGTGAGTTGGCCAGAGGTGGAGGGGAGGGGAGAGGGTTGCAGCGAAAGCCTCCAGTGACACACGCTTCATTGGACGGATTTCTGAGAAGGTAGGTGGCAGTGTTGGATTAGGCTTGGCCTGAGGTGAAGAGAGGGTGAGATGAGGGTAGAGGAGGGAGTGATCGCTCCAGGAGAGAGGAGTCGTCCTAGGGATGGAGAGGGGAAGGTCAGAGAAGATCAAGACATCAAGTGTGTGCCCTGCATAGTGAGTCGGGCCAGAGGGGAGGATATAAAGGGAGAGGGAGTCGCAAGAGGTCACAGAAGAGCACAGAGGATGAACAAGAAGAGTCTAGATGGATATTGAGGTCACCAAGAAGGAGGAGTTTATTGGTTGAGGCCATGAGGGAGGAGGAGAGGTCTGCCCACTCAGAGAGAAATGAGGTGGTCTGACAAGGAGGCTGGTAGTTAGTAGCCACAGTAAGAGAATGGCTAGGAGAAAGAGAGAGCGTGCAGTCGAGGCATTCAAAAGAGGAGTAAGTCTGAGTGGGAATGATGGAGGCAGGAATCCTCTCAGGAAAGATCAGGGTGACACCCCCGTGGACCGAGATGATCTAGGTGCAGAGAGTATCTTATAGCCATCAGGGAGGAGAGTGTCAAAGTTCATGGCAGAGCTGGACGTGAACCATGTCTTGGTAAGAGCGAGGACATCAATGTCAAGTTCTTCAAGGAGGTGGCAGATGGCAGAGGAGTGTTTGACAGCAGAGCGAGTGGCAAGATGAAGAAGGTTGCCAGCCTTAAAGACCTTCCTGGGAGGGGTACAAATCAGAGGTTCGCCCTGCGGATAAGAAGGACACCGAGGTGAGACAGAGGAAGAGGAAAGAGAGAGCAAGGTAGCCAGGAGGGTAGAGGAGGTGACAGCAGGAGACTAATGGAAATTGATGAGGCGAGGGAAGCGCCTATCAAAGAGGAGGAGATTGGCCTGAGGGTCTTGTACTAAAATGGTGCCATTAAGGTAGACATTCATGATAACTTTAGGGGAGTCGAAGGAAGCCATGATAACTTCCCAGCGGGTGCCACCATTTATGGGAGAGAAGGAGACAGGACCGAGCACAGAGATCATAGGAAGAGTCCATAGATCTGGCAAAGGAACAACAAAGTGGATGTCGGTGAGGGTCTGTCTGGAGGAAGTGCTGGAGTAGGTGTCAGCGATAGGTAGACCAGAGTTTGGGGCCAGGATATCCTTTTTTAACTTCTTCCTAACAGACTTAGTAAGAAGGGAATTATAAACAATGGAGAAACAGTTGGAAAAGATAGGAAAAACAGAAAGTGCCATGAGAGTGGCAGCGAGGAAAGGAGGGAGAAGCAGGGGGGAAGGCAGCTAGGAGTGGAACAAAGAGAGCGGTGAAGTCACTGGGCCGTCAAGTTACAGAGAAGCAACAGTTACAGGCAAAGTGCACAACAGGTTTGCAAAGTACAGCAAGATTCGACTTTCAAAACCAAAAAGCAAAAAGAGCAAGATTCGACATTTAAGCTAAAAAGCAAAAACAGCAAGATTCGACTTTTAAACAGAAAAGCAAAAACAGCAAGATTTGACTTTCTAGAAATGCAAAGCAAATCAAAATGTAAACATGAGAGAGACAAGCAGAATGGAGAGTGAAAGTCAACAAGGGGTAGAAGTGAGACCAGAAGGAGGGAACTAACCCATAGTTCAAGAGGTGACAGCGTCAAGGCTGTCAGGATTTCTTAGAAAAGTGAGGTTGCAGCATCATTGAAGTTGAGGTGCAAGGGTACAGAGAAGTCCCAAGTAGTGTTCTGGGAGCAGACAGGGACCTTGGGAGTGTCCTTTGGGGAGAGGGCTGGCTGAAGCCTGCCGGTCCCCCGTTGTCCAGAAAAGGAACTTCACAGCCAATGCCAGAGTAGGATAGGAGAGGGCAGACCAGACACACTGCCTCAAACAAAGAATAGAGCAGGGCGGCCATGGTGGAAGCACTGCATTGTGATTACATGTGCAGGTGAAAAAATACACATAAGCTCAATTTCTCAGTGCAGCTGGCAGCAGGTTGGGGTCTTGCTGGTAATGGTAGATATGGGGTCTGCACTTGGACAACACTGCGAAGGACGCTGAGTGGAGTTAACTTTTATTGTGCTGCCAAAGTTGACTACATATTTCAATTTTTGGGGGCAGAGGAAATGGAGGGGTGGCGCCTTTAATGTGGTTATGGAGAGGTTGTAAGAGTGACCTATTCTAAGTATTTGTGTTTTCAAGGAAGCACAGCCCTTTTCTTTAAAACAATTATAGAGCTTTTACAAAGGGTCATGGTAAGGGGTGAAAAGGATGGTATCTCTGATGCCCACATTTAAACAGCCTTTCTAAAGTAATGCCTAAAAGGGACACAAGTGACTATTATGTGCATTACAAAATTACCAGTAATGGCATGAACAATTACTGTAGATAACCCATTCCCACTTTCACAGTGAAGGTGGAAATGGCTGGAAGAAACACTTAAAAGACAATTTTTTTATGTTACCAATGTCAGAGACTACTGAAATATTTTCACATGGTGTTCCAGAAATGCCGCCCACTCTAGCTGTAAACTCTGAATAGGGGTGCATTTCAGAAATAGCACTGGAGGAGTTGGTAATTGTTTCTAGCGGCATTTCACAAAAGAATCTGCCCAACATTGAATGCCCCACTTAGTTTTATTCTACTAATAAGTAATACCTGACTGTTACATCTTCCTGTGTGTGGTTTTCAATGGTGTCCAAAAGGCAGTACCACAAACAATCCAACAGCCATGTCTACAACCACTGTATAGTAATATCCATGGTTGTTATTCCGGGTGCCATTCAACTCTTCTTGTAATGAACTCACAGGTGACCAGGAAGTTCACCAGAACAGAGTTGAAGCAGCTTTACAAAGCCAAACCAAGAACAAACTATAATAAGGCACAGAGACGTACTTCCTTGGCCCATAGGATTCATGGTGAGTGGCTGAGGATAGCAATGGACCAAAGGTTTATGTGACACAGTACTAGTCAACATTACCACCCAGAAATCTGTCATTTCAATGCGTACTGTGCGGCTGGGCGGTATGAACATGCGTCTGTGGCGTAGGCGCTTTTCCCTCTCACTGTGGAGGCCCACATGTGGAGGCAAACCCAGGAGCACCTGCAACGTTGTCTAAATCAAGACGACTGGCTCACTCCATCTACAGAGAAGCCAAGCATGCCTTTCAGCACTCTGCTCCTTCCAGGCATGCTGGATTTTCAAGGATTTTGTCGGTTTTCATGCTTCCTCTTGAATTTTACAGCTCTGTCACAGGCAGCAACAGTCCAGCCAGCCTACGGGGGGCAATTGCCTATGCGCCCTCCTTCCTAGTCTGCCCCTGCCCACCTATACATCTGGATTGTGATGGGCAATCATAGTTTTCATGAAAGTAACAAGTTGCATTGTTCAAATGTGAACATCAGCCAAGAGTCCCTCAGCAGAACAAATGGCCCAATATTTCATGATCTGTTAAATCTGTCTTGTGCGGTTATGTTCTGCGATATCTATTTATAGTTTGTTTAGCTTTGTTGTGAAAGGGGGACAGTCTGTCAGGAAACGTTGACCCAGAGAGGAAGTGATAGCTGCAGATGCATTTAACCCGCACCGTTTGGAAGAACTCCTGGGCGCCTTTTATCATACGCGCAGTGTTCTCTGCCTGGATGTACGCCCGCATGGGGTGCCAACTGGAAGGAACAGTGTGTTCTTATTTATTTTGTTTTCGAGACATTTACAGTTTGCAAAATGGAATTGTTTGACAATAAAGGGGCACGTGAAGCCAAGTTAGAAATTGGGCTTTTCTGGAGACACAGCTGGTCTGAACTAAATTGGGAACAAAAGAGGAGTGGTTGGCTGTGGATGGGGGCGTTGGAGAGGGGGCGGCTACATGAAAGATTGTTTTCAGTATTCAGGCTGAGAATGTGTCAGCCCAGGAGCTTAGTCAGATTGTCTATTGATGAGGCTTGGTTAAGCTTCCCCTTGGGGTAAATGTCTTTCTATATGGCACTATTTTGGTCCTGTCGAGGGCATATTGTCTCACAAACCAGACCATATAAAACAATCCTCAAATCTCTTACCGCCATTTTCAACAGGTAGGTCTCATTGAAGTCATTGAAGATGAGCAATCGATCCCATGGAGGGGGTAAACTGTTTTCTGGGTTGTTGATCCCATTGAAGTCAATGGTGCGATTTTGCTTCTTGAAAGGGTGAAACTCAATGCGGAAGGACAAAACCATCCAATGAGGGTAAGCCGAGAGTAACAATGCACTGCCCCAAAAGTGTTCTGTGAAACATTTGAGGGAGAAAGAGCCAAAAGTTGTATTTCCAGCAAATCTTCAAGTGTCACATCTGGTTTTTCAACCAGCATCCCCACACCCCACCTAAATACACTCCCGTCACCCCTCCATTGCTCCCTGTGGCCTCTCTCCATCTAGATAGCACCCCAAGAAGACTGTTATTTGTTTTCTCTAGCCCGTTCAAGCTATGCCCAGGTGGGGCGCATGACTCAGGGCTTTTATTTAGTTTAGTCAATAGCATCGCCATCTCCTCATCGTGACATTTTGAGATCATCACATATATGTTACGCAGGAATATACAAAGAAATCTTATTTTCATAAGGCCTGCACAGAAGTCACATACAGTGTCGACCAATGATGGCATACGTGCAACCATTAGGAAGCCTGGTGGAATGTATTCATTTCACTGTTTTCCAGGCCAGGTGGCAACATTTCTTTTTGTTATTAAAAATAAAAGACCTGTGCAATTTTCAGGTGTGTTCCAAGGACCCACTCCTTCTAATGAAACTTTGCAGACTAGGAGCCCAATTCATGGAACTTTTAGCACGGTGCAATTTGTACTGCACTAAAGGTTCCATGAATCGGGCTATAGGCAGAAAGAAGACAGCAACGTCCAATTAGTCGTGAAATTAGTCTCTATATTAGACACATACATTTGTTTGTTTGTTTGTTGATTTATTTGTAATGCGCGCCAGACCCGAAGGTATCAGGGCGCTGGGAGAGACAAGAATATTTTCAGCTTAGGTTACAGGCTGTACATGAATAAACAAGGGATGATGTCAACAAATTATAAAACAGAGAGCTTGGTTACAAGGCTGTACAAGAATATACATGGGATACTGTCAACAAATTATTAACAGCAAAGAGAAAGTAAGACATTTAGAACAGGAAAAGGTCAGAAACATTTAGATATTATGTACATGCAGAAAAATGGTCGACTCCAGAGGCAGAATATCACGAGAAGACCTTACAGAATAAATACAGGCGGAGATCGGGGTAATCTGGTACTAGCACTTTGTACTTTTCATTTGGAAAAGAACCATGACAGTATTGCTTCTGTAAATATCTGATTGCTCCCTAACCTTTTTTCTTTTCGTATATAATTGTAAATGTAGGGGTGTTACCTATTTTGTTATGTTCAATAGAGAAGAAAAATGCTTTCATATAACCAAAAGTTTCGGGGTGTCAATGGAGGAGAGGACAGACTGAAAGATGAAGGAGCAGGAAGAGATAGAGAGTGACACAGTTCCCGAAGCACAGCATTGATAGGTGGAGATGGGTGAATCAGAAGTGGAGGGACAGGGATAAGCTTAATGAACACAGTATGTTGGCATGTATTGCCAAGTGGGGACTTTACAATAGGGCAATGCCATTAAAAGGCAGAGCAGAGGTACATGCTGCCAATTGGCAGAATGGTTGTGCTCGACTGCGGGCATTCATGAAAGAACAATTATGGTGGGTACTACAGCACGGTCAGATTAAATAATACAATCTGGCACCTCTGAGATTCTGATTTGAGATCGGGCTCGCTTACAGTTTTGGTGGGCCTTACTCAACTTTTATCCTGTTAAAGCTGAATGAAATGAGTACCATTCAGTTGTATAAAAACGAATGGGGGGTGTGGTCAAGCGCCGTGCTGGATGGCCGCTTAAATTTGCATGCCCGCTCCGGTTCCCCTTTTCATAATATTTCGCCACGAATATCGGCATTGTATTGCTTAATTTGCCTATGAAATCCTTGCTGGCTCATTGCAGTTATCGTGGATGTGTTTCCAGGACAAGGGCAGGCAAGGCCCCTGACGGCGAGGTCGTGTGATCCCTGAAGCCGACATCTCCTGTCCTCTGCTCGGCTGCATCATAACGCAGCTTGCGGTTCTTCGCTGGAAGTACACTTTCCTCACAATACAAGCTTCACTTGTATACAATAGCCTTAAAAAAAATAACATATCGAATAAGGTACTGTTTTTTTGTGTGTTTGTCCAGCAGTAGTATTTAGAGCTAGAATGTTTTATTTTTCAATATTTAAAACTCTTGGAAAAGAAGGTGAATGCATTATTTAAACAGAAGCTACAGTTTTATTTCATTCTGTACTTAACAGTAACTATTCCCAAATAACTCTTTTCATTATAACATTAAATTAATCACGTGGGAATCATCTAGTTAATTGCAATGGTCATTCGCCTTTTGGTACTGAATCAAATATTGGTGTTCCAATGAAGTAGACCACCACAATATAATTGCTTTTTCACATTGTCTCGCATTATATCCATAAAAGAGGGGCTTCATTGTTCGCATATGTGATTCAAATAATACTATATAGTATCTGATAAATGTATGACTCCTTGTGGCAAATAAAAAAAAGGAGCCAATCAACTAATATGGATAACCACTTAACATTGCAAAGAGTTCTTTAACCAAGTTGCATCAGTATCCCGTCTAAACATTCTGGGGACTTTCTTTTTGGCCTTATAATCTTCAAAGATTTCTAGCCTTTTAAGTTGTGTGAGTTAGCTAATTATGGCATCAAAAAAGGGTCAAGCCAAAGAAGTATCTGCCCCACAAGCCAATATTTTGGAAAGACAACAAAGTGACTCACCCACGCCAAAAGAGAATACTTTGGATCTACCATGCAGACCGTTCTAATGGAAATTAGAGCTCTGAAGCCCTTCATGGAGGCCACTAATGATAAATTGCAACATCTTGATGATAAATGGTCTACCTTTGAATCAAGGATGACAGAAATGGAGTGATGAGTGAATAATGAAGAGGATGTTACCAGCGGAGTTGCAACGTTGGAAACCACAGTCAAATGTCTACAAAAGCAATCTGAAAACCTGAAACATAGAAATAGAAGGAGCAACCTATGCATCGTTGACCTTCCCTAAGGGATTGAAAAAGATAATCCCTTCCTCTTTCTTAATACCATGCTCACTAAGCTCCTTGATCTTCCAGCATCGCTGCAACTAAATATCCAGAGGGCCCATCGGGTAGGCCCGATCAATTCAGTGTGCAGTAGTAATTATCCTCCTAGAACTCTTACCTTTGCTCTTCTGGATTATATCCATGTTCACCTCATAATGAATAAAATGAAGCAAATTAAGCAATTAGTTTGGGATGGCTGAAAGATGTACATATCCCAGGATGTGTCTAATGCAAGAGTTGCTATATGAGAGGAATAACTCACATTCATACCCGCTCTTAGACAACTAAATGCAAGAAATGGTCTCATCCATCCTGTCATCTTCAAAGTCACCCTTGATGGTCATACAGCCACATTTGAAAACCTAGCAGATTGTAAAAGCTTTATTCAAATCCACAACATGGAGGAAATGGATACACATGTGCCCTAATAGCATCACTGTGTTAAAGTTGAACTTAGAAGTATGCCCTTATAGCTTCATTGTATTAGAGTTGAATTAAGATGGTTTTGCCACAAATCTAGGCGGAGAGTACAGGGCAGAGGCTATCTTTCACTGTATGCAAGTAGATTAAGGGAGATTCCGGAGACAATGCTAGAATATAACAGATTAAAGGTACATACCAAGCTGTTAGTTGAAACAGGTATTCGCAGGAACTGCAGGAGCAGGCTGTAAACAAAGAGACAGAGAAAAGGCAAAGACAAGTAAGTACGCTGGGCAACTTGGATTGATCAGAAATAAGGGTGTACTGGAATATGATAAGGGGTCTCCAGGGATTAAGGAAAGCCCTTGGGATGGGTACCGGCAGATTACTCTTAACAACAGTCATACAGCAACGTCATGACTTAGGCGTGCCTAGGAAACTGTTGTACTCAGTGCAAGGGTAAAACTGAAAGACCATATACTGGGGCAGGTACGACTTCAACGGACTAGGTGAAGGCATCAGAAGTCTTCCCTTATCTGATCTGAACGGAGACCAACCCAGGGTCACACTGTAAAACGGATTCAAGTGGAGACACCACAGTGGACCAAGATGTATACAAGTAGAAAGCAGCGTTGAAAGAAATAACCAGGTACAGGACAGGATAGGATATCAGAATTTGGAACAGGCAGGAAGCAAGGCAAGGAGCACAGAGGAACAGGGCAGAAGGCAGAGGAGTGTGGCAAGGCTGCCAGGCAGGGAAGTCCAGAGGAGAAGGGCATAAGGCAGCGTAGTGCGGCAAAGTGGTCAGACGGGAGCCCAGAAGAGCAGGACAGAAGGTAACAGAGTGCGGCAGAGCCGTCAGGTGGGAGCCCAGAGGAGCAGGGCGGAAGGCAACAGAGTGCGGCAGAGCCATCAGGTGGGAGCCCAGAAGAGCTGGGCGGAAGGCAGCGAAGTGCGGCAGAGCTGTCAGGCCGGAGCAGAGAGGAGCAGGGCGGAGGGCAGCGGAGTGCGGCAGAGCCGTCAGGTGAGAGCCCAGAGGAGCAGGGCAGAAGGCTGCAGCAGACTGGAGAGGGAGCTGCAAGCATCAACAGCAACAGGAATCAAAAGACCAAAAGAGGATTTACAGGAAAGGTCAAAAACTGGTAACAGGAGCACCAGCACAAACTCCCAGAGAAAGCAGTTGACTGACAACTGCTTCTGTTCAAAGTGAGCTTATAAAGGCCCTCCCAGCCAGCAGTCCAGCAGGGTGGAGATTATTGCAGACTCTGGCAGCTGTGTTCAATTAAGCCCAGCCCTGGCTTCAGTAGCCTGCAGCAGTAGCAGCAGTGGTTTCTAATCAAGTGCTCTCCAGCTATCTGCAGCCTAGCCTGCAGTAGCTTGGAACAGGTGAATGCAATCAGGCCCTCTGCAGCTCTTAGTATCTTGCTGCAAACAAATGTATTTAATATGCCTCCTCCAGCCCTCTGCCTTTTAGACATCATACATGTCCCAAAATGCATCTGCTGGTTTAACCTAAAAGCCGGAATGGAACATGCAATTAGATTAGTCCAAAACTGCAGCGGTAAAACAAGGAAAGAAAGGCAGAGGCACATGTAGCAGTGCTGGGTGGCAGGCGAGTAGGATCGTGACAGTATGCCCCTCTCACAGGGCCGCTCCTGGTGCCCCAAAAGAAGGCATAGTCCATTGTGTCTTTCAAGCAGTAGAAAGAGTAAGGGTTGAAGCACTAAAGTCGAAATCAATGCCCAGGTAAAGGTTTTATATTCCTTCAGTGTAGTACTTCGATCAGAAAATGTAAAGGGGTGATTGTTCTTCACAACCCTACCCAATGACTCGCAAGGTACATCAGTACGTAAGGTGGGTGTGCAGGAAAACAGAATTGTAGACTGAAGCTCCTTAGAGGATACAGCAATAGAGGCTGGCACAGACACAGGAATTGCTGGTTTCAGGTTGTTCTTTGGATGCAGCGGTTGTGAATGTGACTCAGAATGCAGAGAAAATGTTTTACCTTCAGATGGTTGTGGCATAACTGCACTATCTTGGTGTTTTTCAGAAAGGGTAAGTTTATTCTTTGTCACAGAGAGCTGGTATATTGATGGCATTACTATTCCAATAGGTAGACTTTGGCATTGAGCCGTGGATACCACACTCATGTAATTGGTTACTGGCTCGAAGTATTCAAGTACTTGGGAAGGAGATACTGCTGAGTGCAAGGCTAGCGGAGGCTTGATCAAAATCCTTTCACTGACAGGGAGTGCAGGTATCTTGTTCCACTGGTTTAAATGTTCAAGCAGCATAACACTAATGTCATGATCCCAGCCCCTCATGTCCCCAGCCCTCCAAGATGTCAGGCTGGAGCCAGGCCACGATCACCTACATGGCCCTCAAGGGCCTCTCCATCCCTCCAAAGACCCACTTGGAGTCAGACTTGGCGCTTGTGGCACCAGACTCTCTCACTCCCATAGGATAACATTGGGGATTGGACTTGTAGTGCATTGATGGGGACAAGATTGATGCCCCCACATATTTCGGTTCCCAGAACTGCATGTGCAGTCTAGTCTTTTGGGTGTGGTTCAGCCCAGAGACACCTGGGATACCCAGAGACTATTTAAGCAACACCCAGGCTGAGAAACATGCTTTGCGTTTTCTGCACCTGCAGCGTGACACTCACTGTGTTCGGATCGGTCTCCAGTAGGCCTGCATCTTTCTTCTGCGCTCAGCTCCTGCAAGAACAAGAACACCGTTAGGAACAGCCTTACCTTGCGGCGCTTCTGCCCATCATTCATTGCTCCTTCTGTTCTGCGGGCATCTTCGGTGGTGTCAGTCCCATCCCGGCACGCCGCTTCCTAAAGAGAAGGGAAAAGAACAGAAAAAAGGCATTAGTAAGCATTCTGCAAATCTTCTCTTATTTTTAAATACTGTACGAGCTTCAAACGCTTACCCAAATCCCAGCCGCTCTGGGGGAACTCTGTCCCCACCGGGACACCGGGACATCCCCCGGTAGGCTTCTGGCCTCTAGGGCCTCTTTTTGAGCGGAAGGATACATGTGTTACACATCGCGTGACTCCGCCTGGGTGGTTTGCCTTGAATTGGCTGGCACCACTGACCTAGGCAGAGGCACCGTCATTATTTTTTTTCCTCAGGCAGCATCTGGGCTGGGCCCGCACCTGCGCAGGGCCCCGTGGGCTAGGCACTAGATTGGAACCGCACGTGCCCTGCAGAGGCACCGTCATTTTTTTATCTTCCCAGCAGCTGGGCTGGGCCGGGCCCGCCCCTGCGCAGGGCCTCCTGTGCTGGGCACCAGATTGGAACCGCACGTGCCCTGCCTGCAGCCCAGCCTGTGGCACAGAGTGCACACATTAGTAAACACTGCAGGCAGGCAGCTGGTCCGAGCTGCATGAGGCCCGGCAACGGCAAGCCACAAGATCGATCAATTGTCAGGTAAGAAGCGAGACTGTGGGATGTTTTTACCCATGCAGCCAAGCCCTACCATAAAACTGTGCAGTACTGGCATTGAAAACGTCATGATGGCCAGAACTCCCCAGAGAGTGCACAAGGAAAACATGAAGAATAGGCTGCCACCCATTTTTGCCTATGTTGTGAGCACAGGAGGGCACTGCCTAAAACCACCATTGGGCTACACACACAGTAGCCTGAAACCATTGGGAATGGCAATGCTGATTGCCAAAAGCAACCCAGAAATGTGGGGAATTCATTTTCTTAATGTCAAAAATGGATGTAATACTGGTGCTCACCACTATCAGAAAGCCAGCGTTTTAAAACCACCAGACTTTTGTGTAAAGCTGAACAAATGAACCCAATCCAGGCCAAGGAAAGACTTGCTAAGAGGTGGATACAATGTAAAACTATATTCTGAAATGACTTGAAGGAAGTCATTATTTAATGTATATATAAAAAATAGCGAGGGATGTCAGCAGCTTAAGTGAATTTGGGTTTAAAGCCACTAAAATCGAAATGTTTAGAATAAATGAGTGACCTGCTTGTGAGTGTCACATAGGTTGCAATTGTTTAAATGTCATAGTTTTGAACTTAGAATCAGCATTCTAGCTGCATGTGCAAAAATTGTCAGTGTGATTTGAATGTGGAAAACTGGGAACTAAAGTGACATTTAGCTGAATTCTGCCTGACAACTACCCCCGACAGGAGTTGAACTGGCTCAACAACTCTTCCCAAGCCTGGCTGCATTTCGCTGCCCCTGCCAAAAGTAGATGACACCTCTCTGATTGGATTAGGGGAGGAGCACCTGGGGACTACAGGAAACTAAAACAAAGCACTGTCCCTGCCTCAGGCAAATGTTGTATTGGGGGGGTCGTAAAATGGCTTCCTCTTGGGAGAAACTGGGAGGGGCAGTGCCTGTGAGAGCCAGCTGAGCTTGGGGGAAGTGGATAAACCAGAAATTCTACCATGTGCTTTGGAAAACCACACCCCTTTGGGGCCAGAGCATGATTTTAAAAAGATGGATAATTCACAGTTCGGACTTGTCAAAATTATATAAATAACATCATCATTTTTGTGATTTTTCTGTGCACATTTTAAGAGGTGTTAGGACCCTGTGGTATGTTCTTGGGGATAGTAGCGGAAAAAAGGGTTGTTACTCCAAATGTATGCATGTTAAAAATCTAACCCTTTATCATCTGAAAACCATATCCCTGGTGCACATCTGTGTAAAATCTGGAAAGGTTTAGAGGTCGTTATCTGGATGAAAAGGGGAGAATTCTGTCATAAATGGACACGACATCGTACAAAGACAGGGATCGGATGGTTTGGTGCTACAGAAAATATGTTATCTGGACCTATAATATTAGAAAAAGGGTACATAGATAAGTATGTATTTGGGTCAGAAATAGATTTGTGTGCAATTTGACAAGGGGAGGTTCCTCTGACCATAAAACCTACAGCATCACTCTGACACTCCATTTCTTTCCCCCAATCAAGGAAGAGAGGAGGAACTGGCCAATGATAAGTGAGAGGGGCAGGCTTAGCTAGGCCCAGGCACACACCCATTTTCAAAACACATAAAAGGAACATTGAAACCCAGGTAGCAGTATCCAGAAAGCAGTGCTGTATCCGGAACCAGAGAGAACCAGAGACCAGATCGCTGTGAAGAACTTCTAGCAGAGGTCCAGCCAATCCTGACCCGATCGGTGACGAAGCCGCATTCCTGCCTCAATTATAGTGTGAGTACCCAGCTAGAAGTGTGCCAAAACCAATCTCTTAGTTTAAAATAATCTAATCCAAACTATTTTAGCCTATTAGAACTGTCTCCTAGAATCATGTCATTCTGTCATCTTTAAAACTGAAAACTGTCATCTGTCATTCTGAGCTTTAAAATTTCAAATCCGAAAAACTACCTTTACTAAATCGGCCGTATCTCCGGAACCGTTTGGGCTAGGAGCGAGTTTTAACTGTTATCTTAAAGCTAAGATTCTAAGCTTTCCAACGAGCCTAGAACCGACTTCCTTCCTTTATAGTGCCTCCGTAATTGCGCTCGACGCACGCGACTAAATTTGACGCGATTTGACATTTTGCTCAATTTCAGCCACGTGTAAAATATTTGTTCTTGCTTTCCTTTGCTAAAATTCATTTGCAACCTGACAATCATTCATAGAGCATTGCTAAAGTGATCCTGAATTAATTTAAGTATCTCTCACTCACCCTGAACCTCCTATAGGGAATTAAAAGCATTTTTAGCATATTTCTCACTTCTTTGCATACCATATCAAAGTATATTGCCTGTGTTTAAAACTCCTACCTGTTTTCCTCTAAACTTGCTAGGGGGAACTGATTTATATTGTTTGCATTCCTGAGAACTGTATGCTCTCCTTTTCATCTCCTTACATTGCATAGGGGGGGAGTGAATTGTTCAAGAAAAAGTGATCATATTATCTTTTGGTTGAAATCATATCAAGGTTATTTCTGTGCTGCATTCGGTCTCACCTTCCTTGAACCATATAAAGCATTCTCTGCCACCTTATTCTTCTGTTCCTATTTATAAGTAACCAAGTACTGTGCTACTGTAACATTATCCATTGTTGATCACTATCATCTTCACAAGCGTGCTATCAAACATTAATTTATTATAAAGGTGTGATATATATATATATATTGTTTAATTTTCAAATAAACCTTTTAATTTGCAAAACAAACCTACTTCTTGGCTCAGTGGGGTCAGGGGGATTCTAAGAGAGGGGTGTTATATAAGGGTTGTCATCCAGAGTAACGAACTGGACATAAAAATATATCTATAAGGGTTTCCCTCAGCATCCCAGACTAGGCATTGACTTAGCTGTAGTGTTGAATTGAATCCGCTTACAAAGTGGGGGCTCGTAGCCGGGATATTCTGGATTAGATTTACCACTTGCGCAGCTTAATACAGTGTGCCAACTGACCGGATACACATATCCGGTTAGATCACCACGCTGTTTTACACTGTGAAAGCAACCCTCAAAGGAACGCTCCAAGGAAACGGTCTGTTTTGCAAAATAAAATACAAACTTCTGTAAGTCAGGAAGGAACTCAAATTCCAGAATGACGACACTGGTAGGCATCAAAATAGCCAGAGAGCACTTCTTACATAAGCTATTTGTGAAAGGTGAATGGACTGAGCAGGGCCAGGATGCGTGTTTGCAGGCAATCACACGACAGGTCACTGCAACTGGGTTAGATATCTGGAGAGATCAGGGTCCCTTACATGTGGCCCTGAGTGAACTATACATGGCTCCTAAAGCTAAAGATTAACACGACAAGATGTTTAGGATAGCGGCATATTTGTATCTATATATGGGAGCCATGCAGGACAGATGTGCTGAAGGCCAAGATCTGGCAAATAGGCAACAGATTGCGTTGGAGAAGGCCCAATCTGACCGGGTCTCTTCTGAGCAGAGGATGCACAGAAGCCAGGAGTCAGAAAATGAGAGCAGACAGTATCTCATTAAAATTAAAGAGGACATGTGTATCCTGCAACAGGAAAAGTCTGACCAGGATACCAGATTTCTGGCCTTGCAGAAGGAGTACCAAGAAGGTTTGGACTCCCTACTGCAGAGCCAGAAAAAGCTGGAGCTACAATTAGATTTCAATAGGGCATGTGCTGAGCAGGTAGTCACCCTGCAAAGCCACCTAGATAGGGAAAAGGCAGAGAGCAATAAACTGATCCTGAAAGACCTGGATACCCAGGCAGAGTTTGATCAGGAGCGCCAGAAAGCTGGTGCCCTTCAAAGTCAAAGGGACGAGCTGGCGGCACAGATGCAGACTCTTAGTCAGGAAAGGGACACCTTAGGCCAGGAAGTCTGCCATTTAAAAAGAAAAACTGAAGAAAATCACTTGGCCCTCCAGGGGCGGGGTGACCTCCAAAAAGAGCATCAGAACCTGTTAGAGCACACCAGGAGGGTGGAAGAGGCTCTGGCAAGAAAGGAGCAGGCCAGTAGGGATGGGACTCAGGAGGTAACCCTCCTGCAGCAAAGACTGGCCCAGTACTCCAGGACCAATCAGGAGCCACAGAGAGAGAATGAGGCTCTCTGCCAGCACAATGATAGGCTCCAGTAACAGGTAGCCATGTAGGAGAGACTGATAGAGTCTAGTAAGGCCTTAACTGAGGAACTGAAAACGCAGGCTCTTGCATTGCAACATGGAGCAGGGGCTGATAGAGATGAGGTTTGCTGGGAAAGGGAAATGCCTGAGCATAACCTCAGGAGCCCTAGTACCAGAGGCCTTCATCTCTCCCAGTCCCTGGACTCTGCCACCCCCATGTCCCCTGGCGCACATGAGCACAGGGCCATAGGGATGGCAGATTACTATCCAGCCAAAAGGATGGGGCTCATAGGCCAGTACAACCCACGAATGGATGGGCGGGCATCCGGGTATGGGCACCTAAGTACAGTGCAATTTAGTGGGGAACCCCAGGAGAGTAGGCCCACTAAGGGCATCCTGAAAACCTCTGCCCAGTTAGGTCAGTGGGGGGGGGTACCCATTAAATCCTGGTAGCAAGGAGGGATCTGAAGACTCCTCTGAGCGTCACAGGACACAGGAGACCAGGTCCCCACATTCTGCCAGCTATTCCCAGGCTCGCAGAATCCGGGAAAACCTGGAAGATCAGACGGGCACCTCTGGGAGCAGTGCTTCTGAATCAGAGGATGAATGGACTAGGGTTACCCGAACCAAAAAGGCCAATAAGGTGAAAAGGGCCTTGCTTAAGGACCCCTTAAAACAGATTAAGGCAATCAGGAGTGTTATCACGCCTTATCATAAGAACGCCAAGTATTCTGTTTGGGAACACTTGGAGCTCTATGAGCAAATGATGGAGACTTTCCATTTGAAGGACAACAGTAGCTGCATCCAGTACGTCAAATGGACATTCTCCCCTGAATACTCCAGCTTCTTTGTGGGGCTGGAGGACCAAAACCATTCAAGATGGTCCACATATAGGGCGGCCATCTTGAAACATTTTTCTGTACATAGAAATCCCCAAGAGGCTTACAAGGCAGCCTACAATTTGCAATGTGGGGAGGATCAGGCCCCACAAGAATTCGTGCACGAATTGAAGCGTGCCTTTGCGCAGACCACCAGAAGGGTGCGCACGGACAGCAGGGAATTCATCAACACATTTTTCCATGCTCTTCCCAAGTACATAATGACCCAGCTCGTGAGAGATTTTCACGAGAAAAGATCTTTAGACTGGGTCATTGAGCAAGCCATCCGGATCTATGAGGTGCAGAAGCTCATAGAAAATAAAAGTAATGCGCAGAAAAACCCCAAAACCAACAGCACCCCTGCTGCTGCCAAGGTGGCAGAGGTAAAGGTTGCCCCCGTTTTAGATTTGAAGATGGGGGGCCTAAAAACCTGCCTGCACCAAATAATTCACAGCCCAGAAGGCCCTCGGGCCAGTCACAGACAGGAAGTCGAGGAGGTAGTCCCACAAAAGGGGTCCCCCGCTCCCCTGACTATGTAAGTCCCAGCTACAAGGGAAACCGACAAATCCTGGGTTATGTGTGGACTCCTCCAGCCAAGGGGGGGGATCCAGCCAAGCACCTGACCCAGGGAACTTCCCTCCTAACTTCCCACAGGAGGGCAGAAATTCCCCAAACACTGGGCAGAACTTTTTTCCCAGGTATCCACAAGGTTTCCAGCCCCAAAATCATCCATCCTTCTTTCCCCAATTCCCTGAGCCCAGACAACTTAATCCGGGAGAGGAGAGGCCAAGGGTGGAGGGGTACCCAAATCTTCCCAACCCGGGGTATTACCAGAGAAGGGATAGCTACCCTTCCCGGGAACAGCCCAGGGGAGAAAACAGAACCCCGTATCAACCTGAGCGGGTTTCCCAACTTGAGCGCCAGGTCCAAAATATGGCACGGGATCTGGGTCACATACTGAGGGCTCAACAGAACCCTCAGATGAGCATGCCACTGCAGAATGCCCCAAACTCTGGACCTGATGCTCCAGAACAATGACGGGGGCAGCACCCCGATAACCCACCGGTTCCCAGGGATGAGGCACAAGGGGAAGAGGGGTGTAAAGCCAGGGAGGAAGCTTCCTTCCCAACTTGTAAACAGCCCCTGGAAAACCAGGAACCGGAAACAAAATCTCCTACCCCTGAAAGTCTGCCACCCAAGGAGCAGAGAGGAGGTAGGAGAAACAAAGGATCAAACAGACCCACTTTGTGGAGGAGGTACAGGTCTTCCAATTTGAGGGAGAGGGATCCTCAGAAGATCCTGGGAAAGGGATCTTCTCCTTCAGAGATGGGGGAACTCCTCCCAAGGAAAAATGAGTCCCAAGAGATTCCAATCCAGACTGGGTAGATGTGGGGATTGAGCTGTCGCCGCCCATCATCCTATCCCAGAACCAACAAAACTAAAAACCCCTGGTTCAAACCCATCCTGGTGACTGCCTCCCAAAAGGCAGGGGCGGCCCAGAACTGGAACCAGGGGAACCTAAAACCGAACCAACAGACTGGGTAGATGTGGGGATTGAGCTGTCGCCGCCCATCATTCTATCCCAGAACCAACAACACCAAAATCCCATGGGTCAAACCCAGCCTGATGACTGCCTCCAAAAAGGGGGGGGGCGGCCCAGAACCCGAAACCATTTCCAGTTGCCAACTTTTTCTTTCAGATTCCCCAGGCTCTCCACAGAATTCTGCCCAAATCTCTTCGCTAGCAATGTCCAAAACCAGAAAATTAGCCCACCAGTTGTCCAAAAATGTGCATTATCTGTGCCCCCTTGAGGAGAAGGAGAGAAGATACTATGCCCCGGTACAAGTACAGGGGCAGGGTACAATTTTGGCACTGGTGGACACTGGATCCCAAGCTACCCTTCTGTCCAAAAGGGCCTTTGATGAACTAAATGCAGGAATGGGGAGAATTACCGTATTCCTCTCACCTCTCTTCCTGGACAACTGCAGAACCTTGATGGGAAGGAAATTCCCGTCGAGGGGACTGCAGAGTTGGACATTAAAATTGGGCGACACAAGATGAAACTCCCGGTCATAGTAGTGACTCCAGAGGACACCCCTTGTTTACTAGGGAACGACCTCCTGCGAAGGTTGTCACCCCCAATAGATTGTGTAAACAAGGTCCTCTGGACCCAGACTAGCCGACCAATAAAATTAAAACAGAGTGTCAACCATGTTAGTTTAAATGGCACCTGCCACATGGTTGAACAAAAATCTGACCAAGTACAATTTCACTTCCAGAACAACCAAATTCCAGACGTGACAGTAATAGCAGTAGGACAACAGACTGGTGATGGGGGGTCCTCTCTATTTCTGAAAATCAACCTTCCTTCCAGTTTAAGGTGGTATTCCACACTGGAAGGAAACACTCTGAAATTCTTTACCAATCCACAATCAGACACTCCCACTCCTATAGTCCATAAAGATGTGAAATCAGCTCAGAGCCTGGCTGATATTCAGCAAATTGGAGAGCAGTTGTTCATCCCTGTTCAGTTAAATGATGGGAAGGACTCTGTTCTCGCCCAAGTGTGTGTGAACAACGGTAAGAGCTTCATCAGCAAAGCCATGTTCCGCCAACTCCCAAAAGATCCAGCCATTCCTACATTCAAACTGATAGACAAATGGGAAATGGATCTGGAAACACCCAATTCGAAACATCTCCTGCCAAGCAGGTGTATGCTCAAAATCTCTATTGGCAACAAGAGCATAGTCCATAATTGTTGGGTCGTGCGAGACGTCACTGCCGCCTTTTACTTAGGCAGTGACATTCTCAATCGCTTCACCATTAGTTTGGACCTAATAAGCTTGGTCCCGATTAGCGGATAATCCCATGGGCTTTGATGATTCAGAAAAAGCATTTAGGTCAGCTCAATTGCTACCTTATGCAGTTGAAATTCAGATTAAAGAGGAATTCACCATCCCAGAAAGGACCCGACAATACTCCCTGGAAGTGAAAGTTAAAATAGGACAAAAATTGAAAAACCCTGATGCTTATATTCATCTAAATGCTTCTCTCCAACAACAAGGGTTAGGGGTAAACCCAACACCATTTGTCAACATAGAACATGACACCATTCCAAAAGAGGTGGAAAACAGCGACTTACAGAGTATTACTCTAGCCGCATGCACCATCATTGGAATGGCAGTTGATGACCGACATTTCTCCATTGATTTAGTAAATGAACTGTTAGGACAAATCCCCAAGGACTGTTTTGACAGTGACAGTGATGACAATACAACACCAGACAGGATTTTCACCCGGCATGGGGAGAACTTCCTGGTGTACACTTCTTGCCCTTATGGTAAGGAAGATGTGACTTGTGACTTCAGGAGGGATGAGGTGATTTTCCAGGTCCATGAGGGCTGCCTTTCCCACCTGAAGCCTCCAGTCCAAATCAGCACTCTGACCAGGGACTTCTCCACCCAGCTGGAGGAGGCCGCTGAGATAGCCAAACCAGAAGTCTTTCCAGGCTTCAGGCAGATGGTGGAAGAGAGAGTCAACCTAGCTGATGCCTGTGTGACTCTGGAACAGAAGCAAAAGTTGAAACAAGTTTTCTTGGATTTCCAAGATCTCTTTGCGGTAGACTCCTATGAATGTGGTCGCACCGACATCCACACAACAACAATTCCCACGGACCCTGGAATGACTCCAGTGTTTGTGAAGCAATATCGTTTGCCTCTCGCATCCATGGAGTCACTTACTGAAATAATTAAGATCCTTGAGTCCCGGGGAATAAGCCGTCCAGTCCACAGCACTTTCAATAATCCGGTGCTGGGAATATTGAAGCCAAACCGCCAGTGGAGACTCTGCGCCGACCTTAGGGAGCTCAACAAACGGGTCCATACTTCCCGATGGCCTCTGCCCTACATTGAGCAAGGGCTGGCCCAGATTCAGGGGTCACAGGTATTCACAGCAATAGACCTGACCAATGGATACTGGACTGTGCCTGTCAGTAGGGAGGACCAATACAAACTGGCTTTTACCTTTGGGGGCCAGCAGTACACATGGACCCGGACTCCCTTCGGATACCTCAACTCCGGCAATGAATTCAACATTTTCCTACATAAGGCCATGCCCGACCTGGGTGCGAGGGGTAACCATGCTTATGTAGATGATGTCCTCATCAAAAGTTCATCTGTGGAGGAACACATAGCGGAGATCCGTTATGTTCTGACACAGTTGAGGGCCGCCGGAACAAAACTTTCCTTTCAGAAAGCACAGTGGTGTAGAACTCGTGTTAATTTCTTGGGGCATGAGATTACTCCTCAGGGTCCCTGTCCCCAAGAAAAGAAAGTGGAAGCACTCCAGAAACTGAAGGATCCCACAACTCTGCGGGAACTAAGGAGCCTCCTTGGATTGAATAATTACAGCATAAAGTTCATAGAGGGCTACGCACAGATCACCAGACCCCTGATTCATCTCTTGAAGGAGGGGGTCAAGTGGGAATGGGGTCCAGAACAATCCGAGGCAGTAAGACAACTCAAGAGAAGCCTCTCACAAGCGCCTTGCCTAGCTTACCCTGTAAGAAACAAGGAGTTCTTCCTGGAGACAGGGTTTTCTAATACATGCTTGACGGCAGTATTATACCAAAAGCATGACAAGGTCAATAAAGTAATCTCCTATGCGAGCAAAACTTTATCCTCTGTGGAGGAAAAATTCAACGATTGTGAGAAGGCACTCCTGGCAACGGTGTGGGCATTGAAGAATTACCGCCCGTTCATCCAGGTGGAACACATCATAGTGGAGACTCCACACCAGCCTCTGCAATATCTCCAAAGTGACAGAATCCGGGCCGGAAATGTGAGTAATTCCCGAATTACTTCCTGGATTCTGTCAATGCAAGGCTTTCCTGTGGAGGTCAGATATGGCCAAAACAAGAAGAGTCCCCTCGCGCAAGGTCTGGCTGACTTGCATGATTGTGCCAGAGAAAACTGTCTTGAGGACGAAAGTCTAAAAATCAAGGACAACATGGAGGCATACCTTAATTCCCCACACAAAGTCTTTGAAGAAGACAAGTGTGAGGGAATGCCCACTGTCTATGTGGATGGAAGCTCTTACCATGTTGACAACAACGGGGAGAAAGAACTGGTGGCCGGCGTAGGGAATGCATGGGTGAAGGAGTTTCCAGAACCCTCCGCTGGATACAAAATTGGTCCCCGAAGTAGTCAGGTGGCAGAGTTGATGGCTGTGCATCAGGCCATCCTCACTGCTGTCCAACATCAACTCCACGAACTGGTCATAATCACAGATTCGGATTATGTATGGAACGGGTTCGTGGAGCACCTGGTTAATTGGAAAACCAGAGGCATGTTATGTGCTAATAACAAACCCCTGAAACATGGGAAGTTAATCCAAAATATTGATGATCTGGTCACATCGAATGGGATGACCATCTACTGGAAAAAGATCAAGGGTCATTCCAAAGTAGAGGGACTAGACAAAACTGGAAATGACTTAGCTGATCAGCTGTCCAAAACCTGGGCCATCCACGGGGATCTAATAGAAATAGAGTCCCTGTTGGGGGAAATCCAGGTCACTGCTATCACTAGGTCCCAGACAAATGCTCACAATGATCTTTCAACTGCACAATGGAGTAAGGAGACCCCTGATGCTGATTTGATTACAGCTCAGAAGGGGGACCCAATAATTGGTAAGTTTTACCAACACATTGAGGACCCTGAGAACTTTCCCCTGATGGATACTGATTACATTGGGAAAGAGGACCTAAGAGTGTTGATGAAATGTCCAAAAAGGTTCTGAATCTAAGACGGTTTGTTGGTAAGGAAATCCCAAGCTGGCCATGATCAGTGGGTGGTTCCTACCTCATTCCGAAGCCTGATGTTAAGTCACGCCCATGATGAGGCCACCCCCGGTCATATGGGGTTTCATACAGCGCTTGAAATCTTAAGAGAGATTGCACACTGGCCACATATGGGCCAGGACCTCAACCAATACTTGAAGGGGTGTCTTGTGTGTGCACAATTTCAGCCAACATCCCTCACACACCGGGCACCTCTCCAAAAGAGGGGGATGACACTGCCATGGTCAGATTTGCAAATCGACTTTGTAGGCCCTGTAATTCGCTCGTCTAGAGGAAACAAGTACATATTGACCGTCACATGCTTGTTTACCAAGTGGGTGGAATGTCTCCCGGCCCCAAATTGCAAGGCAGAAACAGCAGCTGCCCTGATGATTAACCACATCTTTTCCCGTTTTGGTCTACCTCAAAGGATTGAGTCAGACAGAGGTAGCCACTTCACCAGCGAGGTAATGACAAAGATGTGGGAGATACTGGGGTTGAAAAGGAAGTTACATATTGCTTACCGGCCAGCCTCTTCTGGGGCAATAGAACGCTACAACTGGACCATTGTGAGCATCTTAAAAAAGTTTGTGGCAGATTCTGGGCCAAGTTGGGATATCCGATTACCTCTGGTCCTAATGGCCATCAGATCTACCCCTTCAAACGCAACTAAAATGTCACCATTTGAGTTGATGACCGGACGCAAGATGGTGCTTCCCCAGCATTTGCTCTACAGGTCCCAAGAGCAGACGTTGATAAATGCCTCCACAACTCATGAGTATGTGGAGATTTTAAGGAAACACCTCCAACATGCTTTTGCCTAAACTCAGCGAAATCTAGAAAGATCAGCTGATAGCATGAAGACCCACTATGACCTGAAGACCACCAGGAAGGAATATACTGTGGGAGACCGGGTCTACCTATACAATTTCCAAAGGAACCAGGCCAAACAGCGAAAATGTTTGCCTACATGGAAGGGACTGTTTGAAATTATAGACAAAATCTCCCCTGTAGCCTATAAGATCCGGATCCCTAAAGGTAGTCTGGCGGAAGGGGAAGATAAGTGGGTCCATATAAATCAGCTAAAGTGTTGCCATCCTAGGCACACTCTGCAACAACTGGAGGAATCCTCTGGAATCTCAGAGGGGGCCGCCCCAGATCAATAAAAGCTCCAACCCTAAAATATACCATATACCAAAAATATAGTAACCTAATGTCAATATTTCCTGTTATATCCTGTTTTTCAAAGACTGGAAAATGTAACCGGATGTAGAAAATGTATGTATTCGCCACACCATTAATAGTGGTGGAGAAATGTCTACGAATAGGTATTGCCGCTTTTGCTTTATCATCCTAGGAGAGATGAAACCACAGAGAACGACCAAGGAGGCAACCTGGGGACCGGGAGCGAAGATCCGAGGGGCCCGGGGTACCGCCCAATCCTCCCATCAGGACCAGCAAGGAGAACTGATTGATCGACTGGAGGGAGGAAAAGATGCTGAACTGTGCCATCTACGGAATTGGAAGAAGATGAGGCGAACATCCCAGATCTTGCGAGTTCCATCAGTGAAAGATCAGAATGGCCATCGCAAGAGGGGGGGGTTTGTGGGATGTTTTTACACATGCAGCCAAGCCCTACCATAACACTGTGCAGTACTGGCATTGAAAACGTCATGATGGCCAGAACTCCCCAGAGAGTGCACAGGGAAAACATGAAGAATAGGCTGCCACCCATTTTTGCCTATGTTGTGAGCACAGGAGGGCACTGCCTAAAACCACCATTGGGCTACACACACAGTAGCCTGAAACCATTGGGAATGGCAATGCTGATTGCCAAAAGCAACCCAGAACTGGGGGAATTCATTTTCTTAATGTCAAAAATGGATGCAATACTGGTGCTCACCACTATCAGAAAGCCGGCGTTTTAAAACCACCAGACTTTTGTGTAAAACTGAACAAATGAACCCAAACCAGGCCAAGGAAAGACTTGCTAAGAGGTGGATACAATGTAAAACTATACTCTGAAATGACTTGAAGGAAGTAATTATTTAATGTATATATAAAACATAGCTGGGGATGTCAGCAGCTTAAGTGAATTTGGGTTTAAAGCCACTAAAATCGAAATGTTTAGAATAAATGAGTGACCTACTTGTGAGTGTCACATAGGTTGCAATTGTTTAAATGTCATAGTTTTGAACTTAGAATCAGCATTCTAGCTGCATGTGCAAAAATTGTCAGTGTGATTTGAATGTGGAAAACTGGGAACTAAAGTGACATTTAGCTGAATTCTGCCTGACAACTACCCCCGACAGGAGTTGAACTGGCTCAACAACTCTTCCCAGGCCTGGCTGCATTTCACTGCCCCTGCCAAAAGGAGATGACACCTCTGTGATTGGATTAGGGGAGGAGCACCTGGGGACTACAGGAAACTAAAACAAGGCACTGTCCCTGGCTCAGGCAAATGTTATATTGGGGGGGTCGTAAAATGGCTTCCTCTTGGGAGAACCTGGGAGGGGCAGTGCCTGTGAGAGCCAGCTGAGCTTGGGGGAAGTGGATAAACCAGAAATTCCACCATGTGCTTTGGAAAACCACACCCCTTTGGGGCCAGAGCATGATTTTAAAAAGATGGATAATTCACAGTGCGGACTTGTCAAAATTATATAAATAACATCATAATTTTTGTGATTTTTCTGTGCACATTTTAAGAGGTGTTAGGACCCTGTGGTATGTTCTTGGGGATAGTAGCGGAAAAAAGGGTTGTTACTCCAAATGTATGCATGTTAAAAATCTGACACTTTATCATCTGAAACCCATATCCCTGGTGCACATCTGTGTAAAATCTGGAAAGGTTTAGAGGTCGTTATCTGGATGAAAAGGGGAGAATTCTGTCATAAGTGGACACGACATCGTACAAAGACAGGGATCAGATGGTTTGGTGCTACAGAAAATATGTTAACTGAACCTATAATATTAGAAAAATGGTACATAGATAGATATGTATTTGGGTCAGAAATAGATTTGTGTGCAATTTGACAAAGGGAGGTTCCTCTGACCATAAAACCTACAGCATCACTCTGACACTCCATTTCTTTCCCCCAATCTAGGAAGAGAGGAGGAACTGGCCAATGATAAGTGAGAGGGGCAGGCTTAGCTAGGCCCAGGCACACACCCATTTTCAAAACACATAAAAGTAACATTGAAACCCAGGTAGAGACACTCACTTTCCACTTTCTTGCAGGACGCTTTGCCGGGAGACTTCAGACTTCACATCCAGAGATCCAGACTTCAAATCCATCAATCTCCAGAGACCAGAAATTAACTCCAGAATTTGTAGCATAGAGGCCTGAATCCACAAGCTGAATCCTCTTCAGCAGGCCTCAAAACCAACCAAACTATTCAACAGCCGGGCGAGCTGTTTGAAATCTTTGCCAAGAACTTTTGCAAAAACCTGTAGCAGTATCCAGAAAGCAGTGCTGTATCCGGAACCAGAGAGAACCAGAGACCAGATTGCTGTGAAGAACTGCTAGCAGAAGTCCAGCCAATCCTGACCCGATCGGTGACGAAGCCGCATTCCTGTCTAAATTATAGTGTGAGTACCCAGCTAGCACTGTGCCAAAACCAATCTCTTAGTTTAAAATAATCTAATCCAAACTATTTTAGCCTATTAGAACTGCATCCTAGAATCGTGTCATTCTGTCATCTTTAAAACTGAAAACTGTCATCTGTCATTCTGAGCTTTAAAATTTAAAATCTGAAAAACTACCTTTACTAAATCGGCCCTATCTCCGTTTGTGCTAGGTGCGGGTTTTAACTGCCATCCTAAAGCTAAGATTCTAAGCTTTCCAACGGGCCTAGCACCGACTTCCTACTCCTTATAGTGCCTCCGTAATTGCGCTCGACGCACGCGACTAAATTTGCCGCGATTTGACATTTTGCTCAATTTCAGCCACGTGTAAAATATTTGTCCTTGCTTTCCTTTGCTAAAATTCGTTTGCAACCTGACAATCATTCATAGAGCATTGCTAAAGTGATCCTGAATTAATTTAAGTATCTCTCACTCACCTTGAACCTCCTATAGGGAATTAAATGCATTTTTAGCATATTTCTCACTTCTTTGCATACCACATCAAAATATATTGTCTGTGTTTAAAACTCCTACCTGTTTTCCTCTAAGCTTGCTAGGGGGGAACTGATTTATATTGTTTGCATTCCTGAGAACTGTATGCTCTCCTTTTCATCTCCTTACATTGCATAGGGGGGGGGAGTGAATTGTTCAAGAAAAAGTGATCATATTATCTTTTGGTTGAAATCATATCAAGGTTATTTCTGTGCTGCATTCTGTCTCACCTTGCCTTTCCTTGAACCATATAAAGCATTCTCAGCCACCTTATTCTTCTGTTCCTTTTTATAAGTAACCAAGTACTGTGCTACTGTAACATTATCCATTGTTGATCACTATCATCTTCACAAGTGTGCTATGAAACATTAATTTATTATAAAAGTGTGATATATATATATATATTGTTTAATTTTCAAATAAACCTTTTAATTTGCAAAACAAACCTACTTCTTGGCTCAGTGGTCAGGGGGATTCTAAGAGAGGGGTGTTATATATGGGTTGTCATCCAGAGTAACGAACTGGACATAAAAATATATCAATAAGGGTTTCCCTCAGCATCCCAGACTAGGCATTGACTTAGCTGTAGTGTTGAATTGAATCCGCTTACAAGACACACACTGCACGTTGATGATATGTATCTTGACTCGAGATATATATCATCAACGTGCAGTGTGAGATCGTCAGTAAAGTTAACTTGCTGCGCTGCCTGGCCAGCCTTCAAATCATTCCCCGGAGCCCTGTTATTGGACCGTAGACAAAACCGACTCTGCACACTCCCAAAGCCTGGATAATTATGGGATGCATGTTTGCAATTGCAAGCTGCACTTGACTTCCAGTGTCTGACATGTAGCAAGCAGCAGGGACCTTCTCCCTGGGGGACCGTCACCCTCCTCATTAAACGCCCGCACTCTGCCGCTGGAGCACATACTAGGCTGTCCTTGCACCAGACTGGAGAATGAATGACTGACTCAAAATCATAGCGCTGTGAGTCGCATTATTCTGGCCTGCCTTCTGAAATCCAGTACACTCACTTGCCATGCGTGTAGACGTGGCGCAGTGTGGGTGTGTGTGTGTAGGGGGAGGGGTCCTGAAAATTTACTTTCTTGTGGGAATGGCCACGGAAGCTGGCAGAGGGTGGAAGTAGGGTGATGTGTTGCAGACATATAATAGGACCGTTGTCAGCCCCCAACAAGTTTGTATTTCATCTTAAAAATTATATAATGCTCAAATGATATAATGCTCTCTAATGCATTGCCTTTTGTGGTGCAGTACACGGCACCCTTTCTTGACACACTGCAGCTGTGGGTGCATTCTGAAGGTCGGAGGGCGTGAAGCAGGCATCTGCGGCCGCTGCGCGCCAGATCTAGCATAAGGCCTTGGATTTCCACGTAGCCTGTGAGCCAGAATGCCCTGGGGTGAAATCGTATGACCTTTGGCAGAGCATGTGGGTTCCTTGTCCAGCAGCATGGGGAGCTGTAGAGAAAACTGTGGCATTAAATGCAACAGCTCGTTTAACCAGAGATAAAACCTTTTCTATTAATGCTCGTAAGACTTTTTTTGAGATATCGACATAAGCATGTCACTGGTGTTGTTCTTATTATCTCACTGCGTTTCTCATAAGTTCTTATAAACTACTGGCTGGAGCTGATGCTGATCTTGCCAGAGCACGGTCTGCATAGAATTCACATGTGCACCTGTGTCAATGGAGTGGAGGTCCTTGCCCAAAGATTCTCTGTACCAAGAAAGGTGATAAGAAGGAACATTTCGAGGGAGAGATGGGGTGGTTGTGGGCAGTGGTGTCTAGATGGAGTTTATGGCTCAGAAACCTGCCTGGGGTGCTTTGGCGTGCTGTGGGGAGGGGGGACAGAGAGGGACGTATGCAACCGACCTACATGCAGTCCACAGGTTTGAAGCACGACTGTCAAGAAAGGTTTTCACTCTCCTGAGGTGCTTAAAATGCTTACTATTGTACAGCCTAATAACAGCCCAACTCATCATGTAAGTTCCAACAGACATACACTGGGCTGTGCATTACATAAAAGGTGCTTGTTGCGAGCTTTATTGATATTGCACATTGTATATGTTCAGCAGTGCTTTGCAAGTGGGGTATTATCAGGGGTTTTATGGAGCTTTTGATTATTATCAGGGCTGACTCTTCCTTTCATCGTTCAGAAGTTTATGACATGATTGCTATCGAAGAGGGGCAGCACTAGCTGCTATTTACAGTGCTAAGAAGTTATTACAAGGTGACAGCAAGCTCTGTATAAATGGAACTTCTATGTGTATGTGCGTGAGGCCTCGGGGTGACTTACATGGCACTGAATAGGACTTAATAGGTAGTTGGTTTTCTTTGTAATGAACTTGCTAATTGTGTTGTCTCCATACCGTGGTAGTGCAATCAGGAGTCTTTTTTACAAAAGAACTGTGTGAGGATCAGATCAGAGATGCATTCAGGGTCACCTAGGTTTAGATGTGAGTGCGATGATAATGTGAGCAGAAGAGTGTGTAATGTCGATGCTGAGGTGTTTATTGAGGGCCGAGCACATCGTATAATGGGGAATCCATCTCATTGAGATTTTGAGAGTGACTGGCGGTCTTTTGAGGTGCATGCAACCTGACCTACAACATAAAGTTCATGCGTCTCTGTCTGATTTACTGACTCCTACTTCATTATTGAGCTGCTTGTGTGAGAGGACTGATGCATCTCACGGGTTTCATTAGAATTAGATCTATTGTAGCACTGCATTACTTAACCCTCAGTCTTCTCTAACCTATTATACTCCTGGAGGCAACATTACGCAGACGGAGTGAAGGCGATATGACATCTTGGAGTTGGTTGAAAGGAAATTGAAAAAAGACTGATAGACACAAGCTTTACATTTTCTTTTCTGGTACTGAGACTAGTAATGACGCCCAAGTGTGTTGGTACATTTGTTAGTGAATTGTTGTTAACATAGCCCTTTCGACAAAGCATTTTGCATAAAATATTTCCATGAATAATTATTATTACCCAGCCCAGGGCCGGCCCTAGGATTTGCTGGGCCCTGGACGACATAAGATATGCGTGCCCCCTTATTTGCATGAATGGTGACCCGTGATATTACAGAAACCTATATCACGGAATAAGTCTTTAATACACACAGGTATCATAGGAAGTTACATTAAAAATATGTTGCCATGAGTAAGGCAGGAGACCAATACAATGAGACGTCCAGTATATGATTTGTCACTGTTAACATTTACCCATATGGCAATATCAGGAGAGAGGCTTTATTTTGGGGTGGCAGACAAAATGAGAAGGGACCCTTATCAATGTACCCCCTGAGCCTTCACTGGATGGGGTGAGCAGGCCACAACTGTTTGGCAGGATGCAGGAATTGAACGGCGAAGCAGGGGATCCCATAACAGAACATTGCAACGGCAACTGAGAAGGTTAGGTGACTGCTGCTGAGAGGTTATCTTTATATCTTCCTGTAAATCATATGGCTTTTTTCCCATTACTGCTGCAAAATGTGGAGTAAAATGAGGTGTTTCAACTA
The DNA here is from genome assembly GCF_040938575.1 of Ambystoma mexicanum. Taxonomy (NCBI): domain Eukaryota; kingdom Metazoa; phylum Chordata; class Amphibia; order Caudata; family Ambystomatidae; genus Ambystoma; species Ambystoma mexicanum. The sequence goes on along the minus strand of NC_090921.1, from coordinate 1,212,277,944 downwards.
GGAGATGGGTACGGCTCCCTCACATCACTAGGTGTGGGGACCTCTGGCCCGATAGCAAATATCAAAAGCTGGCACCTATCAATATACGCACAGTAAGTGTACATATCTTAAAGTGAAATATACATGTTTGGATCACTTGACCTTTCCCCTTAGAAAAAAGAGCAATGGCATTAAAAAAACATTAATCAATACCAGAAAAATGACATGAGAGGGTAGATTTTCCCATAAGTACGCTGGCAAAGTGTAAAAGGTGCCCACCTTTTAATCCCAACAATCTATAGTGAAATATACCTAGTAAAACACAATCCCAGTTATGTGGTCTTGTGGGTAAGCGTCTGCACTTGGTACATGATAACCTAGGTGAAATCCTTGTAGTCAAACAGTTGAGCAAGTTTTCCGAACTCAAAAACACCCAAGCAGGGTAGCAGCCACCCTTGGAAAAAAGTGTGCCCACCCACATGTATCCTCTAGTTGTGCCCTGAAAAACAACGCATGACTACAATGAGAGAAAATAACCTCTCCAGGATTACTTTTATTCAGACCGATATTGCACTTGTGGTTTGTCCCTCTATCATTGAAGATGTACTTTTTGGTAACTTATTTAAAAGATGACCATTTAATCCATATATGTTTAAAAGCTGCTTTAAATGCACTCATTTTGACTCATTTTCATTTTTTTGGGGGATACTCTGAATCCGCTCATAGAAGAGTTGGGCTCACACGATATGCTCGCTCGCTGGGTGAAATATGGGGCCACTTTGAAAAAATATTCCAGGGCCACTTTTGGTTCCCAGTCCAGCCCTGGTCTCCGGAACTTCTCATCCATCTGCAAGAGGGAAAAGACACTCCAGGTTAGCGTGGAAACATCTAGAGGCGCCGCATACCGCGCTTACCCACCGCATTTGTTCTTCATAACCGGCATCCATGCTGAAAACGTTGCGGCACCTAAAAGACACAGAAAAAGAACTCAGTTCAATGCAAATACGAAAGGGGTGCATCAAGCATCGTGCTCTCACTCACCTTCAGCGCTACTCATCTCAGCAGCATGCCGCCATCCCTGGATGCCGGCCATCATCTAAGGAAGGAAAGGAATGAAGTTAGAGAACTGTTCAACAGACTCATTATACTTACCTGTCAGACTCTTGCCAGTGAAGTAACTAGGCAGCAACGAGCCTGCATCAATCAAGGCGCCCCTGTGCTGAAAGCAGGACGGAGAGCACACTATCCAAGAAAACAAGGTGAGCTGTGGATCATAGGGAAGGGTTGGCCCCCGGGGAAGAAGGGGTTCAAGCACACAGAGACAATAGGGAGTTAAACTCTACCAATCCTGTGTTTCAGGCCCAGTCTCCAGTCGAATAGCCTCCAGGGAAGGGTTTGAGGTCGTAAGAGGTCAGAACAGGCTGAGTGACGTCCCCGTGGATACTAGGTGAGCATTACAGAACGCAAAGCCTCACATCAAAATCCACCTGGGCATCATGGAAACATCAGAAACTGACCAATTAGCCCACATTTTGGGGCAGCTACGTTCCGAAGTACATGCAACCAGGCAGGAGACCAACACCCTGAGGAGAGAGCTGATAGTAGCCAAAGAACGCACTGATGATTTAAGCTGGCAACTTCTCCAGTCACAAGCAGGGCATGCACCATTCCCGGGAAGCGTGCCCTCGATGCCCACACCATCAGCCAATCCCATTCAGATAACCCTTCCTGGGACAGTTCCATTGGCCCGCCCGAACGATTTACAGGGGATCCCAAGAGGTTTGCAACATTCATGAACCAGTGCCGCCTCCACTTCCTTTGTAGGCCAGGGGCCTTTCCGAATGACCAATCACGGGTCGCTTTTGTGCTATCCTACCTGAGTGGTAGCGCCGCGGACTGGTCTGTACCCTTTGTGGCCCAAGACGGTCCTTTGCTGCATGACTTCAGTGGCTTTCAGCAGGAGATGGAAAAGCTGTTTGCCCGTCGTACTCTTGGGCAGGCATTAGACAACAAACTTCTGTCCCTACGCCAAGGGAATCAAGACCTATTAACATACATAGCCACGTTCAATAAACTCGTAGTTGAAGCAGAATGGCCAGTGGAGAAGAGAACCATGTTATTTCATCGGGGGTTGCGAGGGGAGCTCAAGAATGTTCTCGCACAAGTAGTAAACCCCCGAAAGACTGCTCAGAATTCATTGACCTTGTTGTTCAACTGGATCATAGGTTGCAGGACCGAAGAGCAGATCGAACCAGACCGGACCCTCGCCCTATGTATGTGCGTTCAAAGGACAATACTGCCCGAACAACAGAAGGTTCAGGAGAACCAATGCAAATCGCGGGGGTCAGATCCCCCTTGACTAAAGCGGAAAGGGATAAAAGGAGACAGCAGCAGTTATGTCTGTACTGTGGAAGGTCAGGTCATTTCCTTAAAGAGTGCCCTGTGAAGCCACCGAGGAGGACGGTAGGGACCACGGACAAGGAAGATACCATCAAGGAATCGGAAAACTCCCCAGCCCGGCAAGTGTAGGGGTCCACTTGTCGAGCGAAGAAAGTGAACTACAGACCTCCCATTTTGCACTATCTGTGGTCTTGATCAATCACCAACAACCATCTCGGATGCACGCAGTAAGAGCGTACATAGACAGTGGAGCCATTGGGAATTACATCGACCAGGATCTTGCGGCAAAGATGGGGCTTCCGTTATGCCCTAAATCAACCACCGACACTGTTACCACTGTCGACGGCACGGAAATAGCTTCTGGTCCAGTATCCCAATGCACTGCAGCTTTAACCTTTCTGTGCCAGGATGGACATCAAGAATCTATCGTTTTCGACCTCTTTAAGGCACCACAGTTCCGGTTGATTTTGGGAATGCCATGGTTGGTAGCTCACAATCCTTGAATCGATTGGCGAGCAAAAGAATTGGCCTTTCCCGAGACTTGCGCCCACACATGTTATCGACAAGAGAAACAACCAATAGACACCAGATCCTCCACGCTTGCGACTGTGGCAATCGGCACCCTACCAAGTGAATACCAGGACTTTCAAGATGTCTTTCAGAAAGAACAGGCTAACACCCTGCCACCGCATAGACCATACGATTGCCAAATCAACCTGATACCCGGCACACAAATCCCTTGTGGGCGAATGTATGCACTCACAGAACCAGAAAACCAGCACCTGAAGGCCTATCTTGACCAATACCTGGCCAACTGGTTCATCCATCCCTCAAAGTCTCCGGCAGCCAGTCCTCTATTCTTCGTACCAAAAAAAGAGGGGGACTTGAGAACGTGCATTGACTATCGCGCACTGAACCAGATTACCGTGAAAAATCACTACCCCCTGCCACTGATCCCTGAATTGCTTGATCAAGTCAAAGATGCCCAAATCTACACAAAACTAGACCTGAGGGGGGCATATCACCTTGTTCGCGTAAAACAGGGGGACGAATGGAAAACAGCTTTTGCACCAAATACGGATTGTATGAATATCAAGTAATGCCCTTTGGCCTTTGCAACGCACCTGCTGCATTTCAATACTTCATGAACGATGTCCTACGGGAATTGATTGATGTCTGTGCTCTAGTGTACATTGACGATATCCTAGTATATTCTGCATCAAAGCAGGACCACATTAAACACGTCCGATCCGTATTTGAGAAACTCCGTCAACACCAGCTCTACGCCAAGCTCGCAGAGTGCTCATTCCACGTCTCTGAGGTGGAATTCCTGGGCTTTATTCTCAGCCCGAATGGAATCCGAATGGATGTACACAAGGTAGATGCTATCCTGAACTGGCCATCCCCAAATTCATTCAAGGGGGTTCAAAGTATGCTGGGTTTTGCAAACTTCTACCGCCGGTTCATCTCAGGATTTTGGCAAATCGTGCATCCCATCACGTCATTACTAAGGAAAAGCAACAAAATGTTCCAGTGGACAACAGAAGCTGAGGAGGCTTTCCAGGAACTCAAAGCAAGATTCACATCTGCCCCAATCTTACACCACCCTCGCCCTGATCTCCCATACCTGGTGGAAACGGACGCCTCAAGCATGGCTATGGGAGCCGTCCTCTCACAAAAGGACCCCGAAACGGGCCAGTTACACCCTGTTGCCTTCTGGTCGCGTAAATTCACACCCCCTGAACTCAATTATGCTATCACAGACAAAGAACTCCTGGCCATTAAGTCAGCCTTTAAGGCATGGCGGCACTACCTCTTGGGAGCCAGACACACAATCACCGTAATAACTGACCACCGGAACCTCCAGTACCTAAAAACGGCAAAGGCCCAATCCTCACGACAACTACGTTGGGCTCTTTTTTTTGCTGAATATGACTATGTGATTACATTTCGACCAGGGGTGAAAAACGCGAAGGCCGATGCCCTTTCCCGTATGGTGGTGGAAGAGCAATGGTATCAGACCCCTGATTCGATAGCATTTATCCTGTGTGACAAGCTCCTAGGAATCACAGCAACCATAACTCAGAAAGAATTACATGAAGAAATCCAAAACCTGATGAGTCCGGAGCAATTACAAGCGTGGAGTGCACAAGGAGAACATTACATGATAAAATATCAGTTGCCCTACTTCAGGAATCGTTTATTCTTACCAAACCAAGAACTACGAGAACAAGTCATGTCCGGTTATCATGATTCCTTGATCGAGGGCCACCCCGGAATCGCTAAAACCGTAGCCAAGGTAAAATGAAATTATTGGTGGCCCACTTGGCGTAAAGACATTATCCAATTCATCCTATCTTGTGGAGTGTGTGCTAAAAACAAGTCATCCAAGCAGAAACCGGCTGGGCTATTACAACCATTGGAAATCCCACCAGCACCCTGGCACACATTGTCCCTCGATTTTATTATTGACTTACCACCCAGTCAAGGGTTTAACACTATTCTTGTGGTCATGGACCTATTTTCAAAAATAGCACATTTCATTCCTCTTAAGGGGCTCCAAAATGCTTATACTCTGGCAAGGGTTTTTCTTGAAGGCATCGTACGCTCCATGTGTTCCCTTCAGTTTTGTACTGAGACCGAGGTACTCAATTTGTATCTAACCTCGGGAGAAAATGCTGCTCTATGGCCCAGATCGACATCCGGCTATCCACCAGTCACCATCCCCAAACTGATGGTCAAACTGAGAGGACAAATCAGACGCTCGAGCAGTATCTGCGTTGCATGTTACACCAAGCTGAAGGAAGTTGGTTTGACCTATTATGGATAGCTGAATATGCTTATAATAATTCCCTACACACCAGCACTGGGCAGACACCCTTTTATACCATGTATGGCAGGCACCAACTTACTTCTGAGTTGGACGTTCCTACAACCCTGGAAATGCCAGCAGTCAAAACCTTGCACACAACCATTTCTCAAGCGTTTAAAAGGGCAGCTGAACACCTAGTTCAAGCTAAGAATCGTCAAAAGAAGTTTGCTGATCAACACCGAGCAAAGGCCCCCAGCTACCAAGTGGGAGACAAAGTCTGGCTGGCGTCTAAACACGTGTCCATTAAAGGAGCCCGAACTTTCCGTCCAAGATACCTGGGTCCATTCACCGTCACCTCCGTGATAAATCCTGTGGCGGTCAGACTAGCTTTGCCGTCAAACATGCAGATTCATCCTGTGTTCCACGTGTCTCTCCTTAAACCTGGTCAACCTGGGACCCGGGTAGCAACGCCACCGCAGCCAGTAGTAGTCGCCGGGGAGCCAGAATTCGAATTCAAGGACATCCTATATTCAAAGTACGTCAGATCCAAATTATACTACTTAGTAGACTGGAAGGGGTATGGTCCACAAGACAATACATGGGATCCTTGTGAGTACATCCATGCACCTCGTTTGCTTAGACGATTTCATCAAAACCATCCAACCAAACCAGGACCAGACAGAAGAGCCACCTTGAGAGGGGCCTTGGGGGGGAGTGCTGTCATGATTCCTGCCCCTCATGTCCCCAGCCCTCCAAGATGTCAGGCTGGAGCCAGGCCACGATCACCTACATGGCCCTCAAGGGCCTCTCCATCCCTCCAAAGACCCACTTGGAGTCAGACTTGGCGCTTGTGGCACCAGACTCACTCACTTAGGATACCATTGGGGATTGGACTTGTAGTGCATTGATGGGGACAAGATGGATGCCCCCACATATTTCGGTTCCCAGAACTGCATGTGCGGTCTAGTCTTTTGGGAGTGGTTCAGCCCAGAGACACCTGGGATACCCAGAGACTATTTAAACCACATCCAGACTGAGAAACATGTTTTGCGTTTTCTGCACCTGCAGCGTGATACTCACCGCGTTCGGATCGGTCTCCAGTAGGCCTGCATCTTTCTTCTGCACTCAGCTCCTGCAAGAACAAGAACACCGTTAGGAACAGCCTTACCTTGCGGTGCTTCTGCCCATCATTCATCGCTCCTTCTGTTCTGCGGGCATCTTCGCGGTGTAATTCCCATCCTGGCACGCCGCTTCCTAAGGAAAAGGGAAAAGAACAGAAAAAAGGCATTTGTAAGCATTCTGCAAATCTTCTCTTATTTTTAAATACTGTACGAGCTTCAAACGCTTACCTGAATCTCAGCTGCTCTGGGGGAACTCTGTCTCCGGAACTTCTCATCCATCTGCAAGAGGGAAAAGACACTCCAGGTTAGCGTGGAAACATCTAGAGGCGATGCATACCGCGCTTACCCACCGCATTTGTTCTTCATAACCGGCATCCACGCTGAAAACGTCACGGCACCTAAAATACACAGAAAGAACTCAGTTCAATGCAAATACGAAAGGGGTGCATCGCGCATCACGCTCTCACTCACCTTCAGTGCTACTCATCTCAGCAGCACGCCGCCATCCCCGGACGCCAGCCATCAACTAGGGAAGGAAAAGAACGAAGTTAGAGAACCGTTCAAAAGACTCATTATACTTACCTGTCGGACTCTTGCCAGTGAAGTAACTAGGCAGCAACGAGCCGCATCAATCAACACGCCCCTGTGCTGAAAGCAGGACGGAGAGCACACTATCCAAGAAAACAAGGTGAGCTGTGGATCAAAGGGAAGGGTTGGACCCCGGGGAAGAAGGGGTTCAAGCACACAGAGACAATAGGGAGTTAAACTCTACCAATCCTGTGTTTCAGGCCCAGTCTCCAGTCGAAGAGCTTCCAGGGAAGGGTTTGAGGTCGTAAGAGGTCAGAACAGGCTGAGTGACGTCCCCGTGGATACCAGGTGAGCGTCACAACTAACAATGGTACTGATGATAACGTCTTGAAACACTAAATCCATTACTGAATCTTCCCTTTCACTGAAAGATATGCTTTTGCATTCAAGGTAATCTTCATTCATTTCTTGTGGTTTCATTTCAGTTATGGGCATTTGGATTACTTCAGGTGATGAAGTGGACATCAGGATAAGAATGGATGCACAGTCTTGATTCAGGTCACAGGCATGAGCAAGCGTTGAAACACAGTCTTTGAAAAAGAGGGTTGTTGGACTGGCAATCTTTTCGGATACTGCAGTAATTGTTGCGTTGTAAACACTAGAAAAGTCAATTGCATTGCTGTCTGTGTGCTAGGCAGTGCTGGATACTGGCGTTGGAACCAGGGAAGGAGTTTGGGTCGAGGACAGCATTGGAGTTAGACTATGGTTAGGCTCCTGGAAAAAGTGTTGTACCGAGTCTGCTGAAGTGTCAGAAAAGATAGCAGAGGTGGACTCAGCAGGAGACAGAAGAGTCCTTTCAAAGGAGTCACCCAGTGAGGTACAGGAAGACAGGTCTTCACCAAATAGATCGTAGTTTGGGAAAAACTGGCTGGCATCTTGAACAGAAGGAAAAGAGCACTCCAAGTTAACCTGCAACTGGTAAGCATATTCCTGCTTCAATCTTTCTATTTGCTCCAATGTTCTTTCTTTTAACTTACGCAACTCATTAGGAACACAAATGTCATCAATAATTAGACAGAGAATGTCTGGTTCAGGGTGACATGGGTTATCTGAAGATGAAATGTATCCCTCTCTTACGTTTAGCTCGTACAGTATTGCATAGTCGTCATTTAAATCCATAAATTGCCTCTTTAGAGCAAATAGCTGTTTCTGGATATTTTCCAAATCAAAGACGTCCTCGGGGGACTTAGCTGGTCTTTCTTTAACATGCTGTTTATTGGTGGAAGGCTCAGGAGCTGCTGTTATCTTAGCATAAGACTCTGAGGTTTCAGAGTAGATCTGTGTAACAGAACCAAGTCTAGAGGCATGAGTGGCATTGTTGCGACTACAGGCTTGTTTGTCAGGATAATGCATAGCATCCTCATAAAGCGTCTTGGAATCTTGCTTCATGATGTCAGCCCTAAAACACTGAATAGTGACAGGGCAATACTTTAAAGGTTCACTGGAACAGTACACAGTAGGAAGACTTTTCACAGAGGTATACGTTGAAGCCTCCCAACCAGCCCTTGTCTTGGAGGGGCATGCCAAGGACTGAGTCAAATACCTATTTTCTTCCTGTAACTGTTCTGCGGTCATCAAGTCGGGATTAGCAGAAAACACGGAGTCCCATCCCGTAGCACTTGGTTTGGCAGAAAAATTTGAAAAATATTTGGCACAGAGATACTCATTCTCTCTGAGGACGGTAGCTTCATTATGGGTAAAAGTATCAAGTAACTGGGTGCTGGCGGTTTGCTTGGAGGATGTAGGGGTTCGCCAAGTGTTTTTGTTTTTCTTCAGAGGCATCTTGGATCAAGCAAGCATTGGCCCAAGAATCAAAATTTTCTTTTTGGTCAGTCAATATGTCACAAGTCTAGGCGGAGAGTACAGGGCAGAGGCTATCTCTCACTATATGCAAGTAGATTAGGGAGATTCCGGAGACAATGCTAGAATATAACAGATTAAAGGTACATACCAAGCTGTTAGTTGAAACAGGTATTCACAGGAACTGCAGGAGCAGACTGTAAACAAAGAGACAGAGAAAAGGCAAAGACAAGCAAGTACGCTGGGCAACTTGGATTGATCAGAAATAAGGGTGTACTGGAATATGATAAGGGGTCTACAGGGATTAAGGAAAGCCCTTGGGATAGGTACCAGCAGATTACTCTTAACAACAGTCATACAGCAACGTCATGACTTAGGCGTGCCGAGGAAACTGTTGTACTCAGTGCAAGGGTAAAACTGAAAGACCATATACTGAGGCAGGTACGACTTCAACGGACTAGGTGAAGGCATCAGAAGTCTTCCCTTATCTGATATGAACGGGGACCATCCCAGGGTGGCACTGTAAAACGGATTCAAGTGGAGACACCACAGTGGACCAAGATGTATACAAGTAGAAAGCAGTGTTGAAAGAAATAACCAGGTACAGGACAGGATAGGATATTAGAAGTTGGAACAGGCGGGAAGCAAGGCAAGGAGCTCAGAGGAACAGGGCAGAAGGCAGAGGAGTGTGGCAGGGCTGCCAGGCAGGGAAGCCCAGAGGACAAGGGCAGAAGGCAGCAGAGTGCAGCAAAGTGGTCAGACGGGAGTCCAGAGGAACAGGGCGGAAGGTAGCGGAGTGCGGCAGAGCCGTCAGGCGGGAGCCCAGAGGAGCAGGGCAGAAGGTAACGGAGTGCGGCAGACCCGTCAGGCGGGAGCCCAGAGGAGCAAGGCGGAAGTCAGCAGAGTGCAGCAGAGCCGTCAGGTGAGAGCCCAGAAGAGCAGGGCAAAAGACAGCGGAGTGCGTCAGAGCCGCCAGGTGGGAGCCCAGAGGAGCAGGGCAGAAGTCAGCGGAGTGTGGCAGAGCCATCAGGTGGGAGCCCAGAGGAGCAGGGCAGAAGGCAGCGGAGTGCGGCAGAGCCACCAGGTGGGAGCCCAGAGGAGCAGGGCAGAAAGCAGCGGAGTGTGGCAGAGCCGTCAGGTGGGAGCCCAGAGGAACAGGGCAGAAGGCAGCGGAGTGCGGCAGAGCTGCCAGGTGGGAGCCCAGAGGAGCAGGGCAGAAGGCAGCAGCAGACTGGAGAGGGAGCTGCAAGCATCAACAGCAACAGGAATCAAAAGGCCAAAAGACGATTTCCAGGAAAGGTCAAAAACCGGTAACAGGAGCACCAGCACACACTCCCAGAGAAAGCAGTTGACTGACAACTGCTTCTGTTCAAAGTGAGCTTATAAAAGCCCTCCCAGCCAAAAGGCCAGCAGAGTGGAGCTGATTGCAGACTCTGGCAGCTGTGTTCAATTAAGCCCAGCCCTGGCTTCAGTAGCCTGCAGCAGTAGCAGCAGTGGTTTCTAATCAAGTGCTCTCCAGCTCTCTGCAGCCTAGCCTGCAGTAGCTTGGAAGAGGTGAATGCAAATCGCCCTCTGCAGCTCTTAGTAGCTTGCTGCAAACAAATGTATTTAATATGCCTCCTCCAGCCCACTGCCTTTTAGACAGCATACATGTCCCAGAATGCTTCTGCTGGTTTAACCCAAAATCCAGAATGGAACATGCAATTAGATTAGTCCAAAACTGCAGCGGTAAAACAAGGAAAGAAAGGCAGAGGCACATGTAGCAGTGCTGGGTGGCAAGGGAGTAGGATCGTGATAGGTATTCCCAACATCATTGAATGTGCCCTAATAGCGTCACTGTGTTACAAGTTGAATTTAGAAGGTATTCCCAACATCATTGAGTGTGCCTGGTCGCATACACTTTACCGATTACCAATATCACACTACTACGCTTACTCTCCTATACACCACCATTCAACTAGAATACAGCAGTACAATGACACATTCGGTAAAGCTGTTCTGATACTAACATAACTCATCAAACCACCCATCATCCTAATAAAACACAGCTAGCTAGCACATACCGGCTAGCTTAGGCGTCTCCTCAGACCTAACACAGCCACAACTCAGTCTGGATGTCCACCCTCCAGACTGAACACATTCAACTGATCTTCTCAGCACCACACCTACCGCTTAGAAGTAGCTATCATGCAACAACCACACCAGCTGCACACATACCTGGTGTGCCCACGCACTTTACGACTCTCTCTCTCTAACTGACTCAAACTGCAGTTCACGAGGGCGTTCAACCTACCAGCGCTTTGAGATCATACCAATGATACATAAGGCGCTATACAAATGCAAAATAATATAATATAACATCGAGACCTACCACTCAAATAGATTCATGAGTTTTAAGAGCTTGTCGTTTCCAAATTTTTGTTCTGATTTTTGTCCTTATACAGTCTACTGGAGTGGGGTGCGGTTTAGGCCTTCTCTCGTTTGGCTCTCCACCCCAATCTTATCACCTTCAACATAATTTGGTGTGGCTGTTTCCTGTTAGCCACAATAATATCTACTGGTGCATCCTATCTTTGGTCACTAAACATTTTCATGTTGACTTTGTTTGTTCTCCCCCTTTCTTCATGTGTCTTTCATCAATGTTATCATCAGTTTAACTATGATAAGTGGCTTTCTAACTATCTTTCCATTCATATTGTCATGCTAACAACTATAACAAGGTATGCTCTTAATTTTAAAAACCTTGATTTTTATGTACACCTTAAAGTAAGACATGCCTCTTAATATCACAACCTGGAATGTTAAAGGCTTACACAACCCTACTAAAAGACAGAAAGTGGTATCCCACCTTTATAGAAAAAAAACATGTTTTCATAAAACACATCTTTCACAGACTGAATCTGCTAAGCTTAAACACCTTTGAGTGGGTCAAGTTTTTTCAAGTGCGGCGCATGGCAAGAAGAATGCGGTTCATTTAATTTGATTTAATTTATATTATTTATAAGACACGACCGGGTGGCTCGGGGGCATACGGGTGCCGAAACCTACGAAATGGGCAGTCGTGAGGTTATCTGTCAGAAGCAGCCACTGCTCTATTTAAATAAATGTATTTTCAGTTTCTTCTTATAAATCTTGACTGTGGGGCAGTTTCTTAAGGCCAGAGGGAGGACATTCCATTTGGTCCGAGCTGCCACCCAAAAAGCACCCCTTTTGACTAATTCCAAGGAAGTTTTTTGGTATATACAGTTTTTTGTCATTGTTAGACCGCAAGCTGCGAACCACATGGTTGGTTAGGAGTCTTTTGGCTATATACGTTGGGAAAAGATCTGTCAGTGATTTGTAAGTGATGACAAGTAGTCTGAAATCCATTCTCTCTGCGTTCGGCAGCCAGTATAATTTTCTCCTTAGGTCTGACACATGTGCGCATTTTCGTAGACCAATAATAGCGCTAATGGTACTATTCTGTACCACTTGGAGTTTTGATAGCTCAGTTTTACCCACTCCAATGAGGAGGGAGCGTAATAGTCGATTTAGGCAGAGATGATGGCTCTAGCAATGGTTTTGCAAGATTTTTGAGTTAGGAATGGACAGATGTGTGCAAGCAGCCTGATATGGTAGGCTGATATCTGTTAACATGATCAAACATGCTCAGAGTCTGATTGAGTATGACACAAAAGATTTGTATTTTATCTTTTGTCTGAATATTACAGTCCGCAATATAAAAGGATTTGTATTCTGTCGAGAGGTTAGCTAGTCTAGGTCTAGTACCGATCAGCATGAGTTCTGTTTTACCACGATTCAGAGCTATGGCATTCATATTCATCCAGTCTTGAATGATATTATATATCTCCGAGATTGTTTTGGCGTTGTTAATGTAGTCACCAGTAAGTGGAATGAGACATTGTGAATCGTCTGCATAGTTCAAGCGGCAGATCTTCTTTTCCTCCAACAGATGGAAGAAAGGAGCTGTGAAAAGATTATATAAAACACGGGAGAGTGCTGCACCTTGGGGAATACCATAGCTAACTAACATGGGTTCGGCTTCTGCTTGTTTGCTGCAGACACACATGGTCCTTGACCTCAAGAAGGACTGCATCCAGTCTTTAACGGATGTACTAAAATTAGCTAGATTTTGTAGTTTGTCCAGAAGAAGAGAATGGTCCATTGAATCGAACGCTGATAAAATATCAAGGGACATCAGTAGCATTTTTTTATTGTATTTGGTTTATTCAAACCTTTACAAAACATCAAGAACAAGTAGAAAAGATTTAAAAACATAGCATTGTTTTGCCCTCCTTGATATTAGTCATCATGTTCATTTCAATTCTAAAAGAGCTGGTTCCATGCTAAAACGTGGCCAGAATCCAGATTGTGCTCTGTTGATCGTAGGCTACTCTATCCACGATCTTTAGAATAAAAGGAGAGTTAGATATGGGTCTATAGTCGGTTGCAATTTTGGGGTCCAAATTAGGTTTTTTCAACAGGGGGCTTACCCAGGAACACTTCAATCTTGTAGGAACCTTAACCTCCTTAAATGAGGCATTGACAATTCTTGTTACGGAGCTAATGAGAAGCTCTGAAAAGGCCTTGATGGCAGAAGCTGGAAAGTGATCACCTTTACAAACAGACGGCTTAAGTTTAGCAAGAGTAATATGCATTTCATCCTCTGTTATACTTCTAAAGTCAAACTTAGGGATGGCAGGCAGAGCAATGAGTGGTTGATCTTCAGCTACATTATGAGGGTCTATAGTTTGTGTGTTTATAATTTGGGCACTACCATTTATTATTTTGGTAGTTTTAGCAATCATAGTATTTTGAATTTTCTTACAACACTCCTGATCTTAACAATGGGTTCCTGATAGCTAATATCGGGTTTTTCCAATCCCCTAAGAATAGCAAATATTTCTTTAGAGTCATGTTGGGCATTTTGGATGCGTCCGTCGTATGAATCCTTTTTGGACTTTATAACTGCCTTTTTAAATTTGTTAGCTACTCCTATATAGGTGAGTCTGTCTTCTTCCATTTTAGTATTTTTCCAATGATAGAAGGATTTCCTCTTTTCTACGCTGCATATTTTTAGTTCCTCAGAGAACTAAGGATTCTTAGCATGGTTGCCAACTTCCAATTTTTCATTAATGGCTGTGGCCAAAGTGTTTAGAAAAGATTCAGTCAATCCATCCACTTTGTCCGGGAGTGGTGTGACTGGTTGACCTAAAGGTATGATCCAATCTTTCAGGGATTCCTGAGTCACCCTCTTCAGATTTCTTGAATTGACCCATTTTTGATTGGATGTATTCGATTTCCTTGACAATATGCTGTCCACCTCAAAATCTATGAACGTGTGGTCTGACCACAGGCATAATGAGATATCCAGCGTATTAATTGTTTAGATTGGCTGTAAAAACCCAATCCAACATATAGCCCTTGGCATGTGTGGGTATATGTTTATGTTGTGAGAATCCAATGCATTTCATGAATGTATCTAACTCTTTGTCTATTAAATCCTTTGGATCATTCCTCCATAGATTAAAATCGCCCATAATTAGCCATTTTGCCCCTTCTTTAACTTGCGATAGAACAAGGCTATTAAGTTGTGTGATAAAATATGGCATGGTGTTAGGGGGACGGTAAATAAGTAGTACATTCATAGTCGTGGATGCATCAGTTTAAAAGCATAATGCTTCACACACATCAGGGCCTTGGATATCATTTTCCAAATCTCTAAGGAACTTTTGTAGATAATCACAACTCCACCCCCGGCCTGATTCATCCTATTAGTACATAAAGCCTTATAACCATTGGGAACTGCCAAGGCCAGCGATGGGCCAGAGGCCTCATGAAGCCAGGTTTCTGTTAGAGCGCAGACATCTAGGCCCTTCTCTAATATGTAGTCTTCTACTTCTAATGCATGCTTCACTATGAATCTGGTGTTAAAAAGGAGGAAGCACAGAGGCTTAGGATCTCTTGTTTTGAAGGTAATCTTGGGATCAATTGGATGGCGGTTTTTGACTTTATCATTACCAAGTAAGTGAGAGGTCAGATCAGGTGTCGGCTACCTGAGTTTCTTCCAAAGCTTGTGCTGTGACAACGGGTCGATTTATATCAGTACCCGCGACAACTTCCATGGTAGTCCTCCCCTCTATGGGCCCCTCAGAAATATATCCCGCTCTTAACTGAAGGGTTTTTTGAGGAATTTCATTAAATGTTTCCTCAGTACATAAAGTTACCTGGTCAAATATGCTTCTAAGAGCAGCTATAGCCAATAGTACTTCTTCAATGCCCATTATGTGGTACAGGGGAAAGGTAAGATTCCTGGCTCTTCCTCTTCCGTTCCTTCATGGACCACCACAAACTATTTGGTGATCTTGCACCGGCACTCTTGCACCTGATATGCAAATAAAAAGGTGCGAGACTCACCAAGCAGTCTGAGCAATGTAAACTTAGGGATAAAGAGTGACGTCTCCTTTAAAACCCGCCAGCCGGGATGCAGAGCCAAACTCAAGTAAAAATAAGTTGCGGGGTAGAGGGGCTATGGGGTATCAAATCACCAAGGAAGCAATTAAACTACCAATGAGAGGTACATACTAAGGGATGCTAAGGGTTATTACCCTTATTAATAAAGCTTTCAAATGTAAGGTTATAGGGACTGCCTCCGACAATATGGGAAGGTGGGTGTTGGTTAAGATTTCAGTGGAAATCCATTGAATATACGATTTTCAATGTTTATGGTCCCACTCCTCATGATCCTGATTTCTGGTCAGAACTAAGGAATCATCTCATCAGTCACAACCTCATAATTTAATTGTTTGTGGAGTCTGTAATGAGATTATGGATCCTTTTCTTGATAGGAAATCTAGGGTACACATTAAAAGCACTAGATCCCATAAGCAATTTCTCAATTTCATATCAGAATTAGACCTCATGGACACCATGGCATATGACTCATCCTTCTTACTTAGAGTCACCTTTTTCTCCAATTCCCATACCTCTTTTTGTAGATTAGATTATAATAAATCTATGTCAAACCTTCTTTGTAAGGCTCAAATTGAATGCATAGCATTATCAGGCCATGTTCCAGTCCATATCCAACTTGCATTTTCATAGAACTGTCACATGTTGAATAGATGGAGATTTAACACCGCTCTTTTGAAGGATGAGCTATTCATGCCTTTCATTACTCAGCAGCATAGTAATTTCTTCACAGAGAATAATAACCAAGATACATCTATTGCCAACAATTGGGACTTTTATAGGTCTTATTATTTCATTTGTTGCTAACAAAAAGAAGAAATTATAACAAGAAGCTGATACCATTATACAACAACTGAAATCCTTTGAATCTCAATACGTGCGCAGTACTGCTACTTAACAATATGATTAAAGTGAGACTACAATACAATAAAATGACTTCACAATTCTCTTGTGCAAACATTTTAAAATATAGGACAAAAATTTACCACTTTTCCAATTGCTTGCATCATACCTTACAATTTAAAGGGAAAGAGCTAGGGTTGCTGTTATCAAAGATCAGATAGGGGATAGGAAGTTTTCAGATAAAGAAATAGTTGAAGTGTTTTCTCAATTTTACTAAAAAGGATATTCTTCAGAATCAAAGCCTAATAACCCTTATTTTCAAGAGTTCCTTCGGCATGTCCCTCATTAAAAATCGTCAGATGACCCTATCTCTCCTAGCGGAATCCTTAAAGCCAAATAAAACTCCCAAAAGTAAAGCCTCAGGCCCAGATGGTTTACCTATATATTTTTATGCTATTTGAACAACTTAATAGTGCTAGGCTTAATGAACTTTTTTCTCATTTCATTACAGCAAACAAAACACAGGGATCTTTCTCAGAAGCCATGTTAATTGGTTTACTCAAACCTAATAAAGATCCCGAACTTCCTCAAAACTATAAACCAATTTGTCTCATACACACTGACTGTAAAGTCTTTTCCAAGATTTTGGCAAAAAGATTTCTCACTCTCTTACCCAACTTAATTATGAATGACCAGGTAGCGTATGTCAAACATAGACATTCAATTTGTAATTTGAGGATAATTTTAAATATCTTGTATATTGTTTATTAATGCAAGCATCGTTGTGTGGCCGTAGCTCTTGATGCAGAAAAAGCATTCAACAGGGTTGAATGAGACCACATGTTTGAGGCCCTCAAATGGCATGGAATGGGCAGCCTGTTTCACTCCATGATCAAAGTACTATATTCTAACCCTAATACAGCTATTTTTATTAATGGACACATGTCTTCATAGTTTCCTCTCTTTAGAGGTACACATTAAGGATGCCCCCTTTCTTCACTTCTTTTTATCTTGTCAATAGAACCCTTTTTAAAGGCACCAGACAAGATAATAATATACAAGGTATTGATGTCAGTGGAATACAAGTAAAAAAAATCAGTGTATGCTGATGATGTCTTCTTGTTCTTGAAAAACCTAGATACTAGTATGCAATTTTTATTAAATATTATTTAATGGCATACTTCTTCCAAGATGGCCACCGTGGGCCTGCTGTAGGCGGTAAACGGAGAGCACGACATATCATCGCGGGGCCAGCAGAGGAGAGAACAAGAACGGACGACACCTACAGGTCTGCCCGTAAACTGCTGGACCCCTGATCAATTGCCAGCGGGGAGTCCGCGAGACCATCTGGGACACTCACCACCCGCTCTCCTGCCTCATCCCAGCCCAGGCGCACACCGCGGCGACGACGCTCCCCCCCCCGCTGTTGTCAGCTAGCGGAGGGGTATGTGCCGGTCCCTCGAGGGCGCTCTGCAAAAACGAGTCCTGGAACCAGGGAGGCACGGATAGCTCCCGCCGTCATACTCTCAATGACGCTGCACACAGAGTGAGAAACGCCACAACCTGCTTTCCATGGCTTGGATGCGGCGCGCTGTTGGGACCAGTACAGACCACCAAGACCACCGGCAAGATCGCGGGCGCTTTGCATTGCGTAGAGCGCCTGCGGAGTTCCCTGCGACCTGGAGGCACGGACCCTGCCTTACAATACCGGAGCGACAACACAGCGGGGGAGTGGGGGGTGGCTGTGTTCCGGGGCCACAGACACGAGATACCGCCTGCCCCCCCCTGCCATATCCGCACACTAAAGTGGACGCGATAACACTACACTGGCCTCCAACACCAGTAGGCAGACATAGCGCAGCTGATCCAGGAGTCCACCAAACAAAGTAAGCCACTGGTGTTGGGTCACGGGAAACAGACAGTCCCCAAGCCCTATAATGGTGCTGATGGATATCGGGAGCTGTGGGTGAGCAATGGAAGCCCCGACACCTACGCCAGCCCAAGAAAAGAGCCGTAATATCGGTGACACACATACCATTAGAGCCTACTGGTGCCGTTGGTAAAGAATCACACAAGACTCGCCAAACAGCTGATGCCAGGCATGCAACACTAGAGACAACTGAATTTACAACTGTACAGATCTGGCTCACTTGGTCTGTTGCAACTCACAGCAAACATATTCTAAAGCAGCACAGGCTGCCTTCCCCCCGATGGTGGAGGACGGAAAGGAACCCAAAACACGGTGCAGCTCCACCCACACAGCTCCGTCCACCAAGGCCCATCACTACCAGAGACAGCCCAACACGTGTGCCCTGCAGCCAAACTGGGTATTACACTATATCCTCGAACAAAACTAACTGAGCACAACAATCAAGACAATTGTAATTGCACGCCCACAGCTACCGCAATCCCAAGCGGAACCCTATGGCTGGTGGTCACCCCATGCACAAGACGGAAACGAAGCATAGGTGACTTACCTAAATTTGATCCACAAGATTATTAGCTACACTGCAATAAGACCCAGGGGTAACCACCCCCGTCGCCTCAGACCCAGCCGCTTAACCAAGTTGTCACTACTTCCCCCCCTCCAATCAAGGCATCCAAGTCCAGCGTCGTCTTGCCAAATAAGCAAAATGGGGAAAGACAAACCTAGGAAGACCTCGACACAAAGCAGGATAAAGCAATACGCAACCACATCCTTGCCTCGCTCCCCGGAGAGGCTGTCGTCAACGGAAGCAGATTGCTTGGAAGATGACTCTCCCTCAGAGACATAATGAGTGCCACTGCCAGCTCCAGAACATCGATGGAGAAGAAGATGGACAGTATTGGTGCGGACGTGTCCCTGCTAAGGCACGATCTACAAAAGCTAACTTCACGCACAGGGGAGGCAGAGGCACGAATCTCGGAGATTGAAGACAACATACTAGGGGTAAACCGTCAAATGTCCGGCATGCTAGCCCGGATTAAAATCCTGGAATCAAGAGCAAATGACAGCGAGGACAGATCCCGGCGGAACAACATTCACATACTCAGCCTTCCTGGGAAAGCAGAAGGGGCCTGCATGGAACTAATTCTTGAAGAATAGCTTACGAGCACATATGATGCATAGTCCTTTTCCAGGTTTTTCTCCATTGAGCGGAAACACTGCATACCAACCGGCAAGGTCACACCCGGCACAACACCGTGCACAGTTATTGCAAGATTCCTAAACTACAGGGATAAGGACACTGTGCTTCAGCTGGCAAGATCGAAGGGGACAGTCATGTACAACGGATCAAAAATTACCTTCTTCCCTGACTTAACCAGAGAGGTGCAGAAAGCGCGCCAGTCCTTTGACCCACTCAAAAGACGCCTACACTCAATGGGAGTCAAATATGGGCTAATCTTCCCTGCCCAGCTTAAAATTTTCCATAAAGGCACGACGGTGCACTTCACCGACCCTAAGGAAGCGTGGAACTGGGCTGAGATACATATATATGGTGACGGGAGCGCAGAGGGGGCGAAGAGAAGGGAGCGCAACAGACCACACCCTGAGCGACCACCAGACCTGGAACCTCAGCAACACCAACAAGTCGAGATCCCGCAACAAGGAAACCAATAACGAGACACTATGTCACCCAAGACAATGTTATTGCTGCAAGTGCAAATTTAAAAGAGCCTATGGTCCACGCTGTAACCTGAATCACAAAGCACACGATGGCCGGCGGCCAACCAGCAGCCGCCCCCCTAGACGAAGTAACAAACTCACAGCACCAACCGAAGGCGCTATACTGCCCAGCCCCAAGCTGATTCCAGACTGTAAGACCCGGCTAAAACGGAGTGGGCACATGTGAGCTAAAGTTTAATTGTTTATAAGTTTATGTTGGGCCGACAGATGCTTCAGTTGTGGGTGAAGTATGGGGAGAGGGGAGTTGGAAGTAATATTTTTATTCAATGTTTAGCATACGATGTCATCATGAGCACACTAAATGAGGCAATCGCCGTACTACATCATGCTTTGGTAACGCCGGCACAACTACAACCTATGGAATACAGCCAAACACCTGATGGCACCTGAGACGGCTTCAAATAACAAACGTCTAACGCTCCTGACATGGAATGTGAATGGGGTGGGTTCCAGTATCAAAAGAAGACTCGTTCTACAACACATAAACAGCCACTCCCTAGACATAGCCCTCTTAACAGAGACGTACCTGGCGGGAACCACATGCAAATTATTCCAAAGATCCAACAACCGCACAGCGATACACGCGGGTTTCTCCATGGGGGCGAGAGGAGTACTAATACTGATCCATAAAAGACTACCATTGGAGATCAAGCACATAAAGCAAGACAGTGGTGGGGGATATGTACAAATTCAGGCTGTGTTATGGAACCAAACTTTGGCGATTATGGTAATATATTCCCCACCAGCCCTCAATACTCTACTAGCCGACATTACCCCCATCCTGGTGACAAGCATGGCGACACATGTGCGATAGGAGGAGACTTTAACGAAGTAATGAACAATGCCACAGATTGCACGCATCTGAGAGCCAGAAACCCTGCCACTGTTACCAAACTTGCCGCTTTTGCGGCCGCACTGGGTCTCCGGGATACGTGGCGAGATCTATATGGGGAGAAACGTGAATATTCCTTCCACTCAGGAGCACAGGCCTCAATGTCCAGAATAGACTATTTCTTGCTACCATCTCAGAATGTCCACAAAGCCTGCAACGCATCCTTCCTCCCACGAGGCATATCTGACCACTCCCCACTATTACTAGAGCTGGAAACAGAGAGCCCGCGTCCCCCGCCCTCCAGGAGGCTTAAATCCTACTACCTAGGGTTCCCGGACCTAAAAGAGAACATTGGGGCAGCCACCTCCAACTATTTCGATCTAAATACAGGCTCGGTGGATGATCCCGCTACACTATGGGAAGCATACAAGCCAGTCCTGAGAGGCGAGATCATATCGTGGATATCCGCCAAGAAAAAAACACAACGCGAGCTGATCATAGAAGCCGAAAGAGAAGTGGTGATCAAAGAAGCAGAACACATCACCAGCGACACCCTCCAGACAAATAGAGCCCTAGTGTTGGTGCAGAAAAAGCTACATAATCTGTCTCTAGACTGTGCCAAGAAAGCGCACAATGCTATGAAACACGCCTATATGAAACAACGGAAAAAGCTGGCAAGCTGCTTGCATGGCTGGAAAGATGTGATGAGGGACAGCAGAAAGTAAAGAATATCAGGACGAGAAATGCGGAAATAGTCTCCTCTGATGCAGAAATAGCAGAATGCTTTTCTGACTTCTCTGAAGAACTCTATGCGCCTCCCAGTGGCACAGCAGACAGTTCCATGCTAGATAACATCGATCTTCCGACACTCACCATGGAACAAGCCAACGTGTTGGATAACAAAAGAACAGAAGAAGAGATCTCAACGGCCATTGCCCAACTTCAAACAGGCAAGACCCCAGGCCCCAATGGTTTCCCAATCAACATTTGGAAAAAACGGAGTCACCTAGACATATCCACCCACCTACTCAATCTGTCCGAGCACTCCCTAGTAGTGGGCGAGCTCCCACCAGACCTTCGCAAAGCTACAATAATAGTGATTCTCAAAAAAGGCAAACCCCCAGATGAGTGCAGCTCCTACAGGCCCATATCGCTAATCAATAGCAAAGCGAAAATACTGGCCAAAATATTAGCAAACAGACTCCAAACTGTTATCACATGATCCATCTGGACCAATGCGGCTTCATGCCTCAAAGATCAACAAGAATGAATATTCGCAGCCTGCATTTAGCACTGGAGAGAGCACCCGCCCTACAGCAATCATTGGCGCTGCCAGCCATAGATTTCGAAAAAGCCTTTGATTCGGTGTATTGGGAGGCTCTATGCACAATCATGAGAAAGATGAACTTTGGTGAAACATTCATGAAATGGGTCCAGCTTGTCTACAACAACCCGTTGGCAGAGGTGAGAGTGAACGGGAGGCCCTCGCGTAATTTCCAACTGGGAAAAGGTACCAGGCAAGGTTGTCCCCTCTCAGCAATGCTGTTTGCATTAATAATTGAGCCACTAGCAGTCATACTGCGGGACACAACCACATGGACAGGTTTCCGATGGAACTCAGATTGGGAAGACAGGATATCCCTATACGCAGATGACCTCCTGATATACCTAGGTGACCCGGCAATCTCCGGCCCCATAGTCACTGAAATACTAATAAAATATGGAGCCTTTAGCGGCCTCAGGGTGAACTGGCCCAAATCCGTGCTCTTACCAGTGAAGGGAGTGGACTGTATACCGCCACACGGCTCCCGATATCAAATCGAACTTACACAGTTCCGTTATCTAGGCATTATAATCGCAAATACACTAGATAGCTACGTGTCCCAAAATCTACACCCACTAGTTAAGAAATTTGCGCAGGATGTGGTCCACTGGGAGGCACTACCGTTAACACTATTAGGCAGAGCAGCGCTCTTCAAGATGCTGGCTCTACCCCGGTTCTTGTACATCCTCCAAAATGCCCCTCTCCAGATCCCCACAGTGGAATTCCACAAAATAGATAAAACAACACTGTTATGGGGAGGGAAACACCTGAGAATAGCTCTCAAAAATCTTCAACGCTCAGTCTTGGAGGGGGGAATAGGACTCCACAACATCCAAGTCTATTACTGGGCGACCCAAATGGCGACGGTAAATGACAAACTTCATGGCAACCCGAAACTGCCCCATATACAAGCTGAAATAGCTGCACGACATGACATGTCCCCGATTGAAAGCCTCTACGGCAAAAAATATCACTCTCCCGATTGCTCGATAATAGCGTAAACAGCCCAAATATGGAAAGAAACACACAAACACATTGGCTGGGATAATTACTCCAGTCCAGCCCATCTGGAACAATGTCCACATTACGGGTCTCAGTAAACTCCCCAAATGGCCTAATTGGGCAGCAGCTGGTATACAAACCCTACAACAAATATATGTAAACAACCAAATCATACCGTTTGCCGAGATCTCTGCTACATACAGTCTTCCGGCCACTGAGTGCTACCACTATGGACAGCTGCAACATGCGCTCTCTGAACAAAGGGACCAACTGACAGACATTTCGGAATGCACTCCGATAGAAAGAAACATAGTCGTAGACAGTGTGAAAAGTAAAGTCACATCCACCATGTATAACGTCATTTCCTCATTTGCCACGACAGAGCTATCGAGCCTGAAATTGAAATGGGAAAGAGATGTGGGCTCAATACTACCTGAAGAATGGATTTCGACCTTAATGTACCCCAGAGACATTGCAATTTCGGCCACAATCAGTCTCGTTCAACTGAAAATACTTCACAGAATATACTACCCGCGACTAGCGCTGTACAATTGGGGCAAAGCGACCAACCCCAAATGCTTACGCTGTAAACAAGAAGAAGGAACCTTCTACCACATCCTATGGCAATGCACACGAATACAGCACTTTTGGCGACAGTGCAGTGGAAGGCTCTCAAGGGTCATGGGCCGCCCAACCGACCCCAAACTCCTCCTCCTGGGGATTGAAGAGGAAGGGGAAATGTCTCGTTTAGAAAAGTTGCTGCTCTCAACAACCACAGGAATTGCCAAAAGAAACATCACACAACTGTGGGGATCAGAAACAACTCCACACTATGACCAGTGGACGACAGATGTAGATGCTATCATCCTAATGGAACGCCAAGTCTACCAAGCACGAGGCTGCCCGGGCAAGGCAGATAAAATTTGGGGGAAATGGGAATAAATGTCATAAAACACGCACAGAACAAACTAATGAGCTCTGGTGTGCAACCCTGCCAACACTCCAAAAGGCAACATCGCTACCTGTCATCACCCGATTGTGATAAGCAACAATGTGCCAAAGTTGACTTTGTATATGCATAATCCTTCTTCATATATCTATATATATACAAGCATTAGCTAATGCTCTCTCATACGTATGCATAGTTATGTTTCTTTTGTTTGTTCGTGTATTGAATGTTTGTATGTAAGGACAAAAAACTCAATAAAAATGTGTTATTAAAAAAAATATTATTTAACGATTTTCACTAGCAACTGGTTATAAATGAAACAAACACAAATCTGAAATATTACCTCTTAATATACATTGCACTAGACATCATATTCAAACGTTTGGCATGAAGTGGTGTTTGAAAGGCATTACATATTTAGGCATTCATATTTCTTCATCCATTAAAGACATTGGGGGTCATTACAAGTGTGCCGTTACGGTAACAACAGTGATGGTAAGTTACCCGCACTGTTGCTACCGGACCGGCATACTCCGAGTTCTGCAGGTGGGTGCCTTTCCGCCCGCCAGGTCTGACCTGGTGGGCAGAATGGCACCTGCTTGCAGACCTTGATGGATGCACCGGCACCATTTATGAATTGTGCCGGTGCATCTGTCCTCCCCATTCCCATTTAGTCCATTGGGATTTGAATGGGAATGGGGAGTAATATTTTCTGGTGCCCAGCAATGGGTAATTACTGGGACCGCCGGGACTGTAATGCCCCGTTAAGTCCCCATTGCCAGGCGCTGGAAAAAAATGCTCTGGCAGAAGCCATGCCATTTTTACCGGCACGGCTACCCCAGGACTCATAATGAGACCCATCATCAAGCAAAACACTACGCTCCTATTATCAAGAATCAAATAATTAACATATTCATAGTCCCCCTCTAGCTTTTCTGGTGGGGTTGCATTGAAACTATTGAAATGATGATCTCCCCAATTATTTTGTATATTCTCTATATACTTCCAATCCCCCTTCCTTCTTCTTTCTTTAAAGTCAATAGGCCTCATTACAAGTTTGCCGGTCTGGGAACTATGGTACTGGTCCGGCAAACTAAGAGTTGTGCTTGTGAGTGCCTTTCTGCCCGCCAGGTCTGAGCTGGCAGGCAGAGCGGCACCCGTGAGCACAGCATGTCGGATGGACCGGCACTATTCTGAATGGTGCCGGTGCATTTGACCTCCCCATTCCCATTGATGGCTCAATGGGAATGGGGAGCATTTTTATCCGGTGCCCGCAAATAGGCAAATACTGGGTCCAGCGGGGCCGGAATGCCCCAGTAATTGGCCATTCGCGGGTGCCAGAAAAATCACAAGTTTGGCAGCAGCCTGCCGGTTTTACCGGCAAGGCTACCCCCAAACTTGTAATGAGGCCGAATGATTCATGTTTAGTCAAATACATATGGGGAAAGAAGCGACATAGAATATCAATAGGCAAATTTAAAAAAATAACATCTTTCTTATGGTGGAATAGGGTTCCCTGATTTAGAAAAAATACCATTTAGTCTTTGTTTTGGAACAGACGCAGATGTGTTTCACCCCCATTGATTACAATAGTGTGCCTATGTGGATGCTCATAGAGAGAGCTATGGTTTCCCCCTTAACGCTTGCTGAATCTTACATCATCAAGAGGAAACATAGATTAATTAAAGGTGCTAGTATTATCTTATCTGCCCGCTAGCTTATATTTCTGGTTTAATGCTTTAATACAAGTTAATGGTAGGTCTATTTTTTTGGAAACCATGGTTCTCTCGGGGCATTAAGTATGTAAATCAGCTATTCTTGCATGGAATCCCTGTGACCTTCAATCAATTTGCTGAAAAATGTGTTTCCCTGGTTTCTTATATTCGTCAATATGCAACAATTATCAATGCAGTAATGGAAAATTATGATTCATTGGTTTGTAAAGCTTACACTCCTAGCAAAGAAAGGCTACAACATATGTATAATTTTAATTTTAGCCCCTCCATGTCCTACAAGGTTCTTTCTGAGGTGGAATTCTCAGATCACATGGCAGCAAGAATATCCTTTATTGGATAGTGAAACAGATTGGCCTCCTGTTTGGAATAACATTTCTAAAGTTACCACATCAGTCAGTTTACTCCAAACTTTATACTTTTGTCACCATGGAGCCTTCATCGCTCCTACAAAGCTCTTCAAATGTAATGCTGCAAAGAATGACAGATGCTGGAGCTGCCTACATGCAGAAGGATCTTTTGAGCACATGTTTGTAAAATGTTAGCATGTTAAACCATATTGGAAAAGTGTATGGAGCACAATCAAACTTATCGTCAATATTCAACAAAACTTTTGTTTTAAATTTCTTTTATTGAGCATTGCACTGCTACGAGGTGTCTTAGAAAGTAATGCTTGCTGTTTATTGGATCCTGTTATCCTGGTTGCAATCCAAATATATCGTCGGAAGAATCGTGGTCATATTAATTATAAAATGTGGTGGAAATCTATATGCAGCATTCATAGGTTAGAAAAATGTAATGCCTATTCCCCTTCTCTTTTACTTAAGCTTTAATTGAAGTGGAAGCTATTCCTTAGGTTCTTATCTAATGCAACTCCTAACTAGTTACAATTTCCTGCTTGTCCCCTCTCCCTCCCCCTCCATTTGTGAGTGTCAGTTTCTGTCTGTATTGTTTGTCTTATTTTGTTTTGCCATTTTTTACATGTTCAAAATGTTTGTATTTGCATCTAGTTCATAAGGATACTTGGCCTTTGTGAATCGTAATTCGATTAAATGCACTAATTGGAATCTGGCTTCAGAATATTGTTTTTGTATATCCTATGAAGTTAAAACATACCTTGTTTCAAATTAAAAAAAAAAAAATACAAAAGAGAATGGGATATTTAATGAAATGGAAGTACATCTGAATGTCTAGTAAAGAACTGAAGAAGCAGTCGCATATCAGCCATGACTGATCCAGCCTTTCTAACATGGTATGAAAATAAATATACTCAGTTTAAACAGATCATATTAAAAAGTGGAGAATTCATACCGTATCCAGCTGGAACATGTAAAAAGCCAATACGACGGAAGGAAAAACTGTTGCATTTCAGATGTGCCCAGCCTTGCCTTTCATCCATATGAATTTGATAAAATGACCGTTGATATAGTGTATACTTAACCATAGGGGTTTCAAGGCAGCCCAATATCACTGCAAACCAGTAAGGCTGGGAAA
The DNA here is from genome assembly GCF_040938575.1 of Ambystoma mexicanum. NCBI lineage: Eukaryota > Metazoa > Chordata > Amphibia > Caudata > Ambystomatidae > Ambystoma > Ambystoma mexicanum. Next base: position 1,212,250,929 of record NC_090921.1, on the reverse strand, counting down.
GCGTCTGTCAAATGTCAGGCATGCCTCACTCAGCTTTGCATCCTTATGTGAGTTTAACATGCTTATCATGGTGGTGAATAATATGTAATTAGTTAATGCCTTTAAAGGCCGGTATGTCTACAGCAGCATGGGTCACGTCAGGTGGACCTCACTCAACTCTGATTGATTTTGGAGTGATAAAAATGAGTGCCACTAATGTAGGTAATATTGAAGGGACAATATCAAAACAGACATTTTCCTACGTAAGACTGACAGGGATACGTGGGCTTCTCGTGTCAGTTGAGCATAACTCAAGGTGATAACATGAATAGTACGGAGGTGGATGACATTAAACAGGGAGAAGTGTGGATGGTGCAGTATGCAGGAAAGGTTGGTAGAGATGCATAGATCTAGCTCCATGTCAGATGTTCCCGACTTGAGTCGTTTCATCCATCAGAGGCCAATCAAAGGGTAATGTTGATTTGGATAATACATTAATAGTCAAGAAATGCTGAAAGCTATGAAAGGCTACTTGTGATGGGGTTGGGTCATTGACATGTCAGATGTACAACACTCAGTCATTTACCTTAATCTGTGCAACACAATGGGCCTCATTACAACCTGTCAGTCCGGGACCGTGCAAAATCCGTGATGGTGGTAAAAACGTTTCCGTGTCCGCAAGGTTGCGGAAAAACCGTCCGATTACACGCTGTTGCGCGCACCACACGGACTCGGAAATGTTGTTACCACCGTCACGGAAAACCCCACGGAAATGGAAATAACGCCTCCACAAGTGGCGCAAAACCCGTTTCCGCCTCCGCCGCCACAGACACGGAACCGGAAATACCATGATCGCCAAAACAGGAAACAGAGAGGCGGCCATCATATAAAAGCACAATCCATTGCCATCCAGAGCCAGCACAATCCTGACTCTGAGAAGCCAAAAGGGACCACCAGCATGTCTGCCAGGATTCCTGCTCAGAGGCAGCGCAAACAGCGCTTCAGCGAGGCGGAGCTAACAGTCTTGGTGGAGCACATTGTGGACAATGCGGAGATGCTGTTCAGCGTCGACCAACGGCGTGCCACACAGCAGCGGATGAAGGAGGTGTGGGCCGAAGCTGCACGCAAGTGCACCGCTGTGGGCGTGGCAGTGAGGAGCGTGAAGGACTGCCACAAGCGGTGGCACAACCTGAGGCTGAGGGTACGCAACCTCATTTCCACGCACCGCCAACGCAGCAGTGGGACAGGCGGAGGACCCCCTTCCCCACTGAGGCTGCAAGCATGGAAGGAGCGTTGCAGCAGCGTCCTCCACCTAGAGGGAATCCATGGGATCGGGGAGGCTGAGGCAGGAGTGAGCCCACCTGCAGATGCCGGTAAGTGCCCAAACATGAATGCCACATGTAAATATGCAGCTGTGAGTACTGGGCCCATTAACAACCCCCCTCCCCAGGCAGTTCATGTGTGGGCCAAAGGACCCATTAACAACCCCTCCCAGGCAGTGCATGTGTGGGCCAAAGGGCCCATTAACAACCCCCCCCAGGCAGTGCATGTGTGGGCCAAAGGACCCATTAACAACCCCCCCCCCCCAGGCAGTGCATGTGTGGGCCAAAGGACCCATCATGATCCGCATGGCAACCAATATCACAGAATGCATACACCAGCAATCAGATGCATGTGACTAACACTATTCAATGTCCAATCTTAATGACGCATGTGATGTACCCATCTTCCACCACAACAACACTAATTGCATGCCCTTTGTGTCCCCACAGCCGTTTCAAGTGACAGTGATACTGCACAACAGGCCAGCCAATCTGCACCGGCAAGTACACAAGCCACCGCCACCACACAGGAGGATGCTGCCGGCAGTTCTGCATCTCTGGCCACATTACCAGCCACTACAGATGTGCCGGCCACCACCACCACCGACGTCCCCACCGTCTCCACACTGCCTGAGTCTAGACAGGTGCCACGGGAACCTATCATGGTCACCCAACACAACACCGAAGGCAGCAGAACTGCAGAGGGGGCGGCCTGCAGTGATAACAGTGCCCCGCAAGAGCACTCGGAAACGGGCCCACAGGGGGAGATGCCCACATTTGAAGACCTGGGCTCCTTCCATGAGCTGGGGTTCAGCCCCACATCACTGGGGAGTCCCATGAGGTCGCCCACCCCATCCATGGCCGAACTGACTGCCTGCATGCAGCGGATGGAGGACCAGCAGGCTACCCTCACCCAGCTGGTGGAGAGGCAGCTAGAGGAATCCAGGCTGCAGAGGGAGAGCTACAGCGCCTCAGTGCGTCGCCTGTCGAGGTCCATCGGACGCTTTGCGAGCACTATAGTGACCCTTGCACGCCATGTGCGGGAGGGCAACGACCACACCTCCAGGCTTGTAGAGGCCATGTTGGTTGGCCAACAGGCAAATCTGGCACGGATGCCCTCAATCCCAGATTCTGCGCAATCAAACACAACCACCCCATCCAGCTCCACTACTGCCAGTCCAAGGAGGCGCTCAAATAGGCTAACGGGTCCCTCGGGCAAGGTTGCACAGGCACAGAAGCGCACACGGAAGTGATGGCATGTGTGTGGGGCAGTGCACGACACATGTGGACTACAAGGGTGTGAGAGGGGTGGGCACGTTTGGGTGGTGGGTGGACCCGGGTGGGTGGGCCCGGGTGTACAGCTTCCCTAACCAATGCACCTCCTTCCCTGTTGTTATTACATCAATACATCACCATTTCGAATCAAGACATACATGTGTGGACATTGATCATTTATTTTGCAGTGCAATTATTAATTCATTGTCGTCACCATGTTCGTGCATTTCTGTGAATGTGCTGTGACTCAAAAGTAAATGCGAATCAGGGCATCCCGTGCTCTCTGGCCATCATGTGGACCCCCAGGGGGAGGTGGTGCCATCCCATCCCCATCTCCATCCCCATCCCCATCTCCATCACCATCCCCATCTTCCTCATCTGCGTCTGGTGGCATTGGGATGTTCCTGCGCAGGCATATATTGTGCAGCATGGCACATACGAGCGTGATTTTACCCGTCTTCAATGGGCTGTACAGCAGTGATCCGCCAGATCTGCTCAGACAGCGGAAACGGGCCTTCAGCAGTCCAAATGTCCTCTCAATCATTCCACGTGTGCGGATATGTGCCCTATTGTATGCCTCTTCATGCCTGTTCCTTGGTCTCCGTACAGGTGTCATCATCCATGGCGTGAGTGCATATCCCGCATCACCTACATGGGATGTAGATGGGGGAACATGTCAGTGTTTGTGGCATCATGTCCTCATCTGCTGCTGTGCATTCTTGTGTCATCATTCATTCATGCATATGTACCATGCAGTGTATGGAGGTATGTTTTGGGCATCACAATGTATGTCGCTAACTGGATATGGGCCTACACATTTACTTGCATGTTAACCGTCCCCTGCGGGTGACATATGATTGTGTGCATGTCACGGTGCAGTGCTGTCCACACATGGCAGAGTGACTCCACTGTACGGAAGTAGTAAATACACGTTGTCTCATTTACACACCTCTCGTGCCTTTTGAGGCAGTGTTTCAATTGAGGGTGGGTGTCTGCAGTGGCACAAGGATCAGGGGACAGTGACGGGATTGGCTGTGCCAGCGTGTGCACGGGCACATTGGGGTTCCCTGTCATGTCTTCCTTCATGATGTTTGGCATCCGCTGTGTATTTGGTAGGTGGAAGGGGGGTGATGCATGTGCGGTCACAGCGGCACACTCACAATGCTCATTGGCCTGGACACACACAAACCACTTCGACAGGGTTGTAGCATCGTCAGCTGTACTCACCCAATAGCCATGTGCTTTGTCCGGCATAGCGTTCCATGTACCGTGGCACCGTGGAATTCCGCAGTACCACTGAGTCATGTGATGAGCCTGGGAAACGTGCGCAGCAGTGTGTAATCAGTTGCATGGCATCACAAACCATCTGGACATTCAAAGAGTGATACTCTTTCCTGTTGCGGAACACCGCCTCAATTGCACGTGGTACTGTCAGCTCAACGTGGGTGCAGTCAACTGCGCCTATGCAATTTGGCACGCCTGCTATGGCATGGAAGGCCAACTTGGTGGCAATGACCTCGGGGAGGGTGCGGGGTAGGGCTATGTGTTCCGACACATGGCGCAACATCGCATCCAGTACCCGTACCAGGATTTTTGAGAAACAGGGTTGTGATATGCCGTGCAGCTCACCAACCGTGTGTTGATAGGTGCCAGTGCCAAGGAAATGCAGTACTGAGACAACCTTCAGGAGGGGGGGTGGCGGTGGGGGTGTCAATTTGGCTGCTGATCTTGTCCTCAATCATGGCGGTGATGTGCAGGATTGTTGCACGGTCCAGCCGGTATAGTGTGTGGATCTGTCCTGGGGTGAGGTTCCAGGGTGAGGCCCTGATGCGTGGTATTGGTGGCTGGCGGCGGGGTCGGGCTGGCTGGGCAATGGGGTTTGCCATAGCAGCAGGGTTGGCTGGTTGCCGCCTGCGCCTCCTCCGCCTACGCCTCCTCCTCTGCGCCATTACTGCCACCATGTGCAGTGCTGCCTGTTGGTTGAGTAGGCCCAGTCCCAGTGCTACTAAACCTGCTGCCTGCATGGTTCTGTGTTGTGTTGGGCTGGGTGTGGCCCTTTTGTGGGCTCCCAGTGGCCTGCTAGGTCCAGCTGGGCTGATTTGGTGCACCTGTGCCCTGATTCAGTTCAGCAGGCAGTGTATAATGCCATGTTCGCGGTGGCGGCGGTTCCGCCACCGTGATCACAGTTTTTACTCCATTTTTTTGCCGGAATTTCCGTGTCCGCGCTAGTTGTGATGCTCACGGTGTTTTGTGTTGACGGTAGCGGAGGTGTTTCCGTGCAGACGGACTTAACGGGACCCCTATTTCAGCGGTGGCGGTTGAGGGTGGTGCTATTACCGGGGCCGCGGGTCATGATTGGGCGGACATGGAAACGGTGCCGGTATGGTTTTACCGGCAGTGTTAATTCCGGACCGGAGTACTTGTAATGAGGCCCAATTATTATAGAAATGGGTAATATAAAAATGTGAGACTATATGATAGGGGTGCTTCTAAATGGTGCATAGGACCAAGATACTTCACAACACCCAACATGAAACCAAACCATACACAACCAGACCTCACCACCACATGAAGGCTACCGACCAAAAATGCACCAACGCTCAGTGACCGGTTCCTCTGAACTGAAGCTGCCAACAGCACACAAAGCTATCTTGCTTTTCTCCCCCACTAAACCCCCCAAACCCCTCTCATTGCAGATCCGCCACAGTGCCAAGAGACAACGCAAGTGGTGACAGTGAAAGGTACAAGAACCTTTAACATAACATAACATGAAAGCTACCATATGCTGGGTTTACATGGATCCGCCTTTTATCCTACTGAGAAGGATAACATGAATTCAACTAAGTCGTATCAAATGGGTATATTTAATAAAGAGGACTAACATCCCTGATATTCTGTTAGGCTGTTTCAGAATCGGTCACATACCTGTTCTGCTTACCTCATCCTTTCATTAACTGTAGATCCAGGATTCTAGTCCAATTCCCTTCAACTGTCAACATTGCGTGATCATGGGAATGTTGTATGGGAAAATAAAAGAAAACTGAATTCTGCCTGAATCTAAAGTGAAGAGGCACCAGAATAATGCCTCACTTCCTTCATGGCTTGTGCTTTCCTTCGGCTACCAAGAACAGGGTGCACCTCGGGATGCAGGTACTTACCTTCTCACCTGAGGGATTGCCCCAAAAAATGGCATGGATTAGTCTCACACTAGGAATATTCTTTAGAATTCCATAAGGCAAAAATGAACTCAATGTCGAAAGACTGGGATTTAATAAGCTTTACACTCACAGCAAGAAATGCTGAAAGTCTTTTCGGTCAAATAAAAAAGTGTCTTGTTGAACTGGAATAATGCATGGAAATCCATGGAAATACTGCATGGAAATCCAAAGGACTGTCAAAGGACTGTCAACAATTTATATGCTATTCGGAAAAGTTGCATTTCGAGCTTCAAAACCAATCCAGCTCATTTATTAATTTTATGAATACAATGCTATGTTTCTTTTACCAACAACATTCAAAATCAAGTGGATTCTCCTTTCAAGAATATTGAAAACATTTAAAAACCCGACTTTTCATCTAATTGGACCTTTCTTGTTAACAATTTGCCTTATGTTTTATGTACCTTACTTGTTTCTGTTCTGCGACCAGCGCTTCGGTGCCCTTGGGTTTAGTGTGCTTTACAGATACTAAAATAAAATAAATAAATAAAATATATGTCAGTAAAGTATTGTGATACACTTGTAAATAAAAAAATAAGTCTATTGTAAATATACTAAGAAATAATGAAGTATGCAAGAATTTAAAATAGAGAATACAATTCTCTTTAAATCTGTATAGGAATCGTTTCCTAACATGCCTTTGGCAATTCAGGTTCTTTTAGCTCTACAGTGAAACCTGCTGAACTGAACTTATGTTCAAACCACTATTTCTGATGAGGTGGTTTGAAGGCCACATGTATTAGTTTGGCCACAATGAGAATACAGACCTATGTAATTTAAAACCTCAAATAAACTCATTCAATGTTACTTAACCAAGACCATCTGTTCATGGCCCCTGGTTATCAAGATGCCTCAAACTCACATGGATGTATTTCAAGGTACATACTTTTAAGGAAAATACATTTAAATGCCAGGAAGGCTGAATCAATGGTCTCCTGCAAAGATAGAAATCTGATCTGACCACATGGCCTGTTTTCCAAACTGTGTAGCTTGAAAGGATGGTTACTGCACTTAAGATTTTAACTTTGAACTGGGCCTTCCAATAAAATTATCCAGGTGGAGCCATGAAAGGCTTTAAAAACAAATGGGGCATATCAGCTAATCCTATTAATAGTTAACTGAAAGGAATTCCTGGATACAAGGGTTTAGAATCCAAAGAAATGTAATCTAAATATGTAACAGACTTCACAAAGGCATGTAAGAGCAATTGTAGCCGTAAACCCACAAACAAATGACTCAGAATCAAAAGGAAAGGTGTGTTGCAACTTAACGATTCTCGTTTACAAAATTAGTCTAAACATAATATTTGTAGGATTATAAAACATGAATAGAATTATCAATAATTATTGTCACACATTTCCTCACACATATTCATGTTGGGTATCTCTGAATTTGTGAGGACCACAGTAATCCAGAAATCTATATTTGACCAATATTGCTATTATGAAATATGGAATCAAAGGTTTCTGACAGATGAATTAATAAAAAGCAAGGGGAATGTTTGATAAACAAACCTGCTGTTTGCAAATTCTGAAGACTTTGGTGGCCTCCTAGTGGGTGTCAAATTGTTTCAAGAATTTCATCTGACCTGGAACTCTTATCAACATTTCCAGACTACTTGCTGAATCCTTTAGTCAAAAAATATGAAACCCTACTTGAAAGATTAAACTCCATTTGATAGTAATAAGAAATGTTGATATGCCTTGCTATTGAGTATCCATATACCAGAATATGACAACCAGCATTTGTAGATAGAAGAGGAATGACTACAAATGAGAGGATTCACTGATAGTTCCTCAACCCTTTATAATGTGGTGTATTTAAAAAAAACTATGATGTATTTATAATAGATAGGGGAGTGAAGAGACATTGCTACAAAGTACCACAAAGATTACATTTGTATTGGAATTATGTGCATCACTATACTATCCTATTTGACAGATGTCTCATTGAATAAGGAAAGTCGTTGCACAGCAATAAGATGCAGGGTCTAATTTACAGAGCAGCTCATGTTCACCAGGTTTCACCAATACACTCTTCAAGAACTCTAGCAGAATGCAAGCTCTCTGTAGTCAGTTACAAAAACAATTAAATGCAGCACACCAGTGGAAAACAAAAACATTGTACCAGGCAGAGTGGAAACGAAAAAACCAACTTGCAAAAACTAGTTTCCCAGCTGCACAATGTCAGATAGTCCTACACAGCTTTTAACATGATGCACTAGTTCTGCATCACGGATAAGCTGCTCGGAAACAGGAGCCCTCTAATATGGAGGTTCAAGTGCTCTGATAGCCCGCTATAGCTTTCATTTGTTAAACCTAAAACCGAGTGTGTCTGGACATTTGCTATTGACTGTTGGCTCCATGCGCCCATTAATTGCCTAGCATACCATGCCTGGTACTCTTCCCTTGTATTGTCTCCTACTAAAAGGGCAGGACGTGAATGATCTCTTGAATAAAGAGTCCACTTATTATTGTATGCACAATATTAGCCATAGGAAGGGCTGTCTTGAGGGTTTACATGTGAAAATAATTGCAATAGTTGTTTACGTTCATTGCTAATTGTTGCAGAAACAAAAAAACTTCCTTGCTGATTCGTTATATAAAACAAGATGTATTTCAGCCAGTTTGGTTTCTGACTAGTCATCGTATGTTCCTCTGAGGCTGTTTTCCATGTGCTTGTTTCTCTGTGAGAAGGCATTACCAGAATGTGCCATTTGAATCTTTATTTATTTTTATATATTGCAAATGTGAATTGAGTGCTCTCTCGCCGCCCAATTAAAAGGGGAATTGTGTGAGAAAGTCTTCCTTCAGTTTTCCTAAAATCAAGCTGTCTTGACAGACTGTTGCTCAGGCACCATTCTCAAATTAGTTAGGGTATGACGCTCAAGGTACATGGTGTTTCAGGCTCATGGAACTGTCTAATCACAAATGGTTGCTGGATCGTGCCGTCTAAAGGCGTGAGCTTTTACCTGACCTGTTTCTCTCGAGCACGTTGGGTATTGTGTTCCGTCTCCCCCTGTCTTAAACTTGTTCTTATATTCTGGTCACTCTGGATGTGGCATGGGAAGTAGGCCTAACTGTCAGCAACCTTTCAATTGATCATTTTTCGAATCTTGTAGCCACTCCCAAGGCGCCCAGAATGAAATGGACCAATGGTGTTTGCCCCAGCACTAGCACATTACAATGTTACTATTCATAAGTGATGTTTATATGTAGTATGTATTTTAGAGTTCTTTTGATATGTTTTTTACTCTGGTTGTTCACATATAATGAAATATCTTCCACGTACAATGTTATGAAAGTGTTTGAAACATGCTATAAAGAAGAAGGTTATCCTGTTGCTTTTAATTGATTGCATGGGTGGATTCAGCCCTTTTCCTTTTTAGTACTTGTATCTGCTCATTTTAATATGGTGGGGACATGATATCCTGGGTACCTAGCTACTAATCATTCGTTGTTCCAGTTTTTCCACCTCCATTTGGAACCCTTACTAGTGTAACCCCGTTATTTGTATGGCTATCGCTTGCCTCCTTCTGGCCTTTCTAATCTGGTATTCCTCTTTGTCTGTAGGTTTGGATTGGCCTACTGGTCCTTCCGGTGGTTTCACATAGTTTTCCAGGCTTTTTTAAATTGTAGTGCTACATTTTTAGGGCTATCTCTTGATCAAGTGAGTCCTGGCTGGTGGAACATTGTTTTTAGGCCTAGGGGTGAACATGTATTTATATAGTAACACATTTGTATAGATTTGTTAAAGTGCATGTCAGGGGGATGTATGTAGAACAGTGAACACATTGCAGAGGAGAAGTCTGAAATATAGGACATGAATCATAACCAGGGAGATGTGGAGGAAGGGGTGCCCATAGCGACCAAGCACAAGATGAAGGAATGAAAGCATTCAAATGTGCATTACGATGAATCCCCTGCATAACATCGAATGGGAGGACATGAGGTACTGTCATAAAGCAGTGGATGGGGAAATATGCAGGCATCCGGCAATAGGATCCGTGGTTGGCGGGGCATGGGGTGAGGCCACTAGTAGAAGCCTTGGGCAGTCTGATGGTGCATGGACACATAATGAGATTGGAAGGGGACAAGATGAGTGGTATGGTTAGTGAGCTGGGGACCACCACCTAGACAACATATAGATCAGGAATTTGGGAAGACCAGGGGGAAAAGAGGTTGTCAGGGTGCATTTCGAGTGGTGATTATTAACGCCTGTGAATGAGGTACTTTTATGATGAATCTTCAGGGGTTTACCAGTTTGGAACTTCATGATGGCACAGGCACAGGCTGGCCTATATTGAATTTCAAGGAGTTTAGGTAGGGTTATGCTGTATGTGTCTTTAAGACACGAGGAACGCGTGATGTGTTTGTGCCTATAAAATAAAGACAGGGCTGTCCGCGTACTCAGATGAGCAGGAGTGAGCCACCTGTTGAAACACACTCTTTGGGGCCTGCAATTCTTGGAGCATGTGGTTGCTGCCTCCCTGGTTTGTGCGGCTAATGCCCAGGCTCTGTGAGGACCCGAATCTAACACTGGTGACAAGAGGGTGACGGGCCCCCATCCAGAGTGCGTTCTTCGACGAACCCATCGTGTGGTCGCACACTGTCACTACAGCCGTGCACCCCTGATCGTGGTCGGAACGTGCATGCGGACGGAGCACTTGTTCCCACGGACTGTCACAACACGTGATGAATGACCGGAATTGGATGGTGTTGTGTTCTCCCTTGCTGGTGCGCTGGCGGAAAGGAGAATGCATGAAAGCCTGCGGGTAAGGCCCAGCTGGGGAGAGCAAAGAATGGACACAACACGCGTGGTGCTAGATGTGCCCGGAACTGCCTCGCTCGTGGCGGGGCAGGCCCTTTATTTCTAAGCACCTTACATCACCGCGCTCGCGGCATGTAAGGCGTACATAACATTCCTCCTTTTTTCCAACATAATACTATAACACATAATATACGTAACTTTGTTAACCAAAACAGTTTAACTCTACTGTGCACTATAGTCCAGCACAGTTTTGCCCACCCTGCAATGTCACTTTACCACTCATAGGGCCTCATTCCGAGGTTGGTGCTAATCATGCTATTAGCACCATGACTAGCACCATTACCGGTGCCGTGTCCGCCCTCATTCAATGGGGACTTACCGGTCTAGTCCGACCTTTGCGGGACCGGTAAATCCCCATTGAAAATGTCAATCCCCATTCCCATTGAGCCCCTATAGGGCTCAATGGGAATGGGGAGGGTGCTAATAACGGTGCCGTAAATTGCGGTACCCTTATTAGCTCTTAAATCCCTTTGCGGATCCCGTCCATAATGCCTGGTAAAAGCAGGCGTTAAGGACGGGGCCGCAAAGGGACCTCGTAGTAGGGCGCAAAGGGTTTACCGGCACCGATGTCCTTAACGGTGCCCGATATCCCTTTGTGCCCTACTCGGAATGACCCCCATAGTCTTTTAACTTCTCCAGGGCCCTCAGTGCTGTTCTTAAAGTATAATGTCCTAGCCTAAGGGCCGTCCCTGGACTTGTTTCCCCTTGTGGCTCACCTTCATCATTTGGAAACGCCTCATCCGGTCCATCCGGTGGTTTGTCCGACTCGTGCCTCAGGGTTGACCCTTCTTTGGGTTGATGGTTTGCACCCTTCAATGGTGGCTCCGCTTCCTCCAGGAGCTGCTGGTCCCCATCAGTCCACATTTGTCGGGACACCCTCTTGAACCACGAGGCATTCCGGGTGATTAGGCGGTGCCCTCGTGCTGCCGTCACCATTGTCCCTTCTGTTTGGGTTACAGTCCAGGGGACCTGGTCATACTCTGCTTCGAGGCTTGGTCTTCGTGGGGTTACGCACAACCAACACCTGGTCACCAACTTGGTGTTCCGAGTTCCGTGCATGCCTCCTGATGCTCATGCGTTCATTTGCAGTTACTCTCCTACGTTGAGTGCGATCACTGCCATAGGTATCTGTGCCCCTGCTTGGGTGATGGGGAATAGACACGTTTATCACTGTCCCATACATAATGTCTGCCGGTGGTATACCCGTGAAGCTGTGGGGCGTCACCCAATAGTTCCGTAGGAATCAGCACAGATCCACTCTCCAGGGACTGCAATATGCTCTGGATAGACATAACACCTTGTTAATGGTTTGCATGAAACTCTCTTCATTGCCGTTTGCTTGAGGCCATCTTGGCATGATGTGGTGGTATTGGATCTGCAGTTCATCCAGGTACTTCTTGATCTCCATACCATGGAATGGCAGGCAGTCTGTTGTCACTTTTGATTCATCGTGGCAGGCCAAGGGTGGCAAACATCTTTTCGAAGGGCCGTTATCACCATTTCTGCTGCTGTGGAGGACACAATCTCCACCTCTGGGTATCTTGAATGGTCATCGATAGCTACTAACAGATACATTCCATCCTGAACTGTGCAAAAATCCATGCTGATCGCGCCCCATCTTTAGGACCCCCGCTCAGCCGACTGTATGGGTTCAGGGTTCGGCGGTGCACTCGTGATCTGGCAACGGAGGCAGGCTGCTATGAGTTGCTCCACCTTGGTATCAATGTGTGGGAACCATACTCGGTGTCGGATCCTGGCTTTAGTCCTGACCATTCATTGGTGGCCTTCGTCGGCCAGTGCTATGATTCTGTCCTGCAGACTGTTGGGGATCACGATCTGGGCCCCTCTTAGGATGAGCCCTTCACTGGTGACCGACAGGTCTTGTCGTATCGGGAACATGCCCATGAGGAAGTCTCTGGCCTCGGTGTGCGTTTGTGTACACTTCGGAGGAAGGATTTCCACTCGCCAGATATGATGGTGTTTTTGATTAGGTCACAACAGGGGTCAGTTTGGGTGGCTTCAGTGATGTCCTCAATGCTGACTGCCTTGGGTTTCATAGTGTGTACGACCTGGCATATGTGCTCCTCTGTTTCTTCTGCCTCATTCACTTCCCCTAAAATGGCTGCCCTTGGGTGCCTGGATGGGATGTCCGCAGGGTTGTTGGTGGCTCCTTGGTAGGCCAACTAAAACTCGTATTGTTGCAGGTGTAGCAGCCACTTCCCTATTCTGGACGGGGTTGCGAAGAAGACCCTGAGAATATCGGGAGGAGGTGCTTGTGGTCTGTGTAAGCACTGAACTTCCATCCATAGAGATAGATGTGGAAATGGTGGCATCCCCACAACACTGCAATGGCTTCTTTCTCTATGTGTGAGTACTGTTGTTCCGTTGGAGTTAGGGCATGGGAAACATAGGCAATTGGCTTTGTCTCCCCTGTTCAAGCTACTTGAACGAGGATGGACCCGAGGCCGACAGAGCTGGCGTTCTGTGACAGTGTGGGGTCATAGTAGGCCATTGTCGTCTCGGCTGAGAGGGATGTTTTGATCCGGTCGAATTCCTCCTGGCAGTCAGGGCTTCAGGTCCATTTTCTTTTAGATTTGGTGAGTTCTCTAAGTGGCTCGGACATCGTTGCTAGGTTGGGGATAAACCTCCCGTGGTATGTCGCCATCCCCAGGAAGCTGTGTACCTCTGTGGGTGTTGTTGGGGGAGAGGCTTCTATGATGTCTGCAACCTTTTGTGGGTCAGCCGACATGCCCGCGCTGTTCAACACGTATCCGAAGAATGTGATCTCCTCCTTCATGAATTCGCACTTTTCCCTGTGGATGGTCAAACCTTCAGCTTCCAGCCTGTTGAGCACCATCTAGCGGCGACGCATGTGTTTGTGTCTGTCGCTGGCGTGGATGAGGATGTCATCGTTGACATTCAGCACTCGGGGGATGCCCTGTATTAGCTCCTGAATGTAACAAGGGGGGCCCTGTGAGACTCTCTGCCAGACATGATTCCTGGTTACAAGAGCCTTACCCAGAGTCTTTAGCTCACTATCTTTCACAGATAAGAAATATCCCAAACATATCAGTCTTTGTCCTGCCCTGGGGCAGTCCAGCACCGAAATGCTAGGCAATTCTCCTCTGAACAAGAGTACCAACAGCAACCCCAGACACGTGTGTCGGTCTGGTTGAACCTCATCAGTAGAGTGTAGCTGTGCCTCTCTAAGAATAGTGAGCAAGGGGTCCATGTCTGGATTCCCCTAGTAACTTAGGGTGAGACCCAAAGTTACTTGAAATATGCAGATAACAAGGGGGGTCCTGAGAGACTCTCTGCCAGACATGAGTCCTGGTTACAAGAGCCTTACCCATAGTCTTTAGCTCACTATCTTTCACAGAGAAGAAATATCCCAAACATATCAGTCTTTGTCCTTCCCTGGGGCAGTCCAGCACCGAAATGCTAGGCAATTCTCCTCTGAACAAGAGTACCAACAGCAACCCCAGACACGTGTTTCGGTCTGGTTGAACGTCATCAGTAGGGTGTAGCTGTGCACAGAGAAGAAATATCCCAAACATATCAGTCTTTGTCCTGCCCTGCCCTGGGGCAGTCCAGCACCACGGTGTCGGCCCAGTTACCTCTACTATGATTCCTGCAGGTTCAAGTTCTCGCAGCTCCTTTTTGACTAAGTCCCTCATGTGGAATCGGGTTCTTCTGTGACGCACTGCTCGGGGCTGTACTGACTGGTCCATGTGGAGCTTTCTAAGTTTTCCTTTCAAACATCCAATGCCTTTAAGGATTACTGGGTACTTCCCAAGGAGGCTGGTTATGTCTGTTGAGTCTGTTACATCACAGATGAAACGGATTAGTCCCAGGTCTTCCGCTGCATCCCCACTTAGTAGGCATTCGATGCCTGCATTGACAACGTATACCTTTGACTGTAGGACTCGATCGCCTCTGCTGAGTGTTGTTCTGAAACGTCCCTCCACTGGTAGTGGGGTTGTGCATCTGTAGGAAAATAACTGTGTGTCCTTTGGCTTTAGGCCAGGACGGGGATGTAGCTTTTGGAACATTGTTGCTGGCATGACATTTACTGATGCTCCAGTGTCAATTGTTCTTTGCATCTCTTGGCCCTGTATGGCCACTAGGCACTTGCGTCTTCTTTGTCTCTTCGCTGACTCCACGCCTCTGTGTTCAAGTGCCGAGACTAGGTAGACTTTCCTCCTCCTTATCGTTTGTCCACTTCCTGCATCTTTGGTTGGGTCACTGTCATCATCACCAGATTTGTCGGTTGATGAGTTGGCAGTCTCTATGAGGCGGGCGCTGGCTTGTTTCTTCTTCTTGGGGATTCCTTTGTCTTGTTGTGGTTGGGGGCATTGGGATTGCCCTTCCGTGCGACAATTCTCTTTGACCCCCATATTCGAGGATACTGGCTAAGGGAATGCCTTTTTCGCTCAACACCATTCTGTGCAGTTTTTCGGAGTGCATGCCATTGATGATTTGGTGTCTTATCTCCTTCTCGATGTTGTCGAATTCACACGAGAGTGCGACTTTCCTGAGTCTTGTGTGGTAAGCATCAAGTGTTTCCTCCTCAATCTAAATAGTGGTGCAGAAGAGGAAAGTTTTGTACTCGGGTTTAGTTGTGGTATAAAATGTGCCGTGAGAGCGTCTTTGGACAGTTGGTAAATGTCTGAACCATCTCCAATTACCAGTGAGTTGAAAATGGGCAGGTCATCGTCACCCACATTGAGCAGAAGGTGTGACCTCATCTTCCTGGGCGTTGTGATGTCTTTGCAGTCCATTGTCATCTCAAACTTCTGGATCCACAATAGCCATCGGAGGCCGACTGACGATGGATCGGTGTAAGGGTCGAACGGCCCCAACGCCATTGTCGTTCCACCATGAGGTCGAGGGGATGGTGCTGTGGGTGTCAGTGACACTGCAATTCTCGACGGCGTGCTGGGTCTGGGTGTGGACAGGCCAGTCACCATGTTGTTCTGATGTTGGGGTTGCCACCGTCGACGCGTGTGTGCAGTGAATGCTCCTCACCTTTGTGACCTTTGCATCGATGGGGCGCTGAGGTACCCAGCGGCTCTTCTCTGTTGCTGTATGCGGTGCAGTGTCGCCTCCTGCGCTGCCTGGTCTGAGGATGGGTCTGCAGGTATGCCACAGGTTCACATCTGCCTCAGAATGTATGATTTTCAGCAGTCTTTGGATGTCGGGGCGTTGCAGGAGGGAATGGGGTAAAAGAGAGCAAGAAGAAAGAAAAAAAAAAGTTTTCAGGTGGAGGATGGGCCCACCACAGTGTCTGTAAAAGTCTGCCTGTGTCGAGGGCTTGTAGGCCGAGTTATGGCTTATGCACGTGATGATAGTTCAGTTCATCCCTCGTCGCCAGTGTTGTGTTCTTCCTTGCCGGTGCGCCAGCAGAAAGAAGAATGCATGAGGGCCTGCAGGGAAGGCCCGGCTGGGGAGAGCAAAGAATGGACAGAACACACGTGGTGCTAGATGTGCCCGTAACTGCCCCGCTCGTGGCCGGGCAGGCCCTTTATTTCTAAGTGCCTTACGTCACCACGCTCGCGGGACGTAAGGCGTACATAACAGATGGGTTAGGTACTGTTTTGAGGTTGTGGTTCCAACAGAGTGTGTGTGCGCTTTTTGCCACCCCTGCTACTTACAAGTGTCACTGAGATGTGCAGCTCGCTCATGTGGGGCATAAAAACAATGTAATCGCACTCCCCCACTAGTGAACATATGTGAAGACACCGTCTGGCCCTAATGACCATTTGGAGTCTTTCTTTCTGCACAATAATTCTCCATACTGGCTGGTATTACACTACACCCAAGGGTACTGTGATAGATTGAAGTAGCAGTACACAGACATCTTCTTCCTCGATGGCGGATCATGCAGGAGGTGTACCTGCAGTGGTCATGACACCTAGGCAACAGGGTTCAACGGCCCCGTTGACAGAATTAAGAATGATTGGTGCCCCATCCAGCTAGGGTCCCCAATGGGCCCTGTGGGTAGATCGTCTGGAAATGTATTTTGATGCCACTTTCTGAAATGAATGACAGGGGTCAGAAATCCACACTTCTCTACTCTGCTGACCCACTGTGCACAAACTCTTTCAGACTCTGAACTCAACAGACAACTCGTATGCTGCTGCCACCGTTGCTTTCAGTAATTACCTCAGTCCATTGGTTAATGCTGACTATGAACGGTTCCTACTGCGGGTGGCAAGCAGTGGTGGCTGGTGACTTTGAAAGGTGGTGGAGCGTACATGTGACTGCGGCCAATATGCCCAAACCCCCCAAGGAGAGGTCATGAGGCTTTCCTCCCAAGGACAATTGTGCCCAAACTGCAATTTACTGCACAATTTGACATACACATTTGCCCAAATAGCATTAGGTTTTTGGTACTAATGATGGCAAATTATTCTAACGTGTGCAGGTGTGACGGTATATTTTAAAGCAACTTGTATTGAGTGTAGCTGGTATTTGTGGCACATTTCAAAATAATGTTTGGGTGCCCCCTTCCCTACATGGAGAACCTTCCACCTGCATATAATGATAGCACACGTCTATTGATCTGGTGTAGTTTAAGGTTTTAAATACTAAAGGTAAATGGGAAAATGGGAAATATTTTTGGGTGGTGAAAGAAGAATCAGTTGATTTTCTTTAGTAATTTCTTGCCAGGCGAAGATCAATGGTCTGGAGGGTTGACCAGAGTAATGCCAGAGGTAAAGATTAATTCTAAACCTTCCAGCCATCCCCATGCTTAGTCTCCCCAAGTGGGGCGGGTATGCCTAGACGTGTGCCCCGTGCCTGCTGGTCCTAGAGACCCAAGCTACTCCTCACTGATGTGGCCAAACAAGGGTGAAACATGTCTGGCAATGTGTGTGGTCTTGTGCAGAATGGATGTGTCCAAGCTGTTTGGGCTCGACTGACCCTTTTGGGGTGGGAAGAAGCCTGATTTGCATATGGTCTTTCCCCTTTTGTAATGGCATAACAGGTGAAGAACGATGGTCTGGAGGGTTGCCCAGAGCAATGGCAGAGGTTAAGATTTATATTAAACTTTGCAGTCATCACCTCTTTTGTTTTGCTTAGTCACCCCGAGTGGGGCGGGTATGCCTAGACGTGGGTCCCGTGCCTGCTGGGCCTAGAGAAGCAAGCTACTCATCATTGATGGGGCCCAATGAGGCCCAATGAGGCCAAAGCATATATGGGGGATGCGTGTGGTCTCGTGCAGAAGGGATGTGCAGTTTGGTCTCGACTGCCTCCTTTGGAGTGGGACCAGACCTGATTTGCAGGTGGTCTTTCTTTTTTTGAATTTTATTTTGATTTTACATTTATTCCACACACCAGACAGACTTAAAGGCATTCGGGCGCAGGTGCTAACTATTTCACTAGAATCTAGTGTAGATGAATCACAGCAAGGAAATGCCTTAATAGTTTATTTGAATAAAAAGGTTTTTAGCCTCTTCCTAAAGAGAGCCATGGAAGGGGAGACTCTGATCTCCAGTGGTAGCTGGTTCCAAACTCTAGGTCCGAACACCGCAAATCTCCTGTCTCCTTTATAGACTAGTTTTGATCTGGGTACGTACATCAGCAGTTTATTTCCTGATTGCAGATCTCTTGTGGGAAGATGTACGTGTATTTTGTCTACAAGATATCCAAGTGCAAGACCATTAATGAACCTAAATTAATGCCGGTCAAGTGGCACAGTGAGTAGAGCGCTCGCTTTGACATCCGTGCAGAGCTTGCTAATGCAGGTTCGAATCCTGGCAGGGCCAAACTCAGCCTTTCATCCTTCCGAAGTCGATAAATGAACACTACACACCGTGGGTAATAATAAGCAGCGCTCAGATACCTGAGGGTTCGTAGTGCTATATAAATGCGAAATTATTATTATTATCATTATTAAACATCAGACACGTCACATTGAATTTAATACGGCCTTTGAACGATAACCAATGTAGTGATCTACCTAAGGAGGATATGTGGTCCCACTTTCTTAGATGCCCAATAAGCCTAACTGCTGCATTCTGAGTCTTCTGCCGTCTGTTAATCTGAAAACCTGGCAGACCTGCCAGAAGACTATTGCAGTAGTCTAAGTGTGAATTAGTAAGTGCCCCTACCACTATTACCCAATCTTTCTTCGGAACAAATGGGAGCACATTTCTCAGTACCCGCAGTGAGTGGTAGACTG
The DNA here is from genome assembly GCF_040938575.1 of Ambystoma mexicanum. NCBI lineage: Eukaryota > Metazoa > Chordata > Amphibia > Caudata > Ambystomatidae > Ambystoma > Ambystoma mexicanum. The sequence goes on along the minus strand of NC_090921.1, from coordinate 1,212,232,120 downwards.
CTTTTACCTTGGCACCCACTTGAGCTTCTCTGCCCAGGTTCTCCTGCCACAAGCACCCAAGCTTTTTTACTTTCTTTGAATATTGCAGTTCTTCCCCTAATATTCTGGAGGAGTGCTGTTGTTCCTCCTGTCTCATTTTACCTTCCGGTCCGAACAATATGAGTTTGGTTTTAGATGCGTTCAACTGCAATTGGTAATTTGACATCCAGCTCTTAATTTCCCTCATGCATTGCTCGATCTTTTCGAATGCATCCTCCAAATCATCTATCTCAATATAGATTTGGGTATTGTCTGCATAAGAGTGAAATTGCAGACCATGTCTTCTTAAGATGTCAAATACCAGACAAATGTATACATTAAAAATCTTATTTAAACACATTATTTCAGAGAGGAACCCTTCCAGGGCCATCTGTTGTGTCCCATCCTTAAGAAAAGAGTTGAACCACTGTGTGACCTGTTCGGATGCTCCCCCTACTTTGCTTATATGGTGGAGTGCGATCCGGTGGTCCACAGTATAAAAGACTGCGGACAGGTCCAGCATTAACAGTGCAGTAGATTTCCCTCTGTCCGCGCCCTTCAATAGATCATCCTGGATGGTTAACAGCGCTGTGTACATCCGATACTTGGGACAGAAACCCGACTGTAGATCATTCAGGAGCACTTCACTATCAACAAATGCCTGGAACTGGCTATGGACCACCTTCTCCGTTATTTTAGTGGGCCAACATAAGTTGACCATTGGCCGATAGCTTTTAAGCAATGTCAGGTCTAAGCTGGGCTTTTTAAGAAGGGGTTTCATTATTGTCCTCTTAAGCGGCAGCAGAACCTGACCTTCATGCATGCAGGGATTTATTAACAAAAGTAGTCACAAATAGGGTAATATTAGTCACCAAAGCGTTGGCAAAACCCACCGGCATCGGGAAAAGTCTATCATTGGTTGGCTTAAGCTGGAGAATTAAGGCATGAACCAGATTCTCATTTACTGGCTGGAAGTGAAAGCTCTTTTTTGCATTCTCCATGCCCACTGTAGTGCAATCTACCCGGAACTCCGTCCCTTTATCACCTACCCTTTCGCTAGCTATGGTTTCCTGAATATCCCCAATCTTTTTTGCAAAAAAATCATTGAATTTGTTGGCTTCTGCCTGAGTATGGACATACATGTGGGATTACTAAATCTAGTCACTATATCAAACAGTGCCCGTGGTTGGTTACTGGCCTGTACAATCTCTTTGTGAACAAACGCTTTTTTTTGCCTCGAAGAGCACTATTTTATATGCTTTTACTCGTGCTTTTGCCTTTACTGCCTCATTCTCTGTTTTCAGTGCTCTCCAGAGTTTATTAGCATGTCGTACTTGTTTCCTCAACAAGCTCAAAGATGGTCCGAACCAGGATTTGGATTTTTTTGAGGATTTCAATTTAAGAGGAGCACATTTGTTACAGATATCCTCCAGAATATCTGACCCTTTTTTTTTAAACTCCTCGCAGGGGAGTGTAGCATCTATGTTAGCAAGTCTGTCCTGAACTTCCTTGCCCGGAACTTTAGAAAGGTCCACCGCCCTTCTTGACCAAATTGGTATATGTTTCAGCATGTCCGATATCAGTGAGGGGATTTCCAGTATTCCAAATAGTTGGACACTGTGATGAGACCAGAAGATGGGGATTGTCTCCAAGAAGCGCACCCCCCGTATTGCTGCTATCAAGTCTAAGCAGTGCTCTTTATTATGTGACATCACATTAGTCATGATTTCTAGACCATGATTGTCTAGAGGTTCGGCCAGAGCCACTGAATTAGGGTGTACCTCATCCTCTAACCAAACATTCCAGTCCCCCACACATAGTAGTTCCGTATGTTTACTCCCATTCAGGGTTAAATATACATCCAGTTTCTCCAGAAAATCTGCTAAGGGGCCTGAAGGGCTATATCCTGCCACCACCTTTACTGTCCTTGTATAAGAAAGTGAGATGGCCTAGCAGGCGAAGAACGATGGTCTGGGGGTTGCCCAGAGCAATTGCCTGAGGTTAAGATTTATTCTAAACCATCCAGCATTCACCTCTTTTGTTTTGCTGATGCACATTTGTACGCCAGGAGCACATATCTCATCACACTGATCTTATCACACAATCAATATACAGAATGGGAAGAATGAATTCAGTGCAACACAGGTAAAGGGCATCCATTGATGGAGACAGCTGTGTAGTCGTGCATACGTGATAAGCGAGAACATGTTCCCTGGTGCACATTCCAATGGGTGAGTTCCATGTTTGTTATCATTAAGGTTACATAACGTCAGCTCAACCTTGACCTTTATTAATCTTCAAACATATTTCCTGCCACACACCAAAGAGCAGAAATCAGTGTAAAACGTATCCGTGATTATTGAACGCCATATGTAGAGAATTGTCTGTGGCCAGCAAGTGCATGTTTATAGTGACTGGGCTTTGCGTTTGTGATAACTCATGCTTCTCTGGGGAATATGTGCATGCCATCACATAATGGTGCGTCAATGTCTCAGATAAAGCAATGGAAGCAGGGAATGAGTGGCTGCAGTTTATCGTGGCACAGCACAACAAAGAAAGGCAGTTAGGAGCTACTGGGGAAGGCTGGGGCAACTAAATCCATCCGCATCGGACTCACTTAGAGTTAAAGAAATGTTTAGGAAGGTTTAGCATAAACTGACATAAAATCAATGAGCAATAATGTCACTGTTAAATAATGGTTTATACAACATTATGTCCAAAGAAAGAATAGAGTGGGCACTACGTTGTAAGTTAATTCAGTAATTTAAACTTAGTAAAGTATTTGGTCCTGTGGCCAGATTCCTCCCCGTTGCAAAGGGAGGTGTGAAATAATATTACACTGTCGACTGGTTAAATTGCACCAGTCTGCTGGAAGGACCTTTGTGGATATCTCACTAATTTGCTTTAAGTAAATGTTCAAAATTTTCCAAGAATTCTTCAAAAATAATAAAAAGTTCAATTAGTTGTAACCAAAAAATCTTTTATTTAGAAATCTGCATTTGTCTGAGGCCTTAAGCAAGCATTATATTGTCCAATGCATTTCGGTCTGTGCTAGACCTTCATCAGGGACTATTAGTGATCAAAAGATAAAGAATAAAAAATAAAGATCATGTTATCTAATATGTTAATAGCACCATACATTTTCATTTAATCCAATACAACATTTGACATTGTAATTAAAGTTTGCTCCAAAATGTACCTGTATTAAACGATGCTTCTAATCTTAGGCCTGTTTGTATTAAATTCCTTATTGGAGAATTATCCAACTCTGCTTCACTCAAACATGCTTGTTTATATTTTGTTATATGCCCTTTGTTCAGCTTGCTTCTGTTCTTGATAATCTAAATGATAACCAATGTATACTTTAAATTTCAGCAAATATCTAGTCACAAATGGTTCTATCAACCAGAGTTTCACTTGCTCTCAAAAAGAGTCTTACCTGTAGTAAACAGGTGTGGAAGCAGCCGGGCACCTTGCTCGCGTGAAAACGCGTTGCTGGTTGCTCGGGCTGCTTTTATAGTGCAGAAAATGGGGCCATTTTGAAATGTTAAAAAAAAAATAAAAATAAAAAAATAACTTTCATTGGATGTCGACTGTTCCTTTGTGTGTACCAATGTACATATACAAACTTATAATGTGTTTAACTTCTGGGGTATTAGATCTTTTTTAGTTTCACACATAATTGGTTTCTTAGAGTATTAACTCTATATTCCTGAACAAAGTAAAACCAACTACAATTCACATGTTCCATATTATGGTATAATTGCCACACATAAATTGTTATATTATTAGTTATTTTCTCATATGAATTATTGCTGTTGTAATTCCACATGAGGTTCTGTATATGTTGTTTCAGGTACATGTAACGCGACTATCAACACTTTAACTTACTTAATATGAACACCCAATGATAGGAACCAATTATTTACTGATATGCTCCTGGTTGCTATATACTTCAACTTTGTATACATATTTTTGGACATTAAATAATTAACAGCATACTCACATTCATGTGTTGGTACCTAATTTCAACGTAATTTCATTTCATTAAATTTACTTTAAAGAAAACATGCAAATTTACATTCCTCATTGAGGCCATCCGATGCATAGAGTTGAGTTTTTCAATCCAGTAGGTTTCCTTCTAATTTAGAAGTCTGTTAATGTCAACTCTCTGTCCTTGAGTAACTTCCAATACATCCAAGATTTGAAATTTAATTTGCGCTATTTGATGATTAGCTTCTCTAAAATGTCTTGCTACTGGAGATTTGATGTTTCCTGTATGAATATTTGAACAATGTTCGTTCCATCTTGTTTTCGCTTTACGGGCGGTTTGTCCCACGTAGTACTTGCCACATGGGCACTTGATACTGTATATAACATTCATAGTGTCACATGTTGCAAATTTCGTCAAGTAGATTCTGCGACCTGTGTTTGGGTGAAACACAACGTCCCCTTTCTGAACCATGTTACAATTTGAGCAGTTCAAACATGGAAATGTTCCCTTTCTTGTTGTTCTTGTTTTTTGTGTTTGAATGTCACTCCTTATCAACATATCTTTAATATTCCTGCTTCTGGTGTAGGCAAACATTGGAGGAGTGGTATAGAGGCGTCCCAGTATTCTGTCCTCTGATAGAAAATGCCAATGTTTCAAAACAATTTTCTTAACTTTATTACTCTCTGTAGAATATTTAGTCACATAGATGAATGGTGTTTCTTTAACTGACATAGATTTGGTTAATACCTCTTGTCTATCCATGGTTATCACTTTGGAAATAGAATCATTGATCTCTTGTATAGGATAACCTCTTTGTAAAAATCTCTTTGCCATATCTTGTATTTGCTTACCACATTCCAATTCATCTTGCACTATTTTCTTAACCCTTAACATCTGGCTGTAAGGGAGACTTCTAAGAGTATTTTGAGGGTGAAAACTTAAACGATGCAGCAGATTATTTTTTTCGAGGCGCTGCTGCCCTGTTGAGGGTGCTTTGCACTTAGATCAAGCGCGGTGGCTGGAGGGGCCGACCTGCGCTCGTGATTAAGGAGTGAAGTAATAATGTCACTGTTAAATAATGGTTTATACAACATTATGACCCTCACAGCCAGTGAAATATATGACTTTCTGGGCACATGCTCCTGTGTCTCCAAGAAAGAAAACGCATCCTTTTCATCAGCTAATGTGCCCCCCGCTGGGTGCCTGTGCCCAACACCCACCACTCTGTTCACTGATTGTAAGGGGTGAGGAACTCTAAATTGTAAATTGTTGCTGATGGAAGCACAATTATTTTTTAAACCAATAAAGCTAGGGTCGAAATTGTAGGGAGCAGTTGGAAGAGGTGTTCTTCTACTTTTTCTTACTACGTTTTACTGTTCCTCTACTTTTATTTTAAAAAGTATCCGTTCTGGAATGGTTTCATTTTGAAATAAAAGTGTGGCAAGGAGTTGACACTTGCACTTAGAGTGCACTGCACTGAACGTTCACTTAAACAGCAGACGAATGTGTTTGAGGGTTGTTTTGTGGGTGAGGGGGTGTGGTGACGAGGTTTGTGGGGAGCGGGGCAGGCTAGCAGAGAGCATAGTTCCACCACTTCGTTTCATGCACTTCGACCTCTGCAATAAAGCAAATGCAGAATACAGGCAGGTTTAAAAATGATAAAAGAAGTTTTTTCTCCTGGCTATCTTGCTTCAGTGTTTGACATAATCGTTCTAACACTGTAGTTAGTGCGACACAGGATTCGCTTTTATTAGTGATAGTGTTGAGTTGTTTTTTCATATTACATTAGATAAGCGTTAAGTACACTTAAAGGCAATAGTGCGCCTTGTTTGTCAGCCGACACGTGTTTCGACCCGTGGGTCTTTATCAAGGCTGATGAATATTCAAAAAATCATGTGGTACGTGACATTAGTGACATAGGTTATATAGGAACATGAATAATGGTGATTGAGTGAAGTGATTTGTGGCACGTGATTCAAAATTACATAGCACATACATTTGATGTAATGAAGTATTATTCACGGTAGGAGGAAAGAGGAGAGAGAACAGAATAAGGTTAGCAAGGGAGTGGTAGGGGGTGGTAGTCATGGTTGAGAGTAGCGAGGATGAGAGCCTCTTACCTATTGTCAAAGGTCTTGAGCCCCCTGTGGGGTCCTGGTCCTGATGTGGGTGCTGTCCTGTTGACAGGCGTGGCTCCTGTGGGCCCTGGAAAGCAATTGGATTGCTGTTAGGGTGCATAATATTAGTGGCTGTGAAGTGCCTGTTGCCCAAGGTGGCGTTAATTAGCATACCCTGGCCACGTTTGTAGGAGTGTTAGGGCTGGGGTGTGAGATCCCAGTTAATGGGGGTGCTGTCCCCCTTGAGGAAAGGCTAGGGTGGGAGATCCCAGGTTCTGGAGGTCCTGGCCCCCATGGAGGATGGCGGCCATAGCGGGGCCTCTGGGAGATGAGGTCTGGTTGTGTTATGCAGGGCATGATTCCCCAGTGGAGGCCGGTGTGAAGTGGGGTTGCCATGACCTCATGGGCATTTGAATTGTGTTCTGGCCCCATGTTATAAAATGGGAGAGCCCAGGTGACCCGGGATGCAGGTCCCCCCGGAGGAGTGAAGCGGGCGGTGCCTGGGGCTGAATTGTGCGCGGCAACATTTGTGCGCGGCATGGAATGCCAGTGGGGCGTGAATTCATAAGTGGCTGGCCGGCCGTGTTGTGGAATCACAGCGGTCCGGTTTAGGCTGTTGCATGCGTGGGTAAACAGGCAAGGGATGCCTGTTTGGAGTCAATTTTTCGAGGCGCTGCTGCCCTGTTGAGGGTGCTTGGCACTTAGATCAAGAGCGGTGGCTGGAGGGGCCGACCTGCGCTCGTGATTAAGGAGTGAAGTAATAATGTCACTGTTAAATAATGGTTTATACAACATTATGACCCTCACAGCCAGTGAAATATATGACTTTCTGGGCACATGCTCCTGTGTCTCCAAGAAAGAAAACGCATCCTTTTCATCAGCTAATGTGCCCCCCGCTGGGTGCCTGTGCCCAACACCCACCACTCTGTTCACTGATTGTAAGGGGTGAGGAACTCTAAATTGTAAATTGTTGCTGATGGAAGTACAATGATTTTTTTAACCAATAAAGCAATGGTCGAAGTGGTAGGGAGCAGTTGGAAGAGGTGTTCTTCTACTTTTTCTTACTACGTTTTACTGTTCATCTACTTTTATTTTAAAAAGTATCCGTTCTGGAATGGTTTCATTTTGAAATAAAAGTGTGGCAAGGAGTTGACACTTGCACTTAGAGTGCACTGCACTGAACGTTCACTTAAACAGCAGGCAAATGTGTTTGAGGGTTGTTTTGTGGGTGAGGGGGTGTGGTGACGAGGTTTGTGGGGTGCGGGGCAGGCTAGCAGGGAGCATAGTTCCACCACTTGGTTTCATGCACTTCGACCGCTGCAATAAAGCAAATGTAGAATACAGGCAGGTTTAAACATGAAACACATTTAGTACACTACAAGAGGATGTTATTACAATTTTAGATACGAATTCTGTGCATTAAGCCAAGTATGGAACTCTTGAAGATCTGTCTCTGAACCTGTAAATATCATAAAGATATCGTCTATGTATCTTTTCCAGAGTTTAATCTTTTGTAGGAATGGATTGGAAACTGGATAGATAGCATCGCATTCAAATGAGTTAACGTATAAGTTAGCTAAGCTAGACGCAAAAGTCGCTCCCATCGCAGTACCAGATATCTGCTGATAAAATGTGTCGTCACATATGAAAAAGTTCCTAGTCAGGGCTATTTCCGCCAGTTGGATTATCAGACCTGGTGGTGTGGAAACAGAGAAATTGATATGAGGCCTGGAAGCCAAAAAGGAAACACACCAACACAGGTTACAAAGGACATACAAAGCGCTTTATTTCAAAGTTACAAAGTTACCAAGGTCAATTGACATACGGATAGCTATACGGCCCTCTGACTAACACGCGAACCTTCAACGTAAGGTTCGCACTGAAAGTGGGAGAGACCGATCATCGGGATGCTTGGGTTTTTATACGTTTTGTCCTGCATTGGCCAGCCCTCTCGTAAGTTAACCATTCTTGGAACCGCGGCTAGGGTTCGTAGCCAGGTCAAACACAATTTACATAAGTTGATCGGTTCCGCTGATACAGTTACATATTTACACACAGGTTAAAGAGAGGACAAGGTCTTAGTTCATGACCCTAACAAATGGCCTGCAGACATATTACTTATTCACGTGTGCGGAGGTCACCATGGCCGGAGTCTTACACAAAATGTCGTTCGGCCTCCATTTTGTGATTCAGGGTGACTTCCACACTGCAAGAATACCTAAAATGGCGGCTAGATCCAAGATGGCGGCTTACACAATACATTAAGGTCAAGACCTTGCCGCGGAACCTATGTACATGGTATTCTTTAGACAGCTTGGCGTAGGCCAACATACATTTAAACAATGCGATTTGGGGTCGCAATATTATATCGATTTCCACAGACCCTCCTTTTGGCCTATGCCAAGTGCTAATACATCATTTCCTAATACTTTCGAAAATAACTGATGGCATTATCATTCATAGGTTCCGCATCATTGTCCGAAATGTCAATAGCCATAAAGTTGTTCATAAGAACGTCTTGCAACATGAACTCTTTAGATGCTGTCTTCGGGGTGTATATCCTATGCCCTATCGCGCTCATTACCTGAGCACAACATCCCCCCATCATTCCACATATACTCGGGAGGCATTGAAAACAACAGCAAAGAACTAACAAAATCCCTAAGATACCTAAAATGACAGAAAGCACCTTCCACCCCCAAGATCGTAAAGAATCCCAAAACCAAGTACTAAGGTTCCAGTCTCCTACAGGGATATGGACTTCAGAACTGAGAGTGTGTAAATTCTGAATTGCTTTAAAAATTGTTGGCGAAGAATCTGGTACGAAAACACAACAAGCGGACCCCACTAATTTACATACTCCACCTCGTTCGGCTAAAATGACATCTAATGCCATTCGATTTTGAAGTGCTACCAATCTTATCGCCTTTTGCTCTAAGGTCATATTGTAAAGTATGTCCGTGGTCCGGTTGATCGTTTTCTCCAACACCCTCGCTAATCCCCTAATGTTTTCTGAATTTGCTATTTGTCCCCAAAAGGGCACTACTGATTTGGCTATATCCCCAAACACTTGTCCAGGGGTATCTCCATTACTATCCCGTCGCGGGCGAGCCTTAGATACCTCTAAGGTACTGGCTATAAATACACCTGGTAACAATATCCCTAAATAACAAGTCCCCTGCCAATCCTTCGGCAACCAGGGAAAAGCTAAACTACCACAAACAAAATAAACAGGTCCCCCTACATACAAAGGCATATTTTCCCCTGTCAAGTTTACAGTGTTTACACAAGACTCAAAGTCTCCCATTGGCCTAGTGCCATTTCTTTGTACACAGAAAGGAACTGAATCAGGACTATGATTCACAGAATAAGAAGGAGGCATGGCATCCTTATTGCCTATCGGAGCCATCTTAAAAGAAACTAGATTTTGAAAAGGAAAAGAAAGTTTATCAGACGGCCTAATAGAAGCGACGTTAGATTTGCTTCTATTTGCGAAAAGCGAGCATCCCAGGGGAGTCAATTCACGTTTTTCAAATTCATTCAAATTAGTCCCATCGAAGTTCCCTGAGATGCTTTCATTCCATCGGCCAAAGAAGAGTGCTCTAAGAGAGGCATAGCAAGAAGTTGTTAAAGGTAAGGGATGTATATACCATCCCAGTCCCTTGTTCCCATGTTGCGGTAAGTGAGTGCAGATCCAACAATTACTCTTATTAAAAATAGCATGCGTAGCATTCATCACTATCATCAAAGTGTTATTATAATATTTCTGTCTATGCCGAGAGTCCCTAGGGGACAGAGTGTGAAGGTGTACAGAGGGAGTCAAAACAGTTGGTACGACTTTGGTCGGTAACAGAGGCTTCAAAGGATACATTTCTTCGAAATACCAAAGTCCCACGGTAGTAGTTGCAAAAATAACAATAATCAGAACGAGAACACAACAGTACGTTTTCGGGGCCCAGGCACATTGTTCATTGTTCGATTTGGTCACCCCCTTATCTAATAGTTCAATACGGGGAGCAGCGGTGAAGGCGGCAGGCATCATGGTCATCCCGATCGACGGCCCCAATGTTCGTTGCTGGCGGCACTTCGGCCGCGCGATTTCTTAGTCCTTCCCAACCCTAGCCAACAGAACCCTCCTTTTCTTTGTTCGAAAAAAGAAAGACAACAGTACTTCAATCACTTTTTCCCTTCCAGATGCACGACACTCGTGCGGTACTTTTACTTTCGCTGTCGAAGGTTGTACCTGATGGTACCCAAGTTTGTTGAATCCAAAAGCAAAGTATCGTCGCTCCCTGAGGGGAGCGTCGTATTGGTGGCGACGGAAGTCGCAGAGCTCGAAACAAGATTTTCCGGAAGTGATTGATCAAGGGAGTGCGGAGACAAAATGGACAGCTCCCCGAGCTCCTCAGGCTCAGAGAACTTCTCCGACGCACTCACAACGCTGCCTGCTACTCCGAGATCAGAGAGTGTAGCACCAGCGAGGGGTTCTGTTTCTTCTGTAGCGTGTGGCGTCAGGTGAGGGATCTTCTTTACGTGTGTTGCATGTATCCAGTTCTTCTTTCCTGCCACCCGCACTGCCGTCCTGGTGACCAACAATACCTGGTAGGGTCCGCGCCAGCGGGGCGCAAGACAGGAAGACCTCTCGTAGGCCTTCACCAGGATCCAGCTACCGGGCAATATATCGTGTCCTGGGCCCGTAAACCGTACAGGTAAGGCAGCATTCACCTGGTGGTAAATGAAATACAGATTTTTAGTCAATTGATTACAGTAATCTATGAGCAATACATTATCCACATCCCTCAGGGCTTTAGGTTTAGGGAGACCCCAGATACTAGCAGGTCTTCCCATTACCACCTCGAACGGAGAGAGCCCAGTTCTAGTCTGGGGTGTGGTGCGCATAGCTAACAACACAATAGGTAAAGCGTCGGGCCACTTTAGTTTAGTGTCGGCACATGTTTTTGCAAGTTTGTTTTTCAAAATACCGTTGTGTCTCTCTACCAACCCCGCACTTTGAGGGTGCCTAGCTGAATGAAAACGTTTCTCAATCCCTAGGGCAACACATATTTGTAACATTACGGCTGCGATGAAATGAGGGCCGTTGTCCGACCAAATTATCCTCGGGAGCCCAAATCGAGGGAAGTACTCTTTCACCAGGATCTTTGCGGTAGTCATGGCGGTAGCATCTTTGACAGGGAAAGCCTCGACCCATTTGCTAAAAGCACAAATGATGACAAGAACATATTTCAAGTTATTACACCGCTCCATTTCAATAAAATCAAGGTGAATGGTTTCAAAGGGGACAGAGGGGGGCCCGAAACTTCCCCTTGGAGTCACTGTCCCTTTACCCACATTGTGCTGCAGGCAAATCATGCAATTCTGAACATATCTCTTTGCAGTTTCCAAAATTTTATCATTCACCCAGACCTGCTGTAATATCTTCGTAATTTGCTGGGCACACACATGTGTTGGACCGTGTGCCATTGTAACCATTGCTAACACATAAGAATCAGGAAGCAACCATTTCCCGTCGGATGCGTCCACCCAACACCCTTCATCATCCAATTTTCCCATGCCTTCAGCCCACTTCCTAGACTCTTCAACTGAGGCATCAGTCTGCATATCTCGCACAGACCCAATGCCTTCATCTATTATACAAACATCTCTCACTTCCCTCGAGGTGTACATGTCTGTGCTAAGGTCTGTAGCTGTTTGCCTAGCTATCAAATCTGCAAAAGCATTTCCTCTTCCCACATTGTCTATGACCTTGCGATGTGCTGCACATTTCATGATTGCTAATTGTTCAGGGAGTGAGAGCGCTGAAAGTAGTTGTACTATTAAGGGACCATGCTGAATCTTGGTCCTATGTGAGGTCAGAAACCCTCTTTCCGACCACAGTTTTCCGAAGTTGTGAGCCACCCCAAAGGCGTACTGGCTATCCTTATAAATATTGACTCTATGCCCTTGGGAGAGTTCACAAGCGCGGGTCAACGCTATAATCTCCGCAGCCTGTGCTGAGTTATGCGGAATCCTTTTAGTTTCAACAATTTTGTCTAAAGTGGTAACTGCATAAGCAGCTGTAGATGTGCCATTCGGAAGTTTGAAGCAGGAGCCATCACAAAACAGCTCCCCTTCCGCATTCTCCAAAGGAGTATCTGAGAGGTCTATCCTACCCTTTGTTTCTTGTTCGGTGGCATACAGGCAGTCATGTGATCCTTCATCACCGCAAACAATATTTTGCGGGAGAGGTAAGAGTTCAGCCAGATTGAGAACACAACACCTTTTAATTTGGATATGAGGAGCAAATAGGACTAATTCGTACCTTGTCAACCGGGCAGAGGTAAGGTGTTGCGTTTGAGTCTTATTCAATAGAATATCAACAGAGTGAGGTACCATCAGAATTAAATCGTGGCCTAGGACCATCCCCTCACTCTGCTTTACAGACGCAGCAGCAGCTGCAACAGCGCGCAGACATCGCGGCAAAGCGCATGCAACAGGATCGAGGGCGGAGGAATAATAGCCGCACGGCCTATTCTTCCCTCCATGTTCCTGTGTTAACACAGACAAAGCACATCCATCACATTCATGCACAAACAACACAAAGGCCTTATCGTAATTTGGTGTACCCAGAACCGGTGCTGAACATAGCGCGGTTTTGAGAAGCTCAAATGATCGTTGATGTTCCGATTCCCATGACAGTGGCAGAGAAATGCCCTTCTTCGTCAAAGCCAACATCGGTTTTACCACTAGGGCAAAATTCGGGATCCACAGTCTACAGTAGGACGCCATCCCTATCAGGGCTCTGACTTCCTTCTGTGTTTTTGGGACAGACATGCCAGAAATGTGTTTTATTCGTTCAGGTGTCAATCTTCTCCCCTCCTTTGACAGGAGGTAGCCTAAATAGGCAACCTCCTGGCAACAATATTGAAATTTTTTTTGTGAAGCTTTATGACCATTTTCAGCTAAATGAACAAGCAACAATATAGTGCCTTCCTTACAAGCTTTCTCAGAGTCTGCAGCCAAGAGTAAATCGTCTACATATTGAAGCAGCGTGCAAGTAGGTGGCAATTCAAGGGTGTCGAGCTGCTCCTTTAAGGCTCTACTATAGATACTAGGACTTTCAGTATACCCTTGAGGTGCCCTTGTGAATGTAAACGAGCGTCCCCCCAAGGTGAACGCGAACAAATACCTGCTCTCCTCATGTATCGGAATACTAAAGAAGGCGTTTTTCAAATCTACGACACTAAAGTGTGTAGCCGTAGCAGGGATCATTGTTAAGATCGTTGTTACATCAGGCACGATTGGAAATTGTGGGGCTACCACCCGGTTAATAGCGCGAAGATCTATTATAAACCGGTACGGAATTGCATTGTCGCCTTTCTTATATACTGGCAAGATCGGGCTATTACATAAGCTACCTGTTATTTCTTCGATCACTCCACGATGTACAAAATCGGAGACAATGCATTTCAGAGCACGCTCACCTTCAATTGAAATTTTATATTGCGGAATGCGCGGTAGCTTAACCCTATGTTTCAAGACTATCTTAACAGGCTCGATGTGCAATATCCCGACATCATTGTCGTCTATTGCCCACAAACATTCCGGGACAATGTCAAACTCGGGAGGTAGAGGTCGGGTCAAGTACTGGGAGTTAAAGGGTTGCTGTGGTGAAACTGTTAATCTTATTCCATCAGGGGAACAATGAATCACTGCATTCAGTTTCTTTAACAAATTCAACCCTAGCAAATTTTCTCCGCAGTTTGAAGTAAGAAGAAAAGGGCACTGGTCTGTGAAAGGACCCATAGAAACAGATACCGGCGCAGAAACCGGACAAACAGTTGGTATACCAGAGAACCCTATAGAAACGTTTGTTTGCCCTGACAGTGGGATGTTTGGAACCCTAGAATGGTCAATGGAGCACTTTTGTGCTCCAGTGTCGATCAAGAACTGATGTTTCCTATTCCCCACCAATAATTCAACATAGGGGCCCTTCTGAATAACGGGAATAGGTAAAGGTTCCAAACGCTGCTTCGGGCAATCCTAGTAAGGCAGAACTTCGTCAAAGGGAAGTTCTTCAGAAAGATAGGCAGCAGAAGGGTGATCAAATATATTTCTCGAGTCCATACTCGGAGTCTGATTTTCCCGTGAAAAAGGTTGATGGGGATCTTGTAGAAGCTGACCCCTATCAGGGCCCCCTGCTCCGGGGCGGCCCCTTGGTCGCCTACCCATACCTCCAAATGTGCCTCCTGACCTCTGACGAAGGGCAGGGCACTGTGCTCGCCAGTGACCTTCCTGGCGGCAATAAGCACACTGATTAATATTTATAGAATTTGGAGGAGTATTTCCTCTTGGAATGTACTGACCTCTAGTCTGTGTCGTACCTCCTCTGGGGTTTCTGACAATTTGCTGTAACAATACTTTAGTCTTTAAGTCACCCCTCCTTTTTTCGATTTTCTCTTTTTCATTATTAACCCGATTCTCATAATACTGAGCCATATGCAAAACCTCTGACTGAGATTTTGCCTGCCAAGCGCTCTCTGAGGACATAATATGTGACTGGATGTCGGGCAACAATCCACGTACAAATTTGTCCACAAACAACCTCTTCCCCGACTCTGTGCCCAAATCCTGTCCACTAAAGTCAGAGAACACCTGTTCAAATCTATTAAAGAATTCAGTAGTACCTTCAGTTTTCCCTTGGACGCAGGCCGTAAGCTTGTCCCAAATAATCCTTTTTTCTGGGATTATAGTTTTTAGTTTAGCAACTATTCTATCGGGTAAGGTAAGTATTACCTGGGGTGGTTTCTCACCAGCTAGTCGTTCTCTGTCTATTCTAATCAGATTTACCCATGTATCCCCTAGCCCCGGCACATCATCTACTGTCCGTACCTGTTTCCATACATCAACTGGCAAAAGCACTGGAAACAATAAGTCCATGTCACTTAAGGTGAACACAGAAGACTGCAACACGGATTCTATTTCTTTATAAAACCCTGTCGGGTTTTTCCTAATATCAGGGACTGATTGTCTAATCGTGTTCACTTCCTGTCGGGAGAACGGAACGTGAACAAACTGCGATACGTAATGTGCAGGGATATCCGTCGCGGGAGTACCAGCTACCGCGTCGGCGGGGATTTCTACTTTTGGGACAAAGGTCGGAGGGACCTCTCTCATAGGCAACTGAGATATAGGGACCTCCAACCGCTTACTGAGTAATAGGGCCAAATCGAGCGCTAAAGCAGCTGTAGAAGTGTCGGGCGAAAAAGCTCTTTTACAAATACCCAATAACTCTATGGGGCAACCAACCTTCTTCCTTATACATTCCTACTGTAAGTGCTGTACCATCACTTGGATTACCTTCCTTTGCATCTCTACCGTGTATTGACTATATGTGTCGTACACCTCATCTGGCGGTATCGATGGATCCGAGATCCATCGAATCGCGTCTTTGGTACAAATTCGTACTTCCTCAGGTGCTGATCTTCGGCACGAAAGGAACCGTTTCTGTACATATATCCTGTCGTCCTCATCGTCCTCGTTTTGTAACCTTTCAAAATCCCTCCTAAACTCAAACAATCTGTCAACATGTCCATATACTTTCTGCTCTGTATCCCTCGAAAGTGCCAAGGCATTCAGATCTCTCACCCCTTGTGGGAGATCCGAAGTCTGCAATCTACCCCACATTATACCTAAGTGAATCCCCAGTCCTTCAATAAAAACATTTTTCTCGGGAAAATCGTGCAAATTAGATAATGTTGAAAATACATCAGTTTGATCACCTTTTTCCATGCAATGCTTAGCCCAGGCAAATAGTTCCTGTTTCCTGCCCGCAGGAACAGTACTACGAGTTACAATTGTTGACCCTGCACCGGGATCTGTTTTAACAAACACGGGACTCCCCGGAATCGAAAGTGTAGGTGGACTTAACAAGGGTGCAGGGGAGAGAGGCAGTGTAATAGAGAGAGGAGCGACAACCAAAGAACTAGGAGCAGTAGGCTGCACAGGAGGAGTAGGAATAGCAACGGGAACAATAGCAGGAACGGGCAAGGTGCCCATAACAGGAGCATACGGAGGTGGCGCTGAAGAATCAGGCCTCCGTTCGTTCAATATTTTCTCAATAAACTCCTCGGAAACATGGAAATCTTTAGAGGGGTAAATTTTCTGGACCTCGAGCGAGAAAGCTCTATCCATTTTCTGGGCTTCTTCTAATCGTTTTTCCTTGTCATACAACAATGCTTTTTCGGCATTCGTTTTATGACGTCGTGCATGTTTATCCCTACTTTTAAGCTGCTGCAATGCTTCCTTTTTCCAATTTTGTAACACATCAAAGGCTGCTGGCCTAGCCTTTTTTTTAAGCAAGATCGATTCTAAGTATTCAATACGGGGGATCTCAAAACTACCATTGATTGGCCACTGAAATTCGGAGGCATTTCTGGTCTGTCTGTGCCAAATGTCATTAAATACAATACTACCAATGCCATACTTACAGTACATAGTACACGCCGGCGACCCCTCCTGTGGTGCCGGACGGCTAAATTCCAAAGATTGTCGATCGCTGCGGAACAGAGCCCTAAAGCAGCTAGACAATTTCCCAGGCATTTCTCAAAGAATTGGTGTTACCTGGTCCAATAATTGTGTCTGCAGATACAATACGCCAAATTCAAATTGTCAGGGTTAAATTAAGAGCCGGGTCACGACTGCACCTGACCAAACCTAAGGAGGACCGTACGGTTTACAAAGGACTTCAACTAACGAATTTTTACCTGCGTTCGGTGGTTTCGGCAAATCTGCCCGCCTCGGAATTGGACCCTCGTCAAGATGCCGTGTCAGACCGCACGACTATCGCCCAAGGATCGGATCGTGCAGCGCTGCCGAGGTATCGCGTCTCGATCGGTCGGGCCCGCAGAATCACACCGTCCGATCCCGATTCGATAGTCTGCATCAACCTTCGATGATCCGGCATCAATCTTGAGGGTCCCTATTCGGGCGCCAACTGTGGAAACAGAGAAATTGATATGAGGCCGGGAAGCCAAAAAGGAAACACACCAACACAGGTTACAAAGGACATACAAAGCGCTTTATTTCAAAGTTACAAAGTTACCAAGGTCAATTGACATACGGATAGCTATACGGCCCTCTGACTAACACGCGAACCTTCAACGTAAGGTTCGCACTGAAAGTGGGAGAGACCGATCATCGGGATGCTTGGGTTTTTATACGTTTTGTCCTGCATTGGCCAGCCCTCTCGTAAGTTAACCATTCTTGGAACCGCGGCTAGGGTTCGTAGCCAGGTCGAACAAACAATTTACATAAGTTGATCGGTTCCGCTGATATAGTTACATATTTACACACAGGTTAAAGAGAGGACAAGGTCTTAGTTCGTGACCCTAACAAATGGCCTGCGGACATATTACTTATTCACGTGTGCGGAGGTCACCATGGCCGGAGTCTTACACAAAATGTCGTTCGGCCTCCATTTTGTGATTCAGGGTGAATTCCACACTGCAAGAATACCTAAAATGGCGGCTAGATCCAAGATGGCGGCTTACACAATACATTAAGGTCAAGACCTTGCCGCGGAACCTATGTACATGGTATTCTTTAGACAGCTTGGCGTAGGCCAACATACATTTAAACAATGCGATTTGGGGTCGCAATATTATATCGATTTTCACAGTGGTGTATTATATAATGCAATACCGGATTCCAATAAATGTTTGACCATAGAAAGAGTCGCTCGTTGTGGTATTTTAGTATACAGTGACTCTATATCCATCGTAACCAACCACTCCTTTTCCTGGTTAAATACAATGGTGTCAAGTAAATTTAACATGGCAGTAGAGTCCTTAATATATGCTCGCATTTTTGGAACTTCTTCTTTGATGAAATAATCCACAAACCGTGAAAGGGGTTCCAAAATGGATTGTATCCCAGACACTATCGGTCTTCCAGGTGGCGGATTAATGCATTTGTGTATTTTCGGGGTTGCATAAAATGCCGGTATCCGTGGGTGTGCTGGTGTTAAAAAAGCAGCCTCTTTCGCACTAATATGTCCCTCTGCTTCCGCTTCCTCAATGATGCTATTAATTAAATTTTTCAATTGATTGGTTGGATTTCCTGGTAGGACACGATAACTCGCTGTGTCTAGTAAAAGGACATTCACCATGTTATTATAATCAACTCTATTCATAACAACAATAGCTCCGCCCTTGTCTGCTGGTTTTATGACGATAGCTTCATTGGCTGCAAGTGTTTTTAATGCTACCATTTGTTGTTTGGTGCAATTTGAGTGAATGAATGGAATATTTTCTTCCATTTTGCTTATGCTCTTGAGTAGAGCTTGTTCAAAAGTGATTGACTCCACTGTATTGGTTCCATGTGGGGGATAGAATTGTGACGGAGGTTTCAGCCCTGTTGCGTCTTGTTTGCCTGATGGGATTGCTGCAAAATATTGTTTGAGTCTAATTTTCCTCATCAATTGACTAACCTCTATTCTGGTTTGGAAAGGGTCATAATGTGCAGTCGGGACAAATGATAAACCCTTTTGAAGGATTTCTTCTTCTGGTTTCGTCAATATATGTGTAGATAAATTCACAACTAAAGAAACACTGGTTGGGGGAGCCCTCGTCCTCTGCTTCGGGTAACTCGTGGGGATTGATTTTGCCAGCGCTTGTTGCCTTTGATCCCTCCTCGTTGTCCTAAAAAAGAAGAAGCATTGGCGGGTGCTGCTGAGGCCTGATTGTTGTAAAAGTGTACTCTTGGGTTTCCCAAACTATTTGATGACCCAGATGACGATCCTGATCTATTTCTGTTAGTATTTTTTTGCATATTTTGAAATCTCAACTGGGCTACGTCTCGTCTGGACTGTTTTGCTTCTTCTGTAAAGTAATCAACTCCCACATAAGGATATATTTTCTCGTGGGAGAATGCTGCCAAATATTTTTTTAATTTAGTCAGCTTCTTATTCAAGTTGAAATCTTTGAATTCTTTTAATGATGTTTCAAGAACCAGAAGTTTTGCATTATATATGTCCAGAGTCATTTTCAGTTTCATGGCATCATTGGCTATATTATTCGCATTGAACCGCGGATCTTTTTGGACAACTTGGAATTTAGGAAGGACTGGTCATATATAGCCAATAAGTGTACTAGAGACTGGCTAATTTTGATTATTAACACAGAAAAGAAAGTAACTGAGCAACTATTGAAAGAACTTAGTGATAAAAATGATGCCATGAAACTGAAAATGACTCTGGACATATATAATGCAAAACTTCTGGTTCTTGAAACATCATTAAAAGAATTCAAAGATTTCAACTTGAATAAGAAGCTGACTAAATTAAAAAAAGATTTGGCAGCATTCTCCCACGAGAAAATATATCCTTATGTGGGAGTTGATTACTTTACAGAAGAAGCGAAACAGTCCAGACGAGACGTAGCCCAGTTGAGATTTCAAAATATGCAAAAAAATACTAACAGAAATAGATCAGGATCGTCATCTGGGTCATCAAATAGTTCGGGAAACCCAAGAGTACACTTTTACAACAATCAGGCCTCAGCAGCACCCGCCAATGCTTCTTCTTTTTTAGGACAACGAGGAGGGATCAAAGGCAACAAGCGCTGGCAAAATCAATCCCCATGAGTTACCCGAAGCAGAGGACGAGGGCTCCCCCAGCCAGTGTTTCTTTAGTTGTGAATTTATCTACACATATATTGATGAAACCAGAAGAAGAAATCCTTCAAAAGGGTTTATCATTTGTCCCGACTGCACATTATGACCCTTTCCAAACCAGAATAGAGGTTAGTCAATTGATGAGGAAAATTAGACTCAAACAATATTTTGCAGCAATCCCATCAGGCAAACAAGACGCAACAGGGCTGAAACCTCCGTCACAATTCTATCCCCCACATGGAACCAATACAGTGGAGTCAATCACTTTTGAACAAGCTCTACTCAAGAGCATAAGCAAAATGGAAGAAAATATTCCATTCATTCACTCAAATTGCACCAAACAACAAATGGTAGCATTAAAAACACTTGCAGCCAATGAAGCTATCGTCATAAAACCAGCAGACAAGGGCGGAGCTATTGTTGTTATGAATAGAGTTGATTATAATAACATGGTGAATGTCCTTTTACTAGACACAGCGAGTTATCGTGTCCTACCAGGAAATCCAACCAATCAATTGAAAAATTTAATTAATAGCATCATTGAGGAAGCGGAAGCAGAGGGACATATTAGTGCGAAAGAGGCTGCTTTTTTAACACCAGCACACCCACGGATACCGGCATTTTATGCAACCCCGAAAATACACAAATGCATTAATCCGCCACCTGGAAGACCGATAGTGTCTGGGATACAATCCATTTTGGAACCCCTTTCACAGTTTGTGGATTATTTCATCAAAGAAGAAGTTCCAAAAATGCGAGCATATATTAAGGACTCTACTGCCATGTTAAATTTACTTGACACCATTGTATTTAACCAGGAAAAGGAGTGGTTGGTTACGATGGATATAGAGTCACTGTATACTAAAATACCACAACGAGCGACTCTTTCTATGGTCAAACATTTATTGGAATCCGGTATTGCATTATATAATACACCACCAGGTCTGATAATCCAACTGGCGGAAATAGCCCTGACTAGGAACTTTTTCATATGTGACGACACATTTTATCAGCAGATATCTGGTACTGCGATGGGAGCGACTTTTGCGCCTAGCTTAGCTAACTTATACGTTAACTCATTTGAATGCGATGCTATCTATCCAGTTTCCAATCCATTCCTACAAAAGATTAAACTCTGGAAAAGATACATAGACGATATCTTTATGATATTTACAGGTTCAGAGACAGATCTTCAAGAGTTCCATACTTGGCTTAATGCACAGAATTCATATCTAAAATTCACGTTGGAATTCAGCAAGAAAACAATACATTTTTTAGATCTTGACATCATGGTAATA
This sequence comes from Ambystoma mexicanum, assembly GCF_040938575.1. Taxonomy (NCBI): domain Eukaryota; kingdom Metazoa; phylum Chordata; class Amphibia; order Caudata; family Ambystomatidae; genus Ambystoma; species Ambystoma mexicanum. The sequence continues at coordinate 1,212,211,022 of NC_090921.1, read as the reverse complement.
GAAGACAAGTTATGTTCTAAAGTCTATAAAAAATCAACAGACAGAAATTCACTTCTGACATACTCAAGTTACCATCCTCAGGCACTTAAAGACAATTTGCCCTTTGGCCAATTTCTTCGCTATAGAAGAACGTGCACCCAAGTTACTGACTTTGAAGAGCAAGGCAAAAATCTCAAAAAACAGCTTGAAAATAGAGGGTATCCAAGGAGGATCATTGACTCTACCTACAGGAGAGCTCGTAATATTCCCAGGAGTACTACTCTTCAGCAACATCCAAAACCACCACAACAGGACAATATAATGGCTGTTCTAAGTTATTCACCTATGGTGAACAAACTCAAAAAGGAAATTAAGAATCTATGGCCAATACTGAATACTGGACAACACAATTTGGAAGAACCAAAATTTGCCCTTAAAAGAAGAACTAACATTAGAGACAAACTAGTAACCACATCACGTGAAGATAAAGCTAAACAGACTGCAACAATCTGGCAAAGTAGCTATCCAACGGGACACTCCCCATGTGGGTCATGTTCCATGTGCCCGCAAACGGCACGTACAAAAGAAATAGACCTGGGATTACGAACTCCCTGGGTACAACGACATCTTACTAACTGTAACACATCGGGAGTGATCTATTTGATAGTTTGTCCATGTAATCTGAAATATGTGGGCATGACAATGAGACCGATTAAAAAACGGATGATAGAACATCGGTCGTGCCTTAGAACCAAAAAACTTACAGCTCCAATGGTTAATCATTTTATAACAAAGGAACATGGTCCTGAAGACTTTAAATGGACAGTCATTGAAAAAATACAATTTCCCAAAAGAGGTGGGAATTATCATAACATCCTCTTGAGGAGGGAACAAAATTGGATTTTTAGACTGAATACACACAAGATCGGTCTGAATGAACAAATCCAATGGAATGAGCTGGCAGTTCTCCCACGCTGATGTTTAGAATTCCTGTTCCTGTTTTTGACCCTTTGGGATAAAAGGTGTTATAGTCACTAGAAGATAGGCATCTCCAATGAAAACAATTGATGCCTTGAGTTAATCACTGAGTCACTGTAATGTACAGAATGTATTGTTTGCTAAAATAGCTGCAACATGGGTCGATCTAACAAAAACATTCGTTTTCTTTGCTTGATCATTGATTTGGTATCATGTGATGAGAGAATGCTCTACCAAATAGGATCTCCCCGTGTTCCCCTTTGAAATTGTCTGTGTAACCAGGATGTGTCCGCTTGTTATGTATCTCTCACAACCTTTGTTAATACAAATGCCATTGAAGATGTAATATATAGCATTGCTGTTAAAGATGCTGACTAAATTGTCCAATGATGAGGGTTTGCATATTTGAATAGAACTAATCTTTTGTTGTATAGGGAATTTTTCATCCTTAGAATTTTCCAATTGCGGGATATGTATTTTATGGTTATAATCCTTTTTCTGTACAAGTACGACCTGCCCCAAGATAGAACAGCAAAGAACAAATAGTAAGCTCTCATAAACACGCATCCGTGATTTAATTTTGAAAAATAAGCATACTAGGCTACAACAGGTCACTTTGGAGCTACCTGATCAAAGATGGCGACTTAGTTCACCGTGTCCAACATGGCGTCGCAACCATAGAGTGGCTACGTATGCCAGTAACCAAAATAGGCTAGTGTTCCTGGGTGGTCTGTTATTAACAGCCGCTGCAGAGTAATCAGAGCAGTAGATTTGGATAGTCCTTACATACGTGAGGATCGAAGGTAAGAATTTGCAGTCCTAGCACCCCTTCTTTTACTTTTCTCTGGTGCAGCCTTATTGAGACAGCACTACGGTACTAAATAAGAATCATTTTCTGTAACAGAGAGCTTTATATAACGCGAGTGCATCCGCGGGTTTTTCGTTTTTTTCCTTTTAGGAAAGTAATAACATAGCCGCAAGATGAGGTGATCTAACGGCACCTACAACCCCCCCCTTTTTTCTCTTGCATACGATAAGCAACGAGTATTAAAAGAACTGGTAAGCACTTTTAACTCATACATTTTTGTAAAGGCATTTGTGCTAATGATAAGGATAATATCCATGATATAGTTGAAGTGACGAATGGAAGGTGATTCTTCCACTGTTTTCACTTGTTTACAGCAAGGGATAAGACAAATTGCACAACGCGTATATGGGCAGGCAACACAAGACAGTGCCACTAGTTTGAAGTGGGCGGTAAGAAAAGATTATCTTTTAAATTATCTTTTTAATTACTTTTTGCATATATTCGCTGCACAATAGGGCTATAAGGTGTACCAACAAGAGCCCTTGATGCATGTATTAATGAATCACATCATAAGGAGTCCCCCTGGGCACGCCCTATCCCTATCCCTTCCCTTGTTAAGTGCCTTCCTTGGTGCTGTTTTGAATGCTAAACAGCAGCCACAGTATAAAAATATAAAAATTGATCTTTTAGCTAATAGATTTAGAAATACTTTTATAAGCACTGTATTTAAAATAAAATACAAATGTAAATCTAGGGACCAGAGGAGTGACATAACCCCCCCTCTTTTTTCTTACCTCCCTGTAGGAGTAAGAACACACATCTGGAAAAAGTCTTTCCATTAGGGAGTCAACACCCCCCTTTTTTTGAAACTACATGTCCTGAAGAAGATGACCTAAACAAGTGTGGTTATGAAACCGGTCGACCTTATTACAGTATGAGCTGGACTCATGCTTTTTTACGATTTATGTCATAAAACAACTCGACATAATTAATAAGAATTGAAAGTGACCTTAGGTATAGGTCTGTTTTATTGTATCTATATGTATGCAAGGACCTTATTGGGTAGGATCCTTAGGTGTGTGATATCAGCAAGAGGTGTATGATTTTTATAGGTGCTAGCATTACGTTGTTTAAATAAATTTTAACAATATACAACGTGCTGCATAGAAAGCCCTAAAAAAATCCAGTACCGGGCATTATCTAATGTAAAATGCCCCATTTTTTCCAATTTGGTCTTATTAATTACTGTTGTCATTAAAACACTAAGTCTGATTTTTAATAAATGAATTTTGTCTTTGTAAGAAGCGGAATCAGTCACTTCTGTTTTCTCCTCGAGACTGGGGGTCCCATATCTCTCTGCAGAGTGACGGCCCCCCAGTGAGTGTTGTTAAAGGTATATGGTATACTGAGTATACACATGTAATAGGTACAACATAAATTGTTCTCCACAGACCGTGATTAAGTGCTAACATGTATTATGAATACACGGTAGGAATGCAAGTTTGACCTTTTTAGAGGTCCTCAAATATAAAATACCCTTTGTGTTTCAGTATCATGGAAAGGGCCATCGATGCTGCATCACTTCTGTCTGGCGGGGGATGGGAGGGTTCAGCCCCGACTTGATTTTGCCGGGGGGGGTCTGAGCCCCGACTTGATTTTGCGGGGGGTCGGGCCTCAGAGCCCCCAGTAATCGGCGCCCCTGCTGCCTAGGAAGTCCTTTGCACGCAGTGTAAATGAGAAACAGTCCACATTCTCACACCGCTTCCAACAGCTGAGCTTCCCGGCCACAGAATACTTGCGCAGCCGGGCCTGGTTCATCAATGAGGACAGGAATTCCAGGCCGCGACGTGAGGGGGAGACGTGCCACACAATACCACCCACTGGCAGAGCCAGCCTTGGGGGGGGAGAGCCAGACGACCGCCTGGAGCGCCACGCCCCCCATGGCATCATTAGCCCCACCACGCCAGCTCGGGGGAGACTTTCAAGGGATCCCCCGGGCTGGCATAGTGGGAGAAGGTGCGCTGTTGCTATTAAATGCGCCTGTGGCAGTGGGCGCATTTAATGACAATGGGGGCCATTATCCCCCGCCACGCCAGCTCGAGGGAGTCTTTCAAGGGTTCCCCCGAGCCGGCGTAGTGGCAGAAGGCGTGGCAGGTGCCTCATGGTTATTAAATGCACCCGCAGCGGAGCGCATTTAATAAAAATAGGGTGATAATGCACCCTATTCATATCATTACCTCCTGGCCCTTCCCGACCCTCCCCCTGCCCCCTGTTGACCAGGGGCACATGGGGGAAGGGTTGGACGCCAATTCACCCAGGGCGCTGCTGCCCCTAAAGCCGGCCCTGCCCACTGGCCCTCCATCATTTTGCATGACAGCAAGGACACAGAGCTACAATACTTCCCAGTGGCTCTCCAGATCGGTGCAGGAAGAAAAAGGGGGAACACTAATATATAACATGAGGAAGGCAGAACACTGGGGAATATCCTACACCCCACACCTGCACTCCCAGAAGACAAGCAACAAGGTACAGGGACAGGTGCTTTGACATGAATGATGGTGGAGAGGAAGATATAGTTTCATTGTCTACCACCCCAGAAAGGATTCCCATGCAACCATGTGGCTGGCCTCCGACGGTAGAACACCCAACCATCAGCCCGCAATTCCATAGCAGCCCAGTCCCTGATGGACACTCCCGGTGGCATGTCTCAAAATGTACTTCGACGCAGAGGACATGCTGGAGGGCGCAAGGAAAAAGTTGATGCTCCTGTTCTATGTGGGCCGTGTTGAACACAAACTCTTCAAGACACTTCCGCAAGGCGATGATGCAGCAAGCAGTGGTGACATGCAGATTCCCAGACGAGAAAGGGGAGTTGTGGTGGCAGATCATAAAAAAACGAACTTGGGTTCTGTGCGGAAAGCAAATAAAAGGAATGTAGCATGGGATGCGTCCCTGTCCCTCATGCCAACAACACAACACATTAGTTGCAGGCCCAGTGAAGAATAATTATTTATTTACTTAGAGCATGCTGGGCTGAGGAAAGTGCACGTCTACTCTGCACTCTGCAGCATGTTCATGCTCAAAGGGTGGTGCTGCCCCCGCCCTAAGCAACAGGCCGCCACTGATGCCAAGCAGAAGGAGGATGGGTTGCTGGATGCCTTTCACGCGTGACTGCGTCAATTGGCATTCACGTGCGTCTTGCAAGATGAGGGGGGTGAGGTTCGATGGCAGATCATGCAAGGGTGGCTGTCTGTGAAGTTATGCAAGCACATATTGAGAGAGCCTGGGATCAGTCCATCAAGGACCCTGGAACTGGAAGGTCCCACGAACTGGCTGTGGTGAGACCATCTTGGATGCGCTCTACGTTCAAGGCGAACAACGTGGGGAATGCCTTTGCAAATGGCAAGGGCAGTCCAAAACAATTTCAGAGATTTGGGGCTGCAAAACCGGACAACATGTCTGAATCAGCTGGCATTCGTACATATTGCCATTACAGTCTGCCTCACACAGGGGAGTGCCCAGTGAAAGGACACACATGTAGCAGGTGTGGCCGCATTAACCATTATGCCAAAGCTTGCCGGGCCCAATTGCCCCCACTGCAATGTCAGCGCAATCGAAGTGGAAGCAACAATACAAGTGCCAAAAACAAAAGCTGGCTCAGGTAGATCTGTCTGTTCGCGAGCAATATCCGAAATCGGCTGGTGAAAAAGATGGTGACGTACATGACATATCTTAAGTGATTGATGCCAGCGGGAAAAGAAAATGTCTACTGAGGTTTGTGGTACATGTTTAGAATACAAGCACCCCAGTCATCGTTCACATTGGTGCATTAGTAAATGGCATGGCAAGGTCACTTCATGAAAAGATATGCAAGGCAGCGCCACTATACAAAGCCACCGTTTGGATTTTCACATTTGGTGGAGGGAAACCAATTCCCCGGGATGCCATATTTATTGCATTGGTACAACTTGAGTCACAGCATGTAAGGGTGAGAGTCTATGTGATATCGAATAGTGAAGACACCCTGTTGGCTTGAACAGCTGCAGAGGCTCTAAGCATTGTGAACTTCGCATTGAGGGTTAATGAATTGGTTGCCAACACGTTGATGGGAAAATTCAGACCGATTTTTTATGGCATTGGGTGCCCTTAGGTAGATCCCATTAAACTCCACATCGACAAGACCATTCAATCTGTCGCCCTGAAACATTGCCGGATTCCTTTCCACTTATGGCGCCAAGTGGAAGATGAGCTGAATATACTGGTGCCGATGGACATTATTGAAAAGGTCAAAGGTCCCTCCCATGGGTATCAGTTATAGCGGTTGCTCGGACACCCAAGCAGCTTGACTCGGTATGCACCTGTATTGACACGAGTCTCCCGAATAAGACTATCAAGAGGGAACCACAGATAACGGCAACCATCGATGACATGGTGTTGGATCTACAAGGGGCAGCATTTTTCTCTAAGCTAGACTTACGAGCCGGCTATCATCAACTGTGCTTGCATCCGTCGTCAAGGTATATCAGGATGTTTTCCACCCACAAGGGCCTGGAACAGTAGAAAGGAGTGTGGGAACCCCTCCACTGAGAACGAACATAGGTCAAATATGCTTTCTATGGATTTTCTTCCACTCAGGAGGATCTAAAACCACGTTTTAGCTCACTGCACCCTTCACAGAGGAGAAATATACATTTGCATATCAGTATTTGACCCATGTTCATTCTCAGTAGAGGGGCTCCCACACTCCTATCAGTACACACAATAATGTTTTAGTGTTTCTTCAGCTGCCAAGGTGTTTCAGCATGCCATTCGGAGCATATTGGCAGGCTTGCCTGGAGCTATCAACATCAAAGATGATACTCTAGACTTGAAAAACGTTTTGGGAGGATTCAAGCTGCAGGGCATATCCTAAATAGGGAAAAGTGTGTGTTTCTGCAGAGAATGCTGGAGATTTACAGCTATATCTTTCAGGAGAGTGGCATCTCGGGCAGACCTGAAAAAGGTGCAGGACATACAGGAAGCACAGCCTCCCATGAATGTGTCGGGAGTGTACAGTTCTTTAGGCATGGCCACGAATTGAGGTCATTTCATACAGGGCCTGGCCATCCTTTCCGAACCTCTGAGGCAACTGAGGAAGAAAGATTCCCTTTGGCAGTGGACCCTGGTGGAAGAAAAAGTGTCTCTTGATATTGAATCTGCTCTCTCTTTCGTGGTGACAATGGGGTTCTTCGATCCATGCCGGCGGTCAGAACCTGTCATGTATGCCAGCCCATTTGGGTTGGTGGCAGTACAGTTTAAGGTAGATCAGAGGGGTGAGATGCACCCATGAGCCTATAGGAGCAAAGCACTGTCCACCAAGAAGCATCTGCACTTCCAGACTGAGAGGGAAGCGCTGCAGTCTTATGGGGCTTCCATAATTACAATCTTTCTATTTATGGGAAGCCCATATCGGTTATATACAATCACAAAAACACTGATCCCTGTCATCTCAGGGTCATCACTACGGCCTTGGCATGAGTTGAGAAGTGGCTGTCAGCATTGCAGGACTACAATGTCACGCTGTCATACAGGTCCGGAGATGACAATCCGGCCGGCAAGCTATCAAGGCACCCGAATGCCCACAAGATGGAAATGCGTGAACAACAAATGAAAACAGAGATCCTCCTCTATCTGGCTCCCGAGTGCGCAGTATCCAAATCCATGTCCATGGAACAGGTCTCACCTGCATCCAAGGAAGACAAATGATTCAGACTATTACAATGTGTCCCATCAGCTGTCAAAGATGCCGGTAGAGGAGGTAGCCTGCATTGGAACAACTCTGGAAGGTGAAGTATGAGCTAACCATAACACAAGAAGGCATCCACCTTAGAGACACCCAGATAGTGATCCCAGCAAGGTTAATACTGAAAGTGGTGAGTCTCACCCATCAGGGACACCAAGGGGAAGTCAAAACGAAGGCCTGATTGAGGATTAATGTACCGTTAGTAGGTCGGGAGGAGCGAGTAGTAATATACGTAAAGGATTGCCTATGATGCTAAGTAGCATAGCCAGTCAAGGCACCCTGCCATTCAGACAAGGTCCAGGAGCTGTGATCCATTGGACAAGACTAGTGTGGACCTTGGGTCTGTCAATGCACAAGAACATTTCCTGGGTTTAATTGAGCAATTGTCAAGGTACCCAGTAGTAGAGTTAGTCAAATATGCAGCAGCGTGGGATCTGCTGTCTGTCCTGGGAAAGATTGTTGCAGCTCCTGGGCTCCCCAGAGAAGTGTGCTCAGACAATGGGCCACCATTTTGAGGTGAACAATTTTGCAAATGACTAGAACAGAGGGGAGTTCATCACCCCATTATAGTGAATAGATAATGGGAATGTGGAATGCTTCATGTGCATAAAATACTCAAGGTTGTGCACAGCCAAGGCACCATCAAACAGCAAGCACTATGTCGCTTTTTGTTTGAGTATCAGGTGAAACCACATTTGGAAACCAAGGTGGCACCGGCTGAAGCACTGTTTGGTTGATGTCTTTGCAGTCTCATTCCACCCCATTTGTCTACTGTACCACAACAGATTGATAAAAAAAGAGGTGTATCGTATAGGTCCTGAGCCAATGCAAATGTAAGTGCTCGATGGGGGGGTACGCGATCTTCACCTGCAGATTGGTGAGTCTGTTTTGGTGAGGATGGAGAGACCAGAAGGGAAAGTTGTCCCTATGAACCATGTCCATTTTGTGTTGTGGACAAGAAAGGGTCCATGTTGACAGTCTTGAATGCAGTGAGGTTATGACAAGGCACTCAAGTTTTTTCAAAAGATTAAGCGAAGGTCCTGTGATGCGCCAATAAACAAAAGAGTATGGCCTAGATCAGGGTTTGACCCCCATACACTCAAGAGAAGATGATGCGAACAGCTTACCTTCGAGGGACCAGGGTGAGAATGACTCTGAAGCAGATGACGATGGTGGAGCACTGGATTCACTGGTCGAGACTAGGAGCCAATGTCGCTATCCATCGGGGTGTTCCGACAAGGTCCAGCATGTCTGGACGACTATCTTCTTGATGATGAATTGTATGCTAGTTATATGGTTAATCAAATCAAATGTTATCTGGTTAAGTAATAGAGAAAGCATGGACACTCAGTAAAAGCTGTTTGTTGTTTATTGTTATGATAAAGGAGGAATGTTATGTTGTATGTACTTTTAAGAGGCGATGAATGGATGTTGTCATGGATTTTGTAAAATAAAGATGGGTCTGGCCGCATACTCAGATGAGCAGGAGTGAGACAATGGTTAACACACACTCTCTGGCTCCTGTAATTCTTGGAGCTTGTGGATGCCGCTACCCTGGTCTCTGTGGCCGATGCCCAGCCCGTGTGAGCACTGTCTCTAACAGATAGGTCAGATGAGTTTTATCTTTCTGCAGATGGGCAATCAGAATAATTTTTTGATATCGCAATTATTTCAGATTTCGGGATAAAAAATCATTGCAATGTTTTTATGGTCAATGTGGAACATGTTCTTCTTCACAATAGCTCATCCACCAAGCACTGTCTTTAGAAGTACTGTCAGTTAATGAATGGATATATCTAGAAGCAGCTTTAAAATCAATCAATACTCCTTGCCAATTAACAAAAGAACATTAAAAATGGTGACATTACACAATTGAGCTCGTAAAGGTATTGTCAACAATAATTTTTGAGGACAAAGTAGGAACAACTGTAATAAAATGAAGGCCTTTTGCTTTAAGGTGATGCAGAAGTTGCATATGCGTTGCCGTCTGTCTCACATATGATATGATGATATGAGATGGGATGTATAACGTGCCTATACAAAAGTGTTTCAAGGCGCGATGAGGCAAGGGAGGGGAAATAGAGGGAAGACAGAGACAACAATCCTACTAGGCCAGGTGACATTGAGATTGCGCAAGTGCAGGGGAGGGGGAAAGGGGAAAAGTGCAGGGGGAAAGGGGAGGGGGCAGTGCAGTACATAGGATAAGAGTGAAATAAATAAAGACAATAAATAAAGGTGTGGCCAGCAGGTGGCAAGTGCAAGGGTAAGTGCAGAGCCAGGTGTCAGGTGCTAGTAGGGGCTGTAGGGATACAGAAACAGTCCCCGGGTGCAAGGGTTGCCAGGGGGACAGTGCAGGTGTGCAACTGGCGGGGAGGGGACCTGAATTCGAGATCAGAAGGTAGCCAGGTAACCAGTGCAGTTTCAGAATCAGCCAGGAGATCAGCAGGGGAGAGGAGGAGAGAAAGCAGAAACAAAGAGGAAGGACTTGAGGTGCTTCCGGAACCAGAGATGGTTCTCCTCAAGTTTCAGAGAGGCAGGGAGGCTGTTCCAGAGGGATGCCCCAGCAGAAGAAAGAGATCTACTACCAACTTGCTGCTTGGAGAAGCGACTAACCCTGAGGGAGTTGGAGGCAGATGAGTGAAGAGCTCGAGAAGGAAGATATTTAGGAAGAGAGAGTTGAAAGTATTGAGGTCCCAGGCCCCAGAAGGCCTTGTGGGCAATGCAGAGGGGTATGAACTTAATCCTCACCCCCCACTGGGAGCCAGTGCAGAGATTCCAGTCTTGGAGAGAAATGATCCCTGGGCTTCAGGCCAAGGACAAGTCTAGCATTCCTGTTTTGGATGATTTGCAGAGGGCGGACCGTGGAGGCAGGCAGATTTAGAAAGAGGCTGTTGCAGTAGGTCAGCCTAGAGAGAACCAGATCTCTGGAGACAGTGAGCTTCTGGGGGAAGGAGAGGAAAGGAAGAATGCCTCTGAGGAGGTGCAGCTGGTAGTGTGACTTCCTAGAGACATCAGAGATGCGAGGAGAGAAGGAAAGTGTGTAGTCAAAGATTACCTCAAGGTTTTTAGCCTCACAGGTGGGAGCAGGAAGAAGGCCAAGGGAGACCGGCAAGAGAGTGACAGGAAAGGAGGGAGCAGGTGTGCTGATGAGGAGAATCGCGGTCTTACTGTCATTGAGGCAGAGATCATTGGCGGCACACCACTCCTGGATGGCGGTCAGACAGTCAGAGATGAGAGAAGGAGAGGAGGTGGTTGAAGGGAGACTGAAAATGAGCTGAGTGTCACCCGCATAGCACTGAAGGTTGGGGCAGAGAGTGGCAATGCAGTGGAAAAGAAGTGCCAGGTATTGGTTGAACAGCCAGGGAGAGAGGCTAGACCCCTGGGGAACACCACAAGTAGATATAGAGATAGAGGAGAGGAAGGACCTGAGTTGGACCCGGTAGGGTCGATCGGAGAGGAAGGAAGTCAGCCAAGCCAGGGCCTGATCAGTGATACCCAGGTTTTCATGGAGACGGTTGAGCAGGATGGCATGTTTGACTGTGTCAAAGGCCGAAGAGAGATCCAGTAAGATGAGGACACAGGGGGTGTTGGAATCGAGGTTGTAGAGCAGGTCTTCATCTATGTTCAGGAGAGCAGTTTCCCTGTTTCTGGCAGCTCTGAAGCCAGACTAATGGCCATGGAGACAACCAGCAGGTTCAGAGTGAAGGTTAAGCTGGGAGATGGACAGCTTTTCCAGGAGTTTGCCCAGGAAAGGAGTGATGGAGATTGGACGATAGTTAGTTGCGCAGGAAGGGTCGGCAGAGGGTTTTGTAAGAAGAGGGTGCATAAGGGAGTTCTTCAGGGGAGAGGGGAAGATTCCATTGGCGATGGAGTGGTTGCACAAATCAGCCAGAGCAGGGGCCAGGGTGTCAATGTGGTCCTTGATGGGTTTGGAGGAACAGGGGTGAACCTGTTTTGAAGAGACTTTCATAGATCGGACTTGTCTAGAAACCTTGTCAGGAGAGAACAGGGGAAAGGCAGAGAAGGAGGGAGGAGAGGTGGCTGAAGAAGGGCCAGAGGAAGTGCAGGGAGTATAGGGCAGAGGAGGAGAGGAAGAGGGAGAGGACAGGATGTTCTTAGTTTTTGAGATGAAATGAGAAGCCATGGCTGTGCAGAGGGCCTGGGAGGGGACAGGAGAGGTAGAGACTGCGGCAGGATTGGCCAGCTCCTTGCAAATTTTAAAGTGTTTGGCCGAGTTCTTAGATACCGCACAGATGCAGGCTTGGATGTGGGGTCTCTTTTTGGTGTGGACAGAGAGCTGGTATTGCCTTTGGAGCAAGTGGCAGGCCAGTTTGTCAGAGGATGTACCAGAAACACGCCATTTCCTCTCAGCCACCATGCACTTGCGTTTAAGGGTGACAAGGTCTGAGTTGTACCAAGAGTTGCACTTGGCTTTGGGCTTGAAGCGGATCCTCGTGACATGGGCAAGAACATCGAGAGTATCAGATATAGCAGAGTAGAGCATGGAAAGGGCTGTATCAGGGTGTGAGTCAGCCAAGGGGCGAGGGGGGGCGAGAAAGTCGTGGCGAAAGCCTCAACTGACACACGCTTCATGGGTCAGATAACCAAGAAGGTAGTTGGCAGTACTGGAATTGGCTTATCCTGAGGGTGTGCCAGTGCATGTGATGTCTGGAAAATCACTGTTTTTCTGAACATTAGACATGCCTGTAACATACTGTCATTGAGGTGCTAACTAGATGGTTTGATTAAGACATTCTCATAAACTGATTCATTTTTATTTTATTTATTTATTTTAATTCTGGTAAAGCACTTCATGCCCATGGGCCTCAGAGCGCACACTGCAGTTGAAATTGTACAGCCGGTTTTTGGCACGGTGCTTAGTTGTGGGACTTTGCCTTTGAACACTTCTTGAAGTCTACTACAAAACTTCACAAACGTCTTAAAGTCCAACTGTTTTTGCAGATGCCATTAAAAAACCACAAAGTGGGTTTTATAGGTATTTAATTATACATATGCTATATTTGAATAAACAATTTTCTCTGGATGTAGTTGTGATGTGTTTGTGGCCTCGAAAACAGCTGGAAAGGAAAAACAAATTCTGTTGACATATTATCACCAAATCAAGGAAGTGGGATCAGAGAAACAATACTTGCTAAAATTATTTCTTACAAATGAATTACTTCCAGGTCAAAAGGATTATAGAGACCAGCATGCTATTCCCTTCTGGCAACATGCAGGAGAGACATGATACTACTATGCAACTTCCACTTCTTGCTTTTCTCTAATGGCTTCTGATGGAGTGATGATACACTAAATCCTTATGACTTAAAGATTAAGGACATAAACGTTGTAATACTGTGTTATCCCCAACATGTATTCAAACTAAAACACAGGCAATTATTAATTACAAATATTAGTGCTAAGTAGTTACATGTTTGTGAACTTTTGTTGTACCTTTTTGATTGGGATGGAAGATGTTATGGAATTATTATCTTTTCTGTCTACTTTATGATTCATGTGTGAGCACTCTTCGCACTACATACACAGCACAATGGACGAGACAGAGGGAGGTGCACGATGGCATAGTGGCTCTTCTGGCGAGGGTGGGTTGGCAGGGATGTGGACCATGGGTGCAATTACTGGAGCTGCTGGAACTGGAAGCCATTGTCTTTGTTCATCCATTTCCTATGTTCACAGTGTTGGCAGGCTAGCTTGGTTTGCTCATTACAACATCCATGATCTAGGTCTGACAAAGAGCATTGCTACTTCTTTTCATTACAGATCTAGGAAGGCAGCGGTATTTATAACACCACCATGATAGATATCCATAGGACTGGCACCCTATCCTCCCCAACCCATCCGTGACTGGGAGGGCTTGTTCAACTGAAGGTCAGTAATTATTGGGCTGCCTTGAGCAGCATTTTGAAGTCTTTTTTTTAGATCAGAAGGAATAATCCAGTAATGTGGTTCTCAGTGTTTTCCAAATAGGGACACCTGTTTTTGGTCCAGAGGAAGGCAGACCAACAGTTTATGAGAAAAAAACATCCAGGGAAGGCAGGACACTAGGAACCCTTGCCACCCCCAGTACTTGTTTAAATTAAAAGCTAACATCCAGTGACGTCGACCAATAATGGGTCCTTTTATCGATGAATGATGAATGGATTATACATTACTTGACTTCCTAAATCTCAGGGTTCAGTAGACAGATACGTTTTACGAATTTAGGAATTACGCACAGGTCGATTCAACAAAGTGGTACACAGTGAAACAGTGTATCCCCAGTGTCAAGCATCAAGTTTTTTCAATTTAAAGAATGTGTTTAGGTGTATAATTGAAATTATGAAGTAGTACAGCCCACAATGAAATGAGTATATTAGTTTAACTATTGAATGCTTTGAAAGAAAAATGTATAGATGTGTGAGTGATTAATACGGCAACAGTACTGAATTTCTTTCCTCATGAAAGACTGTTTGGAATAACTGGACATTAATTGTCAAACAAGAAAGAGTAACGCCCGACAAGGTGCACATCATTGGTTCTGTTAGGCCACGTTTTGTGCTATATAGGCAGGTTAGCCCAGACTTTTGTTTTACATTTGTTGGAATTAAGAAACTGAAGTGACACAAAATTAAATTGCAAAATTATATACAAATATTTAGATGGTGCATAATAAGTAAACATATGATAATACATTTCATATATATATATATATATATTCAGTAAAAAAACTTTGTTAACGGGACGTTATGGTTAAGTTGCGCAACTAAAAACCTATAAAATTCAGTGGAAAAAACTTTGTTAAAGGGACGTTATGGTTCCAAGTAAAACCGAAAAACCCCTGAAATTCGCCAGTTATGGTAAGCTAAGCAACCATAACTCGCGCCACCACTGTGCACTGCTAAGCCTAACACCCAGGACATCAAAGATGACATCACAAATGTCATTGATGACATCACTGATGACATCACATGTCTGACTCCCCCTTTTTTCCTTTCCTGACATATCTAGGCCACATGATTTTCTTCAGTAACAGTCAGGAACTAAAAATTGTAAATTACTATATTCGTAGACTTATCCTTCAGTATGTTCTTAGAATAATCATATGAAACATATACATAGGGGAAGACACAACCTTGAAAGACAGCAATCCTTTTTGTGCATTAAAATTATCAGTAGATTTATCAGCACTTTCTGATACTTTTGATGTTTTTTTATTACTGTACTTTCCCTGTATATGCTCATATTTTTATATGTTGTACTCACACTATTTTCCTTAGGGTCCAGACACATCATGTGATATATATAGATAGGGTAAGTAACAGCTTTGAAACAGAGCAATCATTTCTCTGCATAAAGGTAATCAGTTAGGTTATGAACACTTTCTGCTACTATTGCTGTTTCTTTTTCTTACTTCAATTCCCTTGTATATATTCATATTTGTATCTGGTGTTGTCTCTTTGTGATTTGTCTATAATAATGCAATTATGTAGTAAGTGGGTTTTATTACCTACTTATCACAAGTTTCACTGTACGCAAAACTCTAATATGAAAACAGTTATCATTTCACTATTCAACATGGCAAGCTTATGAAAATTGCACCTCCATCATGTATGCTGCACACAATGCCTATGTTTCTACATGAGTAACTTAGTATACTGGATTGAAGTTAATAATACAATGATATTTATATCAATGCATAGCTTAATGCACTGATTAGCACTTGATATTTATTCCAATAATCTTTGACACTTTTGTTATTAACATTACACTAAGAATCCCTTGTACAGACTTTTCATGAAAGGTAAATGCACATGTGATGTCATCAGTGATGTCATCAATGACATTTGTGATGTCATCTTTGATGTCCTGGGTGTTAGGCTTAGCAGTGCACGGTGGTGGCGCGAGTTATGGTTGCTTAGCTTACCATAACTGGCGAATTTCAGGGGTTTTTCGGTTTTACTTGGAACCATAACGTCCCTTTAACAAAGGTTTTTCACTGAATTTCATAGGTTTTTAGTTGCCCAACTTAACCATAACGTCCCGTTAACAAAGTTGTTTTACTGAATTTCATAGGTTTTTAGTAGCGCAAGTTAACCATAAACTCCCTTTAACAAACTTTTTTCATTAGCACGCAGACAATATACAAAGATGGAGTGTAAAAAGCAATTTCTCAGGGATGGCTTTACACAGAATGTTGCAAAGTAAGAATTTATGCTCGTTCACAGTGAAGGTCAGCTGCTTCCATTTTTTGCTCGCGGTCCGGAGTGGCCCACGACTCGCACTATAAGGTTCTATTGTTTTTTTACCTTGACAGACAGGGATCGTGCCAAAAGACTTCTTTTGAAGGAGGGGTGCAAAAACGTAAGATACGATAAGGATGACATTTCTGAAACTAAACCGCTTTTATATATTATATCACTATGAGAAAGATCGTTGGCACAGACGGCGTCGTATTTAGGGATTGCATTACGCGTAGACCAGGGGTGCACAACTGATTTTGACAGAGGGCCGAAAGTATCCTACATTTATTTTATTTATTTTTTATTTTCACATGATGGCTATAGTGGGCCGAAAAGTAAATGTGGGTGGGGCGGTAGGCGTGGCGTGGCGGGAGGCTTTTTCAACCCCTAATTTTCATTAAACACTATGCCCCATAGCCCCCACCCCTCAAGCAAACACTATGCCCCAGGGCTCCCACCCCTCATGCAAACACTATGCCCCAAGGCCCCCACCCCTCAAGCAAACACTATGCCCCATGGCCCCCACTACCCAACAAAAAAACACTATGCCCCATGGCCCCCTCCCCTCATGCAAACACTATATCCCAAGACACCCCCCTCAAGCAAACACTATGCCCCATGACACCCCCTCAAGCAAACACTATGCCCAATGACACCCACCCCTCATGCAAACACTTTGCCCCATGGCCCCCACTCCCCAACCAAACACTATGCCCCATGGCCCCACCCCTCATGCAAACACTAGGCCCTAAGACACCCACCCCTCATGCAAACACTATGCCCAATGACACCCACCCCTCATGCAAACACTATGCCCCATGGCCCCCACTCCCCAACCAAACACTATGCCCCATGGCCCCCACCCCTCATGCAAACACTAGGCCCTAAGACACCCACCCCTCATGCAAACACTATGTCCCATGGCCCCCACTCCCCAACCAAACACTATGCCCCATGACACCCACCCCTCAAGCAAACACTATGCCCCATAGCCCCCACCCCTCAAGCAAACACTATGCCCCAGGGCTCCCACCCCTCATGCAAACACTATGCCCCAAGACACCCACCCCTCAAGCAAACACTATGCCCCATAGCCCCCACTCCCCGACCAAACACTATGCCCCATGACACCCACCCCTCATGCAAACACTATGCCCCAAGACACCCACCCCTCATGCAAACACTATGCCCCATGACACCCACCCCTCATGCAAACACTATGCCCCATAGCCCCCACTCCCCGACCAAGCACTATGCCCCATGACACCCACCCATCATGCAAACACTATGCCCCAAGACACCCACCCCTCATGCAAACACTATGCCCCAAGACACCCACCCCTCATGCAAACACTATGCCCCAAGACACCCACCCCTCAAGCAAACACTATGCCCCATGCCACCAAGCATGCACCATGCATACATACTCATACAGACCCCAACCCATCTACCCCTCCATACAAACTAAAAAGCATACACCATGCACCCATACAGACCCGAACCCCCACCCCCAACTCAGCACACAAACCCACAAACATACACCATGTACCCATACAGACCCGAACCCCCCACCCCCAACTCAGCACACAAACCCACAAGCATACACCATGTACCCATACAGACCCGAACCCCCCACCCCCAACTCAGCACACAAACCCACAAGCATACACCATGCACCCATACAGACCCGAACCCCCCACTCCCAACTCAGAAAACAAACCCACAAGCATACACCATGCACCCATACAGACTCGAACCCCCCCACCCCCAACTCACCAAACAAATTCACAAGCATGCACGCATACAGACCCGGACCCCCCACCCCCACATCTCAACATACACTGAACGTGCACACAACAACAACAAACATTCAGGCAGACCCGACCCCTCCAACCTCACCCCTCCCCCCCCAGCATCTCAACATACACTTCACTTGCACACAAACACATTCAGGCAGACCCGACACACACCCCACCCCCGCATCTCAACACACACTGCACTTGCACACCAACACATTCAAGCAGACCCGACACACACCCCACCCCCGCATCTCAAAATACACTGAACTTGCACACAAACACATTCAGGCAGACCCGACACACACCCCACCCCCGCATCTCAACATACACTGAACTTGCACGCAAACACATTCAGGCAGACCCGACCCCCACACCCCCTCCGCATCTCAACACACACTGCACTAGCACACAAACACATTCAAGCAGACCCGAGACACACCCCACCCCCGCATCTCAACATACACTGAACTTGCACACAAACACATTCAGGCAGACCCGACACACACACCCCCTCTGCATCTCAACACACACTGCACTTGCACACAAACACATTCAAGCAGACCTGACACACCCCTAACCCCGCATCTCAACATACACTGCAGACATACAAATACAAACACACCCATACACACCCGACACCCCTCCCCCCACCTCCGCATCTCAACATACATACAAAAACAAAAAACACAGTCAGGACGGACCCGAGACAGACACACAAACATACAGCCCCCCCCACCATGTACTTACCCAGACGTGCTGGAACGCTGGCGAGGTCTCTGTTACTACGGCTGGCGTGGCAAGCAAGGCTGAAATGCCTTCCGGCATCAAGCCTTACTGGCCACGCCAGCCGTAGTGCTGGCACTCCATTGGTGCAGCACACACGCACTATGTGGCTCGTAGGAGCTGCGTGGTTTGTGTGCACTGAACCAATGAGGGCCAGTGTTTTGTCCCGCCCGTAAGACAACAAAGACTTTCCTAATGGAGGGCGGCCGATGCTGCTTGCGGGCCGTCCTCCATTAGGAAAGTCTTTGTGCCTCGCGGGCCGGACAAGACGGCATGGCGGGCCGCAACTGGCCCGCAGGCCGTATGTTGTGCACCCATGTAGACAATTGAAAATGCCAATATAATGTAAGTAACCCTTTAGATTATTTTATACCGGAATATAATAACAATAGCGTGGCGTTAAAGCCCCTTTAAGATGTACTTGTTCGTTCAATGTGGCATATTGTTTTGTACCGCGGACTATCACTGCCGAAGTGGTCCTCCGGCACTCAGACGGCTCTGAAAAAGGCAGAGGAGAGAGGGTGGGTTAGTGGGAATAAGTTAACATACTCTGTTGCACTATCCTCGCTAGCAAATAGTTTCACGCCCTAATAAATAAAATGAATATTTTTAATGAAGGTCGGCTCGTGAGACTAATTTATGTTTTTAAAACAGGTACATCCTTCCCTACTGTCAATGCCCCGATTTTCAGACCCAGGCCAACGGATTTTTTAACTTCCATGTGCAGCTACTTCTAAACAACTTCATGACCCTCACCATTTTATGGGACAATCGCCAAGGACCAATATGTCCTTACGCGGTACTAGCAGCTAGAAGCAACATACCAACCATTATGGTGGTCTAATGCCTCGTTGTTGGAACAGCCTTCCGATTATCAGTGCGACCATAGTGCTTCTTTTATCATAAACCAACACCCTGCATACCGCAAAGGAACAGCGCGTGACTCAAGATGAACTTTTGCGGATCGACAGCAAAGACAAATGCAAATTGCTGAATATTCTCTAAACATTTGATGTCAAATAAAAGTACTTTACGAAATGTACAATCTTGCTGTTTGCTTTAAAATCACAGTTTCATATTCCGAATTGTGGCGCGCTGTGTTGTGAGATGATCTGTGTTGTTTTCTGGGTTCTGTGTAAAGTCGCGTAGGACTGGAGACGACTGGGCCTTACGCGGTACTAGCGGCTAGAAGCAACATACCAACCATTATGGTGGTCTAATGCCTCGTTGTTGGAACAGCCTTCCGATTATCAGTGCGACCATAGTGCTTCTTTTATCATAAACCAACACCGTGTGTACCGCAAAGGAACAGCGCGTGACTCAAGATGAACTTTTGCGGATCGACAGCAAAGACAAATGCAAATCGCTGAATATTCTCTAAACATTTGATGTCAAATAAAAGTACTTTACGAAATGTACAATCTTGCTGTTTGCTTTTAAATCACAGTTTCATATTCCGAATTGTGGCGTGCTGTGTTGTGAGATGATCTGTGTTGTTTTCCAGGTTCTGTGTAAAGTCGCGTAAGACTGGAGACGACTGGGCGAGTTTGGTTACGCACCCTGTAACGTCACGGAGAGAGACGGGGAATATGAATGCTTTGATAATGTCGGGCTTAGGGGCGGGAGATATGATTTAGTGTCGCAAAAGCAGGTCAGCCAGGTCGATGGGGCAAGTGATAGGATTATCACATAATGACGGCGCACAGCAGCCTGATTTATCGTTTGTTTAGTGGACAAAAAGTCGGTTAAGGCCCATAGGAAATTGTAATGTCAACGGACATAAGGAAGGTTCTTAGAACACTTTCAACCTGACAACGAACAATACGAACAGCGTTCTCAGAACACCCCCATTTTGTTTAATTGCAAACATTACCTCCACGTCCACTCTTCCTCGTCCCAGTACTTACTTCGTGAGGCCCCTGACTCCGACACAGGACCTTCTTCTATTTCTTTAAATTCCTATAACTCCTCCCCCACATCCACATCACTCCGTTTCATATTACCAAGCCGGAGCATGGGACCTTCCCCGCAAGGAGGGTGAGGAGGGTCGTCAGTACTGTGACGAGGAAGAGTGGGACTTGGAGTAATGAAGATTACCGGGAAGTAATCAGAGCATTTCAGGACACTGCGAGTGTTCTTAGAACACATTCAACTTGCCAGAGTACAATACGGACAGCGTCCTCAGGACACCCCCATTTTGTTTATGTACGAACATTTAAAGACACCGCAAGTGTTCTTAGCTCAATTTTAGCTTGCTTGCGAACAAAACGGACACATACTCCGCCCTCAGAACACCCCACCATTTAGTTTATATAGAACATTTCAGAACAGCCGTGTTGTCCGCAGACAAATCGAACACAACAAAAGCGTCTAGCACATAAAAACACAGAACATTGAACCTATCTCATACTCCCCCACCGTCCCCAAACACTCTTACACACCAACACACTCCACTAAATACAATTTGTAATCCAAGTTTCACCGCGCTGTCCGCGGTCGTCGGCGAATGCCAGATGGCGGGCGCCACAGAAAATCTGACGCACTTCACGCACCACGCCGTCCAATCAGCGAACACGTTGCATGTCCGCGGACATCACGCAAGCCGCTTGGCCAATCGGGGCGCTGTCCGCGGAGCGAACAGGGAAGTCCGTCCGCGGAGCGAACGGAGATATCACAAATGTTTTTGCCTTACATTTTGGTCATTTTAAAAAAAACTACTGGACGGATTTACACCAAAATTGCAAAAGCCCGCTTTCGGGACCAAGCCCCCGCTCCTGCCGCAAATTTGGTGTAAATCCGTCCAGTGATTTGGGCTGCAGGCGTGTGCAAAGTTTTTTCCCATTATGTCTAAGGGAAAAAACAAATGTTTTGGGACCCCCCTATGACTTTGCCCCCCCTGGACCAAACCTCTCCAAACTTTGCAAATAAATTCAGAGTGGGCCATATACTTTTTTTGCACAGTTTGGTGAGGATTCGTCCAGAGGGAGCGAAGTTATAAGCCACCCAAAAAATGCGCTTCCTATGGAAACACCAACTTAACCATAACTACATGGACGCTACCGCGTCCATGTAATATATATATATATATATATATTGACAAATTCTACCTTCGGGTAGCAAAATCGAGCTGCACTCTCCACAATGCCATATTCGCCCAGTTTCCACAAAAAAGGGGGGGGATTTAAAATCCACACCAACGCTTTCTCGTTTTCTTGTTATCTTCCTTTATTGGTTTACACGGAGAAAAAAATGCATACATCGCATTTTTACAAAAACAATGGAAATTCGTTTCCACAAATAGAAAAATGACCCCAGTATGGGTCCTCCCAAGTGCAACACTCCTCCTATTTCGAGGCGTTAACGCGTTTCACGACTGACTCGTCGCTTGCTCACAAATAAATATATATATATATAAAGATGTTTTATTATTACAAATAAATACACATGTTAAACCATTTACTTTTATTTAATTCTGTAAAAGGTTTTTTTAAAATATAAAAATATCACATCTGATGTTCTACTCTTTCAATGATTGTTTTAAATTGGACTGTCAATGAGACAGTGAACCTTAATGTAGAAGAGTAAACACGGTTTAATGTATTATTCTTAAAATTATTATTTCAACTCAGCACACAAACCCACAAGCATACACCATGCACCCATACAGACCCGAACCCCCCACCCCCAACTCAGCACACAAACCCACAAGCATACACCATGTACCCATACAGACCCGAACCCCCCACCCCCAACTCAGCACACAAACCCACAAGCATACACCATGCACCCATACAGACCCGAACCCCCCACCCCCAACTCAGAAAACAAACCCACAAGCATACACCATGCACCCATACAGACTCGAACCCCCCCACCCCCAACTCACCAAACAAACTCACAAGCATGCACGCATACAGACCCGGACCCCCCACCCCCACATCTCAACATACACTGAACGTGCACACAACAACAACAAACATTCAGGCAGACCCCACCCCTCCAACCTCACCCCCCCCAGCATCTCAACATACACTTCACTTGCACACAAACACATTCAGGCAGACCCGACACACACCCCACCCCCGCATCTCAACACACACTGCACTTGCACACAAACACATTCAGGCAGACCCGACACACACCCCACCCCCGAATCTCAACATACACTGAACTTGCACGCAAACACATTCAGGCAGACCCGACCCCCACACCCCCTCCGCATCTCAACACACACTGCACTAGCACACAAACACATTCAAGCAGACCTGACACACCCCCCAACCCCGCATCTCAACATACACTGCAGACATACAAATACAAACACGCCCATACACACCCGACACCCCCCCCCCACCTCTGCATCTCAACATACATACAAAAACCAAAAACACAGTCAGGACGGACCCGAGACAGACACACAAACATACAGCCCCCCCCCCCACCATGTACTTACCCAGACGTGCTGAAATGCTGGCGAGGTCTCTGTTACTACGGCTGGCGTGGCAAGCAAGGCTGAAATGCCTTCCGGCATCAAGCCTTACTGGCCACGCCAGTCGTAGTGCTGGCACTCCATTGGTGCAAGCACACACGCACTATGTGGCTCGTAGGAGCTGCGTGGTTTGTGTGCACTGAACCAATGAGGGCCAGTGTTTTGTCCGGCCCGTAAGACAACAAAGACTTTCCTAATGGAGGGCGGCCGATGCTGCTTGCGGGCCGCCCTCCATTAGGAAAGTCTTTGTGCCTCGCGGGCCGGACAAGACGGCATGGCGGGCCGCAACTGGCCCGCAGGCCGTATGTTGTGCACCCATGTAGACAATTGAAAATGCCAATATAATGTAAGTAACCCTTTAGATTATTTTATACCGGAATATAAGAACAATAGCGTGGCGTTAAAGCCCCTTTAAGTTGTACTTGTTCGTTCAATGTGGCATATTGTTTTGTACCGCGCACTATCACTGCCGAAGTGGTCCTCCGGCACTCAGACGGCTCTGAAAAAGGCAGAGGAGAGAGGGTGAGTTAGTGGGAATTAGTTAACATACTCTGTTGCAATATCCTCGCTAACAAATAGTTTCACGCCCTAATAAATAAAATGAATATTTTTAATGAAGGTCGGCTCGTGAGACTAATTTATGTTTTTAAAACAGGTACATCCTTCCCTACTGTCAATGCCACAATTTTCAGACCCAGGCCGACAGATTTTTTAACTGCCATGTGCAGCTACTTCTAAACAACTTCATGACCCTCACCATTTTATGGGACAATCGCCAAGGACCAATATGTCCTTACGCGGTACTAGCAGCTAGAAGCAACATACCAACCATTATGGTGGTCTAATGCCTCGTTGTTGGAACAGCCTTCCGATTATCAGTGCGACCATAGTGCTTCTTTTATCATAAACCAACACCCTGCGTACCGCAAAGGAACAGCGCGTGACTCAAGATGAACTTTTGCGGATCGACATCAAAGACAAATGCAAATTGCTGAATATTCTCTAAACATTTGATGTCAAATAAAAGTACTTTACGAAATGTACAATCTTGCTGTTTGCTTTTAAATCACAGTTTCATATTCCGAATTGTGGCGCGCTGTGTTGTGAGATGATCTGTGTTGTTTTCCGGGTTCTGTGTAAAGTCGCGTAGGACTGGAGACGACTGGGCCTTACGCGGTACTAGCGGCTAGAAGCAACATACCAACCATTATGGTGGTCTAATGCCTCGTTGTTGGAACAGCCTATCGATTATCAGTGCGACCATAGTGCTTCGTTTATCATAAACCAACACCGTGTGTACCGCAAAGGAACAGCGCGTGACTCAAGATGAACTTTTGCGGATCGACAGCAAAGACAAATGCAAATCGCTGAATATTCTCTAAACATTTGATGTCAAATAAAGGTACTTTACGAAATGTACAATCTTGCTGTTTGCTTTTAAATCACAGTTTCATATTCCGAATTGTGGCGTGCTGTGTTGTGAGATGATCTTTGTTGTTTTCCAGGTTCTGTGTAAAGTCGCGTAAGACTGGAGACGACTGGGCGCGTTTGGTTACGCACCCTGTAACGTCACGGAGAGAGACGGGGAATATGAATGCTTTGATAATGTCAGGCTTAGGGGCGGGAGATATGACTTAGTGTCGCAAAAGCAGGTCAGCCAGGTCGATGGGGCAAGTGATAGGATTATCACATAATGACGGCGCACAGCAGCCTGATTTATCGTTTGTTTAGTGGACAAAAAGTCGGTTAAGGCCCATAGGAAATTGTAATGTCAACGGACATAAGGAAGGTTCTTAGAACACTTTCAACCTGACAACGAACAATACGAACAGCGTTCTCAGAACACCCCCATTTTGTTTAATTGCAAACATTACCTGCACGTCCACTCTTCCTCGTCCCAGTACTTACTTCGTGAGGCCCCTGACTCCGACACAGGACCCTCTTCTATTTCTTTAAATTCCTATAACTCCTCCCCCACATCCACATCACTCCGTTTCATATTACCAAGCCGGAGCATGGGACCTTCCCCGCAGGGAGGGTGAGGAGGGTCGTCAGTACTGTGACGAGGAAGAGTGGGACTTGGAGTAATGAAGATTCCCGGGAAGTAATCAGAGCATTTCAGGACACCGCAAGTGTTCTTAGAACACATTCAACTTGCCAGAGTACAATACGGACAGCGTCCTCAGGACACCCCCATTTTGTTTATGTACGAACATTTAAAGACACCGCAAGTGTTCTTAGCTCAATTTTAGCTTGCTTACGAACAAAACGGACACATACTCCGCCCTCAGAACACCCCACCATTTAGTTTATATAGAACATTTCAGAACAGCCGTGTTGTCCGCAAACAAATCGAACACAACAAAAGCGTCTAGCACATAAAAAAAACAGAACATTGAACCTATCTCATACTCCCCCACCCTCCCCAAACACTCTTACACACCAACACACTCCACTAAATACAATTTGTAATCTAAGTTTCACCGCGCTGTCCGCGGTCGTCGGCGAATGCCAGATGGCGGGCGCCACAGAAAATCTGATGCGCTTCACGCACCACGCCGTCCAATCAGCGAACACGTTACATGTCCGCGGACATCACGCAAGCCGCTTGGCCAATCGGGGCGCTGTCCGCGGAGCGAACAGGGAAGTCCGTCCGCGGAGCAAACGGAGATATCACAAATGTTTTTAAAAAAACTACTGGACGGATTTACACCAAAATTGCAAAAGCCCGCTTTCGGGACGAAGCCCCCGCTCCTGCCGCACATTTGGTGTAAATCCGTCCAGTGATTTGGGCTGCAGGCGTGTGCAAAGTTTTTTCCCATTATGTCTAAGGGAAAAAACAAATGTTTTGGGACCCCCCTATGACTTTGCCCCCCCTGGACCAAACCTCTCCAAACTTTTCAAATAAATTCAGAGTGGGCCATATATATATATTGACAAATTCTACCTTCGGGTAGCAAAATCGAGCTGCACTCTCCACAATGCCATATTCGCCCAGTTTCCACAAAAAAGGGGGGGGATTTAAAATCCACACCAACGCTTTCTCGTTTTCTTGTTATCTTCCTTTATTGGTTTACACGGGGAAAAAAAATGCATACATCGCATTTTTACAAAAACAATGGAAATTCGTTTCCACAAATAGAAAAATGACCCCAGTATGGGTCCTCCCAAGTGCAACACTCCTCCTATTTCGAGGCGTTAACGCGTTTCGCGACTGACTCGTCGCTTGCTCACAACCAAATATATACATATATATATATAAAGATGTTTTATTATTACAAATAAATACACATGTTAAACCATTTACTTTTATTTAATTCTGTAAAAGGTTTTTTTAAAACATAAAGATATCACATCTGATGTTCTACTCTTTCAATGATTGTTTTTAATTGGACTGTCAATGAGACAGTGAACCTTAATGTAGAAGAGTAAACACGGTTTAATGTATTATTCTTAAAATTATTATTTCTTTAAGTACATATTTCTTTATGTTTAATTAATCTTGATTAATATTAATTTAATTTTGTGTTGATATTATATTTATCATTAATGAATGGTTCTTGTATGTGTTTATTCACGTCTAGAAACACTTGAGTACAGGCGCGTTATAAATACCATATCATATCATGTCATTCCTCTTGATCATCAATTTTGAATAATAGTTAATGGTGTATTAATAATGTGATTTCTTTATGAATTATTACAGTGTTCTTAATGTTTTTTTAATCTTCATTGTTATTTTGTATTAATCATTGAATGCTGTACTAACATTTTCAATTTCAGTTATTATTTTTTGATAATCTTGATTCTTATTTGTATTCATAATTTTATGATGCATTCATAATTTATTTTGTTATCAAGTACAACTATTTTGTTACATTTTCATCTTGATCACATACTTTGATTGAAAATGTAATATTGTATTAACTTTTTAAATGAATGTATTAATATTATTTTGTTATGTTATGTTATGTTATTTTGCATTTATATAGCGCCTTATATACCATTGATATGGTCTGAAGGCGCTGGTAGGTTGAACGCACTTGGGAACCGAAGTTCAGGTCAGTAGAGAGAGTAGAGAGAGTCAAAGGCGCATGTGCGCACCGAGTATGTGTGCATATGAACTGTTATGTTTGTGGAGGGGGCCAAAGTAAAGAACAAGGGGCAAGAGCGGAAGAAAATGGCCATGGAGCGATAAATCAAAAATGATCAATAATAAAAAAGCTTAGGCTGTGCCAATTTTGCAAAATGTAAAGTATGTCATACTTCCATACAATCGGAGCAATCAGTAATTTGTTTGTTTTGGGCTTTTAGGCAAACTTTTCACCAGCCAGTTCCAGAAGCTCAGTCAGATCTGCTTGCATATGTGATACATTCATAAAGACACTCGTATGAATATGTTTTTCAAATTTCATATATTTCCTAATGAACCCTGACTCTCTGTGAATACTTCCATATTGTTTGCTTCAATGCAAGTATGCCAGTTAATTAACAATCGATTTCCTGAACAGCCTGACTGAAAAGTGGCACCTAAAAAACAAGCTTGAGCAAGAAAGAAAGTGCATAACTGCAAGGAAATCAGCAGTGTATCTCAGTCTGTGATCAAATCATGCCAATACTTTCGAAGAAGTCATACACAGCAGTCACGTTCTGGGGGCCAGATTACCAAAACTTTGCACTGGTGCAAGTGCAAGTTTGCACGGTATTAGCACTAGGTTGAAAATTGCCCTATTTTTTAAAACACAGCGACGCATTAGAAAACCTTCTCACAATGGAAAGTGCAGTTTGATATATTATAAGCGGAGAAAATAGAAGAAGCAGGCACTACAATCCATTCATCAATATGTCCTCTTAATTATACCATATTGTATTCAATTCAAAGGAGCTATCAGGCCCAAGTCGATCCTGTGACCCAAAGATCTGCAAAAACATCAAACTACAAGAACCAGGTGTGTCCACCAGTAATGCCTGATGCTCTCATGTTGCTCGAAACTCAGCTGTTAAATCGTGATAATTCCTATCATTATATTTCTTTTCTGTAATTCAATTCCTTCATCTCATACCTTATTGCGTGAGCCTTGTTGCTGTGAATGAAAAATAATATGTACATATGGATTTTATTTGTCACTCTACTACATGTACCAGCGGGTCAATTACACTCCAATGTTAAAGTGTTACCTTAGGTACTCCAATCTCAGTCTTCGGAAATGTTCCGTTAACTGTGAAGGTAAATAATGGTGTAGATCTACATTAAGCACATTGCCGTGCATACGCGGTTACTCTAATAACCGTGTAACCATGTAGAAGTTGCTACAGCATTCTCTTCTATGTCGATGCCACCCAGTGGGCGCGCATCGCAAATAACCATGCCACCCAGTGGGCGCGCATCGCAAATAACCGTTTATAGAGTTAATATGGAGACCAACTCAGGCGTTGTGTCACGTCAGCAAATGTTCTGACACAATGGCGCCTCGCATCCCACCCACCCGTGGCAACGGGAGGACGGGATTAGGTCTATATCATTGTTGTAATGTTTCTATGGTAACCATACGGCTGCAGTAACCTTGTGCAAACATAAGCTCGCCTGTTATATATTTACTTGTGACGAACTCACAGTATATCATATCAATATATACGCGATCGGATATAAACCATACAAATTACATTCCTGTCAATGCGTGCCAATAAACTGCAGTTACTTGATGCAAACACAGGCGTCGCCTGTTATATTTACTTGCAACTATGCAAAGCAATTTTGGTGTAGCTATGTGCAATGTCAGTAGGGATATACTAATATAAAAAACCTTATGTGCGACTCAAACAGCTCGGTATGTGTCTCTTAATACATTTCTCCTGATGATCAAAAATTCCTGTTATCAAAACCCACAGGCCAGTACTAGCTAGATACTGTGCCAAACATGGATTGTTATTACATTCTTGCAGCTTCAAAAGCTGGTTTTCAGGTAACGTCATATCATATCCTACAAAGACCTATTGTTCATTTAGAATTCCAATGGATATTTGTTGTTAGAACAGTGCATAAAGTGATGCAACATGGGCTGCTGATAGCAGCTTGCTAGGCACTATAAAAATGCATTGCATTTGAACCAGTGGTCAAATTTATTCAAAACTTACAAATACACAATCAACAATGAACATTTAGTGATACCACAGAAAACATGCAAGTTAAGTTCTTCATTCATCCCCTTTGTGTGAGGGTCCCGAGTCGACCCGAGACGATTCCCTCTGGTTAAGTCTCTTCTGTACATTTTCATGTGGATTATTTTTGGAGACTACCCCCAAAATCTGGAAACGTATCTGTGCCAGGTTGTGTTGTTTCTCATGTCAGTGCCTAGCCACTGTTGAGTTCAAATTTCTGTTCCTTATGCAGGACCTATGTTCATTCCATCTAGGTTTGGCCATCCTTTTTGATTGGCCGACATAATGGAGACCACATGGACATTTAATCATATAAATTATACTTTGTGTGTCACATGTCGCTTAATCTCTTTTTTTCTCCGGTGTGTGGATGATTAATGGTTTCTCCTTTCTGCACATATCCAGAGTTACTAAAATGTAGACATGGGAAGGTTCCCTTACGTGCTGTTCCAACCCCTTGTTTGGTCGATCTTGTCTGTACCAGCCGCTCTCTAAACTTCTTGCTCCTTTGGTAATCAAATGTTAGGGAGTTCCTTAAACAAATGCTCCACTCGTTGATCACATATAAGCTGCAAGCAATGTGTGATCTACAGGTTCGAAACCCAATAAGGCCAACTCAGCCTTTCATTCTTTTGAGTTTGATGAAAGAGTACCAAATTCGGTTGGAATGATAATTGTATTTAAATATATGCTATGCATAGTGCTTTGGCAAAAGCGCTATTTAAATAACAAATCATGAATCAAAGCATTAATGCTCCTGTGCATTGTTGATGACTTGCATCTGCTGGAATTTTGGATACTGTAATATTGCAACAACTGGCAATGTATGGGCTCCACTTATTATACAATGACAATACCTGATGTGCAGCTTTAACTGGCCTAATATGGAACTGAATGACCATACAAAGCTGAAGTGGCATATCTATGGCAGTGTCTCAGTCTTTGTTGAGTCTATTTGGTCTAACACTATCATATCATGACACCCATCTAAGGCATATGAAAGCAGCACCCTTTTTAAAATGTGGTTGGTTTCTAGTATATTCTTGTCTGCTATTGTACCTATTTGGAATTTTAAAGTTTGTACATGTATGTACTTTATTTAAACCCTGAATCCGCTTCTGGGGATGTCACCAGGGTTAAAGAGAAACTGATACCATCCAGTTCAAAGGTCATGTGACATCATTTCCTGTGATATCGGGTATGTGATGCCACTTCCACCACCCTTGGAATTTTGGTGAATTGACATCTCTGGTAGAAAACACAGCAATTTCTTCAAATGAATTTGGAAATGGAGGTGAAAGTGATTTAAGGCCAAGGATATTCAGTCCTCACCATCAGCCCTTGCTGGTGTTGATGCCAGTGACTCCTTATGTATGGAGCCCTGCAGTCCATGGTAAAAGTCCTGAAATCCCTGGCAAAAGGGAAATGCAAGAATTGCCAACACAGTCTAATGATGATGACAATGAAAATTATGTTGCTCCTACTCTGGGACATGCAAGTGCAAGTGTGACGAACCACAGTAGCACAACACAAAAAAGGAAATCAGTTGTATACATAATTGTATTGTACAAAAGAAAAAAAATAAAGCGACAGTGTTCAAGGATTACAAGAACAACACAAACAGATAGTAGTCTGACAACTCCACGAGCCCAGGGTTCTTCCATGGCCACCACTGAATCTGCCAGCACCATTCCACTGATAGGAACAATGACCACATTGCAGTCGGCACCCTATGCAAAAAGAACTGTTCACTATGTGAAGCTGAGCACACGTTTTGGCAAAGGGAACCGCAGAGCTACTTGGTAAACAAACATCAGGAGGAATGGCATACTCTAGAGGAAAAGAGGAAAGGTGGATCAACTTTTGGAATTTCATCTGAATGAAATGTGCTTATGGAAGAAGATAATGATGGTGCAGAAGCTGTCAGAACAAATCCAAATGTATTGAACGGGGCATCAAGCCGCGTGCCCCTTGCACCAGTCTTCAGGTGTCACAGATCTTTCACCTCTACTCGTTCATGGTCATCCTTACGTATTAAGCCAGGCAGCCCACACCAGTGGGCTTTCACAATCACAATCCCTAAAACAAGCCAGCCTCCATACTCTTTTCACCAAGTCTACAAAGCCCCAGAGAATCCATGCTTTGCTGCATTTTTGCAATGGGATTCAGGACAAAGTGCTCTCATTTCAACTCCTGCCAGTTTCTATGGTGCACATTGAAGAATTTCATTCCAAGAATGTGTCAAAGCTCTTTCTCCAAAATATCCGGTTAGCCAGCAACACACATTTCCCTCTTGCAGTGCCTGATCATCAAAGAACACATTTAGCAACAATCAGAAAAGCAGTATTTAGAGCACAATGGACAGGTGGACCAGTGGATAGGCAACTGATTATATGTGAATCAATGTGCATTGGTCTACTTTTAAGTAAATACACAGAGGCAAGGCAACCTCCACTAGTACCTCAACTGCTCCTCTGAACGTACTTTGTCAGCAAGCAACTCTTCCAATGTGTGCAATGCGGAAGGCACACCAGCAGTACCTTCCTGACAGTATTAAATGAAAGGTTTTCGTGATGGCACAGATGAAATTCATTCATATTTGGTTTTGTTGCGAGTGGCATTGGTAGCAACATTGTTGGTGCAATGGCAGATGCTAAGTATTATCCTGTTCCCTGGTTTGTACAGTACTTGAACATCCAACTACAGTACTTTCTAAAAAAAAAAAGACAAGTAGTTGCCAAGGTAACGGTCATATGTGGCAAACTATGTGGCCATTTCAGACTTTCTGTCAATGCCACGTAGATGTTGAGAAGAGTGCAAACAATAACTGGCCTTCCCTAGCCTAGCCCCATGTAGGAGTTTCCCATCCCATGTGATGCAACCCATCTGGTTCTCTCAACAGCAGAAAGTTATCAACCAGTGTCTATCTAAACACAAAGTTGAAGCATGACCATCAATGTCTTTAATTCCAAGGCAGTGCGGCCTCACGAAGTGGCTCATTTAGCATCCAGCACCTTTTGAATATGCTACATAATCTGTCTGCAAGGATGACGGTAGCATACTTGCTCAACGACCAAGTTGTGATGATGAGACAGGAAATTAGAGAAGAAGCAGACTTTTAAGCTTTAGTTCTGGAAAATGGAATGCTGCAGAGCTTAGAAACAAATGCCAGAATCAGCACAGACAGGCTTCTCTAAGAGGAGAGCATCCATGCAACAATTTTAAACGCATGCTACAGATCTTGATTGTCTGCTTTTCTGCTTCTTTCGGAGGGTGATATGGAGAAAATACAAGACATGGATTCTGGATTCAATCGTGACGCATGAGTGGGAGTGTTCTTACTTGCAACTTCACAGGAAATGAAATGGAGAATTTCACTGTTCTTCCACCTCCACAAGGAGCAGTACAGGTGGTGGCCCCACCATTCCCACCACTGCTACCACATTCCGAGGACAATGGCAAGTGCTAGGCATACAGCCCATCAGCACAAGTTCAAGTCTGTATTGTTTGTTTTTAACACATGAGCTTCTCAACTACAATCAAAAGCACAGAACCCAATTTGGGAAAGTCTTAACTAAACTTGAAGTCAAGACACAGCAAACAGCACAAGTTTACATATCAAGAAAGACAGAAGAGGACAACATCGTGCAGTTTCTTGAAAATAATGTGCAGCTGAATGTAGATGAACAGGGCCGGTGCAAGGAATTTTGCCACCCGAGGCAAAGTGCCAGGTTGCTGACCCCCACTCAGGGTCCTAACCCTTTCAACCAACCATCACTATTTTGTTACTGATTGCTGCAACCCATTACCTCCACCTAAAACATTGCTCACGTCTTCAGCTGTGGATGGTTGCCATTGCACTTAGCTCACCCTCACGTCCACTCACAGTGTTAGGTTTCAGAAGTCAAATTAAAGCCTCTTTGTTTCATAAATACAGGTTTAGTAAACCAGTCAATGATAGTATAGCATCAACAAATGTGATACTGAGGCACGTGTATCTAATCCTTTCTGTATTACACGGCCATAGTAGTGGCCGTGTAGTTACGGTTAAGTTGTTAATCCCATAGGAAGAGCACTTTTTGGGCGGTTTATAACTTCACTCCCCCTGGACGAATCCTCAGTAAACATTACAAAAAGTATATGGCCACTCTGAATTTTTTTGCAAAGTTTAGTGAGGTTTGGTCCAGGGGGGGCAAAGTTATAGGGGGGTCCCAAAATTTGTTTTTTTCCCATAGACTGAATGGGGGCAAAAGTTTGCGCATGGCTACAGATCAAACCGCTGGATGGATTTTCACCAAGTTTGCGGCAGGAGCAGCGGTTTGGTCCCGAAAGCGTGCTTTTGCAAATTGGTGAAAATCCGTCCAGTACTTTTTTTTTAAACGATCAAAAAGTAGGTCTCAAAAAATGAGTGATATGTATGTCTGCTCCGCGGTCACACTTCCCTGTTCGCTCCGCGGACAAGATAATGATTGGCTAATCGGGCGCGTCATGTCCGCAGACATGTGACGCGTTCGCTCATTGGACGGTGAAGAGCGTGAAGTGCGTCTGATTTTTCCGATGCGTCCGCCATCTTTGATCCGTGTTTTGATGTCCGCGGACATCGGCGGAAAAAAAAAATAAAAAAACAGAACATTGCACTTGTTAAACTTATCAAATACTGTCTCGAAAGTTGAGGGTTGATGAGGCTGGGATGGGATGTGGCAGCAAGAAGTAAAATAGTGGTGTTTTTTTGTCATGAAAGTTATACCGTACATTTGGAGGTGTTCCTCAATATAATGTGCGTAAAGTACAGGCGAAGGACTAATGTGTCTGTGTTACAATGTATTTAAAATAATATTGGAGTCAGACTGGCGCCCCCTAGAGTTTAAAGTTCAGGCAAAGGACTAATGTATCTGTGTTACAAAGTATTTAAAATAATATTGGAGTCAGACTGGCGCCCCCTAGAGTTTGGCATCTGAGGCAGCCACCTGCAGTGTTTGATGGAAACATCGGCTCTGCACGTGTATGCGAGTACCAGTTCTCATGAATGCGTTGAGCCATGTTGTTGCAAAGTGAGAATGTATTTGGAGTCTGAGTGAAGGTCACCAGCTTTGATTTTTTGGTTGTGAGCTAAGGAAGCCTACGCATGGGACTGAAACTATAAGGGTCAATTGTTTTTCGACCTTGAGGGAAAGGGAATAATCAGTAAGAATGCAGGGAGAGGAGTTTTGGAATAATGAACATCAGTTTGTAAGGAACAGGTAAAATCAGTTCATGACGATTCTTTGGTGGGAACGCATTGAGCATTGCAGTCTGAGTTACACAAAGAGAATGGAGACGGTGAATATCATGTAAGTTTGCTATTGACGACTGTAAACCGGAACAAGCTTTAATTTATTATTATCTGAACATTAATTTTGGCAATGTAACTGAAGTACTATCTTTCTGTGTGGTTGTCATTTTTTTGTGGTTATGGGGATGCAGAATCTATGTAGACTATCACTAGATTCACCCGGGTTCAATGCTAATATTTCTTTAAAATGTCATGTATGACCATATTGATTTGTGTATAAGTTTCCACATTCTTTTTGTCTTTTTTTAGATTGCTTGCTGTGTGTGCTAATCGTTAGTTTAAACTGTATGCCGAATTAAGAAATCAATAGATGTATTGTAATAAAGGTTGGGTATTGATACATATTTTCTGTTATATTTTCAAATAGCTACATGCTCCTTACTGTGATTGCCATGGATTCCAGATGCCAACTGATGGATTTTTTATTCTCCAGGTGGAGGTAGTCGTCAACGGCTGGATCACCGTGACTGTTTTGTGGGACGAACACCCAGGGCCCATGTGTCCGTACGCTGCACTAGCGATTATGAGTAAGATAACATCTTTTATGGTGGTCTAAGCCCAAGTTCATGCCGATGCCCTGGAATTCACTGTGCGACCCAAGCGGTTCCTTTATCGAAATTGAACACTTTGTGTATGGGAAAAGAACAATGTGTGCTTCACGATTAACATTTTCAATCATGAGCGAAGAAACAAATTTGCAATTTGATTGAATATGGGAATAGTCGGATGTTCACGGAGAGTTTATTGTGAAATAAAAGTACTTTACAAATTGTACAGTGTTATTGTTTCCTTTTAAAGACCGGTTTAATATTTTGAATTGTGACGTGCTATGTTGTTAGTTGATTTGTGTTGATTTTTTCAGGTTCTGCGTCACGGCACGTAGGTGATTATGGGCGCATTTGGCTACGCTGAAGAGGAAAATCAGCGAGAAAGGTGTTGAATATCACTAGGGTTGGTTATGTGAGGGTCAGTGGCGGAGCATATGATTTAGTGACGACAGGGTAATTTACTTTAGGCAGATGCGGCAATGGATAAGAATAGCACAAGATGGATGTGCCCTGCTGTCACATTTCGTATATTTCTATAAGAGGAAAAATTAGGTAAGGTGCATTGGAAATGTTTGCCATAGATCAACATATGTACAAAAATACATGGTTGAACCATCGGAACAATAATATTGTGAAACTTATGAAATAATGTTTGGGGAGGTGAGGGGTAATGCTGATCGGTGGAATATTTCTGACGTGAATTTGAATGAGTTTACAAAGTTTGTTGGGATTTTGTGCACACCTTATATGACAAATCATTTGTGTATTCTTTTGACAGTTTTGAAAAAATAAAACGTGGGTGGATTTCCGGCAAATTTACATAAGGCTCATTGGCAATGATCGAAAAGCATGGTTTTGCAAATGTGGCAGTGTTTTCTTATTTGGCAAATGTCATAATGTAGTTTAAAAAAATAGTGGTATAGCTTTAGTGACTGAGGGGTAGGCTGCAGCCATGGTCAGTGGCCAGAATGTCGGGCTCATGGTATAATGTCATGATCCTGACAATGTGGCTACTGGCCATGACCAGAAGAGACAAAACATAGGATTAAAATGGCCATGTCCACCTGGGACTGGCTTTGTGGTAAATTTATTTGAAATTAGGATACATTTGAAAGGGAAGAAAATTGGGCTTGTGGTAATATGGGCACAGGGTTTTGTTTTTGCTTTTTGCAGGCTGCCATGGAAAGCGAAGAGGGGCCCTGTATGGAACCCCCACCTTCCTTTTCCATGGTGGCCATCTTGGAAGAGGATTTTGTTCCTAAACGTCTTTGTCCCGGTATAGGACGAAAAAATCCTCTTTTCTAGTAGCATGGGTTACCGCTTTGAAAACCTAACCTGCTAATGGCATTCATCACCCATTTTAGGGGCTGGAATGGGGGGTAATGGTCCAGAGACCTCGTAATCCACTCTCGCTTCGATTGGGCTGATAACTTGGGCTGCTGTCCCTTTAGCCACCGTTCTAGTCCTTGGAACAGAGGATGACCGCCACAATATTCCCATTAGCATAACACAAAATGCAAATGGAAATGTTGGAAAATCTTATTGCGTCTATGTACTTTACTGAGAAATATAAAGTAGATGGAATCTATGCAGGTTTTTTTTAGTTCTATTTTTTAACTGTGAAAGGTGGTTCCTAAAGGAACATTTATTTTGTTTTTGAATGGCTTTTTTTTGGCAGGAGAGGTAAGCAAGAAAGTTGGGAAGGGAACTGAGGGAAGAGGCACCAAACACTAATATGGAGGGCCAGGAGGACGGTGGAAAATGTTGCGCGTGTGTTATTTCTAAGGTGGGGCACAGTGTTTCTCATGCTCCTTGATTACAGCAGTGGTGGTGCCTCTTGGGGAGAAGGGATGGCCTTAGCTGATGTCATTTTAAGATAAATAGCAGTTTTGCTAAAAGTATGTACTATGTACTAGATTGTTAATGGCTGAGTACGAATAGGTGTTGGAGCTGTGCAAGGGAAATGTTGAAGTTGCAAGTTCCTACATCAGTAGAAAATGTATTTCCACACTGTCCACGAAGCACAGATCTTATTGTGAAGTGAGTACGGGTTCTTGGACACGTCATCATGCTGTGCGCCACCATATGGTCATGTGGCATTCTCCGGAAGGTGTGCAATGAAGTCAGATGTTCGTAGAGATTATGGTTATGTTGCACTACTAGAAACCTATGAAATTCAGTGAAAAAACTGGGTTAAACAGATGTTATGGTTAAGTTGTGCTACTAAAAACCTATGAAATTCAGTAAAAAAACGTTGTTAAAGGGACGTTATGGTTAAGTTGCGCTACTAAAAACCTATGAAATTCAGTAAAAAAACTTTGTTAAATGGACGTTATGGTTCCAAGTAAAACCGAAAAACCCTTGAAATTAGCCAGTTATGGTAAACTAAGCAACCATGACTCACGCCACCACCGTGCACTGCTAAGACTAACACCGAGGACATCAAAGATGACATCACAAATGTCATTGATGACATCACTGATGACATCACATGTCTAGCTCCCTCTTTTTTTGTTCACTGACATATCTAAGCCAGGTGGCTTTCTTCACTGTCAGTCAGGAATGAAAGAAGTAAAAAGTGCTATATTTGTAGTCCTTACCCTTCTCATATGTTCTCACAATACTTTCCTTAGGGTACACTTACATC
This sequence comes from Ambystoma mexicanum, assembly GCF_040938575.1. Classification (NCBI taxonomy): domain Eukaryota; kingdom Metazoa; phylum Chordata; class Amphibia; order Caudata; family Ambystomatidae; genus Ambystoma; species Ambystoma mexicanum. Next base: position 1,212,173,478 of record NC_090921.1, on the reverse strand, counting down.
ATATGATACATATACATAGGAGAAGAAGGAATCCTGAAACACAAGAATCTTTTCTGTGCATGAAGTTAATTAGTTCGGTTATGAACACTTTCTGGTAATACTGTAGTTTTTTTTGTGCTTACTTTACGTTCCCTGTATATGCTTCTATTTGTATGCATTGTGGTCTCTTTATGTTTTGTTTGTAATAGTAAAACTATGCAGTAAGGGAAGCATTCGTAGATACTTATGTTTTACAGTATGCAAAATTATGTAATGGAAGCATTTATTAATTTAGTATCTAACATGGGAAGATTTCGAATATTGCACCTCGATAGCGCGTGCTGCAGGTAATGCCTACATTTCTTCATGAGTGCGTTCATGTACTGAAAGAACTCAGTAATGCAATAGAATTTTTTAGCAATGCATTGCTTAATGAACTATTTGGCATATGATAGGTCTTCAATGATCTCTGATACTTTTCTGCCAATATTATAATGACAATCCCTTGTGGAGGCTCTGCATGAAAACTAAACACACATGTGATGTCATCAGTGATGTCATCAATGACATTTGTGATGTCATCTTTGATGTCCTGGGTGTTAGTTTTAGCAGTGCACGGTGGTGGCGCGAGTTATAGTTGCTTAGCTTACCATAACTGGGGAATTTCGAGGGTTTTTCGGTTTTACTTGGAACCATAACGTTCCTTTAACAAAGTTTCTTTTTACTGAATATTATATATAGACGATTCAGACAGTAGGAAATCTATTTTGGTAATAGATACTAGACACCTGTATGATATAATTTGATATGATATGGCATTTATAACGTGCCTATACACAGGTGTTTCAAGACGCAACAAGGCAAGGCAGGGGGAACATAGGGAAGACAGAAACACCGATCTTACTAGGCCAGGTGACATTGAGATTGCGCAAGTGCAGGGGATGAGGACAGGGAAAGTGCGGGGAGAAGGGCGAGGGGGCAGTACAGTACATCAACAGGATCACCATTAATAAATAAATAGAATAAATAAAAGCTATAGGTAAAAAGTGCAGCCAGCTAGTAGCAAGTGTAGGGGTAAGTGCAGATGTCAAGTATCAATGGCTGGTGGGGACTGTAGAGATACAGAAACAGCCACCAAGTGCAGGGGTTGTCTGGGAGGCAGTGCAGGTGTGCAGCTGGCAGGGCAGGGAACCTGGATCCAAGATCAGATGGTAGCCAGGTGACCAGTGCAGTTTCAGTCAGGAGTTCAGCAGGTGATAGAAGGAGAGAAAACAGAAGCAAAGAGGAAGGTATTGAGGTGCTTCCGGAAACGCAGATGGTTCTCCTCAAGTCTCAGGGAGGCAGGGAGGCTGGTCCAGAGGGAAGCCCCAGCCAAAGAAAAAGATCTACCACCAACTGGCTTCTTGGAGAAGCGACTGACCCAAGCGCATAAGCATCCATACCTTGTATAAAGTACTAAACCGGTCAGGTTCCAATACTTGCTAAGTATGATATGTATACATTCAACAATAATTTGCACTATGTCTCTTATTTAAAGTCTTAAAACACCTACAAAAGTGAAAAGCAGTAAATGATTCTCCAAAACTATCCAAAAAACCAAGAAACACTGGAGCGGAAATGGTGGGACCTGTTGACATAAACAATGAAACATATGTGTCTGGATCACCAAAGCCATCAAGTACTATACATGATGCCTTCGGTAACCCAGACATATTAAACGCACATATCTAGGCCTACATGTTACTTTGTACCAGATGTGTTAAAACTAGTGAAAGTGCACACATATTAGAAATTCATTTTCCGAGCTTACAATTTTACAAATGTCGACACAGGGTTCTTAATGTCAATGTTTTGAGCAATGTCATGCTGTATTGGCAGGGTTGCAAGCCACACAAGTCTTTCTTGCTTCATTTCAATCAACTTTGGCTTTGAAAAGCTTCTTGCCACTGAAACAGGCAGGGTCAAGAGAATCTGGAGAGCAATACACGTGTTGGGGATACTCTCTGCCAAATTATTATTGTACACAAATTTCAGTATATCTTGTGGTGATGAACAATTTGGAACTCCTCTTGCAATTACTTACAATTCATTGCACAAATCTGATGCACCAATTTCCTATGAGTCCCCTTTTTGTAAAGCTTTCTCTAGCCTCAAGCAGTGGTAAAAGAGTTGATGTGCTGCCTTAGTATCCAAGCTGTGTGTGTTATAGAGGAAGTGAAACACAGAACTAAGTTGATGCATTTGTGTAAATCTCTCTTCTACAGATTGAAGGGCTATGTCAATGATGGCAAAGAAAAAGTTCACTGAATTTTTCCTTTGGGCTTTCAATAGGCTCATCATCTTCATATGTGTACTGCTTCTTCTTCCTTAGGACACGGGCAGAATGATAAGGTTCAAAACATGCAGGAATGTCTAACTCTTCTGCAAGTGTACATGCATCAACAAGTGCTTTCTCAAACCCTTCATCACTCCTGCACCCACCAAGAAATGTCTTGGTTTCTTCCAGTTGTTTTATAGCATCTCAATCATTACATGTTTTTGCCTGAAGCTCTTTGCTTGTCACATTTCTCTCAAAAGAGAATGTTATTCCACACAACAAGGGAAACTACAAACCTGAAACTAGACATACACTTTGCCAGGCTTTGGGCATCTATCCGAGAGATATTACCAGATGATCATGTCAGCGTAGGGTCATTTGATATCTCAACCAGTTCATCAAACAAATTGCCCAGCTGACAGCATAGAGTATCCAAGGCATGAATCCGACTTTCCCAAAAAGTGTGACTCAGTGGTTTCAATGTAAGATTTTTAACATGGCGGCTTAGAACTTCCCAATGGGGTGTCGAAACAGAATAATACAAAGAAATATGTTGTACCATGTCAAAGAAAGCAGTTGCCTCCAGGCAAAACTTAGCTCCATCATTATCAACCAAATTTAAAGTATGTGCGCTGCAAGGAACAAACAAAGCACATGGATTTACATCCCACATTCTTCATTTTACACCATTTTCTTTCCCCTTCATATTGCTTCCATTATCATAGCCTTGGCCAGGTAAGTGTTCAAAGGGCAATGATATTTCTTGGAATTGCTGTATAATGGTATCTGTCTTACTAGCTACAATTGTCTCTTTTAGTGGCACAAATCCTAAGAAATGTCCTTTTATGCACAAAGGCTCAAAATGATCAGAGGCCAACGCTGACATGGTGGTCACATAGCGAATGATCATTGTCATTTGTTCAACATGGCTGACATCTGATGTGCAATCTAGAATGATTGAAAAGTTATGGTTGTGGCTAAAAGCTGAATTACTTCATTTTGTATATCTTCCCTGAGGTAGTGAATATGTGTCTTTTGTTCTGTTATTTTACAAAGATGCTCACACATTAGTGGGTCAAACAAAGCAAGATATTGATAACATTTCAGGAAGATTCTATTACCAAATGTATGCAGTTTTTCATGCTTTCCCCAAAAGGCCAGCATTGGCATACCAAGATTTCTTACTAAACCAAGCAGTTGCTCTAAGATTTGCTGCCAATAGTTCTCTTCTTGATTAATGAGGTACACATGTTCTTTATCAATTGGTTTCCTCTTTTTCATTGGCATTGCCAGTTACTTACTCTTTCGAATATTTGCTAAATGCTGCTTCATGCGCTGCTAGAGTTGCAGATGCTTTTCCAGTCTTTTGACCCTTTATCAGCAATAGATGATGCGCTGGTTGGATAACCACTAAACAGCTTACAACAGAAGCAAAACACTGTGTCCATTGCTGTGGAATGCTGTAACCACCGACAGTGCACACCATCTCCATTGGGAAGCCTCCTTTTTTAAAGATTTGTGGAAAACATTCTTTATTTTCTATCTTTAGGGAAAAGAAACTGCATAACCTGTTCTAGCCCCCTTTTCTACCAGGATTTGTCAGACATGATCACTGCCTTTGAAGGGAAAATTGTCCCAGGTAGCAGGATCACTATAGCTCATGCTGATGGAGGCACAGCCCTCTCACATATTCCCAAAGCTTGAACCTGCAAATGTTCATTCCCTTTATTTTCTACACTGAGAGTTTGCACTTGCAATTCTGCTTCCATGTGTGAGGCAGTAGCTATATCTGGCATCTCAAATTCAGTGTCAGGTGGTTCCTTTGAACAGTATTCACCTTGTTTTTGCTGTGGATCACCTCGGTAATACTTAAGAAAACACTCTCCTTGTTTTGCTTTTTTTCTGCGTTTACTATACTGTGTGACCCAGACAATTTCTTTCTATTTGCCATGACACAAGCTGAAAAGATAAACCCAATGTATTACTAGTACTTCCATCAAATAAAAGTTAACAGTCCAGTGTTCTGCCCAGGTTTCTAAGAGAACATATACACACGGCCATTGCTTACTGTGGCATGACATTTATAAACGTACACACCGCAGCCATATCTTCTCATAACTGCAACCATCAACATTGCTACAAAGCAACATTGCCTGCTCCTAAATTAGCCCCTTTTCATACCCCAATACCTGGAGATCCTGCAATTCCAAGAAACAGTGAAAATGGTAGACTATGTGCTATACAATGCATAGCAGAACAGGGCATAGCAAAGTGATTCACTCATTTCCTGTGTGGTAGTAATCTGGACAGCTCATGTTCTTTGTTGACTGTCTGGCTAAAAAAATGGGGGAAATTAATGTTGGCTCTGCTGAGGCCAGTGCTCTTTACTAGAAGAGATTCAATTATTTCCCCAGGATCACATCGTTTTGAAGTGGGAGAATGGAAAACCAGACTCCCGTCCTTCACCTCTCGCGCTTGGCCTAGAGGGTCGCGGCCCAGACACCCGCCACGAGAAGAGTTTGCCCATTTACCAGATGACCAAATACCCTGGTACAGAAACATACGGATGTGTCCATCTGCCTGCCCAACAGCCCGCACTGGCCATGCCGACACCTGCGGCACGGACCAACTAGACTGAAATCTACACATCGTTAGAGATGCCATGACGACCTAGATAACGGGAAGCACCGCTGAACTATTATACACGCTGAACATTTCCACACCAATCTACACGAAGAACATACTCAGTGCTCTGACGTAGGCGACAGGCTTATTCACGGACGTGCATCTTTATTATTTTTACATAGGCTTTCAGAATGCAGAAACGCAAGACGCACCATGAGCTCATTTATAACGCTTGCTCACGCTTCTCTTGAAACCCGTTACCATCATGAGAGATATAATGGAAACACGATACTGGCCATGAAACTGTATGCCACTATAACCTAAAGCATCCATGCACTAAATGGATTACTCGTGCACCAGGCCCAAGTAGGCCTCAAGCAAGAGTTCCCGTGGACATTAACAAAGCAAAAGTCAGGTTGCTGAGCCTGCAGAAAGAACCCAGTGGAGCAACCAGCCAAGGTCGTAATGTTGCAAACCCACAGTCAAGAAACAAATCTTCAAAGGCACGATGTTGCAACCTCGCACTCCACGTACCAATGTTAAAATCATATCTGCAAATTAAACCAGACATACAGTGGAAAAACAATATTAATTGTGCAGAATTATGCCTCAAACACGGTCCCTCCCCACGTGACCAAGCCGAACCTGACGAGATGCCAAAACCCAGGAGAGAAAAGGCGTCTGGGTACCTCGCTACGAGACGCAGGCCGACACACTTGAAAGGCTCAATGGACACCTGCTACAGTGGGAACGGTCAGTCTCCCACCTATGAATAAATCCTCACATTGCCTGCACGTACCCATATTGAAACACTGTTGCAACCACAGGTGCACCGTGTGCTGGGAACAACGGTGGTCCCAGGCTGGGGAGCTCACGGATGCACCAATCAGAACATGAGGTTCTTATCTCAGACGTCAGTAACGTTAGCCAATCCTCAGGGGTCTTCATGTAACAATTCTTATGTATCTATTTGTAGGGACAACCCAGATATACCACCTGACTACATCTTAACCACTAATATCATTCTCTATATGCGTACTATACTAACCCCACCACTCGAGCAACCAATCAAGAGTGGCGATAGGTTCTTTTGGTAACTTTTTGGAATGACGCAAGTAGCGCGTCATAATGTAGTAAAAAGGGCCTGCGAGCCCCACTATTGTGTGTGTGTCAGGACGAACGCGTACGCTCCTTGACCCATCCCTGCCGTTTGCATAATAAACGGCAGAAGTTGCCTTGCTCCTTGTGTGTGCCTCATACTCTGTCTCGATCCGAGATATACACGGGAGGAGTTGGGGCCTCCCTGCCCGGAGGTCTGCGGACGGCCCGGCCGACCCCGGCAGAATCCCCCCCGACAAGTTGGAGGCACTGCTGAGATCTGTTTAAGATCGACTTTTATTTTTTATTTTTCCAGGCACTCCCGTTGCGGGGAGGCCCGGCGGCGCGGCCCCCTCTGCCGTTGCCCCCTTCTGAGGACTACAGGACCATCGCGGAGCTGCGAGAGGACCGGACAGCGCAATCCGGATATTGGCCCTCGGGAGCCGGTTGAGAAGTATCCCGCCCGCGGTCGGCGAGTGTCCAGACGTGGTCCAGACGAGGGGAGGTGGCGAGCCGCTTGGAGGGGTGCACGCAGTCGAGCGGCCCTGCATCGAGGGAACTTGGTGAGCATGACACGCACAACAAGCAATGCGAAATTGTGAGGGAGGGGGCGGAAGTAAATAAGGGAGGAGGGAGGTATTGTAAAAAGGTGGGGTGAAGGTTTAATTGAGTGATGATAATGGAATGAATGGTAGTGAATTGAGTGCGAGAGAAGGCGGCTAACGTTACGCGAAAGAGGGGGGCAGGGCACGAGAACAACACGTGCAGACGCTCGCAACAAAAAGCTAACGTTACGCGAAAGAGGGGGGCGGGGCACGAAAACATCACGTGCAGCCGCTCGAAAGACACTGATTGGCCTAAATCGCGACTACGTGTGAGGGTGGGTGTGTGTGGTTTCCTACGATTTGACATTTATCATTCAATGAGTAGATGAGGTTCCCTATTGTTCGAGCAAGAAACTCGATAGGTAGATGAGGTTCCCTATTGTTCGAGCAAGAAACTCGATAGGTAGATGACGTTTCCCTGTGGGCGGTGGCTAGTTACGTAGTTGCCCAAAACGGAAGATAATTGGCTGGTTAAGCCCTCCTGTTGAGGGGCGTATCACACGCGAGGCGACGCAGCGTGCGCAGTCCGGTTATAGTATTGATGAGATTACCTTGTTCAAGGAGAGACAGGAAGACAGCTGTAGGGTTAGCGGGGTAGATTGCAAGTGTATTTTGAATTTAAAGAACATAACACGAATATACCAGTAGTTCGAAGAAATAGGTGACGTCACCAGTAGGGATTTAGTAAGATATCGTGAACACAAGAAGCTTTGGGTTTGACATTGGTGGGGAAGAGAAACATGATAAAGGAGCGGACACGGAGATAAACGATAAACGAGTGGATCAAAGAGGAGAAGGGGAAGGGGGCGTGGCTGCGCACGGAGAACGCCGGCCACGGCAAGTGTAAAGGTGGGAGGAGAACGGGGAAAAAGGACGACTGTGTAAGATCGTCGTAAGGGGTACGCAGCTGCAGGGGGCTGCGTGCGCTTCGGCCGCAGGGGGCCGTAGGGGAAGGAATATAATATAACATCATAAATATATTTGTTTTATAATTTTTTTTTTTTTTTTGTGATTATTATCATTGCATAATTTGTCAAAGGATTGTCGTAAGTCCCCACACTTGCGGGGCAAGGTAAGCAATAAAAGGTTGTATGTTGCAAACTGGTAGCAAGGGGAAGGGTAAGAAAGGGTGCGCTAGTATGTCATACGGGAGAGGGTTGGGAGGGTGGGGGAATACCCTCACTACCCCACTACAACATATATGCACCACACTGCCACCACATAGGGAGAAGTTAATTAAGTACAGCATAGAGTGGACCCAGGGGACGGACAACAAAATGTTGACACCATGGCCGCCTAATGGTAGCTTTGACCCATATGCCCAACATTCACTATTAAACCATCTGCACAATACATACAAGGGGAAGAAGTTGGCAAACCATGTGGAGGTGTTTAACTTATGGAGGATGTTCCAGGGGTCTAGACCAGGACCAAATGGAATGTTCACTATGGGGGAAACACCGGAAGAAAAGGAGATTAAGAAAGAAGGAACGGATGGGGAAAAGGAGAGTGAAGGAACAAAGAATATGGGGAATGAAAAACTGGGTGGAGGAAAGGTTGATAAATTAGCTGACATAAAACAGGAACCGAGCAATGAGATACCCTTAACACCGGGAGTGAAAACAGAGGGAGGAGGGTTGTACCCTTTAAGAGAATTAGGAGAAATAAAAGGACAGTTAAGGGCGGCTGAAGGATACTCAAACCCGGCATACAGCCCTCCACCATATGTGGCTCATGGAAAGATACCAATGGGGGACGGGAGGAGAGAAGAGCAGACTGTAGAGATAGGAAACGATGAGTGGGTAGCTGCACAGATATTGTTGAAATTACGAGGATCACTAACTGGAGAGGAAAGGGAGGCGGTAAAGAGAACAAACGAGGATAGTGAAAGAGAGAGTGAAATGAGGGGAGAGGAGCTGCTACGGCAGAAGGAAGAGATTTTGGAGGAAAGATTAGCTAAACTAAGGGATGAGCAGAATGAACTGATAAAACAACTTGAGGGGGAGGAAAGAGAGAGAGTGAGGAAAAGGAAAGAAGGTAAGGACGAATTGGAAAAATTAAGGGAGCAAAGTGAGGAGAGAAAGAGGGAAGCTGTAAGGGTAAAAGCAGCAGCAGAAAGGGTATCAAGAGTAGTGATGAGGGAGAAGAAGAAGGAAGAAGAAGAAAATGAAAAAGAAATGGAAATATGGAGGAGGAGGATAATATCAGAGACAGCTAAAAAATATGAAGAGGGGAAGGTAATAGAGAGTATAGTAGAAAGAGAAAGGGTGAAATGGGAAAGGAGGAGAGAGGATGAAAGGATATTGGAACAGATGAGCAACGAAGTAATGGAGGAATTAAAAAGGAAAAGAGAGGAAAATAGTAGGGAGATGGAGGAGAGGAGTGAAGGGGAGAGAGAAGAGAGTAAGAGGGAGAGTGAAAGATGGGGAGAAGTATATAAAAATAGAGAGGTAGCAACAACGTCAGCACTAAGGGGAACAGGTGGTAACAACGGAAGGGAAGAGGGAGACCTAATAGACTTAAAAACTGTAACAATAAAAGGAAAAAAGGCAGAGTGGGGGGCGCAATTTATGAATGATTTTTGTAGTGAGGATGGAAGGAAGAGTGAAAGGGAAAGCTTAGATAAGCTATACCTCACTAGAACAAACATAGATTCGCCATGGGTGAGTAGAAGATGGGAGGAGCTGGAGAGAAGTAAGGAGGAAGTGAAAAGAATGGGAGAAACACAAACTAACGAACACACGCCACCGACGCTCACCAACCAACACACGCCACCCACATCACCATCACGCTCTCTAACGCCACACCCCACATGTTCAACAACTGCACGCTCTCTGCACAGAATAAAGCTCGCACCCTTCATGGACGAAGTTACACCTTATGCATGTCGGCTTAGGGACCTCCCTAGTCGCAGGCAAGACAGGCAAACAGACGTGCCAATATTGAACACAGGAAAGGATGAAAAAAGGGGAAAGGAAGAAGAGGGAGGTAGGAGAAGAGGTAGTAAGGAAGGATTTGAAGTAGTAAAAGGAATGGGGGAAGAGGAGGGGTGTGAAGAGTTAACATCATGGAGCATAAAGGATGACACAAGACAGAATGTAATGCCACTGCTGGAGAGAGGAGGGGTTAGACCACAATATGTACCTTGGAAACATACGGATAAGGAAAACATAAAATGTAGGCTCCCATCATTAAGTGGAGGTGCGGGTAAATGGATATATGAAATGGAAAAACACACCGCAGGACAGAAACTAGCAGTGGGAGATGTTAAGGGCCTGTTAATATCAATATTAGGGGATAGAGCGGATGACATTTGGAAAAGAGCGGGATTCCATGGGGTAACAATAACAAACACATCGCATGATGGGGCACCATTTGCAAACTGCAGACATGCGCTATGGCAGGCACTAAGAGTGCAGTACCCAGACACATCAGACATAGGAGCCATTACTTCCCGTAAGATGGGTGAGAACGAGGATCCTGTTGATTATATCCAGGATATTCAAGAGAAGTGGCGCATGGAAACTAGAGAACAATGGGACAAAACACCAGCCATATTTTATCATATACTAGTACAAGGGCTCCCAGAAGGAGTTCAGAGACAATTAAAGAAAGTAGTGGGGATGGAAGCAAAACCATGGCCGGAAATACAACTGACTATAGTACATCACTGTAGAACATGGCAAGGAAAAATGAAACAAAAGGAAGAGGACAGGAAAACAGAAGAGGCCAAATTAGTACAGAAAAAACTTACTAAATATACCATGGAAGGGGCACTAATAACTGCGCCAACACCAATGGCCCAAAGCCCAACGCAAGTAGTGGCTGCACAAAATCCAGCTCAAATAGCGCCTCCACAAGAGGTAATAGAGCAAGTGCTGCCTCTGCAATCACACGCACAGAACATGGGAGGAGGGTACCCAATGCAAGGAGCTGGGTATTATAATTATAATAGAGGGAGAGGAGGGTTTATGAGGGGAAGAGGATACGGATATAATACACAACAACAGGCTGGGGGACTCAGAAATAACTACCAGACAGGGCAACCAGTATACCAGGACAACACAGGGAACTTCCCATGGCAAAACAGGGAACCACCCGTGTGTTGGAGCTGCGGACTATTAGGACACATGTCACGTACATGCAGGGTCAGGCCAGGAACACCAGCATGGAACGAACAAGCACAACATAGGACATCACAAGAACAGCAGGGCATACAACCACAGCAGATGTCACCACAAGGGAGTGACCAACACTATTCCCTACCACAACAACAAATAAAACAATACCTGCCACAAGTAACTGGTGCAGCGTTAATACAACCACCACCACAACCTGAACGAACGCAATTGGGTGGGGTGACGGTGTTGGGGCACAACCCTTACACAGGGAATGGCCAGTCATTGTACCCCCAATAGGACAGCCCACAGACGGCCTTGGTGTGTCCCATCCTGTCAGTAACACCTAATAGTGCGGAGGAGCCACGCATAGAGGTAACGATAGGTGACAAAAAATTATCATTCCTTGTTGACACCGGGGCAACCCGGTCTTGCATAAGGGAAGGTAAGTTTAAGATGTCAGGCGAAGCCATGAACACACAAGGGTTTTCTGGGGCTAAAGGGTTGGTTCCATTTACTGATAACGTTCCGCTATCTATTGGAGATTACGATCTGTCAGTACCACTTTTGTATTATAGTGCCTCACCAGTAAACATACTGGGGAGGGACATAATGAACAGATTAAATATGACGATCTCCTTTACAGAGGATGGCATAATTTGCTCTACTCCAGGGATTAACATGCTTGCAGCACGACAGATTTTGCAAGCATACTGTGGACAGATAGCGATCAGGGCGGAGCCGGTAGACGGCGAGCTATTCCAGTACGGAACAGACATGGCATTTGCATGGATGCCAGGGATAGGAGGGAAAATATGGAGGAGACCAGCAGCCTATCTATTCCGACCAGAAACACCAGCTAATGAACTGGAAGGGAAGGTCCTTGCAGTGGACATTGAGAGCATTATTGCAACAGCTGATTATGTTGCTGTGCACGCCCAAGATAAAGAAGGGAGAGCATGGAGGGCGGTGATAGCACTAGCAGAAGGATGTAGGCTGACCCAGGTGTCAGATGAAGAGTTGTTTTCAGAAGAAAAGGAGGAAAATGAAATGGTGTTCATGATGAGTGTAGAAATGTGGCTAACAGTGGCTCACAAACAAGTGGCACAGAAAATTGCAATGGCACTTGAGGCACCCGCTGGCACACCAGTCCCATTTTTTAAAGAAGATATGTCAAAGGTGCCAAAATCATTATGGACTATTAGCCCTTATGATGTAGGATGCATTAAAAGCATAGGGGGTGTAAGGATAAAATTAAAAAAGGGTGCCATACTACCAAGAGTGAAACAATACCCATTGTCAAGAGAGGCAGATGAGGGCATATACGAAACCATAACAGCCCTTATAAACAATGGCATATTGGTCCCCTCAGAATCCCCATGCAACACAGCTGTGTACCCGGTGCGCAAGGCTAAAGGAGGGTCTTGGCGGTTCATACAGGACCTCAGACCGTTGAACAACATAGTAGAAGCAGAGTATCCAGTAACAGCAAACCCGGCCACAATTTTGTGTGGCATTCCAGCAGAAGCATCACGGTTTACAGTGATTGACCTTAAAAATGCTTTTTTCTCAATACCATTACACCCAGACTCACAAGACTTGACAAGCTTCACTTACCGAAATAGGAAGTGGAAACATACCAGATTACCACAGGGATATTGTGAATCACCTTCAATTTTCAATAGGGTAATACAGATGGATTTGGGTAACGTTGAGTTGGAAAGCACAGTGTTACAGTATGTGGATGACATAATAATTTGCAGTACAAATGAAGATAAATGTAGAGAGGACTCATTAAAAATGTTGACGATATTGGCTGAAAAGGGGTACAAGGTAGACATGGAAAAGATACAATACTGTCAGGAACAGGTACTTTACATTGGCCAACTGATATCACAATATGGAAGAAGGATTGCACCACAAAGAGCACAGGCAATATCAGGCACTCCCGTGCCACAGACTGTAAGAGAACTGCAGCAATTTCTGGGACTGTGCAACTACTGTAGAGCATGGGTATTTGATTACAGCTCTTACATAGGACCCCTGCTTGAGGGTTTGAAGGAAGCAAATAAAGGGGAGAAAAAGTTGGGATGGACTATGGAAATGAAGGAGGCATTTGATGAATTAAAAGAAGCAATATCAACTGCTCCAGTACTAGCATCCCCAGACTATGAGCGACGATTTTTTATATTTTCACATTGCGACTCAGCAGTAATGAAAGCAGTATTGGCCCAAAAGACTAGCATGGGCTATAAACCAGTAGCATTTTACAGCGGTCACTTAGATCCAATAATGTTAGGACAATTCTCTTGCGAACAAGGTCTTGCTGCAGCTGCATTTGCAGTAGAAAAAGCATCATCAATAACTATGGGGTGTCCAACTACACTATTTGTAGAACATGCACTATTTGCGATATTGAATAAACCTAAGTCCACACTGACGACACAGAGGGCAACAGGTTATGAGATTATTTTGTCCAAAGCTGAACTGGCAATTGTTAGATGTAGCACGGTTAACCCTGCAAGGTTCCTAGCAGAAGTAATTGAAGAGGGAGATTACGCCCACGACTGCACCCAAGTAACTGAGATGTACTCATGTACTAGGAAAGTTGAAGAAAACGCACTAGAGGGAGGTGAGCTTTTGTTTATTGATGGGTCATCAACTATTGATCAAGGAGACGGGATAAGGAGGACTGGGGCAGCAGTAGTACAAATGATGGAAGCGCCAGTGTGTGTGGCTATTAAGTGTGTACAATTACCACAGCATTACTCTGCTCAAGCGGCGGAACTGGTTGCACTCATATTGGCACTAAAGGAAAGTTTTGATAAAAAAGTTACTATATATTCCGACAGTGCATATGTTACATCCACTGTCCACTCAGGGCTATCAAAGTGGAGAAGAAGAGGGTTTAGGAGAGCTGACGGCACTCCAGTACAACATGCCCTCTTGTTGGCTGAACTAATTGAAGTAATAAACGATCCCCAAGAACTAGCCCTAGTAAAATGCACAGCACACACCAATGGAGAAGACTATATATCAAAAGGAAATGCAGCAGCAGACGCACATGCAAAATATGCTGCATATTTTGGTGAGATATGGAACCCCACAGACTCACAGAGAGGGAGAGGGAGGGGAATAGCGAGGGAGATGTTAATAAAAGAAGGGTACACCCATCTCCCAGCCACCCAGATTATGGAGTTACAAGCGGCTGCACCAATGGCCGAAAAAGAAGTATGGGTGAAAAGAGGATGCACAATGTCACCAACCGACGCACTATGGCGCCAGGGTGGCACTGGGAAAGTTGTAATACCATTGGCATTGTTAAATACCGCCTTGAACCAATTACATCACCCTGCCCATACAGGCAAAGAAATAATAGCAGCACGAATTAGAGAAGATTGGTTCTGTCCCGAGTTAACATCCCATGTGTCAAATTTTATCAGCAATTGCCTTACATGTCAACAGTTCACGGCCGGTCATACTTTAAAGGTGATAAGAGGTACCATACCCCGACCAGAAGGACCTTTTCGGCACCTCCACATTGACTATGTTGATATGATCAACATTTGTCAAGGCAATAGATACATGATAGTAGTAGTATGCCCATTTTCTAGGTGGATCGAAGCAGGGCCCTGTTCACACCCTGATGCGTTTAGAGCAGCCAAATTTATAGTAAGGGAGGTATTCCCCAGGTGGGGAGTGTGCGAGGTGTTAAGATCAGACAACGGACCCCATTTCGCAAATGAAATGTTCCAGCATATCACATCCCTACTGAACATTAAACACAAATTTGCATGTGCGTACCACCCACAGGCCAATGGTGTATGTGAACGCCTGAATGGCCTATTGAAGGAGGCAATTGCTAAAATACAGCAAACAACAAAGAAAAGTTGGTTGTATTGCCTTCCGTTAGCACTGTTCGAACTTAGAAACAGGCCAGGGTCCGACCACCACCTCACCCCACACGAGGTGGTTACTGGACGCCAAATGCGCCTTCCCCTAACACCAACGTCAAGGGCATTCACCGACCAAGAAAGTTCTGCGAATGTGTTAGGTGATGAAATGTATCAATATGTGTCTTCTTTGATTACTAGCGTTGTGTTTGTGTCTCAACAGCTCGAGCGCACACGGGGCGGGTCCACCAGCAACCAAGAAATAGACGAAAATACAGAATTGGGAAAGGAGAACTTGTGCCAACTTGCCAAAGGTGACCACGTACTACTTCGAAATTTTAATAGAAAGTGGAACCAGCAGAGGTTCACTGGCCCCCATTTAGTAGAGGACGTATCAACAAGAGCAGTAAAACTAAAGGATAAGCGTGCGTGGAACCACCTGCATGATGTAAAAATTTACAAACTGCAGACCCGCCCCAGCGCCAACGACAGGTCCATTGGAAAAACGCCAACAACATCCCCGGCAGCGGAAGAAAACACAACCACAGACAACGACCCAATTGTCCCCTCGGAGAGAATAACGGACGAAGAAGGGGGTGATCCCCACACTGCCCACCCCATGGTCACACGTTCAAAGAGTAAAACTGCTCCCGCCATCTGAGCAAACCCCCCCCCCCATTGACTACTAAATACAATTGTAATAAAAACTAAGGACTTCGCTTGCACCAATACACATGTAAACACGTGAATGTTCTCTTTTTCTCTCGCACATACAGGAGCTGCGTAATATTGTATTGTTAAGAAAAGTTATCTAACAAATTCAGTGTGCAGGCGTAGATGGTGCTGCCAGACGATAGTTACCCAGAAGAATTGTCACACCAATTTGTATACGAAATAAAAAGGCCAACATACTTAAAAAAGAAAAGGGTACGTGTATACTACACGGCCTTCCTCCTGGCCATAGAAAATTACATGCCCCACCTCCGCCCATACTTGCCGGTCTTGAGAGACCGATCACTTAGAGTAGCGTGGGAGCAACTCTTCACCTGGGCACTGAATGACTATTTGATAGGGAGAGCTTAATGAAACAAAACTAACATTTAATAACAAGCACTTTTTGAGAATTTTTAGGCGGGCAACTTTAACGTCGCAAGAATACGCTGCCAGGACTGCAGCAAGGTAAGAGCAAAAATGTCGGTGAGGTTAGCATATGTAATAAAAATAATAGGGATTTTTATGATCACCGGAGTTTTGGCTGCCTCTGTATGGCAGTACAGCTATGCTATGAGTTTTTTTGCTGCACCCAAACCTAATGTACCCCACCTCCCTGCTGCAACAGGTGTTACGTCAGGTGGTAACAGTAACAATGAACAAAAGCGAAATAAAGTTAAACGCAGCACATACTCAGACAATAAAGGTATTGATAATTATGTACAAGATTCAGCACACGTCACAAACAACATATGGTACCAGCACATGACCCGCATTGGTAAGCAGACAACTGAGGATAGCTGTTACGTTTGCTCATTAATACCATACGCCATGAGCGCTTCACGAACATTTGTTGCCACAGAAATAGATGAAAAAACAGCACAGTGCATAATATATTTGGCCCTGTTCCAAACGAAAGGAAGATTCCAAGGAACAGTAGTGCACATGACATGGAAAACACGAGACTCATACCCATATGAAAACAACTTCCTCAAGACCTATCTGAGTTATCACAAGACCAGTTTACATGCTGAAGCATTCAGATACATAACAAGTGGCCCTGAAAAAGGAGAAACAAAGAAGGTAACACTGCAGTATCTACCATGTGATTGGTACGCCACGGAAGTTCCGGGTAAACAAGGATGCTGGGAGAGGCCATTACTGACGATAACAGGAAAGGTGTTCCTGGGTACCAGCTGGGAGATAGGAGTGGTTGGCAGCAACATGGTAACAAAAGAAACTATCTCAACCATCGAGACACACAATCATCGATGTTGGACGACATGGATCAAGTATGTACCAATGCTCACGTGGGTAGAAGAAGATGAAGACCCGATAACTATATTACCATTGACTGCGCCCAAAGTATGTTACCAGCATAAAGGAGAGGTGGACGTGGGATATAACACCAATTGTGCAAGTGTGATGGAGTTACCTGAGGGGGGAGCGGGAACAGCAGTAATAATGGACCATTATTGGGCCTGCGGAGAAAAGGCATATCATACACTGCCTCCCCTGTGGAGTGGTGTGTGCACAATGGTACACGTCAATGTACCATCACTAGTGGTACCTAAGAAGCATGTCGATGTGGCGAAATTTCCGAAAATGGATGAAGGAGACAGGAGAAGAAAGAGATCTGCACCACTCCAGAAGGAGCAAGAAAACAGGACAAACAGCAATGATACTGTCCTAAACAGGAGAAAAAGACAAGGAGAGCCATTAACAGGAAATTATCTGTGGGGAAGGTCGGAAACGGAACTAACATCAATACCGCCAGAACACAGACTATTCAGCAGAGCAGCAATGTTCTTCTCCTCAATAATACATCCGGGACTGCAGGCATACGCAAACGCAAAATGGCTGCAAATAACCAGATGGGAACTAATGATGACCATAAATTCGACAGTAAATGGGTTTAACGCAATTAAAGAGGAGCTGCGAGCTGTAAGGATGGTAGCACTACAGAACAGATATGTATTGGACCTTCTCACAGCAATGGAAGGAGGAGTTTGTGCAAAGATAGGACAATCATGCTGCACGTTCATACCTGCCAACGATGCCGACAATGGTACACTAACAGAAGCAGTTTCACAATTGGCCCAGATGCACTCCAAAATGATGGACGAAAGTAACGGCGTAAACAAGGATAAAAGCTGGTTTTCACTATTATGGTCATGGATGCCATCTTGGCTGTCAGATGGACTGAAAATAATAGTGGGATGTGCTATTTTGGCTGGAGCTGCACTGATAATAATTAGATTTTGGAAAGCCCGGAAGGCGCGCTCAACTGATGAGTTGCTGGAAATGGTGGGAATGCACCCCTTGATGCCAGCGGATGACGGCCAGCACACAGGTGTGATAATACACGAAAGGGAGAAGTTGCGCACCCAAATCATCGCCAATCATCTAGACCCACCATCAGTGAAGATCGAGAACCCAAGGAACCCTAGGAGCTACATAGGAAGATGGGTGTACTGTACTCCTGGAGGAACATGCGAATACATGTATTGGTCATTTGAAGATCACGTAAACCATTATGGACATCTCGGAGGGATAACCAAGATATGGAGAGTAAGAGGAGATAACGAGAAGGATATGTTTGTGGTCGACAAGTCGACCAGAGGGGGGACTGAAGTGGGAGAATGGAAAACCAGACTCCCGTCCTTCACCTCTCGCGCTTGGCCTAGAGGGTCGCGGCCCAGACACCCGCCACGAGAAGAGTTTGCCCATTTACCAGATGACCAAATACCCTGGTACAGAAACATACGGATGTGTCCATCTGCCTGCCCAACAGCCCGCACTGGCCATGCCGACACCTGCGGCACGGACCAACTAGACTGAAATCTACACATCGTTAGAGATGCCATGACGACCTAGATAACGGGAAGCACCGCTGAACTATTATACACGCTGAACATTTCCACACCAATCTACACGAAGAACATACTCAGTGCTCTGACGTAGGCGACAGGCTTATTCACGGACGTGCATCTTTATTATTTTTACATAGGCTTTCAGAATGCAGAAACGCAAGACGCACCATGAGCTCATTTATAACGCTTGCTCACGCTTCTCTTGAAACCCGTTACCATCATGAGAGATATAATGGAAACACGATACTGGCCATGAAACTGTATGCCACTATAACCTAAAGCATCCATGCACTAAATGGATTACTCGTGCACCAGGCCCAAGTAGGCCTCAAGCAAGAGTTCCCGTGGACATTAACAAAGCAAAAGTCAGGTTGCTGAGCCTGCAGAAAGAACCCAGTGGAGCAACCAGCCAAGGTCGTAATGTTGCAAACCCACAGTCAAGAAACAAATCTTCAAAGGCACGATGTTGCAACCTCGCACTCCACGTACCAATGTTAAAATCATATCTGCAAATTAAACCAGACATACAGTGGAAAAACAATATTAATTGTGCAGAATTATGCCTCAAACACGGTCCCTCCCCACGTGACCAAGCCGAACCTGACGAGATGCCAAAACCCAGGAGAGAAAAGGCGTCTGGGTACCTCGCTACGAGACGCAGGCCGACACACTTGAAAGGCTCAATGGACACCTGCTACAGTGGGAACGGTCAGTCTCCCACCTATGAATAAATCCTCACATTGCCTGCACGTACCCATATTGAAACACTGTTGCAACCACAGGTGCACCGTGTGCTGGGAACAACGGTGGTCCCAGGCTGGGGAGCTCACGGATGCACCAATCAGAACATGAGGTTCTTATCTCAGACGTCAGTAACGTTAGCCAATCCTCAGGGGTCTTCATGTAACAATTCTTATGTATCTATTTGTAGGGACAACCCAGATATACCACCTGACTACATCTTAACCACTAATATCATTCTCTATATGCGTACTATACTAACCCCACCACTCGAGCAACCAATCAAGAGTGGCGATAGGTTCTTTTGGTAACTTTTTGGAATGACGCAAGTAGCGCGTCATAATGTAGTAAAAAGGGCCTGCGAGCCCCACTATTGTGTGTGTGTCAGGACGAACGCGTACGCTCCTTGACCCATCCCTGCCGTTTGCATAATAAACGGCAGAAGTTGCCTTGCTCCTTGTGTGTGCCTCATACTCTGTCTCGATCCGAGATATACACGGGAGGAGTTGGGGCCTCCCTGCCCGGAGGTCTGCGGACGGCCCGGCCGACCCCGGCAGAATCCCCCCCGACAGTTTGTTTAAACAGTGAAGCTGGATTGTTAACTCACTGTACATTTTGGGCACTTACCTTTCATGCTGCACTTTGTGAAAATATTGAAATGTTGTACTTTAAAGCCCACATTAATTCTGCCTTACAGAAGAGAGCTCTAACATTTCCTCTGGCCATGTGCTAGAAAGTGAACCAATCCTGATTTTGTTTGGAGTTCTGGGACTTGTAGTTTTCCTACATTCCAAGTGATGAAGAAATGTATACCAATATATAAAACATGTGCATGCTAGCTGCACTTGTCCATGTACATTCAGGCTATATGAAGGCAGATGCGAGAATTGCCATATAAGAACTTACTCCAGTTGGATTTGACAGTAAACAATGGCATGTAACTGTAGGAAAGCTGCACCCATTCTCATTGAACAAAGGGGGCAGGAGTGTCTTTTTAGGGCGACCAAAAATGAAGAAATCCAGATTGAGTGTCATGCTCCTCAATATCACTGGGTGTGGCAGGTTTTCTGGCTGCTCTACTCCTGGTTTTCAGTCTTGGTGTTAGCTTGCATCTTTCAAAATTATCAAGTGTTGCTCACTTCAAAATGAGAAGGGGGCCTAATCAATGTATCCAGTGATCCTTGACTGGATGCGGTGAACAGGAAAATACTGTTTGGAAGGGCACAGGAATTGGAAGGGGAAGTGTGGAATCCTAAAGCAGAATATTGCAATGGCAGCTAAGCAGGTTAGGTAACTGTTGCTGAGATATGTTTCTACCTTCCTGTAAATTATATGGATATTTTTCCCATTCCTGCTCCGAAATGTGCTCTAAAATGTGATGTTTTGACCTGGGGATGGGAACCGCTGCAACGCTTTCCTCAGTGTGGGAACTTCTGCGCCCATAGCAAAAATCAAAAGCTGCCATCTATGAATATATGCACAGTAAGTGTAAATATCTTAAAGTGAAATATACAAGTTTGCCTCAGTTAACCTTTCCCCTTAGACGAATGTGCACAAGACACGAGAGGAGTATTTCCAATAAGTACACTGGCAAAGCAAGCGTTTAATCCCAACAATCTATAGTGAAATACTACATGATATGATATGGCATTTATAACACGCCTGTACACAAGTGTTTCTAGTCGCGACAAGACAAGGAGAGGGAAGCAAGAGAGGTCAAAATAACGATTTTACTAGGCCTTGTGTCATTCAGATCACACAAGTGCGGGAAAGAGGGCAAGGGAGAAGTGCCAGGGGGAGGGGAAGGGGTAAATGCAGTTAACTCACAAGTGCAGCCAGAGGGTGGTTCATAAGTGTGGAGAGAAGGAACTGTAGGGTTGCGGATACAGACCCTTAAGTGCTGGGGAGCCCGGAGGCAGTTCAATGGCAACTGGACATGCAGGAGCCTTGGCCCGAGTTCAGAGGGTGACCAGTGCGCGGTACAGTCAGGTGCATCAGAATGGGAGAGGAAGAGAGAAAGTAGAAGCAAAAAGGAAGGTCTCGAGTTGCTTCCGGAACCATAGGTGGATCTGCTGAAGTTTCAGAGAGGCAGGGAGGATGTTCCAGAGGGAGACCCCAGCCGAGGAGATAGATCTGCCCCCAACTCTCTGCTTGGAGAAGCGTCTGACCCTCAGAGTGTTGGAGGTGGATGAGCAGAGAGCTGAGAAGGGAGATGTTTTAGAAGAGAAGTTTGGAGGTAGAGCGGTCCCAGGCCCTAGAAAGCCTTGTGGACAATGAAGAGGGTGTTGAAGTTGATCCTTGCAGTGACAGGGAGCAAGTGAAGAGATTTCAGAGCTGGGGAGAAATTATCCCTGGGCTTGAGACCAAGGACAAGTCTCGCAGTCCTGTTCTGGGTATTTTGTAAAGGTCGAAGAGTAGAGGTAGGTAGATTTAGAAAGAGGCTGTTGCAAAAGTCCAGCCAAGAAAGGACCAGATCTGGAGACAGTGAGCTTCTGGGGAAAAGTGAGAAAAAGAATAATACCTCTGTGGAGGTGCAGCTGATAGTTTGACTTCTTAGAAACCCCAGAGATGTGAGGAGAGAAGGAGAGGGTGGATTCGAAGATGACAACAAGGTTCTTAGCCTCACAGGAAGGAGCAGGAAGAGGGCACAGAGTTGATGGCCAGAGAGTGAGAGAGGAAAGGAGGTAGCGGGTGGCCCAATGAGGAGAATGTCAGTCTTACTGGCATTAAGGCAGAGATCATTGGTGGCACACCATTCCTGAATTGCGGCAACACAGTCTGGTATGAGAGAAGAAGCAGAGCTGGCTGAGGGGAGCCTGAAGAGATCTGAGTGTCATCTGTGTAACATTGAAAATTGGAGCAGAAAGTAGCGATACAGTGTGCAAGAGGTGCCTGAAAGATAAAATCCCAATACAATACATGTGTTTTGATGACATTTTTATGTGGTCTTGCGGGTAAGTGGCTGCACTTGAAACATGACAACATGCGAGAAATCCTTGTAGCCAAACATTTGAGCAAATTTGCTGGCGTCAAAAACACCCGAATGCAGTAGTATCCACCCGCTGAAAATAGTGTGCCCACCCACATGTATCCTTTGCTTGTGTCCTGAGAAGCAACACATGGCCACAATGGGGGAAAATTACCTCTCCAGGATTGCAACCTCTTTCCACATCCTGGGTATATATAAATGACTCGCTTGCCCTCTCATCGTTTCCACTCACCCCATGTTTGGCTTTGAACAGTACTCAGTTTTATAAAGATGACTTAAAAAGCACACAAACCATAGTTACGTATTCACAAAAATATATGAATCCTTATAGAAACATGTGGGGCAAGAAGTGTACAATTGTGGCATTATTCTCCCCCATCTTGAATGGGAGACTACTAATACCAGAATGTAATTCAGCAGAAGGCAACAAACTGGCCTTTTGAGTTTTGAAAATGAACTTTCAAGTCCTAGGACCTCATTATGAGTCTGCCGATAACCCGCCTGTATTACCATTGGATTACCGACAAACCGGCTTACTGTTAGAGGCACCCGATATCCCAGTGTTACCAGGATATTACGGATGCCAGCAATGGTTAACAGTGCCACTGATTCAGTGATTTCTCTGCCGTTAGGGGCCTGAACTCCCGGCAGGTCAGGCCTGCTGGTAATTTACTGACCCTACCGGCAGACTCAAAGAGAGCCAGTCTGGAAAAAATGCCAAACCCAGTACCAGCATTTATTCTGCCATTTCTTCCAGACTCACTCCTAATAAATGCTTTTGTGATGTCATCTTTGATGTCCTGGGTGTTAGTCTTAGCAGTGCACAGTGGTGGCGCGAGTTATGGTTGCTTAACTTAACATAGCTGGTAAATTTCAGGGGGTTTTCGGTTTTACTTGGAACCATAACGTCCCTTTAGCAAAGTTTTTTTACTGTATTTCATAGGTTTTTAGTAGCACAACTTAACCATAACGTCCCTTTAACAAAGTTTTTTACTGAATTTCATAGGTTTTTAGCAGCGCAACTTAACCATAACGTCCCTTTAACAACGTTTTTTTACTGAATTTCATAGGTTTTTGGTAGCGCAACTTAACCATAAAGTCCCTTTAACAAAGTTTTTTTACTGAATTTCATAGGTTTTTAATAGCACAACTTAACTATAATATCCCTGACTTTACACACATATAACATAGAACATACTGAACCCCCAACTAGTGATTTTGATGTCCGCGGACAGACGCGGACAACAGCAACACTACCCAAAAACTCAGGGGGTATCTTAAATTGTTATTTCATGCCATATGAACACTGCACAAGTTCTCAAACCAGCACACAAACACATTATATGTAGTAATAAATAAGAAGTGTAACCTATATATGTAACACATCAACCATTCATTTAAATACCATATGTACTAAAATGGAATAAACAAAAAGAAGAAAGATAGGCTTCCAACATAATTACCTCACAGAAACTGCACAACTAGGAGCAACAGCAGAGCTACAAACCAGTAAGAACACAACTTACCAGAAGCTAGTAAGTGTACTTCATTTTTCTTATATATTTCTAAAAGTTCTGTAATAGATACAATAAAAGTGATATAATTTTCTTTTCTAACAAAAATGTCCAGTACTTTGGAGTGGCTTGAGGAGAATTTCCCACGTGAGGAAATGTCTGAAGATAGTGAGCCTAATGGTAGACACTTCTCTATATAAGCCAATTAATAAGTATTACTTTATGTACACTTAGCATATATATCTTTTTTTTTGTACAGACCATACAAACATTGAAAATAGTACACCAAAAGATATATTGGATAAGACTCTCCAGCGCATGGAAGAAAAAATGGACATGCTCATGACAAATGTCAACAATTAGAAAAACTTTGTGGAGGATCACATAAAAGAAAAAAATAGATACCATTGTCCCAGATGTACCTGTCCCTCCTCTCCATATCCCAGTCAATTATCCCCAAACCATCTCCACGAAGAAAAACGTTTTGCTGAGACTTCATCCCTTCATCTCCTCCTATCAATCCTCTTGAAACCCCCAATTCTCCTGTGCTTGTCTCAGTTTCTGCTTCCCCTTCTCTTTCATACATTTTACATCGATATATAATAAAGCAAAAATATTATATGTGTCCTAATTCAGTCCTTTTTTGTGTTTTTTTTAAAAAAGCAACTGAGGTGTCCGCGGACAGCGCGGGTGTCCGGGATGTCCTTAAACAAACGAAAATGGGGGCGTCCTAAGGACACTAAGGACACTATACCTGTCCATACTGTTCGCAGGTAAGTTGAAACTGTTCTAAGAACACACGAGGTGTCCGGAATGTCCGCAATTAACCAAAATGGAGGTGTCCTAAGAACACTATACCTGTCCGTAATGTTCGCAAGCAAGTTGAAACTGTTCTAAGAACACACTCGGTGTACGGGATGTCCGCAATTAACCAAAATGGAGGTGTCCTAAGAACGCTATACCTGTCCGTACTGTTCGCAGGCAAGTTGAAACTGTTCTAAGAACACACTCGGTGTCCAGGATGTCCGCAATTAACCAAAATAGAGGTGTCCTAAGGACACTATACCTGTACTTATTGTTCGCAGGCAAGTTGAAACTGTTCTAAGAACACACTCAGTGTCCGGGATGTCCGCAATTAACCAAAATGGAGGTATCCTAAGGACACTATACCTGTCCGTACTGTTCGCAGGCAAGTTGAAACTGTTCTAAGAACACACTAGGTGTCCGAAATGTCCATAATTAACCAAAATGGATGTGTCCCAAGGACACTATACCTGTCCGTACTGTTCGCAGGCAAGTTGAATCTGTTCTAAGAACACACTCAGTGTCCGGGATGTCCACAATTAACCAGAATGGAGGTGTCCTAAGGACACTATACCTGTCCGTATTGTTCGCATGCAAGTTGAAATTGTTCTAAGAACACACTCGGTGTCCGGGATGTCCAATTAACCAAAATGTAGGTGTTCTAAGGACACTATACCTGTCGGTACTGCCTAAAGAACATCTACGCACATGCGCACCAAACCCGTAAATTCTCCGAACATCGTGCCTGTCTGTTACTGTTCGCGTCACTTGTGTCGCACTTTTAATTAATTTCAGGTCCCGAACACTGTCCCTAGAACACCTGCGCGCATGCGCACAACAGTTCTCATGCATTTGATGTCCTGCAAACACCTCTTCCCTTCGCGGACATGTTCGCGACGCCATCATGTGACCGCACCCACGCTCAGCGTGTGTCCTGATTTGCGGACACTGTCCTGGTCCTCGAACATTTTAAAAGTACCTTTTCGGGCAATCCACAGTATTTTATACTGAAATGCACCATAGCACATGTCCCAGACAACAACCCTGACTTTCTACATACTTTTTAGAACTTTTTGAGCACTTTGGGTGTTCGTTCTGTCTGCGGACAGCACGGGTGTCCGCGAAACGCGCACCAGCACCCCTATAAATGGCCACACCCCAGACCTCAACCTCATTGTGTTTCTGGCTAGCTTACAGAACAAGGTGTATTTTGCTGCCAATTTTCCAGATTTTTTTCTGAAACCTGATTGCATCCATGGCTCCTCTACTGCCACCTGATGCTACATCTGCTTCAGCACCACCCCCACACCCTCCACCACCACCACCTCCCCAAGGGCCTGAAGAGGGGAACAGGCATGAGGATGTAGAGGAGGATGAAGAGGATGACGAGGATGAGGTAGTGGAAGTCCCTACTACCTGCACTCGCTGTGAGTCTTGGGTGTGGCAGTTATTTACCATTCATGGTAACGTATCCAAGGTGCGTGTGAACAAAGTTACCTGCAACCAGTGCAAAATGGTGCTGAGTCGCGGTAGGCTTGGTCCGTACAGCTTTGGTACGACTACTATGAAGCAACACCTAAAGTCGTTCCACGGTGGGGCAGTTCTCAAGGTTGTACCTTGCGAGGAGCGTAGTAGGTTGAGTTCCTCTACTTCATCCTCTGTTTCCATTCCTCTCACCACAAGAGACACTCCTGTGGGAGAGCGCATCCCTCCAGCTGCCTCACAGGCCATTCACAATGCTGATGACCCTTACCTTTCGAGGGACACAGTTTTGTGTATGTACTGCGACACAGTACTCTCAGGGGAGAGACTTTGAAGTGCTTTTGAGACTCTGGTCTCAGAGCACGAGAAGACCTGCTCACTACCTAAGTAAGGCCCACCCTACATCTTCCTTTCTCCAGCCGCCCTTTCTTATCCCCATGGTTGGTGTCCCCCCTTACCCTCCTTTCCCCGCCTCTCCTAGTGTGTTGTGTGTAAAAAACCAAAAAATATATAAAACAACAAACATCCCCCCAAAAAAGGCTCTTTTCAGAGCCGCATTTCACAGTCAAAAAATAGAAGTGGCAAATAAATTGAGCAGGCTCCTGTGTATTTTTTTTTTTAGAAATCCGCGGACAGTTCGCGAACATCAAATATTTTGGGGTCCTGCCCTATCAAAATTATTGCACTTTTCTCTGGGAGGAAGTGGTGGGTCTGAAAAGAGCCTTTTGGTGGTGTATTTTTGTATTTGAAAAACTTGAAAAAATCAACACCTACTGCAAAAAAGATGGATGTAATTCCACAAAAGGACGCAATCCATTTTGTACATTTCTCAGAAAAATCTGATTACCAGCATAAGTAAGATGGACTCCATCTGTACAAAAAATGTATGTGCTAAGAAACATAATATTTTCATTCTAAAAAGAGGACATGCCAACATCTCTTAGAAAGGCACAAACAGCTTTATTCACATTGCGCCTCGCTTTATCTATTTGTGGACCAAATGAAGAAGAACGCAGCCACATGTGTCTCTGCACAATAGGAGAAAATATTACTTGGGAATTTGGAAACATGTCCATGACCTTCCCAAGTCCTTCTTTCATCACAAATTGCAAAGAAATTACTGACACATGTACCAAACTGTTCCCTCCACAATGAATTATAATTATGTCTGGATGATGCTCTGTCTGCAAACTAGCACAGAGAGGTAGCAAGTCTACCCACTTCATTCCGTGTACTCTATGCCAGTGCACTTCCACATGAGGGAATCCAAGATCTGCAGCTACTCCACAGGGTTGTGAATGCACCTCCAACAAATGTATCCATGAGTCTCCCAAAATCCACACAATCTGTTTTCTGAAACACACAGCCATAGCTAACTGTTCTTCTCTCAGGAAAAAGACCTTCTGACAAACTGTCTCCTTACACAACACACCCACCAAACTGTACTGAGCAATCAATTCCTCTAGTCATTCTCATTTGCATGCCTCTCCACCCCAAAATCCCTGTATGTAATACGCGGTGTCCACGGACTACCGTTATGTCCGCGGACATATCGTAACCTAGACAGCCCTTCTACCATTACCACTTCACTCTCTGTGCCATTCCCTCATTGGATACAGCTAAACAGTCATACAACCATCCACCAATTACATCCAAGAACTCTACATCTAACTGCATCATCAGAATTCAGCACTTCAAATGTACTGTAGATTACTCTGAGGACAAGTCTCATATCATTGGAAAGCACCTACTACAAAAACTACTGTACAAGTCTCCAAGATTTCTACTTGCAGCTGCATCCATATCCACATGCATGAATACAAACTACAGGTATGCATATTTTCTGCACAGTACATGTACAACTCTAATAAAAGAATATAAACAGAGTAAGTACCACTTAACCTGTATAGCCTATAAAATGAACTTATTGTAATTATTCCATCTACTATATTAACTGTCACTTCCAAACCTATCTACTTTCTAAACATTTTTTTATAAACAACAGTATAAATGTAGAAAAACACTAAGCAGTGTATTATAAAATTACACACAGCCAGGATAAGGTCATGCACCTTCATACACTCACACAGATAGACACTATCATTGAAAAACTCCCGACTGCAATAACACCACTGCCTGTAAATCACATCCTTCTGATGTATTACTCACACCTTCACAAATGCATACATTCCATGCTTTTCTATACAGTATCTGCCATGTACCTTTTAAAAATTGCAAAATAAGTATATCATTATTTCTTCTATCTCCTAACATTCAATAACACAGCCTTAAAAAACCAAGCGAGTTTCATACACTTTCTATTCTACTCATTTGCAAAGCATGTGGAACTAACATATTTCAAATAAAATATAGGGACTGCTCATAGTCAAAGAAAACTGCATACTATATACATACAGAATTACTAACTTCTTTCCTTTACAATTACAGTGAAGATCACTCTCCTGAAAAGCATCTGAAGTACAAACAACAACTCAGAAGAAACCTAATCATTCCACACAAAAAAGTAAGTACAATACTACCATAATATTCTTACTGTTACTCAGACACACTGTGCGGTTGATTCATGGTATTTGTGCACCAAAAAAAAGATTAGTGCACCATTCTGCCCACAAATCCCCATTTGTTAAATAGGGATTTGCAGGCAGAATGCCGCACAAATCCCTGTTTTTCAGCGCACAAATGACATAACTCAGCCTCTGGAATGTTAGTATTGCAGAATAAAGAACTGTTGAATTCTATACCAGATTTAGTAGTTGTGCTTCTCCTCACCACTAGCTTACTTTCTACTGTCATCTGAAGTCATCTGAACCCCAGTATAGTAACACACAAATACAAGTATAGCCTTCCCAACTAGTTGTAGCTGCCCAATGCACAATCACACACCATCACATACATCTCTACCATCATACTCAGACACTCATGCACACAGCACACATGCATCGCAGAACAACCCAACCCATACCTTCTTTATCTTTTAAACAGACCCCAAAAAAATTCCTACCAAAAAGCAAGTCCGCAGAAAACAACGTAGAAGTAGAGTAAATGAAAAAAGAAATAACCAAAATAAGCATCCATCTCTAGCAGAATTTGTACAAAAAGTTCAAACAAAACAGCTAATACACTCATTTAGCAAAACAAAACATGCTTCAAGTACAGAAACTTTGCCTCCTCTATCAAAATGTAAAACAAAACAGAAAACGATTATCAAGAATTCAACTACCACTACTGCTAAAACTGCTCCAATAAACTTGATATAATGGCAAGTAAGCATACCAAAAAAAATATTTTAGCAAAAATGTTCCACCACAGAGTCCTTCAGAATCTTATAAAAATAGGAGAGAAATCATACACAACCCTTAAAACTCACCATAGAAAATTAATCTTAGAAGCTTTGATAGACAGTGCAACCCTTCTCAAAAGAAAGTTATTTATTTTAGTGTTAAACAGAATGAAACCACTAACAAAATGAATTATTAAATTACAAAAAAGACTTCTCAACAAATGAAATATCAACAAAAATAACTTCTTAAATATCTGTGGAGGTAAATGGAGTCACAACACAAACACAGAACCATATTTAAATGAAGCAGCATACAAACAAAAGCAAACAAATACAATTGCTATACATAGCAGTGGACGAGGTTATGAAAGAATTTATAATACCATAATGGAACAAGAAATACTGCTTACAAAATATCCCCAGAAAACTCAGAATTACCTCTCCATTCGACTGGACCAAAACATGCAGTATACAAATGGTCAGGCACGTCAATGTGTAACATTCCCAAAAAATCGTTCAAATCTTTATGCCAATTCCTCAATCAGTATGTGAAAGGCAAAGACAAAATCAAAATGAAACTGCTGCAAAATATGGATACCTGTCCAGTGCGTAAATACACAGGACTACAAGGACATTCATTAGCCTGCATTTCAGGACCTATTTGCAAAAGCACCTTCCATCATATCAAAATGATATCAGCATATCGTCCAACTATAAGAAATCTAGTCTATAAACTGTACTATAAAAAATGTCCTGCACTAGCACTAGCCAATTTAAATAACAATCTTCTACATGGTACAGCCAAATAGCTACTTGAAGAAATTGACCATATCCAGAAAAAATGTTTTGGAAGTGAAAGCCACTTACAAAATGCAATACCTTTATAAAAGACTAGCAGCAATTGTACACATGGCAATCTTCTACTACACATATACAAAAAAGAAATACTAACATTTAAAAGTACATCCGCTGAAATACCAAAACATGTGTGTGTGTGTGTGTTGCCGCAGAACTTTTTATAAAACTAACACAAAAACTATAGACATAACATACAAAATAGAGGACAATGAAGATTCTAAATGGTTTGAATTAGCTCTCTACCTTATAGCAGAAAACAAATACGAAATAACTGACCCCTTAATACTTTGCAGTTACTGCACTACAAAACTTGACAACAACCAAACTCCTTCATGCGCTATCACAAATAACTTAGAATTATTCCCACTACCAGAACCCCTACAACAACTCAATTTATATGAGAGCTTCATAATTCAAACAGTACACCCATTTCAAGCAACAATATGCCTTCAACCAAAAACAGCAAAATTACCTCCCTCTGAATTGGTGAAAGGCATTTGTGGCAAAGTAGTTTATTTACCATTAGATTTGACAGAAAATGTGCACACTCTAGGAGTGCAACGTCCAATAGAACAATCTTCAATTATCTTAGTAAATGGTGTACCAACAAAAGACAAAATAAATTGACAACAACTCGTCGATTTACATAAAGTTAGACAAGCCTTGCAATATCTAAAAGACAATAATGAGTACTACAAAGAAATACATGTTGTAGAAAACTTAAGGGGAACAACTGAAATTTGAACTTCTGGATCCAGCTGCAGTATACAATATTTTAGACAATTATACAATTCATCCATTGCACTCTAAAGACAGCATAGATGATGCACTAGAAACGTACCAAATGCGACAAACCAAAGGATCACCAATGAGCATATGGGAAAAAAGTATAGAAGCATGTGCTTTTCCTCTAATATTTCCTACCGGCAAAGGAGGAAGATACGATGATAGACCCACTCAAATAACAGCATCAGAATATCGCTCATTACGAATGTATTCTGAAGATCCCAGATTTAGACCAAATGTGGAATACATATTCCACCTACTCTTTGAAAGTGAACTAGCAACTCTATGGTACGGAGTTACACACATATTGAAATCGGGAACACACTTTCAAAATATGTCAGCTAGGCAATTAATACAAAAAGTGCAAGAAAAGGATGAGGTTTTACAATCAAGTATTACAAATCTGTTTGCAAACATGCGTGGTACAGAAGAATACTGGTTCCGACGTCACAGAGATGTACGTTGTATGATCAGAAACCTTGGACCACCCACTTGGTTTGTTACATTAAGTTGTGCAGAATATGTATGGGAAGATTTACATGCTTCAAACAAACACAAAACAAACATAGATAAACTAACACCTGGAGAACTTTGCTCTCTAGATCATGTTAATGTTTCAAGATATTTCCACCATCGTTTCATTGCTATGCTACACTTTATTTGTAATAAAATTGTTCCTCCACTCGGAGAAGTGCAACACTTCTTTTGGAGAAAAGAATACCAAGCCAGAGGAGCAACAGATATCCACATGCTTTTATGGATTAAAGAGGCTCCTAAATTTGGTCAGGACAGTGATGCCACTGTTTTGCTGTTCATCCAAAAATATGTCACTTCTGAAATCCCTTCACAAATGACAAATAGTGACCTTCATGCACAAATTGTACAATTTCAAAGACACAAATGTGGCCAATATTGTCGTCGCAAATACAAAAACAAAGGGAAATACTACACCAAATGGCGCTTTGGTTTCCCCAGACCAGTTACAGAAACAGGTGAAGTAAACAACTTCATGTCTTCAGTTAGACATAGTGTTAAAGGTAAATCACCTAAGACCATGTATTACATAAAAAGAACAGAAGAATCAAAATATATCAATGATTACAATCAAATCATTGCCCACTTATAATAATAAATAATAATAAAAATAACTTATGGAATGCAAACATAGATGTGCAGTACATTGCAGACAATTCCGCTGCAGTTGCACGATATGTTACATCATACTTAACAAAAGCAGAAAAAAACAGAGCTTCAAGACCTCTGGAATGACCTATCATCAGACAAAACACTATCTCAGAAATTGTACAGCTTAGGCATAAAAATACTCTCTCATAGAGAATGTGGTGCCTACGAAGCTGCAGATCGTTTAACCGGTACTGCTTTGTAAGGTAAATCGGAAAATATAGTATGGCTAAGTCTTGGTCCTGCTAAATCTAGAAAAGGAGTTCTCAAATCATATGACGACATAGAAACAATAGCCAAAAATGATCCCAATAGCCAAGACATTTTGAAAAACGATTTACTAGACACATACTACCCGAACAGGAGTACCACTTTGGAAAACATGTGTCTATACCACATAGCCCAAAACTCTGCATACAAAAATAATATAAAACCTGATGAAAACAAAGGTAGATATAGAGTGACAGATTGTGAAGGCAGCTTAGTGAAACTTACCAAACGAAGCTTAATTAATCATATCAAATTGTCATTAAAAACTCATCAACAGAAAGAACTATATTAAATGTCCCTGCTACAACTTTTTAAACATTGGAAAAAAGAAGAAGAGTTACTAGATAACTATGAATGCTATGAAGACACTTTCAAAGCAAATGAAAGCACTATCACCGATGTGAACTTTATGCCGTACAAAACAATTTTGCAAAATGAACAGCAACATGAAGAAGAACTCAAGACCCAACTAGATAATGACACTCCCGACATTAGTCAACCTTCTGTAACAGGAAGCCAAGAACCACTGGGACAGCCATTAATAGCAAATGAGGCAGAATTTGCTATGACAGAAGTAGAAAACACCATGTGTCACTATGAAGAAGTTACAGAAAACTTAACTGCACTACAATCAAAACTAAACAAAGAGCAGCGCACCATTTTTGAAGAAGTAACAAAAGAAATTGCACATGGTGTACAACATGAAAATAAAGAATGTACCTGCCAAAATTACAAACATATACTACTATACGACAGTGGTGAAGCTGGTTCAGGCAAAGCATTCTTAATCAAAATCATCAGCAAGTTCCTTCAACAATTGACAAACAACAAACTGTCAGCTGTTGTAACTGCCCCCACAGGTTTAGCAGCCTACAACATAGGCGGTGTTACTTTACACTGATTACTACTCCTTCCACACCAAAACAAATTAGATTATTACAACCTTTCTACAGAAGCTGCAATGGAACTATGCAGAGTTTTTTAAACAAATGAAAATGCTACTAATAGATGAAGTGGGCATGGTCTCCAACCTAATGTTGGCTTTGATTCATCTGAGATTGCAAGAAGTACTTAAAACAAACTACGAAGAACTCTTTGAAAGAAAACACATTATTGTTTTCGGAGATCTTCTTCAATTGACACCAGTGAAAGGTGAACCTATTTTTAAAATCTTAGGACACAAACTCTGCCGTAAAACTATTGGCAGCATAGGAAATGTCAACCTTTGGCAACATTTCCAATACAAAGAATTAACAGAAAACATGCGTCAATCTGCAGACCTCATCTACACCAACATTTTAAAAAGTATTAGAGTTGGTGTACTATCTCAAGAAGCACAAACAATATTAAAAACCCAGCACATCCATGCACTTTATGGCGATAACTCATGTGCTACTGATGTTATCGAACAATTAGCACAGAAAAATGTCAATTGTATGGCCTTAATGCAAACTCTTGCAAGCTGTTCCAAATTCAATGAAACAATGTTAAAAAAAGAAATGCAGCCAATAATAGAAATTTGCTCCACAGACAAACTGGATGTACATGGTATTACACTACCAATGTGTCAACAAGCCACAACAAGACTAAATACCTTAGAAAGTTATATCTCCAACACAGCTGGCTTGGAGAAAATATTAAAATGATCCTTAAACTGTAGAGTAATGCTTAAACACAACCTTGACGTGGAGCAAGGACTAGTTAATGGGGCACTGGGGACCGTTGTTGGCTTTCAAACATACCCACGTGACATTCAGTTTGTCAATATTCTCTTCGACAAACTTTCAGAAGTAAAAAGGATAGCACGCTCAACAGCTCGATTCATTCTCTTCAAAGACATGTATGTACGCAGAGAACAATTTTCTCTAACTCTTGCATATGCAGTTACCATTCATAAATCCTAAGGGCTTACCCTAGACAAAGCATTGATAGATATTGGTAACACAGTCTTTAAAGAAGGCATAAGCTACGTAGCACTATCACGCTTACATACACTTGACAGTCTATTTCTAATCAACTTTGATGCAAGTAAAGTCAACGCTGATATTCCTTGAATTCTAGAATACAATAGACTACATACACTATACACCCCCCATCTAAAAGCATATCCTGTTCCACAAAAAGGAAAACGTTGTAAATGCAAATCCTCCAAAGAGAGTAAAAGAAGCTAATTCTTCATCATTTACCATAAGTAAAGAAGAACCTATTAGTCAAAGTAACTCAGGTACTTCTTCAGAGAAGCAACACACACTCCGAAAAAATGACTTGGACAAAGAACTATCTGGTCCATTCAAATTTTCAAATGTAACTGGTGTAGTTGTTACGCAAATGTAGCGATGAATATTCAATTTAAATTGCCACCAATTTTTGACAACATTTACTTACACGGTACAGACCACTTGTGTTTGCAAATGTTAGTCCTTCATAGAAACGCAACAAACAATCCTGGCAACACGTATAGTGTTCATGGAATAAAACAAGAATTGGACTACTGTGCTGGAATGGTGAAATTCACTATAAACTCACAAGAAGATCCACAAGAATTTCTAATGTACTTACTACAAAAACATACCTATAAATGAAATCTTCCAGATTTCATACTAGTGGAAACATACCTGCACTCTCTGCAACAATGTTACACAAGAAGAAATTCCTATCGAGCGCTTCGTGTATGTATCCATACCAAATTGTGAATCCATTCCATTTCAGCAACTTGTACAACATGCAAACCATCGCAGATTATGTACTACCTGCAATTCAGATAATCTCTCCACCTTACTAATACAAACACATAGTAAATACGTAATACTAATGCTTCTACGTTACAATGCAGATGGTACCAAAAACAACTGCAGGCTGAATGGATTCACACAAGGTCAAGTATCTCTTGGTAATAAAACCTTCACAACAACAGGTATAATCTACCATGCACGAGCCACAACCAATGCAGGTCACTACACTGCATATATAAAAAAGAAAAGTGGATGGTTCGAATTTAATGATAGTACCATTACTCTAAAGCAGAGATTACCAGCAAATCTTACAAACGCTTATTTAATCTTCTTAAAACCAAAATTTAATAACTAATCTGTACTTAAACATTAGCAAAACTTCAATTAAAAAACTATAAACTATTAGAATACGCCAACAGGTATCCTACTGCCCCAAAATTCAATATCAACCAAACAGATAAATGAATACCACTAAATTATAACAAGAAATAAACAGTTAGAATACGCCAACAGGTATCTAACTACCCCAAGATTTTGCAACAACCAAACAGATAAATCAATACGACTAAATTATAACAAAAAATAAACAGTTAGAATACGCCAACAGGTATCTAACTGCTTCAAAAATCTGCAACAAGATATATGGGTGTGATATGCTGCGGTGGTTGCGGCCAGGGCCTAGAGTCTTGGGTGCATGGCCTATAACAACCAAACAGATAAATGAATATCACTAAATTAAAAAATAAATAAATACAGTTAGAATACGCCAACAGGTATCTAACTGCTTCAGAAATATGCAACAAAAATGTGGATGGTTCGAATGTAATGATAGTACCATTACTCTAAAGCAGAGATTACCAGCAAATCTTACAAATGCTTATTTAATCTTCTTAAAACCAAAATTGAATAACTAATCTGTACTTAAACATTAACAAAACTTCAATTAAAAAACTATAAACTATTAGAATACGCCAACAGGTATCCTACTGCCCCAAAATTCAAAATCAACCAAACAGATAAATGAATACCACTAAATTATAACAAGAAATAAACAGTTAGAATACGCCAACAGGTATCTAACTACCCCAAGATTTTGCAACAACCAAACAGATAAATCAATACGCCTAAATTATAACAAAAAATAGACAGTTAGAATACGCCAACAGGTATCTAACTGCTTCAAAAATCTGCAACAAGATCTATGGGTGTGATATGCTGCGGTGGTTGCGGCCAGGGCCTAGAGTCTTGGGTGCATGGCCTATAACAACCAAACAGATAAATGAATATCACTAAATTAAAAAAAAATAATTACAGTTAGAATGCGCCAACAGGTATCTAACTGCTTCAGAAATATGCAACAAAAATGTGGATGGTTCGAATGTAATGATAGTACCATTACTCTAAAGCAGAGATTAGCAGTAAATCTTACAAACAATCATTTAATCTTCTTAAAACCAAAATTTAATAACTAATCTGTACTTCAACATTAACAAAAATTCTAATAAAAATCTATAAACAGTTAGAATACGCCAACAGGTATCTAACTATCCAAGATTCTATAACAACCAAACAAATAAATGAATACCACTAAATTTTAACAAAAAATAGACAGTTAGAACATGCCAACAGGTATCTCACTGCTTCAAAAATCTGCAACAAGATTACCAGCAAATCTTACAAATGCTTATTTAATCTTCTTAAAACCAACATTTAATAATTAATATGTACTTCAGCATTAACAAAAATTCAATCAAAAAACTATAAACAGTTAGAATATGCCAACAGGTATCTAACTAGCCCAAGATTCGATAGCAACCAAAGAGATAAATGAATACCACTAAATTGCAACAAAAAATTGACACTTAGAATACGCCAACAGGTATCTAACTGCTTCAGAAATCTGCAACAATCCAACAGATAGAATATTAACCAGAAACAAGAAGTAAACACTGAAAGGAAACAAACAAATAGACTGTAGCATAACAAAAAAAAGGGTTTTTTAATCCAACAAGGATTTTTTTTTCCCACAGTCCCAATGATTTGAAAAACAAACACAGAAACTGAGACAAATGCACAGAACACTGGTTTGTAAACCAAATATGAGGGTAAAAAAAAATGCTGAAATATCTATTATGCAATTTAATTAGTCTTTATATAATACATACACTAACATGCTCTTTTTTTTTATCACAGAAATTCAAAAGGAATATTTCCTCCAGGTACCAAACTCATGTAAAAAATGTATCGGATCTCAACAAATCAAACATTAAGTATAACTGAAACCATTTGATAGATATTCAAATCTATAGGTGTGATCTATGGCTGTGATATGGTGAAGGGCTTGTGGTCAGGGCCTAGAGTCTTGGGTGTATAGCCTACAGCCTACGGCCTTCACCCATGCACCCTGCCACAACCACCACAACATATCACACCCATAGTATCTTATAGCTTCAGTACTTATAACTTCGGTCTTGGGTACACTCTGGCCACAACTCCGAAACATATCATACCCATACATCACACCCATGTTTGATTCTATGGGTGTGATCTATGGGTGTGATATGCTGCGGTGATTGCGGCCAGGGCCTAGAGTCTTGGGCGCATGGCCTGTGGTCTGTGGCCTTTGGCCTTCAGCCATGCACCCAAGACTCCAGGCCCTGGCCGCAACCACTGCAGCATATCACACACATAGATCACACCCATAGAATCAAACATTTTTAACTATGATCACACCTACAGAATCAAACTTTTTTAACTAGGCCTCATGGCATTTTTTATGTCCACGGTCACCTTGGGTGTCCTTAGAACAGTTTCTACTTACCTGCGAACCATACGGACAGGTATAGTGTCCTCAGGACACCTCCATTTTCATTTATTTGCGGACATTCCGAA
Organism: Ambystoma mexicanum; assembly: GCF_040938575.1. Classification (NCBI taxonomy): domain Eukaryota; kingdom Metazoa; phylum Chordata; class Amphibia; order Caudata; family Ambystomatidae; genus Ambystoma; species Ambystoma mexicanum. The sequence continues at coordinate 1,212,135,708 of NC_090921.1, read as the reverse complement.
CACTGCGTGTGTTCTTAGAACAGTTTCTACTTGCCTGCGAACAATACGGACAAGTATAGTGCCTTCAGGACACCTCCATTTTTATTTATTTGCAGACATCCCGGACACCACGTGTGTTCTTAGAACAGTTTATAATTGCCTGCGAACAATACGGACAGGTATAGTGTCCTCAGGACACCTCCATTTTCATTTATTTGCGGACATCCCGGACACCGCGTGTGTTCTTAGAACAGTTTCAACCTGCCTGCGAACAATACGGACAGGTATACTGTCCTTAGGACACCCCCATTTTCATTTCATTGTGACATCCCGGACACCGTGTGTATTCTTAGAACAGTTCAACTTGCCTATGAACAGTACGGACAGGTATAGTGTCCTTAGGACATCCCCATATGGGTCTATTGCGGATATCACGGACCTCGCGACTGATGCGGACACAACAAACACAACAGCGGTGCCTACCACCTAAATAGATACAATATTTGAACCATCTCTTACCCCCCACCATCCCCAAACAGTCTTACAGACCAACACACTTGCCAACATTGTATTTCCCCAACATTTGTCACTGCGCTGTCCGCGGACGTCCGCAGATACAAGATGGTGGGCGTTTCCAAAAATCTGATGCACGCCACGCTCTCTACCATCCAATCGACGAACACGCTGCATGTCCGCGGACATGGCGCAAGTCGATTGGCCAATCAGGACACTGTCCGCGGAGCGAACAGGGAAGTGTGTCCGCGGACCGGACATAGATATCACTCATTTCTTTTTACCTACTTTTTGGTCATTTTTAAAAGAAACTACTGTCGAATTTTCACCAAATTTACAAAAGCACGCTTTCGGGACCATGCCGCTGCTCCTGCCGCAAATTTGGTGAAAATCCGTCCAGCGGTTTGGGCTGTAGGCGTGAGCAAAGTTTTTTCCCCCATTCAATCTATGGGAAAAAAATGCATTTTGGGACCCCCCCTATAACTTTTCACCCCCTGGACCAAGCCTCACCAAACTTTGCAAAATTCAGAGTGGGCCATATACTTTTTTTGCAAAGTTTGGTGTGGATTCATCCAGGGGGAGCGAAGTTATAAGACGCCCAAAAAGGGCTCCTCCTATGGGATTAGCAATTTAACCATAACTACACAGCCACTACTGTGGCTGTGTAATATATATATATATATATATTAGTCACGAGGGCAGTGGGCACGTATGTTGCTAATACGCAGGTGCCGCTTGAGGCTATGTGCACGGCACAGTGTGCCACACACACACCAACACCTGAGTCCCGAGTCTGACCCAAACCTCATGGTGCCTGTTCAGCAGGCCCTACTGTGCTGCTTGCTGCTGCTGCAGACAGTGCAGCTGAGAGTGCCGCCCCCCCAACAAGAGAAAAAAGAATACATTATAATATTATACAAAGAATCATGCATTTCCCGCTCTAAAATGTTCACGTTATAGGCAAGCACCTAACCTTGCCTAGTGATAGTCCTGGCCCCATAGATGAAGGTCCTTTGCTTTCTTGGCACAGCAAAATGGATCTGCGGCTAACACTAAGCAGGCTAGCAACACAATATCAACTATGTCCTGCCACCAGATTGAACTGTGAATGTATTTTTGGTGCAGTGGGAGCAATAATCAAAGACAGAAAGATATGTCTGTCAACCAAACATGTAGAAATCGTATCCACATTGAGGGTGATCCAGCACTTCCTACCCAGCACATTCACCATGTCAGATGATGAGGATTTACAGCGAGCCACATCTGGGAGACTTTGAACATGTTCCTGCGGCTGCTGTTTCAGAGGATGTTCTTAGAGAGGATGACACCATCATCCACTAGTGCTGTTCGGGGTTGTAGCAATGTACACTGGAGAGACTGGGCCATGGAGGACCAGGTAGGGATTTTTAAAACCTTTTCAATCCAGATGTTTGTGTAAATAATGCCTTCCTCCAAAATGAGAGTTGTAACATAGCACATGTCATGGTTGATTCGTCAGCAGAAACAGTTCGATTATGACCTCCTCAGAATGGCAGCACACATGACAGCAAAAGAACAGAAGAGCACTCACCCGAGTTTGAGGGCATTTCTTCTTTCAATAAGAACATTTTGAGGACTCTTGTGTACACATCTTAGAACAGATATGTTTTAGATATAGGCCTGAATATTATTTTTTATAATTCATAAATTTGTTAATTCAAACTGCACTTTGCTAATATCTTCTTACTTTATGCATTTAGTTTTCTGATGTTGTGTGTAAATGAAAAATGTAACATGAGCAACATATAACATAATGTGACAAATGTCTGAAACGCATACACACTTTTTTCATTTAAATACGTGATTTGGTATACAATCATAAAGTAAAAGAATGCATATTGAAACAACTGCATACAATCATTTTCCATTCTCAAAAAGTAAAAACAAAAAAACAAAAAAGGAATCATTATACATTAAACCTTTTTCATAAATTCATCCATAATAAAAACCTGAACAGATAAAAAACAATTGTGACAAAACAGAACTTTAAACAGTCATGGCAAGAGGACAGCAAGCAATTGTGGCACCGTACTTAGCGCCTTCCCCATTCCCATTGAGCCCTATGAGGCAAAAATGGGAATGGGGAAGGCCCATGGAGGAAGGGGGAATTACCGCCCCGCCAACCTTGTAATGGGGTGGTAATTCCCCCTTTCTCCATGGCGGAGTCGGTAACTTACCGGCATGGACCATGGTGCTAGCAGGGTCGTAATGAGGCCCAATGAAAGAATTGGAAATGGCCTGAACAATTTCACAGGAATGTGAGAGGGTACACATGTTCACTGTACTACACAGTGAGGTAATGATTCATCCAGGATCACTGTATTGTCAGTGGTGATGAAGCCTGAATATGAGCCTTAAGACGTTGGTTCCCCATTCTTGATTGGCTGCCTAATCACCTGTCCTGACTAACACGTCATTATCTTCTTTGGTGCTTGCGTCATACTGATGCTATGCTCATTTTGATAACTATTGTGATCTAGTGCAGGTACGTTGTTTTGTAACACAATAGGCGCTACTATCCTCAAAGTGTATGTTCGTGCAACGTTATCATCTTCAAACCTAGGAAAGGTTGAAGGAGCCTTGCCATCATTTGGTACTGGGTGCATATGAACACATATCTTGTAACACGTGCTTAACAGACACATTGGGCAAACGTCTGAACCATCATGGCAATCAAATTATCAGTATGCATTTGGACATTGGTTTCGCAAGTGAACATGTTCACAAAACTGTTAAAATGCTACAGGAGTGTACTAAATAAAAACAAGCAGACTGTAGCACTACTGTGGACACAGGGCTCATTGCATCATGCACGGATGTAAATGAAATGTATTTGCCAATAGCAACTAGGCGGCAGGTGTATAGCCTCACCTGCGCACTTTAAAATATCCTGACATGTGCTGTATATGATTTTAAAAAAATGGAAAAGAATTCTTTGCATCAGGCAGCTATGTGGACGCCTCGCCCCAAAGATGGAGGCCCTCTCATAATGACGTCTCTGTCAGTTCCGGCAGGAGTGGCCCGGCTGCTCCCAGACTCGCCTGTGTACTGCGCATTAAGCGTGATTAAACATCTGGAGATCTAACTGTGCTTGAATTCATTTCCGTTTATTGCACTTTAGCCAGTAACGCAGTCCCAAAACCGGGCTGTGCGTGTTTTGTTTTCCAATGAATGTAATTAAGCAATGGGAGCTGGAAGGAGCTCACCACATCCCCAGCCCAACAAGACTGTGAATACGTGTCTTCTTACCCCATCCATGTGCGAACTCACTTTCTCATTCAGGGAGCTCTGAAGAAATGTCACAGCAGCATAAAATGGTTGATAAACTGTAATTGTTGTTTTGGTGCCATACACAGCGGAATGGCCCGCCCTCTGTCTTAAGCCTGCATCTTCCGGGTGTATTCATGCATTCGAGGACCCCATAAAGCATTCAGCCATCACAAGAGATCCGCAGACAACGCCGCTTGCGTGGGCTCAGAAGCCGTGTGTTGGGATGAAAGTTTTGAGAATGCGCAATGAGACAGCTGTCATAATTACCTTTTCTGAAGCGTTTTTCAGATAACCGTTTAAAGCTGCCTACACAGACGCTTCCGGATTGCTCATGTTGTGCACAAACCTCATCGCCAGTCTTTCATTTGATAGAGATGCCTCGGAGTTGAGCTCCCTCACCCCCACTCCCCCCCCACATCCCACAGCAGAACAGGAAGACAGCAATTCACGGGTCCGCCACCAACTTCCATGCAGTTGTTAGGCAGACGCAGGCCCCACCAACACAACTGTGTTGTTAAATTCTCAGAAAAACCTGCATAGTTTGAGTGGGCGTCTGAGGAGCGGAAAATTGCCTGCAATTAGCCTTTCTGTGAATTGCGCATCAGGCAGTGTGTAGATTTGCTAGGGAACTTGATGCCTCCATTAACTGCACAAGGAAAGAGGCTTGACAGAGTATTTCACTGTTAACTTGCTGCTTGACTTTCTCCTTCAGTCTTAACACGCTGCTTGACTTTCTACCCCACTGTGTAAAATGCTGCTTGACTGTTTAAGTAATTCCTGAGAGAAGATTTGTGGTCATATGTTAGCAAATACAGGATTTGAATGCCCTTTTTGTCAATTCGATTGGTCAAAATCTGCATCTGCGCAGTGCACTTGATATCGTCTAACATCTCCTGCAATCTTTGGCGCTCCTCCGAGATTTCACGGGGTCTGCCAGAAGTCAAAATCATACCTGAATCCCGTAAGAGATTCCACATGTGGGACAAGTATTGACAGGCCAATCAGAACCACCAAACCTTTTACCAAGATTTGCCCGGCAAATAGGAACCCTAAAATCTTTCAGGAAGTTCGAAAGCCTGATAAATGTATTTATTTATTTATTATTTATGTAGCGCTGAGACAAGAGCCATAGTTATAGGAGCGCTGACAAGACAGGCTACAAAGAACACAAACCACCAGACTGATCAGACTAAAAGAGGGCAGTATGGACAGCAGGCGTGGAAGAAGAGGAGTTACTAGAATAGCATTGTCTTTAAGCCATGTTTGAACCTTGTAAGAGAGCGGGAGGACCTCAGGTCAGGTGGAAGAGCATTGCAGTATTCAGGGGCCACACAGGGGAAGGAGTCAGACAAACCAGCTCTCCTTTCTCAATGCCTTGTAACAAGCTGGAACAGTAATCGAGTTGAGTGCCTATGATAGCTCTAGCAATAGTAGCTCGATTACTGTGAGTAAGAAATGGTCTGAGTTGGGCTAAAAGTTTAAGATGATATGAGGTGGAAGAGATCAGATAATTGACAGGAAGACCTGGGCTGACCCACCGGGACACCAGAACTTTCCTCGGTTGGAGGGTCCCGGATGAACACGGTACAGATGCTGAAAGTCTGGCATGCTGGTTGCACCAGCAATGAAGATATGTAATGAACTCCGGACTGTGAAAAAGGAACGTGACCGCAAGTCCCACTTGGAGAACCTGCACCAATACTGTATAACTCCAACAGTAAGGAGAGACATGTGGGTCGAACGGAAGTCTTCTGGGATAATGGGGCAGGATTGTTGCTGAGGCATTAGTGGTGTAAGAACAGGAAGCAGTGGATGGGGCGCTTAGTGATTGCAACAGGGGAAGTGCACAGGGCCAGGTGTACTAACAAATGCTCCACATGGTTGTGGGGTGAAAAGACAGCCCCAGAGCGACAGAGATGGAGAGGCCATGCGAGGCCCCTATTGTGAAAGAAAGATGGCTAATGTGGAGTTCCATTGATTTATAAAAGCCAGTACAAAACAGCGATTTTAACACACGGTCTAGTGAAAAGGAAAGAAATTATGTAAAACTGCAGAAGTGCATGTGTAAAGAAAAGACACCTTTGAGACACTACGCATTTGAAAGATAAAAAGGAAGACTGATGCCTGACATTTAAGAAATGAAGTCAAGTGACCGATTGCGTTTATCAGGAATAAAAAGACTTCATTCCCATCATATAAAATGACAGCCTGTAAAGAGAAAGGCCTACTTTATTTTTGTAAAAGTGAACACTGGTTTCCTATGTTAACTGTGGCCTATCTGTGTGCATGAGATAAATAATGAATTTATCTCTGTTCTAATATAGTAGAAAAGAAAGATTGTATTTATGAACAGCAGGCTAAGATATAATGCTAAAATGTTACATGTGAGCACATCTTGTCGATTTAAAGCTGTATTTTCTGAAGTATGGATGCAGCTGGTATTTGCCCACTGAACTGAAAGGTCTGTGCCTTTGAAAACATGACCTCAAGACATTTGGCTGAAGACCTGCAGGAGAAGAAGGTCTGGTTTTCAGTTTAAATGCTAAGATACATAGAGAAGTAAATCAAAATTATGGGATTTACAAATAACACAGCCAGCAGAAATTACTTTTAAGGTCAGGTCCCCCTTTAACTGTGCATTCACTTTGGACAAAAACCTTTGAAGCCCAGGAGGGGAGGGCATGCTCACATGGTCTAGCCAGATGTCCTGATAAGGTCACAGAAGAAGAAATGAAACCTAATAATAGGTGGGGGTTAGATATGGAGTCACCTCACATGTCATGCATATGTTTAAAATTGAATACAATTTCTGGAATGAAAAGTGCATCATATGTCCCAGTGAGCTCATCATGGACTAATCTGAAAAAGCCTGTTTGGAGCATGTAAAAATTAATTTTGTGTGATGGATACAAATTGCGTTATGAGAAAAATTATGATTCCGGCCTTCCCATAATTCCGAGGAAATAGAAACTTGTTGTGATGATAGGTTAAGGAAGTAAGGTTGGAATAAGGAAGGGGCAGATTTATGACTATTTTGGCTCAGGAGCACATTGCGAAAAATGATAGCTCTGGCCAGGAAAGGCATACAAAAATAAAATTAGTATTTTCTGACTCGCCATAAAATATAGAGTTCAAATATATATATATATATATATATATATATATATATATATATATATATATATATATATATATATATATAGCTGTAATGTTGTTAGATGTCACTGAAGAAGCTAAAGCCACTTGTCATTTTGGGATGATTAATCTTTCTCCTCCATCAGCCTCCAGAATTCTCACCCGCTAATTCCTTGTCCTATTAACAGGCAGTGGGCGTATTGGAGGGAGGGAGAGGGAGAGGGAGAGATCTGGCCAATCCGTAGCATGGGACATATGATAATGATGGAGTGTCACCAGCCTTTCAAGAGATGCGCTTTCTATCTGAGAGTGGCTCGCTTGCTGATCTTTCTTTGACTTTTTGTGTCTTGGGACCATTCTTTGGACTTTTCCCTTGACTTTGCCACTCTATTGCTAGTGGTAGTGTGCTTCTGCACTCTTGCAGAGAACTAGCAGAGAGACAGAAGAGCTACCAAGGTCATAAACATTGCATGGGAGACAGAGACTGGAAAATCGAGAAGCTAGCTTTGCCTGCCATTTGAGGAGCAAGAGGAAGTCTGGGTGCTGGGGACTACCCTTGAACGAAGCCTTTAGACCAGATCTGTGCTATCTTCAGGGGGACTCTGCTGTTTCCTTGGATGCCCCATAATCAAGGACTCCAATGTGAGTAGATTAATCTGAATGCCAACAAAAGCGTGATTGGGAATCTGCCAGTCTTAATCTCCATCTCGCATAGTGGGCCAGGGGGTGGAACTGGGGAAGACACTTCACACATTGTATTTAATCAAATTCAAATTAATTTCACTATAGAAAACCACCCTATCCATTTTAATTGAATTGTGTTGGGAACTGCCTGCCTTAATCCTTTCCAGTAAATTGTGGGGAGGGAAAAGCTGTGTAGATCCTTAGCACATTGAATAGAAGTGAAATCAATTAATTCTCAAATAGAAAATCACTGGATGAGTGTTGTTATAGTTTGAAAGTAACAAAGTTCATGCCCAGTGTGTTAGAGCCGGTACGGTATAGACAATAGAGTACCAGGGTGACTCTCCCTTTCTGAAATCCCTGTCTTCTGTACAGAAGAGGGGGGGTCCATAATCCCAAATAAGGAACCCTAAAATGATGCCATTCAAGTGAAAGTAAAATGTGCTAAATTAAATTTCCCATTTACTTGCATCCCAAAACGATTTTGCCAAAACCCTGCCTTTCATGCAAATAAAAAGCCCAAAATAATTTTCCTACTGAGTTCCTTTCTTGACTTTGTCTTTCAAATAAAAAAACTCAAACAATTTTGCTACTGTATTCTCACTCCCTGTACCTTGCCTTCAGATTTCTGAGGTGCCTTGACTAATATCAGGGATATTGTAAACCTTTGTAGAATTGGTTATATCAGTGTTAGGGGCATCGGAGCTTGGAGACCTGTCAGCTTCTAATTGAGTGGCTTGGCCATGCTCAGCTGACATAGATATTTTTCCAGCATTTATGCATTTAATAGCCTGCCTCTGTAAAGAGGAGGCGGGTGAGAGAAGTCTATCATGCAGTGTCTCAGGCATATAGGTCACCTCAAGTATTTCTCCATCCTCCAATGGAGACCCACTTTGAGTAGTAAGGGAGGATTCAGTGTTATTGGGCTGTATAACAATGCATGGGCTGGTTCTAACTGTGCTGTAGATGTAGCAGCACCACCTCTATTGATAAGATCATTAAGAGGAGGCGACAAAGAGTTGTCACAGCACGGCTTTAATGCCATCGATAGATAATGATCCAGAATCCCAGCAGACCTAGTTGCTTTGATCGAACCTTTTGCCTGCGGGTGCAGCATGGCCGGTATCGCACAGCCAGAGAGAAGTCTGTCACGTGGTGTCTCAGGCATACATGTCAACTTGGGTTTTCCCCTTCCTCCAGTGCTGAACCATTTTGAGTAGTGGGGGAGGTTTCAGTGTCATTGGGCTGTATAAAAATGCATGGGCCAGAAAGGGTCTCAGCACCATTCTCACTAAGGTCCCAAGACATGGATTTTAGCATAACTGTTATTCATAACATACAACAATAGGGTATTTCCCAAACTGGTGAAAACAATGCCAGGATTCACGCCTTGACAACGACCCTGTGGGTCGAAACACGTGCTGGCTGATTCTATTCAACACCACTTGATTCCATACTATGTTTTTGAATATCGTAAAGACTTTATTTTTCACACCTCAATACCTGATGTGATGGACATTATTCTTCCATATGATATTGGAATACTATCCAGGACTTGCGCGCTGCAGTTGCCTTCATTTTTGTCAGCAATATTTCATGTTTCTTGGTGCCTACTAGGGGGCTCCATTTGAAGTACACGCCACAGCAGAGCCACTCTGCTTATTTGACATTTTGTGTATATGAACTGGCGGCTTCAACGAGCGCACTATCTCCAGACGAACCCTAGGTCCCTCCAGATAGCACGCTATGGATAGGTTCAGCCTCATATGCCCATGTACAGGCTTTTTATTTGTAACACGTATGTATAATCCCACATTGCCCCCCGCCCACACTTGCCCCCATTATTTCATGTTCGGATGTCAAAGTGCGTAGGTTTGCAAATTGTTGATTGGGGAAGGGGCTAGATACACCCACTCCCATGTTCTCAATGAAACCGTCGACCGTCGTGCATGTGTAACTCCTGTCCCAATTGGGGCCAGACTAACTTGGGTCATATGCATAGATCACGCATGAGGGCAGGGCAGGCAGATTGGGCAGAGTTCCGCTGAGAAATATGAACAGCATGTGCTCGGGTATGGAAAGTGTATAGAAAATGTACGGAATTAGCACAGATGTCTGCTTCTGGTCCTACAAATGGTATTCCCCCTTGGAGCAAAATACCATCTGCCCATAGTGGGGTGATTGACAACAACTCAGAGTTGCAGCAAATCCCCTGTTATATATGTGATCTTTATGTTGCAGGGTGTCTTGCATGGCTTTCTCTCTTTCAGCTGGCCTGGAAGGGGCAGGGGGCCATTGCTGTGGTCCCCACATGGCAGGGTGGCAAACGCTAGCTGGTGGTCCAGGGCAAATAAACCCGGGCTACACATTCTTCCCAACCATGTCTTCTAGGTTTGGATGAACTTCTAGGGCTCCACCAGCGCTAACAGTGACCTTCTCAAAGGCTGCAAGTGTCATCACACCACCAAGCCAAGCCTCTATACTGGATTATTGCCTGGATTTCCAGGCCATTAGCAGCTGCACTTTCCCACAGGTAACATTTAATATCTAAGGTTTCTGGTTCCTATCTATATTCTATATGGCTTGCAAATTATATAGCAAAACTAGCCTTTTATCAGATGGAGTTTGGGTTCCCGTGATCAGATCAATTCTCTGGCTCACCTCTGTCCAGAAGCCACACTTTTTTGACCTTCCAAGGACATATGGGTCAAAGTGCAATTTTCTAAAACTAGCAGATTTATTTATTTATTTCATTTATTTATTGTATTTGTTGGTAGTGCCCAGACCCAGAGGTATCGTGGTGCTAAAATATGCTCTGGAAACCTTTTTCTCCTGTACCTACTCTGCAGAGGTAAACATTACCTATAGACTCGCCTTTAGTAATCCACCTAACACACACATCTTTCGAGCAACATGTAATGTTCACAAGCACTTTGGACACCTCCTGTTCACTGATGGTCGCACTTAACTGATCCTCCCATTTGCTTGTCCAGCTGCTGGTTCCCCATTTAGTATCTTCTCGCTTTCTTTCAAAAGTGAATGTGTTCAAAGCATGCCTAGCATTAACCACCTGGGGCTGGGTCATTACTGGGGATAGGCCTCCTACATTTAATTGGCCCAAGGCCTTCCATAAGGGGTCTATAGGAGGCTTTGCTCAGGTCTGGCCAAAGCAGATCTATGCATACCTTGTCCAGTGATTTGGCCACTTGGTTGAGATTAAGTGCTTACTCCTCACATTTCCAGCCCTGTGTTTGCTTCACCATCGGTCTAGTCGCTGCAACCGCTTTATCCCACCGTTGCACAATGGTGGTGCAATTACTAAAGGTAGGACTTCAGTTTGAACTTTCTCGAGGGAATTACTAATTTCTGCTCCCCCTGTCTACAGTATTAGTGCAGGTGGATGTTAGTGCATAACCAGTTTTGCGATTACAGCCACAAGTGGGTATTTGTCCCTTTTAACTCATACGATACAGATCTCTGTTCGTCCAGGATGAGATGCCTAATGTTAATGTGTCCTTTGCTCTTTAGTTTGAGCTATTAGGTGTCCCTTGTTACAAGCCGAAACTATTGCATTAGAGTGTAGATAGGGAGGAATGGCATACTAGGAGGGACACAAAACTGTAGGTGTTGTTTGGTTATGCACCCACCCATTGACTGTCCATGCTAATCCCTATGGCCAGGCCCACCCGGTTCCGGCCCCCCTATTCAGGCCTTACCATTAAACTTTACACTGAAAGTGCCTGCTGGTGTTTTTTCAAACCATTCTTCTGAGAGTTAATGACTTAATTCGAGTATGTAAACCCGCTACCCGCTACTGAGTTGTCCTACCAGGTCTGCATTCAGTCACTCAATGTATAAGCCCTTTGCAGGTCTTTTACTGAAGTCCTGTTAAAAACAAGCATTGGCAAAGCCAACAGTTTTGGCCTGTGTATAAGTATTTGGCATTTGCCAGGCACTGTTCATAGATGCACAGGTGCTCGCACCATTTGGCACCTGCTTCTATCAATGGCCAGTTAATACCGCTGCAGCTGTGCCTGGAATTGCCAATGCTTTTTGGAAATGATGTTTGAATCTAAGAGCACATCAGGGGTTTACCCACACCCCATTGGTAGACCACTAGCAGTGTATTTGATTTCTCACATAAACATCAGGGAATCTACTCAGGAGTCCTATCATCGGATACTACAGCTTTGGGTAAAAAGGCATTTTGGGATTTCTAGTTTACCCCAATCATAGAGTAAAGCCCATTTATCTAGATTCTGCTTCATCTTTGTCAATGTTGGATCCAGAGACTATCCTGTCAAATGTTGCCACAATTACTTGGAAAGTAGATGTCTCCGTTTTTGAAGGACTCCTTGATACCTCGATATCGGTAGGATCTCAGCCTTTTTGTTAATTTACTTTATAAACAGATATGGAACCAAAAACTCTAAATTGTATGCAAAGGTCTGGACAATGACATGTCATAACAAACAGTTAAGTCATTGTCGATAAACAGCGGATCCTTTGATCGAATGGTAGCAATCGTTCTGCACCTTGTACCTTATGTGTATCCTTATCATCAATGTCAATGCTCTAGGTTGAAAACCAGAAGGGACGGAGGGCATCATTTTGGCACATCTTTAAGCCATGGAAGAGGGCAGACAGCATATGCATGAAGACATGTGCCTCAGGCCTCTTGTACAGTAGCTTCACACACTGGTGAAGCATCTTATGCCAAGACACATCCTCCAATCAGGCCAAGTGAAGTTCTGACCGGACATAAGAGACCGCCCTTTGGCAAGTGAGGCTATATCTGGGGACATGCACTGCTATCACGCCCTACCGCCCCCAAATTAGCCACCCATAACAATTAAAATCAGATTGATTAATGGCAGCCCCCAAATGGGACATCCTATATTCCTCAGCACTGGAGATCCATATGGGATGGCTGACATTAAGGGTGGCACAGCCCAGGGGCTACAGCGCATGCAGGGCTGAGGGAGGGAAGCAAAGGCAGCACAGGTGACCCATATCCCCCTTCAATGGAAAATGCTGCAGTACAGTGTGTCAAAGCTGAGCCTTTCTGCTCATTTCCTCCTTCACAAAACACCGATTGTACATGCAGATTTCTTTTTTCGTTTTAATTGGGCACTTAAAAAATAACAGTCATGCAATATCAGGATTAAAATGGGTGGGGAAATATAGCGGAGAGGGCCTTGCAAGAAAACCCGAGCTTTACATCTCTCTCAATACGCCCGTCTCCCAGTTCAGCTCTGATCTTTGTAAGCACTGCATTGTGTTCTGAGGGTACAGTGGACTGGCATGGTCTCACATTTGCAGCCACCAACTCCATAGTAATCTTGAAAAACTCTATACTGGTCCTAGTTAACACGAATATTAATAAGTAGTGCAGGGACGTCATTTCACCAAAATGCCAGGGTTTGCAGAAGTGACATCACAATGTCACGCCCCGAGAGTGACATCACAGGAAGTGATGTCATGTGGCCACGCCCCGTGTGACATCACATGAAGTGATGTCATTTGAGCACGCCCCCGCGTGCCATCACAGGAAGTGGCATCACATAGCATTGTTTCTAAGTACACTACGAACAATATGGTCACACAGGTAAACACATTAGCCAGGCAGATAAAAGGCAGAGACATCGTACACACAAAAATCCACCCTCTGCAGACTACAAAAATGACAACGACACTCACATCCCACAAACTGACATGTGAAGCATGCACGCAGCAACAACATCCACAATAAGCATGCACGCAGCAACAACATCCACAATAACCGAGATCTGAAGTTACTTAATGTCGGATACAGCAGGCACTCTCTCCAACTCTGCTTTCCCATTTCTCCATGGGTTTTGTAGTTTTGTGTTTCCTTTTAGAAATTTAACACTACGCGTCCCAGAATGCAGGAAAATGATTTCTGAATGAGCTGCTCCCCCGTGACTGGGTAAACTGAAACCTTACTCCATTCAACAAATGGAAACTAAACACAGTGCATACCAATCGTACACCCTACACAGACACACTGCCGTCCCCATGTATTGCCTACATAGTACACACATGCACTGTACATGCAGAGAGCACTCCGCATGCACTCGCCACCCCACCGCAAACAATTGAAACATTCAACACACATTCGCGACATTCGCTCAGACTAAAGATGCACCACACACACGACCGCCACACAAACACGTTGCACGGGCTGCGCCTGCTGACGTAATGTCGAATAAAAACCAGTATGAAATGAAGCCCTCCATTCGCCTTATCCGGGGCATTCTGGTTGTTGTCGTTTTGCTTTTCCATTATAAATGCAGGGTGAAATCGACAGAATGCAAAGAATAAACACAGATGGGTGCAATATACTTTCTGGGGGGGTAAAGTGATGGAGAAATCACATTAAAATGCTTTGAAATGGAAACATATTTCCAAGGACATCGATTGAATTTGGCAGGATTCAGATATTGGGTTGGGAATAGAGCACGCGGAACAAAGGTGACCCAAAAGTTGGCCTCTACGTTTGATGGCCGGTCTTTGTGTCAGGCAGCTCAAGCGGCTGCCTGACCTCAGTCAGCCTCTAGGGGGCGCCACACCTGCAGTCCGCGGTGCTAGTCCTGCTGCTGCATTTGCTATAGCTCGCCTGAGCCTTAAGCCGTTCCTCCTGCAAGGCTAGGCCGCATGCACCAGCCAGCTAGCCACATTCATCATTTTGATAATGTTTATTGCAAGAAGCACACTGCTACAGCCTCGGCCCTCAGGTAGGGCAGTAATTGGAAAATTAGCAACATTTGTTGATTTATTTCACTTAACTTCCCCTGAGGTGGCGCTGGCGCCATTGGCGCCAGCCAGGCGCATGTGTGCACATGCCCTTCTCCAGGCTATGCTCCTGCACACAGTGCACTGACAGTGACACAGGAAGGATTGATTGGGGCTGGCGTTGACGGCCCCCTCCCCATCTTTACGAGATAAGAGGAGTGGGTTCGCAGGTTACAGTAAGTGTTTGGGGGCACTGCCTGGCATGATGTGGTGATGGCCCAGGGCCGTGATATTGTCAGCTCCTTTGGCTGCTGCCACTGGCCCTAATGGTTGGTTGGGTAGCGGGTGGGGGTGCGCTGTGTGTTCTCCGACCTGGGCTGAGCGGAGGGCTGGGGGCAGATGGGGGGATGGGGAGCTGTCGGTCCCGGTCGCTGTGTCGCATGGCATGCATTGTGTGAGCTGTGGCATCATCCTTGTGATACCTTCTCTGTGTCTGTCATTGCCCCTCGGGAGTTGGACCCTGCACTGGACACTGAAAACAAGAAGCATCAGCCCCCTGACATCTTTGTTATATTGATACTCGCTGAATGTGCCAGTCCAATGCCCTATAGCTATCCTCCATGTGTCTAGCCGTGCCCATCTTCCAGTAGCATGGACATCTGTCAGTGTCCATTCCCTTCCAATGCCCCGTGGCAATGCCCCCTTACCGCCGGATCCACTCGTCTGTTTCAGTGCAGTCAAATGCTCCCCAATACCTCTATCTAGCTGCAGTGCTCCAAAGCCCCCAGACATCACCCACTTGATTATTAGTGGCCAAGTTCCAGAACATATCTCTCTGCCTGGTGCATCTTACCGCCCCTAATCATTCGCGCTGATTACTATCTGCGCATTGTGAACCGGCGCTCCCCCACCTCATCCCACAGGTAACGGAACCACTCCGGTCACCCAATTCCAGCGCTGCACCCGGCAGGTCATTTAAACAGCAATGGTGTTATTGCCCGTGGTTTGCCTCTCCAACACACTGTGGGATGTTTTTATCCATGCATCCAAGCCCTACCACCAAAGCTGTGCATTACTGGCATTGAAAACATCATAATGGCCAGAGCTCCCCAGAAAATGCACAGGAAAATCCCATTTCGCCTATATTGTGAGCTCAGAGAGGCAATGCTGATTGCCAAAAGCAAACCCATAACTGTTGGGAATTCATTTTTCTTGAATGTCAAATATGGCAAAATCATGGGCACAGAATTACTTTACTGCAGAAACACACCAATGCCATGTCCTGAACATGGACAATATACTCCATGTAATATCACTTGCTGAAATGAATCAATCTAAAAAAAATCCCAAGGATGGATGCAGTAACCACAAAATCCTGAGGGTGGCGCTAGCGGTCTAAACTCTGACAGGAGAGCTGTCTTGCAAAACTGTCTAGTGCAAAGAAAGGGGTCTTATTTCATTGAAAGTTCAAAGGGGTTGCCTGTCCTGAGAACTCTTGACACTTCAGAACTCAACACAAGAAGCCAGGAAATCACAGGGTTCTGTTAATTAAATGCAAAGTGGCTCCCTGGCCTCCTGATCTCAGCTTCCCAGAGACCACACAATGGCCCCTCTCCTCTGAAAGGAATATGTTGATTTTTACTGTTTCCTGTCAACAAAGGCCTGCCTGCCCAGAGGACACATGTGACTGAACCACCCAATTCTTGGAGGCGGACTCCAACACTCTGAGAACTGACTTGAAAGCAAAATATATATTTTACAAAAATACTGATAACTCTTTGTAATCAAATGACAGAAATGTATAACTTTAAGAGCCTTAATTTAGAAAAAGTACCTTCAATTCAAGCCCAAACTCCAATTTGTGCGATGTTCTGGGGCAAAACCCCGCTAATTGTTAATATTACAGACACTGTGTTTAAGTTAGACAAATGAAAATTTACTGGAGTATGTATGGACAGGCCGTGTACATGTGTACAAATCTGGAGAAAAATCTGATGTTGCAAAACCACTAAAAAAGTGAAATATGTGCCATTTCTGAATGCAAGCCCCCAGGAAGAGCAGAGTTTGAACAGGGGATACCTCCTGTGATATGTGAGGGGTGCATGTAATTTTAAACAAATGTGTACCTGTGCAAATATGTTTTTTTTATCAAATGTAGATTGTGTGCACTTTGACAGGGGAGTGTCCTCTCTGCAAGCCATAAAATGACATCGCTCTGACTCACAGTTCCTTCCCCAATCAAGTGAGAAATGGAAGTTTGACCAATTAGAAGCTGAGAGAGAGGTAGGGTCAGTGATGCTAGAACACACCCATTTTGAAAACACATAAAAGCAGACAGACAGGACAGATAGGGACCTTCAAATCCATTTGCAGCTGGAAGCTCTGCCGGGAAAATCCATACTTTACCTCCATCAACCTTCAGAGAGCAGACATAGAGACTTCAAATCTATCAAGAATCCAGAAGCAGTGCTGTACCCAGAGAGAGAGCAGAGCTGACCCAGGCCAATGTTAGAAGAACCAAAGAGCTGAACCGGAGTCCAGTCCAAAACCTGACCAGATCCGTGGCGAGGCATATTTCTAAATATAGTGTGAGTACCTAGCAAACTGTGCAGAACCAATCTCTTAGTTAAAATAATTTAATCCAAGCTATTTTAATCTAAGTAGAACTGCCTCCTAACTGTCACCTGTCATTTTCTAGTTGCAAGCTGCACTTATCTTTTTGAACTTTAAAATTTCAAATCTGAAAAACGACCTTTACCCTATCACTCATATCTCCGCGACCGTTTGTCCTAGAGACTTGCAGTAACTTTCATCTGGAAGCTGAGATCCTAGGCTTTCCTAGGACCCCAAAACGATTGGGATAGTCCTTGTAGTTCCTCTGTAATCGCGTCCGGCGCATTCGCGAATTTTGCCGCGATTTGCAAATTTCTTCACGTGTAAAAATCTGCTGCTGCTTGCCTTCCATTTGCCAGAAATTCGTTTAACCTGCTAATTATCCCTGAATCACTGCTAGAGTGAGCCTGAGCTAATATTAACTAGATACCACTCACCTGAACCTCTAGAGGGAATTAAAAGCATTTTAGCATATTTTTTTCTTCATTGCCAGCACTTATCAAAGCATTTTGCCTGTGTTTTCAACTTCTGTAGTCTAAGTTGCTGGGTGAACTGAATTACATTTGATTGCATTTCTGAGAACTGTGTGCCTTCCTTCCATTTCCCTGCATTGCATAAAAGGGGGGGTGAATTGTCCAAGAAAGTGATTACATTGTCTTTGCTGAAATCCTATCAAGTTATTTTCCGTACTGCATTTCATTCCACATTGCATCCATTTGAAACCATAAAAGTATTGTTGCTACCTTATCCATTTCATGTCAACTCCTTAGTGATTATAAAGAAGTGTGCTAGTGCCAGACTATCCATTATTGATTACATATCAGATTAAGTGTGATATCCAATTATTAATTTATTAAAAAGTGTGATAGATATATATTGCTTTACTTCTCAAATAAACCTTTTAACTTGCAAAACAGAACTACTTCTTGGCTCAGTGGGGTCAGGGGGATTCTGAGAGAGGGGTGTTATATAGGGGTAGTCCTCCAGAACGCATGAACTGGACATAAAGATATATCAATAAGGGTTTTCATTCAGTATTATAGACTAGGCGTTGACTTAGCTGTAGTGTTGAATTGAATCCTCTTACAAATTGGGGGCTCGTAGCCGGGATTCTGGGTTAGAATACCACTTGTGCAGCTTAATACAGTGTGCTAACTGACGGGATACATACATCCAGTCGGATCACCACGCTGCATTACGCTGTGAAGCATTCCTCAAAAGGGACACTCCAAGAAAAGTTCTGTTTTGCAAAAATAAAATACAAACTTCTGTAAGTCAGGACAGAGACCAATCTCTAGAATGACGACCTTAGTAGACATGAAAATAGCCAGAGAGCACCTCTTACACAAGCTATTTGTGAGAGGTGAATGGACCGAACAGGGCCAGGAGGCGTGGTTGCAGGCAATCACACAACAGGTCACTGAAACAGGGTCAGACATATATAGAGATCAGGGTCCCTTACATGTGGCCCTGAGTGAACTATATATGTCCTCTAAGGCCAAGGATGAGCACAACAAGATTGCCAGGGTAGCGGCATATTTATATTTACATATGGGAGCCATGCAGGACAGATGTGCTGAAGGCCAAGATTTGGCGAGTAGGCAACTGCTGGCATTACAGAAGGCCCGATCTGATCTGGACTCTTCTGAGCAGAGGCTGCAGAGGAGCCAGGAGTCAGAAAATGAGAGTAGACAGCACATCATTAAAATAAAGAAGGATATGGACATCCTGCAACAGGAAAAGGCTGACCAGGATACTAGATTTCTGGCCCTGCAAAAGGAGCACCAAGACAGTTTGGACTTCTTACTGCAGAGCCAGAAAAAGCTGGAGCAACAATTAGACTTTAACAGGGCATGCACGGAGCAGGTAGCCACCCTGCAAAGTCATCTAGATAGAGTGAAGGCAGAGAGCAATAAACCGATTCTGAAAGACCTGGATACCCAGGCAGAGTTTGATGAGGAGCGCCAAAAAGCTGGTGCCTTTCAACGGCAGAGGGACGACCTGGCGGCACAAATGCAGGCTCTTAGTCAGGAAAGAGACGCCTTAGGCCAGGAAGTCTGCCATTTAAAAAGAAAAATGGAAGAAAATCACCTGGCCCACCAGGGACTGGGTGACCTCCAAAAAGAACACCAGAACTTGTTAGAGCACACCAGGAGGGTGGAGGATGCTCTAGCAAGAAAGGAGCAGGCCAATAGGGACACAGCTCAGGAGGTAACCCTCCTGCAGCAAAGACTGGCCCAGTTCTCCAGGACCAACCAGGAAGCACAGAGGGAAAATGAGGCCCTCTGTCAACACAATGATAGGCTCCAACAACAGGTAGCGATGCAGGAGAGACTGATAGAGTCTAGTAAGGCCTTAACTGAGGAACTGAAGGCACAAATGCAGGCTCTTGCATTGCAACAGGGAGCAGGGGCGGATAGAGATGAGGTTCGCTGGGAAATGGAAACTCCGGAGCATAACCTCAGGAGCCCTAGTACCAGAGGCCCTCATACCTCTCAGTCCCTGGACTCTGCCACCCCCATGTCCCCTGGCGCACATGAGCACAGGGCCACAGGGATGGCAGATTACTATCCAGCCAGAAGCATGGGGCTCATAGGCCAGTACCACCCAGGAATGGAGGGGCGGGCATCCGGGTATGGGCACCCCAGCACAGTGCAATTTAATGGGGAACCCCAGGAGAGTAGGCCCATTAAGGGCATCCTGAAAACCTCTGCCCAGTTAGGTCAGTGGTGGGGGGGTACCCATCAAATCCTGGCAGCAAGGAGGAATCTGAAGACTCCTCTGAACTGCGCAGGACACAGGAGACCAGGTCCCCACATTCGGCCAGCCATTCCCAGGCTCGCAGAATCCGGGAAAACCTGGAAGAGCAGACAGGAACCTCTGGGAGCAGTGCCTCTGAGTCAGAGGATGAATGGACAAGGGTTACCCGAACCAAAAAGGCCAATAAGGCAAAAAGGGCCTTGCTTAAGGACCCCTTAAAGCAGATTAAGGCGATCAGGAGCGTCATCACGCCTTACCATAAGAACGCTAAGTATTCTGTTTGGGAGCACTTAGAGTTGTTTGAGCAAATGATGGAGACTTTCCATTTGAAGGACAGCCAAAGCTGTATTCAATATGTAAAGTGGACCTTCTCCCCGGAATACTCCAGTTTCTTTGCGGGGCTGGAGGACCAAAATCATTTAAGATGGTCCACCTATAAGGCGGCCATCTTGAAACATTTTTCCATTCATAGAAATCCTCAAGAGGCTCGCAAGGCAGCCTACAATTTACAATGTGGGGAGGATCAGGCCCCACAAGAATTTGTGCAGGAGTTAAAGCGTGCTTTTGCGCAGACCACCAGAAGGGTGCGCACAGACAGTAGAGAATTCATTAATACATTTTTTCATGCCTTGCCCAAATACATAATGACCCAGCTTGTGAGGGATTTTCACGAGAAAAGATCTTTAGACTGGGTCATTGAACAGGCTACCCGGATCTATGAGGTGCAGAAACCGGGAGATAGCAAAAGTAATGCCCAGAAAAACCCCAAAGCCAACAGCACCCCTGCTGCTGCCAAGGTGGCAGAGGTAAAGGTCACCCCCGTTTTGGATTTGGAGATGGGGGGGCCTAAAACCCTACCTGCACCTAATAATGCTAGGCCCAGGAGGTCTTCGGGCCAGTCACAGGCAGGGAGTGAAAGAGATAGTCCCCCCAATGGGGTCCCTCGCTCTCCTGACTATGTAAGTCCTCGCTACAAAGGTAACAGTCCAATCCTGGGTTATGTGTGGACTCCCCCAGCCCAAGGGGGGGGATCCAACCGATCACCGAACCCAGGGAACTTCCCTCCAAACTTCCCACAGGAGGGCAGAAATTTACCAAACCCTGGGCAGAACTTTTTCCCCAGATATCCACCCGACTTTCAGCCCCAAAACCATCCATCCTTCTTTCCCCAATTCCCTGAGCCCAGACCACTGAATCCGGGAGAGGGGAGGCCAAGGGTGGAGGGGTATCCAAATCTTCCCAACCAGGGGTACTACCAAAGAAGGGATAGCTACCCTTCCCGGGATCAGCCCAGGGGAGAAAACAGGGCCCCGTATCAGCCTGAGCGGGTTTCCCAGTTAGAGCGCCAGGTTCAAAACATGGCACGGGATCTGGGTCACATACTGAGGGCTCAGCAGAACCCTCAGATGGGTGTGCCGGCGCAGAACGCACCCAACTCTGGACCTGGTGCTCCAGAACAATGACGGGGGCAGCACCCCGATAACTCACCGGTTCCCAGGGAGGAGGCACAAAGGGAAGGGGGGTGTAAAGCCTTGGAGGAAGCTTCCTTCCTCACTTGTAAACAGCCCCTGGAAACCCAGGAACCGGAAACAAAATCTCTTGCCCCTGAAAGCCTGCCTCCTAAGGAGCAGAGGGGGGGTAGGAGAAACAAAAGACCCAAACAGACTCAGTTTGAGGAGGAGGTACAGATATTCCAATTTGAGGGAGAGGGATCCTCAGAGGATCCTGGGAAAAGGATCTTCTCCTTCAGAGAGGGGGGAACTCCTCCCAAAGAAAAATGGGTCCCTAGGGATGCAAATCCAGACTGGGGAGATGTGGAGACTGAGCTACCGCCGCCCACCATCTCATCCCAGAACCAACAGCAAGAAAATCCCCTGGTTCAAACCCATCCTGGTGACTGCCTCCAAAAGGGGGGGGCGGCCCAGAACCAGAGCCAGGGGAACCCACAATGGCTCTGATCTCCAGTTGCCAACTTTTTCTTTCAGATTCCCAAGGCTCTCCACAGAATTCTGCCCAAATCTCTTCGCTAGCGATGTCCAAAACCAGAAAGTTAGCCCACCAGTTGTCCAAAAATGTGCATTATCTGTGCCCCCTTGAGGAGAAGGAGGGAAGATACTATGCCCCGGTACAAGTACAGGGGCAGGGGACAATTTTGGCACTGGTGGACACGGGATCTCAAGCTACCCTTCTGTCCAGAAGGGCCTTTGATGAACTGAATGCAGGAAGGGGAGAGAATTACCAAATTCCTCTCACCTCACTTCCTGGACAACTCCAGAACTTTGACGGGAAGGAAATTCCCGTCGAGGGGACTGCAGACTTGGACATTAAAATTGGGCGACACAAGTTGAAACACCCGGTCATAGTTGTGACTCCAGAGGGCACCTCTTGTTTACTAGGGAATGACCTCCTGAGAAGGTTGTCACCCCTAATAGATTGCGTGAACAAGGTCCTCTGGACCCAGACTAGCCGACCCATAAATTTAAAACAGAGTGCCAACCATGTTAGTTTAAACGGCACCTGCCACATGGTTGAACAAAAATCTGACCAAGTAGAATTTCACTTCCAGAATAGCCAAATTCCAGACGTGACAGTAATAGCAGTAGGACAACAGACTGGTGATGGGGGGTCCTCTCTATTTCTGAAAATCAACCTTCCTTCCAGTCTAAAGTGGTACTCCACGCTGGAAGGAAACACCCTGAAATTCTATACTAATCCACAATCAGAAACTCCTACTCCTATAGTCCAGAAAGATGTGAAATCAGCTCAGAGCCTGGCTGATATTCAGCAAATTGGAGAGCAGTTGTTCATCCCTGTTCAGTTAAATGATGGGAAGGTCTCTGTTCTCGCTCGAGTGTGTGTGAACAACGGTAAGAGCTTCATCAGCGAAGCCATGTTCCGCCAACTCCCTAAAGATCCAGCCATTCCCACCTTCAAACTGATAGACAAATGGGAAATGGACCTGGAAGCACCTAATTCCAAACATCTCCTGCCAAGCAGGTGTATGCTCAAAATCTCCATTGGCAACAAGAGCATAGTCCACAATTGTTGGGTCGTGCGAGACGTCCCTGCCGCCTTTTACTTAGGCAGTGACATTCTCAATCGCTTTGCCATTAGTTTGGACCTAATAAACTTCAAAGCTTGGTCCCGATTAGCGGATAATCCCATGGGCTTTGATGATCCAGAAAAAGCATTTAGGTCAGCTCAATTGCTACCTTATGCAGTTGAAATTCAGGTTAAAGAGGAAGTCACCATCCCAGAAAGGACCCGACAATTCTCCCTGGAAGTGAAAGCTAAAAGAGGACAATATTTGCAAAACCTTGATGCTTACATACATCTAAATGCTTCTCTCCAACAGCAAGGGTTAGGGGTAAACCCAACACCATTAGTCAACATAGAACATGACACCATTCTAATAGAGGTGGATAACAGTGACTTAAAGGGTATTACTCTAGCCGCAGGCACCATTATTGGAATGGCGGTTGATGACCGACATTTTTCCATCGACTTAGTAAATGAACTGTTAGGACCAATCCCCAAGGACTGTTTTGACAGTGACAGGGATGACAACGCAACACCAGACAGGATCTTTACCCGGCATGGGGGGAACTTCCTGGCGTACACTTCTTGCCCCTATGGTAAGGAAGATGTGACTTGTGACTTCAGGAGGGATGAGGTGATTTTCCAGGTCCATGAGGGCTGCCTTTCCCACCTGAAGCCTCCAGTCCAAATCAGCACTCTGACCAGGGACTTCTCCACCCAGCTGGAGGAGGCCGCTGAAATAGCCAAACCAGAAGTCTTTCCAGGCTTCAGGCAGATGGTGGAAGAGAGAGTCAACCTAGCTGATGCCTGTGTGACTCTGGAACATAAGCAAAAGTTGAAACAAGTTTTCTTGGATTTCCAAGATCTCTTTGCGGTAGACTCATATGACTGTGGTCACACCGACATCCACACAACAACAATCCCCACGGACCCTGGCATGACTCCAGTGTTTGTGAAGCAATATCGTTTGCCTCTCTCATCCATGGAGTCCCTTACTGAAATAATTAAGAACCTTGAGTCCCGGGGAATAATCCGTCCAGTCCACAGCACCTTCAATAATCCGGTGCTGGGAATATTGAAGCCAAACGGCCAGTGGAGACTCTGCGCCGACCTCAGAGAGCTCAACAAACGGGTCCATACTTCCCGATGGCCTCTTCCCTACATTGACCAAGGGCTGGCCCAGATTCAGGGGTCACAGGTATTCACTGCAATAGACCTGACCAATGGATACTGGACCATGCCTGTCAGCAGGGAGGACCAATACAAACTGGCTTTTACCTTTGGGGGCCAGCAATACACATGGACCCGGACTCCCTTCGGATACCTCAACTCCGGCAATGAGTTCAACATTTTTCTACACAAGGCCATGCCCGACTTGGGTGCGAGGGGTAACCTGGCTTATGTAGATGATGTCCTCATCAAAAGTTCATCTGTGGAGGAACACATAGCAGAGATCCGTTATGTTCTGACGCAGTTGAGGGCCGCCGGAGCAAAACTTTCCTTTCAGAAAGTACAGTGGTGTAGAACCCGTGTTAATTTCTTGTGGCATGAGATTACTCCTCAGGGTCTCTGTCCCCAGGAAAAGAAAGTGGAAGCACTTCAGAAACTGAAAGACCCCACAACTCTGCGGGAACTAAGGAGCCTCCTTGGACTGACTAATTACAGCAGAAAGTTCATTGAGGGCTACGCAGAGATCACCAGACCCCTGATTCATCTCCTGAAGGGGGGGGTCAAGTGGGAATGGGGTCCAGAACAAGCCGAGGCAGTAAGACAACTCAAGAGAAGCCTCTCACAAGCGCCTTGCCTAGCTTACCCTGTCAGAAACAAGGAGTTCTTCCTGGAGACGGGGTTCTCTAATACGTGCTTGACGGCAGTATTATACCAAAAGCATGACAGGGTCAATAAAGTAATCTCCTATGCGAGCAAAACTTTATCCTCTGTGGAGGAAAAATTCAACGATTGTGAGAAGGCACTCCTGGCAACGGTGTGGGCATTGAAGAATTACCGCCCGTTTATCCAGGGGGAACACATCATAGTGGAGACTCCACACCACCCTCTGCAATATCTCCAAAGTGATAGAATCCGGACCGGAAATGTGAGTAATTCCCGAATTACTTCCTGGATTCTGTCAATGCAAGGCTTTCCTGTGGAGGTCAGATATGGCCAAAACAAGAAGAGTCCCCTCGCGCAAGGTCTGGCTGACTTGCATGATTGTGCCAGAGAAAACTGTCTCGAGGACGAAAGTCTAAAGATAAAGGACAACATGGAGGCATACCTTAATTCCCCCCACAAAGTCTTTGAAGAAGACAAGTGTGAGGGAATGCCAACTGTCTATGTGGATGGATGCTCTTACCATGTTGACAACGACGGGGAGAAAGAACTGGTGGCCGGTGTAGGGAATGCATGGGTGAATGAGTTCCCAGAACCCTCCGCTGGATACAAAATTGGTCCCCGAAGTAGTCAGGTGGCAGAATTGATGGCTGTGCATCAGGCCATCCTCACTGCTGTCCAGCATCAACTCCACGAACTGGTCATAATCACAGATTCGGATTATGTACGGAACGGGTTCGTGGAGCACCTGGTTAATTGGAAAACCAGAGGCATGTTATGTGCTAACAACAAACCCTTGAAACATGGGAAGTTGATCCAAAACATTGATGATCTGGTCACCTCGAATGAGATGACCATCTATTGGAAAAAGATCAAGGGTCATTCCAAAGTAGAGGGACCAGACAAAACTGGAAATGACTTAGCTGATCAGCTGGCCAAAACCGGGGCCATCCAAGGGGATCTAATTGAGATTGAGTCCCTGTTGGGGGAAATCCAGGTCACTGCTATCACTAGGTCCCAGACAAATGCTCACAACGACCTTCCAATTGCACAATGGAGTAAGGAGACCCCTGATGCTGATTTGATTACTGCTCAGAAGGGGGATCCAATAATTGGTAAATTTTACCAGCACCTTGAGGACCCTGAGAACTTTCCCCTGACGGATACCGATTACATTGGGAAAGAGGACCTAAGAGTGTTGATGAAATGTCCAAAAATGTTCCGGATCCAAGACGGTTTGTTGGTAAGGAAATCCAAAGCTGGCCACGATCAGTGGGTGGTTCCTACCTCATTCCGAAGCCTGATGTTAAGTCACGCCCATGATGCGGCAACCGCTGGTCATAGGGGGTTTCACACAACATTGGAAATCTTAAGAGAGGTTGCATACTGGCCACACATGGGGCAGGACCTCGACCAATACTTGAAGGGGTGTCTTGTGTGTGCACAATTTCAGCCATCATCCCTCACGCACCGTGCGCCTCTCCAAAAGAGGGGGATGACACTGCCATGGTCAGATTTACAAATCGACTTTGTAGGCCCCGTGATTCGCTCTGCTAGGGGGAATTAGTACATGTTGACTGTGACATGCTTGTTTTCCAAGTGGGTGGAATGTCTCCCAGCCCCAAATTGCAAGGCAGAAACGGCAGCTGCCCTGATGATTAACCACATCTTTTCCCGTTTTGGTCTACCTCAAAGGATTGAGTCAGACAGGGGTAGCCACTTCACCAGTGAAGTAATGACAAAGATGTGGGAGATACTGGGGGTCAAGAGAAAGCTACACATTGCTTACAGGCCAGCTTCATCTGGAGCAGTAGAACGCTACAACCGGACAATTGTGAGCATCTTAAAAAAGTTTGTGGCAGATTCTGGGCCAAGTTGGGATATCCGATTACCTCTGGTCCTAATGGCCATCAGATCTACCCCTTCATCTGCAACCAAAATGTCACCATTTGAGTTGATGACTGGGCGCAAGATGGTGCTTCCTCAGCATTTGCTCTACAGGACCCAAGAGCAGACACTGATAAATGCCTCCACTACTCATGAGTATGTGGAGAATTTAAGGAAACACCTCCAACATGCTTTTGCTTACGCTCAGCGGAATCTAGAAAGATCGGCTGATAGCATGAAGACCCACTATGACCTGAAGACTTCCAGGAAGGAATATCAGGTGGGAGACCGGGTCTATCTATACAACTTCCAAAGGAACCAGGCCAAGCAGCGCAAATTTTTGCCTACATGGAAGGGACCCTTTGAGAGATTATAGACAAAATCTCCCCTGTGGCCTACAAAATCCACATCCCCAAAGGTCCTTTGGCAGCGGGGGAAGACAAGTGGGTCCACATAAACCAGTTGAAATGTTGCCATCCCAGGCGCACTCTGCAACAACTGGAGGAATCCTCTGGAATCCTAGCGGGTACTGTCTCAGACTAATTCAGTTCCAACCATAAAACATACCACATCTAGTCTCTAAAATATTGTGATTTGCATGAAACTGTCTCTTAGTTATACTGTTTTTTTTCAAAATAAGAATGTAATGTTTCGTTATGATGAAATGCATATGCTGCCCCACTATCTCAACAGTGGTGGAAAAACGTCTATGAATAGGTATTGCCGCTCTTCCTTTGTCGTCCTAGGAGAAAGAAAACCTTGAGACGGGCCAAGGAGGACGATCCGGAGACCGGGAGCAGAGACGCAAGGGGCCCAGAGTACCGCCCAATATTCCCATCAGGACCGGCGAGGAGAACCGATCGATCAGTACCGGATGGAGGAAAAGATGCTGAACTGTGCCATCTACCGGAAGAAGATGAGAACTACATCCCAGATCTTGCGGGTCCCACCAGTGAAGGATCAGATGGCCACCGCAAGAAGGGGGGCTTGTGGGATGTTTTTATCCATGCATCCAAGCCCTACCACCAAAGCTGTGCATTACTGGCATTGAAAACATCATAATGGCCAGAGCTCCCCAGAAAATGCACAGGAAAATCCCATTTCGCCTATATTGTGAGCTCAGAGAGGCAATGCTGATTGCCAAAAGCAAACCCATAACTGTTGGGAATTCATTTTTCTTGAATGTCAAATATGGCAAAATCATGGGCACAGAATTACTTTACTGCAGAAACACACCAATGCCATGTCCTGAATATGGACAATATACTCCATGTAATATCACTTGCTGAAATGAATCAATCTAAAGAAAATCCCAAGGATGGATGCAGTAACCACAAAATCCTGAGGGTGGCGCTAGCGGTCTAAACTCTGACAGGAGAGCTGTCTTGCAAAACTGTCTAGTGCAAAGAAAGGGGTCTTATTTCATTGAAAGTTCAAAGGGGTTGCCTGTCCTGAGAACTCTTGACACTTCAGAACTCAACACAAGAAGCCAGGAAATCACAGGGTTCTGTTAATTAAATGCAAAGTGGCTCCCTGGCCTCCTGATCTCAGCTTCCCAGAGACCACACAATGGCCCCTCTCCTCTGAAAGGAATATGTTGATTTTTACTGTTTCCTGTCAACAAAGGCCTGCCTGCCCAGAGGACACATGTGACTGAACCACCCAAGTCTTGGAGGCGG
This sequence comes from Ambystoma mexicanum, assembly GCF_040938575.1. Classification (NCBI taxonomy): domain Eukaryota; kingdom Metazoa; phylum Chordata; class Amphibia; order Caudata; family Ambystomatidae; genus Ambystoma; species Ambystoma mexicanum. The sequence continues at coordinate 1,212,107,524 of NC_090921.1, read as the reverse complement.
ACTCCAACACTCTGAGAACTGACTTGAAAGCAAAATATATATTTGACAAAAACACTGATAACTCTTTGTAATCAAATGACAGAAATGTATAACTTTAAGAGCCTTAATTTAGAAAATGTACCTTCAATTCAAGCCCAAACTCCAATTTGTGTGATGTTCTGGGGCAAAACCCTGCTAATTGTTAATATTACAGACACTGTGTTTAAGTTAGACAAATGAAAATTTACTGGAGTAAGTATGGACAGGCCGTGTACATGTGTACAAATCTGGAGAAAAATCTGATGTTGCAAAACCACTAAAAAAGTAAAATATGTGCCATTTCTGAATGCAAGCCCCCAGGAAGAGCAGAGTTTGAACAGGGGATGCCTCCTGTGATATGTGAGGGGTGCATGTAATTTTAAACAAATGTGTACCTGTGCAAATATGTTTTTTTTATCAAATGTAGATTGTGTGCACTTTGACAGGGGAGTGTCCTCTCTGCAAGCCATAAAATGACATCGCTCTGACTCACAGTTCCTTCCCCAATCAAGTGAGAAATGGAAGTTTGACCAATTAGAAGCTGAGAGAGAGGTAGGGTCAGTGATGCTAGAACACACCCATTTTGAAAACACATAAAATCAGACAGACAGGACAGATAGGGACCTTCAAATCCATTTGCAGCTGGAAGCTCTGCCGGGAAAATCAATACTTTACCTCCATCAACCTTCAGAGAGCAGACATAGAGACTTCAAATCTATCAAGAATCCAGAAGCAGTGCTGTACCCAGAGAGAGAGCAGAGCTGACCCAGGCCAATGTTAGCAGAACCAAAGAGCTGAACCGGAGTCCAGTCCAAAACCTGACCAGATCCGTGGCGAGGCATATTTCTAAATATAGTGTGAGTACCTAGCAAACTGTGCAGAACCAATCTCTTAGTTAAAATAATATAATCCAAGCTATTTTAATCTAAGTAGAACTGCCTCCTAACTGTCACCTGTCATTTTCTAGTTGCAAGCTGCACTTGTCTTTTTGAACTTTAAAATTTCAAATCTGAAAAACGACCTTTACCCTATTGCTCATATCTCCGCGACCGTTTGTCCTAGAGACTTGCAGTAACTTTCATCTGGAAGCTGAGATCCTAGGCTTTCCTAGGACCCCAAAACGATTGGGATAGTCCTTGTAGTTCCTCTGTAATCGCGTCCGGCGCATTCGCGAATTTTGCCGCGATTCGCAAATTTCTTCACGTGTAAAAATCTGCTGCTGCTTGCCTTCCATTTGCCAGAAATTCGTTTAACCTGCTAATTATCCCTGAATCACTGCTAGAGTGAGCCTGAGCTAATATTAACTAGATACCACTCACCTGAACCTCTAGAGGGAATTAAAAGCATTTTAGCATATTTTTTTCTTCATTGCCAGCACTTATCAAAGCATTTTGCCTGTGTTTTCAACTTCTGTAGTCTAAGTTGCTGGGTGAACTGAATTACATTTGATTGCATTTCTGAGAACTGTGTGCCTTCCTTCCATTTCCCTGCATTGCATAAAAGGGGGGGTGAATTGTCCAAGAAAGTGATTACATTGTCTTTGCTGAAATCCTATCAAGTTATTTTCCGTACTGCATTTCATTCCACATTGCATCCATTTGAAACCATAAAAGTATTGTTGCTACCTTATCCATTTCATGTCAACTCCTTAGTGATTATAAAGAAGTGTGCTAGTGCCAGACTATCCATTATTGATTACATATCAGATTAAGTGTGATATCCAATTATTAATTTATTAAAAAGTGTGATAGATATATATTGCTTTACTTCTCAAATAAACCTTTTAACTTGCAAAACAGAACTACTTCTTGGCTCAGTGGGGTCAGGGGGATTCTGAGAGAGGGGTGTTATATAGGGGTAGTCCTCCAGAACGCATGAACTGGACATAAAGATATATCAATAAGGGTTTTCATTCAGTATTATAGACTAGGCGTTGACTTAGCTGTAGTGTTGAATTGAATCCTCTTACAAATTGGGGGCTCGTAGCCGGGATTCTGGGTTAGAATACCACTTGTGCAGCTTAATACAGTGTGCTAACTGACGGGATACATACATCCAGTCGGATCACCACGCTGCATTACGCTGTGAAGCATTCCTCAAAAGGGACACTCCAAGAAAAGTTCTGTTTTGCAAAAATAAAATACAAACTTCTGTAAGTCAGGACAGAGACCAATCTCTAGAATGACGACCTTAGTAGACATGAAAATAGCCAGAGAGCACCTCTTACACAAGCTATTTGTGAGAGGTGAATGGACCGAACAGGGCCAGGAGGCGTGGTTGCAGGCAATCACACAACAGGTCACTGAAACAGGGTCAGACATATATAGAGATCAGGGTCCCTTACATGTGGCCCTGAGTGAACTATATATGTCCTCTAAGGCCAAGGATGAGCACAACAAGATTGCCAGGGTAGCGGCATATTTATATTTACATATGGGAGCCATGCAGGACAGATGTGCTGAAGGCCAAGATTTGGCGAGTAGGCAACTGCTGGCATTACAGAAGGCCCGATCTGATCTGGACTCTTCTGAGCAGAGGCTGCAGAGGAGCCAGGAGTCAGAAAATGAGAGTAGACAGCACATCATTAAAATAAAGAAGGATATGGACATCCTGCAACAGGAAAAGGCTGACCAGGATACTAGATTTCTGGCCCTGCAAAAGGAGCACCAAGACAGTTTGGACTTCTTACTGCAGAGCCAGAAAAAGCTGGAGCAACAATTAGACTTTAACAGGGCATGCACGGAGCAGGTAGCCACCCTGCAAAGTCATCTAGATAGAGTGAAGGCAGAGAGCAATAAACCGATTCTGAAAGACCTGGATACCCAGGCAGAGTTTGATGAGGAGCGCCAAAAAGCTGGTGCCTTTCAACGGCAGAGGGACGACCTGGCGGCACAAATGCAGGCTCTTAGTCAGGAAAGAGACGCCTTAGGCCAGGAAGTCTGCCATTTAAAAAGAAAAATGGAAGAAAATCACCTGGCCCACCAGGGACTGGGTGACCTCCAAAAAGAACACCAGAACTTGTTAGAGCACACCAGGAGGGTGGAGGATGCTCTAGCAAGAAAGGAGCAGGCCAATAGGGACACAGCTCAGGAGGTAACCCTCCTGCAGCAAAGACTGGCCCAGTTCTCCAGGACCAACCAGGAAGCACAGAGGGAAAATGAGGCCCTCTGTCAACACAATGATAGGCTCCAACAACAGGTAGCGATGCAGGAGAGACTGATAGAGTCTAGTAAGGCCTTAACTGAGGAACTGAAGGCACAAATGCAGGCTCTTGCATTGCAACAGGGAGCAGGGGCGGATAGAGATGAGGTTCGCTGGGAAATGGAAACTCCGGAGCATAACCTCAGGAGCCCTAGTACCAGAGGCCCTCATACCTCTCAGTCCCTGGACTCTGCCACCCCCATGTCCCCTGGCGCACATGAGCACAGGGCCACAGGGATGGCAGATTACTATCCAGCCAGAAGCATGGGGCTCATAGGCCAGTACCACCCAGGAATGGAGGGGCGGGCATCCGGGTATGGGCACCCCAGCACAGTGCAATTTAATGGGGAACCCCAGGAGAGTAGGCCCATTAAGGGCATCCTGAAAACCTCTGCCCAGTTAGGTCAGTGGTGGGGGGGTACCCATCAAATCCTGGCAGCAAGGAGGAATCTGAAGACTCCTCTGAACTGCGCAGGACACAGGAGACCAGGTCCCCACATTCGGCCAGCCATTCCCAGGCTCGCAGAATCCGGGAAAACCTGGAAGAGCAGACAGGAACCTCTGGGAGCAGTGCCTCTGAGTCAGAGGATGAATGGACAAGGGTTACCCGAACCAAAAAGGCCAATAAGGCAAAAAGGGCCTTGCTTAAGGACCCCTTAAAGCAGATTAAGGCGATCAGGAGCGTCATCACGCCTTACCATAAGAACGCTAAGTATTCTGTTTGGGAGCACTTAGAGTTGTTTGAGCAAATGATGGAGACTTTCCATTTGAAGGACAGCCAAAGCTGTATTCAATATGTAAAGTGGACCTTCTCCCCGGAATACTCCAGTTTCTTTGCGGGGCTGGAGGACCAAAATCATTTAAGATGGTCCACCTATAAGGCGGCCATCTTGAAACATTTTTCCATTCATAGAAATCCTCAAGAGGCTCGCAAGGCAGCCTACAATTTACAATGTGGGGAGGATCAGGCCCCACAAGAATTTGTGCAGGAGTTAAAGCGTGCTTTTGCGCAGACCACCAGAAGGGTGCGCACAGACAGTAGAGAATTCATTAATACATTTTTTCATGCCTTGCCCAAATACATAATGACCCAGCTTGTGAGGGATTTTCACGAGAAAAGATCTTTAGACTGGGTCATTGAACAGGCTACCCGGATCTATGAGGTGCAGAAACCGGGAGATAGCAAAAGTAATGCCCAGAAAAACCCCAAAGCCAACAGCACCCCTGCTGCTGCCAAGGTGGCAGAGGTAAAGGTCACCCCCGTTTTGGATTTGGAGATGGGGGGGCCTAAAACCCTACCTGCACCTAATAATGCTAGGCCCAGGAGGTCTTCGGGCCAGTCACAGGCAGGGAGTGAAAGAGATAGTCCCCCCAATGGGGTCCCTCGCTCTCCTGACTATGTAAGTCCTCGCTACAAAGGTAACAGTCCAATCCTGGGTTATGTGTGGACTCCCCCAGCCCAAGGGGGGGGATCCAACCGATCACCGAACCCAGGGAACTTCCCTCCAAACTTCCCACAGGAGGGCAGAAATTTACCAAACCCTGGGCAGAACTTTTTCCCCAGATATCCACCCGACTTTCAGCCCCAAAACCATCCATCCTTCTTTCCCCAATTCCCTGAGCCCAGACCACTGAATCCGGGAGAGGGGAGGCCAAGGGTGGAGGGGTATCCAAATCTTCCCAACCAGGGGTACTACCAAAGAAGGGATAGCTACCCTTCCCGGGATCAGCCCAGGGGAGAAAACAGGGCCCCGTATCAGCCTGAGCGGGTTTCCCAGTTAGAGCGCCAGGTTCAAAACATGGCACGGGATCTGGGTCACATACTGAGGGCTCAGCAGAACCCTCAGATGGGTGTGCCGGCGCAGAACGCACCCAACTCTGGACCTGGTGCTCCAGAACAATGACGGGGGCAGCACCCCGATAACTCACCGGTTCCCAGGGAGGAGGCACAAAGGGAAGGGGGGTGTAAAGCCTTGGAGGAAGCTTCCTTCCTCACTTGTAAACAGCCCCTGGAAACCCAGGAACCGGAAACAAAATCTCTTGCCCCTGAAAGCCTGCCTCCTAAGGAGCAGAGGGGGGGTAGGAGAAACAAAAGACCCAAACAGACTCAGTTTGAGGAGGAGGTACAGATATTCCAATTTGAGGGAGAGGGATCCTCAGAGGATCCTGGGAAAAGGATCTTCTCCTTCAGAGAGGGGGGAACTCCTCCCAAAGAAAAATGGGTCCCTAGGGATGCAAATCCAGACTGGGGAGATGTGGAGACTGAGCTACCGCCGCCCACCATCTCATCCCAGAACCAACAGCAAGAAAATCCCCTGGTTCAAACCCATCCTGGTGACTGCCTCCAAAAGGGGGGGGGCGGCCCAGAACCAGAGCCAGGGGAACCCACAATGGCTCTGATCTCCAGTTGCCAACTTTTTCTTTCAGATTCCCAAGGCTCTCCACAGAATTCTGCCCAAATCTCTTCGCTAGCGATGTCCAAAACCAGAAAGTTAGCCCACCAGTTGTCCAAAAATGTGCATTATCTGTGCCCCCTTGAGGAGAAGGAGGGAAGATACTATGCCCCGGTACAAGTACAGGGGCAGGGGACAATTTTGGCACTGGTGGACACGGGATCTCAAGCTACCCTTCTGTCCAGAAGGGCCTTTGATGAACTGAATGCAGGAAGGGGAGAGAATTACCAAATTCCTCTCACCTCACTTCCTGGACAACTCCAGAACTTTGACGGGAAGGAAATTCCCGTCGAGGGGACTGCAGACTTGGACATTAAAATTGGGCGACACAAGTTGAAACACCCGGTCATAGTTGTGACTCCAGAGGGCACCTCTTGTTTACTAGGGAATGACCTCCTGAGAAGGTTGTCACCCCTAATAGATTGCGTGAACAAGGTCCTCTGGACCCAGACTAGCCGACCCATAAATTTAAAACAGAGTGCCAACCATGTTAGTTTAAACGGCACCTGCCACATGGTTGAACAAAAATCTGACCAAGTAGAATTTCACTTCCAGAATAGCCAAATTCCAGACGTGACAGTAATAGCAGTAGGACAACAGACTGGTGATGGGGGGTCCTCTCTATTTCTGAAAATCAACCTTCCTTCCAGTCTAAAGTGGTACTCCACGCTGGAAGGAAACACCCTGAAATTCTATACTAATCCACAATCAGAAACTCCCACTCCTATAGTCCAGAAAGATGTGAAATCAGCTCAGAGCCTGGCTGATATTCAGCAAATTGGAGAGCAGTTGTTCATCCCTGTTCAGTTAAATGATGGGAAGGTCTCTGTTCTCGCTCGAGTGTGTGTGAACAACGGTAAGAGCTTCATCAGCGAAGCCATGTTCCGCCAACTCCCTAAAGATCCAGCCATTCCCACCTTCAAACTGATAGACAAATGGGAAATGGACCTGGAAGCACCTAATTCCAAACATCTCCTGCCAAGCAGGTGTATGCTCAAAATCTCCATTGGCAACAAGAGCATAGTCCACAATTGTTGGGTCGTGCGAGACGTCCCTGCCGCCTTTTACTTAGGCAGTGACATTCTCAATCGCTTTGCCATTAGTTTGGACCTAATAAACTTCAAAGCTTGGTCCCGATTAGCGGATAATCCCATGGGCTTTGATGATCCAGAAAAAGCATTTAGGTCAGCTCAATTGCTACCTTATGCAGTTGAAATTCAGGTTAAAGAGGAAGTCACCATCCCAGAAAGGACCCGACAATTCTCCCTGGAAGTGAAAGCTAAAAGAGGACAATATTTGCAAAACCTTGATGCTTACATACATCTAAATGCTTCTCTCCAACAGCAAGGGTTAGGGGTAAACCCAACACCATTAGTCAACATAGAACATGACACCATTCTAATAGAGGTGGATAACAGTGACTTAAAGGGTATTACTCTAGCCGCAGGCACCATTATTGGAATGGCGGTTGATGACCGACATTTTTCCATCGACTTAGTAAATGAACTGTTAGGACCAATCCCCAAGGACTGTTTTGACAGTGACAGGGATGACAACGCAACACCAGACAGGATCTTTACCCGGCATGGGGGGAACTTCCTGGCGTACACTTCTTGCCCCTATGGTAAGGAAGATGTGACTTGTGACTTCAGGAGGGATGAGGTGATTTTCCAGGTCCATGAGGGCTGCCTTTCCCACCTGAAGCCTCCAGTCCAAATCAGCACTCTGACCAGGGACTTCTCCACCCAGCTGGAGGAGGCCGCTGAAATAGCCAAACCAGAAGTCTTTCCAGGCTTCAGGCAGATGGTGGAAGAGAGAGTCAACCTAGCTGATGCCTGTGTGACTCTGGAACATAAGCAAAAGTTGAAACAAGTTTTCTTGGATTTCCAAGATCTCTTTGCGGTAGACTCATATGACTGTGGTCACACCGACATCCACACAACAACAATCCCCACGGACCCTGGCATGACTCCAGTGTTTGTGAAGCAATATCGTTTGCCTCTCTCATCCATGGAGTCCCTTACTGAAATAATTAAGAACCTTGAGTCCCGGGGAATAATCCGTCCAGTCCACAGCACCTTCAATAATCCGGTGCTGGGAATATTGAAGCCAAACGGCCAGTGGAGACTCTGCGCCGACCTCAGAGAGCTCAACAAACGGGTCCATACTTCCCGATGGCCTCTTCCCTACATTGACCAAGGGCTGGCCCAGATTCAGGGGTCACAGGTATTCACTGCAATAGACCTGACCAATGGATACTGGACCATGCCTGTCAGCAGGGAGGACCAATACAAACTGGCTTTTACCTTTGGGGGCCAGCAATACACATGGACCCGGACTCCCTTCGGATACCTCAACTCCGGCAATGAGTTCAACATTTTTCTACACAAGGCCATGCCCGACTTGGGTGCGAGGGGTAACCTGGCTTATGTAGATGATGTCCTCATCAAAAGTTCATCTGTGGAGGAACACATAGCAGAGATCCGTTATGTTCTGACGCAGTTGAGGGCCGCCGGAGCAAAACTTTCCTTTCAGAAAGTACAGTGGTGTAGAACCCGTGTTAATTTCTTGTGGCATGAGATTACTCCTCAGGGTCTCTGTCCCCAGGAAAAGAAAGTGGAAGCACTTCAGAAACTGAAAGACCCCACAACTCTGCGGGAACTAAGGAGCCTCCTTGGACTGACTAATTACAGCAGAAAGTTCATTGAGGGCTACGCAGAGATCACCAGACCCCTGATTCATCTCCTGAAGGGGGGGGTCAAGTGGGAATGGGGTCCAGAACAAGCCGAGGCAGTAAGACAACTCAAGAGAAGCCTCTCACAAGCGCCTTGCCTAGCTTACCCTGTCAGAAACAAGGAGTTCTTCCTGGAGACGGGGTTCTCTAATACGTGCTTGACGGCAGTATTATACCAAAAGCATGACAGGGTCAATAAAGTAATCTCCTATGCGAGCAAAACTTTATCCTCTGTGGAGGAAAAATTCAACGATTGTGAGAAGGCACTCCTGGCAACGGTGTGGGCATTGAAGAATTACCGCCCGTTTATCCAGGGGGAACACATCATAGTGGAGACTCCACACCACCCTCTGCAATATCTCCAAAGTGATAGAATCCGGACCGGAAATGTGAGTAATTCCCGAATTACTTCCTGGATTCTGTCAATGCAAGGCTTTCCTGTGGAGGTCAGATATGGCCAAAACAAGAAGAGTCCCCTCGCGCAAGGTCTGGCTGACTTGCATGATTGTGCCAGAGAAAACTGTCTCGAGGACGAAAGTCTAAAGATAAAGGACAACATGGAGGCATACCTTAATTCCCCCCACAAAGTCTTTGAAGAAGACAAGTGTGAGGGAATGCCAACTGTCTATGTGGATGGATGCTCTTACCATGTTGACAACGACGGGGAGAAAGAACTGGTGGCCGGTGTAGGGAATGCATGGGTGAATGAGTTCCCAGAACCCTCCGCTGGATACAAAATTGGTCCCCGAAGTAGTCAGGTGGCAGAATTGATGGCTGTGCATCAGGCCATCCTCACTGCTGTCCAGCATCAACTCCACGAACTGGTCATAATCACAGATTCGGATTATGTACGGAACGGGTTCGTGGAGCACCTGGTTAATTGGAAAACCAGAGGCATGTTATGTGCTAACAACAAACCCTTGAAACATGGGAAGTTGATCCAAAACATTGATGATCTGGTCACCTCGAATGAGATGACCATCTATTGGAAAAAGATCAAGGGTCATTCCAAAGTAGAGGGACCAGACAAAACTGGAAATGACTTAGCTGATCAGCTGGCCAAAACCGGGGCCATCCAAGGGGATCTAATTGAGATTGAGTCCCTGTTGGGGGAAATCCAGGTCACTGCTATCACTAGGTCCCAGACAAATGCTCACAACGACCTTCCAATTGCACAATGGAGTAAGGAGACCCCTGATGCTGATTTGATTACTGCTCAGAAGGGGGATCCAATAATTGGTAAATTTTACCAGCACCTTGAGGACCCTGAGAACTTTCCCCTGACGGATACCGATTACATTGGGAAAGAGGACCTAAGAGTGTTGATGAAATGTCCAAAAATGTTCCGGATCCAAGACGGTTTGTTGGTAAGGAAATCCAAAGCTGGCCACGATCAGTGGGTGGTTCCTACCTCATTCCGAAGCCTGATGTTAAGTCACGCCCATGATGCGGCAACCGCTGGTCATAGGGGGTTTCACACAACATTGGAAATCTTAAGAGAGGTTGCATACTGGCCACACATGGGGCAGGACCTCGACCAATACTTGAAGGGGTGTCTTGTGTGTGCACAATTTCAGCCATCATCCCTCACGCACCGTGCGCCTCTCCAAAAGAGGGGGATGACACTGCCATGGTCAGATTTACAAATCGACTTTGTAGGCCCCGTGATTCGCTCTGCTAGGGGGAATTAGTACATGTTGACTGTGACATGCTTGTTTTCCAAGTGGGTGGAATGTCTCCCAGCCCCAAATTGCAAGGCAGAAACGGCAGCTGCCCTGATGATTAACCACATCTTTTCCCGTTTTGGTCTACCTCAAAGGATTGAGTCAGACAGGGGTAGCCACTTCACCAGTGAAGTAATGACAAAGATGTGGGAGATACTGGGGGTCAAGAGAAAGCTACACATTGCTTACAGGCCAGCTTCATCTGGAGCAGTAGAACGCTACAACCGGACAATTGTGAGCATCTTAAAAAAGTTTGTGGCAGATTCTGGGCCAAGTTGGGATATCCGATTACCTCTGGTCCTAATGGCCATCAGATCTACCCCTTCATCTGCAACCAAAATGTCACCATTTGAGTTGATGACTGGGCGCAAGATGGTGCTTCCTCAGCATTTGCTCTACAGGACCCAAGAGCAGACACTGATAAATGCCTCCACTACTCATGAGTATGTGGAGAATTTAAGGAAACACCTCCAACATGCTTTTGCTTACGCTCAGCGGAATCTAGAAAGATCGGCTGATAGCATGAAGACCCACTATGACCTGAAGACTTCCAGGAAGGAATATCAGGTGGGAGACCGGGTCTATCTATACAACTTCCAAAGGAACCAGGCCAAGCAGCGCAAATTTTTGCCTACATGGAAGGGACCCTTTGAGAGATTATAGACAAAATCTCCCCTGTGGCCTACAAAATCCACATCCCCAAAGGTCCTTTGGCAGCGGGGGAAGACAAGTGGGTCCACATAAACCAGTTGAAATGTTGCCATCCCAGGCGCACTCTGCAACAACTGGAGGAATCCTCTGGAATCCTAGCGGGTACTGTCTCAGACTAATTCAGTTCCAACCATAAAACATACCACATCTAGTCTCTAAAATATTGTGATTTGCATGAAACTGTCTCTTAGTTATACTGTTTTTTTTCAAAATAAGAATGTAATGTTTCGTTATGATGAAATGCATATGCTGCCCCACTATCTCAACAGTGGTGGAAAAACGTCTATGAATAGGTATTGCCGCTCTTCCTTTGTCGTCCTAGGAGAAAGAAAACCTTGAGACGGGCCAAGGAGGACGATCCGGAGACCGGGAGCAGAGACGCAAGGGGCCCAGAGTACCGCCCAATATTCCCATCAGGACCGGCGAGGAGAACCGATCGATCAGTACCGGATGGAGGAAAAGATGCTGAACTGTGCCATCTACCGGAAGAAGATGAGAACTACATCCCAGATCTTGCGGGTCCCACCAGTGAAGGATCAGATGGCCACCGCAAGAAGGGGGGCTTGTGGGATGTTTTTATCCATGCATCCAAGCCCTACCACCAAAGCTGTGCATTACTGGCATTGAAAACATCATAATGGCCAGAGCTCCCCAGAAAATGCACAGGAAAATCCCATTTCGCCTATATTGTGAGCTCAGAGAGGCAATGCTGATTGCCAAAAGCAAACCCATAACTGTTGGGAATTCATTTTTCTTGAATGTCAAATATGGCAAAATCATGGGCACAGAATTACTTTACTGCAGAAACACACCAATGCCATGTCCTGAATATGGACAATATACTCCATGTAATATCACTTGCTGAAATGAATCAATCTAAAGAAAATCCCAAGGATGGATGCAGTAACCACAAAATCCTGAGGGTGGCGCTAGCGGTCTAAACTCTGACAGGAGAGCTGTCTTGCAAAACTGTCTAGTGCAAAGAAAGGGGTCTTATTTCATTGAAAGTTCAAAGGGGTTGCCTGTCCTGAGAACTCTTGACACTTCAGAACTCAACACAAGAAGCCAGGAAATCACAGGGTTCTGTTAATTAAATGCAAAGTGGCTCCCTGGCCTCCTGATCTCAGCTTCCCAGAGACCACACAATGGCCCCTCTCCTCTGAAAGGAATATGTTGATTTTTACTGTTTCCTGTCAACAAAGGCCTGCCTGCCCAGAGGACACATGTGACTGAACCACCCAAGTCTTGGAGGCGGACTCCAACACTCTGAGAACTGACTTGAAAGCAAAATATATATTTGACAAAAACACTGATAACTCTTTGTAATCAAATGACAGAAATGTATAACTTTAAGAGCCTTAATTTAGAAAATGTACCTTCAATTCAAGCCCAAACTCCAATTTGTGTGATGTTCTGGGGCAAAACCCTGCTAATTGTTAATATTACAGACACTGTGTTTAAGTTAGACAAATGAAAATTTACTGGAGTAAGTATGGACAGGCCGTGTACATGTGTACAAATCTGGAGAAAAATCTGATGTTGCAAAACCACTAAAAAAGTAAAATATGTGCCATTTCTGAATGCAAGCCCCCAGGAAGAGCAGAGTTTGAACAGGGGATGCCTCCTGTGATATGTGAGGGGTGCATGTAATTTTAAACAAATGTGTACCTGTGCAAATATGTTTTTTTTATCAAATGTAGATTGTGTGCACTTTGACAGGGGAGTGTCCTCTCTGCAAGCCATAAAATGACATCGCTCTGACTCACAGTTCCTTCCCCAATCAAGTGAGAAATGGAAGTTTGACCAATTAGAAGCTGAGAGAGAGGGAGGGTCAGTGATGCTAGAACACACCCATTTTGAAAACACATAAAATCAGACAGACAGGACAGATAGGGACCTTCAAATCCATTTGCAGCTGGAAGCTCTGCCGGGAAAATCAATACTTTACCTCCATCAACCTTCAGAGAGCAGACATAGAGACTTCAAATCTATCAAGAATCCAGAAGCAGTGCTGTACCCAGAGAGAGAGCAGAGCTGACCCAGGCCAATGTTAGCAGAACCAAAGAGCTGAACCGGAGTCCAGTCCAAAACCTGACCAGATCCGTGGCGAGGCATATTTCTAAATATAGTGTGAGTACCTAGCAAACTGTGCAGAACCAATCTCTTAGTTAAAATAATATAATCCAAGCTATTTTAATCTAAGTAGAACTGCCTCCTAACTGTCACCTGTCATTTTCTAGTTGCAAGCTGCACTTGTCTTTTTGAACTTTAAAATTTCAAATCTGAAAAACGACTTTTACCCTATTGCTCATATCTCCGCGACCGTTTGTCCTAGAGACTTGCAGTAACTTTCATCTGGAAGCTGGGATCCTAGGCTTTTCTAGGACCCCAAAACGATAGTGATAGTCCTTGTAGTTCCTCTGTAATCGCGTCCGGCGCATTCGCGAATTTTGCCGCGATTTGCAAATTTCTTCACGTGTAAAAATCTGCTGCTGCTTGCCTTCCATTTGCCAGAAATTCGTTTAACCTGCTAATTATCCCTGAATCACTGCTAGAGTGAGCCTGAGCTAATATTAACTAGATACCACTCACCTGAACCTCTAGAGGGAATTAAAAGCATTTTAGCATATTTTTTTCTTCATTGCCAGCACATATCAAAGCATTTTGCCTGTGTTTTCAACTTCTGTAGTCTAAGTTGCTGGGTGAACTGAATTACATTTGATTGCATTTCTGAGAACTGTGTGCCTTCCTTCCATTTCCCTGCATTGCATAAAAGGGGGGGGTGAATTGTCCAAGAAAGTGATTACATTGTCTTTGCTGAAATCCTATCAAGGTATTTTCCGTACTGCATTTCATTCCACATTGCATCCATTTGAAACCATAAAAGTATTGTTGCTACCTTATCCATTTCATGTCAACTCCTTAGTGATTATAAAGAAGTGTGCTAGTGCCAGACTATCCATTATTGATTACATATCAGATTAAGTGTGATATCCAATTATTAATTTATTAAAAAGTGTGATAGATATATATTGCTTTACTTCTCAAATAAACCTTTTAACTTGCAAAACAGAACTACTTCTTGGCTCAGTGGGGTCAGAGGGATTCTGAGAGAGGGGTGTTATATAGGGGTAGTCATCCAGAACGCATGAACTGGACATAAAGATATATCAATAAGGGTTTTCATTCAGTATTATAGACTAGGCGTTGACTTAGCTGTAGTGTTGAATTGAATCCTCTTACAACACGCTGGAACCGTGCAGCACTTTTGATATTGATCGAGTGTGGCATAAAAATACAGGGAGCAAAGCAGCACACCCAACACTGCGTTCCCCAAGCCCATCCTTGACTTTTTCAATATTCCCAAAGCCATCAATGGCACCGAAAATGTACCAACGGTCCCCCCGAACTCTCCAACCAAAATTCATCTCCTCGATGACTACCAAACCCAAACTTGACTGCACCAATCTCACCAGCACAAGACTTGCCTTGCACCAGCACCCGGCTCGCCTTGTACCCAATCACTCACATGCACTGCTCTTTGCAAAGACCATCAGTTGCCTTGTGTGTATATCTCTCCACTGGCAATATTCCCCGTTCGATGCCTAGTGCACCGCGTTCCCATACAATGCGGCATGTATAATACTACCCTTGCATTACCCCCAAGGTTTGTATGCTGGACACTTCACCTCTGCATTATATAACCTGATGAAAAATAACAAACAGCTGAAGGTGAAATGTCCCATTTCGGTACTGCAAATCCCAAGGAAAACATTTGTAGTGGTTCTTAGAGTTTTCAACATGCACACCTTTTAACGTTTTCAAAAACACTATTAGAAGAAAATACCCTCTTTTGGTTTTGTGTGTGTTGATTTTATGAAAAGGAAAATGCCCTTCGTCCTCTGCAATTTGGGTGGTTATGCAAAGTCAATTTAATGAAATGTGCATATTTCACCTTGTTATGCTAATTTCTGGCAACGTCACATCCCATTGCATTTGTTGATGAGTCCCCCCACTTTAATTTTTAGGACTTGACCCCTGCTGAGTAGTGTTGATTCACTCAGCTTGGAGAGCTTTGGGCATGGGCTGCCTGCCCTTCCTTGACCTGCTGCCCCGAGAATTATCTGTGCCAGTAGTCATTTGCACAGAATCATGAACGGGTCAGGAGGCTCAGCCACAGTGCAGCCCGTGGGTGCCAAGTGCTTCTGCCTTCTGCCGATCAATAATGTAAGTCAGGGGGCCTCATTACGAGTATAGAGGTAGCCATGCCCTTAATAAAGGCATGGCTACCTCCATACCGGGTTCCAGTACCGGGTTCCTCCAATGAGGATTTACCGGGCTATTCCAACCTTGGAGGACCCGGAAAGTCCTAATTGGAAAAACCCATCCCCATTCCCATTTGAGCCCCCGTAGGGCTCAATGGGGAGGGAGCTAATAACGGGCCCGTTATCAGCTCCCGGGTCCCCTCGCGGGACCCACTAAGGATGCCTGATTTTACCAGGTGTCCTTACCGGGTCCCGCAAGGGAACCTCGTAATAGGGCGTCCCGTAATGAAGGCTGCCGGTGCCGTACCGGTACCCTTCAATACGGGAGCACCATGGCCGTAATGAGGTCCAGTGTGTTGCTAATGCTGGTGCTGCTAAGCTAACCACTGCCAAGGGGTGCGGCAGCGTGCCAAGATGCGGGCATGTGGGCTGCGGCAGTTCACTTACCTTAATGTAGTCCAGATGTTGCAGCCATTTAATACTTGCATCCAACAATTTAAGCTGTCCAAATGAGCTTGTATGGTTCATGGTTACAAACATTTTAATGTTAGAGTGAGTATTGTGAACCGTGATGTGAGCACCAAGCTGTGCATCGGTTATGCATTTAGAGATTCAAACATACAATCCTTTTATCACAGACTTGTTTATCAAACGTAGAGATCTCTGATCACTGTTATAGTCCTGAAATGCTCTGTGATTTAATGCAAAGCATACAGGAATCCTCATTGGTGC
Organism: Ambystoma mexicanum; assembly: GCF_040938575.1. Taxonomy (NCBI): domain Eukaryota; kingdom Metazoa; phylum Chordata; class Amphibia; order Caudata; family Ambystomatidae; genus Ambystoma; species Ambystoma mexicanum. Next base: position 1,212,091,686 of record NC_090921.1, on the reverse strand, counting down.
TATTTGTCCCCTTTCCCACTCTCAGAGAGGTATTTTGAAAGAGTACAATAAGAGTGTACCAGACTGTCCATCTTGGAATGATAACCTACTATGAGAAAATGATTCATATGTTTAGTCTAGTATTGCCCCTTGTGAAATGCGTGAGGTGGTACGAACAGAACTCCTGCAACACAGGGCCAGTGGTCAGTGGGCCATCAGACCCCGGCAGGCTGGTCACACTGCAGTGTGCCAGTAAGGACAGTTTGAAACTGCATTCAGGCAAGGCTTTCCCTAAGGGCAGGCGATAGAAAAACCATTTACTTGGGCAGCAACAGCTGTGTTTTCACATCATAATTCATCTGTAAAGTACTTGAATTACAATGTAACGAAACTAGCTTCATTTGTATAGCAATTATTTATTCATATTGAGGAGAGGTTTTGTCGCACGACAGAGGTGTAGTTTGGGAGTGACATGAGCCAGTCGGGGGTGGGAGGGCGGCAACGATGCTTCCCGCCTGGGGTGCAATCTGGTGTAAGATCGGCCCTGATGGCAAGTATACGTGGCTGTAGGCGTCATAAGGCAGGTACATCTTCCGGTGACCGGATGCTGCCATGTTTTGCCAAATGTGTTTCTTGTATATCCAGGTGCAGTCTGATATTCCTGTGTGCAATCTCAGAGAGAGTGGTATACATCATTGCACACTTGGTATAGCTTTCCTAAGTGCATGCATCGTATGCCAGGTGCAGCCTGATATGCCCATACACTGCATCCTAAGCCAGACACTGCTTCCTATGCCAGATGCTGAATCCTATGCCAGACGCTGCCATCCTATGCCAGACACGGCCTCACATAAAAAGGTACACATATCCAAGGTAAAGTCTCAGTTACCCCCGTATTTAGTTCCTATATCAAGTGCAACTTCATATGCATAGGTGCAGCCAGGATATGGCTAGATGCAGCCATTACATACCATATGTAACCTCAAAGTGTCTAATAGTGTCGCAAAAAGTGGTGGTAAAGTAGCTTTAATTCTGTTACAAGCACTTTGCCACCACATTACCGAACTGCCATATTAAGAGCTTTGGCAGTAACTTGCAGGGGGTGGTGGGGAGGGGGAGTTATATAATTCATCCACATCAAATCCAAAGATCGTTGGATTTAGCATGTGAAATTACTATGCAGACAAACACTACTGATAAGGAAATCCTTATAAAACATGTATGTACACCACAAATTGGTCAGGCCAAATGCAATACCCACCACTTTCAAATGTGGCACAGTAAATTATAGAAATATGCACTCTAAATAGCTAACGTGGGCAGAAAAGGGGACTAGAAGTTGCTCAATCCTTGATTTGATGAGTGTGTCTTAAACAAAAGAACAATGCTTAGGAAGACCATCATCGCATTCCTTTTCAGAGTTTGGTCTATTACAGGCAGGTGATCTTAATAATCAGGGTTTGTAATACCACCACTGCAGAAAGGTTCTAGTTAGCCCTCTAGGGTAGACCACCGACTGTCCCCAGGCCCCAGGTGACTGAAGAGAGGACTCCTGACCCAGACTCCACCATCTTTGGCTCAGTAAGGTAGCTACTTTTTTTAACTTAAGGACTTTTTGCCAATGCAAGTCCATGGGGTTAGGGGAGTGTAAAGAGACATCAGGTATCGCAAATCCCATGCTCGGATTTGCACCACCACAGAAACCGTGAAACAGGAAATCATTGGGGACGATCAGGCTCATTGTAGGCTTGGCTGTAGGAGGATCACAGGCTGCGGGATTGAAGGAGCAGAGACAGGTCAGGCTCAGGTAGAAACACGAGGACAGATGTCTAGATTTCTGTCTCAGCATCACGGGAGGACTTCTCAGGAGCAATAGACTGGGTTGGGCATTGAAGCGACACAGCACTGGGTTGGGGGCCCTTTTGGAGCAGTGCAGTCAGACTTTGGTGTTCCAACAGTCCTTTTGTCATGGTGAGAGATAGGAGCAGCAGGTGGATGAGGTCCCATCAGAGCCCCAAGGACATCAGAACAGTTTCCAGGGATGAATCAGGAAGATTGCAGACATGCACGTCTCTGGCTCTGGAACACTGATAGATGCTGTTATATTTGTCCGTCCTGCTCCCCCCGATACTAGTGCATCTAGCTCCCTCACACCGTCTCAGGCATTCCAGGCTCTCCGCACTCGGCACTTGGACACAAATGATACGCGAAGCTAGAGGTTTGGGTGTAAATGCTGTAATGTTAACACACACACCAGGCTTTGGAGGGCTGCATCGACTCTGCCCCCTCCCAGGCCTGACTCATACTTATGTACAATGCAAAGCTACATATTAATCTCCTCCCATTAGCCGTACGTATTCATAACAACAGCTCATTTTGCCGAAGAGAGGCAATCAAGTACATTTCAGATTGTCTTTGCAAGGCAGGCTCTTATCAACCTTGGGACTACAGCCAGCAGCTTCATCTTCAGCGCAGTGTACTTGTCAGAAGGGAGGGCTGTTGATGCCCATCTTTCGAGGCCTGGCTGTCAGACATTCCACAGCTAGCTCGGCTGGTTGTGCTCTGGTGGTTCTCTGCAACATCTGCTTTAATGGCTTAGATGTTTAGGCCAGTCCTTATGCCAAATCATTAGGCCAGTCTTCCTGCTTCAGATGTGATGTATCTCAAACCAAAAGAAAGTGCAGAATCAGAAAGGTGCCAAGTAACATCTGCCCACTTATTTTTCATCTCTTCTTATTTTATCTATGAATCGCTAACCAAAACCCTTGAACTACTTCTACATAAGCATATTGCAATAAAAACTATTCTCACTCCACAAGAAAGCAAGAAAAAAATTACAAAACATTACCAAATTAAGACAGCTTGTTTATGTCTTTACTCATTTAAAGCCATTCACTGTACTGTATTGCATAAACACTGCCACCTATTAACATCAGCCATAATCTAGGGTGCATCTAAAACACCATAAACAGGCATAACTACATGTCCCGCCCTTTCTAGCTCTGAGCATCCCAGTCACTTTCACATTCAGCAACACCCCATTCATGTGTCTGTAATGTTTGTTTGCACTGTCCAAGTCAAAGTCTCCCTTACTTTCCAGTATATAGTAACCCTCCAGTACCTCCCAGTCCCTAGGTGCACCCGCAGTCAGTGTCAGCAGCAACTTGTCAGTGCTTGTTATATTTTTCCCAAGTAGCATCTTGCATGGTGAATACCTGGTCGCTGAAAACTCTCTCAGCAGTCCAGGTAGAACAAATGACAGCCATTTTTCCTTCTGTGTGTCTTCTTTCACATTCATCTGTTTGAACTGCTCCTTCTTTGGCACCTCTTTCAGTTTTTTCATCCAGTGAGCCACACAAATGTCCATGTGCTTGTGCCAACGTTCTTTTGCCGTGGGTCACCAGGCCATCTCTATCGGGCACTGAAATATATTGTCTTGCCCTTTCTCTGCATTGATATCTGCATCATTTCTTCATTTTCCCCTTTCCAAATGGCCAAGAGGCGCTCACATTTCCTTTGATCCTACTTCTTGCTCTTCTGTAGGATATTCTCCACCACTTCAAGCTCTGGCCCCTCCATCGCATGACATGCCTTGTCTTCTATGGATGCCCTTAGCTGTGCCTGTGCGTTATTGTCAGGTGCCACTCTCCACTCTCGCTCAGATGCAGTTATCATCTTTCTTCCCAGAGCCAGCACCACTGATTGTCCTTCACCATGCTTTGCTCTTTCCCCCCCCAAACACTATTAAGTCACGCTGACACTGACCACCAACTTCACATGTGGGCCTCTCAATGTCCTTCTCTGGTGCACATGTCCCGAAAGCGTCCTGTTGTGATTTGACATTTTCTGACATGTATTCGCTCGACACTACACCTTTCAATAGCATCTTGTTCACTTCCTCATCTAAGGTGCACACTCCACAGTCACCCGTCCTTCTGAACTCCAGTTTATTTATTGCCAATTTGTCCGGACATGTCTCCCCCCATTGTGTCAGGACCCTGTTTGCCAAATCAGTCATTGCATCTCTTTTTTCCAAAATGTCCTCCCTCCCCTCTTTTGCACACATTTGCCTCCTCCGGTGTCTTCCCCACTTCCTCCCCTTTCTCAGAAATACATAGAGCCACCCCCACAGCGTTGTGCGTCATCCACCCCAACCCCCACAGACACTGGTAATGGCACCTCACATTCCTGAAAACCAGAACAGCTTATTACTAAGCAGTAAGCCCAGATGCACTCCTAATGAACCGTAGTTCAATTATTTGAGTCCTGCCTCCTGGGCAGGATAATTCAGTGTAATATTATAATGATTATTTGTTGCGTATTCCTAGAGAACATATATACATCATAATTTCAGTTTCAAGTCTATAGTGAAGTCAAACCTCCAAATAAGACAATGTTTACAACAATTCCTAGAGATATGGCACATTTTAATTAGCCTGTCTCTGTTTCCTGAAGCAAAATTTCAAAACAAGAATCATCAATTTCAAACAAGTAAATAATAAAATGAAACACTTCAAAATAGGCATTCACAACATTATACACTTAATCCAGTGTTTCATTACAATCAACAGATTGAATCTTTCTTAATGTGGAGAGACAATCCTCAATGAGAAGCCCTTTTTGCGAATATTTGCAATTGACCGACGCGTTTCGGATCTAATGATCCATCTTCAGGGTAGGGGCTTCACTTTAAATGTAAATCTTGGGAGGTATAATATAGATAATTTTTGTAGTGCTTGACCTATAAAGAATTATAGAGTGACATTATTATTAGTGGTAAATGAGGGGAGCTAGGTAATACTGGCTGAAGAACCAAGCGAGGTAAATGTTACTAACCTCATTCTGAGGGAAGCAGTGATACAAATCTGGCCTATCAAAAGACAAAAATGTGGATATGGTAAGTATCTAATGTTCAGAAAAATAAAAGTCAGCTTTTATATATGGATGCCAGATCCAATCACTCACCCAGTCTTCAACTGAAAAGCACCTGAGACTGGGACTCGGCAATGTGCGGTTGGAGAGACCCTAGAGAGGGATAAGTGTGTAAATAACACTCGAGTTTAAGCTAATCCAAACATGGATTAAAAGCATTACTTAAATAATTCAGTTCCCATAGAAATTCTGAAGTAAGTGCTTGCGTAAACTGTATTTTCCCATTTGCAGCCTTACCCGATGCACGGAGATACACGGACAGCGCCAGCTCAAGCAGCGATCTCAACCCGACTGCGAGTGGCGCTCCGTGTAGTCAAGGGAGCCCCGCGCATGCATACGAGGGCCGCCTCAAGCTCAGCCATCTTGGTATGGGCTCTACGAGCGTCGTAGCGTTGTCATGGTAACGGCAGACGCTTACCGCTCGTGAATAAACAAATCATATTATTTCACATTTGTCTCATACCGAGTAATTCAATGCATGATGTATATCTAGATGACCAAACTATACTAACTTATGTAATTAAAGCAAATGTACGGGGCACCTCCTCGCATCTACGCGGGATCGCCGGGTTCACCTAAAGACATGGGGGTACTCAGAGTTATGCATGTTGGGGCCCAAAAACATCACCCCAAAATGGGTGGTACGCTTGGAGCCCCCATCTTGCATAAACGGTACTTATGTGTTTTAGAGAAATAACTGACAAGCCTCAGACCGAGGCTCTACAATTCCTGTACCAGCACTTAATTAAGCCCTTATGAACCAGGGGAAATATAAGGAAACCTCTCTCAGAAATACATTCTCCCTTAGGTGGGGGTGCCAATCTCAGTGGATGTAATGCAAGTGGGGTCCCAGAGCGCAAGTCCCCAACTGGGGGGTACGCTGGGCGCCCCCATCTCGCATTGAATTCAAGATAATTTTTTAGGATAGTTTAAGAGGGGGGTCTCCAAGGGACCGCTGCTATGCCTCGGATAGAGGCAGTGGTGGATCTGGCTTAGGGTAAAACACCTCACTAGAAGCTAACAAGCCATTGTGAATAAAAGCAGTTCCAAAGTTAAAATTCATCTTAGAAGCACCATGTGCCTTAAATTGAGAATATCTGTATATGACATCTGAATTCCGACAGATGTCATTCAACACCAGTCAGAAAGGGTTATATGTTTTAAAACAGAGTATAGGTTACATGATTTATCCGCAGTATACAAATCAATCCAAACATTACTTGGTAGCAAACAACCAAATACAGGCATGCAAAACTTTGCAAATCTTTAAACCCTGAATGTCAACTTTTGTCAGTCCTTAAGAATGCCTATTGCAGATCACCAGACACATGGTTACCCCCAAAAGAGCACATAAAATACAGATTCAAGATTCCATGTTAACAGTATACATTCATAGTTTCTGACTCATAATGTATCTGAAGCAGGACCCCTTAGGAGACAGAGTCTCTATGCAGATTAGATTGAATGGAGATGATTATAGATAACACATTAGGTCAAATTCAAAATTCATTCCACGGGGGTGTAGGGAGTCCAAAAGTTCTATCCACAGGATTTCACATTTCCTTTGATCCTACTTCTTGCTCTTCTGTAGGATAATCTCCACTTCAAGCTCTGGCCCCTCCATCGCATGACATGCCTTGTCTTCTATGGATGCCCTTAGCTGTGCCTGTGGGTTATTGTCAGGTGCCACTCACCACTCTAGCTCAGATGCGGTTATCATCTTTCTTCCCGGAGCCAGCACCACTGATTGTCCTTCACCATGCTTTGCTCCCCCCCAAACACTATTAAGTCACGCTGACACGGACCACCAACTTCATATGTGGTCCTGTCAATGTCCTTCTCTGGTGCACATGTCCTGAAAGCGTCCTGTTGTGATTTTACATTTTCTGACATGTATTCGCTCGACACTACACCTTTCACTAGCATCTTGTTCACTTCCTCATCTAAGGTGCACACTCCACAGTCACCCGTCCTTCTGAACTCCAGTTTATTTATTGCCACTTTGTCCGGACATGTCTCCCCCCATTGTGTCAGGACCCTGTGTGCCAAATCAGTCAATGCATCTATTTTTTCCAAAATGTCCTCTCTCCCCTCTTTTGCACACATTTTCCACCTCCGGTGTCTTCCCCACTTCCTCCCCTTTCTCAGAAATACATAGAGCCACCCCCACAGCGTTGTGCATCATCCACCCCAACCCCCACAGACACTGGTGCTGGCACCTCACATTCCTGCCCCTCTGTGTGTCCTCTCTCCTCCTTCACTGACACTTCTTTTGTATTCTCAGCCATGCGTCATCAGCTGCATTCAGAATGTCTGCCCACCCGTGGGTGGATCTTAACTTCTCCTCCACATTCTAATTGTGCAACATGCTCTTCAGCCTTTCCAGCACAGCCCTTTGCCCCTACTTATATGACACATCTCCACCTGCCTCTTACCTTGTCAGTGGACCGGCACCTGCCATGTTGCCATGAAACTGTATTCTATAATCTGTATTCTTTAATCTCTTTTATTCCACTTTAACTCAACCTTCAGACAGACCGCCCACTCCCACTCTGTGACTTCTACAGCATCAACCCTACACCCACCCTCCACGGCCCGGTGCTCTGACTGTATTACAGGTGCCTAAGAATTCTCTGCCCTATCGTTGTAATCTTCCTAGAGTCCCTGAAGACTCCAAATTCCGCAAAATCCACTACTGAAACATGCAACAGGTACAGCGAAAAATTATTTTCACTTACCCGTTGTTTTGCTGTAATCTCTTTCTCCATGCTAGGCACTTGATGAAGAGAAGAGGAGCTTCCAGGTTTCGGCACCATATGTTACATTCATCCGGCCAGGTCTTTAACCAATTTGTTCCCACCAGTCAAGATGATGAAGGAACCTGGTTTAGTTCTTCCAGGTCGCATTGTAGGTGAAGGTCCAGTATGTGGTGGCAGTAGCCAGTGCTGATTGAAGCAGCAGTCATCACTGTGTATCTCTGTTGGCTCTTCAGCTTCAGATGCTTAGATCGTCCGATTAACAATATCAAATGGCTCCAGGACCTCTTCTTTTGTTCAGAATTTAAACTGGGGCTGCCCATTCTCACTTATGGAACAGACCTGCAACATTCAAACAGGTAGAGGCTGTTCAATCACATTATGCCCAACAACATCATATACCCTGGGTGCTTTAAAACAGTATTTACTTCCTGTATAAGCGCCTAACAAGCAAGCAATAAATAAATAAATAAATACGTTGAAGTGTTGACTCAGAGTGTAGAGTCCCAACACCCAGTCTAAGCCAGTTCACACACACAAAGTACTGACTGGGAGTATAGATCTTGGAATCCAAGTGATTTGACCGAATGAAAAATTATCGAGGCTGAAATATCCGAAAACAAAGTGCTCGAATGACCAAAAGTTTGAACACTTTGTTTTCGGACATTTCAGCCCCGATAATTTGTTAAAACACACATTCTCTCTCACACACACACACACACAACACACCCATAACACCCCCCCACCCACACCCCCAGTATACCCCCACCCATACCACCAACATAAAGAGAAACCCCACTTACCTTCACCTTCACGCTGGTTCCTGCAGCGCCAGTTCCCTTTCACTTCTGTGATTGGGGACTGGCGCTGCAGGGTCCTTTTCTTTTCTTGTTTTTTTTCACGGACGGCTGCAGGGGTGTCCCCGCATTCCCCACTCACTATACCATAAAGTATAGTGAGCGGGGCAATGCAGGGGACATCCCCGCAGCCACCGTTTTTTTTTTTTTCTTCACGGACGGCTGCAGGGGTGCCCCCTCGCAGCCCCTGCTCACTATACCATAAAGTATAGTCAGTGGGGCAATGCGGGGGACACCCCAGCAGCCCCCATTTTTTTTTTAATGCTACCACCAGAGGACCAAACTTTTGGTGTTCGATCCTTTGGTGGTAGCATTTTTAGAACTTTAGGTCGTTTCGACCTTTTTCCTTTTTTTTGGGTCATTTCGACCTAAACCTAGATCTTGTTTACTGCAATAGGTAATGCCCTTGCATGTCAATTTCGAACTTGAAAAAGAAGGAAGATAGCACAAAATGCAGGGCTTGAACAACGAGGAACAGTCATTTTGAATACCTGGTACTCAAAAAGGCATTATCGGTTAAAAGGGATTCATGGGTGTGCAATGGGAAAAAGATAAAAATCAGTTCACTGCCATCAGCTTGTTCAGAAGCATTTGCCATGTTTTCGCAGCCAGTGTTTTACACGTCTGCAGTTTCAACAAGTAGTTTTTCGGCGTGGGCTTTTGCGCCAACTTTTTTCTTTTAAAATACAAATGTGTTGTGTGCTTGGGGAAGGAGTTTGGGGGGAGGTAGGTGGCAGGGTAAGGTGGTGGGTGTGGGTTGGATGGGGTTCATATTGATGAAAACGTCCACAGCAAAATCTGCACATTGAAAGTGCAGAAGTGTAAAACACTGGCGGTGAAAACACGTGGATCTGTGAACACATCACAAAAGTAACTGGGATCTTACTTCAAAAATACAAAAAGGACAAAACTTGTCTCAGAAGGGTTGAACATTCCCAATACTGGTAGGGATAGAGACCCAAATGGAATGGGAGGGGAAATCACCCCAAATGGAATGAGATAAGTGAGTGAGATAAAAAGGCCCCACTCACCTCAAAACTCAGTAAGGATCCAGCCAAAAAGCCAATATGCTGGTTGACTCTAGACTCCATTGAAGTCAATAGAGGGAAGTTGAAAAAAGAAAATAATTTCTAACACTCCCCTTCCCCCAGACAAGAAATAGGGGGTTCTAATCCACCCATGGATTGATTTCTTGTTCCAGTCAGTTATACAACTTTCTGAACCTAAAAGAGCCCAGATGCCTCTGGGTTTTGTGCACTATACAAATACTCCTTGGACAGACGAACAGCATTTCAATGTTTGAAGCCTGGCCTATGCTCCGTGGTGAAGTCAAAGCCTTGATGGATTATGGACCACCTGCACGATTTTGGATTCTTTTCCTTCATGTTCATCACCCATGTGAGGGGCAAGAAGTGAGCCTGAATTTTGAATTTAGACATCAGTAGGTAGCGGCTAAATCTTTGCAAAGATAACACTATGGCAACGCATTCTTTCTCCACAGTGGCCCACCTCAATTCCAGACCATTCTGCTGCTTCAGTTGCTTCTGACGCAAGTATAAGTGAAGGTTTACCAAAACTGAAAGATAAAATAGTGAACACCTAAAATGTGCACATTTTAGGTGTTCACTATTTTATCTTTCAGTTTTGGTAAACCTGCACTTATACTTGCGTCAGAAGCAACTGCTTGCACAAAACCAATTCCTAGGTTTCTTGGATGAAGTGCAGGCAGTAAATGGTGCTGCTATGTTCCAATATTCTTTTTTATTCTGTGATTGCAATTATTAGGGGTTAGTCCCCCTTTCTCACCCTTCAGACTACGGTCTGGGGATCTACATTTCTTTGAGTTTTTCTTTTTATTTATATAAGAAAACAACATGTATGATCAACATTTGCTTGGAGTACCCTGACACGCTATTTGTTTTCATATCTGTGCGCACAGGACGTTCCTGACCCAAATAACGGTAGTTGTTTACATAATTATACATACCTGATGTCACACGTTAACGTGTGATGTCATTGATAGTATATCTCACCCCGGTTTCAAAATGGCGACCGCAAACACGCAGCACGCCAAACCCAAGGGGTTAGGACTAGGTTTAAGAATTCACTCCAATTAAGTGTGTCTGTTTTTTTGTACACATACCTTGACCCATCTGATATGGTTATTTTGTCAACTCCTTATGGTTTGATTTGATCTGTGTGTCTGTGGTCCCCAATATTAGGTTGATCTTTAATTTTTTTCTACTGTAAAACCGAACACTGATGGTCGCTGAGCATTGTATCAATGTATCGAATTGACAAATGTGTCAGGTATGGTTGTGCCTTCATATGGTTCATTGACATGCGTTACATATTCCAGTATATCTAGTCCCTGATACCAATCCATTGGAATGTATTATATTGTTTCTAATTAAGTTCTGTCTTTTTGATTGTAGTATACTGTCAGGAAGGTCTGTAATCTCCTCTTCCTCCTGAGATGCCCCTGACTCCCTTTCCTCCCCTTCCTCCTCACCTCGAAGTTTCCGGCGTTGAGTCAGCTTCGGGTTGTCCTTTGTTTGAGTCTTCACCCCTTTTTTTTTGGAGATAGGGACCACAGAGGTAGGACGCCACAGTGACACCCTTTGGGTGATCTGTGGCAACCCTCCTCGGTCGCTGGTCAATGGGGAAAAAGCCAGTGGCACAAAAAACCCCAGAAGAGTTGAATCTTCAAACGCAGTGTGGTAGCTATCAACACACTCCGGAGGCAGCAGCAGAGGGAGAGGAACTGGTTGACACAGTCCGGAAATTAGAACAAGCTCCAACGAGATTCGGGTATGAGATCAGGTAAGTAGAATATATTTCCAGTACAGATAGTCAGAAGAGGGCTAGGCGAGGCAATCCACAAGGCAGGCAGCGGTCAGTACACAGAGATATCATGCAGGATAGGTACCGATAAGGGCTATCAGAAGAGGGCAAAGCGAAGCAAGCACAAGACTGGAAGGAAGGAAGACGGAAAGAACAACAGAGTAAGTTAAGAGAGATATACGAAGAAAGTAAACACAAGACTGGAGCGAGGAAAGATGAGAGACGGGAACGGAACAGGCAAGGGAGGAGGAGAAAAGATCGCGGGGGAACCCCGACTAAAGGCACGGAGACAAGGGAAGAAAAAGGGGCGAAAAAAGAATAGAAGGGCAAACGGGCGGAAAAAAGGAAAACTACTCGAAAAAATAGCAGCGCCGGCAAAACAGGACGAAACACTGTACGTTGCAACGCACCCGACCCCGGAAGTGAAAGGAATATATCCCGGTGTCGGGAACGTCGCAAAGGACAGCTAGACCTACACAGCGCATTTCCCAAAACGTGATGGAACCAGCAATAGCAGGCGCAGCCTCCACTTCTTCCAAAGCCGCCAGGTTCCCTGAGGCGTGACAGTATGCCCCCTCCTAAGGTCCACCCCACCAGGTTTATTTGGGTGTCTGTAATGGAACCTACGCAACAGGAGGGGTGTATTTAAATGTGATCTGGGTTCCCAGGTGTCATCAGACCTCGGGTATCCTTTCCAGTGGACTAGATACTCCAAACGTCCCTTGTGATATCGTGAGTCACATATTTGGGATAGCTCATAGATGTCTTCAGCGGGATCCGGAGGGACCGGAGTGTTGTTCCTTCTTTGGGACCATTTATCTTCCATGAAGGCCTTCAATTGGGAGGTGTGAAACACCGGGTGTATGCGACGTAATCGTGTAGGCAGCTGTAGGCGAAAGGCTACTGGGTTGACTACTTGTGTTATCTTGTATGGTCCAATAAATCTAGGAGACAGCTTAGATGGACGTACCCACCGTGGTAAGAATTTAGTGGACAGAAGTACTTTGGAACCGACTCCCCAATCAGGTACCGGTCTCTGGTGTTCATTAGCTTGGGATCTATTTCTCTCTTGAGCCTCTACAAGTCCCAGTCTAGCCTTGTTAAGAGCCTCTCGGATAGTCGCTAATGAAGCTTCCACAGAGGGCACGTAGGACTCTATGTTGGTCAAGGGAAGAAAGGTACGGGGATGATAACCGTACGTACAAAAAAAGGGCTAGTACCGAGGGCAGAGTGGCAAGTGTTGTTATAGGAGAATTCGGCCGTCAGGAGTAACTGGACCCAATCATCCTGTTGTTGGTTGACAAAACACCGGAGATACTGCTCTAAGGTTCCATTTAGACGTTCAGTTTGTCCATTTGATTGTGGATGGAACCCAGAGGTCAGGGCCCTTTCAATGCCTAATCTCTTGCATAAGGCAGACCAGAAATGAGAGGTGTACTGGCTACCACGGTCTGAGATGATCTTAGTTGGCATACCGTGTAGCTTGAATATGTCTCTCAAGAAAATCTCGGCCATGCGAGACGCAGAAGGTACACCAGGTAGAGGTGAAAAATGTGCAACTCTACGATGAAGTCGGTCGATACGGTGGTCCATGGGCCTGTAGGAATGGCACAGGATTCCAAAAATCCCAGAGGTCTTTTTGTGGAGTAATTGTTACGAAGACAGGTGACACAAGACTGAACATATTGTCTGGTCTCTTCCTTCATCTTTGGCCAAAAAAATATCTTGATAAGAGGTCTTGAGTATTACGAATACCGCGATGACCCGCTATCTTGGTATCATGGCACCAGGATAATGCTGTCTTCCTTAACGATGGAGTTGGCAGATACAACTTGTCGTTAACCAGATATAGACCATCTTTGATGACCTAATCTCTCTTGTCGCTATGTATTTCTGCTTCGAATCTCCCTCCAGAATCGTCCTTGACCTGTTGCAGGAACGTAGACACCACTCCTATTCTCTGAGATCTTGCAAACATCAATTCTGTAGTAGCTTCTTGTTCAGACAGATAGTCACTGCGTCGGGACAGGGCATCAGCCACTAAGTTTTGTTCGCCCGGGATGTAAGTAATATTGAAATCAAATTAGGCGAAAAAATGAGCCCACCTTGCCTGTCTTGTGTTATAACATTCAAATTGACGCAACACCTGCAAATTCTTATGATCTGTTAGGAGGGTAAAAGGGTGTTCTCCGCCTTGAAGGAGGTGTCGACACTCTGTGCAAGCTAATTTCATAGCCAGCAATTCCCTCTCTATCACAGAGTAGTTACGTTGACTGGTGTTCAGTGTTTTGGAATAATAAGACACCGGATGTTCCTTACCCTCATACTCTTGCAGTAATACTGCACCGATTGCAGCAGAAGAGGCGTCAGCTTCCACTATAAAGGGACGGAGCTGGTCATGTTGTCTTAAAATGGGAGCTGAACAGAAAGCCTGTTTGAGTTGTTGGAAACTCTCCTCGGCCTGAGGAGACCATTGGAATGGGGAGGAAGATTTCTTAAGAAGTGAGGTCATCGGGAGTACCTGTTGTGAGAAGTTTGGGATAAATTTCCGGTAGAAATTCTATAAGCCAAGGAATCTCTGGATGTCTTTAACAGACTTAGGAGACGGCCAATCAAGAATAGAATTGACCTTCTGTGGGTCCATAGCAATTCCCTCTGAGGAAAGAATGTATCGTAAATATGATATGGACGTCGCCGAAAACACACACTTTTCCAATTTGACTGAGAGATGGTTGTCTTTGAGTCTGTGAAAAACCTCCATGACATGAGTGTTATGCTCTGCTTGAGTGAGGGAAAAGACTAATATGTCATCGAGATAATTTTTTTTTTATTATTTATTATAAAACTTCAACAATGATATAATATATCATGTTTTTGTTACATTTCATCCAATCAATCTCTTCCCTAAACTTGTCAAAGTTAGAAAAAAAAGAAGAATAGAAGAAGAAGAAACTTTAAAGGCGCCATCAACATGATTACATAGCCTTCAGTTGATAAGTGCACCGATCAGGTAGAGGCTGTCTTTAACACTTCATCAAAGAAGTTAATTAAGTTACAAGACAGCTTGATGTTATGCCCTGCCACGGCGTAATTCCACCAATTATCTGAGTCACTAGATATTGGTTTGAATTCCTTCAAGTGCTTTTCGCGAAATGTGGTTAGCATATGGCATTCTGCAGCCAGATGTTTTAGAGACTCAACAGCTTCTGTTTTACAGAACCTGCATTTATTGTCAACTGTGTCTTTGTTCTTTCGCATCCAGAGCATCTCGTTGGTGTTTAGGGCATTCAATCGCAGCCTTAAAAATTGTGCCCTATGATGGCGCGATGGACAATCCGTTAAGAATTTTGGTTGATGATGTAATTTGATCATATTACCAAAAAAAGGCAGGGTGGATTTAAGGGCTGAACGACAATTATAGGTTGAAATCCAGTCCCATTTTGCGAGCTTCTTTTTGGCTAATTGTGGACGTTGGATTAGTTCTTCGTTTGATATGCCCGCTTCAACCATGATCAGTTTTAATTTAGATTTCCAGACTTCGATCAAGGTATTTTCCTTTGATTTTTTGTTTATCTTGAAAATGTTGTAGGCCGTGGTGGAAGTCCCTAGGTGGGTCTTACGCAGGGTAGCTAACAATTTCCAAACTATTGTCATATATATAGAGCTCAGCGCCAGCTCATATCTCACTGCTGATATTGAAATGTAATTCGGGAGGTTCAGAACACGTCGCTAGAATTTTCCTTCCAAACGACTCCAAACATTATTATTGATGTTCAAAGCAGCTTCACCTCCGAAGGTGACTGTTGGAATTACCTTTTGGAGGTAGAACAGTATGACAGGCGTTATAGAAAATTTCCCATAGTCATTGTTGATTTTAGCCGCTTGTAGATTTAGGATCTTTATTTTAGACAGTAGGTCGTCGATCGAGGCGGCTTCACGTATTGAATCGTTGACCAGTACGCCTAGATAGCGGATTGATTTGACAACTTGTAATGTTTTTTCCTCAATTTGCCATCTGAAAGATTTATCTTTCCTTGACATAGATCGTCCAATGCACATAATTTTTGTTTTCTCTGTGTTCATGCATAGCTCGTTGGCAGATAGAAACTCTTGTAGACGTGAAAGAAGATGTTGAAGGCCGATCTGAGTCTGGTCGACCAATACTATGTCATCGGCATAGACTAGATGTTTTACGGTATGACCATTAAGCTTAGGAGAAAAACAATGGACAGACTTCAGCCATTCTGGTAAATCGGCTAGAAAGATCTTGAAAAGGTCAGCTGCAAGAGGGCAGCCTTGTTTGACTCCCTTGAAAGTTCTTATTGGGTCTGTAAGCTCGCCTTGTGAATTAACTCTGATTTGAATCAAGGTGTTGGAGTGCAGGGCAATGATAGGTTCTAGCAAATGATCTGGGCACTCCCATGAGCGTAGTTTTGCCCATAATTTGGACCGATTAATGGTATCAAAGGCTTGTCGAAGGTCAACAAATGCAACAAATATTTTGTTTTTTGTCATCAATGCTGATAATTTTAAAAATGACAAAAGAGTAAGATTTGTGTCTGTTCCCACATCCTTTGTGAATCCTGATTGTCGGATATCAAAGGATCCCGATGAAGTGGCCCAGATTGCCAGCTGTTGTTGTAAAAAAGATCCAAAAATCTTGCCGATGGTGTCAAGAAGGGCGATCGGGCGATAATTTACAGGATCTGCCCGACAGCCCTTCTTGTATATGGGAACCACGATTGCCGTAACCCATGAGGAGGGAAGCCTCTTACTGGTTGCAATTTGGGAGAACAGCTCGTGAATGAATTTGGCCCAATGTGTCTTGTGCTTTTTAAGCATGAGGTTTGATATTTGGTCAGGGCCAGCAGCTCGTGAGGTTTTTAATTTTGCAATTGCAGATTCAATCTCTTCGCACGAGGGTGTTATGGTCCAACTTGATTTTGACATTATAGGCGGTAGCGGAACTTCAGTCACTGATTTTTCATAGATTGAAGTGAAATGATCGCGCCATTTGTCGCTTGAGATTTCATTTGAGATCGATGGGGTTGCTTTCGTGCGGTTTTTGTTTAAAATGGTCCAAATTTCTCATGTATTTTTCTGCACAAGAAGTTTTAACATTGTTTCTGCACGTCCCTGATCAATTATTATTTGATGCGATCTCAGCCAATTTCGATATACTTGCCGTCGGTTCTTCGTTTCTGAGGCTCTTCGAGTTGGATCACAGAAAACTCTCTTTATTCGTTTGAGATCCCTCCTTAATAATTTTTTTGCCTCTGCTATTTCAGAGCTATATAGGTGCTTTGGTATTGTCCCAAGCACTTTAGAATTAAGCATTGTCTGAGTGTGGTCTGTTAGCAGCGGTAGATATTCAACCGCCTGAAGTTCGTTCAGGTTTAGTTTTAAATTGGCACAGCGAGTAGAGCGCTCGCTTTGACATCCGTGCCGAGCCTGCTAACGCAGGTTCGAATCCCGGCAGGGCCAAACTCAGCCTTTCATCCTTCCGAGGTCGATAAATGAGCACCACACACCGTGGGTAATAATAAGCAGCGCTCAGATACCTGAGGGTTCGTAGCGCTATATAAGTGCCAATTATTATTAAATTGGCGATAGAAGAATCATTTATTCTCAGTCGATTGCCAGCTCTGTTTGTTTGTAATGGGTACAAGTATTTGTATTGTATGTGACGTGGCTCCTCACGCCAAACTAGTTGCAGCATATCGTGGTCACTGGCAGTCATTGGTTGCACATTTAAGGATATAGATTTTTCAAGAAAATCAGACGAAGCCCAGATGTAGTCGAGTGTGTTTGTCCAAGTCATGTTATGCCACGTTGGATTTGAAGGAGAGTCGCCTTGGATAGATCCATCAAGCATGTGACAGTTACGATCCAAAAGGTCTTTTCCCCAGCGTTGACCTCTCGAGATAACTTCGGACTCCGACAAACGCACATTTGATTTATTGAATTGATCATATTTAAACCAACTACAGTTTAAGTCTCCGCAGATGAGGACAGAAACATTTTCGTGCTTTAAGAAGGCGAGGTCAATTTCATTCATTACTGACTGGATAAAAGATTCAGATGAAATCATAGCCGGATTCCAATATCCATTTATTATCAGGAGATTGAGATCTATGTCTCTCAGTGACAGTCTAATCAAAGTGCTTTGCACAAATGGATTTGGGTTCGTAGAAGTCACCAACGTCCACCAATTCCAGATTTTCAATAAAGTTATTAAGCCTGAAAAGGGCCGGCCATTTGGATTTTTCCCAGCAGGATTTAACTGAATCGAAAAGCCATCGCATGTAGGAGGATCTCTTAGCCATGTTTCCTGTAAGCATATGATGAAAACCTTCTCCAATGAGACTGGAAATGTGTTAAATAAATGTGTGAATCCTCTTGTGTTCCATGACAGCAAAATTAGCTCTTGCTGTTTCGATTGTATTCATTGTTATTTACGATGTCCATTGATAAGTCTTTTCGCGTTAATGGCTCTTCTTTCAAATGACTGGTGCATGGCGGCGTCAAGGATGTCAGGAGAGGAGGCTAAAGACTGACGCAGAGCAGAGCGCTTAATGGTTCTAGGACTTGCCTCATGCTCAAGATTTGTTTTAGAAGATAAAGATTTTAAGGCGGTTGACTCAATGGTAAGATCAAAGCCATAGACCAAAAGGTCTTCATTTGCATGAAGTAGCAGATTTTTTACAGCCACCGAGGAAATGTGTAGGAGAACCTGATCAGAGGACCTTTCAGACACGTATTCCACGATTTTGATATCATTCGATGAAATCGCTCGGATTTGATACAAGCAAATAATTTTAAGATGTTTCCTCTGTTTAAGTTAACTTCATTATCATCAGAATGAATATTCTGAAGCCGAAGTTTCCACTTGCATGTTTGAGTCTCAGAGCTTCCGGGACCAGAATTTTGCCGAGCTAAACGTGAGCGTGAGGTTAGCTGGTTCGATGTTTGTTCAGGGTTTAACCTCGAGCTTAGCGCTTGCTCAGAGATTCTTTTGGCCGCAGAAGCAGATTGACCGTCAATGGATTTTGCTTGCGAGGACTTCAGAAATTTGGTGGCCTCTTGGGTTTTCCTCCAGGGAAGCCTTGTTTGTCTGATTGCTTGGTCTTCTGGAGAAGCTGAGATGGAATTTTCTGGATCAGCTGAGTAAGTTGATAGATTGCACAGATCTATCGAGGAGTCTGAAGCCCTGTAGTTAGATAGAGATGTATCTGAGGCAACTCGCCGGTGTTTTACTGAGATCTTCGGTATGCTCGCGTTAGTGTCTGATGAACTTCTTGGGCCATTGTCAAAAGTGCTCTTTTCGTTGGTTGTATGAACTGGTCGAGTAAACAGGCTTGTCTTCTTTGGAGTTGTAATATTCCTTATGAACTTTTTAACCTTTTGCTGTGATCCTTTCACTGGAATATCTTTTTTTATTTTGTGTTGCTGGGTTTGCTTCACAGGAAGTCTTTTCGAACTTTTATCATTTGCTATAAGAATTGTCTTCGCTGGACCTTTGAAAATGTTAAATGAGTTTACTGCCTTGGGGGTTTGGGTTAATGCGATTTCTTTAGTTGGGATCGCATTCAGGACGAGATAATTAGCATTGGAACCCAAGCCATGTGAAGTCTGGTTCAAATCTTGAGCGTCATGATTTGGAGCTGACGAGCTCGATGGTAATCCAGACTGTGAGGGTTCGTTAGGCATTGACGCAGAGGCAGTTGTCGATGAAGGTTGAGGAGCTCCAGACACTCCGTTTTGTGTCGGCAGGGCGCCAGCATTGAGGCTGATAGTGCTTTTACGCATCCATTTCACCGAGTCTAAGAGACCTTCCATTAAGGCATCATTTTGGCAGTGATGCCGTGCGGCTAAATCGCTCAGCCTTTCCTGCCATCTCGTTGCGATTTCTGCATTGCTTGTCATTTGATCTTGTAAGAAGCTTGAGAAGAGTTCCAGCTTGTTGATTTTAGTCGTTAGGTTGGCTATGGCAGCGCCTTGATCAGTTATTGTTCCTATCAGTGACTCTAGGATTTTTGTGAATGGTGCTAGAGCAACGGCTGACGCAGCCAGCACATTGTTATGAATCTGCAGGAGTGCTTCAGGTGACATTCCGAGCGATTGAGGTTGAAAGTCCTGGAATGCCGAAGAACAAGTCGAGTTGTCTAAGTTGTATTGTGGATTGAATAAAGAGATTTTCTTTACGCCATTCATTGAATTGTCTTTGTCTCCTGATTGAGACTGCATGGGGTGAGGTGTGCTAACATTCATCATTGGATTTTCATGCAGAGAGTGCATGGTGGAAATACGTTTTGCCTTAAGCTCGGCTACTCTTTGAAGACGGCCAGCACGAGCAATCGCGCTCCGATCAAGATGTGTGGAGACTGAGTTTGCTTTTAATGTTGGGACTTGCGGAGTGCTTGCAAAGTTGGACTCAGTAAGCGGTTCGTTTGTACTTGATATGGAAGACCGCCTCACCTCAGGTGCTTGGCAAGCTAAGGCACTGTCATTATCAAACTCAGTTCCATCAAGAGAGGTACCCAAAGTCACTTGGCCTACAGATTTTAGTGGCATTAAATCAATTCGAGGGCCAGTTAAGTTGGTCCCATGTGGAGGACATAAAATGTTTACAGGGAGCCTCGAAGCAGTTTTTGAATTGACCAAGCTGATTTGAGAACCGCAGGACTTGCCCAAGGCATTGCTCGATATTTTTTGGTGTAAAGAAGTTTTTTTGCCAATACAGTGAGACATTAGTGCCTGAGGGGGTGTGACTGATCGTTTGGCATTTGTGACTTGCTTGAATTTCGAGTTGTTCAGCTGAAAGTTTTCTATTTCTGAGTTTGCAATTTTTAATAGTTCTTCATCAGTCGCTGTTTGTTGTATATTACTTTTATCTTTCTGGACGTTAACGTCATTCTGAGAAGATCTGTTTTTATAGAGCATATTAGCTGACAAGACTGAATTTGTCGTATATAGTGTGTCTGACGCTCTCGCGTCTGAGAAGGGCGCCGATGTTAGTACCAAAGCATTTAGTGACTTATGCCGGTCCACAATGGCTGCTTGAGAAGCCTGAACATCAGATGCGATGGGAGGCACGTTTGCAGGGGATTTGCCGTTGAAGGGTGAATTGTTTTTAGGATTGGAGATACACATAGCTGCCGAGCATTGGGTAATTGAGTTGGATGCGAAAGCATCCGATGGAACACTTTTTTGCGCCGAAGCCTTTGTAACATCATCCGGAGCAGAACATTTGTCAGCGGTTGTTATAAGTGAAGATGTCGAAGAGTTCATATTACCGATTG
Organism: Ambystoma mexicanum; assembly: GCF_040938575.1. NCBI lineage: Eukaryota > Metazoa > Chordata > Amphibia > Caudata > Ambystomatidae > Ambystoma > Ambystoma mexicanum. The sequence goes on along the minus strand of NC_090921.1, from coordinate 1,212,071,016 downwards.
TTACAAGGCAAATTGGATCAGGTGACTTGCTTTCGGCTATAAGCGCGCGGCCGGCAGTTTTGCTTACCTTTGACCCAGCAGCGGCTTTCCCGGTCCTTGGCCAAGGATTGGTCATACGGCGTTGCTGTGAAGCTCTTTTCCTAGTTTGAGGGCCGTCAGCTGATAAGGTCATGATTAGTGTTTCCACAGTCGAAAAGGACACAGACAATACGGTAGAATATTGAGAATGGGACAAGGATTGCTCCCTTGCGTTCCGTCTTGGTGTGCTTCCTGTTATGCGACGTTTTGGGAGAATGTCGTGATGGGCAGACGGCAGTAAAGCAGCAAACAGCCAAACAGCAGGAGTCTCTGCAGTCGCCCTTTACGCGGCCGGGCTTCACGCTGCAAGGGTTGCTGGGATCTGGTTTTGTGGCCTCACTTCATGGAATGGGCGGGGCCAAAAGATGGGCGGGGCTTTCCACCCGCTTCGTCGCGTTGCAGCGGTTCACTCGCTCGCACACAGTCGACCTCACAGAGTGCAAGGGACGCGAGGGGAAACACGCTGTTGAAGGTAGGTTGGAGATCAGCAGTTCAATATTAAATATTGAAACAAGTAGCAGGAAGTAGCGCTTCTGCAGCGCAGCACAGCCAAACAGCAGGAGTCTCTGCAGTCGCCCTTTACGCTGCCGGACTTCACGCCGCAAGGGTTGCTGGATCTGGTTTTGTGGCCTCACTTCCTGGAATGGGCGGGGCCAAAAGTGGGCGGGGCTTTCCACCCGCTTCGTCGCGTTTCAGCGGTTCACTCGCTCGCACACAGTCGACCTCACAGAGTGCAAGGGACGCGAGGGGAAACACGCTGTTGAAGGTATGTTGGAGATCAGCAGTTCAATATTAAATATTGAAACAAGTAGCAGGAAGTAGCGCTTCTGCAGCACAGCATAGCCAAACAGCAGGAGTCTCTGCAGTCGCCCTTTACGCGGCCGGGCTTCACCGAGATAAATGATGACAGAGTGTCCCAGGAGATCCGAAAAAAGTCTGTCGATAAAACGTTGGAATATCGATGGAGCATTTACCAGTGCAAAGGGCATCACTTGATACTCGTACAAACCAAATGGAGTCCTAAAGGCTGTCTTCCACTCATCTCCGGATTGTATACGAAGCAGATGGTAAGCGTTGCGGGAGTCTAGTTTCGTAAACACAGTGGCCGACTGCACGGCATGAATGATTTCAGAGATGAGGGGCATGGGATATCTGTCCTTAATGGTTACTTTGTTTAATCATCTGTAATCTATACAGGGGCGTAGCTCTTGAGTGTCTTTCTTGGGAATGAAAAATAAAGAGGCACCTGCAGGAGATTTGGATGGTCTGATCAACTCATTGGCTAGGTTCTTGTCTAGGTAATCTCTCAGATACTGCCTTTCTTGCATAGTCAAAGGATACATCCGACAAAATGGGACCAAGGCACATGGGTGCAAATCAATACAGCAGTCTTCGGGTCTGTGAGGAGGGAGCTCCAGAGGGATCTTCTCCGTCACCACTTCAGTGTATTCTCTCAGATAGGATGGTAAACAATGTATGGTCTTAGATTCAACCCCACAGGAGGTTTGAACCGTAGAAAAGGTTGGTTTTGGCAAACAGCTTGCCTTGCAGAAGGTGGAATGAAAACTTAACAGGTTTCTGGACCAGTCAATGGTGGGATTATGCCGGCGTAACCATCCAATGCCTAGAATCAAAGGGAAGTGAGCAGCTCTGATGATATCAAAGGAAAGGCGTTCTGTATGCTGCATGATGCGCATGGTGAGAACTTCAGTAGAATAGGTGATAAGGCCGGAGCTCAAAGGCTTGCCATCTACTCCCTCCACCTTCTGGTCCTCGGTCTTGGCTATCCGAGTCAGTCCTTGGCTCTCTGCCCAGTGGGTATCAATGAAATTTCCTGCGGCTCCACAATCAAGCAGAGCCTGAGTCTGTATGGAGGTCTGGCCAATCAGAAGGGTGACTGTCATCACCATAAGTCGGGCATCGTCAGAACTCTCCAAAGTGGTGACTGAGAGGGTAACAAAGGAACTGGAATCTTTCCCTCGGTAATACTTCCCCAAACTTACTGAGGGTGCTCGTTTCTCGAGCGTCTGGGAGGTACATCAGGACAGTCTCGAAGTAAGTGAGTCGAAGATCCACAGTACATACATAGACTCCCTTCTCGTCTCCTCCTGCGTTCTTCCGCCAAGAGAGGGGAGCGGGTGGTGCCAATCTGCATGGGTTCTTCTCGAGAGAGACGAGTAAAGGGAGGTGGTGCCGAAGGAGGAGGAACAGGAGGCATCGGAATTCCACTCTTTATCTTACGCCGTTCAGACAGCTGGAAGTCAATCCGAAGTGTAGCAGTGATCAGGTCAGCAAAGGTTAAAGGGCGTTCGATACGTGCAAGTTCGTCTTTCAACTCTTCTCGCAGACCCCTACGAAAGATGGCATACTGCGTCTGTTCTTGCCAACCTGCTTCTGCCGCGATCTGTTTAAATGAGGTGATGTAGGACATTAAGTCTGAATTTCCCTGTCTGATGTCCAACAGATCCTCGGAGGCCATATAGGTGCTCTCGGTTTGAAGGAACGTTTGCTTCATCAAGGTCTTGAAAGCCTCAGAATCCTGAAGCACAGGATCAGTTCTATTGACCAAAGGGGTGGCCCAAGCCAAGGCATTGCCTGACATGTGGGTTATCATAAACCCAACCTTGGCATGACCAGAGGTGAAGGCCAGTGGACAAAATGAAAAGTGACACGCATCCAAAAACTCTTTTAGTCTCTTGGGCGTTCCATCAAACTTCCAAGAAACTAACAATAGGAGAGGCAAGTCGGTAGTCGGTGGGTCCCGCTCTGCTATCCTCTGTTGTAGCGCAGCATTAGCGCTCTTAAGGATCTGGACTTCCAGGCTCAGTTTTTGTACTGCAGCTACTAGCTCCTGAACCTGCTGCGGAGTGGCCATGTTGGATTCGTGGCGTTGCAAACTGTCAGGAAGGTCTGTAATCTCCTCTTCCTCCTGAGATGCCCCTGACTCCCTTTCCTCCCCTTCCTCCTCACCTCGAAGTTTCCGGCATTGAGTCAGCTTCGGGTTGTCCTTTGTTCAAGTCTTCACCCCTTTTTTTTAAGATAGGGACGACCGAGGTAGGACGCCACAGTGACACCCTTTGGGTGATCTGCGGCAACCCTCCTTGGTCGCTGGTCAATGGGGAAAAAGCCAGTGGCACAAAAAACCCCAGAAGAGTTGAATCTTCAAGCGCAGTGTGGTAGCAATCAACACACTCCGGAGGCAGCAGCAGAGGGAGAGGAACTGGTTGACACAGTCCGGAAATTAGAATAAGCTCCAACGAGATTCGGGTATGAGATCAGGTAAGTAGAATATAGTTCCAGTACAGATAGTCAGAAGAGGGCTAGGCGAGGCAATCCACAAGATAGGCAGTGGTCGGTACACAGGGATTTCAAACAGGATGCAGTTCCGATACAGGATAAGCAGATGAGGGCCAAGCGAGGCAATCCACAAGGCAGGCAGCGGTCAGTACACAGAGATATCATGCAGGATAGGTACCGATAAGGGCTATCAGAAGAGGGCAAAGCGAGGCAAGCACAAGACTGGAAGAAAGGAAGACGGAAAGAACAACAGAGTAAGTTAAGAGAGATATACGAAGGAAGTAAACACAAGACGGGAGGGAGGAAGGATGAGAGACGGGAACGGAACAGTTAAGGGAGGAGGAGAAAAGATCGCGGGGGAACCCCGACTAAAGGTATAGAGACAAGGGAAGAAAAAGGTGCGAAAAAAGAATAGAAGGTCAAACGGGCGGAAAAAGGAAAACTACTCGAAAAAACAGCAGCGCCGACAAAACAGGACGAAACACTGTACGTTGCAACTCACCCGACCCCGGAAGTGAAAGGAATAAATCCTGGTGTCGGGAACGTCGCAAGGACAGCTAGACCTACACAGCATGTTTCCCAAAACGTGATGGAAACAGCAATGGCGGGCGCAGGCTCCACTTCTTCCAAAGCCTCCAGGTTCCCTGAGACGTGACATATATGCATGGTGGTTCGATGATAGACGAAAAAAATGTTTTTGGCATATGGTTCTAATATTGGTCCTCATTTGGATTAAGCATTTAGGTAAGATTTCATCCGATATGGGACCTTTTGTGAGTCTAGTTGGACAATATGTGCCTTTATTATTTGTGTTGTTTGAGAGTGACCTCTGCCTTAATGTTTGGTTTATTCACCTGATTTTGATATATCACTTGAGCAGTTTACACATTAGTTGACTAATATGGTGTTTGGTCAACTTTTATGGTTTGAATGAATTGAATTGAAATTGCTTACAATTATCATATATTAATATATTTGTATGGTTTTCACTTTTTTCTGTCATGTGCCTTCTGTTTAGATTGAACATATAACTGCTTATGTCTATGTTCCATTTTTTAATTTTGCAGCTTCTATTTTCTTTTTTGTATCAACAATGATGTTTTTATGTTTCTTATATAACTGTGGAATGCTGTGCATGACTTTTTATGTATTTAACAGCCTTGATGAAGACCTACGTCAATGTCGAAACAAGTGAGTGTTGGCTGTCTTTCATTTCCAAATACTACACAATGAACAGCAGTCATGAACATTTTGAATTGATCAGGCATCATCCAGACGTTTTATTGTAAAAATTTGAGCAAGTAGAGCGCATGTTGGTCAGGGCATTAGTAATTTCAATGTTCCATTATTCAGTCAGTAAATTCCTGCAGTGCCTAGTGAGATCTGAAAAGGCTATCACGACTTGCCCTACCGCTGAACTCCCCGGCGCTAATAGTAAAGTAAATCCCTATTCCCCATTGAGCCCATTCGGGAATGCCCCATTCCCCATTGGGCTCAATGGGGAAAATTCGCGCTCTTACCGCCAGCGGATTTCCCGCCGGCGGTAATAGCGCACATTTTTAGCAGATTTCCTCCCAGCTTAGAGCTGGGGCGAAATCCGCCGAAGTCCTGATTTGGCGGACCCTTAAATCCAGCGGTAATAGCGCTACCGCCGGATTAAAGGTTACCGCCAAAGTCGTGATGAGGCCCTTTGTCTCCCTTTTTTTGTTCCAGCTGGGCTTTTAAACATTTATTTAGTGCATCATTACACATGGTTAGCACAACCGCTTGGAAATGGCAATCCGCAGCATTTTCCTCATCCTCACCAACATCCCATTTAAAAGCTGCCACCATGGCTTTAATCCATGGGTCAGGAAAAGAAGCCAGGAGATACTCCATATTCCCCTTCATACCAATAATGCATAGATCCTGTCAGAAGGTTGAGAGCCGATCCATAACCAGTTGCATTGCTTGTCTATTGGCAGCAAGTTCACGTTCATCTATTGTGTTGGATAGTTCTAATTCCATCGGATCTACCAGTGCAGCACTTAACTGAGCGGTGTAGAATAGAAGCTAATCCGCCTGCCCAACATTTGCCACTGTGTGAATGTTACGTAGGCGCTATCAAGTTGCCTGTTCTGGCTGTGGCAGTAGTCGGTCACTGTATTGCACTTGTCTCACAAACGCTCCAGCATAGAGCGGGTACACTTCCATTAACTCAACATTCCAGTTTTCAGCTGGTAGAATGGAGCTAGTGGCATGACTGCAGCTTTCATAACATGTTCTGGGCACTGTAGGGCACACATATTCTGGACTACACTTACAATCTGCCTAGTGGTGAGGACTGGTTTATGAAGTGGATCACCAAAAGATGGAAAACATGGCCAAAGTAGGGCGTGTGTATTCTTTCATCTACCCTCAGGGCAGCTACATTAGCATCACGGTCAGTTGTAACAAAGCCCACTTGAAATGCATGGGGAATAAGCCAATGTGCACCAATCTCCTTTACCATTTCCCAGAGATCAACACCCCTGTGATACCTACTGTCAAATCCTTCCATACACAAGGTGGCCTGCTTGTGAAAGACGTTTAGTGGAAAGGGATTCCCAGATGGCGGTGCAAGTTCTGAAGCCGCCATGGCAAACACTAGTTATATGGGCCTGTCGGACTACCGGTCCTCTCAGCTTTTCCGCTGAAAGTTATGGTGGAAGGTGAACCAGTTCCCAGGAATGGCCATGAAAACTGTCCCTTGATTACTGGTCCACGTGCCCATTGTTAGGTGGATGTTCCAGGGACATTATGACAGCTTCCACAACATATTTGTACATGGGTGATACATTAAGTTTGAGTGGATTTATCAGTGGGGATAAAGAAGGCCAAGGAATCATCAGCATCCACAGTGTCCTCCAAAGGAATACATGCGGGAAATATATTGTCAACATTACAGCAAAGCTGTCATTGCAAACCTGCAGCTTGTGCCTTTTGCAATTTATTCTGACAAGTTCAAAAACCTCAACTATGTTGGGAAGGTGGATTGATGAGAAAATAAGCTATCTTTGTGCTCTAGCATCTGCATGAAAAAAAGGGGTTCTCATAGAGAAAATCTATAAATCAGCAAGGTTTACTGGTATAGTGGTGCGGGATTGTGGTCCAAATGTGCCCATTGCCTGTAATTGAGAGGTGGTGGGAGGCTTCCCTATCCCCTTTCCTTATACCAAGCAGATGAAGCCATGACTTGTATACCCATAGGGAAGAGGTACCCAAATTGGTACCCGGCTTCCCTCGCAAAACACTTTTCCTACATATATGGCAAGGGACAAGATGACCTTGTTGCTTTTTCACTTTGAAATAACTCCACAGCCCTGATTTCTTGTGAGAGTGTCATGCTGAGAACCTGGTGTCTGCAGAAGCTGCTGAACCCCTGACAATCCACCCAAAATGTGGCACTCTGAGCTGACATAAATATAACTGCTCAGTTTACCTCACTTTCAGGGGAAAGGGGGAAGGGACAAAGAAACAAACACCAGGCTGGAAGCTATCAACTCGCTGGTTCTTCACCTGTAGTTAAAACATAAACATGCAATTTACCTCATTACTCATGGGTTACTATACTAACCTTAAACTCTAAATCCTTTGCCAAAATAGTTTAAAAACCATACCTGGTTCTTCTCTTCAGAATGCCCAGAGAAGTGAAAAGCAGACAAGACTTCCTTACTTGTGGACCAGAATCTTATAGATAATTCAGCCTTCTCAGTAGGTCCATGAATGTAATTTAACTTTGTAGTTAGTCTGCTCAACTCTAAGATTCTTGAACAAGGTCTTCAAGTAAGATTTAGGAAGTTCTTTTAAGTTCTTGTATTTGTTTTTAATATTTTCATTGTAGAGAGTCTTTTTCTCAGGAACGAATTTAACTTGCGATGGAATCTTCACGTGAAAAGCCAGAAATCGCAGGAAGAAAAAAAATCGCGCGCTTTTTCTCCAAATCGCAGGAAATACGCACACGTGTTAACAATCAAGTTTGCGGGAAAAAAAACGCGCTTGCGCTAAAGTCCAAGACGCGATAAAAATTACACGCGCTTTCCTCCAAGTTACGGGAAATACGCACATGCGCTGACAATTCAATTCGCGGGTAAAACGCACTCGCGCTAAAGTCCAAGACGCGATAAAAATTACACGCGCTTTCCTCAAAGTCGCGGGAAAAACGCACACGCGCTGACAATTCAATTTGCGGGTAAAAAGCACTCGCGCTAAAGTCCAGCTCAAGAATATATACGTACACGCGCAAAATACACACGTGCTTATTTTATCACGCAGAAAAAACCCTTGCGTAAACGAACAGTAAACGCGAGTCCAAAGTACACGCTCGCGCTTCACTCTCACGCGCTGAGACACACGCGCGGGCGCAAAGTAACGGACAAAAAACACACGCGCTGGAAAGTCACTTATCTTGTGAATAAGACTTGAAAACTTCTTTTCTCAGAAAGAATGGAAGTTTCTGACTCCTGTCCTGTGTCTCCACCAAACTCCAAACACGACTCCTGTTATACTTTCAGATCTTCCGCTCAACTGCTAGAAACTTGTCACCCTTGACAAAGTTAAGCAGGAGCAACAAGGCACACGACCTCTCAGCTGGGTAAGGACGATGAAAGGCAGTTTAGAATGATCATTGTCCTCCCTATAAACAATCTCCAGCCAATCAGAATTTAGACTGAGAACCTCCATCTTGGCTTGGGGCAATCTCCATAGACTGCAATGAAGGTTAAGGGCAAAATTGGCTGTTTAAAAATATAACCCATAATAACTTCCTAAAACCTTTCTATACTAAATATGTGTCTTCCCTGACCCAATGTAAATGAGTATATGATACTGTATGTAAAGAATATGTCACTCCAACCTGACAGTACCTGACAGAGAGTAGCAATGTGCTTAGCTTTCCTGCTTTTTTTGGGTCTGTATGGCGCCTTTTCCAGTCGATGCTGCGTGGGTGCTACTAATTGTGGGACCGATGCAGTTGATGCAAATGACAGCAAAGTTGTAATACCACAAGCACCTACGTTTTGGGTCCATTTTTGGAAAATACTATACACTATCAGTGGAGTGTATGACGCTTTCTCCTCGATTATAGTGCTTCACATTCACATTTGCATATGTTTTTGAATGCCTGCATCTTTTTCTTCTGTCAGATCTTCTTCGCTATCTGTAATATCTTCAAAGAAGGACTGTCTGATGTGAGAAACCTGACGTTGTTATCCCACCTATTGCCCTGGGATCCTCTATTCAGGTGGCCAGGGAAGGGCCATTGATTTTGGATCCTAACACAGAGGGTGGACAAGCGAGGGAGGATGACCTGATTGGAGAGTCACGAGAGATTTGGAGAATACCCAAGGGCGAGACATGGTATTCCACCTTTTCCAAATGTATACCAACCCACTCACCCACAGCCTCAATGGGGTATTTCCAAGCACACCACATCTCCCATCCCCATTTTCCCTCTAAACACCTTCCTCGGCTTTCATGGGATATTTGCAATTCCAATCCATCTCCCCTCTCCCCTTTTCTGACTAATACTGGGAAGAAGAAGGGGCAACCAAGGGTAGTGAGGATTACCTATGAGAAACATCTTGAGAAACAGATGAAAAACTGCCACCAACTACCAGAGTGAAGCAGGATCAGAAATGTAACAGTGACCACTCACACCTGACTCCACTCTCTCTTTCCAGGACTAAAGGACAGGTATGTTCTTTTAATTGGAATATTGAAAGTCGGGCAAACCCAACCCTGACCACACAACTGCAGCCCATTGATACAACCCAGGTGTATAAAATGAGGCTTCTGAGAGCAGAGCGAGAGAAGCAGTTGGGAGAGCAGGAGGGAGGCTGCATGGCTGAGTCCAGCAGGGGATACCTTCTCAGTGGCAAACCAGATTTTAAAGCTAAAGCAGAGAAAGCCGGGATGTTGTTTGGACCACAGGAGCCACGTAGCAGAGAGAAGTAGGATCTAGAGCACAGAGGAAAACAGCATGCCGAGACGCTGGCCCAGTGTTTCTGAGGGGCTGCAGCCTGGCTAAGGAGCCGTGTCACCAAAGAACCGGAGCGAAGCATCCTGCAGGCTGCCATTGGCAGTTGTAACGTTGCTCGTACCCTTGGCAGTTGGTGAGACCCTGATCTCAGGACCGCATAAGCTGAAAGGACGGCTCATCTCCGCATTGCTGCATGGGTGAGTCTTGAGAGAGAATGAGAGAGAGACTAGGGAGCATGAGGCTGATTGAAATGGAGCGAACGAAAGAAAATGCATAAAGCAGCACAAAGCGGAAAGAGGAAAGAAATGTAAAGAAACATGTGAAGCTATATAGACTGAAAGAGGAATGAAGAGATAAAGGGAAAGTAAAAGAAAGCCAGACAAGCAAAGTGCACAAGGGGCATGAAGTGAAAGAACTTTAAACAAAGAGGGCACAAGAGACCCGAAGCGAAAGAAGGGTACAAGTGACCTGGGAGAGTGAAAAGAGAGTGCAAATGTGCACAGGGAAGCTGGAAGAGGTGCCAGTGGACACAGGAAAAGGCAAAGAGTGTGCAAGTGTGCACGGAAAAAGGCGCCAGTAGGCAAGGAAAAGGTAAGGAGAGTGCAAGTGTGCACGAGAAAGCTGGGGAAAGTGCAGGGGGCACACAAAGGACAAAGAATGTGAAAGTGTACACAGACAAAGTTAAATAAGGTGCCAGTGGGCACACCAAGGTGAAGAAGGTAGAAGTGTGCATGAGAAGGAAAGATAGGTGCCAGTGGGCATGAGAAAGAAGTCAGAAAAACATGGAGGGGTTAAAGCTCGGAGTAGTCGCGCTGTCAAGGGTTTTGACCTATGTTGAATCAATAGACTGGGTAGATGTGGGATGAGCTGTCGCCGCCCATTATTCTATCCCAGAACAAACTAAATCAATAGGCTGGGTGGATGTGGGGATGAGCTATCGCCGCCCACATTCACGCCAGAATAGGAGAACTGCGCAGTTGGCACAAGACCACTCCAAAGATACAACCTTCTTGTGGGGGGTTCCACATCACCACTCTACTGTAAGGATGCCATCAAAACAATGTTAAGCAAGGGTCCTATACTATCAAGCAAAAGACCACTCTATTGAAATGCAGTAATTCAAGACAACTCAAAAATGGTTGCAATACCGGTACTCACCACTATCAGAAAGCCGGCTTTTTAAAACCACCAGACTTTTGTGTAAAACTGAACAGAGGAACCAAAACCAGGCCAAGGAAAGACTTGCTAAGAGGTGGACACAATGTAAAACTATATTCTGAAATGACTTGAAGGAAGTAATTATTTAATGTATATGTAAAAATTGTAAGTTTTGATTTAAACTGGGAACTAAAGTGACATTTAGCTGAATTCTGCCTGACAACTACCCCCGACAGGAGTTGAAACTTGATCAAACTGCATTCCCAGGCCTGGCTGCCTCCCGCTTCCCCGCCAAAAGGAGATCACACCTCCCTGATTGAATTAAGGGAAGGGACCTGCAGGCTGCAGGAGGTTGAACAAAGCCTTGTCCTGGACTCAGGCAAATGTTATATTGGGGGGGCCGTAAAGTGGCTTCCTCTTGGGAGAACTGGGAGGGGCAGTGCCTCTGCTAGCAGCTGAGCTTGGGGGAAGTGGATAAACCAGTTATTCCACCCTGTGATGTGGGAAGCCACACCCCTTTTTGACCAGGGCATAATTTAAAAAAAGATTGATAATTCATAGTACGGACTTGTCAGAATTATATAAGTAATATCATTATTCTTGTGATTTTTCTGTGCACGTTTTAAGAGGTGTTAGGACCATATGGTGTATTCTGGGGGGTTGCTAGCGGAAAATAGGGTCTCACTCCAAATGTATGCATGTTAAAAATCTGACATTTTATCATCTGAAACCCATCTCCCTAGTGCACATTTGTGTAAAATCTGGAAAGGTGTAGAGGTTGTTATCTGGATGAAAAGGGGAGAATTCTGTCATCAGTGGACACGACATCGTACAAAGACAGGGATCGGATGGTTTGGTGCTACAGAAAATATGTAAACTGGACCTATAATATGAGAAAAATGGTACATAGATAAATATGTATTTGGATCAGAAATAGATTTGTGTGCAATTTGACAAGGGGAGGTTCCTCTGACCATAAAACCTACAGCATCACTCTGACACTCCATTTCTTTCCCCCCAATCAAGGGAGAGAGGAAAGCTTGGCCAATGATAAGTGAGAGGGCCACGCTTAGCTAGGCCCAGGCACACACCCATTTTCAAAACACATAAAAAGGGCCACAGAAACCCAGGTAGAGGACAGTCAATTCCATTTTCTGCGGGACGCTCTGCCGGGAGACTCCAGACTTCACATCCATCAATCTCCAAAGACCAGAACTTTACTACAGAACTTAAAGCAAGGGCCTAAACCCACAAACTGAGAACTCTTCTCAGCAGGCCTCAGCATCCTTAAAATCATCTGCAAACTATTCCACAGCCGGGCGAGCTGTCTGAATTCTTTTGCCAAGAACAATTGCCAGAGACCCAGACCGCTGTGAGCAGAACCAGAGACCCAGACCGCTGTGAGCAGAACCAGAGACCCAGACCGCTGTGAGCAGAACCGGTGCCTGATTGACCCGCCGTATCCAGAGAGGCTAGACCAGCAGAGTAGAGCTGACCCAGACGCTGTGAGCAGAACCGCCCAGTCCAGTCCAGTTGACCAGATCCGTGACGAGGCCCATTCCTGCCCAAAATATATTGTGAGTAGCGCCAGAACTGTGCAGAACCCAATCTCTTAGTTAAAATAATCTAATTCAAGCTATTTTAACCTAATTAGAACAGCCTCCTAGAAATCGTGTCATCTGTCATTTTTAAAGCTGCACAACTGTCACCTGTCAATTCTGCAGCTGTAAGCTGTCACCTGTCATTTTGAGTTTTACTTTAAATCCGAAAATCTACCTTTATTAAATCATCCGTATCTCCGGAACCGTTTGTGCTAGGAACGAGATTTAACTTTCATCTGGAAGCTTAGAATCTAGGCTTTCCAACGAACCTAGACCCTACTCACTATACTTTTTCTGTAATCGCGAGACACGCACTCACGAAATTTACCGCGATTTGGCCCGATTTCTTCATCTGTAGAAATCAGCAGCTTTTTGCTTCTCTTTGCTAAAATTCGTTTGCAATCTGCTAATCATTCATAGAGTATTGTTAAAGTGAGCCTGAACTAATATAAAGTAGCCATCACCTACCCTGAACCTCTAGAGGGAATTAAAAGCAATTTTAGCCCCTTTTCACTTCCTACCACATTAAAGTAATTTGCCTGTGTTTAAAACTCATCCCTGTTTTCCCTAAGCTTGCTGGGAGAACTGGAACTGTGTATTGCATTATAAAGTGTGATGTGTTGGGATTCTTGAAGACTGTGTGCTCTCCTTCCATTTCTTGTATTGCATAGGGGGGGAGTGAATTGTCAAAAGAAAAAGTGATCATATTACCTTTTGCTAAAATCATAACAAGCTATTTCTGTACTACATTTTATTCCACCTTGCGTTTCCTTGAACCATATAAAGCATTCTTTCCCACCTTATTCTTCTGTTCCTATTCATAAGTTACCTCTTGCTGACTACTGCTCATATTCACAAGTGTAATATCCATTATCAATTTATTTATAGAAGTGTGATATATATATATATATATATATATATATATATATATATATATATATATATATATATATATATATATATATATATATATATATATATGTTGTTTACATTTTCAAATAAACCTTTTCATTTGCAAAGAAAACCTAATTCTTGGCTCAGTGGGGTCAGGGGGATTCTAAGAGGGGGGTGTTATACAAGGGTTGTCATCCAGAGTACTGAACTGGATATAAAAATACATCAATAAGGGTTTTCCTCAGCATCCCAGACTAGGCATTGACTTAGCTGTAGTGTTGATTCAATATCGCTTACAGCGCTTGGGAGGAGTAAAGAACCTGGCATTTTCAAAAGCCTCTGATGCTACCCCTTTTAAATAACTTTAAAGAATTGGATATGAAATAAAGGTACATCCTGACACATGGAACTGGTATTTAGAACTTGGAAAAGGGGCATCAGCTTGGGGAAGGGTACCCTGAGGGACCTAACACCTGAATTTGTATTTGAAACCTAACAGGGGCCTGAGCTTGGGGAAGGGAGCACTGAAATGCCTAAGTATTTGAAAGAAAGGTACACCCTGACAAATTGAACTGACATTTGAAATGTGGAAAGGGGCCTCAGCTTGGGGAAGGGATCCCTAAGATGCCTGTCAAACTGGAATCGTGTTTATTCGGTGTTACTGAAAGAGCTGAATCTTGGGGAAGGGAACCCCAAGACATTAAAGAACATTGACATTTGTTTGAACTATGAAGTTCCTATGAACAGTCCTTTTTGACCATGCTCGATCTTTTGAAACTGACCAACCTACATACTGGTGAGAAGACCACCCGAAACCAAACTGGGGTTTCCTATGTTTATCGAATCACTACTTTTTACATTTATAAGACTTCTTACCACATGTATGATAAGGTGTGAGGGCAAGTATAGGTTTATACACAGACAGATTTTTACTTTGGACTTCAAGACTTCAACTGCCGTTAGAAACATCAGTTGAGGGAACCAACCCTTTAGTGTTAAGGCCAGTTAGGCATTACACCAACACAACAACTTTAATAAAATAAAGGTTTTGAAACACTTATATTTCAGTCTGTGTCTCTCTTGAAACCATGCCTATCTCACACTGAGTTTCGATATTAAATCAGAGGATGGCATATAATCCTTGTCATATTCTTCTGTGTAATCTGTTTCCCAAGAAATCAGAGGTGATTCATTTTCATCAAGCATCTCTTCTTTCCGTTGATTGCTCCCTTTGTTTCTGAGCGAACTTCTTATCTTCCCCCTCTTCTGCCTTGGTTTGTGGTGGCTAAACTGCCTCCTCCTTCTTCTCCTCCTACACTCAATTCTCTGGCAGCTTATGCGTGTGCTAAGGCACAGCATGTGCAATTTCATCCCACTGCATCAGATTCTTTTGAGACAGATGCCCCCCCTTATGTGAATAAGAGGAGGTCTAAATGGCCAGAATGCCGGGAGCAGTGCTCCATTTGATATCTTGGTTTCTCCAACACATATGGGTGCTGCTGTAGCAGGGTAAACATTTTTCCAATAGATATATTCCTTGTCCAACCCTTTCTCTGTCCCCAACCATGTTGGGGGACTGCTGTAGATTCACACATTTTAACTTAATTGACCACTCCATTCAATAACAGCACATGGGCCTTGGCCTTCTTCCATGACTGGTAAATAGATATGGTTTTCTCCGTACTTTGGCCTTCTCCTCCACCATGTGGGGTGCTCAGGGCATTGCCTGCCCCTCTGCCTAGTAAATGCATTTGAGGTTCTCAGTGCTATAACCTTCTTCTTCACCTGCTAAATGCATCTGGGGGTTCTCAGTGCTTTGGACCTCTCCTATTCCTAGTGAATGCACATGGAGTTCTCAATTCTTTGGCCTTCTCCTCCACCTACTTAGTGCATGCAAGGTTCTCAGTGCTTTTGCCTTCTCCTTTACCCAGTCTTATGCCTTTTTCACATGGAGTTCTTAGTATTTCTACCATCTCTGCTGTTTACTAAATGTATTCAGGGTTCTCAGTTCATTGGCCTTCTCCAACACTGAGGGAATGTACTACTAAATCCATGTAGCGTTCTCATTTTCAGCCTTCTCTTACACCGAATAAATGCACCTGGGGTTTTTAGTCTCATGGCCTTCTTTTCTGCTTAGTGCATGCACATGATGTTCTCATTGCTTTGGCTTTCTCCTACCCTTAGTGAAAGCCTCTGGGGATCCCAGTGTTATGGCATTCTCCTCCACCTACTAGGTGCACATGGAGTTCTCAGTGCCTTGACCATATGCATGCCTAGTAAATGCAAATGAGTTTCTCAGTGCTTTGGCTTTCTCTCACGCCTAGTGACTGCACTTTGGGTTGTCAGTGCTATGGCCTTCTCTCCACTCACGTATACATGCCTTAATAATGCAGCCCCACACTACCTTATAGGCAGATTCATGAGATACATCCCTAACAGATCAACTAGAACAGCAAACTCCAATCTCCTCACAGTGCCCAAATTCAAACGATCCAAAACTGGAGGGAATAGCTTCCAAGTGAAAGCGGCCCAACACTGGAACTCCCTGCCTCCATCTCTAAGAATAGCCCAAACCTACCCTCACTTCAGGCGTAACTATATCCACTGGGTAAAGGAAAATGACTGGTAACCTCCAATCCTTGCCTCCTATGTACATTTTGTATATTGTTGTTAATGCACCCGCCTCATACCTGCACCTATATTACCTCTGTATAAACTTGTAAATTCTGTACAGCAATGTAACCAAGCTGAGAATATCCTTGTTGCCCTTGCGCCCTGATACCCTCGGGTCTGGAGCGCACTACAAATAATAAAACAAACAGACAAACCCAAGCAAGGTTGGAGGAAAAGAGATCTCATCTGCTTTGGGAACATTAGGTCAAGATAGTCTTCATAGCCTTGGTTTTGCTTCAAGGACCAGTATCTGTGCAACTGAGATGACGTCTGCAGTCTCCATCCAAGTTCTCCTTCTCTTGTAGCCAAAAGGGCATGTGTAAAGATTGGGTTCTGCTAAAGATGACTCTGACATCTTGTGATGTACTAGTTACTTCTTTAACTAAGTACTTGTACATTATATCAAGTATATCAAGTAAGGTACACTTAAGTTTAGGGCAACATGCACCTAACTCCATCAGCGCCTCCACAATCAGCAAAGTCACACATAATGTCTAAATATACACGTGTGTTTCGGGCCCCTTCCAAGTATTATGGCGAGTCACACACCCCTTCAACACTGCTGTGAGCTCCAAGCCCCTTCAGGCGCTGCAATGGGCTCCAAGCCCATCCAACGTCTCAGCAATGGACTCCAAGCCCTCTAAATGTTGCAATGAGCTCCAAGCTCCTCCAATGCGCCGCAATTGGCTCCAAACCCCCTCAATTATCACCTTATTGTCTCTATTTTCTTGCAGTTCAACGGGCCTTAGGCCCCTCCTAAGCACAGCAATAGACTCCAAGCCCCTTCATTTCTGCTAATGGGCCCTTAGCCCCACCAAGGTTCATTTTGCCACACCTCTTCACTGCAGACTCACTGGCCCCAGGCCCTGGCGCTGCCCTCTACATCCTGCGCCTCTGCATCCAGTGCTGGGCCCCTCTGTGCCTACTGCCAAATAGCGCTGCCCCTACCTGAGAGAGGATCTTGGGTTTGGGGGGCGGTGCATGCCTCTTCCTTTGTGCTGTCCCCCAGCACAGCCAGCATCCTTGTTGCTATTTGTAAAGATGGGTTCTGGCCAATGATGACTCTGACATCCAGTGATGTACTAGTGACTTATTTAATCAGTTTCTTGTACATTACCTCAAGTACATCAGGTTAGGTACACATAAGATAAGGGCAACATGCACCGGCATCCTCTCTCTGGGGGTTAATATCTCCAACTGGCTCTCACAGAACACATTCACACATCAAAATCTTCTCAGGCTGCATTCTCTGTCACTCACACCAACATTCCATGCATTCATCACAGGGTACAGGGGAAGCTTAGTCTCTACAGCATGCCAGACATTACCCTTGGAATTAGCATTGATAGTACACGGGTCAACCCAAAGGTCGAAGAGGCTAAGCACCAGAAATTCCTTCTTTAGAAATACTAACCATAGCAATTTCATGTCACCTTCCTGCATCATTACATCCTCTAGTGCCCCCATCCCCCGGTATTTAAGTAAATTCCTGTTAGTCCACAGCCGTAGCCAGTAAAAGAGTGCCTTTGTCATGCATGCTTTTTTAATCGGCTGCAGGTGTACCCCAAGGGCAATCTGAAATGTTTTGGGCGGGGGTGGGTAGACCCAGGAGGTTCTTCAGGAATTTAATTTAACAGACAGGTGGGAGGTATTAGACCAATCCCATGGCTCAGCCCCATGAAGGGCTGTCTGTCACGCCTAGGCCTTGTAAGCCTCTAAGGCCACACACACAGCCCAGCCCCCATGCTCTCTGGCGAGGTTGGCTATGGCACCACTGTATCTAGCTAGGGATAATACCACCTTCGCCAATTGATCCCCCAGGTATAGTTTTCGTTGACTCTTACGGCAAAGGTAAACTTATGTTTCATTCTCGCTTCAACCTGGCCAAAGTTAACTCTAGCTGTTTTTTTTCCTCTGTTTCCTCTGAAGACCATGCCCTTAGTTTTCTAAATGTTGATTGTCAGGCAATTTTCCCAACAGAAACCCTCAAAAACATCTAGCTGGCGGCGAATTCCCATGGGTGTCAATGACAATGTTTGCTGCGTAATCAGCAAACATCATGATAGGGATTCTGTCTACTGTCAAAATTACAGTGTATTTGATGATCTTGCATGGTCACACAGTCTGAAAAAAGGGGAGACAACCAAGCTAGAAGTTAGCCCTGGGGAAGGACACCCTGACCATATCGGGGGTGCCTCACCCTAGATGGCGTGTGGGGCAACGCCTATCTAAAAGCGATAGAGGAGAGAGCTGTTCCTAGCCTTCTACAGTGGTGGCGTATACCTAATCGAACTCGGTGTCATACGTTCAGAACATTTCCGACTGGCTGATGAAACAAAGGACAGAACTATGTATTAGATTCTGTCACAGCCAGCTTTAAGTGATGGCAACCTGGAGGACAGGTTAACTCATTGAATTCCAAGCTAAGTGCAAACTTTAATTGTGCCCGTGGGTCTTAGGTGATGGAATGCAAAAAGTACAGTCGGAATGTCTGCTACAAAGAAAAAGAAAAAAGCACCATTCTGCTCACAAATCCCCATTTTTGAAACAGGGATTTGCGGGTAGAGTGGCGCACACAGCCCGTTTTTCGGCACACATAATTCCATGAATCAGCCCGTTAATCTTTACGATTACTTTTCACTTTGTGAGCATTGAACATTGCATGTAGTTTACCAACAACACTTAAGTACAAGCTTTGGCGGTAACCTGCATATAGTATAAAAAGGCCTCCATTGTGTTTTGATATCACTTTTCATTTTTCATAATAGACATGTATGAGATTTTTTCATATATACTCGATCAACATCTTTTGTATTTCATCTTGTGCATTTTTATTTCTTTTAACTTCTACACATGTAATGTATGAACTATCTATGAGCATTGACAACATTCTCATTTTTTGTAGATAAACAGTATTGTTTTGACTTTCTTGTCAGCAGTACCAACACCCGAAGAAAGTCATCATCTGACGATATTTATTGCAATAAACGTTTCACACATCTAAGAGATTGATAATTTGAACATCTGCGGATCATGGCATAGTGTAGCCATAGCTGTGACCCATCTGCAACCTACCCACCTGCAGTATATATCCAATAAGTTGGGGCACATATTCTGTTGCCCATACAGACTTGTCCTTGGCCTCAAGCCCAGGGATCGTATCTCTCCAGGACTGATATCTCTGCACTGGCTCCCTGTGGCTGCAAGGATTAAATTCAAAACTCTCTGCACTGCCCACAAGGCCTTCTGGAGGCTGGGGCCTCAATACATTCAGCTCTCTCTTCCTAAATAGCTTCCTTCTCGAGCTCTTCGCTCATCCGCCTCCAACTCCCACAGAGTCAGTCTCTTCTCCATGCAATGAGTTGGCGGTAGATCTCTATCTTCGGCTCTGGCCTCCCTCTGGAACAGCCTCCCTGCCTCCCTGAAACTTGAGGAGACCATCTCCGGTTCCGGAAGCACCTCAAGACCTTCCTCTTTGCTTCTGATTTCTCTCCTCCTCTTCCCTGCTGAACTCATGACGTAAACTGCGCTGGTCACCTGGCTACCCTCTGATCTCAGGCCCAGGTCCCCTCCCCTGCCATTTGTACACCTGCACTGCCTCCCGGGCAAACCCTGCACGTGGGGGCTGTTTCTGTATCCCTACAGTCCCCTACCAGCTCTTGCCAATTGATGTCTGCACTTACCCTGCACTTGCCACAAGCTGGCCACACTTTTTTACCTATTGTTTATTTATTTTATTTATATTTTTTATTGTTGATTCTATGTATTGCACTGCCCCCGCCCCTTCCCCCCGCACTTTTTCCTTCCCCGTCCCATGTACTTGCGTGATCTCAGTGTCACCTGGTCTAGCAAGATCATTGTCTTTGTCTTCCCTTTGTTCCGCCTCCCTTGCCTCGTTGCGTCTTGAAAAACTTGTCCATATGCACATTATAAATGCCATATCATATCACATCATAGATGTTGAAGGAATACTGCATGATCACAAAGTAGCACTGCCAGCTGGAAAGATTCCACAAGTTCCGCCATGGTGACCCCATGGCCATTAATACAGAATGTTCACCCAACGCCTAGAGGCTCTGGCCAGGAGTGAAGCTTGATGTTAGTCATTCAGCTATTCTTCAACTTCTCCAAATGCGATATCCCACTCAATTATTTGGCCAGCAGACATGACGTTAAATATAATATTAATAATTTAGCATTTATATAGTGCTACAAAACCTCAGGTATCTGATTGCTGCTTATTATTACTCACAGTGTGTGGTGATCATTTATCAACCTCGGAAGGATGACAGGCTGAGTTTGGCCCTGCTGGGATTCAAACCTGCATCAGTGGGTTCTGCACGGATACCAAAGCGAGTGCTCTACCCGCTGTGCTGTTTGACCGGCATGAGACTTGCAAGCATATTTTGGGTGATGCTACATAAAGCCACTATCCCACAGAGTTTGACAACTACGCACCAGTTATCAGTCATGTAACTTTATCTAGTTGACCCAACCTTTCTTCATGTATCTGTCCTCATTACATGTTCCAAGCTGAGGCTACCAAATTAATCTGATATACAACCTTTCAGGTCCCCCTTTCACCTTATTTTGGCCATAAGAATAGCCTTCTTTTGCAGCAGTTATGCTGCTCCGGCAAAACAGTTCAGAAAATGTGACGTTACTTGAAGGCTAAATAATGCCAACAAGCATTGCATTGATCCTAACATGGTATTAACTATCATCCATCTTTCTGGGTGTGTTCAATTACTCATTGGTTTACTCCATCGCATCTGTGCTTTTACCACAATAAAGATTCTTAGGAGTTAATTATGGAGTGGGGGGCAATAGAGTATGCGATCATTGAGAGTGAAAACAGTTTGCTACAAAATCATTTTATCTACACAGGCAATCTCCCCATCACTCGAACAATACCTCCCATGGAACGTTTGGTGTGCACTTCATGCATGAACATAGGGCTCTTTCCACTAACCTAATCCTGGTCCTTTGCCGGCAGGCAGAAACCTGGGTTTATTAAAGTCTATCTGAGCTCACAATAGCATGCGGTTAAACAACTCATCATTGAATAATGTCTCCCATATCACCATTTCCTTTATGACTCCTATGGATCCATCAGTCACCCATTGTACCGCTCACTTGTGGAATTTTCCTTGTTCTAGAAAATGATAGATTGGTTGAATAATAGAAGGTTAGATTAATCTTCATTGGTTTAGCCACACAGATAGTATGACAGTAGGTTTACTAGTTTTTAGACACTTTTTCAGCTTTAGAACCACTGCTCAGTGTTTATTGACAGCAACACTTCGAAGGGCCCCCACCACCTACCAGCCAGGAAGTCCTTGCAAAGTTGGCTTTAGAGAAAACCTAGCTTCCAGGCATGGAACGATGACAAGGTGTTTCAATAATGCTTGCTGAAACTATAAATATACACACCACACTTTTGCCAAATTCTAACATTATTGCACTGCTGCATCACCAAGCATATCCTCATTTTCCTGACTTAATGTTAGTGTGGGTGACTATGGTAAGCTCATTGGCCTGACAGTGAGGATCTCATATAGTGTCAAGACAATGTTCCTATTTGCAGTGCCTCACATACTCATGAAAGGGAGTGGCAATGAGTCTGGCAACTCTAAACCAGTTTCAGAAAAGATATTTGCAATTTTGTTTTTCACAACACTGTTTTGTATTTCCTTTGTCTTCATTGATTGTGGATTATAGGGATAATGGAGCTTTTGTTAAATATTTTATACTCTGCAGAGCTCCTCAATTTATTTCCCCTTGAAGTGTGTTCCTCCCTAACTATTATGCTCACTGGGACTCCGAAACACATGATGAAATCCCAAATCAGGGAATTCACTACAATCTGTGTATCTTTGCGATGGTTAGGATGGGCTTCAGTAAAATTAAAAAAACATTTACTAACACATATTGCCAAAACGGTACCTTTGGAAACTGAATTGAATCTTGGTGAATAGTGATCAACACTTGTGCTTGTGTTTATCTTTTGCAGCTGGTACACCAAACATTGCTCAAACAATTGTTCTGCTGCTGGTGAAATACCTGTGGAATACAATTCTTCCACAGATTAGCCACCATCTCCACAACAATTCCATGTGCCATTGCATGTAGCACACAGGCAATATAATATAGGAGAGATTTGGTCACCAATAAAAGACCACCCTTCGATCACCAAAGTGTATCCACGTGTAGGATACACCCTGCCTTGCTCCATGAATTTGTTTGTACATATGTAACACATTCTTGATGTTCAGTAGATTCATCAAGGGTGGAATAGGGAGGTGTAAGTGACTGCCTTTGTATTTTGGCAAGCTGTGTTTCAGCCAATGGAATGAGAGAAAGGGCAGTCCCCCTTGTTGCTCTATCAGCAAGGGCATTTTCCTGCTGGATGCCATCTTTAGGGTCTTGTGTGCAGCACATTTGACCACCGTTAATTCCTTGGGCAACATTAATGAAAAGAGGAGGGAATCTACAAATGGGGTGCTCTTGATCAATGTGCCTGCTGCAGTCAAGAAGCCCCTTTATTTCTAGGACAACCCTAATCATGCACATTGCCAAAGGCATAGTGCAAATCAATGACTCTTGTGATCATTTTCCGTTCAACTAAGATGCATGCCTGTGTTAGTGCAACTAGTTATGTGACCTGGGCAGAACATACATCATGTAGTTTGGCTTTTGCTATTATCCTATGCACAGTACATACTGCATACCCTGAATTTAATTCCCCTTTTTCATTTCTCAGACATGATGAATGTCTGTAATACTCCTCCTCTGAGTTTTGTAATCGGTTTGAAATGAGAATTCTTGTGGTTTGGTAAGAGCTGCTGTTACTGAAATACAATCATTGACCCGGTAGCAGTGACATATGATTCAAAATTGAAACCATGTCAAAGTAATATTTGCTGAATTAAGCAGAACAAGCCGATATTGTGTAAGGTGTAAAGCAGGTAAATGTTTTTTCAACAATAATGCAGTAGCTGCATGGAGCACTCCTATGATGAGGGCCAAACCTAATACCACATTTCCGGAGGATCTGAGGACAGCTAAAGCAGCTGCAATGACCAACCACAAACAAGGCAGCAGTCCAGGTGCAACATGTTCTACCACCATGCTTAAATAAGCAATTGGATGATACTTATTGCTGTGTTTTTGTGTCAGCACTGCTTGGGCATGTCCCCCTTTGTCATGACAGCATAGGATGAAAAACCGTTTGTAGTAGGGCAACCAGGGAGCTAGTGCACTGGGAAGTGCTATTTCTACTTCTAAGAGTGCTTATTTTACAGCTGGTGTCCATACTAAGGGCCCTGTGTGTGTGTAAGCATGTCATACCTTGTAAAGGATTTACCATGTTAGGATAACCCATTATCCACTGCCATCAAAATACAGATGGCTACAGGAAGGAGCTGAAATGACTGAATGTCGTTGGTTAGTCAGGTTCAGAAGGGTTTCAACATGTGTTAGACTTCTAGTGTTAGATGAAATATCATTCCCTAAATAATGTACCTTTTCTTTAAACAGTTTGACTGTCTGCATGAAAACCGTATGGCCTTTTTCTGAATGAGTCATTAAAACTACCTGAGTATCTTGCTTACAGCACAGATATGTGAGTGTTGCGACCACTAGAGCACCCACTAAATGGACCATCACAAATCCCTCTGAAAGCTGTGTATAGACCAAGTCTTGCTTGAGGATTTGGGAAAAGAGGGTCAGGCTCTCTGGTTAAACCTGTGGAAGCCTAGTCGACATGTACTGCAAACCAAAATGAGTAAAGCTGCAAATAATGATTATCTGAATGTATTAGGATAGAGAAGAAAGCAGAGCAGAAATCAACAGAACTGTTGGCAGAAAGTATAGTCGCTAGATTTGGGATCACTGGGAAATAAATTGAAAACTCTGAATTTTCAGCTTGTAGGTAATGCACAAATCGGTATCTGTCCCTTCCCTGTTTTCTTATTGGAGAAATTGGGATATTGCATAGGTTGGTCATAGGAACAACACTTCCCTGTTGTAACCTTTCATGCAAGCATACTCTATAATTGAAGTTAGTATTAGATGGTCATTGTATAGAGCAATTATGCAGCTATGACTACTGGGTTGCGCTTCACCCATGGGGAAGAACCACTTATGCCTGCACTTAACATCTAAAACATTCAGGCGAAGGCAGTCACACTTTACAAAGCTGAACTGTAGGGATTTGTAAATGCTGCAAAACTAGAAGTAGTAGAAAAGACATTTTTTCTTTAAAAGTACGGAATTTGCCCTAAGCAACCCAAATATAATAATGCACATCGAAATTGATCAAAAACATATAACAGACGGCACTCAGACCGGTACTGTACTGGGCACATCTGTGGTCCTCAACTCACCTGGGGAAATATAGAGAAGCTGCAACTGATTTGCTGGGACAAAATGATAGACAGTCATTACACTGGTGCAACCAAATTATAACATGTCTAGCTCTCTTAGGTCTTGATCATTTCTGGTACAACAAACATAATACCAGCAACAAAGAGGTGGCTATGATAACAAATGCACACACAGGGAAAATAAAGGAAAGAACACTGGCACATTGTGTACAATCAACTACAGCAAAAGAATATATTGGGCAAGTAAATCTGATCGCCTTGATTAGGCTTCTCCCTCCATCTGCTGCTTCTTATACCTAAGATTCCGTCCCAGGCATGCTACCATTAGTAGCCCATGAAAATACATGACCTTCTGCCGAATAGAGAACTTATGAACATTTTAGAAAGAAAATTAAAAGAAGGGGACAATCCATTGAATACATTATCAACTTAATTTGGATAGAATTACAAGTATAGGTTTAAAAATGAATTTGGATATATATACAGCTCATTAATATTTACCATACTCACAATGAACGTTTGGGACCAACTGATATGTTACTGTATTAAAAGATTAAATATGTTATTTGTAGATTTGTGTACGAATTGATTGATATAATTATGAATGAGGATACCTCAGAACAAATCTAGGGCTGAAGTTCTGTTATCTGTTGAATAAGGATTTAGAACTGTCTCCTGAAGAAGGATCTACAGATCCGAAACACGTTGAGACAGAAAATCTTCAGAGTTCAAACTGAATGAAAAATGAATATTTCAATAATTTTTTTCATAGCTATTTTGGTTGTTTACTGAAATTTAAAAATCTACTATAAACTTTGTTTACACATATGTTGATAGTTTGACTAACATGACTGTTGTAGAATTGCATTTCAATGTTTAAAATACTAATTACAAATTAAAATTAGATAATGAAATTGTATATTGAAGGTATTTGATTTAATATTTAAGATATTTTGAGTAGTCATTAGTTGACAACCCAACATGAAGGTCATGCAGGGGACATGACCGTGGACAGTTTTTCAAGACAATTTCTTGTTCATATTAGTCTTACAGTAAGTACCATGTGCATTTACCCCCCCACCCCCTCCGCACCATGATACATCTCGAAATGTATTAAATGTGGAATTTAATTTAAGTAGTTCACACAGTATATATTCATAGTATCACATGCATGCCAGGTTTGCTAAAAGGCTTGGGAAAGATTGGCACATTTCTTGTGTGTATGTCTAGGTTATAAGTGCACTAGAGTGCTTTACTAAAACTGATCCTACGGGGCAATGCTATGCAATGTATATCGGATGCCTTAGTTTTATGTAAATCAACGGAATGTAGAAATATGACTTTCAAAGTCTCACAATATACACATAGAGCTTGGCAATTAAGAAAGACAGCTGTTGGCAATGGATCACAGAAAATAATCCACACCGAGTGTCTAAACACAGGAGGAATGACTGTTTATATTTGTAAAAACAATCCTGATAAGAGGTACTGGGTTTAAGCCAGGTCTGGCTGTAATCAACTAAAGCAGGCGTTTCTGATCTAATCGACTAGAAAGGGTTCGGTGCCAAATTAACTGATCTGTGAAATATTAAATGTACCAAGTATTTGGCATTGTGTGACGTGTATACTTGTAGTATTCAGTATTTGTGATTGTGTGATGTGTATTTATTGATACTTGCATTTACTTATATATGCAAACTTTGTAAGGGCTTTGCCCAAAATAAAACTGCATTGTCTGAATGACTGCACTGCTATAACAATGACTATACTACACTACAGAGATGCACTTTTCTGCCTCTGATTTCAAAGACAGCTGGGTTTTTTGTGATAAGGGTTTCATTAGGGTAACCTGAATTTGTGCTGGCTAAGCATTTCCGATAAGACCTGATTCATTTCACCACAACATGCCCTGTACCGGAGATAACAACCTATTCAAATCTGAATTTAGATATGCAAGTGTTCCGGGCGGTCAAACCACCCGGAACACTTAAACTTCCTGGTTTTACTCAATAGGTACGGCCATGCTTACTAAAAAGCAAGGACTGCACATATCAAGCAATGATGTTTCTCAATAATGACTCACCGGATGGAGAAATCATAATGTACTACGATTCTATTTAATGAGCCAAAGCTGAGAGAGATCTAAAGAGAGAGAGAGAATAAAGTAAGGAAATAAGATAGCGATGAAAGAAAGAGCCAAGAAGAGAGAGAGAAAGAGAGAAAAAGATAAAGAGAGAGACAACGAGAGGTGGGAGTGAGAGTCGTCTGTGACAGCAGGTGCCAAAATGGCACATTTATTTGAGTGCTCGTTGGTGAAAGAACTAGCGATGGAGGTAAAATAGAGTCATGCATTTCTTTCCATAACTTCGAGTGAAATAATCACAGATTAGACACTTTCTCTGGGAAGCTGTTAAAGTGAATCTCTGGAGGATGCAGACACATAGTCACAGATCTCTAAAGTGTTCTCCAAAACATAAATGGCATTGCAAAACCGTAATGTGCAATGAGTCCCCTGCTTCGATCTCTGGCACATGTCACAACTGAACACTGCAAAGCTTGCATTCAGGAATATTCCACTAAGCACTAAGAAAAAGCATTCTTTTTTTGTTACACTATGACGGAAGATCTGATGAAGAGGTCAAATGGCACATTCTAGCTTCAAAAATGGCTAGGTGTGGAATTCAGATGAAACTCTGTGGCTGTCTACATTGTAATTTCAGCATTTCACATCTTTATAATGCTGTAACAAAATGAATTGCCCCTAAAGTCGGTCATCCAGAACCGATTAGCAATCTATCCTTCTTGCCACAAGGGGCACGTGGGGAGATCTCTTCACACTCAAGGTTCCACTCTAGAACTTGTTTCTCCTCCAACTGACGACTGATAATAATTTTCTGCACTTCAGGAGATGTCTCAAGGCTTAGCCCCCATTTTGATGGATCCATGGGGAACCAATTGTGCTTCTGATCTCTTTCCTGACATCAAAGTAGAAGTTGCATGGGCAGATCTGAAGGACCTAGCTAAGTCACAAGGCTTGAGAAATGTGTGGGGCAAACTCTATTTAGCTGCGCTTTGGAAAAAAAGAAAGTTGAGTAAACTGCTGCTTGGGTGATATGATATGATAGTCTATTTAAATAGCACATATACACAATGCGTTTCAAAGCGCTTCAAGGCAAGGGAGGGTACAAGGGAAAGTACAATGACATTCTTACAGGTCATGAACAGTAAGGATGTGAATTTAACTATCATACTCGGCCTGACAACATTTCAGCTATTGCAAGAGCTAAGACATAGATAAGGAAGGGAGGGGGAGAGTGGGAAGGAAATGGAAACAGACAGATGACTACCGTACTAGGCCTGACAACATTTCTGGTAGAGCTGGAGAAAAACAAAAGGTGAGGGAGAGGGGTTCAGAAAGGGAGCGGAGGAACAAAACAAGTGACTATCGTACTAGGCCTGACAGCATTTCAGATAGTGCTGGAGCGGGATGGGGGAGAGGAAAAAAAACAAGGGGAGGGGGAGGAGACAGACGAGGTTGCTATCATACAGGTCCAGGGACAATTCTGATAGAGTAAGTGCATAGAAGAAGTAAGAGGAGGAAGGGAGGAGGGGAGGAGATAGGAAAAGGGAGAAAGGGAGAGGAGGAGAGGACACAGAGTTAGCAGTCAAAAAGAGTGGAGAAGCAAAAAGGGAGAGCGTATACAATTGAGGAAGTCAGTAGTAACACATAATGTTGCAAGCCTGGATACAAGATGAAGATGGGAACAGCATGATTCAGGGCCACCATGAGTACAAGATGCACAGGAAGTCCAGCATGAGAGTAGAGAAAGGGTGACACACCGTGAATGAATGAAGTCCATAAAAGTCAAACCAAGCATTGGCCACAAGATGGTGATGGCGAAACCAGAATATATCAGGACAGACTCCTGCAGAAGTAGGCTGGAGGGGGTGAGGGGGAGCAGGGTAGAGGAATCAAGCAAAACAGGCAACACCTCTGTGCGAGAAGAAAGGGGGGCACAAGGGAACATCAAAGGGGGACCAGAGGGGGCATGGCCTGTCGGACAGAGGGAGTAAACACATGATGGTGCATGCTTACCCGCTGTCTGAGCAGGGGGCTGGCCCTGGGTCCTTCTGGTCCGAACAGGTCCAAACAGGAATTGCCCTTTTCTTCATCATCCCTTCACTTCGGAAACCCAGATGAGAGACACCCTTGATCTAAGAGTTAAGGGCAGGAAGGAAGAGGCAGGGCTAAGAAGGTGGGTGGTGCTTAGGCCATGTGACCTAGATCCACTTGTACCTGCTCTTCGTCTTCAAAGGAAAAGAGGATGGAGGCCTCCTTAAGTAGGGAAAAAGAGCGGCAACTTGGATGGCAATAAGTGGAAGGGTCATAGCCCAAGAGGGCTCCTTAAGTAGGGAAAAAGAGCAGCAACCAGGAAGGCAGCATGGGTGGGTGGGGTGTAGGCCAAGCCACCTAGATCCACTTGCATCTGCTCCCCATCTGCAAAGGAAAAGAGGCTGGAGGGCTCCTTAAGTAGGGAAAAAGAGCGGCAACCAGGAAGGCACTAAGTGGGCAGGACTTAGGCCAGGAGTAAATTAAGAGTCCTGGAAGTAAAAAAATCTCTTTCTGCTCAATGAAAGTAAATCAAACTCCAAGTTTAGTCATACTGTTTACTCCACAAACCAAAATCCGAGTGTTATTTTCCAAATTACAAATTCCCAAGTGCCAACAGGTGTTTCAACCTGTTATTGGTCTTTATCAGCACTGCGCTAAACATGCATAAATAATAATGTAACACACATTCACCATCATCAACATGTGAGGTAAAATCAACATAAATAGTAGACAGGTGATAGAGGGAGAAAAAAGAAGAGAACCTCGCATTGAGTATGGGCAAAGGCAGAAACATTACATCCTTAATATTATATTGCATCTTGTATTCCATACTGCACAGTCTGCCACCTTTTGCCCTTGTCATCACATGGTGTATACAATTATTATAAAATGTAAGCGAATGCTGGTGTGCCCCATTCCTGTATCATTATGGGACAATGACATGCATGGTGTGTTAACATATTAAGATATCATGCCTGCCTGATCCTATTACAGTGTATATGGTTTGCCAGTGTTCATTGCAAGCGTTTGTGCCACCTATTTGATTCCATGCCATATTGCGAGCATTTGCTAATAAGTGACGTCTCATGAAAATACCAGAAGTTACTGTTAATATTAATGAACAGTACCGCCTAGAGGGCTCACCTTATTGAACACGATTTTTCATTAAGGGGGAAAAAAGATTTAGGTGTTTAGGTTATAGTCGGAGTTCGGGCAGAGTTCCAGTCTGCTCCAGTCACTATCGTGTGAGGACGTGTTCCTTGACTGCTTTCCTGCTGATGCTGCTGTGCCTTTAAGGATTTTTCCCAGCAGCACCTTCAAAAACCTGCCGTGCGCGCGGAGCGCGCGCGGAGCGCGCGCGGAGTTCGGGCAGAGTTCCAGTCTGCTCCAGTCCGCGCCGGCTCCGTGGGGCTCCGGAGCCTAGCCGGTCCACAGGACTCAAGGTAACTCTTGCATCTAACCTGCTAACCTGCTCCTGAAGCCTGCCAGTTTACAAAACCATCACCGTCCTTATACCTTTCCCCTCCCTCCCCCTTCCAACCCCTACTCCTTCTCCTATCTTTGTACTTCTTCTACCTCCTATCGTCTGTTTTTCTCTTTTTCTTTCCCCCTTTGCCTCTACGCACCAAACGCTCTAAAACACTCCTCTCCTTTCCCTTATCTCTCCCTCTTTCCTTCTTTCACTCCTCTCCCATCTTTTCCCAATCCTCACTGCGATCCGGCCCCCCCTCTTCCATCCCCTTTTCCATCTCTCCATTTCCCATCTCCCTTCTCCCATTCTCATCTCCCCTACCCCTCACCATGGAGGAAGACCCAGACCAGCGCAGACTTAGAAGCAAAGTGCGCAAGAACTTATGCGCTCCGACGGCTGGCTCGGTTCATCCACAGCAATCGAGCTCTCTGGCGCTGCTCTCCGCTGCCTTGACTCCCTGTGAAGGT
Organism: Ambystoma mexicanum; assembly: GCF_040938575.1. Lineage (NCBI taxonomy): Eukaryota > Metazoa > Chordata > Amphibia > Caudata > Ambystomatidae > Ambystoma > Ambystoma mexicanum. The sequence goes on along the minus strand of NC_090921.1, from coordinate 1,212,040,878 downwards.
CCCCCCCTGTTGAACCAATTTAATGGAGCTGCCTTAACTTCTGGGGTACTGCTACCGGCCTCCCCCGGACCTGAGGCCCGGACCATCCACACGCGCCCTACAGTGCGTAAAGGCGGACCAACTAATGCTACATCAACATCAACAGTCAGCTGCTCGACTCTAGCTTATGACGCGACCCGCCCTCGTACCGCCTCGGCGAGCGACTCGTTCTGTGCAGGGACCGGAGGGCCCCTGTCAGTGAGTCTGAGGGGGGTCGCGCTAGCTAGTTTATCTGATACAGTCTGGCCAGTCGGCAGGGCGGAGCTGAACAATATGGCGGCGCCATCAGATACCTCGACCAACCTGACTCTGGCCCACAAGCCGCCACCCGTGCCCGACCCTCGCCCCGAGCCTCAACTATGCACACCCAATACAATCATCGAGGCGCTGATCCATACAACTACGGTCGATCCCAGGAACTCATCGGATAAGGCGGAAAAAAAGCACGCAGCCTCCGCTCAGGCCCCAACGGCGCTTCGAAAGGCGCCGACCCTGACCTCTCCCAACCCCACACAAGCAGCTGATATTGAGCTCAGCTCCTTACAAGACAATATATTCACGGCTGAGCTTCCTCTTCTCACTCCTTCCTCAGATCCACAACTCCAGCTTCAAAAGAAATCGAAAGATTCCTTATCACACTCTCTTTCAGTCTCAATAACTGATTCAGATTCAGACGAGGACTCCATCTCCTCGAACGTTGCTTCACACAAAAAAATGCTCCTTCAACCTAAAAAAAAAACATTTCACGGAAAGCAAGCCAACGCAAGAACGAACCCTGCGCCGGCGACACAATTGGTCAATAAACTGGTGGCGCCAACAAAAAAAAAAACAAAAAAACATCAAACCATGATATCTGTACCAACAAAATCTACCAGGCATCCAGCAAGTGAGGCCCGATCCCAGCTCCGGAAAAAGAGAGGCGAACCCAAACTTTCTTTGCCTACACCTCTTTTGTCATCTGCCTTGCTAAATTTCTTCAAGCTCCAAGGAAAAAGAAAACTATCCACCGACTCTGAGCTATCAGATGCGGAAATTCTAGAAGCATTTGATGAAGCTGCACCTGCCCTAAAAACCAGAAAAACCGCGGCCATTGAAGGCCCTCAGTCACCTACTTGCCCCATAGACCTGAGCCAAATTTTAGCTCCCAAAAATAACTTACAAGAACTCTCGACACCAGTCCTGTTGAGTCCAGAGCGGATTCCCTCTGCTTCATCTACCATTGCTTCAGACACCCAAACTGAGAAGCTCCTCTCTAGAAACTTGGAACCCAGCTCACCTTTTCATCCAACACCTAAAGACTGCCCGGCAAACCAGGGTATTTTGGACATTTTAGATCTACTACAGCCCAAGTCTGACTTCTCTCACAAAGTAAAGTCTGCGCAATCAGAGACTAAATCGCACCCACTTACTTCCCCTCCCCTGGCGTTGATGGCGGATCTTCCACCCAGTATCACTATACAAGACAACAGTGACAAACATCAGAGCTCTGTTACAGAGAAATACTCAAGTGATGTCGAACTCGAAGGAACATCAGTAAGGCGTAGGCACTCCTTGGCGAACCTGGCATCTCTAGGACCCAGAGACTTTCCAAGAAACAAAAGATCAGTCTTGGACCCTGCCTCCACACCTCAAAAAGATACATCGGGCAACAGAAAAGACTTAACGACAATTATGTCGGCAATAACCATCGCTATGGCCCCTTTTTGTAAACTGTATGAATCATTAGGAGATGCATCGAGAGACAACACGGCCATCTTAGCTTCTATCCAGTCTAAACTCACCTTTCTCGAAGGCTACATCACTGCTATAGATTTGAAACATGACATTTTCCATTCTTCAAAAGATCCAACACTGTTAGGTCCGCAGCAACCACATTCACCGGCGACAAGGGGGATGATCTCTCCTCAAAAGCTTCGGGCTGACAGCTCCACACAGACGCCCCTAACCAACCCCTGCATTGATTTTGCTCCAATATTTCTGAGCAAACCAAAGCTCACGTCAGTGGCCTTAACAGCCACTTCCAGCTCTCACCATGCACCTGCCCAAAACCCGGAGCGGTCCCAACGGAGACTCCCAGGGAAAAAGACATTAAAACTAGTGTCAAGCGACCGTCACTCCTCTCCGCCGATTCATCTCTGCAACTACCTGCCAGAAGGCGGCTCAAAAAGCCCTAGCCACCCTATCTCAAAGGATTCTCTGGTCTCGACCAGGCCACGGTCTCAAACTACAATTGCCCTGACTCAGACTCCGAAAATCCCTGAAGACTCCTCTGATTTGAGCCTTCTACCCCCAACCCCGGATCAAGATGTGGTCGACTTGTCTATAGTGCTCTCACCCATTCAAGACGCTGGACAAACCTCCCCCCGGTCGCCCGCCGTACAGGTCCTTCCCGCCGTTCAATCCATCGCAGCAGGAGAGTCGACCGGGAGGAACCTTGAATCTCGCCACCTGTCCACGCGTGCTGCATCTGCTCCGACCAAATCGAACACTGATCGTACTCAACACAGCGTGGCAGACAAATTAAGCCCGTCAAAGTTACTTATTCCCCTCAAACCAACGGAATCGAACACGGCCAAGGACAAGATCAGTACTATAACTCTATTTAAAATTGAGCAGATTTCAAGTAAAGACAAACACATAATTCTCAACAGAAGAACCGTGTTAAAAATATCATCGTCAGTATCCGCCTTAAAACACTTGAAATCGGACCACCTCCAGCGGGTCGAACCATATCACAGAGACAATAAGGCCAAGGCGTACCTCTACATTTATACCTCGGCAATACAAGACATTTGTAAACAAGCAGGCGAAGACTTAAAGGCAATGGGGTTCCTCCTTTCAGAAATAAAAACCTATGTCGACAAACCAACCCCTTATGAGACATACTCAAAGAAGAAAACTACCAACGACCAGAGCCCATCTAGACGCCTTCATGAGCGCAGAGACAAGTTAAGGTCACGTTTCAATGCTCCATCAAGAAAAAACTCAACTTCTGACCAGGTCCATGAATATCGGGCAGACCCTTCTAGGGATTACTCCCCTCATCACAGAACTTCACTGAAAGTGGCCTGGGCAGACGCATCACCTCAAAGATCACTTGGTCACAAGGAATACAGGCAGGACACATCCACCCGATTCTTGTCTCAGTACCAGAAAGACAGACAGCGCACGGGCAGATCACCATACGCCCGGAGACACCATTCACCTCAAAATGTCAGCCGTGCCAACAGGTCCCAACATCGACATTCAACTACTGTCATATCACCAGTCAAAGCCATTGCAAAGCCAACAGGACCATGGCACTGGATCAAAGAAGCTCTAGCTCCACACAAGGCAAAATAGCAATCACTAGAGGAAGCCGACGCCCCCCCATATTCAAAACCTTTAACGCTGGCCTCCTGGAACACAAGGGGACACACTCACTTAACGACTCAAAGTAATATTGACTTACAACAGTTCGACATCCTTTGCCTCCAGGAAACATGGCTGCTAGATAAACCCGTGATGGATGGCTATGAAATCGTGACTTCACCTGCGGTAAAGGGTCTCCTGGGCCGCCCCTCAGGAGGTCTCTTAATAGCGGTGAGATCGGATCAAAATTTAAAAATTCTCAAAACTACTGCTAATTCCTACGGGGTCCTGGCGGTCCTGTTGGCATGGAACAGCCCATTGGACCCCTCCAAATCATCCGCCAAACCAACTTTGCCGCCCCCCCTTGCGCTGATTACCACCTATTGGAACCCACAGAGAACCTCTTCATCTCTCTTTTGCCAAACTATGGAGGAAACAATCGACGACATCTGTATCGAATGGGAGACGCCATGGATCATCATTTGCGGCGATCTCAACGCAAAATGCGATCAGCCGAAGGTGATCCCTTCGAAGGACATGGATCCCTCGCAGGCAGAAAGAAGAGGTGAGCTATGGATGACACTCATGTCTTCCAGGAACTTATACAATGTCGCCAAGATCAGAGAGGGTCAGCCTCTCCCACCAACATGGAAAAGGGGCCAATGGGCGGCCACTTTGGACTACATCTTTGCCTCTGCAGCCCTGTGCACAGAAGTCCTAGATTTTCATGTGGTGGAAACAACGTTAAGCGATCACAACCTTCTGTCCCTCTCCTGGGCCTCTACAGCGCTCCCGAACGACAACTATCTCCCAGAGGTGGAGCTCAACCCACAACAAACACGTCTGCGTCTGTCTGCCACAAACATAAGGGAAATCACCTCTCAGTATGCGACCAACCAAGCCGCCGAGTTACCGTGGGAGCTTCCTGGTAGACCAAACTACCTCCCACTCCTTTTATCTTACAAACACCTATCGGCGTTGGCTCCACAAACCCAAAAGAACCATACTCACCACTTTGACAAACAAATAGCACTCAAAAAAACGGCACTAAGAAAGCTAAAAAGACAAGTTAAAGCTGCCAAAACTGTCGCAGCATGGAAGATGTGGGCCAACGAATTCCAAGCGTATAAAGCATGGTTAAGAGCCAGACGGGCAGACATCTACCAGCGGGATGCTGAACTAATGCTCCGAGTTCTTACATCTAAAAAGACAGCAGATTTTTGGTCTTTAATAAATCACACGCAAGCAACAACTTCTTCAAATATGATGAATGCTGTCCCGGAGCAAGCGTGGGTTACCTTCTTTACTGACCTTTTTGCGAGCCCTTCAACAGCAAAAACTCAGTGTCTCACCGCATCAGACTCCCCATGGGTGGATCTCTCAGCCATACCAGACATCTCTCTCGCAATCAAAAGGCTAAAACCGTCCAGAGCGCCAGGTCCGGACGGGCTGTCTAATATAGACCTAAAAAAACATCCTCAGGAATGGTCCATCTTCATTTCCAATTTGTTCAATCATTGCAGATTGACGAGAAAGATCCCCCTTTCGTGGTGTACATCGATTATTATTCCCATTTACAAACAGGGAACTAGAGACGCCCCGGGTAATTATCGCCCGATTGCTTTGCTGGACATCATGGGCAAGATCTTCGCTTCTCTCCTTCTAGGTCACTTCCAACATTGGGCCAAAACAGCCCCCTGCAGTGACCCTCTTCAAACGGGTTTTAAAAAGAACGGGAGCACGACCTTGAACATATTTATACTATCCTTGCTGAAAGCGAAAACGAAAGAAACCTCGCAGCCTGTTTATGCGGCTTTTATTGACCTTTCACAGGCTTTTGATAAAGTCGATAGAAGGAAACTTTGGGATAAGTTAAAAAATTGGAACTGCCCAGAATCGGTCCTAAATCCACTAATGGCCTTGCATACCAATACCACTTTCAAGGTCAGGTTGAACAGACAAGGCACTCTCTCTAGGGAAATCAGTGCAAACAGAGGGGTCAAGCAAGGATGCCCCTTGGCCCCAGCCCTCTTTGTTGCATTTCTTGGGGACTACAAAGACTCTGAACGACTTGTTCGTTCCTTTCCTCCAAAGCTTGGAAACATGGTCCTGTCTCGACTCCTCTATGCAGATGACATGATTCTGTTCGACCAAACGCCAATTGGCTTGCAAAGACAGCTTGATAACCTTGCAGCCTATATGTCAGCCAACAACCTACTAATCAATCAGGCCAAAACTAAAATCATGATCCTTTCAAGAGCGACTCGTCCTCTCAAAAAACCCACATCGTGGTCTGTAAATAACATCAGAATTGAGGTGGTCCCCCACTTCAAATATCTGGGGGTGATCATCGACGGTTCAAGCAAGGAACAGAAGATGCAAGCTCACCTTTGGACAAAAACCAAGCTTTTGACGTCTCAACTCAAAGCGATTGACAGAAAATTCGGCAAATACTCACTATTGCCGGCCATTACCTTTTACAAAGGGAAAATAGTGCCAGCATTAACGTATGGCATGGACGCGATGTTTACAATCCCACACCAACTATGGCGTAGGCTAGAGGGTCACATATGGAAATCACTTTTGGGCCTACCAAATGCAATCCCCATCGAAGCAGTTAGAAGAGAGCTGGGCCTGCTCTCACTGAGTGCGTCTGTCAGGGTGGCTTCACTTGCCCTGTTTAGAAAGACCTTAATGAAAGATGGCCTTCCAATCTGTAACTTTATTGGCCAGGAGCTGTCCTCCACGTCCTCGAAAGCCACCCTGCTTTGGGTCCGCAAACAAGAACACATACTGGAAGAAGTGTCATGTTCTAAACTTGACCTAATCTCGAACCCCCAAAGGGTTAACGAAAAAGTAAAGAACCAAGATTGGATCTCTACCATTGATAAAGCAGTAGCTGCGAAGTGTTTAAGACATCTCCCGCCAACATTTAATAAGTTGAAGTCGCCCCTAGGCTACTGTACAAAATTCCCAGATAAAAATCTGCGAGGAATATTTCTGCGAGCCCGTCTCAACCTGCTTCATACAAGAGAAATCTTGGGGATAAGATCCTTAACTGCTACAACCACCTGCAGACTATGTAACGATCCTGACTCCACGGAGTCAATACGCCACCTTTTGTTAAAGTGCCCCTCGCTGAACCGAGAACGGATGGCCTACCTTCTTCCATTATGGCATGACTCAATCTTGATTGAAGAAAATACATGGTGGTGCCGTCTGATTTGTGGTGAAAAATCTCGCTGGGCAACGGCCACGGCAAAAATAATGCAGGCGGCTTTTCTCAAAATTGCAAACCAAAGCAAGAACTCCTTACCGGAAGCTTTCGCTGTTGGACATCAACTTGATAACATAGGTGCACGACACGAGGCTCCAACAGGCGAACCAGGCTCTGGCGGAATTTATCCTTTCAATCTGCAAAAACTCCGCCTTGACTTGATTTGATCTGTTTTTACATCAACTCTTCAAAACTCTGTCCAATCCCTGGTGTCTGCACCTGTGTAGGTTTTCGAAACTTATGGAAGCAAGATCTGATACTTCTTGTAAAAATCATGTTTTTCTTTGATTATGTACAAGTAATAAAAAAAAAAAAAAAAAAAAAAATAGTCTATACTAAAACTAATTTGGTGTGTTAAGTTAACATCCTAGCCTCCAAAGTATAGCAAGTACTTAAATATGTTAATTATTTCATGATGATTCCAAGCGTAGGTTCATGACAGAACCACTGCTCCATGCTAGAGTGCAAAACGTTCATTTGGAAAACATTGTTAATTATCAAGTAACCTTGTGCGCGACAGTATCGCATGATAGTGTGTCATGACCACTATACCTAAACAAAGGTTCACCATAATGCCCTCTGTATCTTGTTCCACAGAAATATGAAATAATTGTCACCAATTTCAGGTATAATTATTCTGTTGTAGTTCAGTCGTAAACAAAGCAGGAGAACAATAGAAAATAATACAACTCTGCTGTAGCACTCGTATTATTCATTCAGGCGCTCGTGGTGTTAAATCTGAGTCCTATCGAAAAATGACCTGTCCCCCTTGTGTTCGAAGCTCGAGAAAGTCTGTCTCATAATGAGAAGCTCCGCCGATTTGGTGTCCCGTGTGTTTACACTGCGGGCACCATTTAGAATACTGCCTCATATACAAAGGGTGACGTCACATGTATTTTGTGTCACGCCACCAAGGTAAGCAAATTGTTAGCAAGTAATAAACCGCCATGTTAATGATTCACAATTCGAATGTAGCCCCATTTGTTGCAGAATGAATAGAATTATGGTTGAACTGATGCCACCAGACCATCTTCCAGAAATAGTACATCAACCTGCAAATAGAGCCTGCGCTGATCCACAAAGAGACTCAGAGCAGAAAAGTCCCTCTTAAGTCCTCCCTTGCTAATAAGGCCTCAGCACAATTAGATTAGAGAACTGAGAGTGCGAATATGAGAACACATGGCAACTCTTGGCAGCCAGGATCCCATATTTCCCTCGGCATCGCATTGGCAGAAGTTCCATTAGATGGATGACAAGAAGGCGATGAAGTTCATTGGACTGCAGAAAGCAACAGTTGGTAAGAGGGGAGGAGACCGAGAACTTAAACTGCTACAACTAGAATGCAAACTCATCTGCAAGATGTGGAACACTGAACACGGACTCAATAGTGATCATGAGATGGGTGTATTCTTATAAATGATGCTCGGTGACATTATTTGCTGACACATTTCTCATTGTGCTATTTGTGAAGGGGACTTGTTACCATTTGACGTTCCACAAACTGTTTAGAGATCTGCTATACTAAGTGCATTTTTAACAATCTCTTCAGGTCGATGGGCCAACATGAAAGTGATTTCACATTCAATATTGACATGTTCCGATACCAGGGTTGTTTTCTCGAGAATATCAATTGCGATCAAAGATTCAGCTACACAATAATAGACATGAGAAACTAGGATTGTTGAATTAACAACAAATGTGAATGAAGATTCAGTCACACAATGTCACCCATGTCCTAGATGTATTCTACATTTAGAAGTACTGTGTGTACTTTTGGCTAGCATGCCCTTTTCAGCAATAGAGTTACTTCTGTTCTCATTTTCTTTAGTTATGGATCAGCGCAGGCTCTGTTTGCAGGTTGTTATACTATGTCTGGGAGCTGGTGTGGTGACATTAGTTAAACCTTAATCTTATTAATATTGCAACAAATTGGGCTACATTTTACCGCGACGTCACCGTTTGTATATGAGGCAGTATTCTAAATGGCGCCCACAGTGTAAACGCAGAGGCCCCCGAATCAGTACAGCTTCTCACTAACTATGAGATAGATTTTCTCGAGCCTCCAGCACAAGAGGGACAGGTAATTTCTAGATCGGTCTCAGATTTAACACAGCGATCGTCTGAATGAATGTATTTATTTATTTATTTTGTCATTTGTAAAGCACGCCTAACCCTGAGGCATCTGGGTGCTCATTTTTAAGAGTACATACAGTGAGCCTCATCACGACTTTGGCGGCAACCCTTAAATCCGGCGGTCGCGCTTTTAGCGCCGGATTTAAGGGTCTGCCAAATCAGTACTTCGGCCGATTTCGCCCCAGCTCTTGGCTGGGGGGAAATCCGCCGAAAATGTGTGCTATTACCGCCAGCGGGAAATCCGCCGGCGGTAAGAGTGCAAATTTTCCCCATTGAGCCCAATGGGGGATGGGGCATTCCCGAATGGGCTCAATGGGGAATGGGGAATTACATTACTGCCAAACTCGTGATCCGGCACTATAAGCGCCGGGGAGTTCGGCGGTAGGGCTAATACCGCCGGCGGTAGATCAGGCCCAGTGTGGGAATGTGTAACTTAACAGTTGCAATACAGTTTTGGGAATACAACACATATAAATGCAAACATGCGTGATAAGGTATGGCTTACATTTCAATTCAGCGAGAAGCATAAAGTTAAACAGTGATGGCAAGCATGGATATGTAAAGGGGCACGAGAGAGGATTTGATTAATTTAGGTGGTCTTGTGTGACTAAGCCAGGTTTTCCGTTTTTTACGTTAGGACCAGAAGGAAGATTCAGATCTTAATGAAGATGGTAGTGTGTATGATAATACGAGCGCTACAGCAGAGTTGTATTCTTTTCTATTTTTCTCCTGTTTTGTTTGAGACAGAACTACAACAGAATAATTATAGCTGAAATTGGTGATATGGATGAGATATGGAGCGCATAACGGTGAAGCCTTCTTTAGACATACTGGTCATGACACGCTATCACACGTTACTGTTGAGCACGATGTTGCTTAATGAACACAGTTTTCCAAGACAGTGTCTTGCAGCCTTCTTGCCCCCCTCTAAACCCTCCCCCATTTTGCCCCCTCCCCACCTCCCTCCAGCTCGAAACCTTATCTTAGCACTTACTCTTATCATCAGTCCCTTGACCTCTGATAACAGCTTGCCCCCCTCCCTACCTTCTTGTTATTCTCCTCCCCTTCCCCCCTAGCACTATCTTGAACAGTCGTTGACCCTATATTGATAGTCACTTGTTTGTTCCTCTCCCCTCCACCTCCCCTCCTCAGCCCTCCTTTTGTCACTCTTGCACTGCAACAATTGTTGTCAGACATAGTAATGCTACTGCTAGTTTTGGCATCTCTCTTCCTCCCTCTCCCTTATTGTTCCATGCACTTGTACTATATGTTTATGATTTGATAGTTATTTTTCACCTACTGAATTGTTTCAAGGACCTTCAAGAATGTAACTGTTTTTTCTCCCATGTTCCCTCCCTCCTTGAAGCGCTTTGTAACACATTGTGTATAGGCGCTATGCAAATAAGCAATCAATCAATCAAAAATGAACGTTTTGCACTCTAGCATAGAGCAGTGGTTCTGACATGAACCTACGCTTCCAATAATCATTTAAATATTTAAGTACTCGCTATACTTTTGAGGCTAGAATGTTAACATGACACACCAAATTCTATTTCTCTTAGGACAATAAGTTAAACGCTGACATCGTTGCTGGGCAATGCCTTTTTTCCTCATTAATGAAAAATCGTGTTAAAAAAGGTGAGCCCTCTAGGCAGAACTGTTCATTAATATTAACAGTAACGCCTGGTCTATTAGCAGAAGGTATTACGCCTGAGACGTCACTTTTTAGCAAATGCCCGCAATATGGCATGGAATTAATAGGTGGCACAGACACGTATCTATGCTTGTAATGAACACTGGCAAATCGTATATACTGTGATAGGATCAGACAGGCATGATATCTTGATATTTTAACACAGGTCATTGTCCCATAAGGATACAGGAATGTGGAACATGTGGATTACACATTTTGAAGGCGTGTTAAATAATGCAGCAAGTGATACAATGGTCATTAAAAGTGCAGAGCATAAGTATGTAGAGAAATTAACCTTCCCCCAGGAGGAAATAAAGATGCATATCTCCTGTCTAAAAATAGGCAAACCCGCGGGACCAGACGGGATAAGACCAGGAATGTTTGGCTGGATGACAGAATGGTGGGTGCCTGTCGACGGATATTTTTAATGCAGTAGCAGCTACTCGGAAATGCCCAAATTCTTGGAATCGAAGCTTGCTAGCACCGGACCTCCAGTGCTGTCGTCCGATTCCCCTCCTTGACATCTCAAGTAAAGCGTTTACTGGGTGTCTGGCATCTCGTTTACATATCTCGGCATTGAACAACAGGAAATTGCCAGATAATCAAGCATGGTTCAGGAAGTGGTTTTTCGGCACTGGATCAATGGTTTGTATTTGAAACCATTATTGAGAAATACACGAAGGTGAGAGGTGGCAAAGTGTACCTAAACCTCAAGGATTTAACCAAATTGCGCAAAATTCAATTAATGGAATTTATTATGGACAAAATTGGCTGAATTTGGTGTTTCCCATAATCGGATTCAGATGATGCAGCTGGTGTATCGCGTTACCTCAGCAGCGGTACTCTGCACAGGGGTGAATAATTATTCAAGGGACATTAGGGTAAGCAAAGGTGTCAGGCAGGGGTGTCCATTAGCCCCCCCCCCCTTTTATTCTCCATGTTGCTATGTGGTTTCAATCCACATGAGCCAAATGCTAAAGTCATGCCAGCAAAATTAAATGGGGTCCAATATAGCTCCCTACTTTATGCCGATGACACAGCATTGATTGATCTAACAGAAGGGGGGCTGCAGCAGAATCTGCTATATGCAAGCAATTTTCTCAAAAAGCACAATTTTATACTAAACCTTCCCAAAACAGAGATTGTGGTCTTCGAAAGAAGCAAACTTAGGGGCAGGTGGTGAATCAATCAAGAAAATATAGAAGTGATGTCTGCATACAACTATCTGGGGGGGTTTGTTCTCGATTGAAGGGCGATGGACTGCTTTGGTGGTCTTGTCAGCCAAATGGATGGAAGCAAGTCTGAAAGGGCTTCAGGTATTTTATTATTTGTATGGGGGAAAGGTTTGGATAAGTGCATTGAAGTGCTGAATAAAAGATAAATACGGCTTTGCTCTATGGAAGCAAGTTATGGGGTTTTGCCTCCTGCATAAAATTAGAGGTGGTGCAAAATTCATTCCTAAGAAAGCTGGTGGGGTTATCCCCAGCTACATCAGGGGATGCTCTGCGATGCAAGCTCAGGGTCCCTAGTATGAAACTCCAGGCTCACATCTGCTTTTTTCATTTTTTTCTAAAAATTCACTGTGAAGATTCTATGAACCCCAATATTAAGAATGCCCTGTGGAAATATGTAGTTGGGTGCTTGCTAAAGGGGAAATATTAATGGCTTTCAGAGGGGGTGTGAGTGCTGGAGAAATGGGGTTTGAGGAATGTAGAGCACCTCCATGGACTGTCTAAACGTCAAAGGAGAAGGCTGGGTCTGGATTGTGCTGAAAAAGAGTAATGGGACAATACTCGGGAGTGTCTGCAAAGGCTTCGGTCGATGAACCTATACAGGTAGAGTTGTGATGTAATGGCATCACAAAACTTTATCACGAAGATAAATTCCCATGAGTGCAGGAGAACTATTTAAATGATGGGGCTAAATGTTTTACCAGTGCATACTGAAGCCCCATGGCTAGGACTAGACAAAAAAGCCCATGTGGGATGGAATGCCCAGCGATCTTGTAGATTTTGTGTTTGTATGTAGATGTTATGTAGGATTGAGAAGAAAATGGTTAAGACCACATGTTTTAAAGAATAACATTACAAGTTGTAAGTAGGCGATGTTTTTCATGATTCATTCAACAGATGAGGATTTTATTCTCAACATTTATCTTATCTGTTCGTGAAAGAATCCTCGGGGAGGCTTAGGTGTATCTGTTGATCGTTTTTTTGCCTTCAGATTTTTTCTTCCTGTATTTTGTATGGTGCATAATTGTTTCATATTTTTAATTGTATTTATGATGTAATTTAATGGTGTTAACCGAATAAACAATGATTGGCTTACTGATAATAATAGTATACACTAGGTGGTGACAAGGGCAAAAGGTGTCAGTCTAGCACAGTATGGAATACACGATGCAATATAATATTAAGGATTTCATGTATCTGCCTTTGCCCATACTCAATAGGAATGTTTCTTCTTTCTTCTCCCTCTCTCTACTCTTTATGTTGATTTTACCTCACATGTTGATCATGGTGAATGGGTGTTACATGGTTATTTATGCAGGTTTAGCCCAGCCTTGACAAAAGACTGACAAGAAGTCAAAACACATGTTAGCACTTGAGCGCGTGTAATTTTGAAACATACTCTTGTATTTTGAGCTGTGGAATAAACAGTTCGACTTAACTTGGAGTTTGACTTACGTTCATTGAGCGGAAAGAGGATTCTTACGACTAGGACTGTTCATTTACATCTGCAATAAAGCCTTAGCTAGTACTACCAGAGTCATGCGCGGGGACTGGGGTGTAGCATCTTCTCCTAATTCAAAAGACTTGACTGCCTTGGTAAAATGTAATGCATGGTCCATAACGGTAGCTCTGTCTATGAGCTTAGAAATGGCACATTGACAACGTTGCGAACATGTTTACTCTTGGTCGAATCATTTGGAGGCAAAACTAAACCACAAGGGTGCGCTGGGTGGTAGGAAGAGGCAAATAACTTTCAAATGCATTCACCCAGAGACAGTAATTGTGTTCATGGGCCTAAAATTGTCACTCTTCTATTTTTTTGCAAATTCTAGTTATTTGACTATTTAAATGTTTTCAGGTCTGAAATAAGCCATTTTAGCAACATATTTTCTTTTGCATAGTTAAACCTTTTACAGACCTCATGGTGGATTTGTCTTTCTGGTATCCTTTCACCTTTATCTGTGCTGTTGACTCACTGAGTCTATTGTGATTGTGTGCTTCGGTGCATTACAACCAGCCTGTGCTGCCCCTCATATTACTTTGGCTAGAATAAGTGGTCCATTAAAGCATAGAGGACAGAAGAGAATAATATTTAGATTTAGCTCTGCATTTATAACCTATGGTTTTAGAATGCTTTTATGTTGTTCTTGGTTAACTGCCCTTAGGAGCCATTGGGCCTCATTATGACCCAGGCGCTAAGTGTTTAACAACGCCGTAAAAGGCTGCGGCGCCATTAAACACCTAGCGCCTAATTACAAGGTCCCTTTGCTCGACCCGACTTTAACGGCTGGTCTTACCAGCCGTTAAAGTAGGGACCCGCAAAGGGACCTTGGTGCTAATTACGGTACCGCAATTTGCGGTACCGTAATTAGCACCTTCCCCATTCCCATTGAGCCCAATGGGGCAAAAATGGGAATGGGGAAGGGCCATGGCGGCATGGGGAATTACCGCCCCACCAACCTCGGAATGGGGTGGTAATTCCCCATTCCGCCATAGCGGACTCCGGCATGGACCATGGTGCTAATAGCACCATGGTTTAGCGCCAGAGTCCTAATGAGGCCCATAGACTTTTGACAGAGTTTTTTTAACCATTTCTAATTAATGGGCTGGTATGTATAACCTTCCAGTCTCCTGACTTGTCCACCCTGGCAACACAACTGTACGTTACTTTGTCACATAGTGTATACACACACTGCTGATTCTTTCTAGGTTGCTTTAACATTTTAGAAATGAAAAATAAAAGAGAAGGATGCTAGAACACTATCCAACTACATTATTATTAATATTTGGAACTGCATATTGTTTGACTCTACTATTTGTAATGTTTATGCATACTTTATATAAGGGAATACATATAGATAACTGTTAAACAACGTAGTGAGACTATTACTACCGTGTTACTATTTATGAGTATAAAAGGCAATTTATTGCAAGTGTCAACACTTTTTGGGTTAATAATAAAAATGTGTAGGAAAGATATTGATACCATCTAATGTTTATCATACATGCAAGGGTAAGAAGAATGTGTTCTTAGAAACTCTAGAGGTAGACCCAAAACAATATAGCTGTCCAATAGCAAGCCTGCCAGGTGGTGGTTTTTTTCTTTTGCACTTACTGCAGAGATCCAACTTTCCCTGAAATGTTCCTTTGGTTACAGCATAATTTTCTGCCACAAAACCTGCCACATCCCCAGGTGGGCATTTATATCGCGCTTAGGGTGGAAGTTCGTCTGTGCGATGCATGGTTTGATGAAACGCATGGCAACTTCCTTGATCAACGCTATGACTGAGAGGGCACTGCCATGTCATGCCATTTGGACACGTATCATCAGCATATCTCAAGTGTATTGCATGCATGTAAACTCCAACGGGGCAATTCACAAGTGCACCACAACCACTTGCTCAAACACAATAATAATAATGCGTCTTATTGAAAGAGGACACCACAATGATCGTATCAGAGATACCCAGATCGGGAAACAATCATTACACCCAGACATAAATGGAATGCATATGAAAATATGTGAAAAAGGAAAGCGTCCCTTGTATCATTGAAAGAGGTCTCAGGGGATGTGCAAAGCAATGCAGGATTATTACTGAGCCTAGTATCCGTTTCTTTACTAATCCTGGCAGCAGCCATATTAACTGAATGCATTATTGTCCCTATAACATGGACCGAATGATGTATGACATGACCTTTAAGAATATACATTAATCCATGAAATACCTGCTCGTCAGGTACTGTTGGCCTACTATGTCCGTGATTTCAGCATTAACAACTCTGTAATTACAAGATCTTTTCTTATTACAATGTTTCTCCCACTACTCAGCTCAGAGATGATTTTATGACCTTGATGACAGTAGGTGATGGGGACATTGTAGCAGCACTCAAGCCTCTTCCCTTCATATACTATGATGCATATTTTTAAAATGAAGTGCCAATGCCTTCTGGCAACTTAAGTTTCATCATTGTCTGTATCTGAAGAATTGCTGTCCATAGATCTGTCCCTAAAACAGGCTTTCGGTTCAGACAAGAAACTACAATTAATGGGATTGTATGGTTACAGAGACCAACTTTAAAATAGCACAACCATAATGCTTCCTGCCAAGAAGAGAACGTGCCATCAAAAATTGCATCATTAATGACATCACTTATGAAATCACTGTTGTGTGTGGGTATCTTGAGGGAAAAGACAACAGTGAGATTGTGTTTAGAGTACGCAGTACCAACAAGGCATACCCTGTGGGCACACATGTTATGAGTTCTATATGTATGCCAGGAAGGCAGGACATACCCCAGATGCAGAACCCACAGGGCATGGCTGCAGGTGCAGATGTGATGTGATGTGGCATATATGTGAGCTGAGTGAGTGAGTTATGGTTGTGTTGTTCATCATAATTGCCCAATTTCCAAGGTTTATAGGTATTGCATTGTTACAATAATGTCCTTTCAACTGAAGATTATTTTCTTTAAATCGTCATTGTAGCACCATTCTGGAGAAACATAATTTTCCATAACAACATTTCTCAGTGCATTTTTGGGGATTTCAGTCATATAGTATGGCCATGAATGTACCATTCCTGTAATTCCTGTAAAGAAAAGGGATATGCATCATGTGTATGTCCAGATATTTTAGACTCAGACTCCCATGAGTCCCCTTCATTTACTACACTAGCTAGAGTTGATGGGTCGTGTAGTCCAAAACACCTGGAGAGCCAAAGGTCGCAGACCCTTCCTGTAGAGCCTGTCCTTCAAAAGTGTACCAGGGACACTAACCTTACCTGCAGTGCCCAGCATGGCCTTTGGCTCTGCCTTAACCCCAAGGACCCTAATATCGTCACCATCTTCCCGTTCTCCTTCACACTTGGATGTGTTGTTCTACAAAGTGGCTTTAATTGAAACCATATGTCACAATACAATTTCTTTTACATAAAGAAGCCATGCCAAACATACAAAAACGGACCTCGACTGGCCCATAAATATTTTCAGTGCACGCTTAAGTGTTATCCACTCGCACTTGCCTTCAAACCCCTTTAATATAGCATTTATAATATTCATAAGTGCAATCCAATAGGTTTTGCTATCATGATCTGCTTTGAGGTACTAAACACTATGGGCCTCAGTACGGGTCCTGCGGTAACCGTGCCGGTGCTACAGCTGGGGGGCCTTCCGATCCGTAAAAAATTACCGTCCCGGAAGTCAGGCGCCGGTAATTTTGTTAGTCCCCATTCCCATAGAGTCCATCAGGACTCTATGGGAATGGGGACTATGGGAATGGGGACACGGGAGCACCGGCACCGTTGCTAACTGTGCTGGTGCTCCCGTAAAAGCTATGCAGGTGGGTGCCTTCCTGCCCAGCAGGTCTGACCAGCCAGGCGGGAGGGCACCTGCCTGCAGAGTTGTAGTGTACCGGTCCAGGAAACAAGGGTGCTGGTAAGCTTACCGGCACCATTGTTTCCGGACAGGCACACTTAGAATGAGGCCCTATGAGTGTCTCAGCGGGCATGTCTATGTTGTTGTTTGTTGCGGTTGTTAGTGAAGGACTCTGTTGTACCCCCCAGGAAACCCTTCCGCAACTTCCTCTGAACTGTGTGCTAATCCCTTTTGGAAGATTCCTGCTGGTTTACAATTATGTCCCCCAAAGTGGATATGGAATCGTCTAACTAATGAATCCACAATATATTTAATAGTGAGGGCCTCAGTTTGAGTGTGGCAGCAATGGTAAAAACGTGATATGTCCAAATGCTGCATGTGTGAACACTCTGTGACATTCATGGAGGAACATTGCACAGTAAAATAGCACATGTTGCATTGTGGTAAAGGTAAGAGAAGGCATGTGATAAACACTAAGGGCCTCAATACGAGTTAGGCGGTCGGGAAAAACAGTGGCGGTAAACCCGCCGCCACCGTTGTTTCCGGATCACCTGATCTCGAGTCCTACAGGCGGAGGTGTCATTCCTGCCAGGTCTGACCTGGCGGGTTTAACACCTCCCGCCTGCAGGCGGACGTGGAAACACCGGCACCATCATGAGATGGTGCCGGTTTTTCCATGGTCCCCATTCCTATTGAGTCCTATGGGACTCAATGGGAATGGGGATTTAACGAATTTCGCCTCCGGAATTCCCGGGTCACCGAGGTTGTAATGCAACGGTGATTCCGGGAATCACAGAGGCGGAATGGTAATTCGAGTCCGGCGATAAACGAGCCGGAAAAACCAGCAGGTTACCGCCAGACTCGTAATGAGGCCCTACGTGTCTGATTCATGGAATTTTTTGCACGGTTAAAGTGACTTTGCACTGCTGAAAAATGGGATTGCACTGCCGAAAAATGGCATTGCACTGCCAACACAAACCCTGATTCATGGAACTGTGCACAGTGTATTTTTTCAGTGCAAGGTCTGTAAAGTAATTTTCTACTGCAAAAATAACTATCTACTGGCTATTTATAATGCACTTAATACCCCAAGGTTTCTAAGCCGGACCCGGGGATTGAACCAGTGTTGCTCCACATCGTCCTGCTTCCAAGGAGAGCGTGTTGGCCCTGAGCTGTCCTCCGGAGGGATGTCTGCCCTACTTACAGGAGCATATGTAGGAACCATTGCATGGCAGTCACTGCAGAGCACCAATAGAACTTTTTTTTACAGATCTGGTCTCCAGTCATCCCCTGTAACAGGGCTTGATAGCTGTACACACACTAGACGAAATTGATGACATTCATGGTGGCGGTTAGTGCACTGTGGATAGAGGAATAACCAAAGAGCGAAAATAATGCCTGCGTGAATAGATGGACGGATGTTGCCTGTGACATACAATGCCACATGCCCACCAAGAGCGCAGTACTGGAAACGCCATTGTAGTATTCAAAATGTACACAGGATCCAGTGAAGGGGCTTTCACAGTGTGTCCCCGCAAAGTGGACAGACGCTGCATTCCCAAAGGTGTCATGATATGCTGTAGGTGAATGCACAAGGCTGGGTGTGATTAGCTGCCACTTGCACGCTCCTCCTTAGCCTGAGCACCAAGTAGCATGTTCCTTCACGTTTAAGACAAACACTGGCACAGGTGTGTTAGCGGGATGGGGTAATGACAATGCGTACATGTGAGAATCTACTTGCACGCATTATTACCTGCTGAAAGTGAACAAACCATTGCCCATGACAGAATGTTCAGAGACATTCATCGCGAATGCCCAATTTATTCATCAAAACATTTAGAGGCCGATTCATGGAATAATTAGCGTGGCGCAAGTGGGCAAAAACGTGCGAATCGCAGTGGAATAGCGAAAATCGCAGTGCAATTGCGAAAATCGCACGAAAAGCAGCGCACGTCGATTCATGGAAGGCCGTGCGCGAGAAAACCAGCGGATGTGCGATAAAAAGTGCGCGGCGCACGTTGGCGCACAGGCCATCTAACAACGTGCGCCAGGTCACTGCGAAAATCGCACAGGCCACAGCGAAAATCGCACATAGCGCGGCGCACGCAACAAAAGTAGGCGGAACACGGGCGTAACACTCGGAATGGGGAACAACTTGCCAAAACGTGGGCGTCACGGGGGAAGTACAGGGCACAAGTGCGCGGAACGCCCACACGCTCGCATACAACACGTATTGATGGAATAGAATAGGGGAAAAAAGCGCACGCTCAAACCAGCGCACAGGCACAAACACGACCGCCACAAGAAAGCAGGCGGTAGCGTCTCTGCGGCTGGAAGAAGTATGCGCCAAAAGGTGCGCCAACAAATCGCACCTATATACTGCCATGATGAATGTCCCATACTGTGGCCCTCCAGGAAAAATGACGTGCAAAGGGGTACCCACAAACACGGACACCCGCTGACAAAAAATACGTGTGCGTGTATACCGGGGTGCGCGGGAAGTCTAACACGCGATTTCAGCAGGGTACGTGCATCACAGGGGTTCGCGTGAAGTTTCACACGCGATCGGGTCTGGGGGAGCGGGCTACGTGTATATCAGGGGTTCGCGTGAAGTTCCACACGCGAACAGCCTGGGCGCGTGTATTTCAGGGGTGCGCGGGAAGTTCCACACGCGAACAGGCTGGGCGCGTGTATTTCAGGGGTGCGGGGGAAGTTCCACACGCGAACAGCCTGGGCGCGTGTATTTCAGGGGTGCGGGGGAAGTTCCACACGCGAACAGCCTGGGCGCGTGTATTTCAGGGGTGCGCGGGAAGTTCCACACGCGAACAGCCTGGGCGCGTGTATTTCAGGGGTGCGCGGGAAGTTCCACACGCGAACAGCCTGGGCGCGTGTATTTCAGGGGTGCGCGGGAAGTTCCACACGCGAACAGCCTGGGCGCGTGTATTTCAGGGGTGCGCGGGAAGTTCCACACGCGAACAGCCTGGGCGCGTGTATTTCAGGGGTGCGCGGGAAGTTCCACACGCGAACAGCCTGGGCGCGTGTATTTCAGGGGTGCGCGGGAAGTTCCACACGCGAACAGCCTGGGCGCGTGTATTTCAGGGGTGCGCGGGAAGTTCCACACGCGAACAGCCTGGGCGCGTGTATTCCAGGGGTGCGCGGGAAGTTCCACACGCCAATAGCCTGGGCGCGTGTATATCAGGGGTGCGCATGAAGTTCCACATGTGATTTGACAGTGTGGGTCCTCCCAGGTGTACCCTGTACACCCTCCACGGCCCCTGCAGGCAGCCCACACCACAGGGGACTACCCTGCATCCCTGGTCATGTCCCGCAGGCAGCCCACCCACCATGGGCATGCCCCCCAGCAAAGGCACATGTCTCCTTGAACTAATGAACACCAACTCATGTCCCCTTGCACCCCCACCCCCCAGCACTGTGGGGCACCTGCCAGCAGGCCCCCACCCATGTCCAACTCATGTCCCCCACCCCCCCCACCCCCCAGCACTGTGGGGCACCTGCCAGCAGGCCCCCACCCATGTTCAACTCATGTCCCCCACCCCCCCCACCCCCCAGCACTGTGGGGCACCTGCCAGCAGGCCCCCACCCATGTCCAACTCATGTCTCCCACCACCCCCACCCCCCAGCCACCAGGGTCAGCCTCCACCAGGCCGCCACTCATGTCTCCCACCACCCCCACACCCCAGCAGTGCCGGGTCACCCTCCACCAGGCCCCCACTCATGTCTCCCACCACCCCCACACCCCAGCCACCAGGGTCAGCCTCCACCAGGCCCCCACTCATGTCTCCCACCACCCCCACACCCCAGCAGTGCAGGGTCACCCTCCACCAGGCCCCCACTCATGTCACCCACCACCCCCACCCCCCAGCAGTGCAGGGTCACCCTCCACCAGGCCCCCACTCATGTCTCCCACCACCCCCACCCCCCAGCACTGTGGGGCACCTGCCAGCAGGCCCCCACCCAGGTCCAACTCATGTCCCCCACCCCCCCACCCCCCAGCACTGTGGGGCACCTGCCAGCAGGCCCCCACCCATGTCCAACTCATGTCCCCCACCCCCCCCACCCCCCAGCACTGTGGGGGCACCTGCCAGCAGGCCCCCACCCATGTCCAACTCATGTCTCCCACCACCCCCACCCCCCAGCCACCAGGGTCAGCCTCCACCAGGCCCCCACTCATGTCTCCCACCACCCCCACACCCCAGCAGTGCAGGGTCACCCTCCACCAGGCCCCCACTCATGTCACCCACCACCCCCACACCCCAGCAGTGCAGGGTCAGCCTCCACCAGGCCCCCACTCATGTCTCCCACCACCCCCACCCCCCAGCAGTGCAGGGTCACCCTCCACCAGGCCCCCACTCATGTCTCCCACCCCCCCACCCCCCCAGCACTGTGGGGCACCTGCCAGCAGGCCCCCACCCATGTCCAATCCATGCCCCCCTGCACCTGGGTCCCAACATTCCCCAATCATGTCCGTAATGCCCATCCTCCCCTGCCAAAAGGCCCAACCAACTATCACACCCACCCACATATCAAAGGCAATTACATGTTACACCCCCAATTTAAATAATGCAATTTAACACATGTCTGTCACACACAATGGCTGCAAGTGAATGACAAAACACCCAACATGACATGCCTGAAAGCAATGAGATGATACGACACATTGAAGATTAAAAAAATAATATGAATTTAACAGCAAGTAGAATGGAAATGAAATAAGAAAAAACACAAAGCAAATCAAACAAAACAAGATGAATGTCCAAGAAAAAATTCAGAAAAATTAAAATAAGCCAATTAAGAAGATCATCCTGGGTCCATGAGCCCTACCAAATTAAACCTAACTGACTACTAACTAAAAAGTGAACTATATACAAAAAAGTGGTGCATTGTCCAATCGCAACCAAAAAAAAATCAAAAAAACAAAGGAAACCTAACCCTAACTATACAACTATATACAAAGGCAGCGGGCTATTCGGACGGCTCACTGGTTGTTGTCATGGGCCAGGGCATCATCGAACTCCTGGTCAATGGCTTGGAGGCGGGCATGTTCCCTGGCCCCGAGGTCCCGCAGGGATAACGCAGTGTCAAGCTCAAACTCCCTGCGAAGACCCTCGAGGCACTCAGCCCGCCTCAGCGCCCTCCGCATGGAGTCCTCCGCCCTGACCATCGTGAGCCGTTCCTCCTCTGCCCGCTGCCGCTCCGCACCTATCCGCTGGCACAACCTCTCCCACACGGAAGCCACTCCCATTCCAGGGTTCTCCTGCCCTCCGGCCGATGCCTGCACCCCTGATGTTGATGGCCCCGAGCCATGATGCCTCCCACGTTGAGCCTGCTGCTGCCTCCGACGCAACTGCCTGTGCCAGCACGACGGCATCCAGGCTGATGGAAACCACCGACGCTGTCGTGCACGTGCCCTGCCCGATGATGCCGTCACATCCTCCATCTGCTGGGGTCCAGTTGCTCTGGTGTCCACCCCTGCTGGATCTCTGACTCCCGACTGTGGCAGGGATGGGATCCCCACCGAGCTGGCTGCATTGGTCGGGGCAGGTCCACAGGGGGCCCTGGTGGCATCTGGGCTGGAAGACGGCAAGGAGAACGACTGGTGGATAGCCTGCACAGAGGAGGAGAGGGCCGCCACATTGGCCAACACATGCAAGAAACCCCCGAACATGGCCGATCCCAATTGGGCCACGTCGGCACGGTGCACTTCGTGATGACGTGCGTGCTCCTCCCGGGAAGCACGCACGGCATCACGAATCACAGCCGTGCGCATCGCGACCCCAATCAGGACCTTCTCCGCACGGCCAGGGGTTCCCACGTCCGCAGGTGGAGGGGAGTCAGGTGACATGGACATCCCCTCTACCTGCGGACAGGCCTGGGACGGGGCATCCCTGCTGGTGCATGGTGGTGCACTCACAGGGTCAGGGACAGCGACATGCACAGGCCCCTCCACGGTGACCTGTGCTGCCTCCTGCCCCTGGCCCTGGACTGCACCACTTGCACCAGCAGGGATGCCCCCACCCGGCCCCATGTGTGCCCCAGTGGCGGCCTCCTCCTCCTCTGTGCAAACCACCAACCTGGATGGCTCCTCACCGTCTCCCACCGTAGCAGGCCCCTGTGGGGGCTCACCCACCCCTTCCGCTGCAGCCGTGGGGGCATCCCCGCCGCCTTGCTCCACAGCGCCGTCTCCGCCCTCTTCTTCACTAGCCGCTGCGTAGAGGGAGACAAAGAACACAAGCATCAGGGCACTGTACAATGGTCCCCTAGACAGGAAGCAATAGCAGATGAGCACCACTGTCAAAGTACACTTCCATCATGTCCCTCCACAACACATGGGTCAGTCCAGGCAAAACACACACTGTAACAGGCATGGTGCATGCCATGGACATTTCCATGCATGTCCAATGGACTCTTGAAACATTCAATGATATGTAACTCACATGCATCATGCCTCATGCCCATCACATGCACACACTTCACCTCAGTCACATCCATCTGGCCCCAAACACACCAAACACAGCGGATACAAGGGTAATTTGGCTGCTTTACTGAATCTCTGCATTGTCACACACATGTGTCATGCATCCATGGCATGCACAAGTCACAGACACGCAGGTCAGGCACACAGACATGGCTACCATATATGTACCTGGCATCAGCACCCATCCCTCACCCCCACCCATGTCCAGGTACAGAGACTGGCATGCTCTCATGTTCAAATTCTGAATAGGGCTCCCCATGCGGCATTTCAACACATGCAACAACCATGTGCATCACACATCACTGGTCGCACATGCATTACCATGATGTCCCTGCACACATACATGCATACATGACCTATGGCACACATACAGGCAAGTATCATAGAACCAGCACACCGCAACATGCCCTGTCTCACACAGTAATGCATGGACACTTACCGCTCAACTCCAGACGGGCCTCCCTCTCAAGGATCTGGGCGTGGAGCGCTGGGCGTACGCGTTCCAGGACCCTCATCTGGATGGAACTCATGCGGCCCCGGCCCCCCTCCACGAGGCGCCGGGCCTTCACAAGGGTCCTGGACCTCAAGTCCTCCCAGCGCTTCTTGATCTTCAGGACGTCGCGGGTTGACACCCCCTCCACGTTGATGGCAACCACACAGTCGGCCCAGATCCTCTGCCGTCCTTCCTTGCTGGCGCGGGACGATCCAAAGAGGGCATCATACTGCCCCAGGACATGCTCCACCAGGACACCAACTTCGGTGACAGTGAAGCTGGTGCCCCTCTGCCCCTCTGGCCTGGGGTTGCCACTGGTGCCAGATGTGGAAGTGCCCGACATGGCAACCCCAGAGGCAGGTGTGGGTGGGCAACTGGGTCCTGGGGCTGGGCGGTGGAGCGATGTAATACCAGTCGGGAGTCTTCAGTTCCAGCAGGGGTGGACACAGCAACTGGACCCCTGCAGATGGCTGATGTGCAGGCACCAAATGGCAGGGCACGGTGGCAGCAGGCAGGCAGGCAGGCAGGCAGCAGTAGATGGCACGTGGGAGGCTGCTCGGGGCACTGGGGGGCAGTAACTCGGCCTTCTGGGCAGGAGCGTGGGCTTCCGTGTGTTTTCGCGTGGCCAGCTTGATACGGAGTGATTTGGCACGTGAAAATCCTGCACGTCAGCGTGAAATCCGAGGAAAGGCCCTTAGCGCGTAAGCGCATCAGCACGCATACGCGATTCTATTGGACCAGAGTCCCTCAGCGCGTAAGCGCGTCTGTGACGTGACCCGCACGGGTGTTCCCCACTCAGCACGTGATGACGGGGCACATGTGGAGATACTGCACGTCAGAGTGTCATCGCGTGTAATTGGACAAAAGTGCGCGTACACGCGATTGGCCTATGTACGTGTATTTAATGGGTGCGCGGCCACTTACACACGCAAGTACGTCAGCGAACCTGTATCACGTGGTGCGTGTGAATTTCCGCACGCTATTGGACTGGGAACTGGATTCCAGGGGTGCGCTGGTCACACGCTGTATCCCGTGGTGCGTGTGAATTTCCACACGCTATTGGACTGGGAACTGGATTCCAGGGGTGCGCGGGTCACACGCTGTATCCCGTGGTGCGTGTGAATTTCCACACGCTATTGGACTGGGAACTGGATTCCAGGGGTGCGCGGGTCACACGCTCGCCTAGAACACGCGCTAAGCATAAATTGCGGACTTTAACAATAACAAGCTCAGACGCCAGGATGAACATACCGTTCCTAGCAGCAGTGGCAGTGGGCTACCAAAGGAGGAGGAGGAGGATAGTCAGGGCCAGAATATTCACACCCAGAACCAGCCTTTTCGGGATGCCTGATGACCAGGTGTATGGGAGGTACAGGTTTCCACCACACATCATACTGGACCTGGTGAGTGAGTGGGAGGATGACCTCACATCACCCACCCTGTGCTCCCAAGCACTCAGCCCCCTGGAGAAGGTCCTCAATGTACTGCACTTCTTAGCCACTGGATCATTTCAGCGGACAAGTGCCATAGTGGGTGGGGTGTCACAGGCCACCCAGTCACGCTGCCTACACCAGGTCTTGAACATCATGACTGCACGCCCATCAGTCCGCAGGCACATATACCTGCCCAGAACACCTGCAGAAAGGCATGCTGCCGCCCTGGATTTTTACGCAGTGGCACGATTCCCCAAAGTGCTAGGTGCCATCGACTGCACCCATGTGGCTCTACGTCCCCCCAGGGCATCTGAGCACATCTATAGGAACCGCAAGCACTGGCATTCCATCAACGTGCAGGTAGCATGTAATGCCAAGGGAATCATCACCTCAGTATATGCCAACTATCCCGGCTCCACCCACGACAGCTTCATTTACCGAAT
Organism: Ambystoma mexicanum; assembly: GCF_040938575.1. NCBI lineage: Eukaryota > Metazoa > Chordata > Amphibia > Caudata > Ambystomatidae > Ambystoma > Ambystoma mexicanum. Next base: position 1,212,014,915 of record NC_090921.1, on the reverse strand, counting down.
GTCCACCCTAAGCCGGGACCTAGAAGCTGGGCGGCATGGCGATACATGGCTGCTTGGTGAGTATGTATGCCACTGCACATGCATGCATGTTGGATACTGAGCAAGGTCACAACCTCACCAATGATACCAATCCCCACCTCCACAGGGGACAGTGCCTACCCTCTCAGCCCCCACATGATGACGCCAATTCGGAACCCCACCACGCCACCCCAGGTAAGATTTAACACAGCCCACATTACAGCCAGGGGCATAGTGGAGCGCACATTCGGAGTGCTAAAGTCACGCTTTCGCTCCCTTGACCGTTCTGGCGGGCAGCTGTTATACGCTCCCCCAGTAGTGTGCAGGATCATAGTGGCAGCATGTGTCCTGCACAACGTTGCAACACGCCGGGGCCTGGCCGTGGACATGGTGGTGGCCCCACATCCCCAACCACATGCACAGCCGCTGCGCATGGGAGGGGAAAGGGCACGGGGGGAGGCAGCCCGTACACAGCTAGTGGCTAATTACTTCGCATAGAAATCACACCCCTGTGGAGTGCACACTGCCCTGGCACATTCCATCTGACAATCAATGATGACTCAACCTGACACTGATCCTGAATGTCTGGAGAATGAACCGGGAATTCCATGTCAGCCTGAGATTGTTCACCTGGAAGTGTCACAATGTGTGCATCCCTACCCACACAGACACCACCAATGCAGTTTTGTGAAGTTACACATTGAAGCAGCTAAAATGAATACCCACTTGCAAAATGCAACAAGAGGACAGTGCCATGTCAGCCAACCCAACCCCAGCACTGCCACACGACACACCGTGCCATGTCATGCTAATTGCAGGTAAACAAAGTAATCCCCACAACATGACATCACTCTCACTATGTACAGTGGCACTATTAGAAACCTGCAACACCTGAAATGCTCACAGCAATGCCGGACCAACAACATACTTGAGCACGTAGTACCATTAACATGACATCAAAAATGTCTCACCACCTGGAAATGCCTGCACTCCCACCACTACCAACTGTGCAGTGTTGGCGCCATGTAGAGTTGTAGGTGCACTGCTGCCAACATGGTCCCCATCGCCAGACTAGAGGTCCTTGTGTGGACATGAGGAAGGGACCTGCAAATTGGGAGGTAGACACAGAAGAAGAGTTACACATCAATGCAACATGCAGTGTACAACACAACAGCAATATGCACTATGAATGTATACACAGTATTGACTACAGACTGGCCACACAGCTCATGGGAGTCCAACGTCACTGTGTAATTCACTGTCACTTGGGCACACCCTTTGCAAGCCCATGGAAACGGGAAGCAGGAGGGGTGTGTGTGACTCAAACCCAAGCATCTGAACCAAATACATTACAAGCCTGCATGTGCCCAGCCACAATGCAGCGTATGCCCACAGGAACCACGGAAGCCAACAGATCGAAGCCAACAGATCGAAGCCAACACATCGAAGCCAACAGATCGAAGCCAACACATCGAAGCCAACACATCGAAGCCAACACATCGAAGCCAACAGATCGAAGCCAACAGATCGTCCCAAAAAAATTGGGAATAAAAGAAATCAAAATAAAAATAAAAATAAGAAACAATCAAAAATGGCCATTGATGGGCCCGGGGGGGTTGGGGAGGCCACCCAGGAGGTCCGAGGACAGGATGCACACCAGAACCCACCTGCGTGGATCCTGGGAAGATAAAACACCTACATGGGCTCATGGCCCACACGGCTACCCTATTGTGGGAGTAGCACTGCTGTCGCTATTATCACCCTGTGCAGCTGCATCCGGAGGTGGTTGCACTATGGGAGGCAGCCCACGCAAGGCCCTAGTCTGCTCCTCCATGGCTGCAAGCATGCGGGTGTGGTAGGTCTGGTTCTGGAGGATGAGTGTGCGGAGGTCCCCATGCATCAACTCACGGGATGCCCGGACCTCCGCCCTCGTTGCCTGCATCTCAGCTGAGAGCGTACGGGTGAGACGCTCCAGCTGCTGTTCTGTCCTTTGGTGTGTTGAAGCCTCAAGCTCAACAAGAGTCGTCCTGAGGTGTAGGAGCTCCTGCCTCAGGGCTTCCCTGTGGCCCTGGGACTCAATGGAGATGGCCTCCTGCAGAGTCGCCAGTGCCGCCCGCCTGTCCCTGTTGGACCCCAACATGTCCTCCCTGTGTGACTGGCAGATGGAGTTGGTTGCCTGCTCTAGTCGCTCCATCAGCCTTTCTGGGGGGACAATGGAAGTGGCCACCCTATCCATGGCCTGAGCCATCATCTCGGATGATGCAGCCTGTTGGGTAGCCATACCGTAAATGGATTGCTCCCATGCGGTATTGCCGGGTGGCGTACGGCCACCACGTCGGCGGGCACCACACCTGTCTGGGGCAAGGCGAACTGCGCCTTGCTGTGCCGGCACTGCCTGAGGCTGCAGGACTGCATTCCCCCTCTGATCTGCTGGCCCAGGAACAGGATCAGATGTCGCGGAGTGTGACCCTGCATCCGTAACCACCGAAGGCGTAGCTGCCAACACTGACATCCCCATGGAGGGTACTGACCCTGGTGCAGGTGGGTGAGACAGAACAGAATCCCTCCCTGGAACACTCACCTGCGACGGCACGTAGGTCTCATCCGAATCAACACCTGAGTACAGCTCGGGGGAGGTGCAGCCAGAGACACCCCTTGAGAGCACGACCTGCAGCACTTGTGGGTTCTCCCCCACCACCACACCACGTCCCTCACTGGTGGTTGGTCGGCCCTGGGACACCTCCTGGGTCTGCACCATCTCCACAACCCCAGCAGTATCAGGTGCGTCTTCCCCTGCAAAGACATGAAAACAAAGTAATGGAAATGGGCATTAGCACCATGGCACACATTGAGGGCTGAGAAGCAAGAGAACCAGTACTTGATTGACACATGTCCCACATGACTAAAACCCTCCCATGCATGCACCCTCACTGCGTATGAAGTGCAGGCAAATGGCACACACTGATGACACCAAGATGGAAGATGAACAAATTTTCTGCATGCTGCCTGGCAGTGGCATCACACATTGGCCTGTGATTGGCAGGTGAAACACACATGCCATCACACAGATGGCATGTACCATTGCTATTGAGTGAAGATGGAGAGGAGGGCAGCACCTATTCATTCAGTCCAGTTCCCGCATGTAATAGCTTTTCTGATTCTAACAGGTCAGATTTTTCACCTGGAGCTGCCAGTCTGAAATGGTCAAATTGCACAGGGACATGTGTGTACAAATGATATCCAGGTAACAAAGTCACTCCACTTTACCATACCCATGTCAGACATGTGACTAGTGGACAGCGACATGCCTAGTGAAAGTGGTGGAATGCAAACAAACTGACTGAATGAACAGTGAAAAATAAGCAAATATGTTGTGTCAAGGTGACACTTCAAGGGCAACTGGCGTGCAGTTGTGCTAGATGTCTACTGTTGGCAGAAGGGATACTGCTATGGGCAAATGCAGCTGCGCAGGAAGTATTGCATGAAGCACATGGCTGACCCATACGACTGAGGCGCACACACTCTCACCTGGCACCCAAACAGAAGCCCTCACACACACACCATGCACATGGATGACACACACATGCATGTGCACTCACCGGACAATGCCTCGTAATCAGCCAGATCTCCCACGCCTTGGATCTGTTCCTCCGTGACGTAGGTCCCAGCGACTGACTCATGTGGAGTGAGTTCCATGTCTACTACTGGAGACCCACCTCCAGTCACTAGAGTTGCGGCATGACTTGAGGCCAGCTTACTCTTTGCCCTGCGCTTTAGGTCATTCCAGCGCTTATAGCAATCATTGGCTGTGCGCCTCACGATTCCAAGGGCACTTACGATGTCCGCAACGGTCTGCCAGTGTGCCTGGCGTTGTGCAGGTGTGGTCTTGGATCCTGCAACAATGACCATCTTGTTGTCATGTCTGGACACATACTCGACAAGTGCATTCAGTTCGTCATCCGTGAAGCTGGGCTTCCTGGACGGGCCGGACTGTGTAGCCGTGTCTGGGGCATCAGCCTGTGCCGGACGAGCACTCTTCCTCTTCCGCTTGGAAGGTGGTGGTGATCCTGAGTGTCCTGCGCCGCTCTGGACACTAGGGGCAGGAGCCCTGGTGGACTCTGTATCAGGAGTGTGGGATTGCACACTCAGCATGGGAGTTGGTGCAGGCATTGGCTCTAGTGTGATGGTGTCAGGGGGAATGTCAGCAGCATGGACTAGGACCGACACTGTCCTGGCTGGGTGTGTGAGGGCTGGGGTGGATGGAGCCGCAGCTGCCCCTGCAGCCACTCCGCCCTGCCTCCTTGGTGCAGCAGATGACCTTGCTGCCCCAGATCCACGTGGCATGATGGCATCAACGTGCACCAGCGCACGTGTCGTAGCCCTGCTGACCTGGAAGTCAGCCATGGAGTCAGCCAGGTCTGGTGCCACAATGGGCTGGTCCAACAAGGGCTGAGCATGGATGGTGTCAGCCACTTCAGCCTCAACGGGAGGGGGGGAGGGGGGGAAGGGGGGGAGGGGGGGGATGATGGGTGCCCTTGACTGGTCCTCCACACATGGGGGGACAGGCTCACCCTGCAAGTTACGACCACGTCCCCTACCGGATCCACCACGGCCACCACTTGTGGCTCTTCCACCTTTGCCACCCTTACGGAATCCTCGCCTCCCAGCCATGGCACTGATATTAATGTGCGTATGGGAGTGGCTGTAGACAATTGTCCTGGGCAATTGGGGGTCAAAGGGGTTGGGTACCAGATGGTAATTGTACCCTAGTGCTCTAGCACGGCTGATTGTAACCCCTGGGGAAAGATGACGGGTCACGCAACGCACAGGAGGCCCAAAAAAGGGAGATGACGTGCACGCAACCCCTCCTAGACCACGTGTGCAGAAAGAAAAACCTGCACTACGCTGTGGCACCCAGTAACACAAGAATGAACGTATGCGTGTCACACGCAGCCTAGAATGACCTCTGAAGGGGTAGGCTACACACGGGGCAAGCACAGAAGTTGGATACGTGCGTGACTCACCGTCTGCCAGGTAAAAGAGCGTGAAGAATGAGCGCGTTTGGCTGGCTAAACCCCCGCCAAAAGAAGATGTGTACGCTGTCTGAGAAGACAGGACAACAGTAGAAGGGGACACTGTTTGAGGGAACAGGCCCAGGTAAACCAGTAAAAGAGAAAAAAGAGAAAAAGCTGTCAGAGGTAACAGGGAATACGAACTGGAAACGCCGTGAAGTAAATCGCGTGTGAAACGACAAGAAGTACAGAATTCACCCACTCGCTCTCCACGAAAAGCACGTACAAGGAAATGGTGTTCTACATGTACCTTATATACAGGCCCACACGTACAGCGTCACTTACGCGGCGTGTACGTTCACCAATCACACGCTTTGTCACTCCTGCGTGTAGATCCATTTTCACCAATCACACGCTTTGTCACTTCTGCGTGTAGATCCATTTTCACCATTCACACGCTTTGTCACTTCTGCGTGTAGATCCATTTTCACCAATCACACGCTTTGTCACTTCTGCGTGTAGATCCATTTTCACCAATCACACGCTTTGACACTGGGACGTGTCACGCAACAATTTCCTGCACGTGCAGGTGACTATAGGCGCGCATATGCTGTTGACGGGTTTACGCGCTAAGGGCCTTTGCTGACGTGTGGGATTTCACTCCCTATCAGGCTGTCCATGCGTTCACACACGAGAGACCACGCTCCTGGCCAGGAGGCCAAATTACTGCCCCCCAGAGCCCTGAGCACGCTCCCACCTGCCATCTGCTGCTGCCTGACTGCCTGCTGGCCACGTGCCCCACAGTGCTGGTGGGTGGGGGTGTTGGGAGACATGGGTGGGGGCCTGGTGGAGGGTGCCCCTGCACTGGTGGGGGTGGTGGGAGACATGGGTGGGGGCTTGGTGGAGAGTGCCCCTGGTGGCGGGGGGTGGGGGTGGTGGGAGACATGGGTGGGGGCCTGGTGGAGGGTGCCCATGCACTGCTGGGGGGTGGGGGTGCAGGGGGACATGAGTGGGGGCCTGGTGGAGGCTGCCCCTGGTGGCGGGAGGGTGGGGGTGGTGGGAGACATGAGTGGGGGCCTGGTGGAGGCTGCCCCTGCACTGCTGGGGGTGGGGGTGCAGGGGGACATGAGCAGGTGTGCAGGGTAGTCCCCTGTTTTGTAGGCTGCCTGCAGGGGCCGTGGAGGGTGTACAGGGAACACCTGTGAGGACCCACCCAGCCTAATCGCGTGTGATGATTCCCACGCACCCCTATAATACACGTACCCTGGCCAATCGCGTGTTAAACTTCCCGCATACCCCTGTAATACACGTACCCTGGCCAATCGCGTGTTAAACTTCCCGCATACCCCTGTAATACACGTACCCTGGCCAATCGCGTGTTAAACTTCCCGCGTACCCCTGTAATACACGTACCCTGGCTAATCGCGTGTTAAACTTCCCGCGTACCCCTGTAATACACTTACCCTGGCTAATCGCGTGTTAAACTTCCCGCTTACCCCTGTAATACACGTACCCTGGCCAATCGCGTGTTAAACTTCCCGCGTACCCCTGTAATACACGTACCCTGGCCAATCGCGTGTTAAACTTCCCGCGTACCCCTGTAATACACGTACCCTGGCTAATCGCGTGTTAAACTTCCCGCGTACCCCTGTAATACACGTACCCTGGCCAATCGCGTGTTAAACTTCCCGCGTACCCCTGTAATACACGTACCCTGGCTAATCGCGTGTTAAACTTCCCGCGTACCCCTGTAATACACGTACCCTGGCCAATCGCGTGTTAAACTTCCCGCGTACCCCTGTAATACACGTACCCTGGCTAATCGCGTGTATAACTTCACGCGTACCCCTGTAATACACGTACCCTGGCCAATCGCGTGTTAAACTTCCCGCGTACCCCTGTAATACACATACCCTGGCTAATCGCGTGTATAACTTCACGCGTACCCCTGATATGCACGTTACCCGCTTTGCGTTCCTTGTTTGGCAGCCCTGTAAACTGGTCCAGGGTTAGCGCAGCCCTTTGCGATGATTTAGCGATTTTGATGGCTTTTCCTTGCGCGAGGGCGTTCTTGGGGGCGTTACTGGCGCTGCTGCAGGGTCGCTGCGATACTCTGCGCCACGGCTGGTTTGGGAGCATGAAATCCATGAATACGCTGTGCGCGGAAATCGGTTTTAGCGCACGTGCCTGGTGCAGTCAATCGCACGCGGACACTCTGCGCCAGCCGCTTGCGACACTTTTCTGCGAAATTCTATGAATTAGCCTGTGAATCTTCACTATACCCACACCCATCCCACTGCTCCTTTCTAATCCTTTGACAGCTGCATCGACAATTCACCATTGATCTATCCCTTCTCACACCTATCCACCCTCCAGCACTGCCGTTCCTATGTACATGTGGTGGTTGCCTTGTCTGACATCTGTGGGGCTAGGGCGTTGGTGGTAGGAAAGCGGGTAGAGCAAGGTGGAGGATTTCTCTGCTGTGATGCCTCTATAGGTGTTTCAGAGGTGGAAAGCTTTGGCTCTGGTGCATAGATGCATGCAATTGTATCAGTGGCGAAGGCTACATCCTCCTCAGCATTCCAGATGACACCTGGAGTCCACGTGTACTAGCCTCTATGGTCTCCCTCATGTGCTGGCTTTCCTGGGTCGTTGCCTTTGAAAGAGCTTCATTGCATGTTCATTGATCGGCAATATATTGGTCCATCCTCCTTGCAAGGCCACAGATGACCTATTGTACAGCAGGAAGGCCTGGAAAATGGCAGAATGCAAGGTCTTCAGGCCTCTTCTGCCTGTATGCCGTATTTCACAGCCATGCAAGTATGGGCTATTGGGGAGCCTCGTGTATGTCAAGAGCAATTCCCTGGCCTGTCCCAGTGATCACCGGAGCTGTCATGGGATCAGCAGCTCTTGTAGATGGTTGCATGTTAGTGAGGTCTGTGTCCGTCGGCAAATCTACATTATGGGGCATGGTTTTGCAAACTGGGATTCCCCCATAATCACCCTGTGTAGCAGTTGGGTTGGGTGTAATGGCAGCCCAAGGATCAAATGAACAGAGATGGGCCATATTAAGGCCCTAATGTGCTGAAATACATTCCTCTCATAGAAAGGCACAATGGCAGAATGAAAAGCCAGCCTCAAACCGTCATTATTGTTAAGTTGCCTGGTGGACTCAAAAATTCACTTACAGAATAGGCATTGGAGGTGAAATTCAAGGCCAAGAAAACTTAAAGGCTTATTCTACATGGAAATTGGCCAACACAGAAACTTTGATGTCTAAAATGGTGTGCATTTGCAGCTTAAATAAATACACAGAGAAACATGCTCTCTTGCCAGAATTAACATATCATGGCAAGGGCGTTGAACAGTGATAGCGAGATGTAGTTTATTAAAAATAAATAGAGGGCCTTGCATTTGATTCATCAAGCCCAGACAAATTAAAGAATTGTTCTCCATGGAAAGCGAGTATTTCTATTATTCAAAACACAGAAGACTTGTGTCAGTGTTAAAACTTTTCCCCTAAATGGTAAAGTGATCTTTCCCCAATAACATGCTCTGTTCAGCCTCTCCATCTGAAATACCCATGCATTGAAGTTTCATTGCCTGATAAGAGTTGCGGTCATGCGTGACACAGACATTTATTGGTGTAGCTGAGTCAACAGACAGCCTTAATTGGGGTGGACTCTGAACAATTCTTAAAAATACAGGATGTTAAATTCATTCCATGGTGTGGTCAAGAATTGAATGAGAAAAGACAAATTACAGAAGTGCCTCCTGATGTTGAAAGGGCAAAGGTGAGCCATGTGGTGTGAAAGATAAGAATCCATCCTGCAGACTCTGATTTGCAGGACTGATTAATGACTGTAACTGCAAGGCAAAATAAACAGACAGCAGATGCATGGAGCTAATGTCAGAAATGAAACTAGCTTTGAAATGAATGGAGGAATATATAACGTCTGAGTTGCCATGGATTTATCTATAGAACCACATTTTATTGATTTTCTCACCAAACCCCACATTTTGGAAAAACCTGTTAGAACTTAAAATATGTTTCAAGCTCCCCAGAAAATATTATGATGCCAAAGGTGGGTGAGCCAGTGACAATGGGGGTCATTATGACCCTGGCGGTAGCCGTGCCAGAGAATACCGGCACGGCAGCCGCCAGAGTCATGAATTTACTGGCACCTGGCAATGGGGACTTACCGGGGTATTACAGCCCCGGCAGACCCGGTAAATCCCCATTGCCGGGTGCCGGTAATTATTAGTCCCCATTCCCATTTGACTCTCATTCGACTCAATGGGAATGGGGATGCTGGATGCACCGGCACCCTTCATGAAAGGTGCCGGTGCATCCGTCGAGGTCTGCTCGCGGTTGCCGGTCTGCCCACCAGGTCAGACCTGGCGGGCGGAAAGGCACCCGCGAGCAGAACTCATAGTTTGCCAGTCCGGTAACAACGGTGCTGGTATCTTACCGGCACTGCTGTTACCGGACAGGCAAACTTGTAATGAGGCCGAATACATTTGATGAATTGTCTTGGTACTGGATTACTAAGAACGGAGTGCACTCCAAAAAGCAGTCTCAAAGAAACTCATTTCTTCTGAGCCCAGGCAATTCAATTTCCTTTATTATTATATGCCATGGAAAAAAGAAAGTAGCTAGTAAAATGACGCATTTTGCGGTTCACACATCACTTGATCACGTTAAGGGATTAAACATAGATGATGGACTAAAATACTTTAAACATCTCTATGATCACAATTGGCAAGAAAGTATCATTGCCTAAATGGGAAACAGTTCAATGTTTTCAAGTCAGACATCTTGAAATTTCTTGGATGGTCACAATTGTAATACATTATAGCTGTTTACTTTTCACATACCATAACCTCTATTTTGAAATGGTGTCTTGTTTCTGCAATGGGAGATTGTTGAGAATGTAACCTATTAATCGGTCCAAATACATATTAATTTATATATAGCTATGTTGCCAAAGAATAAATAAGAAATGGCAAATGTATTTCAGCCCCTCATAATTCTTGAGAGAGTGTAAACTGATTATGCTCTAATGGCAGACCACCAATATATGCACTCAAATATTGGTGCTTGTATACCTCCCTCATTCGTACTAATGTAATTAGGAGTTACAGAGAGCAACCCCAGGGGGGCCTATAAATATTATCATCTACCAATCTCCTAAGAGAGTGCCCTCCACATGGCAGCATCCCACAAAGAGGCGTAATTTACTATTCTAAATAGAACCATCCTATTACTGAACCGATGTCCATACTTTAGGTATATTTAGTTGGATCGGACACACTGAATATTTTTTTGTTGTGCAAATAAGCATTTAGCTGGCAATAGAAGTGTGCAACATAATACATAGCAGCAATGAAGATAAAGCTCATAGTGCCAAAATGTACAAACTGCAAAAATCATAAAGTGTGCAGTGTGTGCAAAATTACCTATATAAAGTGCCATGTGCATTAATATAGCAAAAAAGTCCATATAGCTATATAATGTCAACATACCTGTAAATAATCCAAAGCAGTAAATATAGAATGATGTCACTATTCATGAAACAGTCTGCAACAATTAAAATGCTTAAAAATACAATAATCCAAAATCTCTATGTTAATACAATTCATAATTGTACACCCTCAACTGAACAAATGCAAAAAAGGATATTCTAAAAAAATGGTAATGGCATAAAATAACATATGGGCTGGTACATCTAGTTAAATCTTGGAGTTGCCCTAAGTTCTGTGCCATAAAATACCATAAAAATCCAAGTGAAAGGCAACAATGTTTACACAGTGTTCTAAATGTAATCTATTCTTATGTTAGAAACGTTAAATATTATTTTTTAGGGGAACTTTTTTGTAAAGAAAATACAAAATATGCAAACCATTTTCTATAAATGTTTTCATCCTGCTAATATAACAGTTAGAAAGAAAGAAAAAACCCATCATGCTATACATAGCATTTTCCTTGTTTTTAATATAGGAATCAACAACGTGGCAAATCAATGTAATCTTAAATTTACAAGAAGGTAATTAGTTCCTCATCTAAGTTGTGTCCTCTTGGAAGCTTAGTCTCCAGATCCAGAATACACTTTGTCTCCAATTGTCTTTGAACCAATATTCTCCAAAAAACAAAGTGGATCCACTTTGTTAGGAAAGGCGCTTCTCAGTTGGCCCCAATAAATGGTTGCTGTTTGTTGGATAAATGCTCATAGTAACAAAAACTTTAAATGAATGTGAGACAGAAAATGTTTAATGCACATTTCTGAATTGTTGGATGAAAATCTTCTTAATAGATAACACATAGAGCATCCATCGAAAATTGTCCATAATACTATGGTGTTAGTGCCAATGCATTTCGGTGAAAACCTTCATCAGGGCAGTATTACAGCTCAACATGATACATTGTATATTTATTCTTCATAGGGTCTCTGAACGCCACTTGCGGGTGAATCGTCTTACAAACCGTCAGATTTTTACGTTTTGCTAACAAGGGACGAGGTTTACCAGGCGTTCAGAGACCCTATGAAGAATAAATATTTTGAAGATTTTCATCCAACAATTCAGAAATGTGCATTAAACATTTTCTGTCTCACATTCATTTAAAGTTTTTGTTACTATGAGCATTTATCCAACAAACAGCAACCATTTATTGGGGCCAACTGAGAAGCGCCTTTCCTAACAAAGTGGATCTACTTTGTTTTTTGGAGAATATTGGTTTGAATAGATCCCGGTGCTATGGGATCCTTTATGGACTGGCTGCTCCAGGCTAAAGTATTTTTATAGATTTTCTTTTAATAGAGGTATAGACATTTCTTACTACCAGGTGGTGCCCTCCTCTCTTTCCTTTTTCATCCAATTGTCTTTGAGACAGCTCTCCATTGCCTCATATGGGTGATTTCAAGACTGAATGGATACCAAAGTAAGCAAAACCCTCCAATTTCCCTCCATGTATTTTTTGGAAGTGGAGTGCCATAGGGTATGTCAGGTCAGCATTCTTCATAGCTCATATATGCTGAAGTACTCTCAGATTTAATTTGCTTTTGGTACTCCTGACATACCATTTGTTACATGGGCAGGTAAGCACATAAACAACATACTCGGTATCACATGTGATGCAGGACCCTATTACAATGTATTTGGCCAATATGGGATGCAGATAATTAGTGGTATTGACAGCAAACTGGCATGCCTTGCCTTTAATACATTTATGGAAACCCTCTGTTTTCGTATTCTGCCAACACTGGCCTTGTTGGTTTACCTTGGGGCTCATAAAACTAGACACTAGGTTATCTTTAAGCAAAGTAGATCGCTGAAATGTGATATATATTTTTTCATCTAGTATTTGTCCCAGATGTCCATCCAATTTCAGAGCATGCCAATGTTTTTGCATTATCTGTCGAATATTCTGTGAACCTTTGCCAAATGTAAGAATAAGGCGTACATCACTAGTTTCTGGACCTGCTTGAGTCACCAAGTTGGACACTAACAGTGAGGTACGATCTTTAGCAAGAGCTTTGATATAGGCTCTATCCAATACCTTCTTGGGATAGCCACGTTGTTGAAACCTCAGAGCCATATGGACACATTCAATATCAAATGTTTCAATCTTGGATCAGTTTCTCCATATACAGATAAACTCTCCATATGGTATGCTCCACTTAAGGGCTCTGGAATGATTACTCATCGCATGCAGTGGTATGTTGCAACTGGTGGGCTTTCTGTAAATTTCAGTGACCAGTTCTCCTTGTGCCTATCTAGATAAACGATAGCAGTCTTGCTGTGGCTCTCAGTGGACTTCAAATTTTGCTGATTTAAATTAAGTATCTTCACAAAGTCCAATCATTCTGTACTTGTCCCATCCCAGCTAATAAATAAATCATCAATGTATCTCAGCCAAAGTACAATTTTGGCTGTGTGATGATTATTGTCTGGGTTCCATACCACAAATTCCTCCCACCAGCACATTGTTAAGTTTGCATAAGGGGGAGCGAAGGTGGTACCCATGGCTATATAAATCTTTGTTGAACAAGAAGCTGTTGTTTTGATAGACAGAGATGGATCATATCCAATATCATCTTCCCATGCTGTAAACATTTCATGGATCTAGTATGAAGAAAATATTCACATGCTTGCAGGCAATCAGTGTGTTTAATAGATGTGTATAATGATACTACATCCAATGTTGTTAACAGAAACGTTTGTTCCCATGGTATGCCATCTATTTTATTTAAAAATATGAAGCTAAAGTAGTCACAAAGGACACCAAAGTCTCATCCACCAATTTGGAAGTGTTTTCAAATAAAGCACCACAAAATGTCACAATTGGTCTCCCTGGAGGTCTTATTATACTTTGTTGAGACTGTAACCCATTAATCCGTCCGACACATATTAATTTATATATAGCTATGTTGCCAAAGAATAAATAAAAAATGGCAAATTTATTTCAGCCCCTTGTAATTCTTGAGAGAGTGTATACTAATTATGCTCTAATGGCCGACCCCCAATCTATGCACTCAAAATTGATGCTTGTATACCTCGCTCATTCGTACAAGTGTAATTAGGAGTTATGGAAAGCAACCTCAGGGGGGCCTATAACTATTATCATCTACCAATCTCCCAAGACAGTGCCCTCCACACAGCAGCATCCCACAAACAGGCGTAATTTACTATTTTAAATAGAACCGTCCTATTACTGAAACAGTGTCCATACTTTAGGTATATTTAGTTGATACAGACTCACTGAATATTTTTTTTGATACAAATAAGCATTTAGCTGCCAATAGAAGTGTGCAACATAATACACAGCAGCAATGAAGATAAAGAGCATAGTGCCAAAATGTACAAACTGCAAATATCATAAAGTGCCACGTGCATTACCGTAGCAAAAAAATAGCTGTATAATGTTAACATACCCATAATCCAAAGCAGTAAATATATAATGATGTCAATACATATTCATGAAACAGTCGATCACAATTAAAATGCTTAAAAATACAATAATCCAAAATCTCTATGTTAATACAATTAATAATTGTACACCCTCAACCGAGAAAAAATGCTAAAAAAACCTCTAAAAATACTAATGACATAAGGTAACATATGGGCTGGTACATCTAGTTAAATCTTGGAGTCGCCCTAAGTGAACACATTGTTAAACTGGTGTTATGGTTAATTTGCACTAATAAAAACCTATCAAATTCAGTGCAAAAACTTTGTTAAAGGGACATTATGGTTCAGTTGCCCTAATAAAAACCTATCAAATTCAGTGCAAAAACTTTGTTAAAGGGACATTATAGTTACTTTGCGTTAATCAAAACCTATCCACATTATGGTTACAAGTAAAATCAAAAAAACTCATAAATTCGCCAGTTATGGTAAGCTAAGCAACCATAACTCACGCCACCATGTGCACTGCTAAGACTAACACCCATGACATCAAAGATGACATCACAAATGTCATTAATGACATCACTGAATACATCAGATGGGCAGTTACTTTTCATGAAAAGTCCCTACAAGGGGTTGTGAGTATCATGTTGGCATAAAGTGTGAGGGGTGATTGCAAGATGTATTATGAACTACATACTTCACTAAAGAATGTACTGATATGACAATATTCCAATGTAGTGTTATTTCTAGTACAGCAACCTACTCATACAGAAACATAGGCTTTCTAGTTCCAGGCTACCTTTACTTGTATAATGGCATCCATGTCTGCCTCTGCTGCTGCCTCTGCCTTAGCACCATCTCCACCATCTCCAACACCACCACCTTCCCAAGGGCCTGGGGAGGGGAACAGGCATGAGGATGCAGAGGATGAAGAAGAGGAAAAATTGAATGAGGTAGTGGAAGTCCCCACTACCAGCTGCTGATGTGGTTCTCGGGTGTGGAGGCTTTTTATCACCATTGGTGTTAAACCCAAGGCTAGTGCAGCCAAGGTTCGCTGCAATGAGTGCCCCATGGTACTGAGTTGTGGCAAACCTGGGCTGTACTGACTACCTCCATGCGGCGACACCTGCGATCCAACCACAAAGCAGCAGTTTGGAGGGTTGTCCCCTTTGAACCGGGTAGTAGGTTGAGTTCCACTGAAGCATCCTCGACATCTGCTCCTGTCGCCACAAGGTACACTCCCGTGGGGCAGTGGATTCCTCAAGCAGCCTCAAAGACCATACGCACAGTGGTAGATCCTTACCTTTCAAAAGTCACTGTTTTGATTGTGTACTGCGACGCAGTAATCTGCAGGGGTGAGCAGTTCCAGAGTGGTCTCGAGGCTGAGGTCCGGGACCATGAAGGAACGTGCCCCCTATCTCAATGAGGCGCACCCAACATCTTCCTCTCTCCATCTGCCCTTTCTTATCCCTATAGTTGGTGCTCCTTCGCCACCCTCCCTACCCTTCCCTCCCTTATGTGTCGTGTTTAAATATCCCAAAAATTTCACAAAAACAAAACAAAAAAAGACTCTTTTCAGAGCCACCATTCACTGTTTAAAAAAATAGAAGTGCAAATTAAATGGTGCAGGCCCCTGCACAGTCCGTGAAGTCTGCGGATAGCGCGGTAGTCAGAGGACTCCCAAAGTATGCAGGGGGTGGCAGCACGTAAACCATTGCATTCTTTTCCAGGAGAAAGTAGTGTTTTCCTTTTTTGTTCTTGGAAGTTCTGAAGTGGCCAACACCTACTGCACACCTGCGTTCTATGCTAACAAGAATGACTGCAAAGCATTTTTGATATTACACAAAAAAGGTGATTTCTGTGGAAAATGTTGGTGCTATGAAGCCGTTCCAGAGATGTATAGTCATTGCTTTTGAAAAGTGATAATTAAAAGTACGAGCTACGTAAGGATTGGTTAGCTCAGTGATTTGTTTACAGTTCTCTGTTAGGACGGAATGATTCTGTCCTCCTCTTTTATTATCACTTATTGTTTTTCTATACATTCGCTAATGTCCCTACTTTCTATCTGTCTGTTCCCCCTTGCTTTCCTCTTTACTTCTCTGTTTGAGTCAATATCTTCATGATTTCTGAACATATGTATATAGGTTTGTGCTACGTGTATTTTCCTGATTTGCAAGTAAATTGCTAAAAATATATTTATTCTTTTTTGTATCAACATACACTATTTGAATGTTTGCTTTTTATTTTGTGTTCTTGCTTACTGGTATACTGCATTCATCCAACAGCTACTTTGTTTGTTTGTTTAACCAAATTCAAAACTAATTTAGCACTTTCTGTCTCTTTGGTGCTTCTTTTTCTTGTCAAAGGAACAAATGCGATTTGCATCAATTTATTTTGGTTAGATGGAGGGTTGGCACGAAGAGGTTACCAAATTTCATTAACCCGTCTGCTTCAAACCCCGGGCGCAGCAATACTCCTTTCTTTGGTTCTTATGAAATGTGATGTTTTTATTATGGAAGGACATACCAACATCACGCAAAAATGCGCAAACAGCCTTGTTGACATTGCATTTGACTTTCTCCATATGCGGACCAAATGAGGAAGAGCGCAGCCACATCTGTCTCTGGGCAATGCGCAAAAAGAATTACTGGAGAGTTTGGAAACATGTCTATGACTTTCCCAAGTGCCTCCTTCATCGCAAACTGCAGAGAGATTCCATAACATGACCTAACCTGTTCCCTCCACAATGAACAATAATAATGGCTGGATGATGCTGCGTCTCCAAAGTGGCACAACGGGGAAGCAAATCCAGCCAGTTCATATCACACACTCCATACCAGTGCACATCCATATGAGGGAATCCAAGATGTGGAGCCACTCCACAATGCGCTGCATACACCTGCAACCAATGTATCCACGAGTCCCCCAAAAATACAAACACTCTGAACCTCTGGCAATCCTATTAAGAACCACACAAACATGGAGTGGCTTCGACTGGTGAAATGGGTGGGAAGACAGGGTGTCCTTGTGTGCGGATGACCTGCTGATATATTTGAAGGACCCACGTAAATCCTGCCCTATCGTGACATGTTTATTAAATAAATATAGCATGTTTAGCTGTCTCCATGTCAACTGGTCTAAGTCCATACTGTTCCCACTGGGGCAAGCAGACAACATAGTGCCAGAAAACTGCCCCTACTCTGTGGAAAAAGAGCAATTCATGTACCTAGGCATACAGATCACTGGTAAACTAACAGACTATGTGCCTAGAAATTTACATTCACTGGTGGTAAGGCTCAAAGAAGACGTCTGACACTGGATGTCCCTACCATTGACACTACTAGGATGTGTAGCATACTACAAAACGCTCTGTTACCTATAGCGCCTTGTGAATTTCATAAAATAGACCAAACACTTAGGAAAATGCTATGGAAATAAGGTCCCCCACGCTTAGCACTCACTACCCTACAAAGATCTATATGGGAGGGTGGGATTGTACTCCCCCATATACAAACCTACTATTGGGCCAGCCAAATGGCAATAGTGAACGACAAACTTCTTGGAGATACTACATTACCGCATAATAGAACACAAGACCCAACATCACATGAAAGACCCATCATGAAGTACCTCTATAGTAAAAAGGACCGGCTAGCTGCCCCATCCATGCTAACACACATAACTCAAATATGGACAGATACACATAAACACTTAGGGTGGGATAAAAAGCTAACTCTGGTGCAACCCCTATGGAACAATAAACACCTCCCAGAAGTGAACAAACTACCCAAATGGCCCTCTTGGTCACAACTTGGCATATCAAAAATCAGTGATGTGGTGAGAGAGAACACGATAATACCGTGCACAGATCTAATCACCAGTTTTAAACTCCCCCAAATGAACAGTTTCACTACACGCAACTTAAACACGCATTACAGGTCCACCTCCCTGACATGACTGACATGCCTGACTATACCCCACTAGAACACAACCTATTTCCAGAAATGATCAAACACAAAGTGATGTCAACTTTATACAGTGCCATAACCTCTTTTGCCACTACTGAACTGAAAGGCCTGAAAACTAAATGGGAGAAGGATGTGGGTGCCATACCTCCGGAGGAATGGGTAGCCGCACTGATGTTTCCCAGAGAATCGGCTATTTCATCCAGGCTCAGGCTAACCTAACTGAAGATACTGCACAGAATATACTATCCAAGCATTATTCAGATGAGGGACGATCACCAACCCATCCTGTTTAAGGTGCAAAAGCGAGGAAGTCTCCTTCTTTCACATTCTGTGGGAATGTACTGTTGTTCAGCAATACTGGCAGCAGTGCTGCGATGAACTGTCACGGGTAATAGGCAAAGTGATTCATGTAAACCTGAAACAATTGTTGTTGGGGATAGATAGGGATGGTGAACTGTCACGGTACAAAAAATTGTTTATATCCACCACCACTGCATTGATAAAAAGGAACATAGCGCATCCCAGGTTATCACGGAGACGTTTGAGCAGGATGGCCTTTGACACTGTCAACCATGGCATCCTGCTCAACCGTCTCCGTGATAACCTGGGTATCATTGGCCAGGCTCTGGCGTGGCTGACTTCTTTCCTCTCGGATCGACCCTCCCAGGTCCAACTTGGGTCCTTCCTCTCCGACATCTTTTTCTCTACCTGTGGTGTTCCCCAGGGCTCTAACCTCTCTCCCTGGCTGTTCAACCAATACCTGGCACTCCTTGCCCACCGCATCGCTGCTCTCTGTCCCAACTTTCAGTGCTATGCAGATGATACCCAGCTCATTTTCAGGCTACCCTCGGCCTCCTCCTCCTCTCCTTCCCTCATCTCTGACTGTCTGTCTGCCATCCAGGAATGGTGTGCCGCCAACAACCTCTGCCTTAATGCCAGTAAGGCTGAGATTCTACTCATAGGCACACTCACTCCCTCCTTCCCTACAGCTCTCTGGCCGGCCTCTCTTGGCCCTCCTCCCACTCCCACCTGCAAGGCTAAAAACTTCGGGGTCATCTTTGACTCTGCACTCTCCTTCTCCCCTCACATCTCTGACGTCTCTAAGAAGTCACACTACCAGCTGCACCTCCTTAGAGGTATTCTTCCTTTCCTCTCCTTCCCCCAGAAGCTCTCTGTCTCCAGAGCCCTGGTCATATCTAAGCTGGACTACTGTAACAGCCAGCCTCCACTCTCCGCCCTCAACAACTTATCCAGAACAGGACTGCGAGACTTGTTCTTGGCCTCAAGCCCAGGGATTGTATCTCTCCAGGTCTGAAATCTCTGCACTGGCTCCCATTGGTTGCAAGGATTAAGTTCAAAACCCTCTGCATTGTACACAAGGCCTTCTGGGGTCTGGGTCCGCAATACCTTCAACTCTCTCTCCCTAAATATCTTCCTTCTTGTGCTCTTCGCTCATCTGCCTCCAACTCCCTCAGGGTCAGTCGCTTCTCCAAGCAACAAGTTGGTGGTAGATCACTCTCTTCAGCAGGGGCCTCTCTCTGGAACAGCCTTCCTGCCTCCCTGAAACTCAAGAACCATCTCCAGTTCCGGAAACACCTCAAAACCTTCCTCTTTGCTTCTGCTTTCTCTCCTCCCCTCCCCTGCTGAATTCCTGACTGAAACTGCACTGGTTACCTGGCCACCCTTTCTGATCTCTGGCCCAGG
The DNA here is from genome assembly GCF_040938575.1 of Ambystoma mexicanum. Classification (NCBI taxonomy): domain Eukaryota; kingdom Metazoa; phylum Chordata; class Amphibia; order Caudata; family Ambystomatidae; genus Ambystoma; species Ambystoma mexicanum. The sequence goes on along the minus strand of NC_090921.1, from coordinate 1,211,995,303 downwards.
TCCCATCAGTGGCCCACCTGCACTGCCTCCCTGGCAACCTCTGCACTTGGGGGACCGTTTTTCTGTATCCCTTCAGTCCCCCTACCAGCACTTATGTCTGCACTTCCTTGCACTTGCCACTAGCTGGCTGTTTTTATTTGTCTTATTTATCTTATTTATTCCACTTTCCCATGTACTGCTCTTTCCCCTCTCCCTTCCCCTGTGCACTTTTCCTTTCCCCCCTTCCCATGCACTTGCGCGAACTGAATGACACCTGGCCTAGTAGGATCGGTGTCTGTCCTCCCTCTGTCCCCCCCTTGCCTCATCGCGCCTTGAAACAATTGGTGTATAGGCAGAATTATAAACGCCATATCATGTCATAACTGTGGGGCTCTGAGACATCACCGAACTATGCACAATGGACCACAGACGTGGACATTTATATTGCAATGGAAAAGAGTTTACACTGCTAGAGGGTGTCCTGAGAAAGCCCAGAGAATATGGCAGAAATGGGAAGATGCACACTGAGGGGATTTTTGAACTAGTGAAATAAACTGTCATCTTGAGACATGGGGTGGGAACCAAGTTTACGTAACACTGTTGTAATAAACTGTACCTAGACATGTAAAGAGACCATATTAAGCTGCAGTCCTGGTGTGAACCCGATGTTTAGCGGGTAGGTGTAGGTATTGTTGCCTCGCACCGCAAGGGTGTTTGTTTTATGTTATTAAAAACAAGACACAGCCAAAGCCATATCCATCTGCACTCCTCTCAGAAAACAGCCCTTCTGACTCAGTCTCTCCTTGCACACCACACCCAGGAAACCTTATTGACCAATCCCCTGGCCTCCAGAATCAAATTTCCATGCCTGCCATCCTCAAAAGCCCCGGATGTGGCACATGCGATCCACAAACTGTTGTGGTGTCCGTGGACATGTCGTGCAATTCACAAGAGTGGGAAAAGAGGTTTTAACCACGGGTGGAGATTTCCCCATTAGTGGTGGCTCTGAAAAGAGCCTTTTTGTAAAGGTGCTTGTAAACAAAGACCTTTTATTTAGTAGTTTTTGGGGGGGGGTTCTCTTCTTTTCCTCCTTACTGCCTTACATCAACCTCTGCAAAGCATCCCTTAGATTTCGAAAGAAACAAGCATTTCCAAGAATGGACAATGAAACACCATCTGCGGTAAAATAGTGCACACTTAGAGAGTCAATCTTATCATTGGAGAAAACAGACATCCCAGCACGTCACAAAACTATACCCATGCCTCTATTAACAATGCACCTTGCAACATTTTGCTGTGGATTGAAGACATTGGGATTGGTCCATTGTGCTCTTGGTAGTATTTCAGAAAATAACACATTTGCACTAGGGAAAAGCAGCATTAGTTCTTCCAACAACAACTTCAATACCAGAATCAAACTTGGGGCACAGATGTAGCCCAAATGGTATCCTACACAGTGCACCACCAAAACATCAGGACTACCAAAATGATCCATGTTTCTGCAAAGAGCAAGCAGTGCCCGCAAATTGTGGCCAGGAACAACGCACCATAAAGTCTCCAGACCTGGAAAACCAAGATCTGTAGAAACCCCTCTTGCCTTTGCATACCTCTCCAGATCACATACAAAGGAATCGCTCACTATCCATACAATAACTCCAGCCATCTTCAGTACACAACCAACACAGCAATAAAAAAAAGTATTACCCTCCCTTCCTGTGAAGCACACCCTTAACACCTGATTGGCTAATCCCCACAGTCCCATTTCCATGTCAGGCATGTTGAGAAGCCCCGGATTTAGCATGTGTGATCCGCGAACTACCGCAGTGTTCGCAGATCCCGTAACTCAGGTTCAGCCCTTCTTACCTTTCCATTCCACACTTTGCAGCACTCTCTCATTGGCTACTGGTAAGCAGTCCCACAACCATCCACCAATCACATCCAAGATCTTTACATCTTACTCTATCAACTCAGTACAACACTGCAGATGTACTGTTCAACATTCACAGCACAGGTCTCTTATGATTCCCAAGCACCTGCATCCACAAGTACTGTACAACTCTCCAAGATTTCTACTTCTAGATTCATCCACATCTACATTCATCACCACAAACTACAGGTATGCATATGTTTTGTAATGGACACAGAAAATTAAAACTTCATGTTTGTTACCAAAGCATAGCAAGTACATAGATGACATGCATATGAACAGAGTGCCTGCCACTTGCCCTGCATAACCTACTCAATAATCATACTGTCATTTGTACCATCTCCTCACATCAACTGACAGTTACTTACACCGCTGTTTGCTTTCACAGTTTTCTTGTACTGCCCACTAGCATAACAGCTGCAAACTACATGTTTCAATTTCAGCACCACTGCCTGTCATTTTTTTAATTAAAAAAACACATTGGGAACATTTGCACAGCACATTCAAGTGCCAGATCCTATGTGAAATGCCCAGAATGCACAAAAAAAGGGAAACTGCATGTATGTTAGTAAAGCAAGGCAAGTATATGCATTGCACAATTCACAAAATACACCATTAGGAGGAAAGAAAAGAAATGCATGTGTAAATTTGAAACAGTGCTATCTGTAAATTTGGATAAATAAATGAAACAACAGAAAATAATTTCTGCATGAAATCCATGAATACGCTGTGCGCGGAAATCGGTTTTAGCGCACGTGCCTGGTGCAGTCAATCGCACGCGGACACTCTGCGCCAGCCGCTTGCGACACTTTTCTGCGAAATTCTATGAATTAGCCTGTGAATCTTCACTATACCCACACCCATCCCACTGCTCCTTTCTAATCCTTTGACAGCTGCATCGACAATTCACCATTGATCTATCCCTTCTCACACCTATCCACCCTCCAGCACTGCCGTTCCTATGTACATGTGGTGGTTGCCTTGTCTGACATCTGTGGGGCTAGGGCGTTGGTGGTAGGAAAGCGGGTAGAGCAAGGTGGAGGATTTCTCTGCTGTGATGCCTCTATAGGTGTTTCAGAGGTGGAAAGCTTTGGCTCTGGTGCATAGATGCATGCAATTGTATCAGTGGCGAAGGCTACATCCTCCTCAGCATTCCAGATGACACCTGGAGTCCACGTGTACTAGCCTCTATGGTCTCCCTCATGTGCTGGCTTTCCTGGGTCGTTGCCTTTGAAAGAGCTTCATTGCATGTTCATTGATCGGCAATATATTGGTCCATCCTCCTTGCAAGGCCACAGATGACCTATTGTACAGCAGGAAGGCCTGGAAAATGGCAGAATGCAAGGTCTTCAGGCCTCTTCTGCCTGTATGCCGTATTTCACAGCCATGCAAGTATGGGCTATTGGGGAGCCTCGTGTATGTCAAGAGCAATTCCCTGGCCTGTCCCAGTGATCACCGGAGCTGTCATGGGGTCAGCAGCTCTTGTAGATGGTTGCATGTTAGTGAGGTCTGTGTCCGTCGGCAAATCTACATTATGGGGCATGGTTTTGCAAACTGGGATTCCCCCATAATCACCCTGTGTAGCAGTTGGGTTGGGTGTAATGGCAGCCCAAGGATCAAATGAACAGAGATGGGCCATATTAAGGCCCTAATGTGCTGAAATACATTCCTCTCATAGAAAGGCACAATGGCAGAATGAAAAGCCAGCCTCAAACCGTCATTATTGTTAAGTTGCCTGGTGGACTCAAAAATTCACTTACAGAATAGGCATTGGAGGTGAAATTCAAGGCCAAGAAAACTTAAAGGCTTATTCTACATGGAAATTGGCCAACACAGAAACTTTGATGTCTAAAATGGTGTGCATTTGCAGCTTAAATAAATACACAGAGAAACATGCTCTCTTGCCAGAATTAACATATCATGGCAAGGGCGTTGAACAGTGATAGCGAGATGTAGTTTATTAAAAATAAATAGAGGGCCTTGCATTTGATTCATCAAGCCCAGACAAATTAAAGAATTGTTCTCCATGGAAAGCGAGTATTTCTATTATTCAAAACACAGAAGACTTGTGTCAGTGTTAAAACTTTTCCCCTAAATGGTAAAGTGATCTTTCCCCAATAACATGCTCTGTTCAGCCTCTCCATCTGAAATACCCATGCATTGAAGTTTCATTGCCTGATAAGAGTTGCGGTCATGCGTGACACAGACATTTATTGGTGTAGCTGAGTCAACAGACAGCCTTAATTGGGGTGGACTCTGAACAATTCTTAAAAATACAGGATGTTAAATTCATTCCATGGTGTGGTCAAGAATTGAATGAGAAAAGACAAATTACAGAAGTGCCTCCTGATGTTGAAAGGGCAAAGGTGAGCCATGTGGTGTGAAAGATAAGAATCCATCCTGCAGACTCTGATTTGCAGGACTGATTAATGACTGTAACTGCAAGGCAAAATAAACAGACAGCAGATGCATGGAGCTAATGTCAGAAATGAAACTAGCTTTGAAATGAATGGAGGAATATATAACGTCTGAGTTGCCATGGATTTATCTATAGAACCACATTTTATTGATTTTCTCACCAAACCCCACATTTTGGAAAAACCTGTTAGAACTTAAAATATGTTTCAAGCTCCCCAGAAAATATTATGATGCCAAAGGTGGGTGAGCCAGTGACAATGGGGGTCATTATGACCCTGGCGGTAGCCGTGCCAGAGAATACCGGCACGGCAGCCGCCAGAGTCATGAATTTACTGGCACCTGGCAATGGGGACTTACCGGGGTATTACAGCCCCGGCAGACCCGGTAAATCCCCATTGTCGGGTGCCGGTAATTATTAGTCCCCATTCCCATTTGACTCTCATTCGACTCAATGGGAATGGGGATGCTGGATGCACCGGCACCCTTCATGAAAGGTGCCGGTGCATCCGTCGAGGTCTGCTCGCGGTTGCCGGTCTGCCCACCAGGTCAGACCTGGCGGGCGGAAAGGCACCCGCGAGCAGAACTCATAGTTTGCCAGTCCGGTAACAACGGTGCTGGTATCTTACCGGCACTGCTGTTACCGGACAGGCAAACTTGTAATGAGGCCGAATACATTTGATGAATTGTCTTGGTACTGGATTACTAAGAACGGAGTGCACTCCAAAAAGCAGTCTCAAAGAAACTCATTTCTTCTGAGCCCAGGCAATTCAATTTCCTTTATTATTATATGCCATGGAAAAAAGAAAGTAGCTAGTAAAATGACGCATTTTGCGGTTCACACATCACTTGATCACGTTAAGGGATTAAACATAGATGATGGACTAAAATACTTTAAACATCTCTATGATCACAATTGGCAAGAAAGTATCATTGCCTAAATGGGAAACAGTTCAATGTTTTCAAGTCAGACATCTTGAAATTTCTTGGATGGTCACAATTGTAATACATTATAGCTGTTTACTTTTCACATACCATAACCTCTATTTTGAAATGGTGTCTTGTTTCTGCAATGGGAGATTGTTGAGAATGTAACCTATTAATCGGTCCAAATACATATTAATTTATATATAGCTATGTTGCCAAAGAATAAATAAGAAATGGCAAATGTATTTCAGCCCCTCATAATTCTTGAGAGAGTGTAAACTAATTATGCTCTAATGGCAGACCACCAATATATGCACTCAAATATTGGTGCTTGTATACCTCCCTCATTCGTACTAATGTAATTAGGAGTTACAGAGAGCAACCCCAGGGGGGCCTATAAATATTATCATCTACCAATCTCCTAAGAGAGTGCCCTCCACATGGCAGCATCCCACAAAGAGGCGTAATTTACTATTCTAAATAGAACCATCCTATTACTGAACCGATGTCCATACTTTAGGTATATTTAGTTGGATCGGACACACTGAATATTTTTTTGTTGTGCAAATAAGCATTTAGCTGGCAATTGAAGTGTGCAACATAATACATAGCAGCAATGAAGATAAAGCTCATAGTGCCAAAATGTACAAACTGCAAAAATCATAAAGTGTGCAGTGTGTGCAAAATTACCTATATAAAGTGCCATGTGCATTAATATAGCAAAAAAGTCCATATAGCTATATAATGTCAACATACCTGTAAATAAGCCAAAGCAGTAAATATAGAATGATGTCAATATTCATGAAACAGTCTGCAACAATTAAAATGCTTAAAAATACAATAATCCAAAATCTCTATGTTAATACAATTCATAATTGTACACCGTCAACTGAACAAATGCAAAAAAGGATATTCTAAAAAAATGGTAATGGCATAAAATAACATATGGGCTGGTACATCTAGTTAAATCTTGGAGTTGCCCTAAGTTCTGTGCCATAAAATACCATAAAAATCCAAGTGAAAGGCAACAATGTTTACACAGTGTTCTAAATGTAATCTATTCTTATGTTAGAAACGTTAAATATTATTTTTTAGGGGAACTTTTTTGTAAAGAAAATACAAAATATGCAAACCATTTTCTATAAATGTTTTCATCCTGCTAATATAACAGTTAGAAAGAAAGAAAAAACCCATCATGCTATACATAGCATTTTCCTTGTTTTTAATATAGGAATCAACAACGTGGCAAATCAATGTAATCTTAAATTTACAAGAAGGTAATTAGTTCCTCATCTAAGTTGTGTCCTCTTGGAAGCTTAGTCTCCAGATCCAGAATACACTTTGTCTCCAATTGTCTTTGAACCAATATTCTCCAAAAAACAAAGTGGATCCACTTTGTTAGGAAAGGCGCTTCTCAGTTGGCCCCAATAAATGGTTGCTGTTTGTTGGATAAATGCTCATAGTAACAAAAACTTTAAATGAATGTGAGACAGAAAATGTTTAATGCACATTTCTGAATTGTTGGATGAAAATCTTCTTAATAGATAACACATAGAGCATCCATCGAAAATTGTCCATAATACTATGGTGTTAGTGCCAATGCATTTCGGTGAAAACCTTCATCAGGGCAGTATTACAGCTCAACATGATACATTGTATATTTATTCTTCATAGGGTCTCTGAACGCCACTTGCGGGTGAATCGTCTTACAAACCGTCAGATTTTTACGTTTTGCTAACAAGGGACGAGGTTTACCAGGCGTTCAGAGACCCTATGAAGAATAAATATTTTGAAGATTTTCATCCAACAATTCAGAAATGTGCATTAAACATTTTCTGTCTCACATTCATTTAAAGTTTTTGTTACTATGAGCATTTATCCAACAAACAGCAACCATTTATTGGGGCCAACTGAGAAGCGCCTTTCCTAACAAAGTGGATCCACTTTGTTTTTTGGAGAATATTGGTTTGAATAGATCCCGGTGCTATGGGATCCTTTATGGACTGGCTGCTCCAGGCTAAAGTATTTTTATAGATTTTCTTTTAATAGAGGTATAGACATTTCTTACTACCAGGTGGTGCCCTCCTCTCTTTCCTTTTTCATCCAATTGTCTTTGAGACAGCTCTCCATTGCCTCATATGGGTGATTTCAAGACTGAATGGATACCAAAGTAAGCAAAACCCTCCAATTTCCCTCCATGTATTTTTTGGAAGTGGAGTGCCATAGGGTATGTCAGGTCAGCATTCTTCATAGCTCATATATGCTGAAGTACTCTCAGATTTAATTTGCTTTTGGTACTCCTGACATACCATTTGTTACATGGGCAGGTAAGCACATAAACAACATACTCGGTATCACATGTGATGCAGGACCCTATTACAATGTATTTGGCCAATATGGGATGCAGATAATTAGTGGTATTGACAGCAAACTGGCATGCCTTGCCTTTAATACATTTATGGAAACCCTCTGTTTTCGTATTCTGCCAACACTGGCCTTGTTGGTTTACCTTGGGGCTCATAAAACTAGACACTAGGTTATCTTTAAGCAAAGTAGATCGCTGAAATGTGATATATATTTTTTCATCTAGTATTTGTCCCAGATGTCCATCCAATTTCAGAGCATGCCAATGTTTTTGCATTATCTGTCGAATATTCTGTGAACCTTTGCCAAATGTAAGAATAAGGCGTACATCACTAGTTTCTGGACCTGCTTGAGTCACCAAGTTGGACACTAACAGTGAGGTACGATCTTTAGCAAGAGCTTTGATATAGGCTCTATCCAATACCTTCTTGGGATAGCCACGTTGTTGAAACCTCAGAGCCATATGGACACATTCAATATCAAATGTTTCAATCTTGGATCAGTTTCTCCATATACAGATAAACTCTCCATATGGTATGCTCCACTTAAGGGCTCTGGAATGATTACTCATCGCATGCAGTGGTATGTTGCAACTGGTGGGCTTTCTGTAAATTTCAGTGACCAGTTCTCCTTGTGCCTATCTAGATAAACGATAGCAGTCTTGCTGTGGCTCTCAGTGGACTTCAAATTTTGCTGATTTAAATTAAGTATCTTCACAAAGTCCAATCATTCTGTACTTGTCCCATCCCAGCTAATAAATAAATCATCAATGTATCTCAGCCAAAGTACAATTTTGGCTGTGTGATGATTATTGTCTGGGTTCCATACCACAAATTCCTCCCACCAGCACATTGTTAAGTTTGCATAAGGGGGAGCGAAGGTGGTACCCATGGCTATATAAATCTTTGTTGAACAAGAAGCTGTTGTTTTGATAGACAGAGATGGATCATATCCAATATCATCTTCCCATGCTGTAAACATTTCATGGATCTAGTATGAAGAAAATATTCACATGCTTGCAGGCAATCAGTGTGTTTAATAGATGTGTATAATGATACTACATCCAATGTTGTTAACAGAAACGTTTGTTCCCATGGTATGCCATCTATTTTATTTAAAAATATGAAGGTAAAGTAGTCACAAAGGACACCAAAGTCTCATCCACCAATTTGGAAGTGTTTTCAAATAAAGCACCACAAAATGTCACAATTGGTCTCCCTGGAGGTCTTATTATACTTTGTTGAGACTGTAACCCATTAATCCGTCCGACACATATTAATTTATATATAGCTATGTTGCCAAAGAATAAATAAAAAATGGCAAATTTATTTCAGCCCCTTGTAATTCTTGAGAGAGTGTATACTAATTATGCTCTAATGGCCGACCCCCAATCTATGCACTCAAAATTGATGCTTGTATACCTCGCTCATTCGTACAAGTGTAATTAGGAGTTATGGAAAGCAACCTCAGGGGGGCCTATAACTATTATCATCTACCAATCTCCCAAGACAGTGCCCTCCACACAGCAGCATCCCACAAACAGGCGTAATTTACTATTTTAAATAGAACCGTCCTATTACTGAAACAGTGTCCATACTTTAGGTATATTTAGTTGATACGGACTCACTGAATATTTTTTTTGATACAAATAAGCATTTAGCTGCCAATAGAAGTGTGCAACATAATACATAGCAGCAATGAAGATAAAGAGCATAGTGCCAAAATGTACAAACTGCAAATATCATAAAGTGCCACGTGCATTACCGTAGCAAAAAAATAGCTGTATAATGTTAACATACCCATAATCCAAAGCAGTAAATATATAATGATGTCAATACATATTCATGAAACAGTCGATCACAATTAAAATGCTTAAAAATACAATAATCCAAAATCTCTATGTTAATACAATTAATAATTGTACACCCTCAACCGAGAAAAAATGCTAAAAAAACCTCTAAAAATACTAATGACATAAGGTAACATATGGGCTGGTACATCTAGTTAAATCTTGGAGTCGCCCTAAGTGAACACATTGTTAAACTGGTGTTATGGTTAATTTGCACTAATAAAAACCTATCAAATTCAGTGCAAAAACTTTGTTAAAGGGACATTATGGTTCAGTTGCCCTAATAAAAACCTATCAAATTCAGTGCAAAAACTTTGTTAAAGGGACATTATAGTTACTTTGCGTTAATCAAAACCTATCCACATTATGGTTACAAGTAAAATCAAAAAAACTCATAAATTCGCCAGTTATGGTAAGCTAAGCAACCATAACTCACGCCACCATGTGCACTGCTAAGACTAACACCCATGACATCAAAGATGACATCACAAATGTCATTAATGACATCACTGAATACATCAGATGGGCAGTTACTTTTCATGAAAAGTCCCTACAAGGGGTTGTGAGTATCATGTTGGCATAAAGTGTGAGGGGTGATTGCAAGATGTATTATGAACTACATACTTCACTAAAGAATGTACTGATATGAACAATATTCCAATGTAGTGTTATTTCTAGTACAGCAACCTACTCATACAGAAACATAGGCTTTCTAGTTCCAGGCTACCTTTACTTGTATAATGGCATCCATGTCTGCCTCTGCTGCTGCCTCTGCCTTAGCACCATCTCCACCATCTCCAACACCACCACCTTCCCAAGGGCCTGGGGAGGGGAACAGGCATGAGGATGCAGAGGATGAAGAAGAGGAAAAATTGAATGAGGTAGTGGAAGTCCCCACTACCAGCTGCTGATGTGGTTCTCGGGTGTGGAGGCTTTTTATCACCATTGGTGTTAAACCCAAGGCTAGTGCAGCCAAGGTTCGCTGCAATGAGTGCCCCATGGTACTGAGTTGTGGCAAACCTGGGCTGTACTGACTACCTCCATGCGGCGACACCTGCGATCCAACCACAAAGCAGCAGTTTGGAGGGTTGTCCCCTTTGAACCGGGTAGTAGGTTGAGTTCCACTGAAGCATCCTCGACATCTGCTCCTGTCGCCACAAGGTACACTCCCGTGGGGCAGTGGATTCCTCAAGCAGCCTCAAAGACCATACGCACAGTGGTAGATCCTTACCTTTCAAAAGTCACTGTTTTGATTGTGTACTGCGACGCAGTAATCTGCAGGGGTGAGCAGTTCCAGAGTGGTCTCGAGGCTGAGGTCCGGGACCATGAAGGAACGTGCCCCCTATCTCAATGAGGCGCACCCAACATCTTCCTCTCTCCATCTGCCCTTTCTTATCCCTATAGTTGGTGCTCCTTCGCCACCCTCCCTACCCTTCCCTCCCTTATGTGTCGTGTTTAAATATCCCAAAAATTTCACAAAAACAAAACAAAAAAAGACTCTTTTCAGAGCCACCATTCACTGTTTAAAAAAATAGAAGTGCAAATTAAATGGTGCAGGCCCCTGCACAGTCCGTGAAGTCTGCGGATAGCGCGGTAGTCAGAGGACTCCCAAAGTATGCAGGGGGTGGCAGCACGTAAACCATTGCATTCTTTTCCAGGAGAAAGTAGTGTTTTCCTTTTTTGTTCTTGGAAGTTCTGAAGTGGCCAACACCTACTGCACACCTGCGTTCTATGCTAACAAGAATGACTGCAAAGCATTTTTGATATTACACAAAAAAGGTGATTTCTGTGGAAAATGTTGGTGCTATGAAGCCGTTCCAGAGATGTATAGTCATTGCTTTTGAAAAGTGATAATTAAAAGTACGAGCTACGTAAGGATTGGTTAGCTCAGTGATTTGTTTACAGTTCTCTGTTAGGACGGAATGATTCTGTCCTCCTCTTTTATTATCACTTATTGTTTTTCTATACATTCGCTAATGTCCCTACTTTCTATCTGTCTGTTCCCCCTTGCTTTCCTCTTTACTTCTCTGTTTGAGTCAATATCTTCATGATTTCTGAACATATGTATATAGGTTTGTGCTACGTGTATTTTCCTGATTTGCAAGTAAATTGCTAAAAATATATTTATTCTTTTTTGTATCAACATACACTATTTGAATGTTTGCTTTTTATTTTGTGTTCTTGCTTACTGGTATACTGCATTCATCCAACAGCTACTTTGTTTGTTTGTTTAACCAAATTCAAAACTAATTTAGCACTTTCTGTCTCTTTGGTGCTTCTTTTTCTTGTCAAAGGAACAAATGCGATTTGCATCAATTTATTTTGGTTAGATGGAGGGTTGGCACGAAGAGGTTACCAAATTTCATTAACCCGTCTGCTTCAAACCCCGGGCGCAGCAATACTCCTTTCTTTGGTTCTTATGAAATGTGATGTTTTTATTATGGAAGGACATACCAACATCACGCAAAAATGCGCAAACAGCCTTGTTGACATTGCATTTGACTTTCTCCATATGCGGACCAAATGAGGAAGAGCGCAGCCACATCTGTCTCTGGGCAATGCGCAAAAAGAATTACTGGAGAGTTTGGAAACATGTCTATGACTTTCCCAAGTGCCTCCTTCATCGCAAACTGCAGAGAGATTCCATAACATGACCTAACCTGTTCCCTCCACAATGAACAATAATAATGGCTGGATGATGCTGCGTCTCCAAAGTGGCACAACGGGGAAGCAAATCCAGCCAGTTCATATCACACACTCCATACCAGTGCACATCCATATGAGGGAATCCAAGATGTGGAGCCACTCCACAATGCGCTGCATACACCTGCAACCAATGTATCCACGAGTCCCCCAAAAATACAAACACTCTGAACCTCTGGCAATCCTATTAAGAACCACACAAACATGGAGTGGCTTCGACTGGTGAAATGGGTGGGAAGACAGGGTGTCCTTGTGTGCGGATGACCTGCTGATATATTTGAAGGACCCACGTAAATCCTGCCCTATCGTGACATGTTTATTAAATAAATATAGCATGTTTAGCTGTCTCCATGTCAACTGGTCTAAGTCCATACTGTTCCCACTGGGGCAAGCAGACAACATAGTGCCAGAAAACTGCCCCTACTCTGTGGAAAAAGAGCAATTCATGTACCTAGGCATACAGATCACTGGTAAACTAACAGACTATGTGCCTAGAAATTTACATTCACTGGTGGTAAGGCTCAAAGAAGACGTCTGACACTGGATGTCCCTACCATTGACACTACTAGGATGTGTAGCATACTACAAAACGCTCTGTTACCTATAGCGCCTTGTGAATTTCATAAAATAGACCAAACACTTAGGAAAATGCTATGGAAATAAGGTCCCCCACGCTTAGCACTCACTACCCTACAAAGATCTATATGGGAGGGTGGGATTGTACTCCCCCATATACAAACCTACTATTGGGCCAGCCAAATGGCAATAGTGAACGACAAACTTCTTGGAGATACTACATTACCGCATAATAGAACACAAGACCCAACATCACATGAAAGACCCATCATGAAGTACCTCTATAGTAAAAAGGACCGGCTAGCTGCCCCATCCATGCTAACACACATAACTCAAATATGGACAGATACACATAAACACTTAGGGTGGGATAAAAAGCTAACTCTGGTGCAACCCCTATGGAACAATAAACACCTCCCAGAAGTGAACAAACTACCCAAATGGCCCTCTTGGTCACAACTTGGCATATCAAAAATCAGTGATGTGGTGAGAGAGAACACGATAATACCGTGCACAGATCTAATCACCAGTTTTAAACTCCCCCAAATGAACAGTTTCACTACACGCAACTTAAACACGCATTACAGGTCCACCTCCCTGACATGACTGACATGCCTGACTATACCCCACTAGAACACAACCTATTTCCAGAAATGATCAAACACAAAGTGAAATCAACTTTATACAGTGCCATAACCTCTTTTGCCACTACTGAACTGAAAGGCCTGAAAACTAAATGGGAGAAGGATGTGGGTGCCATACCTCCGGAGGAATGGGTAGCCGCACTGATGTTTCCCAGAGAATCGGCTATTTCATCCAGGCTCAGGCTAACCTAACTGAAGATACTGCACAGAATATACTATCCAAGCATTATTCAGATGAGGGACGATCACCAACCCATCCTGTTTAAGGTGCAAAAGCGAGGAAGTCTCCTTCTTTCACATTCTGTGGGAATGTACTGTTGTTCAGCAATACTGGCAGCAGTGCTGCGATGAACTGTCACGGGTAATAGGCAAAGTGATTCATGTAAACCTGAAACAATTGTTGTTGGGGATAGATAGGGATGGTGAACTGTCACGGTACAAAAAATTGTTTATATCCACCACCACTGCATTGATAAAAAGGAACATAGCGCATCCCAGGTTATCACGGAGACGTTTGAGCAGGATGGCCTTTGACACTGTCAACCATGGCATCCTGCTCAACCGTCTCCGTGATAACCTGGGTATCATTGGCCAGGCTCTGGCGTGGCTGACTTCTTTCCTCTCCGATCGACCCTCCCAGGTCCAACTTGGGTCCTTCCTCTCCGACATCTTTTTCTCTACCTGTGGTGTTCCCCAGGGCTCTAACCTCTCTCCCTGGCTGTTCAACCAATACCTGGCACTCCTTGCCCACCGCATCGCTGCTCTCTGTCCCAACTTTCAGTGCTATGCAGATGATACCCAGCTCATTTTCAGGCTACCCTCGGCCTCCTCCTCCTCTCCTTCCCTCATCTCTGACTGTCTGTCTGCCATCCAGGAATGGTGTGCCGCCAACAACCTCTGCCTTAATGCCAGTAAGGCTGAGATTCTACTCATAGGCACACTCACTCCCTCCTTCCCTACAGCTCTCTGGCCGGCCTCTCTTGGCCCTCCTCCCACTCCCACCTGCAAGGCTAAAAACTTCGGGGTCATCTTTGACTCTGCACTCTCCTTCTCCCCTCACATCTCTGACGTCTCTAAGAAGTCACACTACCAGCTGCACCTCCTTAGAGGTATTCTTCCTTTCCTCTCCTTCCCCCAGAAGCTCTCTGTCTCCAGAGCCCTGGTCATATCTAAGCTGGACTACTGTAACAGCCAGCCTCCACTCTCCGCCCTCAACAACTTATCCAGAACAGGACTGCGAGACTTGTTCTTGGCCTCAAGCCCAGGGATTGTATCTCTCCAGGTCTGAAATCTCTGCACTGGCTCCCATTGGTTGCAAGGATTAAGTTCAAAACCCTCTGCATTGTACACAAGGCCTTCTGGGGTCTGGGTCCGCAATACCTTCAACTCTCTCTCCCTAAATATCTTCCTTCTTGTGCTCTTCGCTCATCTGCCTCCAACTCCCTCAGGGTCAGTCGCTTCTCCAAGCAACAAGTTGGTGGTAGATCACTCTCTTCAGCAGGGGCCTCTCTCTGGAACAGCCTTCCTGCCTCCCTGAAACTCAAGAACCATCTCCAGTTCCGGAAACACCTCAAAACCTTCCTCTTTGCTTCTGCTTTCTCTCCTCCCCTCCCCTGCTGAATTCCTGACTGAAACTGCACTGGTTACCTGGCCACCCTTTCTGATCTCTGGCCCAGGTCCCATCAGTGGCCCACCTGCACTGCCTCCCTGGCAACCTCTGCACTTGGGGGACCGTTTTTCTGTATCCCTTCAGTCCCCCTACCAGCACTTATGTCTGCACTTCCTTGCACTTGCCACTAGCTGGCTGTTTTTATTTGTCTTATTTATCTTATTTATTCCACTTTCCCATGTACTGCTCTTTCCCCTCTCCCTTCCCCTGTGCACTTTTCCTTTCCCCCCTTCCCATGCACTTGCGCGAACTGAATGACACCTGGCCTAGTAGGATCGGTGTCTGTCCTCCCTCTGTCCCCCCCTTGCCTCATCGCGCCTTGAAACAATTGGTGTATAGGCAGAATTATAAATGCCATATCATGTCATAACTGTGGGGCTCTGAGACATCACCGAACTATGCACAATGGACCACAGACGTGGACATTTATATTGCAATGGAAAAGAGTTTACACTGCTAGAGGGTGTCCTGAGAAAGCCCAGAGAATATGGCAGAAATGGGAAGATGCACACTGAGGGGATTTTTGAACTAGTGAAATAAACTGTCATCTTGAGACATGGGGTGGGAACCAAGTTTACGTAACACTGTTGTAATAAACTGTACCTAGACATGTAAAGAGACCATATTAAGCTGCAGTCCTGGTGTGAACCCGATGTTTAGCGGGTAGGTGTAGGTATTGTTGCCTCGCACCGCAAGGGTGTTTGTTTTATGTTATTAAAAACAAGACACAGCCAAAGCCATATCCATCTGCACTCCTCTCAGAAAACAGCCCTTCTGACTCAGTCTCTCCTTGCACACCACACCCAGGAAACCTTATTGACCAATCCCCTGGCCTCCAGAATCAAATTTCCATGCCTGCCATCCTCAAAAGCCCCGGATGTGGCACGTGCGATCCACAAACTGTTGTGGTGTCCGTGGACATGTCGTGCAATTCACGAGAGTGGGAAAAGAGGTTTTAACCACGGGTGGAGATTTCCCCATTAGTGGTGGCTCTGAAAAGAGCCTTTTTGTAAAGGTGCTTGTAAACAAAGACCTTTTATTTAGTAGTTTTTGGGGGGGGGTTCTCTTCTTTTCCTCCTTACTGCCTTACATCAACCTCTGCAAAGCATCCCTTAGATTTCGAAAGAAACAAGCATTTCCAAGAATGGACAATGAAACACCATCTGCGGTAAAATAGTGCACACTTAGAGAGTCAATCTTATCATTGGAGAAAACAGACATCCCAGCACGTCACAAAACTATACCCATGCCTCTATTAACAATGCACCTTGCAACATTTTGCTGTGGATTGAAGACATTGGGATTGGTCCATTGTGCTCTTGGTAGTATTTCAGAAAATAACACATTTGCACTAGGGAAAAGCAGCATTAGTTCTTCCAACAACAACTTCAATACCAGAATCAAACTTGGGGCACAGATGTAGCCCAAATGGTATCCTACACAGTGCACCACCAAAACATCAGGACTACCAAAATGATCCATGTTTCTGCAAAGAGCAAGCAGTGCCCGCAAATTGTGGCCAGGAACAACGCACCATAAAGTCTCCAGACCTGGAAAACCAAGATCTGTAGAAACCCCTCTTGCCTTTGCATACCTCTCCAGATCACATACAAAGGAATCGCTCACTATCCATACAATAACTCCAGCCATCTTCAGTACACAACCAACACAGCAATAAAAAAAAGTATTACCCTCCCTTCCTGTGAAGCACACCCTTAACACCTGATTGGCTAATCCCCACAGTCCCATTTCCATGTCAGGCATGTTGAGAAGCCCCGGATTTAGCATGTGTGATCCGCGAACTACCGCAGTGTTCGCAGATCCCGTAACTCAGGTTCAGCCCTTCTTACCTTTCCATTCCACACTTTGCAGCACTCTCTCATTGGCTACTGGTAAGCAGTCCCACAACCATCCACCAATCACATCCAAGATCTTTACATCTTACTCTATCAACTCAGTACAACACTGCAGATGTACTGTTCAACATTCACAGCACAGGTCTCTTATGATTCCCAAGCACCTGCATCCACAAGTACTGTACAACTCTCCAAGATTTCTACTTCTAGATTCATCCACATCTACATTCATCACCACAAACTACAGGTATGCATATGTTTTGTAATGGACACAGAAAATTAAAACTTCATGTTTGTTACCAAAGCATAGCAAGTACATAGATGACATGCATATGAACAGAGTGCCTGCCACTTGCCCTGCATAACCTACTCAATAATCATACTGTCATTTGTACCATCTCCTCACATCAACTGACAGTTACTTACACCGCTGTTTGCTTTCACAGTTTTCTTGTACTGCCCACTAGCATAACAGCTGCAAACTACATGTTTCAATTTCAGCACCACTGCCTGTCATTTTATTAATTAAAAAAACACATTGGGAACATTTGCACAGCACATTCAAGTGCCAGATCCTATGTGAAATGCCCAGAATGCACAAAAAAAGGGAAACTGCATGTATGTTAGTAAAGCAAGGCAAGTATATGCATTGCACAATTCACAAAATACACCATTAGGAGGAAAGAAAAGAAATGCATGTGTAAATTTGAAACAGTGCTATCTGTAAATTTGGATAAATAAATGAAACAACAGAAAATAATTTCTGCACTCATGTAGCGAGCATCTATGTGTGAGAAACATAACAAAATGACACACACGGTAACATTCTACTTTCCAATCTCTACATCTTTCTGCCCTTTTTCACAGTCTACTATGAGTTCCACTAATCCATTTCCAAAAAAAGTAGGGTAAAAACATCTCACACACTTCACAACTGCAGCCCCATATGGCACAGTTATCACTGCAGCACTGGCCCCCCTACCAACAATGCTAATATTCACAAGTCCCCACTCGTATGCAGTGCTGTACAATTGCACATGCACACTAACTCTTTCTGCCAACAAATCCTCTTACAATCTAAAACAATGTGTTCTCCTACTGCTATTACTGTACCATTAACCCACATACCCACTAACATCCTTCTTTTGCAATTGCAGTGAAGAACCACCTCCTAAAAGCCAGTGACGTCTCTGCTGGAAGATAAAACCCAAAAGAAACCTACTCTTCACATCCAACAAAGTAAGTGCAGTACTGCTGTAGTATTCTGCCTGTTACTCATACAGTGCAGTGTTGTTGTATTGTAGCCTAGACAATTTCATTCAGCCCCACAGCACTCGCTTCACTGTTACTCATTGCATGTTGCCAGGTCCACTGTTTATATTGTCATTAGAACACCAGTAGGTTAATATCACTAGTTTTATAAATACATTGCAATTCCCTTTCTTTTTCAAGCACATTACACTGTCATATACATTGAAGCAAACCTTTCCCACAGAAACACACATACATACCAGTACAACTTTCCCAACCAAAGGTAATAGCCCTTGCACAATCACACTCCTCTAATTATGCCTACCCTCATATTCAGATGCTCATGCACAGTACACACAAATGCATTGCACAACTTCCAAACCCACACTTTCCTTTTTTCTCCAACAGCCACACAACCAACAATGCCTACCAAAAACCAACTCCATAGAAAACAATGCAGAAATAGAGCAGATAAAACACAAACCATGCACAATGGCCATCCACCTCTAGCAGACATTGTACAAAAAGTTCTAACAAAACAGCTAAAACAGTCACTGAGCAAAACGTAACCACTCTGCCAAAATGTAAAACTGAAACTAAATGTATTAAGAAGAATGCAACTGCCAGCAGTACTAACACTACATCTACCTATGTTAACATAGCCACAAGTAAAAATTCCCCAAAAATACAAGAAACTTATAAAAACAGTGGAGAAATCACGCTACACCTTTAAAACTTACCACAGAAAACTGATCCTGGAAGCCCTGAGAGACATGCAATGCTCCTCAAAAGAAAATTATTTATATTAATTTTAAACAGAATGAAACCACTAACAAAATTAATTAGTAAACTACAAAAAGTACTTCACATCATACGCAATATCAACATAGATACCATGCAAACGTTTTTGCAGGTGAATGGATTCACACCACCAGCACAGAACCATATTTCAATGAAGAGGCATGCAAACAAGAGCAAACAAACCCAATTGCCACACATAGCAGTGGGCGAGGGTATGAAAAGGTAGACAGTACCTTTATGGCAGAAGAAACGCTGCTTGCAAGAATATCCCCAAAAAACATACAATCAACTCTCCATTCCACCGAAACAATTCACCTCGTCTACAAATGGCCATGCACCTCAATGTGTAACCTACAACAAAAATCCTTCAAATCTTTGCGGCAGTTCCTCAATCAGTATGTGAAAGCCAAAGTCAAATAAAAAATGTAAATATTACAAACCATGGACTCCTGTCCAGTGCACAAATACACAGGACTATGAGGACATTCATTAGCCTGCATTTCCGGGCCTGCTTGCAAAAGCACCTACCATCACATCAAAATGTTAACAACACACCATTATACTGTACAAAATCTCATTCACAAACTGTACTACGCAAAAAGTCCTGCTTTAGCACTGGTGCATTTAAATCACATTCTCCTACATGGTAAAGCCAAGGAACTGCTGGAAGAAATGGACCACATCCAAAGCAATCATTTTGGAAGTAAAGAGCACTTACAAAATCCAGTAACTTTAGATGAGAGTAGCAACAATCATGCAGATGCCAACCTTCTGTTACACATGTACAAAAAAGAAATAGCAAAGTTTAAAAGCACATCTGCTGAAGTACCAAACCAAGTATGTGTGTGTTGTCGCAGAAAGTTTTTATACAAATAACACCAGAACTGTATATATAATGTACAAAATAGAAGACAACAAGGAATCCCGATGGTTCCAATTAGCTTGATATCTTATAACAGAAAACAAATAGGAAATGACTAACCCTCAATAATTTGCACATACTGCACTGGAAAACTTGACAATAACCAAATGCCTTCAAAGGCTATCACTAATAACTTGGAAATATTCTCACTGCCAAAACCACTCCAGCCGCTTAACTTGTATGAGAGCATTGTAATCCAAACAGTGCACCCATTTCAAGTGATAATGCACCTTTAACCGAAAACAGCCAAGTCCTCCTTCTGAATTACTGAAAGGCATTTGTGGCAATGTAGTTCATTTGCCATTAGATCTTAAAGAAAATGTTGACACTCTGGAAGTGTACCTACAAAAGACAAAGAAAATGGCAACAACTAGTAGACTTAAACAAGGTTAGAGAAGCCCTGCAATATCTTGGAGAGAACAATGAATACTACAAAGTAATAAACATTGAAGAAAACCTGAGAGAAACCACCTAACTAATTAAGGACTCCTCATCATCTAGCCAATTTGAATTTCTAGATCCTACTACAGCCGCCAATATTTTAGACCAGTATAGAATTCACCCACTGCACTCCAAAGACACCATAGACAATGCACTAGAAACATATCAAATGCAGCACCCCAAAGGATCTCCAATCAGCATATGGGAAACAAGTGTAAAAGCACAAGACTTTCCTTTATTGTTTCCTACTGGAAAATGGTGGAAGGTATGATGAAAGATGCACACAAATAACAGCATCAGAATATCGCTCTTTACAAATGTATTCGGAAGACCCCAGATTCAGACAAAACGTTGAATACATATTACACCTCCTCTTTGAAAGTTAACTAGCAACTCTATGTTACGGAGTTGCACATACATTGAAAACAGGTTCCAATTTTTTAAACCTGTCTGCTACGCAGCTACTTCAAAAGGTGCAAGAGAAAGATTACATTTTACAGTCAAGTATTACAAATCTTTTGTCAAACATGCGTGGTACAAAAGAATACTGGTTCTGACGTCATGCAGAGATACGGTGTATGCTACGCAACCTTGGGCCACCCACATGGTTTGTCACTTTAAGTTGTGCAGCGTATGCATGGGAAGACTTGCACGATTTCCTACGCATAGCATATAAATACAAAGCATGAATAGACATGAAAACACCAGGAGAACTCTGCTCTCTTGACCATGTAAATGTGTCAAGGTACTTCCATCATCGTTTTATTGCCATGCTGCACTTCATCGGTAATAAAAAAATTCTTCCCCTCGGAGAAGAGCAACACTTCTTTTGGAGAAAAGAATATCAATCCAGAGGAGCACCACACATCCATGTGGTTTTGTGGATTAAAGATGCTCCTAAATTTGGTCAGGACAGTGATGCCACTGTTTTGCAGTTCATTCACAAATATGTCAATTGCTAAATCCCTTCAGAAAGCACACATAGTGACCTACATGCTCAGATTTTGAAGTTTCAAAGACACAAGTGTGGCAAGTATTGTTGGCGCAAATATAAAAACAAAGGCAAATACTACACCAAATGCCACTTTGTTTTTTCTACACCATTTTCAGCAAAACGACAAGTAAACAGCTTCATGTCTTCTGTTAGACACAATGTGAAAGGCAAATCGCCTAAGAACACACACTGCATAAAAAGAACCGAAGCATCAAAGTACATCAATGATTACAATGCAATCATTGCCTTCCTATGGAATTGGAATGAAAAGATAGATGTGCAGTACCTTGCAGACAATTCCACTCCAGTTGCACCATATGTCACAGCCTACTTAACCAAAGCTGAGAAAACAGAGCTGAAAGACCGCAGCGATGACATATCATCTGACAAAACACTGTCACAAAAATTATACAGTTTTGGCACAAAAATGCACTCCCATAGAGAATATGGCTGCTACAAAGCCGCAGACCATTTAAGCGGCACAGGCTTGTATGGGACATCTGAAAACCTAGTCTGGCTAAGCCTTGGTCCTGCTGCATCCAGAAAAAGAGATCTCATATCGTACCAAGGCATAGAAACAATAGCCAAAAACGATCCCAACAGCCAGGACATTTTGAAAAACAATGTATTGCAGACATACTACCCAAACAGGAGTACTGCTTTGGAAACCATGTATCTATAGCACATAGCCCAACACTTCTCACACAAAAATAATATGAAACCGGATGACAAAAGAGGTAAATACATGGTCAAAACTTGTTAAACTTACCAAACGCAGCCTGATTAATCATATGAAGCTATCATTAAAAACTCCTCAACATAGAGATTTTTGCTACATGTCCCTACTGAAACCTTTTTAATCATGGAGAAAAGAAGAAGATTTATTAGAACCCATGCCTCCTATGAAGATGCTTTCAATGCAAGTGAAAGCACTATAACAGATATAAATTGTAAACAGTACAAACACATGTTGGACAATGAACGCCAACAAGAAGAAGAACTTCAAGCACAACTAAATGTAGACACTCCTGATAACAGTCAACCTTCTCTTACAGGAGGCCAAGAAACACTTGGAGAGCCACCCACAGTAAATGAGGCAGAATTAGACATGACTGATGAAGAAAACACCATGTGTCAGCATGAGCAATATGAGACTTAATATGGCAGTCTAATATGGCAGTCTTTCCTCCATTGTTGCAACTTAGTGGGAGGACCCACTAAAACCCTTGACCTTCCGCGGAGCGGAACGCAGAGTAGACGCAGAGTAGGAGCAGTCTGCAGTCCCCAGTGATCTGTGCAGACTTTCCTCCATTGTTGCAGCTTAGTGGGAGGACCCACTAAAGCCCTCGACTTTCTGCAGAGTGGAACACGGAGTAAACGAAGAGTAGGAGCAGTCTGCAGTCCGTGAGTCCGAGAGTCCGAGAGGTCACGGAGGCCCGGGCGTCATGGATGAGCTTGTCTCTCCCTCTCCCACGTGGGTAA
Organism: Ambystoma mexicanum; assembly: GCF_040938575.1. Lineage (NCBI taxonomy): Eukaryota > Metazoa > Chordata > Amphibia > Caudata > Ambystomatidae > Ambystoma > Ambystoma mexicanum. The sequence goes on along the minus strand of NC_090921.1, from coordinate 1,211,972,503 downwards.
TGAATCAAAACACTGTCTGGGAAGCAGCGTTATGCAGGCTATATGGTCAGAAAAGAGAACTTCTACCGTTTTTACTTCTCCTATCAAGAAAGCAAAAAACAGAATCACCATACCTCCAGGCAGCGCTGATCTGTCGGGGAAGACGAGTTCCCTTCCAACTACGAGCGTGCAGACCTCTCCGGCCCCCACCGGCTTCGCCTCCCATGGTTGTGCCTGCGGCCCCTGTTGGGAACCCGGCTGCATCGCACATAGCGTCCGCTGGCATGGGCCATGACGGCGAACAACTACAAGAAGAAGGAGGTCGCAGCTGGACTGGCTTGCCCGGGGAGCAAGTCGGCAGCGTCGCACCCTTGCTGCGGGAAGCCTTACAAGTACCAACACCGCCTGCACCGCCCGCAGATCCATCAACGTCAATGTCCAAGCCGGATCGCAGCTTGGGCCGGAGCACCGTCTTGGCGAGAGGGATTACCTCCGGAACCATCAGAGGACGACCTGGGAGGGCCCTTTCTCCGGCCCAGTGCGACCACATAGCTTGCTCTGACAAGCTGGGCAGTATGTGCCTAATTCAAGTATAAGCGCTAACAAATGAGCCAGAACGAACCAACATGACCTACATGATGGTAATGAGGACTCAGTTGAACAGAGCCATAAAAAAATCAAGGCTACAGCAATGATACATGCAGAACCCGTTCAGGGTGTTTCACCCCCTATGGATAGAACAAGAAGTATAGGGGAAGACTGTCATTCAGTGAACAATGACTCCCAACAAAATGACACCGACCACATTGTGACCACTTCGCCTATGCAGGGTGTGTTAAAGTCTTTAACAACCACAGACTTGGCAGACACTCCAAGGGGGGGGCAAGAGGTAACGGGTCAAAAAGCCCAGTCACCCCCCTCCCTACCGTTAAGGAATATTCTTTACAACAAAAACCAAACTGGCAAAAAAAAGGGGGCAAAGGCAAACGACACTCAACAACCAAGAGCTGATGTTGGAATGAGACCCAAAAGAAAAAAAAAATATCTACATTACCAGAAGTCAGAAAACCAAACCAGATCCCAGAAAAGAAAAGTGATACAGGGAATCAAGTCCCTCCAAAGCCATCCGTTTCAAAGGCGCTCTTTAACCTTTTAAAAAAACAACAATGCAAACGCAAACTGAATGCGGATATGGAACTTTCCGACGCAGAAATTTTGGAGGTTCTAGAAAAATCAGTTCTGGCCTCAAAGTCAAGAAAAACAGCCAATCCTAACATTGAGATACCACTGTCATTCTCCACTCATCCTGTTCCTGCAATTGTCAATACTTTACCAACAAGAAATTCCCTTGACATCATTCAACCTCCCATTCTGGGACACTCAGACTCACGGGACCAGCAGAAAGAAGCACAAAACACAATATCATGCCCAGCGATCTCGCCCGGAATCATTTCTCTGGACCATGCTCAGTCGCTCAACCAGCCCACTAATCTCCCGCAAGCAGAACATCAGGAGCAACTAACCAACGACCAAAATCCATCACCCTGTCCAAGGAGTAATTAACTTCGAACCCCATAATCCCATGGGGGCAAAACAGCTGACACACCGGCCACCCCAGTTCTACAAACAGTGGACAAACAAGATCAAGAGGAGAGGTCAGTGCATCAAATGAGTGCCCAACCATGGGCCAACATTCACCTGGAAAGTTGCTACCGTGGCAGCAAATCACTGCCAATGCCTTCAAATATGGGTAGCCTCAACTCAAGCCGTGAAGATCAGTTAATGTCACCAAGAACCTGCAAATCAGCTCATCATTTGGCATTTCAAGCAGAAAATACACTTGATTTCCAATATCCGACAAGGGATTCAAGAGATAATGCTACAAATAAAAGACTTTCTTCAGAGTCATCGGGGGATCCAGGGAAAGGGTCACCTAAAAAGAATCCTGACATGACCACATTAATGTCAGCAATCACCATCGCCCTATCACCTTTCTGCAAATTTTATGAAGGCATAAATGACGCTACCAAAGACAACACCTCAATCTTAGCAACAATCATGTCTAAATTGACTTTTCTGGAAGGTTATATAACTGCAGTAGAAGTCAAACAGAGCGTAGTACAAGCAAATTGGGAAGAGAAGTTGTCCCGGCTAGAACAACAACAGACCCATGCCACGCCAGTTAGACAGGCCAAAATATCAATTACAGAAAAGGCATCCCAGACCACCGAACCAACTATCCAAGGAAACATGGCCCCACTGTTCGTCAAACACACCAGCAGAGACGCAAGCTATGCCATAACAGCGGTCCCCAGCCCCACAAAAACGATCAAAGGAACTGGTCCCGCAAGAAAATTAAATCCAGTTTTTCAATTGGCAAGCACGAAGCAAACATTCTCTGGTATTCCCAAGACGGTAGGGCTCAGAAAACAGGACGGCAAAGAGAATCCTGAAAAGAGTAAAAATCAACAAACAAAACCATCGCAATCAGGGGATCGCGTTGAAACTGAAGTGTTCATTGACCTAAGTAACTCACCACGATCATCGGCTGAATGGCAAGCATCGAAATAGCCTCATGGACCTAACACAACATCTATATACAGATGATTCCCCTATTAGCAACGAGAAGCAGAGCAGCCCGAAGACACCAACAGACGACGACAGCAATAACCGACCTGAACTGAAGGTTCCGCTAAAAACAAACAAAACCCAAAGCCCCAGAGGGCTAAACTGTCAGGGTCCGACAACAAATTCTGCAGGAAAAATGCATGACCAAAAACCATCAAGAGCGGAAGCTCAAAAACTACATTCCGGTTGCTCGTGTATCCACAATGAAACACCATCTAAAAAGCGGCAAAAATCTCATGTAGAGGAAAACTTGCCTTATGAACAGGGGGTCTCCCACCAAAAACACATGGAAAAAACAGCTAAGGGTACAAGAGTCTTCAAACTTGAACAAGTTTCAAGCAAATCAGGCTATATGGTTCTGAATAGAAAAACTGTGTTGAAAATCCTGAGCAAAATTAAATCACTGAGATCATCAACTACGGGAGACTTTTGTTTAATTGAACCGTACCATAGAGAACAAAGGGCCAAGGCATTTCTGCACATAAAGGCCCGGGCCTTACAAATAATCCTGACGGAAGCCTACAGCGACCTTGGAAGAATCAGACTCTTGCTAACAGAACTCGAAAGCTCCATACCTGAACCCAAGAAAATGAACAAGGAGGAAATCAGGTCCTACAAACCACGCTATATTTCAAAAACTCAAGACTTGTACAACAAAAAAAAGCAGAAAAAATTCAACTAATGAATGACAACACATTATATCTTATAGAGATTATTCAGAGAGGCATCCCTCAACTACCAACAAGGATTTTGATGGGAAAGACTCCTCAAGATCTGCGACACAAAGAACAAGCCAAGCCGACTGAAACCTGCAGGCATGCTCAGATCCTACACTGTTAAGAAAGACTGAAGGACGCAATATTCAATCTTGAGACATGCCTCTCGAACAGGAAGAACCAAGATACACGACAGGTCCATGGCAATGGCTAAAGACAGCCATCAAAGGGAACTCCAGCAGATAGCAATCAGACCGGGTCACAACTACATCAGCCCAAGACGCACCTGTGATCTAAACTCTATCAATGGACTCATGGAACACCATGGGACACTCACACCTTACCAACAGGTCCTGGTTGGCTTTGACATCATATGCCTCCAGGAAACCTGGTTGACAGAGAAACCTACTCTAGACGGATACGAGATTGAACTTTCAGCCGCCAAAAGGGGCTTATTTGGTTGTCCGTCCTCAGGCCTTCTGCTTGCAGTTCGGATCGGGTTGGGTATTAAGATCTCAGATAATGCTAATAGAGACCTACAGAATGCTTGCAGTCCTCACAACATGGACATTTCAGGACCCAAAGACCAAGAAAAATTGACAACATCAGAATTGACACAAACACAAGTTACATAATCATATGTGCGGATCTAAATGGCAAATGCGATCTGGAAAATGTCAGCCGGAGTAAAAACAAACAAAAACTGTCGTCAGATGATAGAGGTATCGCATGGATGGCCGTAATGAACTCACAAAATCTACACAACGTGGCATGGCTGAGACCTTGGGAAAGTATTATCCCAACGTGGGAACGAGATAACTCCAGGGCAACACTTGACTCTGGGCCTTATTACACGGAAGGCGGTAAGCCATGGCGCTATTAGCGCCATGGCTCATGCCGGTAAAATACCGGCACCGCCTTGGCGGAAAGGGGATTTACCGCCCCATTCCAAGGTTGGAGGGGCGGTAAATCCCCCTTCCGCCATTGCCCTTCTGTCACGCTCACCTGATTCCCACGGAGGCGCAGGTCTAGCTTCGAGTGCTGATGCTTCTTCAATGGTGAAGCGCAGGACTCTGAAGATGGTCAGGAAGGGCCCCTCTACTCTGGCTTTTCTGGCTCGCAGGAGTATTCCCCTGTGCGTGAAAAGGGAGTATTACCTACTGACGGAATAATGCTCAAGCCTCCCACTCCCTTCCAACCCTCCACGATACCCTTCCACGATTCCCCGTGAAGTCTCACCTTAGGGTCTGGAAGGATGAGTTCTCCATCCTGCTTCTGATGCAGGGGCGCGTTGAAACCCAGTTACTTCACTGGATTGAGGTTTGATGGGAGTTCAAAATAAGCTTGACTATTCAGGTGAGGCGCTGTAAGAGTTCTGTTGCAAGTTCAAAAGTTCAAGCTTAATAATAATGTTCATTGTCTTATTGCAGCAAGCGCTAATGCTTATGTCTTTTTCCCCTTAGGGGCCGGGGTTCGGAATGCCGGAGATATGGCGCTTACCCGAAGTGAAACGTGCAGTTCCAGTAAATGACAGGTAAGTTCTGGATGAGCGTTCAGGTAATGTCTTTGCTTTCCCTCATTCAATGTCTTTGTCTTTTTTCCCCATAGGGGCCGGGGTCCGGAATGCCAGGAAGCGGCAGGACCCGAAATGAAATGGGAATGACCCAACAGGTAAGTCTTAGAAGGAAACTGAGCTTTTCCTATTTCCCTTCCTTCTCTCACCTTGTTTTCCTGTCTTTCTCTCTAGGCTCTGGGAAGTGGGTGCGGATCCGGATGATTGCTGCTGAAGATGGAGGCGCCCAGGAAAGGTGAGTGTAATGCAGCGCTGCAGCGATCGAAGCGAAATGCTTTTAAAATGATGTCTTCCCTTTCAGGATCGTCGGTGTGATGTCTCCGTGATGCCACTTTAGCAGGTAAGGTCTTCTTTCTCTCCAATTCTCTCTTATCTCCCTTTGCAGGCGACCCAGGATGCTGACAGGCGTGGCTGAAGTCCAGATGCAGGAGCTGACACGGTGAGCGTCCAGCTGCGAGGAGCAAAACAACGCGAAGCGTGAGTTGCTGATCGGGCGTGGTTTAAATAGCTTTGGAAGAAGTTCCAGGTATGTATCCTTCCACCGATCAGGTATGTATCCTTCCCCGACCACACCCAGGTGGAAAGTAGTCCCACAGGTAAAGTAGTTCCATTCAGGCCTCAAGAGGGCCTGGATGTAGCAGCATGGTCTGCATCAGGTAAGTGCACATTAAAACATTTGAACACATGTCTAGCTTTATGAGCCTGGCGCCTAAGGCGCCAGGACAGGGGTCCAACATGAGCCTGGCGCCTAAGGTGCCAGGACTGTGTCCAAAGGGCCCCAGCTTGGGCCCGCTGGCACTTCCCTGGGGGGAATGATGCCTGCCTCTGGGATTGCTGGGTCGGACCTGGCTCCTTGGAGGTAGGCATCATGACAATACCCCCCCTCAAGGCCCCTCCCAAGGTTGTTCCCTCCAGGGGTTTTGGCTTGTTCGGAAATCTCTGGTGGAACCTTTGTATTAATCGAGGTGCGTGAACATGGTTACTAGGCTCAGACGATCTCTCCTGAGGTCCATATCCCTTCCAGTCAACAAGATAGAAGAGTTTTGACTTTAACACCTTGGAGTCTAAAATGTCTTTAACTTCAAATTCTAATTCCCCTTCAATTTGAACTGGGTCTGGAGGCTTGGACAGTCAGGTCCCTGGTTGTACTGGCTTCAAAAGTGATGCATGAAAAACTGGATGAATACGCATGTTGGATGGTAAATCCAGTTTAAAGGCCACGGGATTGATTATAGCCTTGATGGGATAAGGTCATATGAATCTGGGATTGAAGGTTTGCGGGCCCTTGAGGGGTAAATGTTTTGTTGCTAGCCATACCTGGTCTCCTACTTGGTAAGGAGGAGTTTCACTTCGGTGCAAATCAACGTTTTCTTTATACTTTTTCTTGGCTTGCTGTAAATGAGTTGCAGCTTCTTTGAAGGCTCGGGTTATTGTGGAATGCAGATGATTTACTGCGGGCATTTCCAGGGTCAGAGGTGGATCTAGGTCAGAGGTCCGAGGATGGTGACCATACAAAGTATAAAAAGGAGTTTGTCCGGTTCCAGAATGCACTGAATTGTTGTATGCATATTCTGCGATCCAAAGGATGTCTTTCCAATTTAACTCGGATTGGTGTAACATGCACCGAAGATATTGCTCGAGAGTCTGATTGGTTCTCTCGGTTTGTCCGTCGGTATGGGGGTGGTGGCTGGTGGATAACTGCACATCTATTTGTGCTAGTTGGCAACACTTCTTCCAAAAATGGGAGATAAATTGACTTCCACGATCCGAGACTATTATGGAAGGGAAACCATGTATGCAAACTATATTCTCCAGAAATTCCTTGGCCAAGTTGGAAACTGAAGGCAAACCTTTTAAAGGGATAAGGTGGGCCATTTTGGAGAATAGATCCACCATTACAAGAATAGTGTTGTAACCAGCACAAGGAGGCAGGTCAGTTATAAAGTCCATTGACAAGGTGTGCCATGGTGCCGGTGGAATATCCAAGGGTTGAAGTAGGCCGGCTGGCCTTTTCTTTTGACCCTTGTTTTGGGTGCAAATTCCGCAAGACAATACAAAAGACTTTATGTCTTTTCTCCAAGACGGCTACCAGAAGTGGCGTTTGATTTTTTCCTCCGTTTTAGCGATACCAGGGTGTCCTTCCATTAATGATTCATGATGATGGGCAATAACAAGTTCTTGCAATTCTTTACTTGGCAGAAACAACCGCTCCTGGAAGTAGGGTAAATCATCCTTAACGGTGTAATGAGGACCCTTTTGACTCCATTACAGTAAGGCTGAAGAGTCTAGAAGTTGTTTTACTTGCGTTTGGATGTCCTCAATAGTTTGCAATGAAGTTAGGCCTAAGATTCTTTGTTCAGGTATGATTGGCACAGGTTCTAAACTCGAATTGGGTTCTTCCATGCCAATCCGGGATAAGGCGTCCGCTTTACCATTCTTGCAGCCAGTGCGATAGGTAATTACAAAATCAAATTCCGCAAAGAATAGAGCCCATCAGAGTTGTCGTGAAGATTGAGCTTTGGCCGTCTTTAAATACTGTAAATTTCTGTGTTCCTTAATTACGGTGATGGTGTGTCTTGCCCCGGGAAGGTAGTGACGCCAAGCCTTGAAAGCAGATTTAATAGCCAGTAACTCTTTGTCGGTAATTGCGTAGTTGATTTCAGGAGGAGAACATTTCTAGCACCAAAAGGCCACAGGGTGTAGTTGGTTAGTTTCTGGGTCTCTTTGCGACAGGACAGCTCCCATGGCCGAACTGGATGCGTCGGTTTCCACAATGTAAGGGAGATCTTGGTGCGGGTGCTTCAATACAGGTGCAGAGGTGAATTTGGTTTTCAGGTCCTGAAAGGCTTGTTCGGCCTCAAGAGTCCATTCAAAGCGTTTGTTTTTCTTTAGGAGAGCTGTGATGGGTTGGACTGTTCGGGAAAATTCCGGGATGAATCTTCGATAGAAATTGGCGAAGCCGAGCATGCTCTGAACTCCCTTCACCGAGCTAGGAGATGGCCATTTGAGGATGGCGTCCACTTTTCGCGAGTCCATTCGGACTCCTTGAGGTGTCAGGATGAATCCGAGAAACTCAACTTCTGTGGTATGAAAAACGCATTTTTCGAGCTTTGCAAATAGTCTGTGCTGGCGCAATTTCTCAAGAACTGCCGTAATATGTTTTCTGTGATCGGATTCTGAAGAAGAGTACACCAGGATGTCGTCAATATAAACAATGACACAGACATCGATAAGTTCCTGAAGAACATCATTCATAAAGTACTGAAAGGCGGCAGGTGCATTGCATAACCCGAAGGGCATCACCTGATATTCGAAGAGCCCAAATTTGGTGCGAAATGCTGTCTTCCATTCGTCGCCTTCTTTTATACGCACCAGGTGATAAGCTCCTCGGAGATCTAACTTGGTGTACACACAAGCGTCTTTCACCTGGTCGATAAGCTCAGGGATCAGGGGCAGGGGATAACGATTCTTAATCATTATTTAATTTAGGGCGCGATAGTCTATACATGTTCTAAGGTCGCCCTCTTTTTTCGGCACGAAGAACAGAGCTGAGGAGACAGGAGACTTGGACGGGCGAATAAAACCATTGGCTAGGTACTGATCTAAATACTGACGCAAATGCAGGTTCTCAGGTTCCGTAAGAGCATAAATCCTACTACAAGGTAGTTGAGCATTGGGTACCAGATCGATTTGGCAATCATAAGACCGATGGGGAGGTAACGTGTTAGTCTGTTCCTTCTGAAAAACGTCTTGGAATTCTTGGTATTCTGACGGTACCTGTACAGGGGTGGAAGTTGCTGAGGCTAGAACCATAGCTGGATTTCTTGGATAACAAGTTGGTTCACAATCAGGAAAACTTATCTTCTTTGCTCGCCAGTCAATTCTGGGATTATGTGTTTCTAACCAAGGAATTCCAAGAATTACTTGAAATTGTGGGGCCTTGAACACATCAAACACGATTGCTTCCCGGTGTCCATCCTGACCGACCAGTGTCACTTCAATAGTGGAATGCATTACAGGCCCTGAGGCTATTTCGGTTCCATCTACTGTAGTAATGACATCTTAGGTTACTTTCGGGGGGAGAGGGAGCTTAATCCTGGAAGCCAATTCACGGTCTATGTAATTTCCAATAGCTCCACTGTCGATGTATGCTTTTATAGCATGCAACTGCTGAGGCTGTTTTGGGTCCATGAGCACCATTGGCATGACAAAATGCGAGGTCAAAGAGTTTGTTTTCAAGCTCGGCAAGCGGACCCCTACGCTTGTCGGGCTAAGTCGTTTCCCGAATCAGGTGTCAATAAATCGTTATCAGTGGCTCCAACCACCTTCTTAGGTGGTTTAACTGGACAATTTCGAAGAAAGTGACCGGAAGTCCCGCAATACAGACAAAGTTGCATTTGCCGCCTTCTCTCTCGTTCCTTCTGCGTTAATGGTCCTTTAACACCGCCGATTTGCATAGGTTTGGATACGTCGGTACTCTTGGAGTTAGCGTGGGTTTTGATCGGTACTCGGGTTTCCTACTTGAACCGATCTGCTTTTCTATTTTGAAGTCTGTGATCAAGTTGAACCACCAAGTCTATGTAGTCTGCGCAGACCTGGGGTGGATTTACTATCTGAGCTAGAACATCCTTTAGCTCTCCGCGCAGGCCTCGAAGAAACAATGTGATCCTTTTGTTTTCTGGCCATCCAGTTTCCACAACCAGTCTATTAAAGGTGGCAACATAGGACAGGAGATCCTGATTACCTTGTCGTAAGGATAGCAGTTCGTTATCAAGGGCCTGTCCATGAGAGTGTCGAGCAAACAATCTTTCCATGCTGGCCTGGAAGCCCTGAAAATCCTGGAGAATGGGATCATCCTGATTTACCAATGGAATAGACCAATCGGCAGCACTGCCACTGAGGTAAGATAGTATAAAGGGTACCTTGGTCTGGTCGTTAGGGAAGGCCCCGGGTCTGCATAGAAAGTGTAAACGACATTGGTTCATAAAGACGGCATATTTCTTGGGATCCCCCGCAAAACGTTCAAGCGGGGCCAAAGGCATGTGTCCAGGTAGATTGATTTGTACCGGGTTATTCAAACCCATTGATGTGGAAGTACCTCCGGAATTAGGTAAAGGAGTGTGCCCTGCCTGCAATAACCTTTTGGCCAGGTCATCTGTTCTTTCCTTGGATAGGATCAGTTCTCTTTTGAGAGCGTTAGTCTCCTGGCGGGCTGAGTGCACTTCTGCCCGTAATTCCCCCAAAAGCTGGGCCAGCTCATCTGTCTCGGAAGTCTCCATAGCGCCCGGGTGGGAAATTGTGGGTAGTCTTCGCGTTCTGTCACGCTCACCTGATTCCCACGGAGGCGCAGGTCTGGCTTCGAGTGCTGATGCTTCTTCAATGGTGAAGCGCAGGACTCTGAAGATGGACAGGAAGGGCCCCTCTACTCTGGCTTTTCTGGCTCGCAGGAGTATTCCCCTGTGCGTGAAAAGGGAGTATTACCTACTGACGGAATAATGCTCAAGCCTCCCACTCCCTTCCAACCCTCCACGATACCCTTCCACGATTCCCCGTGAAGTCTCACCTTAGGGTCTGGAAGGATGAGTTATCCATCCTGCTTCTGATGCAGGGGCGCGTTGAAACCCAGTTACTTCACTGGATTGAGGTTTGATGGGAGTTCAAAATAAGCTTGACTATTCAGGTGAGGCGCTGTAAGAGTTCTGTTGCAAGTTCAAAGGTTCAAGCTTAATAATAATGTTCATTGTCTTATTGCAGCAAGCGCTAATGCTTATGTCTTTTTCCCCTTAGGGGCCGGGGTTTGGAATGCCGGAGATATGGCGCCGACCCGAAGTGAAACGTGCATTTCCAGTAAATGACAGGTAAGTTCTGGATGAGCGTTCAGGTAATGTCTTTGCTTTCGCTCATTCAATGTCTTTGTCTTTTTTCCCCATAGGGGCCGGGGTCCGGAATCCCAGGAAGCGGCAGGACCCGAAATGAAATGGGAATGACCCAACAGGTAAGTCTTAGAAGGAAACTGATCTTTTCCTATTTCCCTTCCTTCTCTCACCTTGTTTTCCTGTCTTTCTCTCTAGGCTCTGGGAAGTGGGTGCGGATCTGGATGATCGCTGCTGAAGATGGACGCGCCTAGGAAAGGTGAGTGAAATGCAGCGCTGCAGCAATCGAAGCGAAATGCTTTTAAAATGATGTCTTCCCTTTCAGGATCGTCGGTGTGATGTCTCCGTGATGCCGCTTTAGCAGGTAAGGTCTGCTTTCTCCCCAATTCTCCCTTATCTCCCTTTGCAGGCGACCCAGGATGCTGACAGGCGTGGCTGAAGTCCAGATGCAGGAGCTGACACGGTGAGCGTCCAGCTGCGAAGAGCAGAACAACGCAAAGCGTGAGTTACTGATCGGGCGTGGTTTAAATAGCTTTGGAAGAAGTTCCAGGTATGTATCCTTCCACCGATCAGGTATGTATCCTTCCCCGACCACACCCAGGTGGAAAGTAGTCCCAGAGGTAAAGTAGTTCCATTCAGGCCTCAAGAGGGCCTGGATGTAGCAGCATGGTCTGCATCAGGTAAGTGCACATTAAAACACTTGAACACATGTCTAGCTTTATGAGCCTGGCGCCGACAGGGGTCCAACATGAGCCTGGTGCCTAAGGCGCCAGGACTGTGTCCAAAGGGCCCCAGCTTGGGCCCGCTGGCACTTCCCTGGGGGGAATGATGCCTGCCTCTGGGGTTGCTGGGTCGGACCTGGCTCCTTGGAGGTAGGCATCATGACACCTTCCCCATCCCATTTCTGCCCCATAGAGCTCTATGGCAATGGGGAAGGCGCCAATTACGGCACCGCAATTTTGCGGTGCCGTAATTAGCTCCGAGGTCCCTTAGCGGGTTGGTTTTAACGCCTGCAGAAAGCAGGCGTTAAAGCACCAACCCGCTAAGGGACCTCGTAGTAAGGCGGTAATGGTTAACGGTCACCGTTACCATTAATGGTGGCCGTTAACCATTAACACCTTCCGTGTAATGAGGCCCTTTATCTTTGCCTCCAACAGCCTACTATCCCTGATTGATTCATTCAAAACCATTTGGACAGTAGAAAGTGATCATAATCTACTTGCAATAACTTGGTCGTCAATACATTCTGAGGGCAAACTGTTTCTGCCATCGTTAGAAGCAAATAACCAACGAACCAGACTTCGCCTAACCGCTGCAAACATCAAGGAAATTACAGGCAAATATGGAAAAACTGTTGCAAACAAAACAAAGGAATCAGAACGCCCAGACTATCTTCCGTTCCTACTAAAATTTAGGACGGACCCTAAGAAAAACAAGGGATCAGGCAGAAAGCACAATCATGAGTTCGACCGAGCACTAGTGGAAAGAAGAAACACATTGAGGAAAGCAAAAAGAAGAGTTAAAACTGAGAACTCTGACATGACTAGGCAAGATTGTATAACCAAAGTTAACAGCTACAAATCATGGCTCCGCAGACACATAATCTACCAAAATGACACAGAGAAGATGCTAAGAACATTAAGCACTAAGAAATCCAGCGACTTCTGGGCTCTCATTAAGAACACAACCAAGACTCAGGAAAAGGAACTAGCAAACTCAGTCACAGAGGAAAATTGGATCAACTATTTCAAAGGGCTGTTCGCTCCACCTTTGGATCTGCCTGAAATGCCGGCACAGAAGATCGGTGGCCCCTCGGTCAATCTATCAGACGAAGAGGATATCATCGAAGTCATCAAACATCTAAAATCCTCAAGAGCTCCTTGCCCTGATGGCCTCAGCAACATTGATCTCAAACAACACCCAGAGGCCTGGTCAAGATTCAAAAGCATTTCATTCCAACACTGTGAATCACTCAGAGCAATCCCGACCTCATGGACCCATTCAATAATAGCGCCTCTGTTTAAACGTGGCAACAGGGAAGAGCCAAAGAACTAAAGGCCAATAGTCCTGTTGGATATCATTGTAAACATTTTTGCAACGCTACTGCTTAAACATTTCCAGTCATGGGCAAAGGTATCGCCAGCAAACAATCCACTCCAGATGGGCTTCTTAAAAAATGGTGGAACATCTGTAAACATCCTGTTGTTAAATTTAATCAAAGCAAATGTCAAGCAGGGCTCACTGCGGTGTTTTTGGCCTTCATAGATCTTTCACAGGCCTTTGATAGAGTGGACAGGAGTCTGCTCTGGTCCAAACTACAGAAATGGAAGTGCCCAAACGAAATACTGGATCCAATTATGACACGCCACACGGCTACCAAACTTCGGGTGAGACTCAACAAACAAGGATTGCTGTTAGAGGAGATTCCTGCAGAGCGTGGGGTCAAACAGGGTTGTCCTTTAGCCCCGGCTCTCTTTATCGGTTTCCTAGGCGACTTTAAGGACACAGAATCCTCAGTACGAGCATTTACGCCAAAAATAGGAAACACCAATATGTCTCGCCGATTCTATGCTGATGACCTAATTTTATTAGATGAGACGGAGATTGGCTTACAACGTCAATTGACACATCTGGTGCAGTATATAAGTGCAAACAACTTGGAAATTAACAAAATCAAAACAAAAGTCATGATTGTGACAAAAAAAACACCCATACAATAGACGCAACAGGGGCTGGTTCCTGGAAAACACCAAGATAGAAGTAGTTACTCACTACAAATACCTGGGCATAACGATTGCTAGCTCAGCACAGGAATCAACCATGCAAGCCGTCCTGTGGGCCAAAGCCAGGAATCTAGGGGCACAGATGAGAGCCATTGATAAGCAATATGGGAAATTCTCGCTGTTCCTGTAATTCAATTTTACAAAGGCAAAGTTGTCCCAGCCTTAAGCTATGGAATGGGTGCGACCCTGACGATGCCAAACTCAATCTGGACAAATTTGGAAGGATAACTGTGGAGATCAGTCTTGGGTCTCCCAAATTCAGCTGCAATTGCAAATATTAGGCGTGATCTAGGGCTACTGTCTCTACTATCAACAGTCAAGCAGAATTCGATGCAAATTTTCAGAAGAATTCTTCTCTCAGACACACTCCCGAAAAAATAAATTGATTGCCACAGAACTGACAACTGGCCACATTAACATCTTAAAAAATTGTTCCCTGAAGCAAAAAGCAAAACTAGAAGAAATAGCCTGCACTGAAGAAGATCTGGCAGTGAACCCTCAGAGAATAAAAAACAAAATGGAACTCATGGATTGGATCAGTACGATCGATAAGGCCCAGGCGAACAAACTGACCACATATTTTCCACCAGTCTTCAACAAACTGAAAGTTCCATTGTTATATTGTACCAAATTTCCAGATAAAAGCCTCATGAAGATTTTTTTGAGAGCACGCCTGAACTTATTGCCCACGCAGGAAATCCTGTGTATCAGACTGAAATCCGCATCTAAAGAATGCAAATTATGTGCGACACCAGAAGAACCTGAAAACCTGAGGCATTTATTATTGCACTGTAAAGCCCTAAATCAGGAAATAATTGCATATCTTTCGCCTCTTGGGATGACCTTGTCGGTTCTGGACGAGGACATCTGGTGGAACAGACTACTGTCTGGGGAGAATCCCAAATGGACCAACACAACAGCAAAACTTCTGACAATTGCCCTTGGCAAAATTAATTTGCAGGGAAATCAAAACAGGGCAGGACGCCAGACGTAGAACCTTCATCGTCAAGAAGTAAACTTAATGTTCAATTCGTCCTTTAAAAATCACAAGTTGATTGTACACAAGTAATAAAAAAAATGAAAACTTTGCTTTACTGAAATCACAGCTAATAAGAAGCAGCATAGTATTTTTCTGGAAGTAACTAAAGAAATTGAACATGGTGTGCAACACGAAACTAAAACTTGTAGCTATCAAAACGATAAACCTGTACTCTTGTATATAAGTGGTCAAGCTGGTTCAGGCAAAAACATTCTTAATAAAACATCAACAGTAAGTTCCTCCATCAATTGACAAACAACAAGCTTTCAGCTGTTGTAAATGCCCCCACAGGTTTAGCTGCCCACAACATAGGTGGTGTTACTTTAAACCGATTGCTACTCCTTCCAGTAGAACACCAAAACAAATTAGACTACTACAAACTTTGAGCAGAAGCTGCTATGGAGCTACGCAGAGTTTTGAAACAAATGAAAAGGCTCCTAATAGATGAGGTGATCGTGGTCTCCAACCTAATGTTGGCTTTGATTCACCTCAGATCGCAAGAGGTCCTTAAAATGGACTACAAAGAACTCTTTGTAGGAAAACACATTATTGTTTTCGGAGATCTTCAATTAACAGCAGTGAAAGGTGAACCTATTTTAAAACCTTAGGACACAAACTGTGCCATAACACAATTTGCAGCATAGGAAATGTAAATCTCTGGCAACATTTCCAATACAGAGAACTAACTGAAAACATGTGTCAGTCTGCAGAGCTCACCTATGCTAACATTTTGAAAAGCATTCGGATTGGTGTACCTTCTAAGGAAGCACAGTTTATCTTACATAGCAGACACATCCATGAGCTATACGGGTGTAACACATCAGCTACTGATGTCATGGAACAATTAGCACACAAAAATGTAAAATGTATGTCCTTAATGTCAATCCTAGCAAGGTGTACATAATTCAATGAAACAATGTTGAAAAAAGAAATGCAAGCAATAGTGCATTTTTACTCCACAGACAAATTGAACGTGCACGGTATGACAGTACCTATGTGTCAAGAAGCCACAGCACAACTAAATAGCGTAGAAAACTCTATCTCCAGCAAGGCTGGTTTGGAGAAAATATTGACATTGTGTTTAAACTGTAGAGTAATGCTAAAGCGTAACCTTGATGTGGAGCAACGTTTAGTTAATGGAACACTTGGTACAGTTGTTGGTTTCCAGACATAACCACGTGACAACAGCATTCAGTTTGTCAACATCCACTTTGACAAGCTTTCAGATGTTAAAAGTATAGGATGCTCAACAGCCTGATTCCTTCTTTTCAAAGACATATAGTTACGCAGAGAACAGTTTTCTCTGTCTCTAACATACAGAGCACTATTCATAAATCGCAAGGTTTAACCCTAGATCAAGCATTGATTGACATTGGCAGCACAGTCTTTAAAGAAGGCATGAGTTATTTACCACTGTCACACCTACATACACTTGAAGGACTATTTCTAGTTGATTTTGATGCAAGCAAAGTCAATGCTTACATTCCTTGCATTGTAGAGTACAACAGACTACGTGCACTCTATACACCCCATCTCAAAATGTACCTTGTTCCTCAAAAAGGCAAACTTTGTAAAAGAAAACTAGTGCAAACACAGCTTATACGTGATTTCCCAACAGTACCACCAAAGAAATTGAAAGCAGCTGGTACTCCATCAATTACCACAACCACAGAAGGATGTACTGAAAAGGCAAATGCATAAAGAGTAGTACCCCTTCAAAAAAAGCATGTAGACGTCCATCAAATGACTCAGACACAGAACTGTCTGGTCCATTCATATTTTCCAACACCACTGGTGTAAATTGCTATGCAAATGTAGCATTCAATGTTCTATTCCAAATGCCACCAATTGTGGAAACATTTACTTAAATGGTGCAGACCAGTTGTGTTTGCAAATGCTACTCCTTCATAGAAATGCAACAAACAATCCTGACAACACTTACATTGTCTCAGGAATAAGGCAGGAATTGGACTACTGTGCGGGAATGGTGAGATTTAGTATAAACACACAAGAAGATCCACAAGAATTTCTAATGTACTTACTGCAAGTACTGGAAAGCAAAAAACATACATGCACTCTCTGCAGCCATGTGGGGCAGACACAAGTCCCTAACGAGCGCTTTGTGTATGTATGTATACCTAACTGTGAATTCTTTCCATTTCAACAGCTGCTACAGAATGCAAACCATGGCATTGTCACACTCACCTTAGCTCTGCAGGAGTATCTGGATCCTCTGTGCTGGGTCTGTTCTTGGGCCGCCTCTTTTGGAACGACTGTGTCTGAATCAGGAATCAAGAACATAGGGCAACTGTGAGTATTTTGGGATCTGTGAACTGCCCCTCTAACCCACCCTTCTGTAACCTCCCGCCGTGTGTATGCTCACCTTAAGTGAATAGTTGGTAGGCTCTCCGTCTTGCTCTCTCTTTCTTAGCAGGGGCGCAATAGTCCAGCAGTTACTTCACTGATGGCACTGAGGCGTTGGATTGCTTTACAAAAGTACAATCCCTTGCTTTCACCCCTGGTTGGATGTGACTTGCTTGGCCTCATGGGTTGCAGTCTTTGTTTTTAGTACACACCTTATAACTGTCTTTGTAGTTTTCCTTCTCTGTAAGTACTTCCCTTTCCGGTATGTGTGATCTTCTCTCAAAACTGTTTTTGTAGTTTTCCTTCTTTGTAAGTGCTTTCCTTTCCGTTAAGTATAATCTTCTCTCAACTGCAGCCTGATCTGTAGTTTTGATTAAAATACTGCATATGCCTTTAAAAGTCAGTGCTTTGCCTTACGTGTGTTTTTGTTTATTTTTCTGTAGGATCCGGAGTGCTGGCAGAGGAGGGCTCCTCGAGCGCACCAACCTGAAGGCTGGACGTTGCCGGGTCGTGTGCGCCGGGGTTGAGCTGGAACCCTGCGGGAGCAGGAGTCGGAGGCCTGTGTATACACTGAAGCGCCTGAAGGAGCTGAGGGTGAGCGGACGGCCCGTGTGCGCACTGAAGCGCCTGGAGGAGCTGTGGATGACGCCGAGACCGGAAACAGGTAGGTAATGGGCTCGGAGGGAATCAGGAGCCTGAACGGGAGATTAGAGAGCAGCGGGAAGCCCAGGTACTACTGGTGCTGCTCAGGAGCGGAGGTGAGCGTGCTGTTGCCTCGGGGAAAAGTAATGTTAAGCGTGGAGTTCTGTCTGGGTGTGGCTTATATAGTCAGCCACACCCAGCAACCAGACTGCTCCCATGTGTTCCTCTGGAATAATGTTCCTCCATGTTGGTGTTCAGCTCTGTTGGTATAAGCAGCTGATGCCAAGTATGCCATGTCCTGGACCAACTGGATTGTTTCTTAGTTCTCCATATTGGAATGCCTCATGAAGCCCTATGAGCCCAATGAGAGAGTGCAGGGGTTCTTATGTGTGAGTGTGAGTGGGTTGGAGAGGCGGGCACAATAGAAATCGTGACAGGCATATTATGTCCTACTTGCAATTCAGACAATCGTTCCACCTTACAGATACAATCACATAGCCAATAAGTAATAGTAATGCTTTCACGATACAATGCAGATGGTACCAAAAACAACTGCAAGCTTACTAGCTGCACACACGGCAAGTGTCACTTGGCAAGAAAACCTTCACAACAGTAGGCATAATCTACCACACGGGTGCCACAGCCACTGCAGGTCACTATACTGCATACATTAAAAAGAAATGTGGGTGGTGTGAAGGCAATGATACTTCCATTACTCTGAAGCAGAGATTACCAGCAAATATTGTAAATGTCTACTTAATATTCTTGAAACCAAAATGTACTCACTGATCTACAAAAGTAGCATAGCCTACCACACAATACCCACCAACAGATATGTAATTGCAAACGAAAAATAACCTTCTGCCCTGTGAAACTGGAGCAACTTAGCATACACCAACTGGCCCATGAGAACATCAGTTGTGCTGCTGTACAGTTTTTTACCCAATGACCCAATGATTATAGTCACAGAAACAACAACTAAGAAAGGACACACTAATATTGTTTCCCACATAGTACTTAAAAAGAACAGTACTGAATATGAGGGTCTACAAACTGTCCTCAATGATCTGTGAAGCGACCAACTGGTAGAATAAGGCAACAGCTGTCTAACAATGCCCATACCACTGCAATAAATACGCAACTGCATGTAACTACACAATCGTGAAAAATGTGATTCCGCCAACAAGAATGAACATGCTTGAAGACATACCCTGCAAAATTGAAAAAATGTAAACTGTTAGAATACGCCAACTGGTATCTAACTGCAACCATGATACTACAATATTACTCCCCATTACTACACAATTTGAAATCCACTAGCAAAAATGAAAGTTCTTCTGAGGAAACCCTTCAACGCTTATTAAGTATAAATAACCAGAATACACCAACTGGTATCTTACTGCACATGCAGTACTACAATATTACTTCCAGCGGTCAAAACAAACCTTCAGCAATCACAGTGCTACAAACATACCCTCAACAACTTTCAACAGTTAGAATACACCAACAGGTATCTAAATGCCCCCACACTCCTGCAATAATAGTTTTCAATACTACAGTACTTAGAAAACACCAACAGCAATTAAATACATAAACAGATACTGCTAAAAAGAGGAAACAGATAAACAGTTAGAATATACGCCAACTGGTATCTAAATGCAACCATAGTATCACCAGTCCAGAAGGAAAATCATACACCATTATAAGTCCTCCTACTGCAGCAGTGCATATATAACAGCAAGACCACATAGATATGCACCTTAAAAATTCTTGTAAGTACTGCACACATCAATGAAATAAAGTGTGCCACATAAAAACAAATGAATGTAGAAGGTTTTTTTTTTAAATCCTGCATTGATTTATTTTCCCACAGAACCAATGATTATGCAAACAAACACAGGAACTGAGCACATTGCACAGTACACTTGTTTAAAGCTTAGTACTTTTAAAGTACTAATTATGAGGGTCCACAAAGTACATACATGTCTGAAATGGAATGCAATACGACATTATGAAGTACGTACCCTAACATGTTATGTTTTCTTTTATCACAGACAATGAAACGAAGATTACTCCTTAATTTCCACATGCCACAATATTCAAATTTGATATTGCCACTTCAACAGTATTCTGCACTGAGTTCAAAAAAGGTGTACAGTGCCTCAACAATATATACAGTGAGTATATGATTATTGGTGCCATGCTTGTGCAATCCATATGCCGGTGTCACATTCTTGAGTGCATGGCCGTATTATGCTGCGGTGGTTGTGGCCAGGCCCTAAACTCTTGGGTGTATGACCTACAGCCATGCACCCAAGGGCCTTGGGCCTGGCCACTAGCATATTACAGCCACGCGCCCAAATATCTGCCCACTGACCACAACCAACACACATAAGGCAGCCGCCTGAGGCCCTACCCACTTCAGTTCACATACTATTGCAGTACTTGCACCCAGTGCACAGACTCTCATACACCCAGGAATTTCTTGGTAGTCCGACAAGCCACCTGCCACACACACTACCCACTTCTCTACACATAGTATTACACTAATTGCAGCCAGTAGACACACTCTTGGGTGCCCACGACTCTAGTAGCTGACCACAATTAACACAGCATAATACAGCCATTAACCCAAGAATCTGCCCATTGGCCACAATCCTCAGGACAGTCCAATAAACCAGCTGCCACACACCGTTACCACTTCTGCACACATACTATTACACTACTTGCAGCCACTGAGCAGACTCTTGGGTACATAGCAAGCCAACCATCAGAGGCCCTGTCCACTTCTGAAAACATAATATTACACTACTTGCAGCCAGTGGCCACACTATTGGCTGCATGGCCTCCAAGAATGTAGTAGCTGTCCACAATCACCACAGCATAATACAGACATGCACCCAACAATCTGCACACTGCCCACAATCAACACACATAGGCCAACTGCCAGAGGGGGCCTGTCCACTTCTGTGAACATACTATTACACTACTTGCAGCCAGTGGACACACTCAGACTCTAGTAGCTGACCACACTTAACACAGCATAATACAGCCATACACCCAAGAATCTGCCCATTGGCCACAAGCCTCAGGACAGTCCAATAAGCCAGCTGCCACACACCCTGTCCAATTCTGTACACATACTATTACACTACTTGCAGCAAATGGGGTGCCACACACCCTAAGCACTTCTGTACACATACTATTACTTTACATGCAGCCAGTGGGCAGATGCAATAAAGACAATATGTGCCCACAGTGCCACAATATTCATATCTGCTATTGCCACTTCAACAGTTTTCGACACCGAGTCCACAAAAGGTTTACAGTGCTTCAACAATATATACAGTGAGTATATGATTATTGGTGTCATGCTTCTTTGTAATCAGCAAATTGCCTTTCTATACACATATTTGTGCAATCCATATGCCAGTGATACATTCTTGAGTGTATGGCCGTATTATGCTGCAGTGGTTGTGGCCAGGCCCTAGACTCTTGGGTGTATGGCCTACGGCCTACCACTTCTGACCATGCACCCAAGAGTCTAGGGCATGCCCACAACCACTGCAGCACAATACGGCCATGCACCAAAAAATCTGCCCACTGACCACAACCCATACACATAAACCAACCGCCAGAGGCCCTGTCCAGTTCAGTTCACATACTACTTGCACCCATTGCACAGACTGTCATACACCCAAGAATCTCAGGGCAGATCAATAAGCCAGCTGCCACACACCCTGTCCACTTCTTATCTACATATACTATTACAATATTTGCAGCCAGTGGGCAGACTCTATGGTCATGCACCCAGGAGACTAGTAACTGGCCACAATCACCACAGCATAATACAGACATGCACCCAACAATCTGTACACTGGCCACAACCCACAAACATAAGCCAACCGCCAGAGGCCCTGTCCACTTCTGTACACATACTATTGCAGTCCTTGCAACCATTTACATTCCACTCCCCTACTCTAAACCACCTGCGGCCCTGTACACTTCTCTTCACATACTATTACAGTACTTCAACCAGTGTGCAGACTCTTGGGTGCACGCACCCAAGAGTCTGGCTGCTGGCCACAAACACCAGAGCATAATACAGCCTATACAAACATCCTCATATCATCTACATTCCACTCCCCTACCCTAGTGAAGCCTGCCTGCAGTCACCACATAAGCTGCTCGCCTGAGGACCTATGCGTAAACTGCCACGGTGTGCGCAGACACCAGAGACACAACACAGTCTTCATCCACCTAAACAAATACATCATATGAACCATCTTTCACTCCCCCACCCTTTCCAGCCCCTCTACCCAACACCAGATGGCCCAAAACATGTTTTCCAACCCTCTTCACCGCCGCGCTATCCATGAATATCTGTGGATACAACATGACGGGAGTTCCAGAAAAATATGATGGACATTATGCATCCCTCCAGCCAATCAGCGGGTACATTGGATGTCCGCGGACATGACGCACCCTTCGGACCAATCGGAGACCTGACCGCAGAGCGAACATGGAAATGGGTCCGCGGAGCCAGATATCACTCATTTGTTTTACCTACATTTTGCCTGTTTTAAAATAAAACGACTGGACGGTTTTTCACCAAATTTACAAAAGCATGCTTTTGTGACCAAGCCCCCGCTCCTGCCGCAAATTTGGTGAAAATCCGTCCTGCGGCTTGGGCTGTAGGCGTGATCAAATTTTTTCCATTCAGTCTATGGAAAAATAAAAAGATTGGGACTCCCCTATAACTTTGCTCCCCCACCCATAACAAAACATCACCAAACTTACCATTCAGAGCGGGCCATATACTTTTTTTGCAAAGTTTGGTGAGGATTCATCCAGGTGGAGCGAATTTATAAGCGCTCCAAAAACTGCTCTTCCTTTCGGTTTAGAAACTTTACCATAACTACACGGCCACTACCGCAGTCCGTGTAATATATGCTCATCTCAGTAGCAGCTATTCTCATCTGCTTTGGCTTACTCAAGTTACCACAATGTGAAAGTCCCTTCTTGATAAGTTTTGGTGCTTTGATTGGTTTGATCACTCCTGACTCATTCTTGTTCTGTCACCTTTCTCACCATATCCTCCTCTTGGGCGTCTCCCGGGCAGGTCCCTCTCCCTCATTGCTACCAGATCACCCAAAATTCAGCATTTCATCCTGCCCTGGTGTGATTGGGTGTTGTGTAATTCCCTTTTAGGGTCATTTGGCATCTGTTGGTCAGTGTGCTCTGGTGGTGAGTACTAGATATAACAGGTGTATTTGTGAAGCGCACGCTCACCCCTCATGGGGCATCTTGGCCCTAATAACAGATGTTTGTTGTTACCAACTTAATGGTACTCATTTTATCAACCTCAGAAGGATGAAGAACTGAGTGGACCTGCTGGGAATTGAAGCTGTGACCATGAGGTCAAACACAGGTGCCTGGAGTGAATGCATTAGTCCCCTGAGCCACAGACCCGGCTAGACTAGAATGCATTTCTCAACCTGTTGAGTCTCTGGAACAAGTGGTCTCTTTCACGGCACCTGCAGTCAATGGAACTGAAAGATTTTAGAAGGAACAATTTGCTGGGGAGTAATCACATGTAACTCTATTGAAGCTGCATAGCACTTTGGGAAGTAAAATGTTCCTGAGGTGGGTGCGACATCCCCAGATGATGGTGACTTCAGAGGTGCCGGTTGGGCCTCCATAGTCTGAGATTGGGCAGTGGAAGGAGAATCTATTTCCTTCCCATGGATGCGGGCTCACTGACTTTTTGCACCTCCGGCGTGGTCTCTGAGTCATGCCCCCCCATATGGCTCTTTTTTATTCTGCTGCAGATTTTCTGCAGATTTTCGCTTGCTTTGGCACAACAAAGGGGGGCTTGGTCCGGACAATCCACTTCTTCTGCCACATACCCTTTGCCTCATCCCCATTCCGCCACACCTTGTGCCCCATGTTTCACTCTCCCCGTCCCCTCTTCCCTATCCCTGTCATTCAACATCCATCAAATCCTACCCTTTTCTTCAGCTGCCTTCCTTCAGTTTCAATGCCTCCAAATCACTTTTCATGATTATCTGCCATAGATCCCTTCTTGTCGCCATACCTGGCAGCGTACCTTGAATGTTTTCTTCCTGTTTGCATGGCCTTTACTAGAGAAAGAACGCTCCATCCCCAATCGGATGTATGTCTTTACTTCCCCTGAATTCACTTAGTCACCATACCTTTGCTTCTCCTGTCTTTCACATCCCCTAGCAGTCACCTCGTCATTACAGAGATAGACCCTGTGTACCCCTTTCTACCCCATATTCTACCCCTCTGCTATCCCTTGACCCAGACCCTAACCTTTAACTAACCTTAAACACTTACAAAGACGCAGACGGCGCAAAGACATGAAGTACATGTATGTCAAAGTGAATGTCTGAGAAGTGAAGGTAGATTCAGTAAGTCTTGGGGGATGTTTTCTAGGTGAAGTAAAGGGGGATACCCCCCAATCATGCTGCAGTGATGTCGACGGGAAGTGCCGGCAACAGACTCACATTCGGAGAGGCAGTATTTGAAAAGTCATGATTCTTTGAGTCGAGAATCGACTAAGTTACGTAAACCCCAGACATCTCCTCAGTCACCCTCAACCTTGAGTATCAGCACTTTGTCTGCCCATACCTACCTCCTTCCATCCACCTACCTAAACTGCTGTCCTTGTCTCCTGACCTTGGGTCGGGGCTCTGGAGCCTGTTCCATGGGTTCCTGGACCAGCTTCCCCAGATGGACTCCGGTAAGATGCCCATCTGGAAATCTAAATGTACCTGCAGTGGAGCCTTGCATGCTGAGATCACTACTATGCGTGCACTGCATGCTGCTGGCCAACACCCATTTCTCTGTAGTTCCATGTGTCGGGTGGCGAATTCTTCATGCATATTCCAACCGTTGGTCTTTGTTACCCTTGTGGCAGCTGGATGATGACTGTGGGGGGATACAGTGAAGTCCCAGCATTGGCTGTGGCCCATGCAGCTTTTG
Organism: Ambystoma mexicanum; assembly: GCF_040938575.1. Lineage (NCBI taxonomy): Eukaryota > Metazoa > Chordata > Amphibia > Caudata > Ambystomatidae > Ambystoma > Ambystoma mexicanum. The sequence goes on along the minus strand of NC_090921.1, from coordinate 1,211,947,898 downwards.
TGGCTGTAACACACCATGGTAGCTTGCCTTGCCCACTCATGCGTCTGTGTGTCACGCTACTCTGATGTGGTGTTTGAGGCTGCTAAGTGCAGGGACACAATGGCTTTTCCCGCCTCCCTTAGCTTCTTGTATTTCCACGTGCTGGATCTATCACTCTACTGGGCCCTACTCACTTAGGCCACTCTGTCCCAAACTCTCTCTGTGTGTACTAATAATGATGTCATTTAGAGAGTTCACTTGAAGCTGCATTCAGATGGAGTGCAGGCCTGTGGAAGCACACTGTGTGTAATGGTGTGAGGCTGGTTAGATGGGAGCCTGTGATGTTTTCACAGCAGGTCGGCAGCATAGGTGTAGATTGGAGCAGGGGCGCATTTGATACTATATAATCAACTGGAAGCACCAGTGCTCCGGGCCTTGTACTGCTACAAATGTTTATGTGGGATGTTTCTGTGAGAGACTGAGCTACTGGTCTTTGGACTCTGCTGGACCATGCTTTTTGGGACTATGGTTAAGTGTTGGATGTGCACACGTCCATCTTGATAGCTGCCTCGGGTGACCTAAGGCAGTGGTTGTGTTTGGCCTGCTTCCGGGATTTCTAGGACTAGGAACCGAGGTCACCGATTGAAACAGTCATTCTTGAAGAAGGGTCTAGCAATGCAGTTTACAGCCCAGTTGCAAGTGGTTGGTTGGAATATGGCGTGAATTTAGGGACATGGATGGAGGCTGAAAATTCAGCATTAAATATGTATTGGGGTGTTTGGAGATGGGGGAGGTGCCTGGCCTGGACACTGCTGTAACCTGTGAGATGGGACTCTTCTATAATCAGTGGACCACTTCACATGGCCTGAAAGTGGAGCGTGGAGGCACAGGGACACCTTCTCTGTTTTGAGTGATGGCCCCTTCCATCCAGTCTCTCACCCATCCACCCAGTCTCTCATCCATCCATCCATCCATCCATCCATCCATCCATCCATCCATCCATTCAGTCAATCATTCACTCTCACATCGATGTTCTACCTCATTCACTCCCTTTTGCATCTTTTTACGTTTTAATCCTCAAGCGATGTACTCAGTCATCTACGAACAGACTTGCTCGCTGATTCTGTCAAACACTGACACACCTACTCATACACCTACTCATACAGAATCTATTCACTCACTCACTCACTCGCAAATTAACCAGCCACTTACCCATCCAGTTATGTATCCAACCATTCTGGCTCACTTGTTTACTCAATTACCCATCCGCCCACTGACTTACCCATCCGCGCACATTGTGTCGCAATGCCCCATATTAGCCCCATGCAGTGTATCTATGTGCCCAAACCCTTCTCACTGTCCTACCCATTTGCACCAGGCCCCTCACACTGTCCTCCGCAAACCCTATTTGAAACGCACATTCTTGTCAAATGTCCAACTACTGGCTGGCCACTTGCCAACCCCCTCACACTGTGCGTCCCCGTGCACAAACCATATCACACGGTTCTCCATTCACCAAGCTCCCCGCATCGTCTGTCAATTTTCTTTAGTCTCCCTAAACCCGGAGCACTGCAGGGTGGTCCGTAGGCATCAGCCAGCTACTTCTGTGATGGCCCATTGCTTGCTGCAGAGCCTTGGCCTGCTTGCCCTTGACTACCCAGGAACTAGCAAAATCCCAGGGAACAGAGTGACTCACCATTACCGGATGAAGCCGCATGCATGAACTCAGGAAGGGGAGTGCTCTACGCTTGGGCGTCCCATACCCGGCAGGGGAACCCACTGAGTTCTATGACAATCTACCTGCAAGGATCAAATAGTGCCCTTTAAATACACTCGGGATGAACCCCACCCATCTCACATTGTGCACTGTATTCCTCTCTTTTGCTGCTGCTGGCCCCCGCTTCCCTGTCTCCCTCACACTGAAGCCTACCTACCTCAGCTGTGCTGCAAGCCAACCACCAGCTGTCCATTCGCCTACCACCAGTAACACACCAACCCGACCTTTATGGTGGAGGCCGTTCTCTTGAAGTCGAGTGTTCTCTGCCTCTCTAACTGCCTGTGCACGAGATCTGTGCAACATAATGTTTGCGGCAATGCCTCCCCCTGTGATGCTCTATTACTCCAGTCGTTTCTCCAAGTGTACCCATGTGCACACATGTAAGGCCATAATTACAATTGGACCAGGCCTCTCTTACCGCATCTACCAAAACGGATGCATTTCTTTACATAAGGTACAGGCTGTTGGTGCTCTTTATGCCGCGGCAAATAGAGCTTTTTTATGTTTCTCTTTTTTATTTTCAAATTGGAAGTTTACCATACACTTCATTTTTTACCCCTTTCAATTTCTCCAACCCATTCCTAAATCATTTGTTCTTTGGAAAACAAAAATGAAAACAAGTTACATTCACATGAATGCAGAGACACCCTGTCAGTCTGGCATCGATGATCGATCTAAAAAGATATCACTCAAGAGGCAAACCCACACGATTAGTCACAGACACTGTGGTGGGTAACAAACACAAAACAAGCAACTAACGCAACCAACCTATGAGAGACTCCGTGGGCGATGCAGCCCATAGCATAATGAGGCTATCAGTCACTGGTGTGGGATATGATACGATAGGTTATTTATAACTGGCATTTATAACTGGCTTAATGCCCAGAGGTCTCTAAGCGCGCACGCGGGGTTCGAACCTGTTTTGCTCCGTGTCATCTTGCTTCCAAGGTGAGCACGTTGCCCCTGAGCTATCCTCCGAGACAATAGCGCTACACCCCAATGCATATACATCAAATACCCTCATGCAATGTTCCCTTAATGTTGACAAGTTCAACAGGCCTTTGACGTTAACTCCCTTATGCCCTGAACTGTGTGTGCGGCAGGTTGAGTCATGCCGCAAACAGATCACATGCTATGAGCAACTACTGAGGTGCAGGATGGGATGTGGACAACAGACCAGACAATGAGTGAAACTGATAAAAAGGGGAAATACTACCACATCCATGTCGGCGACCGAAATTATTCTGTTAGGTCTTGGTAGTTGCCACCAACCAACCCAAGAAGCAGGGGGTCCTCACAGTCAGCATGGAGCATGTCTCAGCCTGTGTGTAGTCAGGGTCAGGTGTTCGGAACACAGAAGATGTAAGGAGCTGCTTTAGACTGGGTCAGAGGGCCTGCACATAAGAGACCTAGGGGCCTCTCTGTAGATTGTGTTAGATGTTCTGCACATGCCATACTTTAGACCTCATTACAAGTTTGCTGGTCCGGGAACTATGGTACCGGTAAGCTTGCCGATACCGTAGTTCCTACGAGTTGTGCTTGCGGGTGTCTTTCTGCCCGCCAGGTCTGACCTGCGGGCAGAGCGGCACCCGCAAGTGCAGCATGTCGGATGCACCGGCACAGTCCGGGGCTTCCAGCTTCCCCATTCCCATTGAGCCCTATGGTGCTCAAATGGGAATGCGGAAGAATTTTTCCTGGCGCCCAGGAATGGGCTAACACTGGGTCCAGCAAGTCCGTAATGACCCAGTAATTGCCCATTTCTGGGTGCTGGAAAAAATAAAATACCGGCGGGAGCCGTGCCTGTACTACAGGAACGGCTACCGCCAGCCTCCTAATGAGGCCCCATGTCTGCATAAAGGGTCCGGTGTTCTGGACACCGCATAAGCAAGGGCCTGTCTGCAGAGTGGGTGTGATGCTCTGCACACAGCATCTATAAGGGCCCGGTTGTTGACTGAGCAGGCATTCTACATACAGCATACATAAGGTCTGCCTGTAGACTCGGTCAGATGTCATGCATGCAGCATACATAAGGGCCTGTCTGTATACTGTGTGAGATATTCTGTGCACAGAATACATAAGGGCCTGTCTGTAGACTGTGTGAGATGTTCTGTGTGCAGCATATATAAGGTCTGTCTGTAGACTGTGTCAGATGTCATGCATGCAGCATATATAAGGGCCTGTCTGTAGACTGTGTGAGATGTTCTGTGTGCAGCATACATAAGGGTCTGTCTGTAGACTGTGTGAGATGTTCTGTGCACAGAATACATAAGGGCCTGTCTGTAGACTGTGTGAGATGTTCTGCGCACAGCATACATAAGGGTCTGTCTGTAGACTGTGTGAGATGTTCTGTGCACAGAATACATAAGGGCCTGTCTGTCGACTGTGTGAGATGTTCTGTGCGCAGCATACATAAGGTCTGTCTGCAGACTGGGTCAGATGTCATGCATGCAGCATACATAAGGGCCTGTCTGTAGACTGTGTGAGATGTTCTGAGCACAGAATACATAACGGCCTGGCTGTAGACTAGGTCAGATGTTATGCATGCAGGATACATAAGGGCCTGTCTGTAGACTGCGTGAGATGTTCTGTGCACAGAATTCATAAGTGCCTGTCTGTAGACTGTGTGAGATGTTCTATGCGTTAGCATACATAAGGTCTGTCTGTAGACTGGGTCAGATGTCATGCATGCAGGATACATAAGGGCCTGTCTGTAGACTGCGTGAGATGTTCTGTGCACAGAATACATAAGGGCCTAGCTGTAGACTAGGTCAGATGTCATGCATGCAGGATACATAAGGACCTGTCTGTAGACTGTGTGAGATGTTCTGTGTGCAGCATACATAAGGTCTGTCTGTAGACTGTGTCAGATGTCATGCATGCAGCATACATATGGGCCTGTCTGTAGACTGTGTGAGATGTTCTGTGTGCAGCATACATAAGGGCCTGGCTGTAGACTGGGTCAGATGTCATGCATGCAGGATACATAAGGGCCTGTCTGTAGACTGTGTGAGATGTTCTGTGGGCAGCATACATAAGGGTCTGTCTGTAGACTGTGTGAGATGTTCTGTGCACAGAATACATAAGGGCCTGTCTGTAGACTGTGTGAGATGTTCTGTGTGCAGCATACATAAGGTCTGTCTGCAGACTGGGTCAGATGTCATGCATGCAGCATACATAAGGGCCTGGCTGTAGACTGGGTTAGAGGTCATGCATGCAGGATACATAAGGGCCTGTCTGTAGACTGCGTGAGATGTTCTGTGCACAGAATACATAAGGGCCTGGCTGTAGACTAGGTCAGATGTCATGCATGCAGGATACATAAGGGCCTGTCTGTAGACTGCGTGAGATGTTCTGTGCGCAGAATACATAAGGGCCTGGCTGTAGACTGCGTGAGATGTTCTGTGCACAGAATACATAAGGGCCTGGCTGTAGACTAGGTCAGATGTCATGCATACAGGATACCTAAGGGCCTGTCTGTAGACTGATTGAGATGTTCTGTGCGCAGAATACATAAGGGCCTGGCTGTAGACTAGGTCAGATGTCATGCATGCAGCATACATAAGGACCTGTCTGTAGACTGTGTGAGATGTTCTGTGCACAGCATACATAAGGGCCTGGCTGTAGACTAGGTCAGATGTCATGCATGCAGGATACATAAGGGCATGTCTGTAGACTGCGTGAGATGTTCTGTGCGAGGAATACATAAGGGCTTGGCTGTAGACTAGGTCAGATGTCATGCATGCAGCATACATAAGGGCCTGTCTGCAGACTGTGTGAGATGTTCTGTGCGCAGCATACATAAGGGCCTGGCTGTAGACTGGGTCAGATGTCATGCATGCAGGATAGATAAGGGCCTGTCTGTAGACTGCGTGAGATGTTCTGTGCACAGAATACATAAGGGCCTGGCTGTAGACTATGTCAGATGTCATGCATGCAGCATACATAAGGGCCTGCCTGTCTGTAGACTGTGTGAGATGTTCTGTGCGCAGCATAAATAAGGGCCTGGCTGTAGACTGGGTCAGGTGTGTTCTGCATACAGCATTCATAAGGAAATGCGTCACTACCATTGTGTTGCTGAGATGGCCCTGCATGTCGACCTGTCTGTTAGTCAATCTGGGTCAGAGGAATCCCCACTGGAGACCACTGATTGTGAGTAATGATGAGGGAACAGGCAGAAGTGGGTCTATGCCAGAACTAGAGGAAGCAGATAACTGAAAGAAGGCTTTTCAGCGGAAAAGAACTGTATGGAATGGCATTGAATGCACATACAGGGGTCGATTCATGGAATTAATGTGCGCCGAAAATTCCCGCACAGAGGTGCCAAAACGTGCGATTTGCAGTAAAAGTGTGGAAATCGCAGTGCAAGTGCGGAAATCGCAGGGAAACCAGCGCACATCGATTCATGGAAATCCTTGCGCGAGAAAAACATTGGATGTGCTCTAAAAATGTGCGCCGCGCACGCCGGCGCACAGGTCATCCAACAGCGTGCGCCACGGCCACTGCGAAATCGCACATAGCGCGGCGCACATCACAAAAGTAGGCAGAACACGGGGCGTAACACTCGGAATGGGAAACAACGCTTGAAGTACAGGAGGCAAGTGCGCGGAACGCCCACACGCTCGCCTACAACCCGTATTCATGGAATCGAATAGGGCAAACCAGCGCACGGTCAAAGACGCGCACAGGGCCAAACAAGTACGCCACAAGAAAGCAGGCGGTAGCGCCCCTGCACCTGAAAAAAATGTGCGCCAAAATGTGCGCTAACAAAAAGCACCCATATACAGCCATGATGAATGGTCCATACAGTGGCCCTCTAGGACAAATGAGGTGCAAATGGGTACCGACAAACACAGACACCCGCTGTGTGAAAAATAGCGTGTGCGTGTGTTCCTGGGTGCGCGGGAAGTTCCACACGCGATTGGCCTCGGTACGTGTACTTCGGGTTGCGCGGGAAGTTCCACACGCGGTTAGCCTGGGTACGTGTACTACAGGGTGCGCGGGAAGTTCCACACGCGATTAGCCTGGGTATGTGTGTTTCGGGATGCACGGGAAGTTCCACACGCGATTGGCCTGGGTACGTGTACTTCGGGGTGCGCGGGAAGTTCCACACGCGATTAGCCTGGGTACGTGTACTACGGGGTGCGCAGGAAGTTCCACACGCGATTAGCCTGGGTACGTGTGTTTCGGGGTGCGCAGGAAGTTCCACACACAATTGGCCTGGGTACGTGTACTTCGGGGTGCGCGGGAAGTTCCACACGCGATTGGCCTGGGTACGTGTACTTCGGGGTGCTCTGGAAGTTCCACACGCGATTGTCCTGGGTACGTGTACTTCGGGATGCGCGTGAAGTTCCACACACGATTGTCCTTGGTACGTGTACTTCGGGTGCTGGGAAGTTCCACACGCGATTGGCCTGGGTACGTGTATTCCGAGGTGCACGGGAAGATTCACACGCAATTTCAGCAGGGTACGTGTATTTCGGTGGTGCCGGGGAATGCTACACGTGATTTGGCCGTGTGGGTCCTCCCAGGTGTTCCCTCTACACCCTCCACGGCCCCTGCAGGCAGCCCACACCACAGGGGACTACCCTGCACCCCTGCTCATGTCCCAAAGGCAACCCATCCACCATGGCCATGCCCACCAGCCAACCCACATGTCACCTTACACTACTGACCACCAACACATGTCTCCCAGCACCCCCACCCCCCAACCACCAGGGGCACCCTCCACCAGGCCCCCACTCATGTCTTCCCCCACCCCCACCCCCCAGCAGTGCAGGGGCACCCTCCACCAGGACCCCACTAATGTCCAACTCATGTCTCCCTGCACCTCCACCCCCCATCCACCAGGGGCACCCTCCACCAGGCCCCCACTCATGTCTCCCTGCACCCCCACCCCCCAGCCACCAGGGGCAGCCTGCACCAGGACCCCACTCATGTCTACCACCACCCCCACCCCCCAGCATCCAGGGGCACCCACCACCAGGCCCCCACTCATGTCTCCCACCACCCCCACCCCCCAGCCACCAGGGGCACCCTCCACAAGGCCCCCACTCATGTCCAACTCATGTCTCCCATCACCCCCACCCCCCAGCCACCAGGGGCACCCTCCACCAGGCCCCCACTCATGTCTCCCACCACCCCCACCCCCCAGCATCCAGGGGCACCCTCCACCAGGACCCCACTCATGTCTACCACCACCCCCACCCCCCAGAATCCAGGGGCACCCTCCACCAGGACCCCACTCATGTCTACCACCACCCCCACTCCCCAGCATCCAGGGGCACCCTCCACCAGGCCCCCACTCATGTCTCCCTGCACCCCCACCCCCCAGCCACCAGGGGCAGCCTCCACCAGGCCCCCACTCATGTCCAACTCATGTCTCCCATCACCCCCACCCCCCAGCCACCAGGGGCACCCTCCACCAGGCCCCCACTCATGTCTCCCACCACCCCCACCCCCCAGCATCCAGGGGCACCCTCCACCAGGACCCCACTCATGTCTACCACCACCCCCACCCCCCAGCATCCAGGGGCACCCTCCACCAGGACCCCACTCATGTCTACCACCACCCCCACCCCCAGCATCCAGGGGCATCCTCCACCAGGACCCCACTCATGTCTCCCTGCACTCCCACCCCCCAGCCACCAGGGGCAGCCTCCACCAGGCCCCCACTCATGTCTCCCACCACCCCCACCCCCCAGCAGTGCAGACGAACCCTCCACCAGGACCCCACTCATGCCCAACTCATGTCTCCCTGCACCCCCACCCCCCAGCCACCAGGGGCAGCCTCCACCAGGACCCCACTCATGTCTACCACCACCCCCACCCCCCAGCATCCAGGGGCACCCTCCACCAGGCCCCCACTCATGTCCAACTCATGTCTCCCTGCACCCCCACCCCCAGCCACCAGGAGCAGCCTCCACCAGGCCCCCACTCATGTCTCCCACCACCCCCACCCCCCAGCCACCAGGGGCATCCTCCACCAGGCCCCCACTCATGTCTCACACCACCCCCACCCCCAGCAGTGCAGGGGCACCCTCCACCAGGCCCCCACTCATGTCTCCCACCACCTCCAACCCCCAGCAGTGCAGGGGCACCCTCCACCAGGCCCCCACTCATGTCTCCCATCACCCCCACCCCCCAGCAGTGCAGGGGCAGCCTCCACCAGGCCCCCACTCATGTCTCCCACCACCCCCACCCCCCAGCAGTGCAGGGGCAACCTCCACCAGGCCCCTAACCATGTCTCCCACCACCCCCACCCCCAGCCACCAGGGGCAGCCTCCACCAGGCCCCCACTCATGTCTCCCACCACCCCCACCCCCAGCAGTGCAGGGGCACCCTCCACCAGGACCCCACTCATGTCTACCAACACCCCCACCCACCAGCATCCAGGGGCACCCTCCACCAGGCCCCCACTCATGTCTACCATCACCCGCACCCCCCAGCATCCAGGGGCAGCCTCCACCAGGCCCCCACTCATGCCTCCCATCACCCCACCCCCCCAGTCACCAGAGGCACCCTCCACCAGGCCCCCACTCATGTCTCCCATCACCCCCACCCCCCAGCCACCAGGGACACCCTCCACCAGGCCCCCACTCATGTCTCCCACCACCCCCACCCCCCAGCAGTGCAGGGGCACCCTCCACCAGGACCCCACTCATGTCTACCACCACCCCCACCCCCCAGCATCCAGGGGCACCCTCCACCAGGACCCCACTCATGTCTACCCCCACCCCCCAGCCACCAGGGGCACCCTCCACCAGGCCCCCACTCATGTCTCCCACCACCCCCACCCCCCAGCATCCAGGGGCACCCTCCACCAGGACCCCACTCATGTCTACCACCACCCCCACCCCCCAGAATCCAGGGGCACCCTCCACCAGGACCCCACTCATGTCTACCACCACCCCCACTCCCCAGCATCCAGGGGCACCCTCCACCAGGCCCCCACTCATGTCTCCCTGCACCCCCACCCCCCAGCCACCAGGGGCAGCCTCCACCAGGCCCCCACTCATGTCCAACTCATGTCTCCCATCACCCCCACCCCCCAGCCACCAGGGGCACCCTCCACCAGGCCCCCACTCATGTCTCCCACCACCCCCACCCCCCAGCATCCAGGGGCACCCTCCACCAGGACCCCACTCATGTCTACCACCACCCCCACCCCCCAGCATCCAGGGGCACCCTCCACCAGGACCCCACTCATGTCTACCACCACCCCCACCCCCAGCATCCAGGGGCATCCTCCACCAGGACCCCACTCATGTCTCCCTGCACTCCCACCCCCCAGCCACCAGGGGCAGCCTCCACCAGGCCCCCACTCATGTCTCCCACCACCCCCACCCCCCAGCAGTGCAGACGAACCCTCCACCAGGACCCCACTCATGCCCAACTCATGTCTCCCTGCACCCCCACCCCCCAGCCACCAGGGGCAGCCTCCACCAGGACCCCACTCATGTCTACCACCACCCCCACCCCCCAGCATCCAGGGGCACCCTCCACCAGGCCCCCACTCATGTCCAACTCATGTCTCCCTGCACCCCCACCCCCAGCCACCAGGAGCAGCCTCCACCAGGCCCCCACTCATGTCTCCCACCACCCCCACCCCCCAGCCACCAGGGGCATCCTCCACCAGGCCCCCACTCATGTCTCACACCACCCCCACCCCCAGCAGTGCAGGGGCACCCTCCACCAGGCCCCCACTCATGTCTCCCACCACCTCCAACCCCCAGCAGTGCAGGGGCACCCTCCACCAGGCCCCCACTCATGTCTCCCATCACCCCCACCCCCCAGCAGTGCAGGGGCAGCCTCCACCAGGCCCCCACTCATGTCTCCCACCACCCCCACCCCCCAGCAGTGCAGGGGCAACCTCCACCAGGCCCCTAACCATGTCTCCCACCACCCCCACCCCCAGCCACCAGGGGCAGCCTCCACCAGGCCCCCACTCATGTCTCCCACCACCCCCACCCCCAGCAGTGCAGGGGCACCCTCCACCAGGACCCCACTCATGTCTACCACCACCCCCACCCACCAGCATCCAGGGGCACCCTCCACCAGGCCCCCACTCATGTCTACCATCACCCCCACCCCCCAGCATCCAGGGGCAGCCTCCACCAGGCCCCCACTCATGCCTCCCATCACCCCACCCCCCCAGTCACCAGAGGCACCCTCCACCAGGCCCCCACTCATGTCTCCCATCACCCCCACCCCCCAGCCACCAGGGACACCCTCCACCAGGCCCCCACTCATGTCTCCCACCACCCCCACCCCCCAGCAGTGCAGGGGCACCCTCCACCAGGACCCCACTCATGTCTACCACCACCCCCACCCCCCAGCATCCAGGGGCACCCTCCACCAGGACCCCACTCATGTCTACCACCACCCCCCAGCATCCAGGGGCACCCTCCAACAGGCCCCCACTCATGTCTCCCATCACCCCCACCCACAGCATCCAGGGGCAGCCTCCACCAGGCCCCCACTCAAGTCTCCCTGCACCCCCACCACCCAGCCACCAGGGGCAGCCTCCACCAGGCCCCCACTCATGTCTACCATCACCCCCACCCCCCAGCAATGCAGGGGCAGCCTCTACCAGGCCCCCACTCATGTCTACCATCACCCCCACCCCCCAGCAGTGCAGGGGCAGCCTCCACCAGGCCCCCACTCATGTCTCCCATCACCCCCACCCCCCAGCCACCAGGGGCACCCTCCACCAGGCCCCCACTCATGTCCCCTATCACCCCCACCGCCCAGCAGTGCAGGGGCACCCTCCACCAGGACCCCACTCATGTCTACCATTACCCCCACCCCCCAGCCAGAAGGGGCACCCTCCACCAGGACCCCACTCATGTCTACCATTACCCCCACCCCCAGCCACCAGGGGCGCCCTCCACCAGGCCCCCACCCATGTCCAACTCATGTCTCCCTGCACCCCCACCCCCCAGCAGTGCAGGTGCACCCTCCACCAGGCCCCCACTCATGTCTCCCATCACCTCCACCCCCCAGCAGTGCAGGGGCACCCTCCACCATGACCCCACTCATGTCTACCACCACCCCCACCCCCCAGCCACCAGGGGCACCCTCCACCAGGCCCCCACTCATGTCTACCACCACCCTCACCCCCCAGCCACCAGGGGCACCCTCCACCAGGCCCCCACTCATGTCTACCACTACCCCCACCCCCCAGCAATGCAGGGGCAGCCTCCACCAGGCCCCCACTCATGTCTACCACCACCCCCACCCCCCAGCCGTGCGATTTGCCTGGGTACGTGTATTCCTGGGGTGCGCGGTAGTCTCCCATGCGATACCATCAGGGTACGTGAATTATGGGTCCGCGTGAACTTCCACATGCGATACCAGTGGGTTACATGTTTTACGGGTTTGCGGGAAGTTCCACACCCGATTGCCCTGGGTATGTGTATTTCGGGGTGCGCGTGAACTTCCACACGTGACTGGGCCTGTGAGAGTGGGGTACGTGTATTCCAGGGGTGGGCGGGAATATTTACTCGCGACTGGGCCTGGGAGAGCATGTTACGTGTATTCCTGGGGTGGGCGGGAAGATTCACACGTTCGCCTACGACGCGCCGAAAAATAAATGGTCCAATCCTGAAACACGTACGCCAGCATGAAGCAGGCGTACGTCGACCCGCGCAGCATAAAAGGGCGCGCAAACAACAAATAAGCTCAGACGCCAGGATGAATATACCGTTTGTAGCAGAAGTGGCTGTGGGTTTCCAAAGGAGGAGGAGGAGGATAGTGAGGGCCCGAATTTTCACTCCCAGAACCAGCCTTTTTGGGATGCCTGATGACCAGGTGTATGGGAGGTACAGGTTTCCACCACACATAATACTGGACCTGGTCAGTGAGTGGGAGGATGACCTCACATCACCCACCCTGTGCTCCCAAGCACTCAGCCCCCTGGAGAAGGTCCTCAATGTACTGCACTTCTTGGCCACAGGATCATTTCAGTGGACAAGTGCCATAGTGGGTGGGGTGTCACAGGCCACGCAGTCACGCTGCCTACACCAGGTCTTGAACATCATCACTGCACGCCCATCAGTCCGTAGGCACATATACCTGCCCAGGACACCTGCAGAAAGGCAGGCTGCCGCCCTCGATTTCTACAGTGTGGCACAATTCCCAAAAGTGCTAGGTGCCATTGACTGCACCCATGTGGCACTACGCCCCCCCAGGGCATCTGAGCACATCTATAGGAACCGCAAGCACTGGCATTCCATCAACGTGCAGGTAGTATGTAATGCCAAGGGAATCATCACCTCAGTATATGCCAACTATCCAGGGTCCACCCACGACAGCTTCATTTGCCGAATGTCTACCCTAAGCCGGGACCTAGAAGCTGGGCGGCATGGCGATACATGGCTGCTTGGTGAGTATGAATGCTACTGCACATGCATGCATGTCAGATGCAGAGTTATGTCACTACCCCACTAATGATACCCATCACCTCCTCACCAGGGGACAGTGCCTACCCTCTGAGCACCCACATGATGACGCCAATTCGGAACCCCATCACGACTCCAGAGGTAAGATACAACACAGCCCATATTGCAACCCGGGGCATAGTGGAGCGCACATTCGGAGTGCTCAAGTCACGCTTTCGCTCCCTTGACCATTCTGGCGGGCAGCTGTTATATGCGCCCCCAGTAGTGTGCAGGATCATAGTGGCAGCATGTGTCCTGCACAATGTTGCAACACGCCGGGGCCTGGCTGTGGACATGGTGGTGTCCCAACATCAACAACCACAATCACGCCCGCTGCGCATGGGAGGGCAGAAGGCACGGGGTGAGGCAGCCCGTACGCAGCTGGTGGCTAATTACTTCACATAGAAATCACACCCCTGTGGAGTGCACACAGCCCTGGCACATACCATCTGATATGCAATGATGACTCGACCTGACAATTATGACGAACAAAGGGACAGTCAACTGTCAGAACCATAGCAGCCTGAGATTGTTCATGTGGAAGTGTCACAATGTCTGCATCCCTACCTCCACAAACACCACCAATGCAGTGTAATCAAAAGACACACTTCCATGCTGCAGAAATGAATACCCACTTGCAAAATACTACATGAAAACAGTGCCATGTCACCCAACCCCTCCCCGGCACGGCCACACAACACACCATGGCATGTCATGCAATGTGAGAGCAAACAAATTAATCCCCACAACATGCCCCAAGTGTCACCAGCTACAGTGTCCCTAATGGAAACATGGCCACACATGAAATGCTCACAGTAATGCAGGACCTACAACACACATTACCAAATACTTACCAAGAATACCAATCACCTACACAACCTCCAACCTACCTTAAACAGGACATTACAGACTTAAAAATGTGCTAGCCTTACTACCTGATGATGCCAGCACTCCAAACACTTCCAAGTATACAGTGTTAGCGCCACGCAAGAGTGTAGGTGCACTGCTTACAGCATGGACTCCAGTTCCAAGGTGGACCGCCTTGTGAAGACATTAGAAATGGACCTGCAAATTAGGAGGATGAGATGGATGCAGAGGCACATATCAATACACCATGCAGTGTACAATACAACAACAATATGCACTATGAATGTATACACAGTATTGACTACAGACTGCCCACACATCGAATGGGAGTCCAATGTCACCATGTACGTCAATGTCACTTGGGCACACCCTTTGCAAGCCCATGGAAACGGGAAGCAGGAGGGGTGTGTGTCACAAAAAACCAAGCATCTGAACCAAATTCATGACAAGCCTGCATGTGCCCAGCCACAATGCAGCGTATGCCCACGGGAGCCACACAAGGCAACACACTTTCCCAAAAAAAAAAAATATATATATATCAAAAATGGCCATTAATGGGCCAAGGGGGGTGGGGGAGGCCACCCAGGAGGTCCGAGGACAGGGTGCACACCAAAACCCACCTGTGTGGATCTTGCGGAAAAAAAACACCTCCATGGGCTCATGGCCTACACGGCTACCCTATTGCGGGAGAATCACTGCTGTCACTCTCCTCACCCTCTGCAGCTGCATCAGGAGGTGGTGGCACTATGGGAGGCAGCCCACACAAAGCCCTAGTCTGTTCCTCCATGGCTGCAAGCATGCGGGTGTGGTAGGTCTCGTTCTGGAGGATAATTGTGCGGTGGTCCCCATGCAACAACTCACGGGATGCCCAGACCTCCACCCTAGTTGCCTGCATCTCAGCTGAGAGCGTACGTGTGAGACGCTTCAGCTGCTGTTCTGTCCTTCTGTTTGTTGAAGCCTCAAACTCAACAAGAGTCGTCCTGAGGTGAAGGAGTTCCACCCTCAGGGCTTCCCTGTGGCCCTGGGACTCTATGGAAATGGCTTCCTGCAGAGTCGCCAGTGCCGCCCGCCTGTCCCTGTCGGACACCAACATGTCCTCCCTGTGTGACTGGCAGATGGAGTCTGTTGCCTGCTGTATTCGCTCCATCAGCCTTTCAGGGGGGACAAGGGAAGTGGCCACCCTATCCATGGCCTGAGCCATCATCTCTGATGATGCTGCCTGTTGGGTTGCCATACCGTATATGGATTGCTCCCGTGCGGCATTGCCAGGTGGCTGATGGCCACCACGTCGGCGGGCACCACACCTGTCTGGGGCAAGGCGAACTGCGCCTTGCTGTGCCGGCACTGCCTGAGGCTGCAGGACTGCATTCCCCCTCTGATCTGCTGGCCCAGGAACAGGATCAGATGTCGCGGAGTGTGACCCTGCATCTGTAATCACCAAAGGCGTACCTGCCAACACTGACATCCCCATTGAGGGTTCTAACCCTGGTGCAGGTGGGTCAGACAGAAAAGAATCCCTCCCACGAACACTCACCTGCGACGGCACATAGGTCTCATCATCCGAATCGACACCTGAATACAGCTCGGGGAGGTGCAGCCAGAGACACCCCTTGAGAGCACGACCTGCAGCAGTTGTGGGTTCTCACCCACCACCACACCACGTCCCTCACTGGTGGTCGGTCAGCCCTCAGATCCCTCCTGGGTCTGCACCATCTCCACAACGCCAGCAGTATCAAGTGCGTCATCCCCTGCAAAGACATAAAAGAAAACAAATGGAAACAGGCATTAGCACTATGGCACACAATTAGGGCTGAGAGACTACAGAAACAGTACTTGATTCACACATGTCCCACATGACTAAAACCCTCCCATGCATGCACCGTCACTGCGTGTGAAGGGTAGGCAGATGGCACACATTGATGACACCAAGATGGAAGATGAACACATTTGATGCATGCTGCCTAGCAGTGGCATCACACATTGGCCAGTGATTGGCAGGTCGAATACACATGCCATCACACAGATGGCATGTACCCTAGCCATGAGGTGAAGAGGGAGAGGAGGGCACCAATTGTTCATTCAGTCCAGTTTGCTCTTGAAATTGATTTTTTCATTGAAATGGTTCAAATGTTTAACCTGGAGCTGCCAGTCCAAAATGGTCCTATAGCACAGGGACATGTCTAAACAAATCATGTCCAGGAAACAAAGCCAGTCCACTGTACCATAACCATGTCAGACATGTGACAATAGGACTGAGAAATCCCGAGTAAAAGTGGTGGTATGCAAACAATCTGCCTGAATAAACAGAGGTAAATAAGCAACAATGTTGTGGCAAGATGACACTCCAAGGGCAACTGGCGTGGTGTTGGGCTGGATGTCTAATGTTGGCAGAAGGGATGCTGCCATACCAAAATGCTGGTGCGCAGAATGTATAGGATGAGACACATGGGTGACCCAAACCACTCAGGCACACACACCCTCACCTGGCACCCAAACAGAAGCCATCCTACACACACCATTCACATGTATGACACACACATGCATGTGCACTCACCGGACAATGCCTCGTAATCTGCCAGTTCTCCCACGCCTTGGATCTGTTCCTCCGTGACGTAGGCCCCAGCAACCTGCTCATGTGGAGTGAGTTCTATGTCCTCTGCTGGAGACCCACCTCCAGTCACTAGAGTTGCGGCATGACTTGAGGCCAGCTTATTCTTTGCCCTGCGCTTCAGGTCATTCCAGCGCTTGTAGCATTCAGTAGCTGTGCGCCTCACGATTCCAAGGGCACTTATGATATCCGCAATGGTCTGCCAGTGTGCCTGACGTTGTGCAGGTGTGGTCTTGGATCCTGCAACAATCACCATTTTGCGGTCATGTGCGGACACATATACTCTACAAGTGCATTCAGTTCGGCCTCATTGAAGCTGGGCTTCCTTGACGGTCCGGACTGTGTAGCCGTGTCTGGGGCATCAGCCTCTGTTGGACGAGCACTCTTCCTCTTCCGCTTGGAAGGTGGTGGGGATCCTGAGTTTCCTACGCCGCTCTGGACACTAGGGCCAGGAGCCCCGGTGGACTCTGTACTAGGAGTGTGGGATTGCACACTCAGCATGGGAGTTGGTGCAGGCATTAGCTCAAGTGTGATGGTGTCAGGGGGAATGTCAGCATGATGGACTTGGACCGACACGCTCCTGGCTGGGTGTGTGAGAGGTGGGGTGGATGGAGCCGCAGCTGCCCCTGCAGCCTCCCCAGCCTGCCTACGCGGGGCAGCAGATGACCTAGCTGCCCCACGTGGCCTGATGACACCAACATTCACCGGCGCACGTGGCCTAGACCTGCAGACCTGGAAGTCAGCCATGGAGTCACCCTGTGCCAGGTCTGGTTCCACAGTGGGCTGGTCCAACAAGGGCTGAGCATGGATGGTGTCAGCCACGTTAACCTCAACCGGGGGGGGGCATGGGTGTCCCTGACTGCTCCTCCACACATGGGGGGCTAGGGGCACCCTGCAAGTCTCGGCCACGTCCCCTACCGGATCCACCACGGCCACCACTTGGGGCTCGGCCACCTTTGCCACCCTTACGGCTTGTTCGCCTCCCAGCCATGGCACTGATGTTATTGTGCGTATGGGAGTCGATGTGAACTATTGTCCTGGGCAATTGGGGGTCAAAGGGGTTGGGTACCAGATGGCAATCGTACCCTAGTGCTCTAGCAAGGCTGTATGTCACCCCTGGGGAAAGATGACGGGTCACGCAACACACAGGCACCCCAAAAAAGGGAAGTAAGGTGCACGCAACCCCTCCTAGACCACGTGCGTGGAAAAATAAACCTGCACTACGCTATGGCACCCAGAAACACAAGAATGAACGTATGCGTGTCACACGCAGCCTAGAATGACCTCTGAAGGGGTACGCGACACACGGGGCAAGCACAGATGTTAAATACGTGCGCGACTCACCGTCTGCCAGGAACAAAAGCGTGAAAAATATGCACATGTGCGTGTTGGCAACACCCCTGCCAAAAGAAGAATTGTACGCTGTCTGAGGAGACAGGACAACAGTAGAAGGGAACGCTGTTTGAGGAAACAGGCCCAGGAAAAAGAGGAAAAGAGAAAAAGCTGTCAGAGGTAACAGGGAGTACGAACTGGAAACGCCGTAAAGTAAATCACATGTGAACCGACAAGAAGTACAGATTTCATCCACTCGCTCTCCACGAAAAGCACATACAAGGAAATGGCGTTCTAAACGTACCTTTTATACACACGTCACAGACGCGCATACGCGATGAGGCCATTTCCACCAATTACACGCTTTGACACTCAGACGTGTATCTTTTTTTTTACATGGGCCATTCTCTACGGCCATGCGCGTGACGTCACAGCTGCGCATGGGGGCCTTTGGGCCAATGTTATCGCGTATGTGTGCAGACGTGCTTACGCGCTAAGGGCCTTTCCTCGAATTACACGCAGATGCTCAGGACTTTTCACGTGCAAAATCACTCTGTATCAAGCTGGCCACGCGTAAGCACACGGAAGACCACGCTCCTGCCCAGAAAGCTGATTTACTGCCCCCCAGAGCTGCGAGCACGCTCCCACCTGCCATCTGCTGCTGCCTGACTGCCTGCTGCCCACGTGCCCTGCACATCAGCCAGGGGTGCTGTTGCTGTGACCACCCCTGCTGGAACCGAAGACTCCCGACTGGGATTCCATCGCTCCACAGCCCAGCCCCAGGACCCAGTTGCCCACCCACTCCTGCCTCTGGGGTTGTCATGTCGGGCACTGCAACATCTGGCACCACTGACAATCCCTGGCCAGAGAGGCAGAGGGGCACCAGCTTCAGTGCCAGGGAAGTTGGTGTCCTGGTGGAGCAAGTCCTGGGACAGTATGATGCCCTCTACGGAAGGGTGCGCGCTGACAAGGAAGGACGGACTCGGATCTGGACGGACATCGTGACTACCATCAACGCGGAGGGGGTGGCAGTCCGCGACTTCCAACATGTCAAGAAGTGCTGGGAGGACTTCAGGTCCACGACTCTCAGCAAGGCCCGGCACCTCTTGAAGGCAGCGGATGCTAAGGGGCACCGGGGCCACTTGTCGGAAGATCAGATGAGGGTCCTGGAACGCATATCCCCAGCGCTCCACGTCTAGGTCCATGAGAGGCAGACCCGTCTGGAGTCGAGCGGTAAGTGTACATGCATCATGATTGTAAGCTGTGCGTGTGGTGATGTGCCAGTAGTGTGCTGGTTGCACATCTGTTTGTATGGGGCCGAGTATGGGTGGGGGTGTACAAGGCCGTGAGGCTAACACATGCGAGGGCTGTCATGTGTGAGACATGGATTGTGCTTGTGTGTGTAGGCTTGCATGCCAAATGCAGTTGTGTGGGCACACATGTTTGGATGAATGCGTATGTAAGTAGGCATGTTCGTGATGTCACGCATGTATGTTGTTTTCAGCTGCATGTATCAGCACTGTGTACATGTGCATGGGTGTGTATTTGACAAGGGTGCAACAGTGATGCAACATGGATGCATGTGACAGCGGGATCTGGAAGCCTGATTGGCAGATGTGACATGGATGCCCATCGGAACACTGCGACAGTTGGTTGAGGTGTACACATGCATGCAAGTGTGGTGGTGTGCATGCATGTGTAGTGCACTCCCTGTGTTGCATGTGATGTCTGGCTCACCTTTGCCTGCTCATGCTGTTGTATGTGTATGGATGGTGCTGGCAGTTGCGATGTGGCTGTGGTATGGCTCATGTGTGCATGTAGGAATGACATGTGTGTTGCCAATTGTGATGACATGTCTGAGGTTTGCCAATGCCGCTCATGTGCAACTGTCATGTGTGTATGTGTCCATTGTACAGTGCCCTGATGCCTGTGTTTTATTTCTCCCTGTCTGCAGCATCAACTGATGAAGAGGGCGGAGAAGGTGCTATGGAGCACAGCGGCGGGGATCGCACCGCCAGCCGGAGATACAAGGCCCGGCTCCCCTCCCAGGTTGTGATCTCGTTGGGGAGTGAGGGGTCCGGTGCTGCGTCCCAGGCCGCAGCTGCCAGGGGGAGGTCCAAGAGGCAGAGGTCGGAGTTGGACTCCTCGGCAGCAGAAGGGGCAGCTGGGACCCCACAGGGCCCAATGGGGGAAGATGGCACGGAGTCATCCAGGTTGGTGGGGGGTTTGGTGGAGGAGGAGGCCACGCAAGCAACAGAGACGGGGTCTGGAGGTGGGGATTCCACTGGTGCTAGTGGTGCAGTGCAGGACCAGGGACAGGAGGCAGCACAGGTCGCCGCGGAGGTGCCTGTGTGCAGTCCTGTCCCTGATCCTGTCACTGCATCATCTTGCACCAGCAGGGATGCCTACGTCCAGACCCGTTTTCAGGCAGGGGATAAGCTCACGACAACTAGCCTTCCTCTGCCTGCGGACGTGGCTATCCGGGTCCGGGTTGAGCCTGTCCTGACTGGTGTGGTGTTGCGTCAACGGGCCATGCGAGGTGACCTGCAGTCTTTTCATGAGGAGACTGCACGTCATCTCGAATGGCTCGTTGACCGCGTCGGCCTACTGGGACAGGTCACCCAGGCCGGATTCCTCCATTTGATGGGGCTTGCTCAGACCCCCTCCTCAACTAAACCCCTATGCGCCAATTGTCCTCCGTGCCATCTTCCCACCCATCAGTCACCTGGGTGCCCTGTGGAGCTTTCTCTGACGGTGCGGCCAGGCTGGTGGAGAAGGCATCCCTTCCACAGTCGGGAGTCGGACGTCCATCAGGGGTGGCCACAGCAGCAACGTGGTGGGAGCCATGATGGCTCGAGGCCTTCGACATCGTAGGGGCAGACATCGGTCGGAGGGCAGGAGGACCCAGGACGGGAAGTGTCTTCCGTGTGGCAGCGGTTGGGCCACGCCATAGATGCGGAGCGGCAGCGGGCGAAAGAGGCACGGCTCACGATGGTCAGGGCGGAGACCCTGAGGCGGGCCGAGTGCCTCGAGGCAATCCGCAGGGAGTTTGGGGGGAACATGTGGACGGCTCTGCGGACCCTCAGGGCCATGGAGTAGGAGCACCTCCGGGACATTGAGCAGGAGTTCGATGATGCCCTGGCCCGGAACATCCCGAAGTGAGCCGTCGGACTAGCCCGCTGCCCTTGTAAATAGTTCTGTAGTTACTGTTAGGTTTCCTTTGGTTTAGCATTTTTGGACAATGGGTCACAATTTTGTATATATTTTTTTTTTTAGGTAGTGTTATTAGATAGGTTTCATTTCTTCGGTTGGGATCATGGACCCTGGATTGTTTATCTGTATATAGCTGACTTTTGGATTTTCATTTTTTTTTATGATTTCCCCATGGTGCAATGGTTTTCGATTTTAATTTTCCATTGGATTTACTTTTGTGGACTGTGATTTTGGACACCTTTCGTTTGCATTATGATTTGTGGTTTTGCATTAATTCATGTACCTGCTGGGTTTTTTTTTTTAAATTTCAATTATTGTTTGTTTATTTTTGATTCAATTTATGTTGCGTTTAATACATATTTTTTCTTCAAACTTCAATGTGTAGTATCATATCATTGGTTTCATGCATATTATGATATGGGTTTGGACATTCACTGACACCCATTGGGGGTATGTGAGGGACATGTGTTCATTTCAAAACTTGCAAATGGGGTTATATCATGTTTTTGCCATTTCTAAGTGGGTGGAAGCAATACTCAGGTGGGTGTTTGGCATTTGGAGGCTGACCATAAGGGCCAGGGATCTAGATTGTGGTGACATGTTGGCTGGGGGACATGAGTGGGGGCCTGGTGAAGGCTGCCCCTGCACTGCTGGGGGGTGGGGGTGATGGTAGACATGAGTGGGGGCCTGGTGGAGGCTGCCCCTGGTGGCTGGGGGTGGGGGTGCAGGGAGACATGAGTGGGGGCCTAGTGGAGGCTGCCCCTGGATGCTGGGGAGTGGGGGTGATGGGAGAAATGAGTGGGGGCCTGGTGGAGGGTGCCCCTGGTGGCTGGGGGGTGGAGGTGGTGGGAGACATGAGTGGGGGCCTGGTGGAGGCTGCCCCTGCACTGCTGGGGGGTGGGGGTGATGGTAGACATGAGTGGGGGCCTGGTGGAGGGTGCCCCTGGTGGCTGGGGGTGGTGGGAGACATGAGTGGGGGCCTGGTGGAGGCTGCCCCTGCACTGCTGGGGGGTGGGGGGGGTGGGAGACATGAGTGGGGGCCTGGTGGAGGCTGCCCCTGGTGGCTGGGGGGTGGGGGTGGTGGTAGACATGAGCGGGGGCCTGGTGGAGGCGGCCCCTGCACTGCTGGGGGGTGGGGGTGATGGGAGACATGAGTGGAGGCCTGGTGGAGGCTGCCCCTGGTGGCTGGGGGGTGGGGTGGTGGGAGACATGAGTGGGGCCTGGTGGAGTCTGCCCCTGGATGCTGGGGGGTGGGGGTGATGGGAGACATGAGTGGGGGCCTGGTGGAGGCTGCCGCTGCACTGCTGGGGGGTTGGGGTCATAGGGGACATGAGTGGGGGCCTGGTGGAGGCTGCCCCTGCACTGCTGGGTGGTGGGGGTAATACGGGACATGAGTGGGGGCCTGGTGGAGGCTGCCCCTGCACTGCTGGGGGTGGGGGTGATGGTAGACATGAGTGGGGGCCTGGTGGAGGCTGCCCCTGCACTGCTGGGGGGTCGGGGTGATGGTAGACATGAGTGGGGGCCTGGTGGAGGCTGCCCCTGGTGGCTGGGGGGTGGGGGTGCAGGGAGACATGAGTGGGGGCCTGGTGGAGGCTGCCCCTGGATGCTGGGGGGGTGGGGGTGATGGGAGACATGAGTGAATGCCTGGTGGAGGCTGCCCCTGCACATCTGGGGGGTGGGGGTGATAGGGGACATGAGTGGGGGCCTGGTGGAGGCTGCCCCTGCACTGCTGGGGGGTGGGTGTGATGGGAGACATGAGTGGGAGCCAGGTGGAGGCTGCCCCTGCACTGCTGGGGGGTGGGGGTGCAGGGAGACATAGTGGGGGCCTGGTGGAGGCTGCCCCTGGTGGCTGGGGGTGGAGGTGGTGGGAGACATGAGTGGGGTCCTTGTGGAGGCTGCCCCTGGATGCTGGGGGGTGGGGGTGATGGGAGACATGAGTGGTGGCCTGGTGGAGGCTGCCCCTGCACTGCTGTGGGGTGGGGGTGGTGGGAGACATGAGTGGGGGCCTGGTGGAGGCTGCCCCTGCACTGCTGGGGGGTGGGGGCGATGGTAGACATGAGTGGGGGCCTGGTGGAGGCTGCCCCTGGTGGCTGGGGGGTGGGGTGGTGGGAGACATGAGTGGGGCCTGGTGGAGTCTGCCCCTGGATGCTGGGGGGTGGGGGTGATGGGAGACATGAGTGGGGGCCTGGTGGAGGCTGCCGCTGCACTGCTGGGGGGTGGGGGTCATAGGGGACATGAGTGGGGGCCTGGTGGAGGCTGCCCCTGCACTGCTGGGTGGTGGGGGTAATACGGGACATGAGTGGGGGCCTGGTGGAGGCTGCCCCTGCACTGCTGGGGGTGGGGGTGATGGTAGACATGAGTGGGGGCCTGGTGGAGGCTGCCCCTGCACTGCTGGGGGGTCGGGGTGATGGTAGACATGAGTGGGGGCCTGGTGGAGGCTGCCCCTGGTGGCTGGGGGGTGGGGGTGCAGGGAGACATGAGTGGGGGCCTGGTGGAGGCTGCCCCTGGATGCTGGGGGGGTGGGGGTGATGGGAGACATGAGTGAATGCCTGGTGGAGGCTGCCCCTGCACATCTGGGGGGTGGGGGTGATAGGGGACATGAGTGGGGGCCTGGTGGAGGCTGCCCCTGCACTGCTGGGGGGTGGGTGTGATGGGAGACATGAGTGGGAGCCAGGTGGAGGCTGCCCCTGCACTGCTGGGGGGTGGGGGTGCAGGGAGACATAGTGGGGGCCTGGTGGAGGCTGCCCCTGGTGGCTGGGGGTGGAGGTGGTGGGAGACATGAGTGGGGTCCTTGTGGAGGCTGCCCCTGGATGCTGGGGGCTGGGGGTGATGGGAGACATGAGTGGTGGCCTGGTGGAGGCTGCCCCTGCACTGCTGTGGGGTGGGGGTGGTGGGAGACATGAGTGGGGGCCTGGTGGAGGCTGCCCCTGCACTGCTGGGGGGTGGGGGCGATGGTAGACATGAGTGGGGGCCTGGTGGAGGGTGCCCCTGGTGGCTGGGGGGTGGGGGTGGTGGGAGACATGAGTGGGGGCCTGGTGGAGGCTGCCCCTGCACTGCTGGGGGGTGGGGATGGTGGGAGACATGAGTGGGGGCCTGGTGGAGGCAGCCCCTGGTGGCTGGAGGGTGGGGGTGGTGGTAGACATGAGTGGGGGCCTGGTGGAGGCTGCCCCTGCACTGCTGGGGGTGATGGGAGACATGAGTGGGGGCCTGGTGGAGGCTGCCCCTGGTGGCTGGGGGGTGGTGGGAGACATGAGTGGGGGCCTGGTGGAGGCTGCCCCTGGATGCTGGGGGGTGGGGATGATGGTAGACATGAGTGGGGGCCTGGTGGAGGCTGCCCCTGCACTGCTGGGGGGTGGGTAGGGGACATGAGTGGGGGCCTGGTGGAGGCTGCCCCTGCACTGCTGGGGGGTGTGGGTGATAGGCGACATGAGTGGGGGCCTGTTGGAGGCTGCCCCTGCACTGCTGGGGGTTGGGGCTGATGGGAGACATGAGTGGGGGCCTGGTGGAGGCTGCCCCTGCACTGCTGGGGGGTGGGGGTGAGGGAGACATGAGTGGGGGCCTGGTGGAGGCTGCCCCTGGTGGCTGGGGGGTGGGGGTGGTGGGAGGCATTAGTGGGGGCCTGGTGGACGCTGCCCCTGGATGCTGGGGGGTGGCGGTGATGGTAGACATGAGTGGGGGCCTGGTGGAGGCTGCCCCTGCACTGCTGGGGGGTGGGGGTGATAGGGGACATGAGTGGGGGCCTGGTGGAGGCTGCCCCTGCACTGCTGGGGGGTGGGGGTGATGGCAGACATGAGTGGGGGCCTTGTGGAGGCTGCCCCTGCACTGCTGGGGGGTGGGGGTGCAGGGAGACATGAGTGGGGGCCTGGTGGAGGCTGCCCCTGGATGCTGGGGGGTGGGGGTGATGGTAGACATGAGTGGGGGCCTGGTGGAGGCTGCCCCTGCACTGCTGGGGGGTGGGGGTGATAGGGCACATGAGTGCACGCCTGGTGGAGGCTGCCCCTGTACTGCTGGGGGGGTGGGGGTGATGGGAGACATGAGTGGGGGCCTGGTGGAGGCTGCCCCTGCACTGCTGGGGGGTGGGGGTGATAGTAGACATGAGTGGGGGCCTGGTGGAGGCTGCCCCTGGTGGCTGGGGGTGCAGGGGGACATGCGTTGGTGGGCAGTAGTGCAAGGTGACATGTGGGTTGGCTGGGGGGCATGGCCATGGTGAATGGGGTGCCTGCGGGACATGTGCAGGGTAGGCCCCTGTGGTGTGGGCCACCTGCAGGGGCCGTGGAGGGTGTAGAGGGAACACCTGGGAGGACCCACACGTGCAATTCATGTGTGGTGCTCCCTGCGCACCCCTGGAATACACGTACCCTGATGGAATCGCGTGTGATACTTCCTGCGCACCCCTGAAATACACGTACCCTGCTGCTTTTGCGTGTGATACTTCCCGCGCACCCCTGGAATACACATACCCTGATGGAATCGCGTGTGATACTTCCCGCGCACCCCTGAAATACACGTACCCTGCTGCTTTTGCGCGTGATACTTCCCGCGCACCCCTGAAATACACGTACCCTGCTGCTTTTGCGTGTGATACTTCCCGCGCACCCCTGGAATACACGTACCCTGCTGTTTTTGCGTGTGATACTTTCCGCGCACCCCTGGAATACACGTGCCCTGATGGAATCGCGTGTGTTACTTCCCACGCACCCCTGAGGTACACGTACCCAGGACAATCGCATGTGGGACTTTCCGCGAACCACTGAAATACACGTTCCCCGCTTGGCGTTTGCTGTTTGCCAGCCCTGTGAACTGGTCTAGGGTTAGCGCAGCCCTTTGCGATGATTTGGGGATTTTGAAGGCTTTTCCTTGCGTGAGGGCGTTCTTGGGGGCATAACTGGCGCTGCTGCAGGGTCGCTGCGCCACGGCTGGTTTCGGAGGCTAAAATCCATGAATACGCTGTGCGATGAAAAGGATTTTTTCGCACGCGGCTGGCGCAGTGTATCGCACAGGGACACTGTGCGCCAGCCGCGTGCGCCATTTTTGTGCGAATTTCTATGAATCACCTTGACAGGGGTCGATTCATGGAATTAATGTGTGCTGAAAATTCCCACGCAGAGGTGCCAAAACGTGCGATTCGCAGTAAAAGTGCGAAAATCGCAGTGCAAGTGCGAAAATCGCAGGGAAACCAGCGCAAATCGATTCATGGAAGTCCGTGCGCGAGAAAAACATTGGATGTGCGCTAAAAATGTGCGCCGCGCACGCCGGCGCACAGGTCATCCAACAGCGTGCGCCACGGCCACTGCGAAATCGCACATAGCGCGGAGCACATCACAAAAGTAGGCAGAACACGGGGCGTAACACTCGGAATGGGGAACAACGCGTGAAAATATGGGCGTCACGGGGGAAGTACAGGAGGCAAGGGCGCGGAACGCCCACACGCTCGCCTACAACCGTTTTCATGGAATCGAGTAGGGCAAACCAGCGCACGGTCAAAGACGCACACAGGGCCAAACAAGTACGCCACAAGAAAGCAGGCGGTAGCGCCCCTGCGCCTGAAAAAAATGTGCGCCAAAATGTGCGCTAACAAAAAGCACCCATATATAGCCATGATGAATGGTCCATACAGTGGCCCTCTAGGACAAATGAGGTGCAAAGGGGTACCGACAAACACAGACACCCGCTGTGTGAAAAATAATGTGTGCGTGTGTTCCTGGGTGCGCGGGAAGTTCCACACGCGATTGGCCTGGGTACGTGTACTTCGGGGTGCGCGGGAAGTTCAACACGCGATTAGCCTGGGTATGTGTACTACAGGGTGCGCGGGAAGTTCCACACGCGATTAGCCTGGGTATGTGTGTTTCGGGGTGCGTGGGAAGTTCCACACGCGATTGGCCTGGGTACGTGTACTTTGGGGTGCGCGGGAAGTTCAACACGCGATTAGCCTGGGTACGTGTGTTTCGGGTTGCGCGGGAAGTTCCACACACGATTGGCCTGGGTACGTGTACTTCGGGGTGCGCGGGAAGTTCCACACGCAATTGGCCTGGGTACGTGTACTTCGGGGTGCGTGGGAAGTTCCACACGCGATTGTCCTGGGTATGTGTACTTCGGGATGCGCGTGAAGTTCCACACGTGTTTTTGCTGGATACGTGTACTTTGGGTGCCGGGAAGTTCCACACGCGATTGACCTGGGTACGTGTATTCCGAGATGCGCGGGAAGATTCACACGCGATTTCAGCAGGGTACGTGTATTTCGGTGGTGCCGGGGAATGCTACACGTGATTTGGCTGTGTGGGTCCTCCCAGGTGTTCCCTCTACACCCTCCACGGCCCCTGCAGGCAGCCCACACCACAGGGGACTACCCTGCACCCCTGCTCATGTCCCACAGGCAACCCATCCACCATGGCCATGCCCACCAGCCAACCCACATGTCACCTTGCACTACTGATCACCAACACATGTCTCCCAGCACCCCCACCCCCCAGCCACCAGGGGCACCCTCCACCAGGCCCCCACTCATGTCTCCCACCTCCCCCACCCTCCAGCAGTGCAGGGGCACCCTCCACCAGGGCCCCACTCATGTCCAACTCATGTCTCCCTGCACCCCCACCCCCCAGCCACCAGGGGCAGCCTCCACCAGGACCCCACTCATGTCTACCACCACCCCCACCCCCCAACATCCAGGGGCACCCTCCACCAGGCCCCGACTCATGTCTCCCACCACCCCCACCCCCCAGCCACCCGGGGCACCCTCCACCAGGCCCCCACTCATGTCCAACTCATGTCTCCCTGCACCCCAACCCCCCAGCCACCAGGGGCAGCCTCCACCAGGCCCCCACTCATGTCCCCCATCACCCCCACCCCCCAGCAGTGCAGGGGCAGCCTCCACCAGGCCCCCACTCATGTCTCCCACCACCCCCACCCCCCAGCAGTTCAGGGGCAGCCTCCACCAAGCCCCAACCATGTCTCCCACCACCCCCACCCCCCAGCCACCAGGGGCAGCCTCCACCAGGCCCCCACTCATGTCTCCCACCGCCCCCACCCCCCAGCAGTGCAGGGGCACCCTCCACCAGGACCCCACTCATGTCTACCACCACCCCCACCCCCGGCATCCAGGGGCACCCTCCACCAGGCCCCCACTCATGTCTCCCATCACCCCCACCCCCAGCCACCAGGGGCACCCTCCACCAGGCCTCCACTCATGTCTCCCATCACCCCCACCCCCAGCCACCAGGGGCACCCTCCACCGGGCCCCCACTCATGTCTCCCACCGCCCCCACCCCCCAGCAGTGCAGGGGCACCCTCAACCAGGACCCCACTCATGTCTACCACCACCCCCACCCTCAAGCAGTGCAGGGGCACCCTCCACCAGGACCCCACTCATGTCTACCACCACCCCCACCCCCCAGCATCCAGGGGCACCCTCCACCAGGCCCCCAATCATGTCTCCCATCACCCCCACCCCCCAGCAACCACAGGCACCCTCCACCAGGCCCCCACTCATGTCTCCCATCACCCCCACCCCCCAACCACCAGGGACACCCTCCACCAGGCCCCCACTCATGTCTCCCACCACCCCCACCCCCCCAGCAGTGCAGGGGCACCCTCCACCAGGACCCCACTCATGTCTACCACCACCCCCAGCCCCCAGCATCCAGGGGCACCCTCCACCAGGACCCCACTCATGTCTACAACCACCCCCACCACCCAGCATCCAGGGGCACCCTCCACCAGGCCCCCACTCATGTCTCCCATCACCCCCAACCCCCAGCATCCAGGGGCACCCTCCACCAGGCCCCCACTCATGTCTCCCATCACCCCCACCCCCCAGCATCAGGGGGTACCTCCACCAGGCCCCCACTCATGTCTCCCTGCACCCCCACCGCCCAGCCACCAGGGGCAGCCTTCACCAGGCCCCCACTCAAGTCTCCCACCACCCCCAACCCCCAGCAGTGCAGGGGCACCCTCCTTCAGGACCCCACTCATGTCCAACTCATGTCTCCCTGCACCCCCACCCCCCAGCCACCAGGGGCAGCCTCCACCAGGCCCCTACTCATGTCTCCCTGCACCCCCACCGCCCAGCCACCAGGGGCAGCCTCCACCAGGCCCCCACTCAAGTCTCCCACCACCCCCACCCCCAGCAGTGCAGGGGCACCCTCCACCAGGACCCCACTCATGTCCAACTCATGTCTCCCTGCACCCCCACCCCCCAGCCACCAGGGGCAGCCTCCACCAGGACCCCACTCATGTCTACCACCACCCCCACCCCCCAGCATCCAGGGGCACCCTCCACCAGGCCCCCACTCATGTCTCCCACCACCCCCACCCCCAGCCACCAGGGGTACCCTCCACCAGGCCCCCACTCATGTCCAACTCATGTCTCCCTGCACCCCAACCCCCCAGCCACCAGGGGCAGCCTCCACCAGGCCCCCACTCATGTCTCCCATCACCCCCACCCCCCCAGCAGTGCAGGGGCAGCCTCCACCAGGCCCCCACTCATGTCTCCCTCCACCCCCACCCCCCAGCAGTGCAGGGGCAGCCTCCACCAGGCCCCCAACCATGTCTCCCACCACCCCCACCCCCCAGCCACCAGGGGCAGCCTCCACAAGGCCCCCACTCATGTTTCCCACCACCCCCACCCACCAGCAGTGCAGGGGCACCCTCCACCAGGACCCCACTCATGTCTACCACCACCCCCACCCCCCAGCATCCAGGGGCACCCTCCAGCAGGCCCCCACTCATGTCTCCCATCACCCCCACCCCCCAGCATCCAGGGGCAGCCTCCACCAGGCCCCCACTCATGTCTCCCATCACCCCCACCCCCCAGCCACCAGGGGTACCCTCCACCAGGCCCCCACTCATGTCTCCCATCACCCCCACCCCACAGCCACCAAGGGCGCCCTCCACCAGGCCCCCACTCATGTCTCCCACCACACCCACCCCCAGCATCCAGGGGCACCCTCCACCAGGCCCCCACTCATGTCTCCCATCACCCCCACCCCCCAGCATCCAGGGGCAGTCTCCACCAGGCCCCCACTCATGTCTCCCTGCACCCCCACCCCCCAGCCACCAGGGGCAGCCTCTACCATGCCCCCACTCATGTCTACCATCATCCCCACCCCCCCAGCAGTGCAAGGGCACCCTCCACCAGGACCCCACTCATGTCTACCATTACCCCCACCCCCCAGCCATCAGGGGCACCCTCCACCAGGACCCCACTCATGTCTACCATTACCCCCACCCCCCAGCCACCAGGGGCACCCTACACCAGGCCCCAACTCATGTCCAACTCATGTCTCCCTGCACCCCCACCCCCCAGCAGTGCAGGGGCACACTCCACCAGGCCCCCACTCATGTCTCCCATCAAACCCAACCCCCAACAGTGCAGGGGCACCCTCCACCAGGACCCCACTCATGGCTACCACCACCCCCACCCCCCAGCCACAAGGGGCACCCTCCACCAGGCCCCCACTCATGTCTACCACCACCGCCACCCCCAGCCACCAGGGGCACCCTCCACCAGGCCCCCACTCATGTCTACCACCACCCCCACCCCCCAGCAGTGCAGGGGCAGCCTCCACCAGGCCCCCACTCATGTCTACCACCACCCCCACCCTCCAGCCATGCGATTTGCCTGGGTATGTGTATTCCTGGGGTGCGCGGGTAGTCTCCCATGCGTTACCATCAGGGTACGTGTTTTAGGGGTCCGCGTGAACTTCCACACGCGATACCAGCGGGCTACGTGTTTTACGGTGTTCGCAGAAAGTTCCACACGCGATTGCCCTGGGTACGTGTATTTCGGTGTGCGCGTGAACTTCCACACGCGACTGGGCCTATGAGAGTGGGGTACGTGTATTCCAGGGGTGGGCGGGAATATTTACTCGCGACTGGGCCTGGGAGAGCGTGTTACGTGTATTCCTGAGGTGGGCGGGAAGATTCACACGTTCGCCTACGACGCGCCGAAAAATAAATGGTCCAATCCTGAAACACGTACGCCAGCATTAAGCAGGTGTACGTTGACCCGCGCAGCATAAAAGTGTGCGCAAACAACAAACAAGCTCAGACACCAGGATGAATATACCGTTCCTAGCAGCAGTGGCCGTGGGTTACCAAAGGAGGAGGAGGAGGATAGTGAGGGCCCGAATTTTCACTCCCAGAACCAGCCTTTTTGGGATGCCTGATGACCAGGTGTATGGGAGGTACAGGTTTCCACCACACATAATACTGGACCTGGTCAGTGAGTGGGAGGATGACCTCACATCACCCACCCTGTGCTCCCAAGCACTCAGCCCCCTAGAGAAGGTCCTCAATGTACTGCACTTCTTGGCCACAGGATCATTTCAGCGTACAAGTGGGTGGGGTGTCACAGGCCACTCAGTCACGCTGCCTACACCAGGTCTTGAACATCATCAATGCACGCCCATCAGTCCGTAGGCACATATACCTGCCCAGGACACCTGCAGAAAGGCAGGCTGCAACCCTTGATTTCTACGGTGTGGCACAATTCCCAAAAGTGCTAGGTGCCATTGACTGCACCCATGTGGCACTACGTCCCCCCAGGGCATCTGAGCACATCTATAGGAACCGCAAGCACTGATAACTTCACATAGAAATCACACCCCTGTGGAGTGCACACAGCCCTGGCACATACCATCTGATAAGCAATAATGACTCGACCTGACAATTATGACGAACAAAGGGACAGTCAACTGTCAGAACCATAGCAGCCTGAGATTGTTCATGTGGAAGTGTCACAATGTGTGCATCCCTACCTACACAAACACCACCAATGCAGTGTCATCAAAAGACACACTTCCATGCTGCAGAAATGAATACCCACTTGCAAAATACTACATGAAAACAGTGCCATGTCACACAACCCATCCCCGGCACGGCCACACAACACACCATGGCATGTCATGCAATGTGAGAGCAAACAAATTAATCCCCACAACATGCCCCAAGTGTCACCAGCTACAGTGTCCCTAATGGAAACATGGCCACACATGAAATGCTCACAGTAATGCAGGACCTACAACACACATTACCAAATACTTACCAAGAATACCAATCACCTACACAACCTCCAACCTACCTTAAACATGACATTACAGACTTAAAAATTTGCTAGCCTCACTACCTGATGATGCCAGCACTCCGAACACTTCCAAGTATACAGTGTTAGCGCCACGCAAGAGTGTAGGTGCACTGCTTACAACATGGACTCCAGTTCCAAGGTGGACCGCCTTGTGAAGACATGAGAAATGGACCTGAAAATTAGGAGGATGAGATGGATGCAGAGGCACATATCAATACACCATGCAGTGTACAATACAACAACAATATGCACTATGAATGTATACACAGTATTGACTACAGACTGCCCACACATCGAATGGGAGTCCAATGTCACCATGTACGTCAATGTCACTTGGGCACACCCTTTGCAAGCCCATGGAAACGGGAAGCAGGAGGGGTGTGTGTCACAAAAACCCAAGCATCTGAACCAAATTCATGACAAGCCTTCATGTGCCCAGCCACAATGCAGCGTATGCCCACGGGAGCCACACAAGGCAACACACTGTCCCAAAAAAAAAAAAATATATATATATATATCAAAAATGGCCATTAATGGGCCCGGTGGGGTGGGGGAGGCCACCCAGGAGGTCCGAGGACAGGGTACACACCAAAACCCACCTGTGTGGATCTTGCGGAAAAAAAACACCTCCATGGGCTCATGGCCTACACAGCTACCCTATTGCGGGAGAATCACGGCTGTCGCTCTCCTCACCCTCTGCAGCTGCATCAGGAGGTGGTGGCACTATGGGAGGCAGCCCACGCAAAGCCCTAGTCTGTTCCTCCATGGCTGCAAGCATGCGGGTGTGGTAGGTCTCGTTCTGGAGGATAATTGTGCGGAGGTCCCCATGCAATAACTCACGGGATGCCCGGACCGCCGCCCTAGTTGCCTGCATCTCAGCTGAGAGCGTACGTGTGAGACGCTCCAGCTGCTGTTCTGTCCTTCTGTTTGTTGAAGCCTCAAGCTCAACAAGAGTCGTCCTGAGGTGAAGGAGTTCCACCCTCAGGGCTTCCCTGTGGCCCTGGGACTCTATGGAAATGGCTTCCTGCAGAGTCGCCAGTGCCGCCTGCCTGTCCCTGTCGGACGCCAACATGTCCTCCCTGTGTGACTGGCAGATGGAGTCTGTTGCCTGCTGTAGTCGCTCCATCAGCCTTTCAGGGGGGACAATGGAAGTGGCCACCCTATCCATGGCTGAGCCATCATCTCTGATGATGCTGCCTGTTGGGTTGCCATACCGTATATGGATTGCTCCCGTGCGGTATTGCCAGGTGGCTGACGGCCACCACGTCGGCGGGCACCACACCTGTCTGGGGCAAGGCGAACTGCGTCTTGCTGTGCCGGCACTGCCTGAGGCTGCAGGACTGCATTCCCCCTCTGATCTGCTGGCCCAGGAACAGGATCAGATATCGCGGAGTGTGACCCTGCATCCGTAACCACCAAAGGCGTACCTGCCAACACTGACATCCCCATTGAGGGTTCTAACCCTGGTGCAGGTGGGTCGGACAGAACAGAATCCCTCCCACGAACACTTACCTGCGACGGCACATAGGTCTCATCATCCGAATCGACACCTGAATACAGCTCGGGGGAGGTGCAGCCAGAGACACCCCTTGAGAGCACGACCTGCAGCAGTTGCGGGTTCTCACCCACCACCACACCACGTCCCTCACTGGTGGTCGGTCGGCCCTCAGACCCCTCCTGGGTCTGCACCATCTCCACAACCCCAGCAGTATCAAGTGCGTCATCCCCTGCAAAGACATAAAAGAAAACAAATGGAAACAGGCATTAGCACTATGGCACACAATTAGGGCTGAAAGGCTACAGAAACAGTACTTGATTGACACATGTCCCACATGACTAAAACCCTTCCATGCATGCACCGTCACTGCGTGTGAAGGGTAGGCAGATGGCACACATTGATGACACCAAGATGGAAGATGAACACATTTGATGCATGCTGCCTAGCAGTGGCATCACACATTGACCAGTGATTGGCAGGTCAAATACACATGCCATCACACAGATGGCATGTACCCTAGCCCTGACGTGAAGAGGGAGAGGAGGGCACCAATTGTTCATTCAGTCCAGTTTGCTCATGAAATTGATTTTTTCATTGAAATGGTTCAAATGTTTAACCTGGAGCTGCCAGTCCAAAATGGTCCTATAGCACAGGGACATGTCTAAACAAATCATGTCCAGGAAACAAAGCCAGTCCACTGTACCATAACCATGTCAGACATGTGACAATAGGACTGAGAAATCCCGAGTAAAAGTGGTGGTATGCAAACAATCTGCCTGAATAAACAGAGGTAAATAAGCAACAATGTTGTGGCAAGATGACACTCCAAGGGCAACTGGCGTGGTGTTGGGCTGGATGTCTAATGTTGGCAGAAGGGATGCTGCCATACCCAAATGCTGGTGCGCAGAATGTGTAGGATGAGGCACATGGGTGACCCAAACCACTCAGGCACACACACCCTCACCTGGCACCCAAACAGAAGCCCTCCCACACACACCATGCACATGGATGACACACACATGCATGTGCACTCACCGGACAATGCCTCGGAATCTGCCAGTTCTCCCACGCCTTGGATCTGTTCCTCCGTGACGTAGGTCCCAGCAACCTGCTCAAGTGGAGTGAGTTCTATGTCCTCTGCTGGAGACCCACCTCCAGTCACTAGAGTTGCGGCATGACCTGAGGCCAGACCTGCGCTTCAGGTCATTCCAGCGCTTGTAGCATTCAGTAGCTGTGCGCCTCACGATTCCAAGGGCACTTATGATGTCCGCAATGGTCTGCCAGTGTGCCTGACGTTGTGCAGGTGTGGTCTTGGATCCTGCAACAATCACCATTTCGCGGTCATGTGCGGACACATACTCTACAAATGCATTCAGTTCGGCCTCATTGAAGCTGGGCTTCCTTGACGGTCCGGAGTGTGTAGCCGTGTCTGGGGCATCAGCCTCTACTGGATGAGCACTCTTCCTCTTCCGCTTGGAAGGTGGTGGGGATCCTGAGTGTCCTACGCCGCTCTGGACACTAGGGCCAGGAGCCCCGGTGGACTCTGTACTAGGAGTGTGGGATTGCACACTCAGCATGGGAGATGGTGCAGGCATTAGCTCAAGTGTGATGGTGTCAGGGGGAATGTCAGCATAATGGACTTGGACCGACACTCTCCTGGCTGGGTGTGTGAGAGGTGGGGTGGATGGAGCCGCAGCTGCCCCTGCAGCCTCCTCAGCCTGCCTACGCAGGGCAGCAGATGACCTAGCTGCCCCTGATCCACGTGGCCTGATGACACCATCGTTCACCGGCGCACGTGGCCTAGACCTGCTGACCTGGAAGTCAGCCATGGAGTCACCCTGTGCCAGTTCTGGTTTCACAGTGGGCTGGTCCATCAAGGGCTGAGCATGGATGGTGTCAGCCACGTTAACCTCAACCAGGGGGGGGGCATGGATGTGCCTGACTGCTCCTCCACACATGGGGGGGTAAGAGCACCCTGCAAGTCATGGCCACGTCCCCTACCGGATCCACCACGGCCACCACTTGGGGCTCGGCCACCTTTGCCACCCTTACGGCTTGTTCGCCTCCCAGCCATGGCACTGATGTTATTGTGCGTATGGGAGTCGATGTGAACTATTGTCCTGGGCAATTGGGGGTCAAATGGGTTGGGTAACAGATGGTAATTGAACCCTAGTGCTCTAGCAAGGCTGTATGTCACCCCTGGGGAAAGATGACGGGTCACGCAACGCACAGGCACCCCAAAAAAGGGAAGTAAGGTGCACGCAACCAGTCCTAGACCACGTGCGTGGAAAAATAAACCTGCACTACGCTGTGGCACCCAGAAACACAAGAATGAACGTATGCGTGTCACACGCAGCCTAGAATGACCTCTGAAGGGGTACGCGACACACGGGGCAAGCACAGATATTAAATACGTGAGCGACTCACAGTCTGCCAGGAACAAAAGCGTGAAAAATATGCGCGTGTGCGCGTTGGCAACACCCCTGCCAAGAGAAGAATTGTACGCTGTCTGAGGAGACAGGACAACAGTAGAAGGGAACGCTGTTTGAGGTAACAGTGTCAGAAAACGCTCCAGGTCTTGTATCACCCCTGCGGTTCACGTGTCTCATCCTCACCAAAAGCTTCTGTCCCGTTATACCACCATACAGAAGGCGGGCTTGCGGTATCCACGCTCTACGCACGGAACACATTTGCGTCGGGAACTGCGTTCCCGACGCCTCACGTGGAAGTTGCCATGGAGACTACGTCAGTGGACGCAGCATCTTCCACGTGATAGAAAACGTGTTGGGTCACGTGACCATCTTGGTGCCGGTACTTCAAGTACTTAATGATCTGGCGCCCACTTCTCGCTGCTTCTGATCCAATAGTGACAGCGGTTTTTTCTTGCTCAGATTTAGTGGTTTTGTTTGATCTCGGATTACGTTTACTGGATTGCTCTTGGATTATCCTTACCTGTTCTTGTATCTTGACCTCGGATTGTTTATGGATTATTCTTGCCTAGTGATTTGGTTTTGTCGAAATCGGACCTCGAAGCTTGGGAGACCTCTTACCTTCGTTCTTTCCTTCCTTCCTTTTCCCTCTCCAATCCCTTCCCTGTCCTTCCCCAGGGTGCTGTAGGCGTCCTCGTGCCGGCGGGTACAGGCTTGGTGCTGGACTAGAGACTTCCTGAGCACCTTTTAGGCGTCCTCGTGCCGGCGGGAATAGGTGGTTGCTGGACTAGTGACTTCTTACACCTTGGATTGTTTGGTCCACCGAACAGAGGGCAGATACCATCACACTGTTCCTACAGGAAAGAAGAAGGACTTTGCCAGGGACGTTCACTTCCAGGGAAAAAAGGGTAAGAAACCTACCTTTCCTTACCATT
This sequence comes from Ambystoma mexicanum, assembly GCF_040938575.1. Taxonomy (NCBI): domain Eukaryota; kingdom Metazoa; phylum Chordata; class Amphibia; order Caudata; family Ambystomatidae; genus Ambystoma; species Ambystoma mexicanum. The sequence goes on along the minus strand of NC_090921.1, from coordinate 1,211,910,739 downwards.
ACTTCTTCCACTCATTCTCTGGTACTGATTGTCTTTTCTCTTCTTCTGGTCTCCAGAGTACCCCAGTATAGAGGACATTCTTGCATGAAACACTTCTGGTTAAACCGTTTTCTGCAGGTTAGTCTGTTGAGATTTTGTTACGTGTTCTCTTGAAAGGGGTGTATTTGATTGTAATCAGTATAATATTCTGCAGTCGTTGGCTGGAACCTGGACCCATCATCTACCGGGAAGTTGCGGGCCGCTCAGCTCTACGATCCCAACGACTCTACACCATCTTCCGATCAATTGGATTCTTAGACTGTCCTTTCGTACTCCTGAGAATCACATTGGTAGGAAGAAATATATTCTTCACGACGGGTCAACGCGGAACCAGGTTCCCGGATTTTTGACAAACAGGCCCAGGACAAAGAGGAAAAGAGAAAAAGCTGTCAGAGGTAACAGGGAGTACGAACTGGAAACGCCGTGAAGTAAATCACGTGTGAACCGACAAGAAGTACAGATTTCACCCACTCGCTCTCCACGAAAAGCACGTACAAGGAAATGGCGTTCTACATGTACCTTTTATACACACGTCACAGACACGCATACGCGATGAGGCCGTTTCCACCAATTACACGCTTTGACACTCGGACGTGTATCTTTTTTTTTTACACGCACCATTCTCTACGGCCATGCGCGTGACGTCACAGCTGCGCACGGGGGCCTTTGGCCCAATGAAATCGCGTATGCGTGCAGACGCGCTTACGCGCTAAGGGACTTTCCTCGAATTACACGCAGACGTGCAGGACTTTTCACGTGCAAAATCACTCTGTATCAAGCTGGCCACGCGTAAGCACACGGAATACCACGCTCCTGCCCAGAAAGCCGATTTACTGCCCCCCAGGGCCCCGAGCACGCTCCCACCTGCCACCTGCTGCTGCCTGACTGCCTGCTGCCCACGTGCCCTGCCATTTGCTGCCTGCACATCAGCCAGGGGTGCTGTTGCTGTGACCACCCCTGCTGGAACCGAAGACTCCTGACTGGGATTCCATCGCTCCACAGCCCAGCCCCAGGACCCAGTTGCCCACCCACTCCTGCCTCTGGGGTTGTCATGTCGGGCACTGCAACATCTGGCACCACTGACAACCCCCGGCCAGAGAGGCAGAGGGGCACCAGCTTCAGTGCCAGGGAAGTTGGTGTCCTGGTGGAGCAAGTCCTGGGGCAGTATGATGCCCTCTACGGAAGGGTGCGCGCCGACAAGGAAGGACGGACTCGGATCTGGACGGACATCGTGACTGCCATCAACGCGGAGGGGGTGGCAGTCCGCGACTTCCAACATGTCAAGAAGCGCTGGGAGGACTTCAGGTCCAGGACCCTCAGCAAGGCCCGGTGCCTCTTGAAGGCAGCGGATGCTAAGGGGCGCCGGGGCCACTTGTCGGAAGATCAGATGAGGGTCCTGGAACGCATATCCCCAGCGCTCCACGTCCAGGTCCTTGAGAGGCAGACCCGTCTGGAGTCGAGCGGTAAGTGTACATGCATCATGATTGTAAGCTGTGCGTGTGGTGATGTGCCAGTAGTGTGCCGGTTGCACATCTGTTTGTATGGGGCCGAGTATGGGTGGGGGTGTACAGGGCCGTGAGGCTAACACATGCGAGGGCTGCCATGTGTGAGACATGGATGGTGCTTGTGTGTGTAGGCTTGCATGCCAAATGCAGTTGTGTGGGCACACATGTTTGGATGAATGCGTATGTAAGTAGGCATGTTCGTGATGTCACGCATGTATGTTGTTTTCAGCTGCATGTATCAGCACTGTGTACATGTGCATGTGTGTGTATTTGACAAGGGTGCAACAGTGATGCAACATGGATGCATGTGACAGCGGGATGTGGAAGCCTGATTGGCAGATGTGACATGGATGCCCATCGGAACACTGCGACAGTTGGCTGAGGTGTACACATGCATGCAAGTGTGGTGGTGTGCGTGCATGTGTAGTGCACTCCCTGTGTTGCATGTGATGTCTGGCTCACCTTTGTCTGCTCATGCTGTTGTATGTGTATTGATGGTGCTGGCAGTTGCGATGTGGCTGTGGTATGGCTCATGTGTGCATGTAGAAATGACATGTGTGTTGCCAATTGTGATGCCATGTCTGAGGTTTGCCAATGCCACTCATGTGCAACTGTCATGTGTGTATGTGTCCATTGTACAGTGCCCTGATGCCTGTGTTTTATTTCTCCCTGTCTGCAGCGTCAACTGATGAAGAGGGCGGAGAAGGTGCTGTGGAGCATAGCAGCGGGGATCGCACCGCCAGCCGGAGACGCAAGGCCCGGCTCCCCTCCCAGGTTGTGATCTCGTCGGGGAGTGAGGAGTCCGGTGCCGCATCCCAGGCCGCAGCTGCCGGGGGGAGGTCCAAGAGGCGGAGGTCGGGGTTGGACTCTTCGGCAGCAGAAGGGGCAGCTGGGACCCCACAGGGCCCAACGGGGGAAGATGGCACGGAGTCATCCAGGTTGGTGGGGGGTTTGGTGGAGGAGGAGGCCCTGCAAGCAACAGAGACGGGGTCTGGAGGTGGGGATTCCACTGGTGCTAGTGGTGCAGTGCAGGACCAGGGACAGGAGGCAGCACAGGTCGCCGCAGTGGTGCCTCTGTGCAATCCTGCCCCTGATCCTGTCACTGCATCATCTTGCACCAGCAGGGATGCCTACATCCAGACCCGTTTTCAGGCAGGGGATGAGCTCACGACAACTGGCCTTCCTCTGCCTGCGTACGTGGCTATCCGGGTCCGGGTTGAGCCTGTCCTGACTGGTGTGGCGTTGCGTCAACGGGCCATGCGAGGTGACCTGCAGTCTTTTCATGAGGAGACTGCACGTCATCTCGAATGGCTCGTTGACCGCGTCGGCCTACTGGGACAGGTCACCCAGGCCGGATTCCTCCGTTTGATGGGGCTTGCTCAGACCCCCTCCTCAATTGAACCCCCTATGCGCCAGTCGTCCTCCATGCCATCTTCCCACCCATCAGTCACCTGGGTGCCCTGTGGAGCTGCCTCTGATGGTGCATCCAGGCTGGTGGAGGAGGCATCCCTGCCACAGTCGGGAGTCGGACGTCCATCAGGGTTGGCCACATCAACGACTGCACCCCAGCCAGCGGAAGATGTGCAGGCAGCAGGAGGCAGTGCACGGGCAGAGGCGCAGCAGCAGCAGCAACGTGGTGGGAGCCATGATGGCTCGGGGCCTTCGACATCGGAGGGGCAGGCATCGGCCGGAGGGCAGGAGGACCCAGGACGGGAAGTGTCTTCCGTGTGGCAGCGGTTGGGCCACGCCATAGATGCGGAGCGGCAGCGGGCGGAAGAGGCATGGCTCACGATGGTCAGGAGAACTCTATGCAGACGGCCCTGAGGCGGGCCGAGTGCCTCGAGGCAATCCGCAGGGAGTTTGGGGGGAACATGTGGACGGCTCTGCGGACCCTCGGGGCCATGGAGGAGGAGCGCTTCCGGGACATTGAGCAGGAGTTCGGTGATGCCCTGGCCCGGAAGATCCCGAAGTGAGCCGTCGGACTAGCCCGCTGCCCTTTTAAATAGTTCTGTAGTTTCTGTTAGGTTTCCTTTGGTTTAGCCTTTTTTTTGGAGCTTTTGGACAATGGGCCACAATTTTGTATATATATTTTTTTTTTAGGTTTTTTTTAGGTAGTGTTATTAGATAGGTTTCTTTTTTTCGGTTGGGATCATGGACCCTGGATTGTTTATCTGTATATAGTTGACTTTTGGATTTTCATTTTTTTTTATGATTTCCCCATGGAGCAATGGTTTTCGATTTTAATTTTCCATTGGATTTACTTTTGTGGACTGTGACTTTGGACACCTTTCGTTTGCATTATGATTTGTGGTTTTGCATTAATTCACGTACCTGCTGGTTTTTTTTTTTTAATTTCCATTATTGTTTGTTTATTTTTGATTCAATTTATGTTGCGTTTAATACATATTTTTTCTTCAAACTTCAATGTGTAGTATCATCTCATTGGTTTCATGCATATCATAATATGGGTTTGGACATTCACTGGCACCCATTGGGGGTATGTGAGGGACATGTGTTCATTTCAAAACTTGCAATTGGGGTTATATCATGTTTTTGCCATTTCTAAGTGGGTGGAAGCAATACTCAGGTGGGTGTTTGGCATTTGGAGGCTGACCATAAGGGCCAGGGATCTAGATTGTAGTGACATGTTGGCTGGGGGACATGAGTGGGGGCCTGGTGGAGGCTGCCCCTGCACTACTGGGGGGTGGGGGTGATGGTAGACATGGGTGGGGGCCTGGTGGAGGCTGCCCCTGGTGGCTGGGGGGTGGGGGTGCAGGGAGACATGAGTGGGGGCCTGGTGGAGGCTGCCCCTGGATGCTGGGGGGTGGTGGTGATGGGAGACATGAGTGGGGGCCTGGTGGAGGCTGCCCCTGCTGGCTGGGGGGTGGGGGTGCAGGGAGACATGAGTGGGGGCCTGGCGGAGGCTGCCCCTGGATGCTGGGGGGTGGGGGTGATGGGAAACATGAGTGGGGGCCTGGTGGAGGGTGTCCCTGGTGGCTAGGGGGTGGGGGTGGTGGGAGACATGAGTGGGGGCCTGGTGGAGGCTGCCCCTGCACTGCTGGGGGGTGGGGGTGATGGTAGACATGAGTGGGGGCCTGGTGGAGGGTGCCCCTGGTGGCTGAGGGTGGGGGTGGTGGGAGACATGAGTGGGGGCCTGGTGGAGGCTGCCCCTGCACTGCTGGGGGGTGGGGGTGGTGGGAGACATGAGTGGGGGCCTGGTGGAGGCTGCCCCTGGTGGCTGGGGGGTGGGGGTGGTGGTAGACATGAGTGGGGGCCTGGTGGAGGCTGCCCCTGCACTGCTGGGGGGTGGGGGTGATGGGAGACATGAGTGGGGGCCTGGTGGAGGCTGCCCCTGGTGGCTGGGGGGTGGGGGTGGTGGGAGACACGAGTGGGGGCCTGGTGGAGGCTGCCCCTGGATGCTGGGGGGTGGGGGTGATGGTAGACATGAGTGGGGGCCTGGTGGAGGCTGCCCCTGCACTGCTGGGGGTGGGGGTGATGGGAGACATGAGTGGGGGCCTGGTGGAGACTGCCCCTGCACTGCTGGGGGTGGGGGTCAAGAGAGACATGAGTGGGGGCCTGGTGGATGCTGCCCCTGGTGACTGGGGGTGGGGGTGGTGGGAGGCATGAGGGGGGCCTGGTGGAGGCTGCCCCTGGATGCTGGGGGGTGGGGGTGATGGTAGACATAAGTGGGGGCCTGGTGGAGGCTGCCCCTGCACTGCTGGGGGGTGGGGGTGATGGTAGACATGAGTGGGGGCCTGGTGGAGGCTGCCCCTGCACTGCTGGGGGGTGGGGGTGATAGGGGACATGAGTGGGGGCCTGGTGGAGGCTGCCCCTGCACTGCTGGGGGGTGGGGGTGATGGGAGACATGAGTGGGGGCCTGGTGGAGGCTGCCCCTGCACTGCTGGGGTGGGGGTGATGGTAGACATGAGTGGGGGCCTGGTGGAGGCTGCCCCTGGTGGCTGGGGGTGCAGGGGGACATGCGTGGGTGGACAGTAGTGCAAGGTGACATGTGGGTTGGCTGGGGTGCATGGCCATGGTGGATGGGGTGCCTGCGGGACATGTGCAGGGTAGGCCCCTGTGGTGTGGGCCACCTGCAGGGGCCGTGGAGGGTGTAGAGGGAACACCTGGGAGGACCCACACGTGCAATTCACGTGTGGTGCTCCCCGCGCACCCCTAGAATACACGTACCCTGATGGAATCGCGTGTGATACTTCCTGCGCACCCCTGAAATACACGTACCCTGCTGCTTTTGCGTGTGATACTTCCCGCGCAACCCTGGAATACACGTACCCTGATGGAATCGTGTGTGATACTTCCCGCGCACCCCTGAAATACACGTACCCTGCTGCTTTTGCGTGTGATACTTCCCGCGCACCCCTGAAATACACGTACCCTGCTGCTTTTGCATGTGATACTTCCCGGGCACCCCTGGAATACACGTACCCTGCTGTTTTTGCGTGTAATACTTCCTGCGCACCCCTGGAATACACGTGCCCTGATGGAATCGCATGTGTTACTTCCCACGTACCCCTGATGTACACGTACCCAGGACAATCGCGTGTGGGACTTCCCGCGAACCACTGAAATACACGTTCCCCGCTTGGCGTTTGCTGTTTGCCAGCCCTGTGAACTGGTCCAGGGTTAGCCAGCCCTTTGCGATGATTTGGGGATTTTGAAGGCTTTTCCTTGCGCGAGGGCGTTCTTGGGGGCGTAACTGGCGCTGCTGCAGGGTCGCTGCGCCACTCTGCGCCACGGCTGGTTTCGGAGGCTAAAATCCATGAATACGCTGTGCGATGAAAAGAATTTTTTCACACGCGGCTGGCGCAGTGTATCGCACGGGGACACTGCGCCAGCCGTGTGTGCCATTTTTGTGCGAATTTCTATGAATTACCCTGACAGTGTTTAGTGTGGTACTGTGAAAAAAATGTGACTGAATAATGTTCCCTGCAACTTTAATCATTGCCTGGAACCTGTGGCACTGTAACTAGTTAATAAAGTGACATAACTCTCCCCTGCAACACAGACCGCCCACACTTCCATATAGAACGGCCGGGGAACTGCTGGCATGTGGTGTCATCATTAAACTCTGAGAGGGTGTGAAAACATCTCCATCACCCCATGGGGGCTAAATAGAGCTATAACCAGGAGCCATCATCTCTACAGGTCCCAGTGGGGTGGAAGGCACGAGTGCAGAGAGCACTGCATATGTACTTTAACTTTTGATGCAGCACCTTACTGCATTCCACTGGAAACCCAGAACTGTACTGCACTGGACTTAGAGACAGCTCACAGCATGACAGGGCCATACCCACACACATACTACAGGCTGACAAAGCCATACCCGCACACATACTACAGGGTGACAAGGCCATACCCACGGACAACCACAGCGTGACAAGGTCATCCACGCAGACAGCCCACACGATGACAGGCCATACCCGCAGCAGCCTACAGCGTAACAAGGCCATAGCCCCAGACAGCCCACAGTGCCACAAGGCCATACCCACTGACAGCCCACAGTGTGATAATGCCGTAGCTCCAGACAGAGCACAAGGACATTTAAGAGGCAGTGAGCATTTGGCGATGCATCGAGTTAGAACGCTGAGTTTCCAAACCCTTTCTGATGCTTCTTACAAGGAAGGAAGGAAAAATATCACTCGTGCCTATCGGTTCATTACTAAATTCTCATTATGACTCACTGTGCAGTAATGTTAATTTATTCAGACTTACAGTTCTCTTAAACACAATGGCTTCATTCCGAGTTTGGAGGTAATCATGGAGCTATTAGCCCCATGACTACCTTCAATACCGGTACCTAGTCCGCCCTCGTTCAATGGGGATTTACCAGTCTATTCCGACCTTTGCGGGACCGGTAAGTCCCCATTAAAAAAGCCATTCCCCTTCCCCATTTGAGCCCCCATAGGGCTCAATGGGAAGGGGGAAGGCGCTAATAACGGTACTGCAAATTGCGGTACCGTTATTAGCTCTAAAGTCCCTTAAACAGGCGTTAAGGCGTTAAGGATGGGACCCGCTAAGGGAACTCGGAATAGGGCGCAAAGGGATTACCGGCACCTGTGTCCTTACTGGAGCCCAGTATCCCTTTGCGCCCAACTCGGAATGAGGGCCAATAACTATGTGATTAGCAGTTTTTTTTAAATTAAACAAACATTTTATAAGGCAATGAAATTTCTGAAATGCTGCACTCCATTTGTATGTGTTCCATATTTTTATCTTATTTTCATCTTTACAGTCCATTCTTATATAGCGATTTTCGGAGATGGATTTCTAAATGGTCGTTGTTGTTACTGTTGTGTTTGCTTATTGATTTATAGCCTGCCAGTCTGGACATTACATACGTAAAGGGCATTAAACAGGATTAGGGACCCATGCGTGTGATCATTGTGAATTGAAAGAATCCTAAAACGAAGGGGTTGACCATATTTTCTGCTTTCCTCTGATTTCTGGGTCTAATCTATTGCCGGTCATCATCCTTGCTTCTTGCGCGTTTGTCCGTTTTTTTCTGGCACATGGCCATTGATCTCGTGACTTCCGGGAACTAGGCACTACATCGAAATGACATCGGGCCTCATTAGGACCCTGGCGGAGAGGGTTTTACGCCAGCGTAGTGCATGGCGTACCTCTCCGCCATACTACGAGTTCCCGTAGCGCCATGGAGGTTTTCTCCGCCTGGTTTTACCAGCCGGAGAAAACCATGGCGCTACGGGACCTCGTTGTTAATTACGCCACCGTATTTTACAGTGGCGTAATTAACTCCTTCCCCACTCCCATTATACCCTATGGGGCAAGAATGGGAATGGGGAAGGGCAGAATGGGGATTGGGGATTTACCGCTCCGCCGAGGTCGGAATGGGGCGGTAAATCCGCCAACCCCCATGGCGCTATCGGCGGCTTTCCGCCATGCTTCGCGGTGCATTTAGCACCGCGAAATCCGCCTGGGTCCTAATGAGGCCCATCCTGTGGTTGTACAGGTGGAGATTGGGCCCATTGTAGGGCCTTTTGGGGTTCGTCCTGCTTGCTTCAAACTCCTGCGAGAAGAAAAGCTGTTGGAAATGATTGCCCAATTGGCCCTGCCCACAGTTTCACAATGAACAAACTGGCTGGTGTGCTTTTGGACACTGCTAGCATATTCTCTAACATATTTTATTGTAAATCGCAGTTTCTATGTTTCTGCTTATTTACGACACCCACTGCCTTATTCAGAGAGCTTTGCACTGGCCCGTGAGCACACCTGATTTGCTCTTGCTGCTTTACACCTGATTTACAAAGCTTAAAACTGCAGCAGATCTGGAGAAGTCTGGGGCATCTCTCAGATTCATTTGAACACATCTCCGTGACTAGCATGTGCACATGAGTATCTCAGAGAGGCTCCAGCCATCTTCAGATGTCATCCAGTTTTAGGGTTTGTGAAACAGGTGTGAAGTAGCAGGAGCAAATGAGAGGTGCTCACAGGCATCTCTAATTTTCTCCAGGGCAAACCTTTGTGAATCAGCAACATAGTGTAGCCGAAAAATCATGATATGGGTGTGAATGGGTGAGGATTGTAATAGTGGGTGGATTCATATACTCCAGTGTGATGCTGGAAATGCATCAGAGGGACAGGGCCTCTGAATCCTTGTCCTTTACTGCTTTTTATCGTGTGTTCTGTCATGTTTTCTGCCCAGGAGTCCATGTGGGACTGCTGGCAGTGCAGCTCTCTCTTTTGGTTTGGTGAACAGACCCATGGGATACCCTTATGGCACCCATGGGTAGGGGTACAACCCTGTGCCCCTAGTGTATGTTTTTGGGCACCTGTGGGTGGCCCACAGAGCATGGTATGGGCTGGTGGCAGCTCCATGCTGAATTTGACAGGTGCTCTGGGTGTCCTCCATTTTGGGATACCCAGGCCCTGCCATTGGGATCAGTTGATTCCTGATAGGAAACAAGATGGCCCCTGTGGCCTCTTGCTTTCTATTGCCTGTTACCTTGTTTTCCCAAAGTCCTGGGAAGCCCTGACTCTGTCCCTTCCCCCTGACTGGCTGTTGGGTGGAAGTTCCATATATGGTGTTGTTGTGAAGGCCCAGCTAGACTGACTGGAGCCTTCCCAGTGACTGTATGTTGTGGGTACCTCCTGTGGGTGGGACCTGGGTGAATGGAGTGTGTGACCAATATACACTCCTTGTTGTGGTTGTCTGGTTTCTGGCATGAGAGACAAAGACTGAGACAGCCCTGCCCGAAACTGGCCTGAATGCAGTGTGTGGTGTTGAATGGCTGGGTACTTGTCCCAATCCACATTCCTTGTTGTGAGTGTCTGAAAGGGAGGAGTGTGGCCTGAATGCACTGTGTGCCTGATTGGCTGACTGACTGCATGAATGCCCTTCTGTATGATTGGCTGCTGAGTGTGTGCCAGCAGTGTGAATGAGAGACAGAATAGTATATCTGGGGACCTCTCACCACTGGTAATGGGTTCAGGGAACATTCAGAAGGTTCAGGGAACGTTCAGAAGCGTTCAGAAGCGTTCTGGAGCTGAGTCTCCACTCTAAGAGTAACTGGAACTGCTGATCCTCGACGTCCAGCTGGAAGAAGAAGACTTGCTGTTGCATTTGCTTCGACCGATCCGAAGGCTGCCGAAATCGTCGAAGACTGACCCGAGAGAGGACCTGGTAAGGCGCCCTCTTCCCGTGCTCCGAGGGACCATCGAGCACCGCTCCATATTCGCCGAAGCGCCCTGGAAGACAGACCCTCGAAAGTCTGCCGACCCGAGACGGGACCGCCGAGGAGATCGAAGTGAAGCACCCGGACATCGCCGCCGTCGAAGTCCATTGCCGTCGACCAGGGTTCGCAGGTTTGTGTAACCGCTGGAGGCCCGTCGAAGTTGTGTTGCCCAGCCGTGGGAACCACTTGACGCCGTGCCGCCGACGACCGGAGCCGTCCGCTCCTTTGCCTAAGAACATTCGAATCGAAGGACTCCCTCGTCCGCACCGTCGACTGCTTTATCCTGCCGGAGAAAGTCGAGGACGACCAACGCGCCGAGGAGAAACCTGCCGGTGGGTTTCCCGCCACAGAAGACCACAAAGACTCGAACGACTCGACGCCCTTGCTGGGCCTCCGTCTCCACAATCTTTGCGGTCCAGAACTATTGTCACCGAGGTGCCCCGCACGCCTCTGCCTTGCAGGACGCCGATGCTCCGACGCCGACGAGCACCGCTCGGACGAAGCTGCCGCCTCATCGACGCCGTTCTACCCTGTTTGTCGACGGACGTTCGACGCCCCGTGTCTCCCGCTTGAAAGGGAAGGCATTCAAGAAGGGCCGTCGATTCCCCGTCGCCAAACACCGAGTTCCTCGACGCTTCTCGATGCCTCTCGACGATCCGTGACTCCCGCTTGAAAGGGGGTCGCTCAAGAAGGATCTGTCGACGCCTCTTCGAAGAACTCGACTCCACCAGGTACATTGGGGGGGTAAAAACATTATAGGAGGGAATAAGACTTGCAGAACAATATATGGACTGGGCTTGTGCTATATCTTTATTTTACAGGTTGCCCAGGTGGGGGGATCTCCACACAGAACTGTGTCTAGTGGTAGGGCCAGTATTCTGCCTATTGCTCAACCATCTTATTTTCTCTCCTCTCTCTATTGCTGGTTTCACTCTATTGGTCTGTGTGACATTGTTACAGTATTGTTGATGCACTTTAATGAGATCTAATACAAAGGGTGGTACCACTTTAGAATTGTATATATTTGCCATTGTTGATTTTCCTAAGTACAAAGTGAGTTATTATGATAAGTGTACATAACCTTGAATATTGATTATATAAAGACTGTGTTCTAACCAATACAGTGTGTGGACATTCCTTTGTGGGGGCTTGGGGACTACACTGTACTTAAGAACCAGCCTGCATCACCTCCTGAGAAGCTAGGCCTTGATTGCTCGTCCATTGCTACCGTAATAGAGAATCTTGGCTGGGGTCTTCTGTGCCTCTCTTCTACCATATAGAGAGCAGAAGTACAGACACCCCCTACCGGTCTTTCTTTACACTGGTGGCAGCGGTGGGATGCTTATGGTTTTAAGAATCAGTGTATAACCGTGCCACTTACAAAGGATATCCGCACTTTATTAAATTAAGGTTTAGTTGTGTACAAGATAACTGCATTACAAACAATGGAGTCTATTGCAAATGGCAAATTGACTCGGATGAGCTTGGAGGCTCTCCAGAGTGCTTGTGAAGCCAGGGAGTTAGACTTTGTGGATTAGTCTAGGGCTGAGCTGATAGCTGCCCTGGTGGACTACCAGACTGATGGTGAAACTCTTGATGAGGGGGGGAATGCAACCAATGAGGACTCTGCCCCTGGGGTTTCTGCTGAATCTGTTTCTGGGAATGCCGCCATTCTTGCTGCCTCTCTTCCAAACCCCAGCAATTCCTTGGAGCTTGAGTTATTAAGGATGAAATTGGCCTTTGAATACCGCAAGTTGGAAATAGATGCTGAACTTAAGAAAGAGGAGTTGGCTCAACAAGTGGAGCTCAAGAATAGGGATCTTGAACTCAGAAATAAGGACGACCTTGAACTCAAGAGCCAGGACACTGAATGTCAGAGAATCCAGCTAGAGAAAGCTAGAGTGGAGACTTCAGATAAAACCAGTGAGAGTGTCAGGTCCCCAGCCACAAAGTTTATGAAAGATTTGGTTGGTGTATTTATGGAAGGTTCAGATATCCCCCAATGGATTGAAGCGTTTGAAATGGCTTGTGCGATTCATGATGTTGATAAAAGAGATTGGGCTAAGTGTTTGTTAAGCAGAGTGCCTCAAACTGGATATGACTGTATTCTGAAGCTGAGTGTGGAAGAAAGGGGTCAGTATGAGTGTATGAAGTCTGATTTGATTGCCAAGTTTGGCAAGACACCTACCCAATACCTTAGAAGGATCAGGGATTTTAAGAAAAGAGAGAATGTGTCTTGGGTTGACGGGGTGAGTGCTGCGCACATGAACATGATGGGGTGGATCGATGGATACAAGGTTAAGACTTTTGTTGAATTGTCCCACCTCTTGTTTTTTGAACATTTTTCTGAAGCCTGTTCACCAGAGCTGCGTCAGTATTTGGCTGACCAGAACATTTTGGACACCTTTAAGCTGGCTAGGTTGGCTGACAAGTGGGTCTCCCACCGGGTGTCCCCTAAGGACTCCAGTGGGAAAGACAAGGACAAAGAAAAGAGGGCCTCTCAGAAAGCTGAGGAGTCCCACAAGCAGTCACAGTCGGGTAAACCTAAACCTTCCTCTCCCAAGACCCAAAAATCTAGTGGGGATAAGTAATCTGTAGGTGGGAATAAGAGTAGTGGTCCACCTGCTGCAAAGCAGGCTCCCGGTGGTTCCAGTACCGTACCCCGCATTCCTGGCGCTTGTTGGGACTGTGGGGCTCTGGATCACAAAAGGGGTGACTCCAAGTGTAAAGGTAAGGCACTTGGAGTCCAGGCTGTCAGCCTGACCTACCCTTACCCCGTGTCTGAGGTGGAGGCCACTGTCCTCCCCTCCTCTACCGGGATCACATTTGGTGCTCCGGTAGAGATTTCCTTAGTGTCCCTTGGGGCCTGGGACCAGTATGCAGAAGTACTGGCGACTATCCCACAGAACACCCGTAGGTTTTTGAGAAGTGTCCTCTTGAATGGCCAGGCTTCTACTGGTTTGAGAGACACTGGGGCAAGCATGACAGTGGTGGACAAGACCCTGCTCAAGCCAGAGGACTATGTAGGTGCTCCTCTGCAAACCACCAGGTTAGCTGGTGGGCCTCCCAAATTATCACCTGTAGCCTTAGTCACACTCATGATTGGAGACAAGACAGCAAAGCTTCCTGTCCTGGTTCAGGACAATGTCCCTGCTAACATTCTGTTAGGAAATGATCTAGTAGAGTTGGGGTTGATCTCCGATGGTCTTCCCATGACTGCTGCTGCAGTCACTAGGTCACAGGTGACACCGGGTCTGGCTGTGGGTCAGGTACCCGAGCCAAAGGCGAGGCCGAAGTCAAGAAGAAGGAAGACCAAGAAGGCCACCTCTGTGGAGGGAACACCTTCTCTTCCTGCTGTTCCGACAGCACCCATTGGGATCCATGCTCCGGACGGGCTGGGTCCAGTGGAAAACCCAAACTCAACTCCTGTGGGAGAAGAGACAGAAGACTCTCCTGTGGGAGAGTGTCATGCATGCTGGACGTGGCCCTACCTCCTACGCTCGTAGGACAGCTAGACCGTTCTACTCCAAATGGCGGTTGTTCGACACGTTGCCGGGAAAACGACGTTTGCACTTTTCACGTGGCTAAATCACGTGTATTCTGCTTCGTCACGTGAACTACGGCATTACGTATTTAAGCAGCGTGGAAACTTCACTCGCTGCTTCTGATCGAATCATTTGGCGTTGTGTAGCTGAACCTCCGGTCTGCATTCCTGCAGGTTACTACAGCTACCTTTTTGGCCTTCTATAGCGTGTTTTCCGCCACACGCTGATTCCTGGAGCTGTTTGGTTGCGTGTAAATCCACACGTTGTCTTCAAACGCGGCCGGCCTGGGCTGCGTGAATCCTGTTCGCGTGTAATTCCACACGCGCACGCTATCTTCAAACGCGGCTGGCCTGGGCTGCGTGAATCCTGTTCGCGTGTAATTCCGCACGCGCACGCTATCTTCAAGCGCTGCTGGCCTGGACTGCGTGAATCCTGCTCGCGTGTAAATCCACACGCGCACGCTATCTTCAAGCGCTGCTGGCCTGGACTGCGTGAATCCTGCTTGCGTGTAAATCCACACGCGCACGCTATCTTCAAGTACGGCTGGCCTGGACTGCGTGAATCCTGCTCGCGTGTAAATCCACACGCGTATGCTATCTTCAAGCGCTGCTGGCCTGGACTGCGTGAATCCTGCTCGCGTGTAATTCCACACGCGCACACTATCTTCAAGCGCTGCTGGCCTGGACTGCGTGAATCCTGCTCGCGTGTAAATCCACACGCATATGTTGTCTTCAAGCGCTGCTGGCCTGGACTGCCTGAATCCTAATCGCGTGTAAATCCACACGCACACGCTCTTTTCTTCGCGGCTGTCCAGAACCTCGTGTACTTTGTTTATACCTTAAAAGGAGCGCTATTTCCAACTCCTGCACCTGTGTTATTAACAGGGGGATTGATTCATTTCTATACTTTACACTACGTGGGAAGGAAACTTTTCAAGGATGATTGGAAGGTGACAGTGAAGAGTACTTTGGACGCTATCCTGTGGTGCATCAACCCGGTATCTAGCGTGAGCCTTGTTCCGTTCGGGATAAGTCTCCCTTACTAATCTCCCCTTCCTTGTCGTTTGTTCTACCTTGGATTCCGCAAGAGACTCTTCTGGATTCATCTGCCCTAGACTCAAGGTCAGTGTGTGCATTCATGACATTTCCTATTCCATCATACCCAGGTTGGGGCAGTTATTCATGATACTTTATTTTGTTCTAGGCTGACTTCTTATACCTTACCCACGCCCTTTCCAGTGATCCATCGCTCTGCCTGTTTTACCAGTCAGAGAGTTGTATCACTTGGAAGGTCTTAACTTGACTTCACAACTATCAAAACGCGTGAACAGGGATCCGGAAGACCCTACCACCTGTATCCTTTTAAGTACCGTATCCTTTTCAGTTAATACTTTGGTGCTTTCTGACAGAATCAGAAGCCATGGAGGGTACGGATCCTTTAGCTGTTTTGACTCAGTTGATCAGCGATTTGAGAAATGAAATGGTTACGGCACAGGACATGTTACGGCACCGTATGGACGTTATGCAAGACGCCATGCACGGTAGTCCTCAGGGAGCACAGGTTCCAATGGCCACTGCATCTGGATCTGGGACTATGACACCCCCACAGGAAACTATTAATGTGGTTATGCCCACTCAGTTTCCCTTGGCCCCTCCGGAACGGTTCACTGGTGATCCCAAAACCTATAGAACCTTCGTTAATCAGTGCCGACTCCATTTTCTTTGCCGTCCTACATCTTTTCCTGACCTAACCACAAAAGCAGCATTCGTGCTTTCCCATTTAGGGGGCACAGCTGCTGCTTGGGCTAACCCTTTGTTGGAAACAAATAGCCCTTTGTTGTACGACTGTGACGATCTCTTGGCTGCTATGAGTAAAGTCTTTGACATGCGTTATGCTACTCAAGCCATGGATCTGGAGTTACTTAATCTACAACAAGGCAATCAACCTCTTTTGCCTTACATTGCCCGGTTCAATCAACTAACGGCCGAAACTCAATGGCCTGACGGCAAGAAAACGGCTGTTTTCTACAAGGGTCTTTCAGAAGAACTGAAAGATGCCTTATCTACAGTTCCGGTGGTTCCTACGGGATTCACAGAGTTGCTCGATTTGGTTTTACAAATCGATGCCCGAAGGAATGCTCGGAAAGGAGAGAAAAAGCCCTTCATGCAAGCCTCGGGGCGTTCAGGGACACCGGCAGTCCTCTCGAACGACCCCGAACCCATGCAGATTGGCGTCGTGAGAGGCCGATTGTCCAATGCAGAACGAGAGAACCGAAGAAAGAACCATTTATGTATGTATTGCGGTTCATCCGAGCATTTATTGGCGACATGTCCTAAAAAACCCATCAAGCGTTCGGGAAACGCCAAAACTCGACAATAGCAGGAGTCCCTATGTCGAGTGTTCCATCGGACTCCAGTACCATTCCTAAACACGCACCCGTAATTGTTGAGGTGACGTTACGTTGTGGGGAACGAGAATTGGTTTCCAAGGCCATGGTTGATTCCGGAGCCACCAACAATTACATAGACATCACATATGCCAAGAACTGTTCCATACCCCTTGTAAACAAAAACAAACCTGAAACGGTTAATACCGTGGACGGATCTGTTTTGACTTCGGGTATGGTAACCCAGGAGACGGTATCTGTTCAGATGACATTATCGAATAATCATTCGGAAGAAATCATCTTCGATGTCATAGCTGCTCCGCAGTACGAGATCATACTTGGTCTTGCATGGTTAACCCTTCATAATCCCGCCATTGACTGGGTTTCGGGATTGCTCCAGTATCCTTCGATTCATTGCAATGAACATTGCTTTACCAGTCAGGAGGTGTCAAACAAGCAACACATATTGGCCTCTATGGTGGGAGCTTCGACTATCAGCGTGGTACATCAAAGCGACGCTACCATACCATGCGAATACGCTGAGTATGCTGATGTCTTTGACAAGGGCCAGGCAGAACAATTGCCTCCCCATCGACAGTACGACTGTCCTATTGAACTGATTCCTGGTGCCAAAATCCCTACAGGTCGTTTATATTCACTGACCCCAAAAGAAGACGTTGTGTTGAAAGAATACATTGACAAAGCTTTAGCGATGGGTTTCATACGGCCATCACAATCACCTGCTCCGTCTCCTCTATTCTTTGTTCCGAAGAAAGAGGGAGATCTAAGGCCTTGTATTGATTACAGGGCACTTAACGACATTACCATAAAAAACCAATATCCTTTACCACTGATAAACGTTCTATTGGATCAATTAGATACCTCCAGTTACTTTACCAAATTGGACTTGCGAGGAGCATACAATTTAGTTCGCATTCGTGAAGGCGACGAATGGAAGACCGCTTTCAAGACACGGTATGGTCTTTACGAGTATTTGGTGATGCCTTTTGGTCTGTGCAACGCTCCCGCCACTTTTCAATTCTTCATGAATGATATATTCAGGGACATAATGGACCAGTTTGTGGTGATTTATCTGGGTGACATTCTGATCTATTCATCATCTTTTTCGGAACACGTCAAACACGTTTCTACAGTCCTACAAAGACTCAGGGAGAACCTTCTTTAAGTGAAAGCCGAGAAAATGCGTCTTTCATTCACAGGAAGTGGAATTCCTGGGCTATGACATTACCAATCTAGGTGCTCGAATGAGCCGTTCCAAGGTGAAGGCCATATTGAATTGGCCGATTCCGCACAATGTCAAGTCATTACAGTCTTTCTTAGGCTTTGCGAATTTTTATCGCAGATTTATTCATTCCTTCTCCAAAACAGTAGCTCCTTTGACGGCCTTAACTAGTTCTAAAGTTCCTTTCTGTTGGAACCCAAATGCCCAAGCATCATTCGAAAAGTTGAAAGAGGCATTTACCACTGCACCCGTGCTTCAACATCCAGATCCAGATCGCCAGTTTATCGTTGAAGCGGATGCATCCAGTGTCGCTACTGGAGCGGTACTCTCACAAGTTTGCACAGAAACCAAGGAGGAGCACCCAGTGGCTTTCTTCTCTCGCAAACTTACCCCATATGAACGGAACTACACCGTCACTGAGCGGGAACTGCTGGCTATCAAGGATGCCTTCCGAGAATGGCGTCACCATCTTCTTGGGGCCAAACATCAGGTGTTAGTGTACTCTGACCATATAAATCTTCAAGCATTCAAATCCATGAAATGCCTTACGGCCCGACACGCCAGATGGCATGTCTTTTTTGCCCCATACGATTTCCAGGTCACATATCGTCCTGCCCGAGAACACGTTAAGTCAGACGCATTGTCCCGTATGAGTGAAGAGGCGAAGGAAGAAGCACAAGTACAGAATCAGTTGTTGGCAGATCATGTAATATGTAGTTGTTCTGTTCAACCATCCTTAAAAACCGAAGTACAAGAGTGGGTGAAAAATCATCCACAAGTTATCCAGGATATGAATCTGGACGTACATAACGGTTTACCATTCACACAAGGAGTGCTCTACCTACCGACGTCTTCAACGCGGAATAAAGCCCTCAAGTGGAATCATGATTCCTTGATCGCAGCTCATCCTGGACGGAAGAAGACACTAGAACTACTCAAAAGATGGTGCTGGTGGCCGTCCATGTCAAAAGATGTCATAGATCATGTATCTACTTGTTCTGTATGCATCCAATGTAAAAACACTCCTGGTAAACCAGTGGGTTTACTCCAGTCCCTACCTGTCCCTAACAAACCATGGGACATGATATCTATGGACTTTGTGGTAGAACTCCCACCAAACCAGGAGTTCGATACCATATGGGTTGTAGTGGTTTATTTCACTAAATTGGCTCTTTTTGTTCCCTGTATTGGTTTACCAACCACTGCTGTTCTGGCTGACCTATTCATCCAACATATATTTCGTTTCTTTGGTCTACCGTCAGTAATCATTACAGACAGGGGCTCACAGTTTGCGTCACGCTTTTGGAGAGCACTAACCTCTGCATTACTGATTGATGATAGGATGTCCAGTGCTTATCACCCTCAAACTGATGGACAGACCGAAAGAGTCAACTGCACTATGGAACAATATCTGCGGTGTCTGTGTCTGCAGTACCAATCGGATTGGCTCACGGTCCTGCCGGCAGCTGAATTCGCCTATAACAACTCCTATCATAGTGCCATAGGCACTTCACTGTTCTATGCGCTTTATGGACAGCACCCTCGATCAATACCTTTGGATTCCAGCTTGTCTTTGGATACTCCTGCCGCAGGCCGTACCTTTCGTGATCTGAAGAAATTACAGAGGAAAGTGAAGCAGCAATTGGAGCAGGCTAAAAGACGCGACAAGTTCTA
The DNA here is from genome assembly GCF_040938575.1 of Ambystoma mexicanum. Lineage (NCBI taxonomy): Eukaryota > Metazoa > Chordata > Amphibia > Caudata > Ambystomatidae > Ambystoma > Ambystoma mexicanum. Next base: position 1,211,891,636 of record NC_090921.1, on the reverse strand, counting down.
TGCCGATGCTCATAGAATACCCGCACCCGTCTACAAGGCTGGTATGAAAGTATGGCTGTCCTCTAAGCACTTGAGAATTCCTGGCAAAAAGAAATTATTGCCTAAATACATTGGTCCGTATATAGTGCTCCAAGTAATTAATCCGGCTGCTGTCCGTCTGGCTTTGCCACAACGATGGCGAGTGCATCCCGTATTCCACGTGTCACTCATTAAGCCATGTTCTGAAGCTACTAGATTGCCTGTATGGCCTGTTGCTATTTCTGTGCGGGGTTCGGATGAATACGAGGTACAGGACATACTGGATATGAGACTACGTTCTGGTAGGCCGTTTTATCTGGTGGACTGGAAGGGCTATGGTCCCGAAGATAGATCCTGGGAACCTCTTTCTAATATTCATGCTCCTGCTTTATTGAAGCGTTTTCACTCGAGAAGGGGAGAGGTTGCCCCTTTGGGGGATGGCACTGTCATGCATGCTGGACGTGGTCCTACCTCCTACGCTCGTAGAACAGCTAGACCGTTCTATTCCAAATGGCGGTTGTTCGACACGTTGCCGGGAAAACGACGTTTGCACTTTTCACGTCGCTAACTCACGTGTATTCTGCTTCGTCACGTGAACTACGGCATTACGTATTTAAGCAGCGTGGAAACTTCACTCGCTGCTTCTGATCGAATCATTTGGCGTTGTGTAGCTGAACCTCCGGTCTGCATCCTTGCAGGTTACTACAGCTACCTTTTTGGCCTTCTATAGCGTGTTTTCCGCCACACGCTGATTCCTGGAGCTTTTTGGTTGCGTGTAAATCCACACGTTGTCTTCAAACGCGGCCGGCCTGGGCTGCGTGAATCCTGTTCGCGTGTAATTCCACACACGCACGCTATCTTCAAACGCGGCTGGCCTGGGCTGCGTGAATCCTGTTCGCGTGTAATTCCGCACGCGCACGCTATCTTCAAGCGCTGCTGGCCTGGACTGCGTGAATCCTGCTCGCGTGTAAATCCACACGCGCACGCTATCTTCAAGCGCTGCTGGCCTGGACTGCGTGAATCCTGCTCGCGTGTAAATCCACACGCGCACGCTATCTTCAAGTACGGCTGGCCTGGACTGCGTGAATCCTGTTCGCGTGTAAATCCACACGCGTATGCTATCTTCAAGCGCTGCTGGCCTGGACTGCGTGAATCCTGCTCGCGTGTAATTCCACACGCGCACACTATCTTCAAGCGCTGCTGGCCTGGACTGCGTGAATCCTGCTCGCGTGTAAATCCACACGCATATGTTGTCTTCAAGCGCTGCTGGCCTGGACTTCCTGAATCCTAATCGCGTGTAAATCCACACGCACACGCTCTTTTCTTCGCGGCTGTCCAGAACCGCGTGTACTTTGTTTATACCTTAAAAGGAGCGCTATTTCCAACTCCTGCACCTGTGTTATTAACAGGGGGATTGATTCATTTCTATACTTTACACTACGTGGGAAGGAAACTTTTCAAGGATGATTGGAAGGTGACAGTGAACAGTACTTTGGACGCTATCCTGTGGTGCATCAACCCGGTATCTAGCGTGAGCCTCGTTCCGTTCGTGATAAATCTCCCTTACTAATCTTCCCTTCCTTGTCGTTTGTTCTACCTTGGATTCCGCAAGAGACTCTTCTGGATTCATCTGCCCTAGACTCAAGGTCAGTGTGTGCATTCATGACATTTCCTATTCCATCATACCCAGGTTGGGGCAGTTATTCATGATACTTTATTTTGTTCTAGGCTGACTTCTTATACCTTACCCACGCCCTTTCCAGTGATCCATCGCTCTGCCTGTTTTACCAGTCAGAGAGTTGTATCACTTGGAAGGTCTTAACTTGACTTCACAACTATCAAAACGCGTGAACAGGGATCTGGAAGACCCTACCACCTGTATCCTTTTAAGTACCGTATCCTTTTCAGTTAATACTTTGGTGCTTTCTGACAGAGAGGTTCTCAACCCGGAGGATCATCCCGACCTTCAATGCTTGTTAGCTGAAGGGGGACCCTCCCGGGCAGACTTCTGTAAGGGACAGAGAGAGTGCCACTCTCTCGAGGGACTGAGGAAACAGGCCCTGTCCCAGGCACGAGGAGAAGTGCCTAGGACATTCCGGATTTATTGGGAGGGTGAGCTCCTTGTTAGTGAGCCCACTAAGCCTGAACCTGGTGCCCTCAAGAGGTTGGTGGTACCCCAGGTTTACAGGCCCTTCCTACTGCAGTTGGCGCATGAGGTGCCCTTGGCTGGTCATCTTGGGACCAAGAAGACTAAGCAGAGGCTCTCTGCCCATTTCTACTGGCCACGGATGGGAGTAGAGGTGGAGTCCCACTGCAGGACCTGCCCAACTTGTCAGTTGTCTGGCAAGACTGGAGGTAGTGTCATTGCCCCACTGCAGCCATTGCCAGTGGTTGGCACACTATTTGAGAGGGTGGGCATCGACATCGTCGGTCCCCTTGACCCTCCCACTTCAGGTGGACATCGGTTCATCCTGGTCTTGGTAGATCATGCCACCAGGTACCCTGAGGCAATACCCCTTCGGACTGTTACTGCCAAGGTGGTTGCCAGGGCTCTCCTGGGCATTTTCACCCGTGTTGGATTCCCCAAGGAGGTTGTCTCTGACAGAGGATCCAACTTCATGTCTAGTTACATGAAAACCATGTGGAAAGAGTGCGGGGTAACCTACAAGTTCTCCACCTCTTACCACCCCCAGACCAATGGTCTTGTTGAGAGATTTAATAAAACTCTCAAGGGCATGCTAGGGGCTTTGGAAGAACCCCTAAGGAGGAAATGGGATCTCCTCCTGCCATGCCTGCTGTTTGCTTACGGAGAGGTACCTCAAGAGGGTGTTGGTTTCAGCCCCTTTGAGTTACTCTTTGGACATCCCGTGAGGGGGCCCCTCGCCTTGATCAGAGAAGGCTTGGAAGCCACCCCTCCAGGTCCCGCCAAGCAAGTGGGGGACTATGTGTTAGGCCTCAGACGGAGGATGACACAGATGATGGGTCAGGCAACAGCAAATCTCAAGGCCAGCCAGGAATTGAATAAGTACTGGCATGACCTTAAAGCCTCGCAAGTGGATTGGACTCCGGGACAGGAAATCCTTGTGATGGAGCCTACCAAGCCTAGAGCTCTGGCAGACAAGTGGACTGGACCCTTCAGGATCATCTCCAAGATGGGCGAAGTCAATTATCTGGTTGACATGGGAGCCTCTGGGGTGGCCCCTCAGATATTCCATGTCAACAGGCTCAAGCCTTTCCACCGGCGAGCAGAAGTCTCATGTCCCTTGCTAGCTTCAGGGCAAGAAGAGGATGAGAGTGAGCCCCTCCCTGATTTGCTGCATAGCAACCCTCAGGATGGCTCAGTGGAGGGAGTACATCTCTCTCCGGATTTGACAACAGAGCAACAGAGGGCCTGCAGGGCTTTACTCCAACAGTATGCCTCTCTGTTTTCACTGACGCCAGGCCTTACACCGTGGTGTAGGCATGAAATTGACACTGGTGACAGTGTGCCTGTCAAAAGCAGGTGCTACCGTATGTCAGATACCGTCAAGAACCACATCCAGGCTGAGGTCGCCAAGATGTTGGATCTGGGTGTTATTGAACCCTCAACCAGTCCCTGGTCCAGTCCAGTGGTCCTTGTCCCCAAGGCAAGTTCCCAGGCCGGTACCAAGGATTGGAGGTTCTGTGTGGACTACCGAGGAGTCAATGCTGTCACCAAAACTGACGCGCACCCATTGCCCAGGGCTGATGAGCTCGTGGACACCATAGGTGCTGCCAAATTTGTGAGCACCTTTGACCTTACCTCAGGCTATTGGCAAATAGCTCTGACGGACCATGCCAAGGAAAAGACGGCCTTCTCAACACCTGAGGGACTCTACCAATTTAGGGTCATGCCTTTTGGGTTGAAGAATGCCCCTGCCACCTTCCAGAGATTGGTCAACCATGCGCTCACTGGGCTGGAAGCCTTTTGTGTGGTTTACTTAGACGACATTGCCGTCTACAGTTCCACCTGGGAAGAGCATTTGACACATCTGGATAAGGTGTTGCAGGCCTTGAAAAGGGCTAACCTCACTATCAAGGCCACCAAGTGCCAGATAGCTCAGGGGAAAGTTACCTATCTTGGTCATGAGGTAGGAGAGGGTCAAATCCAACCTCTCTCCAGTAAAGTACAGGATGTACAGAACTGGGAGACTCCCACTACTCAAACCCAGGTGAGAGCCTTTTTGGGCCTCACTGGGTACTATCGCAATTTCATGGCAGACTATGGAACCATAGCTGCACCCCTGACAGCTCTAACTTCACCCAAACAGCCTAGGAAGGTTAATTGGACCAAAGACTGTCAGAGGGCCTTTGATGGCTTGAAAGAAAGTCTGTGTAGGGCACCTGTGTTGTGTGCGCCTGACTACAGCCGACCCTTTATCGTCCAGACGGATGCCTGCGACACCGGAATCGGAGCTGTCTTGTCCCAGTTAGATGACAAAGGGAGAGAACATCCTATCATATTCATCAGTAGACAACTCAAGGGTACAGAACTTAGGTGGGCTACTGTTGAAAAGGAGTGTTTTAGCATAGTTTGGAGCCTTAGGTGTTTTAGGCCCTACCTTACAGGGTCTACCTTCAAGGTCCAAACAGATCATAAGCCCCTGAAGTGGCTTATGCAAGTGAAGGGTGAGAATCCGAAATTGCTCAGGTGGTCCATTAGCCTGCAAGGGCTAGACTTCACCATAGAGCACAGACCAGGGAAGAGTCACGATAATGCAGATGGCCTTTCCAGAAGGTATGTTGACCGTCTGGATGAGGGCGTCTATCCCGTGGGAGATTAGACACCCTCCACCTCAGTCTGGGGGGGGCGACTGTGATGCTGGAAATGCATCAGAGGGACAGGGCCTCTGAATCCTTGTCCTTTACTGCTTTTTATCATGTGTTCTGTCATGTTTTCTGCCCAGGAGTCCATGTGGGACTCCTGGCAGTGCAGCTCTCTCTTTTGGTTTGGTGAACAGACCCATGGGATACCCTTATGGCACACATGGGTAGGGGTACAACCCTGTGCCCCTAGTGTATGTTTTTGGGCACCTGTGGGTGGCCCACAGAGCAGGGTATGGGCTGGTGGCAGCTCCATGCTGAATTTGACAGGTGCTCTGGGTGTCCTCCATTTTGGGATACCCAGGCCCTGCCATTGGGATCAGTTGATTCCTGATAGGAAACAAGATGGCTCCTGTGGCCTCTTGCTTTCTATTGCCTGTTACCTTGTTTTCCCAAAGTCCTGGGAAGCCCTGACTCTGTCCCTTCCCCCTGACTGGCTGTTGGGTGGAAGTTCCATATATGGTGTTGTTGTGAAGGCCCAGCTAGACTGACTGGAGCCTTCCCAGTGACTGTATGTTGTGGGCACCTCCTGTGGGTGGGACCTGGGTGAATGGAGTGTGTGACCAATATACACTCCTTGTTGTGGTTGTCTGGTTTCTGGCATGAGAGACAAAGACTGAGACAGCCCTGCCCGAAACTGGCCTGAATGCAGTGTGTAGTGTTGAATGGCTGGGTACTTGTCCCAATCCACATTCCTTGTTGTGAGTGTCTGAAAGGGAGGAGTGTGGCCTGAATGCACTGTGTGCCTGATTGGCTGACTGACTGCATGAATGCCCTTCTGTATGATTGGCTGCTCAGGGTGTGCCAGCAGTGTGGATGAGAGACAGAATAGTATATCTGGGGACCTCTCACCACTGGTAATGGGTTCAGGGAACGTTTAGAAGGTTCAGGGAACGTTCAGAAGCGTTCAGAAGCGTTCTGGAGCTGAGTCTCCACTCTAAGAGTAACTGGAACTGCTGATCCTCGACGTCCAGCTGGAAGAAGAAGACTTGCTGTTGCATTTGCTTCGACCGATCCGAAGGCTGCCGAAATCGTCGAAGACTGACCCGAGAGAGGACCTTGTAAGGCGCCCTCTTCCCGTGCTCCGAGGGACCATCGAGCACCGCTCCATTTTCGCCGAAGCGCCCTGGAAGACAGACCCTCGAAAGGCTGCCGACCCGAGACGGGACCGCCGAGGAGATCGAAGTGAAGCATCCGGACATCGCCGCCGTCGAAGTCCATTGCTGTCGACCAGGGTTCGCAGGTTTGAGTAACCGCTGGAGGCCCGTCGAAGTTGTGTTGCCCAGCCGTGGGAACCACTTGACGCCGTGCCGCCGACGACCGGAGCCGTCCGCTCCTTTGCCTAAGAACATTCGAATCGCAGGACTCCCTCGTCCGCACCGTCGACCGCTTTATCCTGCCGGAGAAAGTCGAGGACGACCAACGCGCCGAGGAGAAACCTGCCGGTGGGTTTCCCGCCACCAGAAGACCACAAAGACTCGAACGACTCGACGCCCTTGCTGGGCCTCCGTCTCCACAATCTTTGCGGTCCAGAACTATTGTCACCGAGGTGCCCCGCACGCCTATGCCTTGCAGGACGCCGACGCTCCGACGCCGACGAGCACCGCTCGGACGAAGCTGCCGCCTCATCGACACCGTTCTACCCTGTTTGTCGACAGACGTTCGACGCCCCATGTCTCCCGCTTGAAAGGGAAGGCATTCAAGAAGGGCCGTTGATTCCTGGTCGCCGAACACCGAGTTCCTAGACGCTTCTCGATGCCTCTCGACGATCCGTGACTCCCGCTTGAAAGGGGGTCGCTCAAGAAGGATCTGTCGACGCCTCTTCGAAGAACTCGACTCCACCAGGTACATTGGGGGGGTAAAAACATTATAGGAGGGAATAAGACTTGCAGAACAATATATGGACTGGGCTTGTGCTATATCTTTATTTTACAGGTTGCCCAGGTGGGGGATCTCCACACAGAACTGTGTCTAGTGGTAGGGGCCAGTATTCTGCCTATTGCTCAACCATCTTATTTTCTCTCCTCTCTCTATTGCTGGTTTCACTCTATTGGTCTGTGTGACATTGTTACAGTATTTTTGATACACTTTAATGAGATCTAATACAAAGGGTGGTACCACTTTAGAATTGTATATATTTGCCATTGTTGATTTTCCTAAGTACAAAGTGAGTTATTATGATAAGTGTACATAACCTTGAATATTGATTATATAAAGACTTTGTTCTAACCAATACAGTGTGTGGACATTCCTTTGTGGGGGTTTGGGGACTACACTGTACTTAAGAACCAGCCTGCATCACCTCCTGAGAAGCTAGGCCTTGATTGCTCGTCCATTGCTACCGTAATAGAGAATCTTGGCTGGGGTCTTCTGTGCCTCTCTTCTACCATATAGAGAGCAGAAGTACAGACACCCCCTACCGGTCTTTCTTTACATCCAGTGGTTTAGTTTGACCATGTCCCCATACACTCCAGCACACGCAGTTATTTGCACCCCACTGTGACAAAATGCCACCCGTGAGAGCGGAATAGCTGTATTTTTGATTCTTACTAATACAATTATGTAGGTTGATCTGTTTCTGAATGATGCCTGCTAATCAGCGCACTATTTCACAATGTTCAATGCTGAAAAGCATAATGTAAGCACGTAACTCTGATGGGCCTTTCTGCTCACTCATATCAGAGTATCCCTACAAAAAATCCTCACCAAAAATATTCTCCATACATATGGCCGTTTGTCTCGCCATAGGCAATATTTTTGGGGGGGATAATTTGTGGGAGCGGGAGTTGCAGGGGTGTCCCCCGCATATTTTAAAATAATGCAGAGGTTGCGGGGGTGTCCCCCGCAGGGTCCATGAGTCAATATGGCCGTAAATATATGGCAATATTTTTGTATCGCAATATTTTTGCGGGATATTAAAACATGGAACCCCCATCAGCACCTGCGTCATAGTTTGGCAACATGGCAGTACAAAGTAGCGTGCATTCCTGACAACAGACTGATGGAGCAAAAAGCTCAAGCAAACAGGATCTTCCTTAAACCATTGGCAATCCTAATCCTTACTGAAAACATTTAATTGTGAACTTCTTGAACCTGGTGGCAGATGGCAAATCTAAATATAAGCCATGGCTGCTTATGACATGGGTGGACTCGGAAATCCCCAGTCATACTGGCCAAAACTGTTTGGTGTCATTTTATTGTCAGCATGGTTTACGGTGACCCAACTGCCTGTGAATCCTGTGTAGTCACTGTCTGGGACTAAGTTTTACCCAAAACAGACCATTTGGGTTCTGCCCCAGCAAAAGTCGTAGTCTTCCCTGTAAACGGTTTGTCACCTTACAGGAAGACAGAAACGCCCCCTGGGGGAAGCAAAGGGTACAGTGCTTATAGGGCAGGTTCTGCCAGACCTAAGAAAATCACACTAGGGTGGTAATTAATAGATCTAGGCAGACAGAAAAAAGGGGGTGGAGGTAGAGCCGACTGGAGAGAAGAATCATTCCAAAGAATGTTTTCACCATCTTGCATTCTACCAGCGCTCCCAAACTTCCTGTAACCCCTGCTGCAGACAAATAAATCAGAAGGTACACATTCCTTGACCAGCAGCAATGATTTGACCTTTACAAAAGACTGCAAGGGGACAATATGCTGTAGAACATTTCCTATATAAAAGGGCGAAACCACCTCACCCCTCCATTGAATCATCTTTGGACATCTGAAGAAGGATTTCACCTGGAACTAATAAAGAATATGGAATGCTCCGTGAGGAACATTTAGGATACAATATGATATGGCATTTATAATGCGCCTGTAGACAAGTGTTTCAAGGCATGACGAGGCAAGGGAGGGGAAACAGTGGAGAGACAGAGACAGCGATCCTACTAGGCCAGGTGACATTGAGATGCTCTGTTAGCAGGATAAGGAGACTGAAGCTGGGACCACAGGACCAAGGAATATGCTCACTGGAGGTGAAATAATTCAGCAAGTGATCTCTAAGACCTTCCTGGTTGGCAAGTGCAGAAGAAAGGATTTACCTTACCCCTGGACAGGGTCCCCCAGCTCAAATGAAACAATAAGTGACCCCTGTCTCTCCCTGCATCTTTGAACTATTTCAATACTGGTTTAGGGACCTTTGGTAATGCCCAAGCTGCCACAAGGGATATGCCAGAAGCATTTTTGACCTCAAAACTTTACAGGCCCCATGCTTCTACAACTCCCACTTGATGCAGATGCTGAGGCTCTGCTGCCTCCACATGGTGGTGGAGTAGCCCTGATCTTCCCTGAGTGGGTCCGCACATCTCTCATACCCAGCCAGACCTACCCCCTTTGAAAGCCTTGTCTGCAAGCTTGGAATCTCTCCGACTCTCTTTCACCCTTGCCACGATCTACAGACCCGTTGGCCCTATGTCTGTCTTCCTCTCAGAATGAGCTGACTTCACCACCTCTCCTCTGACCTCTACCTCTAAACTCCTTCTCCTTAGAGACTTCAACATCCACCTTGACTCCACTGTCCCTACTTCTTCACTCCTCTGTGATCTCTGCACCTCTCTCTCCCTCACTATTCTCCCCTCCGCCCCCTACCCACTCTGCTGGACACACTCGTGATGCCTTCATCCCTGCTGATCACCTGCTCTCTAACCCTCTCACCACCCCACTCTCCTGGTCTGACCACTCTCTCATCTCTTCTTATCAGGGACCTCTAACCCCCCTGACTGAGCCTCCACCAGCACTGCCAACTTCCTTCGTGGTCATCCGACTGATGAAACAAATGTCAGCTGCTGTGTTTGCCTCCACCTTCATCCCTCCTCATTCCTCTCCTCTTGACTCTTCCACTGATTTTGTCCTTGCCAATCTTCATCTTGCTATCACTAATACTTTTGACATTCTTGGCCCTGTCATGAGGATTCACCTGAAACCCGCCTCCACGCATAATGGCTGGTACAACTCTGTTCTAGCCACTCTGTAGCACAAGTGGGAAGTTGCTGAACAGAGGTGGCAGACCTCTGGCTCATCCTCTCACAAACTGGCCTGTTGCCTACTCCAAAGGCAATACAGTCTCTCTATCCACTCCAAGAAGAGGGTCCACATCCAGGCCCGTATCTCTGGAGCCTCTAACAACACGGCTGGACTCAAAATCTGCAAGGAACTAGCCAATCCATCTGCAGTCTCCACCTCCCTCTTCCTTTGTACTGCACGGGCCACCCATTTCACCTCTAAAACTCAAGAAATTCTGATCCCTCTCTCTTCCTCCCCTTTCTCCATACCTGCCTCCCTTCAACTCTCCTCCACCCAGTCTCTGCTCCTTCTCACCTATCACAATGATGAGATCTCTAAAGTAGCCCACTCTGTGAAGGTCTCATTCAAACACATGTCTCCCTGTTCTTTCAGAATCATTAAGGACACAATCTCCTCCCTCACTCTGGCTCTTTCTGACTTCTGCAACGGACTACCATGAAATGACCTATTGAGAAATGACTGAATTTCTTTTGATCAAATTTTTTTTTTATAATGCACGGGGAGACCCCCCACAGTCCCATCTTCCCCCTACCTTAACCTATCATCTTAACCCACCTCCATCTTTTTTTTATGAAAATGAATACAAATCCTTAACGAATTCGACCAAAAGAATTTGGTAATTTCTTATTAGGTATTTTTGTTTCCGATCATTTCTGCAGATACCTTCTCCAACCACTCCTTGGCATCTGTCTCTTTCCCTTCATCTCTCAAGCACTCTCTTGTGCACCCCCTCCTAAAAAATACTTCTGCCAACCCCATATGTCTGGCCAACTACCGCCCTATCTCTACTAAACCCTTCTTTGGGAAACACCTGGTGAAGTTGGTCTTCCCCCACCTGACCAAACACACTGAGCTCGCTGGTTGTTTACATGACCATCAATCTGGATTTTGAGCATCCAGAGGCATGGAAACAGCTCTCCTCAACACCCGTGAATAACTGCTCGCAAATTTTGACTCAATCTCACCTCCTATTCTCACTCTCCTTGGCCTCTCATCCGCCTTTGATTCGGTCAACCATTATATCCTCATAAAGTGGCTCTGAGATACTCTTGATATCTCAGACCGGGCACTGGAATAGTTGACCTCCTTCCTCACTGACCGCTCTTCTCAGGTGCTGCTGGGCTCCTTCTCCTCCTCCACCACTCTCTCTACATGTGGTGTTCCCCAGGTCTCTAAGCTTTCGTCTTGGCTTTTCAACATCTACCTTGCACCTCTTGCTCACCTGATATCTGCCTTCTCTGCTCATTTTCAGTGTCATGCACATGATGCACAACTCTTCTTCAAGCTCCCCTCTTCCTCCTCTATGATTGCCTATCTGCTATTCATTCTTGGTGCACCTCCAATGATCTCTGTCTTAATGGCAGTAAGACCGAGATCCTTCCTACGGGGACACCGGCTCCCCATTTCCCTCCTGAACTCCGGCCACCCTCTATGGGCTCACCTCCCTCTCCTTCCACTGAGGCCAGAAATGTTAGGGACATCTTCGAGTCCTCTCTCTCCTTTGGTCCTCACATCTTGGACCTTGCCAAGAAGGCCCACTTTCAACTTCACCTCCTAGAGGCATTCTCAATTTCCTCAATTTCCCCCAGAAGCTCACTGTCTCTAGAGCTCTGTTCCTCTCCAGGCTAGATTACTGTAACAGCCTTTTCCTCCACCTGCCTCTTTCTTTGCTCCGTCCTCTTCACATAATCCAGAATAGGGCTGCAAGACTTATCCTTGGCCTCAAGCCCCGGCAGTGTATCTCTCCAGCTCTAAAATCTCTCCACTGGCACCCAGTTGTTAAAAGCATCAAATTCCAGACCATTTGCATCATTCACAAGGCTGTCTGGGTCCTGGGACCATGCTACCTGCAACTTTCTCTTATTAAATACTGTATTTCCAGATCCCTTCGATTTTCTGATGCCAACTCTCTGCTGATCAAACACTTTTCCAAGCAGAGAGCTGGGGGCAGATCTCTCTCCTTATTTGACTCCCTCATTTGGAACAGTCTCCCTCTTTCTCTCCATCTTCAACAGGCCACCCCAATTTCTGCAAAGAACTCAAGATCTTTCTCTTCTTATCCTCCTTTCCTCTCACTGTCCAGTGCTAACTATCCCCTCTGTCGCTGAGATTGGTGGCCTGGTTCCTCAAGAGTCCGATTTGGCCCTGGCCTTCTGCCCAATTGCACCCAGCACCCCTCCTGCACTGCCCTCTGTGTCGACACCCGCCTGTCAGGGGTTTTTACTTCCACCCTGCACTTCACCTGGGATGTCTCCACCCATGCACATGCCTGTTGCCTCTGCAACAGGCACCACTGGCACTCCCTCCCCTAGGGAATCCTAATTGCACCCATGCCCCCTTGCACGCTCCGAATGTCACAAGGCCTAGTAGGACTGCTGTTCCTTTCTATTTATTCATTGTCATTTTCATTGTTTATTCGCTTCCTTGTACCCTTCCCATATGCCTTGTGGCGCTTTGAAACACTGTCTTGTTGTATAAGCCCCTTATAAATATCCAATAAATAAATAAAAAAATCTAAGACCCACAGAGTCTCCTAGCATTTCCAACTCACCACCACCTTTTTCAGGACCCAAGCTGTAACCACTGATGAGTTGGCTCAACGCCGAAGGCAAGTCTACACTTGTCCGCATCTGAGGCTGTTAAGTCTTCCAGCACCCCTGACCAGACACTGCCTGCTATATCCTAGTATTTTCAACCCACAAACCATCATCACTGCCAAACCGCGCATCTGAGGCTGTTAAGTCTTCCAGCACCCCTGACCAGACACTGCCTGCTATATCCTAGTATTTTCAACCCACAAACCATCATCACTGCCAAACCGCGCATCTGAGGCTGTTAAGTCTTCCAGCACCCCTGACCAGACACTGCCTGCTATATCCTAGTATTTTCAACCCACAAACCATCATCACTGCCAAACCGCGCATCTGAGGCTGTTAAGTCTTCCAGCACCCCTGACCAGACACTGCCTGCTATATCCTAGTATTTTCAACCCACAAACCATCATCACTGCCAAACCGCGCATCTGAGGCTGTTAAGTCTTCCAGCACCCCTGACCAGACACTGCCTGCTATATCCTAGTATTTTCAACCCACAAACCATCATCACTGCCAAACCGCACCCGGTTGCAGCATTCCGTCTGCACCACTCCCTGCACCACTCCCTGCGCGACTCGTTGTCAAAAGTGCCCAGATACCTGGTTAGTTGCAGAAAAGACTATAAAGCAAACATGAAGGTGCTGAAAGTGTTTCTTTGTCCCTGTCTTCCCCACTTCTCACTGACACTATTTTACCAAACTCCCCATGTTATATTGCAGAAATCTGCTACTGCTTTGTATCTACTACAAAGAGATTTGTGAAATTGTAAGCACACAGAAAGTTACAACGATAAAAGTGAGACTGTAAAATACACGCATGTAATTTGTTGGCATGTCGGTAGTCCATGAGGATATTTTTTTCTCCTTCTGGCTCACTGGCGTAAAACAGGAGATTTTGAATGTGAGTTTCATCATAAGTTATAGTCAAGCTATTTTATTGTTGGCTAAAAATAAATCCTGTTCCAACTATCAACAATTCTGCTCATCACTTCACTCACATGTCTCTTGTGTTAAACAGTCTAAGGTCAGCTATTTTCAATCCCTTATTTATTCTCAGGCTGACTCCCCTAAATTGCTATTCAACACTCTTAATAAGCTTCTTGCTCCTCCTTCTGTTGATCCTTCTGTCTTCCAATCTTTCTCCAAATAGATTTACCAAATGTCTTTCTTGCCAAGATTGTAAACATTAGATCCTCTTTAAATATAGGTGCTCCACAACCTAGCACTGGCTCCTTTTCTTCCACAGACTCTCCCTCTTGTGCTTCTTCTCTCTTGGCTGCCCCTTCCTTTTCTCCCCTTTCACGTATCTCTGAAGGTGATGCCGGGTCTATAATTTCACAGACTCATCTCACTGGTGCCCCCTCAGGTCCTCTGCCTGCCTCCTTGGTTAAGTATATTTTTCCTGCGCTGCTATTTCTACTTTGTTTAATCTTTCTCTGTCCTCAGACTCTTTTCCACTGGCCTTTGAAAGAGACATTGTTTGTCTTTTTCTTAAAGAACCCTCTGTTGACTCATCAGATCCTTCTAATTTCTATCCGGTTTCTCTCCTTCTGTATTTATCCAAACCTTTGGAATAACTTGTTCATGTACCACTTTTTTCCTTACTTTAACCATCACAACTTTCTCCCTCCTCACCAATCTGGTTTTCTGTCTGGTTTCTCTACCGAAACCACACTCTTGTCTATAGCTATCTCTATTTGTCATGCTCGTCATCATAACCTTCCTTCTCTATTGATTCTGCTTGATTTCAGTGCTACATTCAACACTGTAGGTCTAACTCTCTCTTCTCTTGGTCTTTCAGGTACTTTTATAAACTGGTTTCCTTCTATCCCCCTAATAAGTTTATCACTTTCTGGGAAGGGCTCTACCTCCTGGTTCTTTCCTCTGTCTTGCAGTGTTCCTCAGGGCTCAGTTCTTGGTCCTGTATTATTTACTCTTTATACCTCTTCCCATACTTCCTTAATTTCAAGCTATTGGTTTCAGTCTATCTTTATGCAGATGACACCCAGATAAATGTGTCCTTTCCTACCTTTAACACTTCTATTCATCATTGACTCTCTTTTTGTCATTCTGCAATTTCATTTCATAAGCCCTTCAAATAAATAAATAGAACAATATTGTCAAGTAAAAATCCAACAGTAGGCTTCCTGGGAAAAGGACACATGAATGACTCGCAAAGTGGAAAAGGATGCTCAGTGATGTTTTAGACTTTTAAGATGTCTGGGTGTCTGGAAAGTTGTATAGCTAAAGCTAAATCATCCAACTGACCCTAAAGAACAGAATATCCCCTCTCAGCAGAAGAAGCCAAAGGAACAAAAACAAATTTCCCCTAACCCCCATCCCCTGCACACATTTTCAGGTCAATGGGAGTGAAGGTAAAAGGGAAGTTCTGGAGCCCATGATATTGATAGCATTCAACATCCAAGCCCATCGATCCTTGCCCCTGGAACAATAGAGATAGTTATGTAATGTTATTTGAGATTTGTATAGCACCTACTGCCACTGTCATCGCCTTGAAGAGCTTCAGTGGATACACACCCTTTGGGAGACCGTAGTCTGGGTAAACATGTAAATAAAAGTAGCAATACAATGTGAGGAAAAAGTAATTGACATTCCGTGATAAGCAGAGATGACTAGGCTGAAGCATTTTAAATCATGAAACGCATATTTCAAAGGCATACAGAAGGCTGCTATGTCAGTGGCTATGTGGCAGCTGGACTTTATTTTTTGTGGAACTTAGTTTTCTATGGGATACAGCATGAGAGGAGGCAAGGGTATTTCTAAATAGTCTATCAAACCCTAGGGTAACTGTCTACAGTTGAGGGCGCAGCTATACTTTACATGCAGAACACATGCCTCAATGGCGAACATTCAGTCAACATGCAAATTACATTCACAAGATACCAACACCGCAAGTCCTCTTGTCTGTACCATCTCAATATTGCAGTAAAATGTATTGTATAATGGAAAATCTCACAGTGACAAAAGTCAGAGTGGTGAGCCCTCACAGTGGCAGCATTCAGAGTGGCAAAATTCAAAGGCAGCAGAACTCAAAATGGTGCAAACCTCACAGTAGTAAAATTCAAAGTGGTGAAATGTGAGAACCGTTAAGGTGTCTCCCTAGCTAGTCCCTGCGGATCCGTCATCCAGGTGGCCAAGACACAGCCATCACTATTGGATCCAGTTCCTGGGGGTGGACCAGTGAGGGAGGATCACCTGGATGGGAGGTCCTCGGGGAGAGATAGTGGAACACCTTTTTCCCCACCCTTTCTTTTTCGTAAGACGTTCAAAAGCACTGCCCCCTTTCCAACACAAACACATTTGCACAACAAAAAGGACAACAGACTAACAGCAGAGCCGTTTACCTAACATGTCCCAATACAAGGGTCAGGCAGTCAGGTAATTGATCAGAATCACACACACCTAACGGCCCTTTCCCTTCCCCACAGGGATAGAAAGTGGGACCAGAGAGCATAGTTTGAGCAAGACGAGCACGGCAGACAACATGACGAGACAGCTAACCCGATGTGGCAGTTCACAAAGGAGAAAGGTGGCAGGGATCAAGAGGGTGGCAAGGAGAGAAGTGACCTTGTCCTTTTCGTCCCAGATCCGCAGGACCTTCGTGGAAGAGACCCTAAGACCGCGAACAATAGCACGAGTGTCTTGCATCAGATGTCAATGGTACACAGGGCAAGCTTATGCCGATAAGCAGGAGCGAGGGAACCTCCCGCGCCCGTGGTATCGGCCTTGACTCCAGAAAAGCCCCAAAGCCAAGCGGTTCATCACAGAGTCGAGGTTTTGAACCAAGTTCAAGGACCTGTGAATGAACTGTAAAACTGTAAAAGTGTTAAGGAGAGGGTATTACCCAAATTGTTCTAACACAATTGTTCGAATGACCGAATTGACCGAAAGTCAAGGGTCCGAATTGACCTATGCACAATTGACTATATATATATATATATATATATATATATATATATATATATATATATATATATGGGGTTGCAGGGGTTTCCCCCGCATATATGTAACAATTGACCTTCACAATTCAGTCAATTGTGCAAAGGTCAATTGTAATTCGAACAATTGCAGTTCGAACAAGTCGTATACAACCAAGGAGAGACCAGCTGCAGAGGGAAACTGGCACCACGTGGGTACTAACTCAAGAGACTTTGGTCGAACCCCATCTGAGAGTTACTACAAATACCAGCAGGTTATAGGAGAGCCAGTGGAATTGGTCAAAGTGATCATACTGAGGGTCATACAAAATCCAGTACAATCGAAAGACTTTGATCTGCAAACTAGGTAAAAGCAAGGGAGATGAATCCCACATTGAGAGAAAGCAAGGGATGTGAATCCCAAATCAAGAGAAAGCAAGGGGTGTGAATCCTGCATCGAGAGAAAGCAAGGGAAGTGAGTCCCATAACACTTTAGAGTAAAGTGAATGTGAAGTCAAGAACGGTCAGCGCCCAGAAGAGGGGGACCCAGGGGTGAACCCATCAGTGAGCGAATGTTGGAAACAAACTTTGTTAAAGAAACCTTTGTTTTTGTTAGCTGAACACGCCGGGCCCTCAAAGGCAAGAGACTTTCAAGTGAGACGAGACTTAACCATCGACGGTCCTGCAAGCTGCCATTGGAGCTGTTGTCTCGTTCTGGAGAGGCCCGGCACTGTACTGTATTCCAATCTAACCCCATGGTCAAATTGTGATGAAGGGAGACGCAGGCTACCACCTCCTAACATATTATTTTGAGAACACTTCTTTCTTTTCTTGGGAAATATCCCACACCCTTGTTTTGTTGTATTAGTTGTGAGGTTTGGCAATAGGTTTCTTAGTATTGGTCCTTATTTATTGACGCAATGCCACTAGGACTGTCATATTTTTCATTTGATGGTCGACGCTTGCTCCCACCTTAGAATTATGGTTAGAATAGGCGTTTTTCCAACCTGCATACATTATTAATTGTTCAGTAAACATCCCAGAACTGTGAACACTCGTGTCTGTCTTACTTGTTGTCACCATGAGTTCCTCACAGAAATATCATAGTAGAACAAATTCAAGAGTGGTGGAACTTCACAGTGGGAAAATTCAAAATGGCAAAATTTAAGAGCAGCAGAACTAAAAGTGACACAAACATCATGATAGCAGAATTCAAAAGTGGTGAAGCCTCACAGTACAAACATTCAAATGTGGTGAAACCTCACATAGCAAAGTTCAAGTGGCAAAATTGAAAAGCAGCAGAACTAAAAATAATACAACATCACAGTAGCAACCTTACCATTAGGTGAGGTCTCACAGTATCAATTTGTAAAAGTGGCAAAACTCCAAAACAGCAGAACTCAAAATGGCGCAAGCCTCCTAATAGAAAAAAAATAATTCAAAGTGGTAAAATTTGGTCTGCACAAGTTCCAAGTGCTGAGACTTCACAAGAGCAGGGCTGGTAACAGTAGAGTAGGGAGTGGTGACCAATGATGGATTAAATGTGCTGTGCTTTACCTTGTTTTCAGTGGTCAAGACTGCCCTGGGGGAGCCAGTTAAGGATGTTGTTCTGGGTCTCATGACCCTATACAACAGCCAGTCTGAGGTGGGGAGGGCGGGTGGAGTGTGGTGTGGGGAAGGCTGGTGGGAGAGTGAAGCGAGGGGCAGAAGAGCACTGAGCGCACTTCTGAAAAGGTAAGAACCTTTCCTTAAAGCAAAAATGGCATGTAAAGGGGTCAAGAGGGCTCAGGTGCTCTGCTGATGCAGAGATCCTGCCTCTGTCTCTGTTCCTGCGGCGCTTCTGCTGCTAGAGGAGGCTTGGTGATGCAAGTTTGTCTAAGATACAAGAGGTGTCAAGCAAATGCAATCTGAAGCTCTGGAATATGATGGAAAAATGTCTTTCAAGAGGGACAGAGATGGAGAGCATGGAAAGATTTGGATTAGGGCATCTGCCCTGACATTCAGTTCCTCTAGGATGTAAGTCACAGAGAAGGAGGCTATGTTCGTTTTTCTGCATAAACATATTTGATTAGCCACCACTGCCAACTGACTATGCCAAGTGTCCCCCCAGAATGTTAATGGAAGACACTACCACTGAATCTCCATCCTTACTGTGACTTACTATGACCAAAGAAGACATCAGGTAGTGTAGTATTTTGAGGGCTTCATTTTTGCTTTTTGTAACCTTGTTAACTAAGGTGTTATACAATAATCGCTAAACTACATGAATTTTGAAGGTTTCACAATGGTTTCACAATGGTTTCACAATGAATCTCGCACCAAGTCTAAATCCCTGGTTTTACTGTCAATAGCAAAACGTAATTCACGCAGCACATCACTAAGAAAAAGGAACATGGCCTTGTATAAACAAATGCTACTACGCAAGATAAAAGCCTTCCTACTGCCCTCTGACTTTAGGAACACCACCAAGTAGATGTTACTATCACACATAGAAGTGGGAATGCACGCCTGTGTCTTCCGCAGCTCCTGTGCCATTCAAACCTATACATCATGCCACAGCAAGACTGGTCATCAGCTTTCAGCCTCCATGCTCGGGGGCTACAATGGATGGTGATACCAGCTGTATCCTCTTTAAAATTCCCTTTATTACTTTCAAGGAAATGTTAACACAAGCAATCCAGGTAAGGGTGGACCATACATTTG
Source organism: Ambystoma mexicanum (assembly GCF_040938575.1). Taxonomy (NCBI): domain Eukaryota; kingdom Metazoa; phylum Chordata; class Amphibia; order Caudata; family Ambystomatidae; genus Ambystoma; species Ambystoma mexicanum. Next base: position 1,211,872,529 of record NC_090921.1, on the reverse strand, counting down.
CCCTGCATGAAGTCTCACGGGGAGTGAGGATGAGGCAGTACCGTCATAAACACCTGGATGGTTGTCTGATGGCTCAAGAACAGGGCAGCTGCTACTGACCCGCCAACAGATCTCTCAATGTGTAGCTGCATTTGCGGAGGGTAATGGAAGGGAGTTGAATTGTAGCTGGACCCACAGAATGAATAGACACCATTAGAAGGGCATTATCCAAAGGGCTCAGGAGGACTCAGCATTGGAACTGGCATGTCCAGATTGGCAGGTAAGGTCAAAGAATCAGACTTAAGTACCAGAATGGGAATTTCAACAAATAAACAAATAGGGTTCTTAATTGAGATCATAAAATGCAAAGGCACATGACTGTAATTGGATATTTGCCTTTTGTGATTCCTAGGTGGTGGCTATGCCAGCATCTCTCAGTGGGTGAAGGTAAGAAAAATGTGTTCACTTTAGTGACTACTGTAATCCCAGTCCACATTCCTCTCTACTAGCAGGGGATTCATCCATAGGCGGAAGTGACTAGGACATGGTGCATAGTGGCATACATTTGAAAACAAAACATGCAATCAGATGCATGTGCTGTGGCATATAGCCTCCCGTCTGCATGTTCCCAGCCCCACTCCTCCTTTCATCCAATGTGAGATGCATGGAATCTATTACAGGGGTGGCAGGGGGGATGTATGGAGAAAAGGGGACTATTGTATTGTATGGAAACTTGTAAAGCACAAACTAATTCCAGAGGCATCAGTTGGGGAAGCAGTGGGTTGATTATTTTCTTGCATGGGACATTCAATTGGTAACCCCCAACCTTGATCATTACAGTTACACCTGGGCTCGGGGTAAGGCATCATCAATGATCGATTATTTCTTTGTTTCTACCAGTCTCATGTCTGATGTTGTTTCACTAGACATATGTGACCCATTTTTGGGTGACCATATGGCTTTACTCCTTAATTTGAAATCTTTGCCCCGACAATATGATAAAGATCTGGTTTTAACTACAATTGCTTTAGATCGGCCAAAAATCAGTTTACGTTGGAACGGCAGATTATGCTCGAGAATGATGGACCGACTGAAACAAGACACTACTATATATGTCCCAGAGGTTAGAGCTGGTAGTGACTGTCCCATTGTCGAAAGGAATAATGGACTGAGAATTCATACTCATGTTCAGCACTTAACATCAATAAATCAAAATACTCATTCATTATCTCATCATCATACATTTAATTCAGCAATAATTAATCTTCGCAAAGAGAAACGTAAGGACATACGTAGCCTTGGCCCTCCTTATTTGATGGGGGACAATTATGCGAAGCTAAAAGCGAAAATCAATCAGAGATATCGTAATAGGCTTAAAATTATGAAATATGAGTTGTTGATAGCTGACAATCAGAATATCCTATCCTGCCTCAGCTGACAGGAGTTTCTTCGTCAGTGAAAGAAGCAGCCGTAACTGCCACTACCTGGGTTACATATGTACAAGCTAAATTTGCCCTTCCACCACGCTTTGCTGATATTGACACCATGAACTATCATACCATGATTTTAAAAAAATCCCCCTGGGTTCTGGATGATATTATTCGAGCGATTGGTAAGATCAAGCCCTCTCGGGCCCCTGGCCCTGATGGCATTCCACCATGTCTGATAAAGAAAGACCCCTTGTTTTGGGCAAAAATTCTTGAGAACAAATTTGACAGTGTCTATTTGACAGCCTGTATTCCACCTTCGTGGTGCTCGGCGAATATCATCCCCATTTATAAAAAAGGGAGTTGGGATGACCCGAACAATTTTAGACCCATTGCACTTATGGATGCATCAGCGAAGATTTTTACTTACTTACTGCTGGAATCCATTTTACAGATTATAGATCGGTTAGACATTTTGCCTAAATATCAGGTGGGTTTTCGTAAACGAATGGGGTGCTCGCTCAATGCCTTTATACTAGCACATCTATACGCCCAAACCAAGGGGAAACACACTGGTCCGATTTATATGGCAGCCTTGGATCTAACGTTTGATTCAATCATCCGCGCAGTTCTTTGGGAAAAAATGGCCGCTTATGGCTTCCCGATGTCCTTGGTGGCCATATTAGCCCTTCTCCACCAAAATACCACTTATCGAATAAGACTAACTAAAGAAGGAGCTCTAACTGATAAAATACCCACAGAAATCGGTCTTAAACAGGGATGTAATTTGGCTGCGGTGTTATTTAACCTATATTTGGCTGACCTTGACACAGCCTGGGCTGATGTTGTGTCATTTCCAGTGAAATTGGGTAGTCTGGTAATCAACTGGCTTGCATTTGCGGACGATCTTTTGTTTATGGATCGCACCCCGTTTGGCCTACAGGCCAAATTGACAGCCTTTCAAACGTTTGCTGATAAAAACAACCTTCAAGTGAACACACTGAAATCGTTTATTATTGTGATATCTGATGGGAAAAAGAAAATTACAAAATTTACCTGGTCACTCAAGGAGTGTATGATTCCTAAAGTTAGGATGATGCGCTATCTTGGCTATCAGCTTTCCGATTCCTATTCTATAGGAATGTGGAAAGAGATGATTAAGAATAAAGTAAAACCTCTTACTTCCCAAATGAAAATCATATATTACAGATATTGTAATTTTTCCTTGGACCCTTTGATACAGTTTTACTTATTAAAGGTTGAACCAATACTCTTGTATAGTCTGGACATTTGCATATCTGAGATAGAGTTTTTCTTGGATTGCATAGAGGGGAAATTATGGAAGCAAGTTCTGGGGATGGCTATGTCAATACCGAACACGATGATTTGCCACGAAGTTGGGATCCTACCAATATCTGTTAAATGGCATTGGCGACGACTTAATAACTATGTCAAACTACTGGCTCCACCAAAAAAATCCCTCTATGAGGATTTAGCACAATTACTCAATGAAGAGAATGTACCTTCAATGGTAAAATACAAAGATAAAATGGACAAAATGTTAAATGAAACCATGATTGATAAGGTTGACTTAATAATGGGAATTCCAGCATGTAAAAAGAAATTCCAAAAATACTTCTGGTGTGTTATGGTGGATCAAATTGGTAAAAGCAAAATGTATTATGAATATGCCAAATTCACCAGAAAACTTGGAGATCGTGCGCATTACTTGGCCATTTTCCCGTGTAACACTGCTAGAAAGTTGTATATGAGGTTCAAACTGAATCAATTTATCACGAATGAAAGGTTGTTTCTGTGGGATCAATCCAGTTGCAGTAAATCTATGGGTTACTGTCGCTTTTATGAACAAGGGAGAGTGCTTGAAACCTTGAAACACCTTACCATGTTTTGTCCATTTTTCAACTCCCAAAGAAATCTATCCTTTGGGTTGTATATGTACAATTATTCTGATACATGGAAAGAATCCTTGTGGAGAAGGTGTATGGAAGGTTCCAGTCAACGGCTGACCTTATGTTTGACAAGATTTCTAGGATCTTTGGATTCAATTTTAATGGCACAGTATAAACTACTTACAGAAACTACGGTTTAGCCCATCTCGAGATACTGAAGTTTTAACCTGATAAGGATATTGTATTATATGGTATTCTGTTTGTGCGATATTGTTATGCCTTTTGAGGGATGGGTGAGGGGAAATTTTAGATGTATTTGAACTTGTAAATTCGAAAGTGATTTGAAAATCGATTTATAATTATTGAAACTTTCTATATTATTTTTTATATGCAATTTGTTTTGATTTTGTAAAGGTTTGTTTTAAACCATAAACAATAAAAAAAAAAAAAAATTCCAGAGGCATCTGGGTGCTAAAAAGGTGAGGACTAAGGCGATCAGCGTTGGAACAGATGAGTCTTTAGAGACTTCCGAAATTGAGAGTATGCAGCAATATTACGGAGAGTTATCGGAAGAGAGTTCCACAGTGTGGGTGCCAGCACCGAGAATGATCTTCCCCAAGCACGGGCCCAAAGTAACGTAAGAGTACATAGAAGGATCTGAGAAGAAGAGCGGAGAAATCTGGCAGGGTTATATTCAGCTTAGACCTTAGAAACTCAGCACCAAAATGGTCGATGGCACGATGCACAAGCCACAGAGTCTTAAACTTAACCCTATTCCTAATCAGAAGCAAATGAAGCTGGTGGAGAAGATCTTGAGGGTGTGACAGTCTAGAAGCTCCCAGTGCCAGGCGGGCGGCTGCGTTCTGGAGAATCTGAAGACGCTACAACAGCATCTCAGTTTGACCAAGGTAAATGCCATTGCAGCAGTCCACAGAGCCCATAATGGATGATGTAACCAACTCAGTCCTTGACTCGGGAGGGGGAAAAAGTAGGATTTTCTTCAAGACTTTTAGTTTCACAAAACGGGATTGACAGACTGAGGAAGTGTGAGCTTCTCTAGAACCACTGGCCATGAGTTTAATACCCAGACTTTCTACTGCTGATCCCAGAGATGTAGGCCAATACTCAGTAATCCACATAATCCCCATTGGGTGAGATCCAACCAAAAGGACCTGCGTTTTGTCTCCATTGAGTCTAAGCCAGTTCTTGGCCATCCATCTGCCTACCGAAGAAAGTCAATCCTTCAGCCTGGAGGGAGGGACAGAAACAGACGCATTTAGATGAAAAAGAATCTGTGTGTTGTCAGCGTAAGAGTAGAAGTGGACCCCATGATCTGCAACTGAGTCTGCCAGAGGTTGCATCTATAAAATAAACAGGGTGGGAGAGAAGGATGATCCCTGGAGGAATTCACAGTAAACTGTTGTGGTGGAGGATTTAAAAGGGGGGAGAGACACTTTCTGTAGGCGAACTGCCAAAAAAGAGGAAAACCATTGAAGCGGAACACCTGCTATTCCGGTCTTCTCCAAGCTCTGCCGCAGGGAGTTCAAGGAGAATTAGAGCTCCCACCGCCTCACGGTCTTGAAGTAGAGCAATATCATACAAGATTGCAACCATGACAGACTCAGTGATGGAGAAATAACTGCATGATTCAGGGGTCCACCAAATGTTCCTGTAGATAAAGTATGTTGTAGAGCTGCAGTGAAAAGAGTTATAGCGGCTCAGAATGAGCCTACCAGTCTGGAAACTACGGTACCAGTAAGCTTACTGGCACAGTTGTTTCTGGACCGGCATATTACAGGTCTGCATGCCGGAGCTGGTGCGCACAGGTCGGACACTGCTGGGCACAGCGGCAACGGTATGCAGACCGTCACAGAAGCACCTGCACCATTAACAATGGTGCCAGTGCTTCTGTGTTCCCCATTCTCAAAGACTCCTCTGGGACTCTATGGGAATGGGGAATTACAATTTACTGCCGTCTGACTTATCAGACCGCCAGGTTTGTAATCCCCTGGTTTTACCGGCAAGTCAGGCGCCTGTCAGTATTTACGGGTCTGGAGGCAACTCGCCGGTTATACCGGCAAGGTTGCTGCTGGATCCGTAATGAGGCCCAAAGTCTTACTCTAAGTAGGTCAAATGGTCCTAAGAGGGATCGGGCAATGGGGGAAGCAGATATTAGTTTCATTAGTGAAGTTAAGGGCACTGTGTCAGTGATTTGGTTGAACTGGAAGGTACTACAGAAATTTGCTGTAGAGTCTGACAGTGAAGTGGAAAACATAACAGGATCAGATGTGTCTAGCTCAATTGATTGTCGAATATTGCTGATTTTATCCTTAAAAAAGGAAGCAATTTAATCGTGGAGAACTATCGTATGTGAGGCCTTAGCTAAAGGCTACATGGGCACTGAAAGTTCTTTAGTCGAACAGTATGCTGTTAGAATCCGATCAGCATAATAACATGATTTGGCCTTCTTTATGGCCACCTGGTTTTTCAAAATAGCATCTGTGTAGAATTTGTTTGTAGAAAAAGCAAAATAAATTCACCATTTACGTTCAGCATGGCAGGAATCTTGCTTTAACAGCCTGAGTGCAGCCGAGAACCAGGCGGGAGAGGGCTTAGATTGACCACGAAAGGATCTAATGGGTGCCAGGATATCTTCAGTTCTGTTCCTGTGCTCAACTAGAGCATAGCAGGGATCTTTCTTTTTTTTCATTATTCCTTCTTGCATCAAAGAAGTCATTAAATTGCTCATAGAACTAGGGCAATTGTTTGCCCAGTGGCGAAGAGTTTACAGTGACATTGTGTGACCATGGTCAGTAGTTTGTGCAGAGATGGAGAATGGAAGTAGATAGTTATCAGACCAGGACAAGGGAAGAGGCTTAAAGGTGATAAGATCACAAAAGTCTGAATAAAGATCAAGCATATTCCCTCCATTGTGGGTCAGAAGATGATTTCCTAGAGAGAAAGAGTAGTCAGCCAAGAGAGAGACAGATTTATTGGACATAAGATCTGTGGGGATATGAACAAGGAGTACAGTAGTCACTACAGAGAGTAATGTATTCTTACTTCCTCATGCTGTCCCATTTCCTCTAAACTAGTAGGAGATTTCCTATCAACCCCTGAGTATTGAGTGTAAGGCAGGTGTATAAGAAAACTCAGAGTTCTTAGATGAAAACAATGTTTCGAAGCACCATTTGCCCAAACTGGGAATTAACCCTAGAGCTGGAACCCATCACATAATTCTTGCAAAAAATATGAGGGTGTAGCCCTTGTAGCCAATCCACAGAGATCTCCTATTGGTACGTGCCATTGAAAAGCCTCTGTGGTTGTCTTAGCTCTTGCCAGATGGCATGCAGAAACTTTGGAGGAGATATTTTCCTTTGCATACGAGAAAGGTAAAAGATGCAGTCTCTCATCGAGCAAGCAACAGAAAATGTAGTCTATTTAGGGGGGGCTGGGAACAAACCCCATAAGTGTCAAACATCTGAGGCGGGAATCTCATATCACACATCATTTTTACAAAGCTCTGCTCAAGTCAAGGGTGTGCAAACATTTCTCAGCATCTATGTCTGGATTAGGAAAAAAATCCAGGAGGTTTTTCTCCTGGTTGATGTGAAAGTCTGTGACAATCTTGGGAAAGAAGTTGGGGTGAAGTCCCAACATCTCCTTATCACCGTGGACGGTGGGAAATGTAAGTTCAGAAGAAACAGCCTGATTCTCACTTATTTGGCTTGTCAAAGTGGTGGCTACCAAAATAGCAATATCACCTGTCACAAATGTAAAATAAGTAGAAGCTATAGACTCAAATGTTTTGTGTAACAGAAACATAAGAACCACGGCTAGGTCCCAGGTTGGGTGGGGAGCATTGAAATATGGCTACTGTCCCCTTAGACTCTTTAAGGGTTTTATAATAATTGAATTTGGGATTTTAAAAAACCACACATTTAGTAGATTGGTAGATGCTCAAAGCTCAATCCAAGGGCTCGAGGAAAATGTACATCCTTTGGTTCTACACTCTCAACCCACGCAGCTTGGCCGGCACCTACAGGGTATCCATCACCTCCCTTGAGGAAGCTGGGTCCGATGCACCTTGCAGAAGAGCAGTTCTTGGTCTAAAACCTGTCACCCCCACTGTTCCTTGTGGATGGTTAGGAGACAGAACTCTCCTCTGCCCTAGATGCCTTCATTCTTCACCTCACTGTCAAACTTGGAAATTAACTGCACTCCCAATACATGCCCAATGCATTTTTCTTATCTTCTTGAAAGTCGTAGGATGAATCAAGGAAGGACTGGGAGATCCCTTTCTTATAAAGGCAAATGGTTACTGGGGATTGGACAGAAGCAAGACTGCTGTAAGGGGTCCACTCACTGTTGCTGTAACAAGTGAAGCCTGCCCTTCTTTCGCCATGCCATGGGTGACCTGTCCTGCAGGAAATGGAGGGGACAGGAAAGGAAAGAGCCCCATCAAACAAGCAAGATGGTGGAACTCTTTTAAGCTCAACATTTCTCTCTGGGGCTATTGTAACTCTGCTCACTTCCGATGCCTCTGACTTCAAATGCCCTCTGTAGTGCACCACCATGTTGTGAACCTGGCCTTTGTGATGTAAGTAGCCGTTTAATGCAGGGTACCTGGGAGATGTCCAGGTGAGAGCTCCTGCTCCTGCAGGAAGGTGTTAACTTTCGTCCCAGGCAAACAAATGATTATAGCATCCTGCCAATTGTCTAACAGGGAGCAATGCAGACAGCCAGACCGCCAGACTGCCATTGATATGTCAGTTTTATCAGGTGCCATTCGACTTACGCCGGTCTTGAATTTGTTTTGTGGCTTGAAGAGGTATAGCCTGTTTCTCGAAGAGGTAGGCAAAAATGACATTCCCCAAACACAGACCCAAAATTGGGGAAAACCGTCTGGGGGAATAAAGCCCCTGTTCAATATCCAGAATGCTCAAAATGAACTTCTTGTGCAGAAGGAGGTGGTGTCCAAGAGTGAAGACAGGTTCCAAATCTGACCGATATGTAGTGAGGAGAATGGACTCCAGGAGGAAGGAGACTAGCTTCCAACAGCAAAAGGAGGCTGACATACACAACACAAGAGAGAGGAGAAGTGGGTACAGGATAGCGGAGGAAGGAAAAACTATGACACAGAATCACATAGAGCATTGAAGAAACCTTACCGGAAAGCTGTAATTCGCAGTCACACAAGTGTGAATACAAATTGCTCACATAGCCTGTCTGGGTTCACTGAGCTGACAGCTGTATGATATCTAATTGGTGTAACTTTAATAAGTGTGTGCTCTTATCAGCTACCATACCATAACCCCGTAGGGCTTATTCTTAGACATTACCCTGCCACCAGACTGATAGGGAGACACTTATTACAGTTTAAATCAGTGGTGCAGAAGTTAAACTGCCACCTCTGGCTGCAGGGACTTTGAGTACCAGCCGTTGTCAGGGTTTCACATGAAATGTGTAAACCTGCCCTGTGCTACTGGCAAGCAGAAGTTGCAGACGTCAGGAGACCCGTGCAGCTAAGGCACATGGATGCGCTACGTTTTTATCATGGATCTTTATGAAAGGGGGTCTGGTTAGCAGACTTCCCTTTCAGAAGCAGAATCAAATAAAAAAATATTGGCATTCATACCCTTGCCAGATGGCATTCCCCCATGGCCACCCTTAGAAAGTGTCAGCTATTTTTGATTGGGACTTAAATATTGTAGATGTGAGGGCTGGGGGATCTGCTCAACCCTCGTGTAAGCGCACTGCCACTATTTTCAAGTGATGAGAGAGTAAGAAAGTTGGGTTTGAGGGGGTACACATGGTTTGCTGTTTGTAGGGCAAGTGCCGCCCTGCAGTTGAGTTGCCTATCGATTTCTTAGAATCTGCTGATTTGATCTTGCTTGTAATGCCCTGCAGGCCAATGTTTGAAAATATGAAATAACAAAATTAATTGTTAAATAGAGAGAAATGAGTGACCCTCTCGATACCCCTTTCTCAGGTATGCTGCTAGGGCTGCCATCAGCTTAGTGGATAATTTGGGGGCAGATTTGAGGCCAAATACGAGAACCCAGAACTAAAAGCAACTGTGGGAATCTGAGGTAAGGGGGTGAGATGGATTGTGCAGTGCATAGCCATTCCTCTTCTGCAAGAAAGAGGTGATCTTTGCAGGAATCATCAATATGAAATTCTCCCACAGGAGGAAGGAATTGAAATGTGAAAGGCTAAGGATGGTACACCGTCCCATTTTGTCATTCTTGGTACCTGCAATAAATCTGGACTAGAAACCCTCTCTATAATCTGAGTGTGGACCCTCCTGCATCAGCCCCGTCTCCAGCACCTTGACACACTCTTGGGAGAGATTTGGTGAAAGCTGTTGATGGGATAGAGGTGAAGCGGCAAGAGCCTTCTCTTCCTGTGAGGATGGAGGGGTGACTGACGCAGATGCGATTGTGATGCCTCCGCTTCTCTGGGCTTATTGTGCTGATAGGTCCGAATAAAAACAGAATGTCTCTCCCACGAGGGTGCTTATCTTAGCATTCAGTCTCCTATGTGTGCTCTTGCAGAATGAAGCAATCCCCATAGCTTTGAAGCCTCTTTAAGGACATCCACTTGAAGGATAATGCCTGTTTTGACCTGCCTACCTGACAGGGCTGAGGCATAGCTCTCAACCATTTGTGTTGCAAAGGCGGGTGAAACCACCCGATTTTGTTTTTGGCGGGTGAGACGCCCATTGGAATGCATGGGCGTGCAGGAGGCTTGGCGGTTGAGTCAGCCCTTGCGGGTGACACCCGCCAAAAGCGTGTGAGTTGAGAGCTATGGCTGAGGCCAGGAATCCCACCTCCGCAGATTCTTTCTCCAGCGTTTTTGAGCTGTAGCCCATCTTACCTTCATGGAAGTCCTTACCCATATGTGGAAGGTCATTTGTATTGGTCTCTGTGGGAGACCTCCTCTATAGAGTAGGGTTTTGATGGAGGAGGTTGGCCGGTCTCCTCACTGAAACAGGAGGCATGTGCTGCAAAGTATTCCACAAAGGCTCACATGGAAGTAATGAGCGATTCATGGTTGTGATGGAAGCACCGGGAGCAGTGGATTCTCTGGATGCGGTGGAGGTTGGGGGAGGAGGTGGAGGAGCCGGCAGTACCAGAGTCAATGGACCGGGCTCCTGTGTCTGAACAATGTCAAATATGATGTGGCAGAAAGCCCATGCCTGTTTCTACAGGGGCTGGCTAGTCCACTTGGCTGGAAATCCAAGGTCGTGTGCAAAGGTGTCGTATGCCAATTCTGAGTCAAAGGGATCAGCATATGTACTACCAGCGTCGGTCCGCTCTGGACAGTGGCTGCTCATGCTTTATGACATGAGGCATAGGGGCTCGACCCAGCACTGTATATTATGTATTGAACCGTAGCGCTTAGCCTGGTTGGCAACTTGGTGGTTCCTCAACATGAGAATCAGGCGTGGATCCATTGGGGCACCACACTGTTGGACCTGCTTGGTCCTTGGTCTTCTGTGCATGGTGATGGGGCTCGACCTGAAAGTGTTGGAATTATTCTGCTTGCTTGAAGAAAAATCGATCAAATGGTACATTTGACCGAATTCGATCAGTACCATTCGATCGATTTTTCAAAATGCTGAACATGGAGGGCAGGGGAATGGGGGTGTCTCCCGCTCCCCATGTTCGGTATTTTGGGGTTTTGGTGGTGCAGTGGTGTCCCCCAGTTCCTCAATATTGGAGGTGAGGGATAAAAAAAAAGAAGAAAAAAGGGACCCTGCAGCTTCGAATTCGACCCGCGTTACAGGGACGGAATTAACGTTGCAGGGTACAGGAGAGACGGTGGATGGAGGAAAAGGTATGTAGGGGGTTGCGGGATGGACTGGGGAATTGGGGGGACATGGGTTTGGTTTGTTTGGCCGCGGTAAACATTTATTCACAGCAAAATTGACTACGGTCAATTCCGCCACAACCAATTCTACCATGGTCAAACACCCAAATCCAAGTAGCTGATGGGCCATAGGGTGGTTCAAGGGCTGTGATCAGTCCATCAAGGAATCCCAGGCTGTTTTTAATTAAGAACTTGACACTGACCCGTGTACGTGATTTGTTGCTTACAGCATAACAAACTAAGCCTTTCATCACTCCAATATGTATAAATGTGGTATTATTTTCGTGATAATGCCTACCCTTGTGGGTCATACCAGGTGGGAAGAGCCTGCTGGCCTGGTTAATAGGCCAAAGAAAGGCTACGGCCTTTAATGATGGAAGGCGTTATTGCCATGTGTACGCCATAGGAACGTCCAGCGTAATACATGATGTTGCTATTAGGGGAAAAACGAGCAGATAACGCACAACACACTTATTCCCTCAACACAACAAAAACCACGCATACGATGGTCTCCGTGGATATATTTAACCCTTTTCATTTTGCTTATTGGCACTTGCCAAATCCAGGACATGTCCCAGTGGGTTCGATAATTGAAGGCCGCTACCGAATGTTCACTTCAATGGTTTTGTTTGCTTGGTATTTTTTTCTCTAGTGTTTGTGAGAATCCACTTTAGCGCCCCCCAAAGCACCCAATGCGGGTGCAACAGACCAGCGGTTGGTCTGCCTTCGAATGTCATACTTGCCAACCCTACATATTTAGGCATTAGTCTACTGCTTCTTAATCAGTCCTACCGCCTACAGATGTGGGTGACAGATCCTACTGCTTTTTACAATGGCAGTTGATTTATGTAGGATAGCTCAGGGGGCAACGTGCTCGCCTTGGAAACAAGACATGGAGCAACACAGGTTCGATCCCGGGTCGTGCTTAGAAATCTCTGGGTATTAATTAAGCACGTTATAAATACCCTCTCATATCATGTGACTCTAACGCTGGCAGGCAGGACAAAGCATGCAACACATTAATTTGTCTGTGCAGTGGGCTAGTATGTGATTACCTTGATTGGGCTCAGGTCAATCCACTACCCTTAAGTGAACCACCAGTGCAGCAATTGGCAGAGGTAACACCATCACACAGCATCTGCCTATCAGACTGAAGGGGGTATCAGTCGCCATGTCATTCAGTTCTTATCTTGCCCTGCAGGAATACATATGCATTGCCCAGGCTGCTGCTACAGAGCAGTGGCAAATGTAGCCTACCAAATCTCTGTGATTACCTTCTGTGCAATTAAATTTGGTGTTAACTTACCATTCAGATTTATACATTTTTTACATTTGAGCATTTTTCCATGTTGTGCTGTTTGCTGGGTTGTGTATTTTAGAATGCTTCAATGGTGCTAACAATGTATGCTTTGTATTTTCCTGTGATGTCATTGTTATGCGAATTATTATTTTTGAAACGTGAAAATCCTACATCTTTTCGGTCACAGAATGTTGGCAAGTACGGAGTGTTGCATACAGATTTGCAAATGGTTTTTCTAGCCATTGTTACTGAGATAACGCCGTTTTTCAAGGCAATTGAAAATGCTCTGCATCCTAACAATGAAAAGGTCATTGTTTATATTTGTTTAACATTGATGGTGGCAATTCGGATTGCATCGTTGGACGCCCTCGACACACGGTTCGCATGAGGCATACTCAGTTTGCTTTGGCTGTTTCATGTTTTTTTTTTTTTTTAACAATATCCACTGTTCGGTTTTTCATTTATTTAAGTAAGCTCTCGTGAGACACTGCCGCACTCAACTGAAAGACAGCACGCTGGCACAACATGAAACGCTTCAATGATGAAATAATTCAATAAATAAATAAATAGAATCATTAATAATAGATACAATGCTACAATAAGGTGGCGCCAAGCGGTTCTCTTCTATGCTGCAGCGCGAGCGTGGAACTAAAGTGTGAACTCTGATGGGAATATGAAGATGCGTGAGATAATTTACGGCAAAGCGGCCGATCAGAGGACAGGCAGTGATTTTAGAACCCTTAAAAGGCCCGCGTAGCAGCTGGCCGGAAAAAGACGCTGTAGCACGAGTTGGGTTTTGCTGAGTTCACATGGTGTGAGCTCTGGAAGAGATTTGTTGTCAGCCATTTTAGGGTAGTACTGGTGATTCAGCAAATGGCCTTGTGAATTACAGTTGTAACAGTTAAGACTGAGGGTCGTCATCCCATACTCTGTGTTTGGAAATGTGCCAGGCCGGCTGGGTAGGTATCATGTGCGCAAGACCTGAACCTGTAAACATATTTACGCATAAGGAGGAACACAGTGCTTTAAGTGGACCGTGGCCAGCTGGCAGTTTCCAAAAAGTGGGGCTGAGTCAGGGCTCTTCCAGGCCCCCCCCCCGGTCCCACTACGGCCACTGCCGCAATGGGAGATGCGCCAGCCATTTTCGAGTCAGGCAAGCTGACGGAAGTGCCAACCAGCAGCAGCTGTGGCTGATACTTCTGTCAGTCACTGTAACTTCCTCTTGGGACTCCTCGTGCAAGGTTTCACAAGAGGAAGTTAGTGTCCTTTGGTTTCCCCCTCCCCAGGTCACTGATGCGTCTTTGACCCTCTGCAAACCTGGGGGACTCAGTGCCATAGTTCTGTGTTTATAAAAGGTGGCTTGAAAAGTACACAATTCAAGCCATCTTTTATAAAGCTTAGCCAACGACAAAGACGCCTCTGAGTTTGTCCTCTGGTAAAGCTTTATAAACAATGGATTTAATTGTGTACTTTTCAAGCCATCTTTATTAACATTTTTAAAAAAGATGACTTGAAAGGTATGCAACAGAACAAAATACAGTCCCCTATTAGGGAGCTCCTGTCCCTCGCACACTAAATAAAAGGCTAAGTAAAAAAGCCAAACTTTTCAATGAATAGATTATGATATGTTGAGATTTTTTATTGAGATCGTAGGTAAAAAGTATATAGTGTTGTTATAGTATTCTCTTTCATTTGATCAGTTATATTTCAAAATAGTTTTTATCAAAAGCAGTTGTCCTTGGAGTACAGAAATTCATAGAAGAACAGGATCATAGGTTTTTCATAAAATTGTATTCGTCATGCCCAACGCATTTCGAGATCACTAATATCTTCATCAGGGGCTTTGTTATACTTAAATTCTGAAGAGAAATATACATATTGTGCATTTTAGTGGAATATTTAGATCAAGCTAATCAATTTTTAACATCAGTCAATATAGACCAATCTGATGAGGCCGATTCATGGAATTAATGTGCGCTGAAAATTCCCATGCAAGCGTGCGAAACCGTGCGAATCGCAGTGCAAGTGCGAAAATGGCAATGCAAGTGCAAAAATCGCAGCGAAACCCGTGCACATCGATTCATGGAAGTCCGTGCGCGAGTAAAATATGGGATGTGCGCTGAAAATCTGCATGGCGCACGCCGGCGCACAGATCATATAACGGCGTGCGCTACAGCCACAGCGAAAGCGCACATAGCCCGGCACACATAACAAAAGTAGGAGTAATACGGGGCATGACACGCGGAATGGGGAACGACTCATGAAAATGTGGGCATCACGGGAAGTACAGGAGGCTCGCCTACAGCACGTATTCATGGAATCGAATAGGGAAAAACAGCGCACGGGCAAAGACGCGCACAGGCCTAAACACTTCTGCCACACGAAGGCAGGCGGTAGCGTCCCTGCGCATGAAAAAAATGTGCGCCAAAATGTGCGCTAACAAAAAGCATGCATATACAGCTCTGATGAATGTCCCATACTGTGGCCCTCTAGGACAAATGACGTGCAAAGGGGTACACGACAAACACCGACATCCGCTGTGTCAAAAATAGCGTGTGCGTGTATTTTGGGGGTGCGCGGGAAGTTTCACACGCAATTGGCCTTGGGCAAGCGGGATATGTGTAAATCTGGGGTTCACGTGAAGTTTCATACGTGGTTGGCCTAGGTACATGTAAATCTGCGGTTTGCGGGAAGTTTCACACGCGATAGGCCTTGTGCGAGTGGGGTGCGTGTATTTCTGGGGTTCGCGTGAAGTTTCACACGCATTGGCCTGGGTACGTGTAAATCAGGGGTTCGCGGGAAGTTTCACACGCGATAGGCCCTGTGCGAGTGGGGTGCGTGTATTTCTGGGGTTCGCGTGAAGTTTCACACACATTGGCCTGGGTACGTGTAAATCTGGGGTTCGCGGGAAGTTTCACACGCGATAGGCCCTGTGCGAGTGGGGTGTGTGTATTTCTGGGGTTCGTGTGAAGTTTCACACGCGATTGGCCTGGGTATGTGTAAATCTGGGGTTCGCGGGAAGTCTCACACGCGATTTCAGCAGGGTACGTGTATTTTGGGGGTGCCGTGGAGTCCTACACATCAATTGACAGTGTGGCTCCTCCCAGGTGTTCGCTCTACACCCTCCACGGCCACTGCAGGCAGCCCACACCACAGGGGACTACCCTGCACCCATGGTCATGTCCCGCAGGCAGCCAAACCACCATGGGCATGCCCCCCAGGCAAGCCACATGTCAGCTTGCACTACTGATCACCAACGCATGACCCCTTCCACCCCCACCCCCCAGCACTGAGGGGCACCTGCCAGCAGGCCCCCACTCATGTCCCCCAGCACCTCTACCCCCCAGCAGTGCAGGGCACCTGCCAGCAGGCCCCCACTCATGTCCCACTCATATCCCCTTGCACCCCCACTCCCCAGCAGTGCAGGGCACCTGCCAGCAGGCCCCCACTCATGTCCCCCAGCACCCCCACCCCCCAGCAGTGCAGGGCACCTGCCAGCAGGCCCCCACTCATGTCTCCCAGCACCCCCAACCCCCAGCAGTGAGGGGCACCTGCCAGCAGGCCCCCACACATGTCCTCCAGCACCCCCACCCCCCAGCAGTCAGGGGCACCTGCCTGCAGGCCCCCACTCATGTCCCACACATGTCCCCCAGCACCCCCACCCCCCAGCAGTGCAGGGCACCTGCCAGCAGGCCCCCACTAATGTCACACACATGTCCCCCAGCACCCCCCCAGCAGTGCAGGGCACCTGCCAGCAGGCCCCCACTCATGTCCCCCAGCACCCCCACCCCCCCAGCAGTCAGGGGCACCTGCCAGCAGGTCCCCACTCATTTCCCACACATGTCCCAAAGCACCCCCACCCCCCAGCAGTGCAGGACACTTGCCAGCAGGCCCCCACTCATGTCCCCCAGCACCCCCACCCCCCAGCAGTGCAGGGCACCTGCCAGCAGGCCCCCACTCATGTCCCCCAGCACCCCCCCAGCACTGAGGGGCACCTGCCAGCAGGCCCCCACTCATGTCCCTCAGCACCCCCACCCCCAGCAGTGAAGGGAACCTGCCAGCAGGCCCCCACTCATGTCCCCCAGCACCCCCACCCCCCAGCACTGAGGGGCACCTGCCAGCAGGCCCCCACTCATGTCCCACTCATGTCCCCCAGCACCCCCACCCCCCAGCACTGAGGGGCATCTGCCAGCAGGCCCCTACTCATGTCCCCCAGCACCCCCACCCCCCAGCAGTGCAGGGCACCTGCCAGCAGGCCCCCACTAATGTCACACACATGTCCCCCAGCACCCCCCCCAGCAGTGCAGGGCACCTGCCAGCAGGCCCCCACTCATGTCTCCCAGCACCCCCACCCCCCAGCTGTGAGGGGCACCTGCCAGCATGCCCCCACTCATGTCCCAAAGCACCCACACCCCACAGCAGTGAGGGGCACCTGCCAGCAGGCCCCCACTCATGTCCCACTCATGTCCCCTTGCACCCCCTCCCCCCAGCACTGAGGGGCACCTGCCAGCAGGCCCCCACTCATGTCCCCCAGCACCCCCACCCCCCAGCAGTGCAGGGCACCTGCCAGCAGGCCCCACTCATGTCCCTCCAGCACCCCCACCCCCAGCACTGAGGGGCACCTGCCAGCAGGCCCCCACTCATGTCCCTCAGCACCCCCTCCCGCCAGCAGTGCAGGGCACCTGCCAGCAGGCCCCCACTCATGTCCCCCAGCACCCCGACCCCCCAGCACTGAGTGGCACCTGCCAGCAGGCCCCCACTCATGCCCCACTCATGTCCCCCAGCACCCCCAGCAGTGAGGGGCACCTGCCAGCAGGCCCCCACTCATGTCCCCCAGCACCCCCACCCCCAGCAGTGCAGGGCACGTGCCAGCAGGCCCCCACTCATGTCTCCCAGCACCCCCACCCCCCAGCTGTGAGGGGCACCTGCCAGCAGGCCCCCACTCATGTCCCAAAGCACCCACACCCCACAGCAGTGTAGGGCACCTGCCAGCAGGCCCCCACTCATGTCTCCCAGCACCCCCACCCCCCAGCAGTGAGGGGCACCTGCCAGCAGGCCCCCACTCATGTCCCCCAGCACCCCCACCCCCCAGCAGTCAGGGGCACCTGCCAGCAGGCCCCCACTCATGTCCCCCAGCACCCCCACCCCCCAGCAGTGCAGTGCACCTGCCAGCAGGCCCCCACTCATGTCCCCCAGCACCCCCCACCCTCCAGCAGTGCAGGGCACCTGCCAGCAGGCCCCCACTCATGTCCCACTCATGTCCCCTTGCACCCCCACCCCCAGCAGTGAAATGGCGATCTCATGACACAAACCAAAAGTCAACTATGTACATCAACACATGTCCGCCACACGAAGGCAGGCGGTAGCGTCCCTGCGCATCAAAAAAAATGTGCGCTAACAAAAAGCACGTATATACAGCTCTGATGAATGTCCCATACTGTGGCCCTCTAGGACAAATGACGTGCAAAGGGGTACGTGACAAACATGGACACCCGCTGTGTCAAAAATAGCGTGTATTTCGGGGGTGCGTGGGAAGTTTCACACGCGATTGGGCCTGGGCGAGTGGGGTACGTGTATCTCAGGGGCTCGCGGGAAGTTTTACATGCGGTTGGGCCTGGGCGAGCAGGGTACGTGTGTTACTGGGGTGGGCAGGGAAGTACAGGAGGCAAATGCGCGGAACGCCCACACGCACGCGCCAAAAAAGATGCACTAATCCAGAAAGACGTACACCAGCAGGAAGCAGGCGTACATGGACCCACGCAGCATAAAAGTGCGCGCAAACAACAAGCAAGCTCAGACGCCAGGATGAACATACCGTTCCTAGCAGCAGTGGTCGTGGGATACCGCAGGAGGAGGAGGAGGATAGTCAGGCCCAGAATTTTCACACCCAGAACCAGCCTTTTTGGGATGCCTGATGACCACGTGTATGGGAGGTACAGGTTTCCACCTCACATAATACTCGACCTGGTCAGTGAGTGGGAGGATGACCTCACATCACCCACCCTCTGCTCCCAAGCACTTAGCCCCCTGGAGAAGGTCATCAATGTACTGCACTTTTTGGCCACCGGATCATTTCAGCGGACAAGTGCCATAGCGGGGGGGTGTCACAGCCCACGCAGTCACGCTGCCTACACCAGGTCTTGGCCATCATGACTGCACGCCCATCAGTCCGCAGGCACATATACCTGCCCAGAACACCTGCAGAAAGGCAGGCTGCCGTCCAGGATTTCTATGGGGTGGCACACTTCCCCAAAGTGCTAGGTGCCAATGATTGCACCCATGTGGCTCTACGTCCTCCCAGGGCATCAGAGCACATCTATAGAAACCGCAAGCACTGGCATTCCATCAACGTGAAGGTAGTATGTGATGCCAAGGGAATCATCACTTCAGTATATGCCAATTATCCAGGGTCCACCCACGACAGTTTCATTTACAGAATGTCAACCCTAAACCGGGACCTAGAAGCTGGGCGGCATGGCGATACATGGCTGCTTGGTGAGTATAAATGCAACAGCACATGCATGCATGCCAGATACTGAGTAATGTCAAAACCCTACTAATGATACCCATCACCACCTCCCCAGGGGACAGTGCCTACCCTCTGAGCACCCACATGATGACGCCAATTCGGAACCCCACCACGCCACCCAAGGTAAGATACAACACAGCCCATATTGCAACCCGGGGCATAGTGGAGCACACATTAGGAGTGCTCAAGTCACACTTTCGCTCCCTTGACCGTTCTGGCGGGCAGCTGTTATACGCTCCCCCAGTAGTGTGCAGGATCATAGTGGCAGCATGTGTCCTCCACAACGTTGCAACACGCCGGGGCCTGCCAGTGGACATGGTGGTGCCCCCACATCCTCAACCACATGCACGCCCGCTGCGCATGGGAAGGGAAAGGGTACGGGGTGAGGCAGTCTGGCTAATTACTTCACTTAGAATCACACCCTTGTGGAGTGCACACAGCCCTGCCACATACCAGCTGACAATCGATGATGACACAAGGGACAGTCAACTGTCACAACCATACCAGCCTGAGATTGGTCACCTGCAAGTGTCACAATGTGTGCATCCCTACCTACAGAAACACCACCAATGCTGTGTCATCAAAAGACACATATGCTGCTAAATGCATTACCCCCTTGCAAAATACAACATGAGAACAGTGCCATGTCACCCAACCCCTCCCCAGCACCACCACCCAACACACCATGGCATGTCATGCTATGTGAGAGCAAACAAAGCAATCCCGAAAAGTGTCACAAAGCACAGTGTCCCTAATGGAAACTGGCCACACACAATATGTTCTCAGTAATGTTGAACTAACAACACACATGACCAAATACTTACCAACAATACAATGCAGCTACACAAGCTCAAACATAACTAAAACATGACAGTACTAAGTTAAAGTAGTCGTAGTCTTACAACCTGAATATGCCACCACATCGCCCCCCTTACAACTGTAGTCTTGCAGGCTTCAAAACTTGTCTGTGTACTGCAGACAACATGAACTCCATCTCCAAAGTAGACGGCCTTGTGAAGACATGAGGAATTAACCTGCAAATTTAGAGGGAGACATGGAAGCAGAAGCATACATAATTACAACATGTAGTGTACAATACAACAATATACACAAGGAATGTCTACACAGTATTGACTACAGACTGCCCACACAGCTCATAGGAGTCCAACGTCACTGTGTAAGTCACTGTCACTTGGGCACACCCTTTGCAAGCCCATACAAACGGGAAGCAGGAGGGGTGTGTCTCTCACGAACCCAAGCATCTAACCCAAACTCAGGACAAGCCTGCATGGGCCCAGCCGGAATACAGTGGATGCCCACGGGAGCCACACAAGGCAACACACTGTAACAAAAAATAAAATCAAAAATCAAAAATCAAAAATGGCCATGTGAGGGCCAGGGGGGGCGGGGGAGGCCACCCAGGAGGTCCAAGGACCGGGTCCACACCAACAGGTCCACACCTGTGTGGATGTTGGGAAAAAAAAACAGCTCCATGGGCTCATGGCCTGCACGGCTACGCTATTGTGAGAGAATCAGAATCGCTGTGGTCGCTCTCATCACCCTGTGCTGCTGCCGCCACAGGAGGTGGTGGTGCTATGGGAGGCAGCCCACGCAAAGCCCTAGTCTGGTCCTCCATGGCAGCAAGCATGCGGGTGTGGAAGGTCTCGTTCTGGAGGATTATAGTGCTGAGATTCCCATGCACCAGCTGACGTGATGCCCGGACCTCCTCCCGAGTTGCCTGCATCTCAGCTGAGAGCGTACGTGTGACCCGCTCCAGCTGCTGTTCTGTACTCAAGTTAGTGGAAGCCTCAAGGTCAACAAGAGTCCCCCTGAGGTGATGGAGTTCTACCCTCAGGGCTTCCCTGTGGCCCTGGGACTCTATAGAAATGGCTTCCTGCAGATTCTCCAGTGCCGCCCGTCTGTCCCTGTTGGATGCCAACATGTCCTCCCTGAGTGATTGGCAAATGGAGTCTGTTGCCTGCTATAGTTGCTCCATCTGCCTTTCAGGGGGGACAATGGAAGTGGCCACCCTCTCCATTGCTTGAGCCATCATCTCAGATGATGCTGCCTGTTGTTTTGCCATACCGTATATGGATTGCTCCCATGCGGTATTGCCTGGTGGGGTACGGCCACCACGTTGACGGGCACCACACCTGTCTGGGGCAAGGCGAACTGTGCCTTGCTGTGCCGCACTGCCTGAGGCTGCAGGACTGCATTCCCCCTCTGATCTGCTGGCCCAGGAACAGGATCAGATGTTGCGGAGTGTGACCCTGCATCCGCAACCACCAAAGGCGGACCTACCAACACTGACATCCCCATAGAGGGTTCTACCCCTGCTGCAAGTGGGTTGGACAGAACAGAATCCCTGCCAGAAACACTTACCTGCGACGCCACATAGGTCTCATCATCCGAATCAACACCTGAATAGAGGTCTGGGGAGGTGCACCCAGAGACACCCCTGGAGAGAATGGTCTGCAGCAAGAGTGGGTTCTCACCCACCACCACACCACGTCCCCCACTGGTGCCCGGTCATGCCTGAGATCCCTCCTGGGTCTGCACCATCTCCTCAACCTCAACAGCATCAAGTGCGTCATCCCCTGCAAAAACATGAAAGACAAAAAATGGACACAGGCATTAGCACCATGGCACACAATTAGGCCTGACAAGCTACAGAACCAGTACTTGATTGACACATGTCCCACATGATTATAACCCTCCCAT
The DNA here is from genome assembly GCF_040938575.1 of Ambystoma mexicanum. Classification (NCBI taxonomy): domain Eukaryota; kingdom Metazoa; phylum Chordata; class Amphibia; order Caudata; family Ambystomatidae; genus Ambystoma; species Ambystoma mexicanum. The sequence continues at coordinate 1,211,850,788 of NC_090921.1, read as the reverse complement.
GCATGCACTGTCACTGAGTTTGAAGGGGAGGCAAATGGCAGACACTGATGACACCAAGATGGAAGAGCAACACATTAGCTGCATGCTGGCTAGCAGTGTCATCACACATTGGCCTGTGAGTGGCATGTCCAGTCCAGATACATGACACATGCCATCACACAGATGGCATGTACCATAGGCATGTCACATATTGTTTGACAATAGGGCTGAGAAATGCGTAGTAAAAGTGGGAGAATTGAAACAATCAGCCTGAATGAACACTGAAAAATATGGAACAATGTTGTTGCAAGATGCCACTTCAAGGGCAACTGGCGTGATGTTGCGCAAAATGTCTACTGTGGGCAGAAGGGATACTGTAATACCCAAATCCAGGGGCGCATAATGTTTTGGATGAAGCACATGGGTGACCCAAACCACTCAGGCACACACACCCTCACCTGGCACTCAATCCGAACCCCTCACACACACAAAATACACATGGATCACACACACATGCTTGTGCACTCACCGGACAATGCCTCGTAATCTGGCAGTTCTCCCACACCTTGGATCTGTTCCTCTGTGACGTAGGTCCCAGCAACATACTCATGTACAGTGAGTTCAATGTCCTCTGGTGGAGACCCACCTCCAGTCACCAGAGTAGCGGCATGATTTGAGGCCAGCTTTTTCTTTGCCCTGCGTTTAAGGTCATTCCAGCGCTTGTAGCAATCACCAGCTGTGCGCCTCACAAATCCAAGGCCACTTATGATGTCCGCGACGGTCTGCCAGTGTGCCTGACGTTGAGCAGGTGTGGTCTTGCACCCTGCAGTTATCAACATTTCACGGTCATTTGCGGACACATACTGCACAAGTGCATCATGTTCGGCATCATTGAAGCTAGGCTTCCTTGGCGTGCCAGACTGCGTAGCCGTGTCTGGGGTATCAGCCTGTAGTGGACAACACTCTTCCTCTTTCTTTTGGAAGGTGGTGGGGATCGTGAGTGGCTTACGCCGCTCCGGTCACTAGGGGCAGGAGCACCGGTGGACTGGGTAGTAGGAGTGTGCGAATGCACACTGACCATAGGACGTGGTGCAGGCATTGGCTGGAGTGTGATGTTGGCAGGGGGAACGTCAGTATGATGGACCGGGACCGACACTGTCCTGGCTGGGAGAGTCAGAGCTGGCGTGGATGGAGCTGCAGCTGCCCCTGCAGCCTCCCCACCCTGCCTACTCGGAGCAGCAGATGACATAGCTGCCCCAGATCCACGTGGCCTGGTGACACCAACTTGCACCGCCACACGTGGCCTAGACTTGCTGACCTGGAAGTCAGCCTGGGAGTCTTCCTGTGCCAGGTCAGGTGCCACAATGGGCCGAACCAACAAGGGCTGAGCTGGGATGGTGTCAGCCACGTTTCCCTCTACCATGCGGGGGGCATAGGTGTCCCTGATTGGTCCTCCACACATGGGGGATAGGGGCACTCTGCAAATCCCGGCCACGTCCCCTACCGCGCCCACCACGGCCACCTGTTGAAGCTCGACCACCTTTGCCTCCCTTACCGCTTGCTCGCCTCCCAGCCATGGCACTGATGTTGTTGTGCGTATGGGAGTTGCAGTAAACTATTGTCCTGGGCAATTGGGAGTCAAAGGGGTAGGGTACTAGATGGAATTCGTACCCTAGTGCACTAGCAAGGCTGTATGTGAACCCTGGGGGAAGATGACGGGTCACGCAACACACAGGCACCCCAAAAACAGAAAATAACGTGCACGCAGCCCCTCGTAGACCACGTGCATGGAAAAATGAACCCGCACTACGCTGTGGCACCCAGAAACACAAAAATAAGCGTACGCGTGTTACACGCAGCCTACAATGACCTCTGAAGGGGTACGCGACACACGGGGCAAGCACAGTTGGTAAATACGTGCACGACTCACTGTCTGCCTGGAAAAAGAGTGTGAAAAAGACGCACATGTGTGCGTTGGCAACACCCCCGCCAAAAGAAGAATTGTACGCTGTCTGAGGAGACAGGACAAAAGAAGAAGTGAACGCTGTTTGAGGAAACAGGCCCAACAGAAAATCAGAAAAAAGCTGTCAGAGGTAACAGGGAGTACGAACTAGAAACGCTGTGAAGTAAATCGCGTGTGAACCGACAAGAAGTACAGAATTCACCCACTCGCTCTCCATGAAAAGCACGTACAAGGAAATGACGTCCTACACGTACCTTTTAAACCGGCCCACACGTCCAACATCACTTCCGTTTATACGCGCTAAGGCCCTATCCTCAAATTGCACAAGCTGACACTCGGACGTGCAGTTCTTGGACGTGTAACATGCACCCGTGTTCAGGGAAACGCCTGCGCGCGCACGTCAGATGCGCTTTCACGCTAAGGGCCTTTGGTCCAATGAAATTGCGTACGTGTGCTGATGCGCTTACGCGCTAAGGGCCTTTTCTCGAATTAAACATTGATGTGCAAGATTTTCACGTGCCAAATCACTCCGTATCAAGCTGGCCACGCGTAAGCACACGAAAGACCATGCTCCTACCAAGAAGGCCGAATTACTGCCCCCCAGAGCCACGAGCACGCTCCCACCTGCCATCTGCTGCTACCTGACTGCCTGCTGCCTACATGCCCTACTATTTGCTGCCTGCACGTCAGCCAGGGGTGCTGTTGCTGTGACCACCCCTGCTGGAACCGAAGACTCCCGACGGGCAACCACCAGCCAGAGAGGCAGAGGGCCACCAGCTTCACTGCCACCGAAGTTGGTGTCCTGGTGGAGCAAGTCCTGGGGCAGCATGATGCCCTCTTCGGAAGGTCGCGCGCCGACAAGGAAGAACGGACCAGGATCTAGACGGACATCGTGACTGCCATCAACGCGGAGGGGGTGGCAGTCCGCGAATTCCATCATGTAAAGAAGCGCTGGGAGGACTTCAGGTCCAGGACCCTCAACAAGGCCCGGCGCCTCTTGAAGGCAGCGGATGCTAAGGGGCGCTGGGGCCACCTGTCGGAAGTCCAAATGAGGGTCCTGGAACGTGTATGCCCAGCGCTCTGCGTCCAGGTCCTTGAGAGGCACACCCGTCTGGAGTCGAGCGGTAAGTGTACATGCATACTGATTGGAAGCTGTGCATGTGGTGGTGTGCCAGTAGTGTGCAGGTTGCACATGTGGTTTTGTAGAGCCATGTATGGATGTGTATGTACAGGGCCGTGAGGCTGACACATGCGAGTCCTTTCATGTGTGAGACACATGGATGGAGTATTTGTGGGTAAGCATGCAGGCCAAATGCAGATGTGTGAGCACACATGTTTGAATTACTGTGTATGTCAATTGTCAAGGTTGTGGTGTCACACATGGATGTTGGTTCCAGCTGCATGTATCTGCACTGTGTACATGTGCATGTATGTGTATCTGACAAGTGTGCAACTGTCATGCAACATGGATGCATGTGAGACTGATATGTAGAAGACTGATTGCCAGATGTGACATGGATGTCAATCTCATCACTGCGACACTTGCTGGAGGTGTACACATGCATGTAAGTGTGGTGGCGTGTGTGCATGTCTAGTGCACTCCCTGTGACTCATGTGATGTCTGGCTCACCTTTGCCTGCTCATGCTGTTGTATGTGTATGGATGGTGCTGGCTGTTGCGATATGGCTGTGGAATAGCTCATGTGTGTGATTTGAAATGACATGTGTGTTGGGGATTGTGATGCCATGTCTGAAGTTTGACAATGACACTCGTGTGCAACTGTCATGTGTGTATGAGTCCATTGTACAGTGCCCTGATGCCTGTGTCCTATCTCTCCCTGTCTGCAGTGTCGACTGATGAAGAGGGCGGAGAGGGTGCTGTGGAGCACAGCGGCAGGGATCGCACCGCCAGCCGGAGACGCAAGGCCCGGCTCCCCTCCCAGGTTGTCATCTCGTCGGGGAGTGAGGAGTGCGGTGCCGCGTCCCAGGCCGCAGCTGCCGAGGGGAGGTCCAAGAGGCGGAGGTCGGAGTTGGACTCCTCGGCAGCAGAAGGGGCAGCTGAGACCCCACAGGGCCCGACGGAGGAAGATGGCACGGAGTCATCCAGGTTGGTGGGGGGTTTGGTGGAGGAGGAGGCCGTGCAAGGGACAGAGATGGGGTCTGGAGGTGGGGATTCCACTGGTGCTAGTGCTGCAGTGCAGGGGCAGGGACAGGAGGCAGCACAGGCCGCCGCGGAGGTGCCTGTGTGTAATCCTGTCCCCGATCCTGTGACTGCATCATTCTGCACCAGCAGGGATACCTACGTCCAGACCCGTTTTCAGGCAGGGGATGAGCTTATGACAACTGGCCTTCCTCTGCCTGCGGACGTGGCTATCCGGGACCGGGTTGAGCCTGTCCTGGGTGGTGTGGCGTTGCGTCAACGGGCCATGCGAGGCGAAATGCAGTCTTTTCATGGGGAGACTGCATGTCGTCTCGAATGGCTCGTTGACCACGTCGACCTACTGGGACAAGTCACCAGGGCCGCATTCCTCTGTTTGCTGGGCCTTGTTCCGACCCCCTCCTCAACTGAACCCCATATGCGCCAGTCATACTCTGTGCCATCTTCCCACCCATGTGTCACCTGGGTGCCCTGTGGAGATGCCTCTGACCCTGCGGCCAGGCTGGTGGAGGACACATCCCTGCCACAGTCGGGAGTCGGACATCCAGCAGGGGTGGCCACCTCAACAACTGCACCCCAGCCGGAGGAGGATGTGCAGGCAGCAAGAAGCAGGGCACGGGCAGAGGCACAGCAGCAGCAGCAGCAACAAGGTGGGAGCCATGATGGCTCAGGGCCTTCGTCATCGGAGGGGCAGGCATCGGCCAGAGGGCAGAAGGACCCAGGACAGGAAGTGTCTTCCGTGTGGCAGCAGTTAGGCCATGCCATAGATGCGGAGCGGCAGCGAGCAGAAGAGGCACGGCTCATGATGGTCAGGGCGGAGAACTCCATGCGGAGGGCCCTGAGACGGGCCGAGTGCCTCGAGGCAATTCGCAGGGAGTTGGAGGAGAACATGTCGTCGTCCCTGCGAACCCTCAGGCCATGGAAGAGGACCGCCTCCGGGACATTGAGCAGGAGTTCGATGATGCCCTGGCCCGGGACATCCAAAAGTGAGCCGTCGGACTAGCCCACTGCCCTTGTAAATAGTTAGATAGTGTTAGGTTTCCTTTGGTTTTTTCTTTATTTTGGTTGCGCTTGGACAATGCACCACGTTTCTGTATATAGTTTTTCATTAGGTAGTATTTTTGATAGGTTTCATGTCTTCAGTTAGGATCATGGACCCTGAATTGTTCATCTGTATATAGTTCACTATTGGATTCATCTCTTTTTTTGGGACTTCCCCATGGAGCAATGGTTTTCACTTTTGTTTTTCCCTTGGATTTGCTTTGTTGGGCTGTGACTTTGGACACCTTTCCTTTGGATTATGATTTATTGTTTTTCATTATTTTACGGACATGCAGCTTTTCTTTTTTTACTCCCATTGTTATTTGTTTGATTTTAATTCCATTCATGTTGCGTTTAATACATTTTTTTCTTCATACTTCTATGTGTGGTATTATCTCATTGGTTTCATGCATGTCATGATATGGGTTTTCACATTCACTTGCAACCATTGTGTGTGTGTGTGACAGACATGTGTTCATTTACATACTTGCCGTTGGGGTTGTATCATGTAATTGCCTTTTCTATGTGGGTGGATGCAATACTTGGTTGGGTCTTTGGTGCTGGGGAGGCTGGCCATAAGGGCCATGATTGAGGATCGTCATGACCTGGGGGCAGGGGGACATGAGTGGGGGCCTGCTGGCAGGTGCCCTGCACTGCTGGGGGTGCAAGGGGACTTGATTGGGACATGAGTGGGGGCCTGCTGGCAGGTGCCCCTGACTGCTGGGGGGTGGGGGTGCTGGGGGACATGAGTGGGGGCCTGATGGCAGGTGCCCTGCACTGCTGGGGGGTGGGGGTGAAAGGGGACATGAGTGGGACATGAGTGGGGGCCTGCTGGCAGGTGCCCTGCACTGCTGGGGGGTGGGGGTGCTGGGGGTCATGTGTGGGACATGAGTGGGGGCCTGCTGGCAGGTGCCCTGCACTGCTGGGGGGTGGGGGTGCTGGGGGACATGAGTGGGGGCCTGCTGGCAGGTGCCCTGCACAGCTGGGGGTGGGGGTGCAAGGGGAAATGAGTGGGACTTGAGTGGGGGCCTGCTGGCAGGTGCCCCTCAGTGCTGGGGGGTGGGGGGTGCTGGGAGACATGAGTGGGGGCCTGCTGGCAGGTGCCCTGCACTGCTAGGGGGTGGAGGTGCTGGGGGACATGAGTGGGGGCCTGCTGGCAGGTGCCCCTCAGTGCTGGGGGATGGGGGTGCTGGGGGACATGAGTGGGGGCCTGCTGGCAGGTGCCCCTCAGTGCTGGGGGGTGGGGGTGCAAGGGGACATGAGTGGGGGCCTGCTGGCAGGTGCCCCTCAGTAATGGGGGGTGGGGGTGCTGGGGGACACATGAGTGGGACATGAGTGGGGGCCTGCTGGCAGGTGCCCTGCACTGCTGGGGGGTGGGGGTGCTGGGCGACATGTGTGGGACATGAGCGGGGGCCTGCTGGCAGGTGCCCTGCACTGCTGGGGGGTGGGGGTACAAGGGGACATGAGTGGGACATGAGTGGGGGCCTGCTGGCAGGTGCCTTGCTCTGCTGGGGGGTGGGGGTGCAAGGTGACATGAGTGGGACATGAGTGGGGGCCTGCTGGCAGGTGCCCTGCACTGCTGGGGGTGGGGGTGCGAGGGGACATGAGTGGGGGCCTGCTGGCAGGTGCCATGCACTGCTGGGGGGTGGGGGTGCAAGGGTACATGAGTGGGACATGAGTGGGGGCCTGCTGGCAGGTGCCCTGCACTGCTGGGGGGTGGGGGTGCTGGGAGACTTGAGTTGGTGATCATATTGCAACGTGACATGTGGCTTGGCTGGGGGGCATGCCCATGGTGGATGGGCTGCCTGCGGGACATGACCAGGGGTGCAGGGTAGTCCCCTGTGGTGTGGGCTGCCTGCAGGGGCCGTGGAGGGGGTAGAGGGGACACCTGGGAGGACCCACACTGCCAATTCACGTGTAGGACTCCCCGCGCACCCCCGAAATACACATACCCAGGCCAATCGCATGTGAAAGTTCCCGCGCACCACTGAAATACACGTACCCAGGCCAATGGCATGTGAAACTTCCCGCGCACCCCCGAAATACACGTACAAAGCCCAATCGCATGTGAAACTTCCTGCGCACCCCTGAAATACACGTACCCAGGCCAATCGCATTTGAAACTTCCCGCGCACCCCTGAAATACACGTACCCAGGCCAATCGCATGTGAAACTTCCCGCGCACCCCTGAAATACACGTACCCAGGCCAATCGCGTGTGAAAGTTCCCGCGCACCCCTGAAATACATGTACCCAGGCCAATCGCGTGTGAAAGTTCCCGCGCAACCCTGAAATACACGTACCCAGGCCAGTCGCGTGTGAAATTTCCCGCGCACCCCCAAAATACACGTATGAATCCCAATCGCGTGTGAAACTTCCCGCGCACCCCTGAAATACACATACCCAAGCCAATCGCATGTGAAACTTACCGTGCACCCCTGAAATACACGTACCCAGGCTAATCGCGTGTGAAACTTCCCGCGCACCCCTGAAATACACGTACCCAGGCCAATCGCGTGTGAAACTTCCCGCGCACCCCTGAAATACACATACCCAGGCCAATCGCGTGTGACACTTCCCGCGCACCCCTGAAATACACGTACCCAGGCCAATCGCATGTGAAACTTTTTGCGCACCCCTGAAATACACGTACCCAGGACAATCGCGTGTGAAACTTCCCACAAACCCTGTAATACACGTACCCTGCTGAAATTGCGTGTGAAACTTCCCGTGAACCCCATACCCGTACCCCACTTGCACAGGCCCTTTCGCATGTGAAACTTCACGCACACCCCAGTAATACACGTTCCCCGCTTGGCGTTTGCTGTTTGGCAGCCCTGTAAACTGGTCCAGGGTTAGCACAGCCCTTTGCGATGAATAGGGAATTTTGATGGCTTTTCCTTGCGCGAGGGCGTTCTTGGGGGCGTAACTTGCGCTGCTGCAGGGTCGCTGCGCCACTCTGCGCCACGGCTGGTTTTGGAGGCTAAAATCCATGAATACGCTGTGCGCGGAAATCTATTTTAGTGCACGCGGCTGGCGCAGACATTCACACGCACACACTGTGCACCAGCCGTGTGCACCACTTTTGTGCGAAATTCTATGAATTACCATGAATATATCATCCATGAACGTGTTTAAATCGATCTAAAATGTAAGTCATTTTATAACATCTGTATCAGTATTAGAACCCCTGTGCCAAGGTTGTCTTTTCTCCCTCGCACCTAGAACTGGAGGATATACAACTAACTATATGCTAAAATCATTCTACTGGCTACATCACCAAGGCGTGCAGTGTAGTGCGTGTTATATATTGAAAAGTATGCAAACCATAAGGTACGCACAAAAATATATAAATGCTATATATATGTGTGTACATTTCAAGCCATCTTGAAGTACACTAACCAAAGTAAGGCACGCAAACAAATATATAAATGTAAACATTTATATATTTATGTGCGTACCTTACTATGGTTTGCATACTTTTCAAGCCATCTTTTATAAACATATAAATATGTAACATATTTCTATGTTTATAAAAGATGACTTGCCTAGTACACAATCCATAGAAAGGTATGCATACAAATATATTCATGCTTTCATACATTTATTATGTTTGTGTACTTTTCAGGCCACGCCCATCCTGCAAGCCACACCCACAAATGAGGGTCACCCCCCTTGATTTCTTACCACCCTTAAAGCCCTGGAGGAACATGTATTCAAACAACGAATATGTCTTGTGTCTAGCCTCTGATCATTCTCACAATACTAGTGGTTGATTCAGTGACAAGTGTCCAGATGCCCATTCTTTTGTGAATTATGTTTGAATGTACGCATGCGTGTTTAAATGTAATGTCGTGTGTGTGTGAAGGACTAGTTGAGTGAGCAGCTGTGCGTGTAAGTATGTATGCATGTGTATAATAGTATAACTGCGTGTATGGGCATGTGTATGTGCGTGTGTTTGTGCAGGCAGATGGGGAGCAGGTGAAAGTGGATCTAGGTCACCTAACCTAACCCCCGCCCACCTGGTGCCTTCCGGATTGCTGCTTTTTTTCTCCCACTTAGCAAGCCCTGGCCACCTAGTGTCTTCCTGGTTGCTGCTCTTTCTCCCTACTTAAGGATCCCTCCAGCCTCTTTTCCTTTGCAGATGGGGAATAGGTGCAAGTGGATCTAGGTCACCTTGCTGAAGCCCTGCCCACCTGGTGCCTTCCAAGTTGCCGCTCTTTTTCCCCACTTAGCAAGCCCCGCCCACCTGGTGCCTTCCTGGTTGCTGCTCTTTTTCCCTACTTATGGAGCCCTCCATCCTCTTTTCCTTTGCAGATGGGGAGCAGGTGCAAATTTATCTAGGTCACCTGGCCTAAGTCCCGCCAACCTGGTGCCTTCCAGGTTGCCTCTCTTTTTTCCCACTTAGCAAGCCACACCCACCTGGTGCCTTCCTGGTTGCCGCTCTTTTTCCCTACTTAAGGAGCCCTCCAGCCTCTTTTCCTTTGCAGATGGGGAGCAGGTGCAATTGGATCTAGGTCACCTGGCCTAAGCCCCGCCAACCTGGTGCCTTGCAGGTTGCCGCTCTTTATCCCCACTTATCCCCACTTAGCAAGCCGCACCCATCTGGTGCCTTTCTGGTTTCTGCTCTTTTTCCCTACTCAAGGAGCCCTCTAGCCTCTTTTCCTTTGCAGATGTGAAGCAGGTGCAAGTGGATCTAGGTCACCTGGCCTAAGCCATGGCCCACCTGGTGACTTCCAGTTTGCCGCTTTTTTCCCCACTTAGCAAGCCCAGCTCACCTGGTGCCTTCCTGGTTGCCGCTCTTTTTCCCTACTTATGCAGTCCTCCAGCCTCTTTTCCTTTGCAGATGTGGAGTAGGTGCAAGTGGATCTAGGTCACCTGGCCTAATCACTGCCTTCTTAGCCCTGCCTCTTTATTCCTGCTCTTAATTCTTAGCTCAAGGGCTTCTCTCTCCCAGGCATATGAAGTGAAGTGCAGACAAAGAAAACTGCAATTCCTGTTTGGACCTGTCCGGACCAGAAGGACATGTGTTTACTCCCTCTGTTCCCACAGGCCATCCCCACCCCCTTTGGTCCGCCTGTGATGTTCCCTTGTGCCCCCCCACCCTTCTCGCACACAGGTGTTGCCGGTTTTGCATGATTCTTCTACCCTGCTCCCCCTGGCCCCCACCTGCCTACTTCTGGAGGAGTCTGTCCTGATATATTCTGGTTTCACCATCACAGTCTTGTGGCCAATGCTAGATTTTACTTTTATGGACTTCATTCATTCACAGTGCGTCACCCTTTCTCAAATCTCATGCTGGACTTCCTTTGCATCTTGTACTCATGCTGTTCCATCTTCATCTTGTATCCTGGCTTGCAACATTATGTGTTACTACTGACTTCTGCATTTGTATTCACTCTCCCCTCTTGCCTCTCCACTCTTTTTGACTGCTTACTCTCTGTTCTCTCCTCCTCTCCCTTTTTCCCTTTTCCTACCTCCTCCCCTTAATTTCTTCTATGCACTTACTCTATCAGAATTGTCCCTGGACCTAGTATGATAGCAACCTCGTCTGTCTCCTCCCCCCTTCACTTACTTATCCCCCCCTCCAGCATCTATGTTTTAGCTCTTGAAATGTCGTCAGGCCGAGTACGATAGTTAATTTCACATCCTTACTTTGTCCTGTAAGAATGTCATTGTATTTTCCCTTGTTCCCTCCCTTGCCTTGAAGCGCTTTGAAACACATTGTGTATAGGCGCTATCTAAATAAACTATCATATCATATCATATCATCTCTGCAAGGAATTTACAGTGAAAAACCATAAAGTTGAGTGCTTTGGGCACTAGATCATAGTCTCCACATACGCTTCACTCTTTCTGTTTTAATTTTGTAAATCTGGAGCAAAGAAAACATTAAAAAAATTAAAACAGATAGAGTAAAGCACATGTGGAGAAGATGGTCTAGTGCCCAAACACTCTCCCATATGAAAAGTGTCAAGGAAACCAAAACCACCCACTCATGTGGTCAATTAATAGATTTGTCACAGTACAAGTACAACATTTTATGATTTTAATGTAAGTAACTAAGTGACATGCAGGCAGATTGACGCAGGAAGCTCAATCATAACATTCGGGCCACCCTTGTACCTAGAGGTTCAACAGACAATGCCTTCCTTTAGATCTATGACAATATGTCACTAATTTATGAAATTGCAAAAACTGTTAACCAAAGAGATCAACACATTTTATGGGAAAAAACAACAATGCAACAATACGCAGACCAAGTCAAAATACCCAGGGGCTTACGGTTACTCATCTTCCCAGACTTTGAGGATATAAGGGATACAGATTTGGCCCAACAATGGGATTAAAATCTAATCCACAGCTCAACAACCATGATCCTTCTTGTAGTAGAACATGCGGACCAAGCACACAATAGATTGGTATCACAAATTTGCAAAATTAAAGATGAAATTGAAGCATATGAAGCCCCAAGCATAACAAAAGAGAAAAATTATAAGACAACGAACACAAGCATAAAAATACACCAGGATTAAGTCAAAATGATAAAATTACACAAATTCTATAGGGATGATCTGGACTAACGGAAGGATCGAGTGTTCCCATATCAGTCAAAATATGATCTAACAACAACAGGATCACGAGAAAGTATGCCAAATAGCTTCCCAGCAACCTCAGAAGCAGAAAATGAACCAGACACTATAACTACAACTACAAACAATACATCAACAACAACTAAAATGTCTTTTTTAGAACGGATCAAATGGCACAAAAAGGCTAATCATTCAACTACAAAAGCAACAAAACATGTTCACTTTTCGGATCCCCTAACAGGTGTTAAGTTCCGCCCTGCGTCCCGCTATGCGGTGAAGCAGGGTGTCCTAAATAAAAGCCCCGCCCCCGCGTTCGGGAGGCAGTTCCGGGCCGACCAGCAACCTGTGTGGGTGTATGATTCTTCGGCTCCCGCTGGAGCTGCGCAACAGGCCGCGCGGCCTACCAGCATTCTGCCAGCCCCCGCGCGCGCAGGCCGAGGCCTGCGAACATAACAATGGCGACGAGGCGAGATGAACTCCACTACACGCTCGGTGTTTTGAAGGCACCCTAACGCCCTACAGCCATCGCGGCGAAATTTTTGGACACCCGGTGGGGGTGGAATCACACACGTGACCCCCCATCCCAAAAAAAAAAAAAAAAAAAAAAAAAATGTTTCTCTCTTCCTTCTCTCTGCCACTCGGTTTTTTTCGCCCCAATCCACCATGACCAAAGCTCTTCCTCTGGGCACTGGAGAACCTGGTGGCATCTGGCATCCAACACCAGAGGGCAGCAACACGGAGTGACGGGAGCGCCAGGCCCTGAACTGTCCCACACAGCGCCTGGGAACGGCAGCACCTCCAAGGTAGGCCTGACGTCGCGGCGCTGGTGGTCGTCGGAAGAACTCACGACAACACCGATCAGGTCCACGCCAACATGGCGGCCGGCACGTCCACGCCTGGGCCCACCACGCCGTCCAGAATTGCGGCGAACCTGTCCATGATGTCACCTCCAACTCGCACACACGGGAGTTCGTCGACACTGGTCCAGCCGTTTGACCCATTCACGGATCCATCATCGAGCGGACCCAGATGGCAGCTGTGGATTCAGAAATTTGAGATGGCGATGGAGTGCAAAGAGATTACGGCGCCCAGGAAAATGAAGGCACACCTACTACTCAGCGTGGGTGACGAGGTACTGCGCGTTTTCAACTCCCTGAACGTTGATGGTGGCCAGGATGCATACCAAAGCGCGAAAGATGCCCTCACGGCTCATTTTCTCCCTCAACTAAATCCAGACTATGAAAAGTTTCTCTTCTGCACCACCTTACAGGCAGCGGAGGAAACCCTTGATGCATATCACACCCGTCTGAGAAAGCTAGCCATGTCCTGCGAGTTCACGAACGTGGAGAGGGAGATTTGGAGGCAAATCATCAACGGGATACACTCGGAAAAGCTAAGGCGCCTGATACTTAGCGAAAAGGGTATTCCCCTACAGCGGATCCTTGAACTAGGACGTCAAAGGGAACTGGCCCACACCAGAGCGGCCAACATGGAGGCCACGCTACACAGGCTGCAACCTGCTCTCAACACAGCTATGGTGGCCCGGATCACCAACAGACAATCCTCGAGGGACGACAAGAGTGGAGGTTACGGCCAAAACAGGTGCAACCGCGCATTCCGGGGCCCACAGAGTGCGGCTGGTGCGGTGGCCCACGACAAGGCCGTCGCAACTGTCCTGCTCAAGGCACCACATGTGGAGCATGCGGCCGGAAGGATCATTACGCAAAGGTATGCCGATCAGCGGACACCCCCATACAGCCCCCACAAAACCCGCCGGAGAAGAACGCGACCAAGAAAAAGAAGCAGGCCAGCGCCAGAAGGGTCGCAGTGGTCAACTCTTCCACGGAGGATGAAGGGGATGATGTCTCGGCGATGCAGCAGGACCCCACCAAGGACATCGAGAGAAAAGGGAGGAAGGTATACCTGGTGTCTGCACTGTGCCAAGGTCGGGGACCACGAAGAAAAGCCGTCCGAAGGCGCAAGTGCATGGTCACCATCCAAAACCAGTGCATTCTCATGACCATCGACACAGGCGCCTCGGTGAACGTCATGCCCGAAAGCATTTTCCAGACTCTAAACCCTACACCAGAGCTGAAAAGCACAGATACTCTGTTGTATGCATACGGCAGTCGAAAGCCCCTGCCGGTGATTGGCAGGTTCCGCACTAAGGTGGGACACGGAAAAAACAGACTATGGTCCAAGGTCTATGTCGTGAAGGCAGGAATTGAGAGCCTCCTGAGTGGGGACGCAGCGGAGGACCTGGGAGTGGTCCAATTCATCTGCCATGTCAACGAAGACAAGGAGGTGGAGCAGATGCTGAACCAATACCCTGACTTGCAAGAGGGAATAGGCTGTTTAAAAGGGAAAACCATCAAACTTCATATTGATGAAACAGTGCAGCCGAAAGCCGTTAGGCACCGGAGAACGCCATTCCACATGAGAGAACAAGTGGAGCAGGAACTCAAGGCGTTGGAAGAAGCGGGCATCATTGAGGAGGTCACAGGGCCCACACCGTGGGTCTCTCCAATGGTGGTGACACGGAACCCTAAGCAACCTGGAAAGGTGCGGATCTGCATAGACATGCGTCTCCCCAACACTGCCATTAAAAGAGAACGCCACATCACCCCAACGATCGACGAAATCGTGGCTGACCTCACAGGGTCGTGTGTATTCTCAAAGATTGATCTCAAGGCGGGATATCATCAACTCAAACTCCACAGAGACTCTCGCTACATTACAACGTTCTCGACGCATTTGGGGCTGCGGAGATACAAACGCCTACGTTTCGGAATATCATCTGCTGCTGAGGTATTCCAGCAAACCATCCAGGAGGTCATCAGAGGCATCCCTGGTGTCCTCAACGTGAGCGATGATATTTTGATACACGCCCCCGACAAAGAAATACATATCAAGAGGCTTCACGTTTTACTGGGCAGACTACAAGATGCTGGGCTCAAAATACACCGGGAGAAGTGTGTGTTCCTCAAATCGGAGATCACTTTTTTCGGGTACAAGTTTGGCAGCACAGGCATCTCCCCTGACCCGCAGAAGGTCGCAGACATTCAGGCTGCAAGCCCACCGATGACCCCCACAGAAGTGCGCAGCTTCCTAGGCATGGCCACCTACTGCGGGAGGTTCATCCGAAACCTGGCCACACTATCTGAGCCGTTGCGGGAACTCACCAAGGCCAACGTCAAGTGGGATTGGGGGCAGACATGCCAGGACGCGTTCGAGAGCATCAAGGACTCCCTGTCCGCCGACACCAAGATGGCCTACTATAGCACCGAGCTGCCCACAGAACTGTTCGTGGATGCAAGCCCTGTGGGGCTCGGAGCCATCCTAATGCAAGTCATGAAGGAAGGGGAGAAGAGACCGATAGCATATGCATCGAGAGCCCTCACAGAGACCGAACAAAGGTACTCACACATCGAAAAGGAGGCCATCGCTGTGCTGTGGGGGTGCCGGCATTTTCACCTCTACTTATATGGGCGTCGGTTCACGACGATCACGGACCACAAGGCCCTACTACCCATTTTCATGGGGACGTCAGCACACCGTCCGGCACGAATCTCCAAGTGGTTACTACACCTCCAGCAATATGACTTTGATCTCATCTACCAACCGGGCAGCGGAAACCCGGCGGATTTTCTCTCCAGGCATCCGCGAGTGGCCACCCAACAAGAGATCCAAGTAGCTGCAGAGACGGAGGAACACATATGTCAAGTGGTGCACGCGATGAGACCCAAGGCGGTGAGCATCGAGGAAATCGAGGCGGAAACGCTCAAGGACCCGTGTTGTGACTTAGTGAAGGATGCCATCCTCTCAGGTGACTGGAAGACCTTCATGAGACACACGCACAACAGAACAGCGGAAGCAAAAGGGTTTTTGGCCGGCATATTCACAGTCCGGCAAGACTTGTCAATCACAGAAGGTGGACTGATACTAAGAGGAAACCGCATCGTAATCCCTCTCAAAATACAAGACAGGATAGTGGCCCTAGCGCATGAAGGACACCAAGGACTGGTAAGGAAAAAAGCCCGTATTCGGCACCGAGTATGGTTTCCCCAGATCGAGGAGCGGGTCGAGACACTCGTTAGCACGTGCCTATCCTGTCAGATAACGGGGGCCCCGCCAGAACCGGAACCAATCATATCAGCAGAACGTGGCCGCTCTCGCTGGGAGGCCATCAGCATTGACTTTTGCAAGCTACGAGAGGGCCTCCACCTGTTGGTGGCCGTGGATGATCACTCCCGATACCCGGAAGTTGAGATAGTTGAATCCACAGCAGCTGAAGTGGTCATTTCGGCCCTAGAGAAAATGTTCGCAACTCACGGGCTACCGACCTCAATCAAAAGCGACAACTGGCCACCGTTTACGGGAGAGGACTTCAAAAATTATCTACAGGACCTCAATGTAAAATATCATCATATCACACCAAGACACCCCCAGGCAAATGGGGACGTAGAAAGGTTTATGAGAACCATCAACAAGGTGCTCAGGGTGTCCAAGGCGAACGCCAGCCCCTGGAAGGTTGACCTTTTCCAATTCCTCCGGAACTACCGGGTCACGCCCCATAGCACAACCGGCATACCACCAGCGGACCTCATGTTTGGCACTGTCATTAGATCTTCGATCCCGCATCACCCAAGCAGGACCCCGGACGCGGTCAACGAGGAACGCACAGAAAGAAGGAGAAGGGATGCTAACGCACACATGAGTGGCAAGCGGAGAGCAAGGCCGTCCCATCATCAAGTGGGTGACCAAGTGATCATGATACGAAACCCCTCCAAGTCAAAACTTGATACCAGGTACGAGGAACTTCCATGGACCGTCAGTGACCGGCATGGAACCATGGTGACTGTGACATGAGGACGCCGTCAAGTGACGAGGAATTCGTCATGGTTCAAGGCTGTACCCCGTACCCTGTGGACCGATAAGGAGGGCCATCGGGAAGGCGAGGGTACTCAGCCCAGCGAAGAAGAGCCGGAGGCCATCCCTGAGGAGACAGGAGCGGGGGATGGAACCTGGGAGCCGGTGGATGCACCCGGCCTCGAGGGCCCGAACAGCGAAGGTGAACCAGAGCATGAAGCAAGGGGGAGTGCTCCCCAAGAAGGGCGATACCGGCTGAGAACAACGACGAGACCGCCAGCCAAGCTAAGTGACTATGTGTGGTAATTAGTGCCCCGGTGCCAGGAACCCCAATGGCAGGGTAGCTGGGTGTGGAAGACTGTAAGTCATGTTGGACTTCGCCGTTGTTGGTAGTTAGCGTTATGTTTGTTTGTTTTATAATAAAGGAGGAATGTTAAGTTCCGCCCTGCGTCCCGCTACGCGGTGACGCAGGGCGTCCTAAATAAAAGCCCCGCCCCAGCGTTCGGGAGGCAGTTCCGGGGCCGACCAGCAACCTGTGTGGATGTATGATTCTTCGGCTCCCGCTGGAGCTGCGCAACAGGCCGCGCGGCCTACCAGCATTCTGCCAGCCCCCGCGCGCGCAGGCCGAGGGCTGCGAACATAACAACAGGTACTGCAACAGGACAAAATGATGTAAAGGCAGAAGGGCTGGTAAACAGCAACAACAACCTGGAAAAAGAAATAGGAAAAGACTAACAAGATCTCACTCGCAGAAACATTTAGGACAGGGCAGCTTCTGTACCTAGTAATGAACCTTTCATTGAGAAAATTAACAGATATGGAAACCAAAGTACTTAACAAGAGACTATCCTTCTCGCCAACAAGTTCTAACAATTTTGTGGACTTATAGATGGACGTTTTCAAATGTACATGAAGACTCAAATTGATGAAGTTCTTTGCCACCAAACCCAGCATATACAAAAGACCATCTCCTAAGCAGATTCCAAGTATCACCACATTATAAAAGCTGCATGACACTCACTTAAAGACAACATTGGGCGAAGACAGACAGACCAGCAAGGAAGAACTGATGGCACACTTATATATTGAAGAAGTGCCCATTCAAATATCTGAACTCAAAATGAATTTTAAATTTACACCGCAGCTTTTTGCAAAAAACTATACTGACACCTGACAGCAAGCAGTGATTCTTGACCTTCATCGACTGGAAGATACAAACTGCCAAGACACTGATAACAGACACAATCTGAAAAAAACAGGAACCAGAAGCCCTCCACAGTTTACAACAAGACCCAGAGCTTATGATTAAGGAAGTGAACAAGGGGGGCAACATCGTACTAATGGACAAAAAGGACTTTATTATATATTGAAGAAGTGCCCATTCAAATATCTGAACTCAAAATGAATTTTAAATTTACACCGCAGCTTTTTGCAAAAAACTATACTGACACCTGACAGCAAGCAGTGATTCTTGACCTTCATCGACTGGAAGATACAAACCGCCAAGACACTGATAACAGACACAATCTGAAAAAAACAGGAACCAGAAGCCCTCCACAGTTTACAACAAGACCCAGAGCTTATGATTAAGGAAGTGAACAAGGGGGGCAACATTGTACTAATGGACAAAAAGGACTTTATTAAAATACTAAAAGCCATCTAAGCACCCCAGGAGGATATACCCAACTGAGTAGCAATCCCATCCAAGCCATCTTGAGAGACTACAACCTAATGTAATAAAATATATAAACAAAGGGCTGATGATGAAAACCAATACCTATGTGTCACTCATCCAATAATGCCAACATGGTATTTTCTACCCAAGATGCACAATGAATACAATGATGTCCCAGAGATCAGGCCAATAATGAGAGGCAGAGTAGGAATGACCGAACCTTTAGCTAAATACATTAAAAAAGTAATTCAACCCAAGGTACCCACCATACCATCCTATCTAAGGGACTCAATATATAAACTGCAAATAATGGAAGAAATTAAATGGGAATCAGACTTCCTCCTTGCAACTTCAGATGTTAAAGCACTCTACACCTCGATGGACCCTCAACTAGCATTGGATAAAATTGACCATCTCTTTGCAAGTAAATTAGCCTCAAATTATATGCACATTGAAATGACAAAAGACTTTTTACAATTTTCCCTATCTAACGACATCTTCCTCTTTAATGAGGACTGCTACCGTCAAACCAAGAGGGTAGCTATGGGAGCCAGTTATTCCGCAGCCATGGCTATCAGCTTTATGCACCTATATGAGCAAACACAAGCCCTGGCCAATGTCAAATTTAAAAGTAATATCAAACAATGTTACAGTTTAATTGATGATGTCCCTATTTGGCAAAGCACAGAAAACCAACTACCGGCTTTTGTCCAATACCTAAACACAAACCAATTTGGCATTGAACTAACCAGCCATGTCAGCACAACACGACTGGAATTCCTGGACCTCACCATTCAGGTCACAAATATAAAATTGAGCACCAAAACCTACCACAAACCAACAGAGGTTAACTCAGACCTGCATGCAACAAGTTGCCACAAAAAAGCAGTTATCACCAATTTTTTCAAAGCAGAGTACATCAGAGCTAGAAGGAATTGTAACACCAATGAAGCATTCACCAATTAATGTGAACTATTAGAACTAAGATTCCAAGACAGAGAATATAAGACATACAACCTGAAACAGGCTAGAGAAATGACACTACTAATCCCAAAACCAAAGCTGCAACGGGAAGAGAAAACCATCAGATTTGTAACTAGATATATTTGTGTTTATTTATTTATATCGCCCTCGAGCCCGCAGGCATCGGGGAGCGTACATCTAGACAGTGGACAAATGAGTAAAATGATGGGACATCTTAGCTAAGTTATACCTAGTTGCTTTTCTTAAAGTGGCTTGTCTTTAGCTTTTTCCTGAAGGTCGTGTGGTTTTCATCTAGTCTTAATGAAATCGGTAAGTAGTTCCTTATCCAAGCCACTCTAGTGGGGAATGAATGGCCCGCCCATTGGCTCTTTTGGCACTGGTGCATACGATCCAACCTTGTGTCTCAGATCTCAAAGAACCTCCCGTGTAGAGGGTAATCTATTCTTCAAAGTAGGCAGGTGCTAGTCCAAATATGCAATGATGTACCGTAGTCATGATTTTAAAGGTAATCCTGTCCTCTAGGGCTAGCCAGTGGAGGGCCTTCCTGTTCGCTGTGATATGCTCCCTTCTGGCTTTTTATCTAATGATACTTACTGCATTGTTTTGGAGGATTTGACATTGAGCTATACTCCCCGTGCTGGCTCCTATCTGTAAGGTGTTATCATAATCTAATCTGGAGAGAATTGTGGCCCTTGCGATGATAACGCTGTTCTTTTCGCTTAGATAGGGTCTAATGAATTTTAACAGTCTCAGCTAGCATTGGCAGTTTTTGTTCAGGTGGGTGACATGAGTTTCCACGCTCAATGATGCTTCTAGGTATATCTCCAAGGTTTTTACTTTTCCTGAGACCGGGATAAGGGAGTCTTTGAGCTTGAATGACGAATATTCCTGGTTTAGCTTAGACCTTGCTTGATGAGAACCAAAAATCATCAGCTCAGTTTTGCTCCCATTTAGGCACAACCAGTTAGCTTTCATCCAGGCGTCTATGATGTTATATTTGTTGGCCACCCTGCTGTTATCCGTGTCATGACAGCCACTCAGCTCTACCACCAGCTGGGTGTCATCTGCATAGTTGGTAAAAAAAAAACTCCTATGTTGTTAAGTACAATACAGAGCCATCTAAGGTACAGATTTAACAGATTAAACAGCAGGGGGGGACAAACTGGCCTCTTGTGGCACGCCACAACTGATAGATATTGGGCAGGAGGTTTGATCACCCCAGTGTATTTTAGAGCTTTGTTCCCTATTGCTTCTTTAGAGCAGCCACCCAAGTGCTCCAGGGCCCATTGAAGTTGTGGTGGTCCAACAAAGCAAAGGCGGCATATAAACCCAATAGCACCAGCATACCCGTCTTGCCTTTGTCCATGATGTCGAGTATATGAGTTTGGAGATACAGCAAGGCAGTTTCAGTAGTATGTGACCTTCTGAAACCCTATTGCTGTTTGTGGATGAGGGTGTTAGCCTCAACAAATGCTTGAAGTTGGAGGGTTGCTGCCTTGCCCATCATTTTCAGCAGAAAATTGCAGTTAGTGATGGG
The DNA here is from genome assembly GCF_040938575.1 of Ambystoma mexicanum. Taxonomy (NCBI): domain Eukaryota; kingdom Metazoa; phylum Chordata; class Amphibia; order Caudata; family Ambystomatidae; genus Ambystoma; species Ambystoma mexicanum. The sequence goes on along the minus strand of NC_090921.1, from coordinate 1,211,829,991 downwards.
GCAGAGATTGCTTGGATACTTCTGATCCAATCTTGTTTTGTTTTTTTACCAGCAGTGTAACTGTGACTGCCTTAATGGCCTCTAGGACCTTTCCTTCTGTAAAGGATGCATTAACCATCCTTGTAAGAAGAGGTGTAAATATGTCCTTATTTTCTAAGATCAGTTTAGGCGGCAGTATGTTCTCTGAACAGGCTGTTTGTCTCATAGTAGAAAGAAGGATTTTCATGTCCTCTATGGTAACAGGATTGAACTTAAATTTGTTTACCACTTTCGGAGTATGCTCTGTTCTTGTGGAATTTAGTTGATCGAACATAACCATTTGCGTGGAACTTATAGCCTCTCTAGTCTTCTGGATTTTATTACTAAAGGCCTGCTGCACCTTTTCACAGTCTTCTTGTGAGGGTTGGAAGGGAGGGGACAGTGACTTGGGTTTTTCTATTGATTTTAAAATCTGAAACAGTTTACTAGTTGAGTTTGTAGCCATTGAGATCTGTTCATTAAAGACATTTTACTTTGCCTCTTTAATCTTTTCTTTATATTGTTTCTCTATATCATTCCACTTTTTCCTGTTGGTCTCCGAAGGTTGTTTTAACCACCTACTTTCACTTCTTCTCTTTTCCCTCTTCAGGTTGGTTGTCTGCGTGTTGAACCACTTTTGGTGATTTAAGTTGGCTTTGACTAATTTGTGTTTCATTGGGACTTTCTGCTCTACCAGTTCTTGTACTTGAGCGTTGTATGTTTCTACTATTTTGTCACATGTGTCAGTCTCGGGGGTGCATGACATGATGTTTTCTATGCACTGTACTAATATGTTTGGGGTGATATTTTGAAAGTTTCTATTGTAGGTTTTTTAATGATTGTTTTTCCATTTTATGGGCCATTTTTTTGAGGTTATTACAAATTCCACTTTGTCATGGTCAGAACATATGCAAGGGGTGGTATTTTGCATAGTGATGTCCAGATTACAGGTTGTCACCCAATCTAGTTGGTTCCCTTTCGATGTAGTGGGTTCTTTATTCATCACTGTGAAGTCAATAGCATGGAAGCTTTTTTCAATGTCAGAGCTTCTTTGTCTTTTTCATTACCTCTACACCTGTTAAAGTCCCCTAATAACAGGTTTCCTGTGTTAGGACCTTTCAAATTGTTTAGTGTTTGAACTATCGCATCATTGAAAACTGATTGTAACAAGGGAGGTCTGTATAGCACAATGATATTGATACAACTGTTATTTGTCGGAGTATGTTTGAGGAGGAGAATTTCACAACCCTGGCATTGTATCGGTGAAGGAAACAGATGAATATAATTTCTTGCTATAATGGCTACCCCTCCACCTTGCCCTAGTTCTCTATTCTTACAAAAAATTGTAAAGCCTTTGGGCACTGCGGTATCAATGGTGGGTCCACTTGGATCCTGCAACCATGTTTCCGTCAGGCACAATATGTCAATGTTTTCCTCAATGATATAGTAATGTATGCATTGAGCATGATTGTTTAAGGACCATGTAATAAGGAAGCCCATTTTTATCTCAGGGTTGTTCCCTCCTTTTGGTAGATGGACCTTTCCTTGTGAGACCCTTGTCGCGTTGTTAACTACATTTGAATTCACTGGTAGATTTTGTGTGTTTATTTATTTTTCCGAGAGACAGTTAACTCTGGCCTTCTCTGCCTCTGTCTGGGCAATTGTTGCACAGCCTGTCGTGAGTGCTGTTTGTTCTACTATATGGCAAAGAGTGCTTAATGAGTTGCCTTTGAGTGACGAAGAACTCCTTTCCCCCACGGCTTTTTGTACATACTGCTGAACCAAGACCAAGCGTTGCATCTTTCCATTTCAATCAGGAGCTTTATGCTCATTAAGTATCCCATGAATTACTTGATTTGTGCGTCTCTGGCCATGAACAGGTGCTGAATCAGAGATTCTGGGCCTCAAACACCGATGACGGTGAGGACCGGCGCAGACCGGCTTGCCACTAAAGCGCTGAAGCGCCTGAAGTTTCAGTTTATGCTGCGCAAATGCTCTTGGGAAATGTCGTTTTTCCCTTTTACAATGCATGTGTCTAAAATGGTAAATGCAAGTGCTTTATCTCGCTGCGTCCGCTCACACACTTCAATGGAAAATAGTTTGACAGTGTTAGAGAGTCACTGCTTACAAGAATATGTTCAAACTATGCAAAGTAACAATTTGAAATTACGCTTGCGGTAAAGATTCCTTACTTCTATCAACAAAGCTAAGCAATTACAATCCCCTGCCAAAGTCCTATTTTTTCCTGCTAATAATCGCGTAGGTGTCTAGAATTTGAGCATTTCCCCCAACAATTCTCCAAATACAATATGACATTATCTGCTGCAGTGGAGAACTGAAAGGTTAAAGTAGGAGGCTGGCGGAACGGGCGCAGACCGGCTTGCCACTAAAGCTGAAGCGCCTGACGTTTCAGTTTATGCTGCGCAAATGCTCTTGGGAAAAGTAGTTTTTCACTTTCACAATCGTGTGTCTAAAATGGTAAATGCAAGTGCTTTGTCTTGCTGCGTCCGCTCACACACTTCAATGGAAAATAGTTTGACAGTGTTAGAGAGTCACTGCTTACAACAGGGGTGCACAACTGATTTTGACAGAGGGCCGAAAGTACCTTACATGATGGCTATAGTGGGCCAAAAAGTAAATGTGGGTGGGGCGGTAGGCGCGGTGGGGCGTGGTGTGGCAGGAGGCTTTTTCAACCCCCTATTTTTATTAAACACTATGCCCCATAGCCCCCACCCCTCAAGCAAACACTATGCCCCATGGCTCCCACCCCCAAACACTATGCCCCATGACACCCACCCCTCATGCAAACACTATGCCCCATGGCCCCCACCCCTCATGCAAACACTATGCCCCATGGCTCCCACCCCCAAACACTATGCCCCATGGCCCCCACCCCTCATGCAAACACTATGCCCCAAGACACCCACCCCTCAAGCAAACACTATGCCCCATGGCTCCCACCCCTCAACCAAACACTATGCCCCATGACACCCACCCCTCATGCAAACACTATGCCCCATGGCCCCCACCCATCATGCAAACACTATGCCCCAAGACACCCACCCCTCATGCAAACACTATGCCTCAAGACACCCACCCCTCATGCAAACACTATGCCCCAAGACACCCACCCCTCATGCAAACACTATGCCCCAAGACACCCACCCCTCAAGCAAACACTATGCCCCAAGACACCCACCCCTCAAGCAAACACTATGCCCCATGGCCCCCACCCCTCATGCAAACACTATGCCCCAAGACACCCACCCCTCATGCAAACACTATGCCCCAAGACAACCACCCCTCAAGCAAACACTATGCCCCATGGCCCCGACCCCTCATGCAAACACTATGCCCCAAGACACCCACCCCTCAACCAAACACTATGCCCCATGACACCCACCCCTCATGCAAACACTATGCCCCATACTCATACAGACCCCAAGCCCCCCACCCCTGCATACAAACTAACAAGTATACACCATGCACCCATACAGACCCGAACCCCCACCCCCCAACTCAGCACACAAACCCACAAGCATACACCATGCACCCATACAGACCCGAACCCCCCACCCCCAACTCAGCACACAAACCCACAAACATACACCATGCACCCATACAAACTCGAGCCCCCCCAACTCAGCACACAAACTCGCAAGCATGCACGCATACAGACTTGGACCCCCCACATCTCAACATACACTGAACGTGCACACAACAACAACAAACATTCAGGCAGACCCGACCCCACCCCCCAGCCCCCCTACCCCCACCCTCCCAGCATCTCAACATACACTGCACTTGCACACAAACACATTCAGGCAGACCCGACCCCACCACCCCCCCACATCTCAACATACACTGCACTTGCCCACAAACAGATTCAGGCAGACCCGACACACACCCCACACCCGCATCTCAACATGCACTTTCACACAACAACAAACATTCAGGCAGACCCGACACACACCCCCCGTCCGCATCGCAACACACACTGCACTTGCACACAACCACATTCAGGCAGACCCAACACACACCCCCTCTCCGCATCTCAACAAACATTGCACTTGCACACAAACACATTCAGGCAGACCCGACACACACCCCACCCCCGCATCTCAACATACACTGAACTTGCACCCACACACATTCAGGCAGACCTGACACACACCCCACCCCCGCATCTCAACATACACTGAACTTGCACACAAACACATTCAGGCAGACCCGATACACTGCACTTGCACACAAACACATTCAGGCAGACCCGACACACCCCACCCCCGCATCTCAACATACACTGCACTTGCACACAAACACATTCAGGCAGACCCGACACACACCCCACCCCCGCATCTCAACATACACTGAACTTGCACCCACACACATTCAGGCAGACCTGACACACACCCCACCCCCGCATCTCAACATACACTGCAGACATACAAATACAAACACACCCATAGACACCCGACACCCCCCACCTCCGCATCTCAACATACAATGCAGACATACAAATACAAACACACCCATACACACCCGACACACACCCCCACCTCCGCATCTCAACATACATACAAAAACAAAAAACACAGGACGGAGCCGAGACAGACACACACACAAACATACAGCCCCCCCACCATGTACTTACCCAGACGTCCTGGAACGCTGGCGAGGCTTCTGGCACTGCCCAAATCGTTTTGGGTTGGGTGTACCTCTACATCTGTGCACCCCGGTGCACAGATGTAGAAGTATACCCAACCCAAAACGATTTTTAGAAATGGAGGGACAGATGCAAAACAAGAGCCTCTTGCTTTGCATCCGTCCCTCCATTTTTAAACATCTTTTCTCTCCGGCTTTTACCCGGGCCGCCAGAGAGAGACAGTATGGATGGAACAAAGGGCCATCCATACTGCCCCTCTTCTGTGCGGCCCGTGGGGGGTGGGGATTGCTCAGCCCCGACTTCATTCTGCCGGGGGTCGGGGGGGGCCGCAGCCCCCCCTACTGTGCACCACTGCCAGGGCAGATTAGGTCACTGAGCCCCAGCTTCCCTGGCAGCATACACACACACACTGCGTGACTCACGGCCCGGCAAGGAAAACAAAGACTTTCTTAATGGAGGGCGACCTTTGCTGCTTGCGGGCCGCCTTCCATTAGGAAAGTCTTCAACCCTGCCGGGCCGCATCCAGCAGCATCACGGGCCGCACTTGGCCCGCGGGCCGTATGTTGTGCACCCATGGCTTACAAGAATATGTTCAAACTATGCAAAGTAACAATTTCAAATTACGCTTGCGGTAAAGATTCCTTACTTCAATCAACAAAGTTAAGCAATTATAATCCCCTGCCAAAGTCCCATTGTTTCCATAGTGGCGTACGTATCTAGAATTTGAGCAATTCCCTCAGCAATCCTACAAATACAATATGACCATATCTCAATATAGTTGTATAACTCAGATAGCTACGAAATACACAAAATTAAAAAAAAACACTGCTCATGGAGAAGGATATTAAACAAGACCTTAAACCCTACCCAACTCTATCATTTAGTAGAGCAGCAACATTGCAAACTATCCTCAACCCATCGTTCATGACAAAGACATCACAACCATGTGTTTGGCGGAATCAGGCCAGACCAATAGGCTTTACCAAATGCGGTACTTGTTCCATGTGTGGATATGATGAGAAAATACAAATTACTAAATTCAAAAACTCTAAAGATTTCATCACTAATGAACATTTCAACTGTCATATTAAATATTTAGCATGTGCCATAATTTGCACCTGTGATAAAATCTATATAGGTAGCACTATAAGAGATTTCTGGACCAGAAGCAGAGAACACTTAAACACTATAGGTCCACAAGACCCGAAGCTCCCACTGCTGACCCACTAGCACATCACCAACTTGATGACAGGAAGAATGTTTCTTTAAATTGACTGCAAACTGCAGTGTGTGGCATCAGTGGTGGGAATCGGGAATGTACACTCAGACAGCAGGAAGCCCAAATGGTCTGTTGACTCAGATGTGTAACCAATGGTCTGAACACAGATCACACATTCAATGTTTTTTCTGTAAATTAATATGTATGACATTACAATGCCAAATGTTTAAAGGTTACTCTTCCAACCCTCTAACTGTACCCCTCGACCAGGTAGACCCACTTGTGGCCTGAGTTTGCCATTACAATAGACACACAGCAGTTCCTGGTCTCACCTAGCTAAATCTGAGGCCCCCCTAAACTTAACCCCACCCACCCCCTCTTAGCACCATCTAGGAAGCAATCACATCCCTAATAATATACAACCACAACCATCATCCGACGATTATCTGGCTAAATATACACCTCTGGGTTCAAATTTTTCCCAACTATCCCGAGGATTTATAATTAGACACAACTTGGACAATGCAGCCCCACGCCGTCTCAAATGTTCACAACTCAAACATTTTACCCGAGCATAAAGATCCAATACAGCTTGGTGGGCCATTCACACATCACGCATGTGCATTAGATGAAGCTCCTTCTCCACTAACACTGCACAATCATGGACACATGCTACTGTGCACATGCAGCAGGACTCTCCCCCATCTTCAATGGTGCCTAAAGCAATGGAGTAGACTTTTCCCCAGTTTTTATTAATGAGAACATTATTAGGAAACAGTGAGCTTCACATAGGTAACTCCCACAAAAGAAGAGCAGCATATCAGCGAGACATAAGGTCTTTTTAATTTCCCGTGCCGACTGCGCATATGCAATAGACTAGTTTCCCCCTCCCTCAGACTGCTGACACACCGCATGTCCGCCCAGAATAAAACATGTGCAATTAGGCTCTGACCTCATCAGATTATGCAGGTTCATAACTCAGAATCGCCACACCACACGGCACCCAGACGGACAAGAACACACCAATTGCGGCAGTCCGCACCACCGGTACGTTAATCTGCACAAACCGGCTCCCACAACTATGGTCTCCCCACCCTGGGATCCATCAGGTATTATTAGTCTGCAACAGGAATGCTACACATCGCCCCTAGGATCAGAGCACTGACCTTCCCAGAATCCACGGGACACCCTAAAACAGGTCCACACACACTGTGGGGGAGATGTGCTCACCACACAAGGCACTATAATGCTATGACAGCACTCCAGGTTCATGCACCCGATCACAATCCACCAAACACTGACTCACATATCTAGTTGCAGCCCCCGCTTTCACCAGGAAAACGCCTTATACTTTACCTGACCTACAGTGCACAGGATACCCTCACACATGACCACACACTCTGGGGGTGCCCACCTATGCACTATAATACAAACCTGGCAATCCAAGAATATGCACCATTGATTTTAAATCTGCGTGAACATGCCAGGCACCAGCACATTCAAGTGGCTCCAATGGGCTTTCTAACCAAACTCCCATTCTCTTAACAGCAATTGAACCACCCGGAGCATCATAAAACATTCACGGACCACAGTCCAAAGAAGTAGGATATATACAAATACATATATGTAAGGCCTGGGTTTCAATAAACACTACCATGAATGCCCTAAGGAGGCAATATATGTACCAATACAACTATATTAGACTGCAGTCTAACTAACGCAATGAGAATATCTTCCTTCCCTCTTCCTTCCCTCTCCCTCCTATGGTATGCCCATCTATGTACTGTTACTCTGCTCTCCTGTTGCCAAAGGAATCATCATGTATATACAAACACATGTATTATGATCATGTTCACCTTCATCATTTTCACTATGTGTCACCTACTCACCAATGCACACATTTGTATATAATCCAGCCTTGTTAAGGAGCCTGTGGGGTCGAAACAAATGTCGGCTGACCGCTTTTGATACATAATAATCCCCACTGTACTAAACCAAGTGTGTAGATATGGAATCTATTTAAGACAAGCGCAAGGTATCCGGGTACAAACAATTTTCAACCATAAGGTTGGTCACACTAAATCCCTTGCAGAGACTGCTGCAATCATCATGCGTGTGATTTAAAATGTACCTTACTATGCCAGTAATGGTCACTTTAAATCATATGCATGAATCACTTCAGCCTTCATGCATGTGATTTAAACTGAGCATTACTGGAATCGGTAGGTTGTGGCAACAGCTTCATGTATGTGATTGATTTAAAGTGACCATTACTGGCATAGATAGATTGTGCCTATCTATGCCAGTAAGGATAATTTTAAGTCATATGCATGTGATTTAAACAGGAGCGACTCATCCATAATGGGGGAGGTGGTGCCCACCATCCTGATCCCTCGCCCATCGTAGGGGAGCCACGCTAGTCCAGGTGCCCTCCCTCAGCTGCCTGTTGCAGCTGAGGGAGCGCTCCTGGGCTGGCTTGAACTGTCAAGGGGAAACACCATTTCCCTTTGACAGTTTGTATCCCAGTCGTCCATGTCCAATGGGCGATGCAAGTCTGGGGGCAATTTGCTTCTCCAGCCTTGCATGGCCCATTAGGGATGCAGGCTGGGGTATTGCACATTTCTATGTGCAAGGGAGCGCTAATGCCTCACCCTGCACATACAAATGGGTCAGGCGACCATCTTTACCACTTCAGGTCTTGCGCGCATTTGCATGAATTAAGGAATCCCTTTGCTTCCTGGTCCCTTTTCAAGCTGCGCAGGAGCCGGAGGGCTTCCAGGATGCTGCGGCAGAGCTGCATGAGGATCAACTGAGGTTCAGTGCATGTAAGATTTTCATTTTTTTTTGTATTATGTATGTGTGTGAAAAAGTGAGAGTATGATGGTGTACGTGTAAATGAGTGAGTGAATGCTGTGTGTGAAGGGAATAAGTGAGTGAATATGTGTGTGCGTGTGTGTTTTTGGTGGGCTAGGGAGCGAGTGATGGCGTGGCAATAACACAATGTTGACTGGGCATCTATGAAAGATGCCCAGTAAAAAAACATCCTCCTTTCTTTTATCAATCAGTAGTTGAAAAAGAAGTGATGATGTGTTATTAAGTGCCTAGACTGGCATTTTCATGACTTTTCTTTACTGGGATCTATTATAAACCATGCATGATATGTGTTATTACTTGACTAGACTGGCATTTTGGTGCAGCTAGTCTAGCCATTTCTGACTGTGGCATGGCATTTTATTCTGGGCATCTATGATAAAGCAAGCATGATATGTTGTGTACGTGTCTAAACTGGAGTACATTGTGCAGACAGTGTGGGCATATTTTCTTATTATGGAATGGCATTTATAAAGGCAAAGCCAGCAGGGCTATGTTCTTATGTGAAGATACTGCGATGCATTGTCAGAGCCAGTGTGGGCATGCTTTCTTATAGTGTCATTACTGCATTATGTGCAGAGCAACCAGGAGCATGTTCTTATGTAGGAATTCTGGCATATATTGGCACAGCCAGCGTGGAGATGTATAGGCACAGCCACTGTGAAAATGTTGAAAATGTTTTCATACTGGCATATATTGTCGGCAAAGGCATGAAGAAAATGAGTTGGGAAATGCCTGTGTGTACTGTTGGTGACTTGCAAACAATGTTTTACACAGAAAATGTGTTGTAGAATGCACCATTTTAACCCAATATTTAAAAAATAAATCTCGTGGGGAGGCAAACATCCCCAACACCCTAGGTTGGTTCGGGATCCCTCTCTACGCTCTGTCACTCTGGCACATTTGAGAGAAATAATTACAGCACTCCAATAAACAATTCACCATCTGCAACTGGATTTAAAGTGACCATTGCTGGCATAGACAGTGTTAGTAATGGTCATTTTAAATTATATGCATGCAGGCTAAAACTCTTCATGCATGTAATTTAAAGGGACCGTTACTGCCATAGATACATTGAGGCAGCAGACTCATGCATGCAATTTACACTGACTATTACTGGCATTGATAGGCTAGGGCTGGAGCAATATGAAAATGGCAAAAAGTGCTCCTATGTAGTGCACTGTTGGGGACATGGCATTTACTCGATTTTTTCATCTGTTACCCTAGAGAACCAACCGTAAATTGTATCAATTTTTACCTAATTCTTTTGCAGAAATTGTGCTGCAAAATACATAATTTCAGCACATTATTTTCAGAAAACGCTACACTTGGCCGCTTGCACTATATTGAGAAGCTATTTAGAATCATTGACTAAAAATATTTACCACCCCCACAGGGCTTGCTTATCCATAAATCATTTTGAAATTGTGATGCCCTTTTGGGAGCTATCCATTCCCCAGGTACCAGAAGCTGCCTCCGCCACTGATTCTGAGTAATAGCAGATACGAGTGCCTATTGACTCATGAATGGGATGAAGCATGGAGCCCTGGGTTGTCAGCTTTGTGTGTGTTCCCTGTGTGTCCCTTGATCCTGGTATGCTAGTGAATGGATGTCCGCAAAATGCATCCTTCTTATCTAAATGATGCTGAGTCGTGAACTGTCACTCTGATACTGGAAATATGGGGTTGAATGACAGCACTAGCATGATACAAGGAAAGGCCAGGTTGGGTCTTACTGTGAAATACATTGGTCTATTGGGAAAAGACACACTGGAATATACATGCTAGCCCAAACCTTAACATAGTGAAAGGGCCTGGTGAGTGAAAATATGTGTCTTGCAGAAATGATACAATGAACAGTGTGTCATGGAACATATGTGTCTTGCTGAACATGACACCATTCTTTTCAAAAACAGAAACTGCATCATTTTTAATAAAAATGCCCAATGTGAACAAACAAAATGAACAGCAGCCTTTCACTTTCAGTTTGCCACCTTAAAATAAGAAGGTACTGCACAGAGAAACAAATGCAACCAAGTGAAAATGCTATTTTCTTGTAAATGCACATGCAAATCTCTTTAGGCCCAAGAAAGACCAATGCTTCTAGTTGTTGGGTAGAATTTGCAAGTGACTTTCCCTATGACAGGTCTGTGGGGCTCCTTATCTGAAATGGAGATCTCTTTGAAGCTTCTGCATGCTACATATTTACGGGCCAGATCCAAACAGGGCCAGCATGGGTGGGTGCAGTGCTCAAAGAAAAACAAAGTATTAGATCAGAATTGTGGTCAATTTAAGATTACAGGAAAAAATGGCAGAGGCCAGCAGGGCCTCATGATGTCAGAGGGCAAAGGTGAATCGTCTGCTGCAGGATACGAATCTCTGCAGCCCATCAGCTCTCAAAGAACAAAGGGCTAATGTTTTTACCCCAGCCTTAAATCAACATTCAGACCAGATATGGGAGAGCTCTGAACCACGTGTTTTCAGGGAAATGAGACCAAGAACCAAAAACAAAACTGTTACTTATATGTATAAATATATGATCATTGACTTTAATTGAAAATGGCCTTTTATTCAATAACTTTGAGATCGTAATACTTAGAGACTCGGGGCAGATCTTATTTGAGAGTTGCTGTCAAGGTGACTGTGTTCATGTCAGTTGTATCTGAAGTCAATGGTTTAAAACCCAGTGGTAACCTCAAAGGGGTTTCTAGCTGCTCCAACATGTTAGACGTTTGAAAGTTGGGAAGCTACTGGCTAGTTAAGTTAGTTATTTGATTATGAAGTTTCATATTCCCAACCATGTTAGTTTTTTGAATAAAAGGCACCCATATTATATTGTGCCAAATGGAAGTCATCTCCACTGATGCGTCATGGTTAGAGGAACATTAATGTGTATATATTATGGCATTTATTGGTAAATTACAAAATGTTGGCATGTAAGGACTTTTTGAGTGGAAAATCTGACAGCTAAAAAAATGTAAATGGTAGAAGGTGTGTACCTCTCCACTTAACTTTAATCATGGAACTCCCCTGGCCTATAGGCAGACAGGAGTGGAACCGTGGGAGGATGAGAGAACTGTAGCGGTCCAATGGAAATGTGAGGCTAATAAGTTGACACCTCCTGATCTTAACATTTTGTGGGAGGGACCTAACATTAAAACGCACTTGCTCTGTGTAGAAGGGGACAGACAAGGAAAGAGAGAGAAGGAGAAAAAGGAGAGCTGCTAAACATCTTCCAGGACTTGCCAACAATCCACCTGGTTGAATCCTGAGACAGCTGCCTGACATCTTGGGTGGAGAGGCCTTAACATTGAGAGACCTTAAACATTGCCTGAGAGAGAGAAACTGGGGAAGCCAAAAGCTGACTAGGCCCTGATCTTTATGGAGAGCCAGATCAGGGATGAACGTTGGTGACGATCTCTGATTGAAGTGACCAGACCCCGAGCTGATCCCAGAGGAACCTGGCTGTCTTACCTGTGCACCCCAAAACAGAGATTCCATGTAAGTAGAATTGATCCATTTGAAACCAATTGTGTGGGGGAACTGCTTGCCTTAGTAGCTTCCCTTGATATTGGGTGGTCCGAGCAAATTGTGAAGACCCTTAGCATATTTGACTGAATATTATTTCATTCATTCCCAAATAGACTGATGCAGGGGGAGCTTGGAAGATTTAGAAACTTCCACCCTCTTTCCTAGCAGGACTTAAAGGGATAGTACGCTCAAAAATGTTATTGTCCCGATCGTTCGGGCATGTGTTTTTCAGCATACTGTGATCGGTCCTAAAAAACTTTCCTATGAATCTTACCTTAGTTTTCTGCACTTTTACACATGTGAAAACAATGGGTTGGGTGCAGCCATCTTGTGTTAATCTTATCCGTTGCTACATCACCCTAAGGTCGAGTGCCCTCGCAGCACTAAATCATATCACCGAACCCTGAAGCTGACATCACTATTCCAAACAATATGCTCTAACTATTTTCATGACGTTAGTGGGCAGTGTAGCCAAACACGCCCAGTCACCACCCACGTCATAACGTCAGTTATTGCAGAACCCAGAAGATCAACACACACATCCTGGGGGGGGGCGCTGTTGCGCACAGACGGAAATGGCAGCTTCCGTGTGAGCTCCGGCAGTGTCCAGGGACGAAAAGCCTAAATAACCCATTTATTCACTCCGGTTTGGTGCGATTTTTACACAGAACGTGTAACTATACCTCTGGACAGTCCATGAGAAATTCGGGCCTAAACGGTGAAGCGAGAGCCGAGTTGTGGACCCAGGAGTATGTAGAGGCGGCGAGAGGTGCGCCTGCCACGGAGGGAAGGGAGGAACCCGGCGCCGGAACAGCTCGAGCGATGGCAGTAACGGTCGGGGCCACCCGCCTAGGGAGGAGGAATCACGGGCGCCCCGGTCCTCGTTGAGCACCTACGGACCCCACCCACCAACACCACAGCACCGACACATGTGAAGGGAGGAATCGCCCTCCCCCCCGGCCCATGGCGGCGAAGGTAAACCGGGCCTGGGCCTCAGCTGGAATCCGGTGCGGGGCGCAGCGCCCTCCGCTCGGCTCACGGGCGGCTCTGAAGCTGCAGGAGACAACGAGGGGGGCAGTTGTCCGTCCCCCAACGAACATATTCCGCTCCACCATATACAACAGAACGATGGAACGTGCAAACGGGGGTTGAGGGGAGCCAAGCGGGGCCACCCCCCCTGCCCCACTTAATCCACCACCGGATGGAGGGAATGCTGGAAGATCGTGTCCCCGCCCGTCCATCTTAACCCAGCCTCAGAACTACGAAGCAAGTGGCAAAGATATCTATAGGAAAGGGTACTACTCCGAATACTCGCCCCATATCCAAAACGATGCCTAAAAACTTTGGCCATAAAAGGAGCAGAGAGGGACTATGGATAAGTTCACGACTACAATGCAGAAAGATGTCGAGCCTGAAAGGGAGGGAGAAACGCCCGCACAGGCGGAACAGATTCCCTCTGCCTCCATGATGGATCCTCAGGCTGTTTTTCAAGCTATGCAGCAGGGTTTTGCAGTGTTGACAGACAAGCTGGATGGTATCACAGCTAGTGTCGCGAGTATTAAAACGCAACTCGACAAAACAACAGCTCGCATGACAGAGGCTGAGACAAGAATATCAGGCACAGAGGATGCTATGGAAACCCTGAAGACAACGGTGTCAACAATGGCTATCGAGCTAGGGACAGTAAAATCTAAGTGTGAAGATTTGGAAGCAAGATCCCAAAGAAATAATGTCTGCATTATCGGTGTTCCAGAGGCGGCTATTAAGGGATCAATGGAGAAAGAGGTGGAGGACCTCCTGCGCACACTACTGGGGGAGCCGGGTTGGTCGCCTGTGTTTATGGTGGAAAGAGCACACAGGTCTCTAGCTCCAAAGCCGAAACCCGGGGCATACCCCAGATGCATTATAGCACGCATACTAAACTACAGGGATAGAGACCTGATCCTAAAAACAGCCAGGGAAAAACAAGAACTGAAATTTGAAGCCAACACTATACACATCTACCCGGACTTCACCCTGGCGGTTCAACAGGAGAGAAAGCTATTCTCAGGAATCAAGAAAATGCTACGTGAGCGACAAGTACAATATGCAATGCTCTACCCCGCAAGGCTCAAAATTCAACACCAAAATAAATCATACTTCTTTACATTCCCGGAAGAGGCCGCAAGCTTCATAGAGACACATATCCCCCCAAATAATAGACAAACCTGAAAGAAGAACTATCGAAGCGTTCATAAGGCAAGACAGCCGCCGCGGCATACAAGAAGGCAGAAGGAATGGCAAAGACTTAGGCTCCCTTGGGAGCCCCACACTGCAGAGGATGTAACCCAGGACTCAAAACACATGGAAAGCGTTCATCTAAAGACATCAGAATAAATGAGAGAAACAAGCCTGAATTGGAGGTAACGCCCGTACATGATAATGGCTTGGGCACTGGAAAGGCCCAGCCCCCCCTGTAGCAGGTGCACATCTTGTTGTTGGGAGGGGAGGAGGGGAAACTCAAAGGCACAGTTGAAGTTTGGGGGACTGTGAGGGTGGGGGCAGGACTGACAAGGGGAAGTTGGGTTCTTGTTATGGGAAGAAGGTTGGTAACACAAAAATCACACAGGTTCTAGGCACAGAAAATCTTAAGCATAAAGCAGAGCTACATTGGTGTAAAGGCACATACAAGCTCCCCATAGATAATGGCTAAACCAGACAAGGGCGGTATTAATGTGCTCAGTTGGAATGTAAGGGGGTTGGGCTCCAAGATCAAGAAAAGGAAGATTATGGCCTATTTTAACAGACAGGCCGCTAAGATAATCTTCCTCCAAGAGACCCACACAGGACCCAGACAGGGCGAACAGCTGATACCAAATTGGGGAATTAACCAATATTTCACAACTTACTCTAGCAGAGCGAGAGGGGCTGCAATACTAATACATAAAGCGCTACCATTCGTCTGCATCAAGGTCGAATGTGACCCAGATGGGAGGTTCGTTTTGCTGCACGGTAAGCTCTACAACAGGGAGATAGTATTCCTTAATATATATGGAACAAATATTGACCTACCAGACTTCTACACTTCAGTATTTGATAAGCTAGCGAGATATCCTACGGCCCGGGTGCTATGTGGGGGAGACATCAACACAATTCTGGATGTACAATTAGATCGCTCATCGACACAAAATAGAAGACTAACCAGGGCAGCACAGACAATACTTACACACATGGCAGATCTGCAGTTAAAGGACGTCTAGAGAACACTAAACCCCGGCAAGAAAGACTACACGTACTACTCTACAGTCCACAACACACACTCCAGAATTGACCTATGGCTGATAGACACAGACAGCATGGCATGGGTAACAGATACACATATACACTCTAGGACCTACTCAGATCACTCTCCGATACAATTGACATTGCAAATCCCGGACAAGATCAGGGACCGACCACCTTGGAGATTCAAACCGGCGGCCCTAAGGGATCTAGTATATAAAGACTCTATGGCGCGATACATACAGGAATACTTCGAGATCAATGAACACTCGGTATCAAGTCAGGCTACACAATGGCAGGCATTTAAGGTATGCTTAAGAGGTCAGTCAATATCCATAGAGGGGGGAATTCTCAAGGACATTCAGGCTAGACTAGCTAGGTTAGAAGCACAACTAACACCACTGCAGACCCAAAATGCTCTGTCCTCTTCCCCTCATCTGGGTACAGAAATAAAGACTAAGCTAGATGAGTTTAGAGAAGCAGCAGACCAAGATATCAGGTACTTTGACAGACCCATGGCGGCGCGTAGATACGGCGAAGGGGAATGCCCGGGGAAACTATTAGCCAGAATGGTGCGCGGGGAGAGAGGCCCCACGAACATACCTTGTATTCAACTAACAGATGGCACAATGTCCACAGATCAGGAGAAACTGAAAGAAACATTCTACACGTTCTATAAAGAATTATACTCCTCCCAGTGCTCTGTCACAGAGGCTGAGATAGAACAATACCTCTCTCAGATACCGACAACGCTTATAGCGGATGTGACTAGGGAATCGCTGGAAGAACCTATTACAGTGGTGGAAATAGGTGCAGCAATAAAAGCATTCCCCATCGGAAAAGCCCCGGGCTCTGATGGGCTGGGAGCTGAATTCTACAAAGAATTGAGTCAGCTACTAGCTCCCAGACTGCATGCTGTCTGGAAGGAAGCACTAGATAAGGGCGAACTCCCAGAATCTACTACAGAAGCAATAATCACACTTTTGCTTAAATCAGGGAAACCTCTTGGAGAATGTGGATCGTACCGACCACTGTCCTTAATAAATACTGATGCCAAAATCCTAGCAAAAATACTAGTGACGAGACTCACACCATTGATGCCATATATGGTTCACAAGGACCAGGCCGGTTTTGTACTGGGTAGATCCACAGCAACAAATATAAGAAGATGTCACCAAATAATAACCACGATGCCTCCTACCACTCAGGGAATAGCTGTCTCCCTTGACATGAGGAAGGCGTTTGACACAGTCTCCTGGCCCTTTCTTTTTGGAGTGCTACAGAAATATGGGTTCGGTCCAAAATTCATAAAATGGATCCGAATACTATACACAAGACCCTACGCAAGGATTAGAGTCAATGGGTCCCTAACAGACATACTGGAATTGTTGGGTGGCACCAGACAGGGTTGCCCACTCTCCCCATTACTCTTCGCGCTGGTAATAGAACCTCTAGCAGACATACTTAGGTCACGTTACAGTACGTTCGGGCTAACACTTGAGGGCAAACTCCATATTATAACGCTATATGCAGACGACATTCTACTATATCTTAAGAATCCAGATCGCACACTTGGCAGGGTGCTGGCAGAAGTGGGAAAGTTCAGGGAATACTCAGGGTTGCGCCTTAACCCCAATAAGTCAGAGATATTCCCGCTCACAGATAACACCACACAACCACAAAACCTACATGGTCTTTTATGGAACCCGGTACATATTGTTTATTTAGGAGCTCAAATAGCCAGAACTCCCCAACTATCCCATGCACTAACCTACACAACACTTGCTGATGCACTGTGTGCCAAGATGAACTGCTGGAATGTGTTACCCATATCATAAAAATGGTGATATTGCCGAAACTTTTCTCCCTTTTTAGCACGGTGCCAGTATGGCCAGGCCGTGCCCTGTTCTCTAGAATTAACAGCGCCTGCATAACATTTGTATGGAGAGGGCATCCCAGGCTGAGTTGGAGGGTATTAACAGACACAGACTCCAGAGGCGGACTGATGGCACCAGATGTGGAACTATACTACCTAGCAGCGCAGGCACACCATGCGGCTGGGTGGGCCACATGTTTTCTCAACCCCGCCCCCTCAACCCCCACACTGAGGGAGCGCGAGGCGATGCTGGCTCTGCATGGGATAACAAAGCCCACCCCTAAACAATACAACACGACAAACCCATCCAGGGTTACTATCACGGCATAGTCCAGAATTGTTGACTTATTCGGACCTGGTAAGCTATACCATCCGAGTATGCCAATATGGGGGATCCACACACACCCTTCGCTATCGAGAGTGAAATGGTAATGCACTGGAGTGCTAGAGGTGTCACCCAGTGGGGGCAGTTGTTCAGAGATCATAGCTTTCTCCAATGGAAGGACATTAAAGATGTAGTAGGAAACACAAATACACGTAAACCGCAATTCCATAGGGTGGCAGCCTTCGCACAACATATGTACCCAACATTCCCGAAGGAACCTGAGATAAATATGGCACTAGGTTATATATTCACGGGAGGGAGCCAGAAAATAGCTGCCTCCACTCTTTACAAAACCATACTGCAAACACGCCCAGCGGTGACTCATGCGGCTCATGCGGCTAAGGGCAAGTGGGAACACGACCTGGGGCAGTCGATAGAAGACCAGGAATGGTCCCGGATCTGTGTAATGACCAAATGGATATCTTGCAATGCACGATTCAAACTGATTCATTATAAAATAGTCCATAGGACACATTACACACCGTCCAGACTCAAGCAAATATATCCTGCCTCAGCGGGTACCTGCCCGAGATTTAACTCTGAGAACACGAACATATTTCACATGCTATGGGACTGTGCCAAGTTGAGACAATACTGGTCAGAGGTTTGTGGGGCACTGGATAAGATGGCAGACCAACCAGTGAAATGGACACCACGGATCTGCATGTTGGGGGCTGAAGGGAAAATGTAAGCCTGCTAATAGCGAAAAGGGTCATTTTAATGAGATGGAAGAATGCGCAGTCACCCACATTAGAAGACTGGAGCAGAGACATGGTGTGGGTCAACGATACTGAAGAACTATACATAGACTCAGTTATGGCCCCCTGTAGACCCAGAAACATTTGGTCCCGTTATAAACAATAGCTGGCGGAACTGGCAGACCTCGAAAACCTGAACACTGAAGAAAATTGACCTGTATATGTATTTATGCTTAATTAATCGAATGTTATAAATGTACGTGCATAACCTGTGTGCAAATATAAATAAAGTTGTTAAAATAAAAATAAAAGAAAACACACACATCCTCTCACAGTGCGTCCCAAATCGGATTTGCAACCAATAATTTTAAAGAAAACATTATTAATTTGCAATTTCGCAAGTGCTTTTATTTATCAAAGAACGCTCTAAAAACCACAATATCAAGATCCACTGACTGTGATGAACGACCAATAGTTGTGTGTCCTTAGGCTCCAGTATCAAAAGTTTAAAATGACGCACATGGTGTTCCTCTTTGGTGAAGGTGTGGATTCGACGCATCAGCTTCTTGCTACACCATAAATGATAACCGGTTGCTCCTTGTCGCTCGTACCGATAAAGGGCATATCGGTCCCGGTCGATCGTCCCACATGAGGGTAATGCAAATCGAGGCATTTAGACGCATCTGCCATTGTTGACTGAAGAAGCCATCCCAAGGCAGCTGAAAACCATGGCATTCGCAGAACGGTTCAATATATATGTGTAGATAACAGAATAAAAATATGTTTTAGTATCCATTCTTTATTCAAATTCATCCTGTAATTCTGCACCGGATGAACCAAATAATGAACACAAACCACACACAATGAACAGACACAGACAACATGGGAGACTATTTTAGACTACGATGTGCATGAAAGATTAGCGCTGAGAAGTCGGTATAGCTCCCAAAGGTATGGATAAACTGACTCAGAAATGGGACAACAGACTGATGGCATTGTAACAGAACTGGGAATATTATCTATCGAAAAGCAAACCAAGTACACTTGGAAAATATTCTGCCACTTCAATAATGCAACTTTGATTGCACACCCTGATATTCCATGGGACGAAGTGGTTTAGATAACACTAGCCTGCATTCGGGTTGTGGTTTTGGGTCGTCTATAAGGAATCGTCACAATATGCTCCAACAAACAACCCATAACAATGACAGTAATCAATACCGGCCAAAAATCCAAACCTTTCCTCCTTCCTACTTAAACTAAACACAAATAACAATTATTAGTACACTTATAAAGAAACCACGAGTTACGCACTCAATTTTTTAAATATGGCGTGGCATACAGAACAACGTATTCTGTCCACTATTTATGTCAAATGGCATATGCAAACAGAACAATTTCCCCTTTTTTAATTGCAAAAATATTATGTATAGTTCAATTTAAATTATGTTCGGTAGTTCCATTCTCTTGGTGAAATGCGCAGTGTCCACTCTGAACAACGGTTTGCAAACATTGAAACTAAATGTTCCAATGTCCACTCTCAACACAGTAAATGTTATATTTCTTTGTGAGTATTCCACAGCTTCTGTCCTTCTAGCCTGGCGATTGCTCCCTTTGATCCAAGATCACATAACAATTGAAGCTTGTTTTCAGCTTGTATGTTTGGTAGGTTTTGTTTCTAAGAAAGAATGCCACAATATTAAAACATAATGGACAAAATGCCGCAGTGTGAACTGATTAATTTCTTCTATCCCCACAAGCATCATACCACAAAGTGACCTTCACTCCATGGAGCAATGAGCACAGCTGTCCCATTTGGCATTCAAAAAACCCAAGAAAAATAAACAAATTGTTGGCTGGCATCCACCAATGCTGTGCAATCTTGAATACTATCTCACCCATCACTAGTGCGTGTTATGAACCTATATGTGATGTCATTAATGAGCATGTGGCTTTTCCATAGGCAAAAGCATGAAATCTGGAGTCTCAACTTTCAAGAAGAGCAGCTACCTGTACTGATTATTTTTTAATTTCGGAATAAAGTTAACCTTGTTAAACCCTGCAACCTATCTATTTGCTTCTTTCACGAGAGGTTACATTCATTATGTTGTGAGCGTAACATGGGAAAGCCGTTCAGACTATCTATCCCACCTGAGGCAGCCCTGTCTTAGCTCAAGTGAGAAAGGTCACATTGCTTACCGCAACCAGGTTAGTTGTATTCCTGATCCAATAAGGTCTTGTGTCAATCAGCCATGCGTGTGCATAAGGCAATTTTTTGGATTCATTCTGATTGTCAATTGTAGATTTGGGAAAACTGTAGCCTTGTGCTCAGCATTGCAGTAGTGCGCGAAGTCACGCAATCGCGACGGCCAAGCAAAACGCATGCTTCTTGGGAAGGCCGTAGCAAGTCAGGAAGGGCCCTGAGGTGATGAAGAATTGGTTCTCACTATTCCAGTAGGGTGTGACCTTGGCGGCAGATCAGTTTTCGAAATCTGAAAACAGCTGCTGAGTTCAGGCCAACCCAGCGAACATAGAATTCCTTTGGTAAACTATCTGTTGTACCATGAATCTCAGCAAGAAATCACATAGTCTATAATAGGCACGGTATAAAAATATGGATTGTATTCTGTATAACTGTCATTCGAGGAGAGTTTGACCTTAGAGTGTAATATTCAATGACAGTTGCTTTTTGGTTCCCAGTGCAGGGGATGCCATGACTTAAAAATCATTTTTTATAACCACAGTTACACTGAGGGTAAGTAAAACTGATACTACAAGGCACAGAAAGCCTTGTGTAACCTAGGATTCCTTTTGTGTCTGGCCAAATCAGACCATAATATCATATAATGATATGATATGGCATTTATAATGCACAGAAGCACAAGTGCTTCAAAGCGCGCGAGGCTAGGGGGGTCAGGCAGATGGAAGAAAGAGACAAAGATCTTACTAGGCCAGGTGAAATTTAGATCGCGAAAGTGCAAAAGGAATGGGAGGAGGGTAAAAGTGCCGGGGGAAAGTGGGAGTGGACAGTGGAGTGCATAGGCTAAACAGTTGAAATCAATAAAGGAAGACAATAAATAAAAAGTGTGCCCAGCAGGTGGAAAGTGCAAGGGTAAGTGCAGACAACAGGTGGCAATTGCTGGTAGGGGGCAGTAGGGATGCAGAAACAGTCCCTGAGTGCAAGCGTTGCCAGGAGGCAGTGAAGGTGGGCAACTGGCAGGGAGGGGACCTGGGCCTGAGATCAAAGGGTAGCCAGGTCAGGCGCTATCCTGGCAACCAGCACAGTTTCAGTTTCAGTCAGCAGATCAGCAGGGGATAGGAGGAAAAAAGGCAGATAGAGATAGAGGAGAGGAAGGACCCAAGTTGGAACAGGGAGGGTCAAAAAGAGAGAGGAAATAAGTCAGCCAATCCAGGGCATGATGAGTGATACCCCAGTTATCATGGAGGCAGTTGAGCAGGATGGTAGGGTTCACCATGTGAAATGCAGTGTAGCGATCGAGTAAGATGAGGACACAGGGGGTGAAGGAATCAAGGTTGGAGAGCACGTCCTCAGGGATGTTCAGGAGAGAAGATTTCTGTGAGTCTGGAGGAAGTACACAAAGCATCCAGTTGGATGTTAAAGTCTCCAAGAAGGAGAATTTTACAAGAACACTTATTAATTAAGAGGCATTAATGATGACCTTGGACAGAGTGGAAGGAGGCCAAGAGGGCCTCCCACCGAGTGCCACCATTAATGGGTGAAGAAGAGAAAGGAGAGAGCCCAGAGACCATATGTAGAGTCCATAGGAGTGGCAAGGGGAAGACAAAGAGGATGTCGGTGAGGGTTTGCCAGGAGGTAGCACAGGTATAGGTATCAGCGATAGAGAGGCCTGGGTTAGAGACCAGGATGTCCTTTGTAAACTTCTTCCTACCAGATTTAGTGAGGAGAGCAGGGTAGCCGATAGAGAAACAGTTACAAAAGATAGGAGAGAAAGAGAGCACCATGGAGTTGTAGGCAGACGGAAGAGGAGGAATGATGTTGGGGGGGCTGGGAAAAACACAAGGCAAGGACACAGGGAGGGATGCATGCAAAGCAAAACACAGAGTCACACTGTATGGAAACCTAGCAACAACAGGCACTTATTGCCAAAAAGCTGACAAAGACGATACATTGAGAAATGACATTTTGGACGCAATGGTGTGCTATGTAGAGATATGGAGAACCCATAAAAAACATACACATCAAAAGACTGAAGCAGTCTCTGAGTGAGTAAGAAGGGGCCCACTCGCCGAGGTCCTTGAAAAATAAGACACTGCTAAAGCAGACCATTCTGGAAGTTATGGGGTTGACAGAGGTCAGTCGATTGATCATTGCTATGAAAATCTTTCCCACCACAGGCTTTCAATGCCAGTGCCAAGCACTGCATATGTGGATGTGGTTTGGGTCTAGAAGTAGGGTTTGACAGACACCAAGTCTCAGTGTCCTGTTGACTGATGGCAAATATCCATTTGCCCATCAGTATTTCTGCAACCGAAATGGGCAGTGCAGCACCGATGTGCTAGGGCAATTCCATTTTCAAATATATCACCAATAGCAATCGCAGACATGTGTCTTATTGTTCGAGGAACATTAATATCAATGAAGGGACGGTGAAAGAAGTACATTAATGAATCATACACCAAATTTTATCTGCATAATTAAATATTTTTTATACTTTTTGTAGCTTTGATATTGAGTGTAATACCATTCAATTGTTGAAGTACAATGTACAAACATTAGGGAACATATCAAACATGTTATTGTGAGAAGATTGTGAAGTCCAGGGCTCAAGTCGAGGGTACACGCGGGGGGATGGAGTCCACCCACTTTCCCACTTTTTTCAGAGGGTCCACTCAGACACCCCCCAGCTAAAATGAAAAACATTGAATATCTTCTTAGAATTTATGCATTAAACCCAACCACGGTGATCGAACCACAGACATCAGGTTTGTAGGCCAGACACTTCACCACTGCACTACATAACCTGATGAAAAACAGCAAACAACTAAAGGTCAAATGTCGCATTTCACGCCTGCAAGTCCCAGGGAAAACATTTGTATTGTTTCTTGGAATTTAAAACATGCACACCTTTTATCATTTTCAAAAACATTATTAGAAGAAAATATCTTCTCTTGGTTTTGTGTGTGTTGATTTTATGAAAGGCAAATGCCATTCGTCCAGTGCAATTTGGGTGATTATGCTAAGTCAATTTAATGAAATGTGCATATTTCACCTTGATATGCTAATTTCTGGCAACATCTCATCCCATTGCGTTTGTTGATGAGTCCCCCCACTTTAATTTTTAGGACTTGACCCCTGGTGAAGTCAGCTACTCATTATGTATATCGGGAAGTCAACTGTTCTACAAGTACCTCTTTAGGTGGACAGAGCTCGTTTGCAATGTTTTGTGACACTGTAAGTGCCCTAGGAACAAAATCTGGATCGATTCCATGAGTATGCATAGCCAACACATGCACTGTCAAATCTCTCACAAATTCAAATTCCATTTCCTGGTATATTGGCTTAGCCACCCATTGTTTGCTTTGTTTTGTGAAGGCCTTGAGGTAATGAAGCATCCTGAAATGTCCTGCAGTTTTTGATTGTTCCCTCCCAATGTTCTCGTTGTGTGCAAATACAGCTTGTCTGGTTTTGGCCTCCATACAGTCTATGCCGAAATGCAACCTTTTGGGCCTGTACTTAAGGCACATATTGTGTAACACCTCCTAATTTCCGGCATGTCAGAATTCTGTGAATGCCTTCATGTCTCCTGAA
Organism: Ambystoma mexicanum; assembly: GCF_040938575.1. NCBI lineage: Eukaryota > Metazoa > Chordata > Amphibia > Caudata > Ambystomatidae > Ambystoma > Ambystoma mexicanum. Next base: position 1,211,805,676 of record NC_090921.1, on the reverse strand, counting down.
AGCGTTTTATCATACGCGATCCTCTCAAGAGCTTTTTGTGGAGGTGAACATGGCATCAACCACTTCTTTTTGCGTTCCCGCTCCTCCGATAAAAAGGTCCAAGTGCACATTCGTGAAAATGTTGGTTTTCTGTCCATGAGTGTACGTTGGAACAATGGTGCATCAATGAACAGCAACAAGTAGGATTTCTACAGACCCATCACAAGTTTTGGAGCTCCACCAAAGATGGTTGCTGAAAGACTAACACCACTGTAAGATTTTTTCTGAACCCTTTTTTCTACCAGCAGCTGTAATTATTTTATTGACTGATTTGGCAACGTGCCATACAGCAAATTGATGATGAATGTGTGGAAACTGCTGTTGCATGGCCTTGGCTATCGAAACATGCCTGTCAGTGGCTATCAAGTGTATTTGCATTCCCCTCGATTGAAGATGTTCGACAGATTTGATGAACCATGATATACGTACGGAAACCTGCTCTATCTCCGAACTCACCATTTTTTTTACTTTCCATGTCTTGAAAAGTGGTATGTGCAGTACTTTGCTGAAAATCCTGGCCTGTCACACTGTCTGTTGCCAGCTAGACAGAAACGTTTGCCAGAGAATGTGCTTTCAATTGACATCTGTTCAATTTTCCAGGCTTGACTAATAGCAGGGAATAAGAATTCCCTTTGATATTTGTAGTACTGGGTTTTAGCAAGGAACTCAACTCCCACAAATTGAGAGAAACTGGTTATTTCACTGAAGTACCTGAAAAGTAAAGCTGATGAGCATAGTAGATTTCCAGCTGGCACTTTTCCCAGCATCGATTGAGTGGACCATGAAAATGAATTATGGAGGTGGACACAGCTGACTTGGATTTTCAGGTTAGTGCCTTGTAATACATGAGACACATTCATCAATGGCTGCCCGCATATGTTGTCCCTCAATGTATGGACACATTTCAACATCTTTACAATCTGTAGCAGACAGCTATTGAATACTATGTATTTTTTCTCCTTTAACAGCCAATCGTCCAGCATGAATGTGATTTGTGACTCGACTGTGGTTGGTGGACAAATCACCAAAACTAGGCGAACTGAAGTCGAGATCTTTAGCAAGTTCCTCGGTCAATTGCGTTGAAGCTTCAGTCATTGTTATTTCAGGTTGTGATATTTGCACACGAATTGGAGAAACAGTTCAAATTGAATGTTCTTTGGGTGGAACATTTTTGCCGATTGTAGATTGGGTCAAGGGGTCTGCGAGGAATTGCAATGCATCTTCATTGTATTCTGTTTCATCTTGTCAAGTTGTCACATGCTAGCAATGGTCCAAAGACACCTTGCATGGTTTCAGCGATCACATTCCATTCAGTTTCCGGCCATTCGGCATAAGCATCATGAGTCTGCTTATTGACTGGACCATGCTGCGCCTCAAATATTAGTTGCTCCATTGTGAAATCTGTTTGGCAAGCGACATCTTTGGTTTCATTTGTTGTCTGTGTCTTTATGCTTCTGTTCCTTCTGGGCCTCTAAGAGATGTTTTGAAAAACATGCTCAATGTATAGCACACAAACCGCACATACCACTTTAAAAACAAAAACATATGAATACAATGCCAGTCTAAAAACTACTACAAAACAAACTTGTTTGTTTGTTACCCTTGTTTTCTTCCTTTTCTTTGAAACCGTGAGATTCTCTTCTGGTCCATGTGCCTCCTCTTCTAATCCAACAGCTTGTGTACATTCCTTGAATCCAATATTCATTCAAAAGAATTCAAAGCCTATTAACTGGAACTTTAAATCTTTCTTTGCACAGAGCACTTACATACATAGCCTCGAAAACAGTGTACGTTATTTAGTCATAATATAGATTTCAGATTTCACATGATAACCTTCTGAAATGTCAGATGCATTTGATCAAAGCTCACTGTGGAAAACATACTGACTGTAATGTTGCCCTCAAACTTTTTTATAATATATTCTGCATTTGGGAGGAAGTGTAACGTTAGAACGGAAATCATAAAAGTTTGAAACAGTGCACTGTCAGGTGCATTTCAATCTCTAATAATATCCTTTGTATGATTTACTAGATTCTTGCAGGGGAACTGTAAGTAGGCATACCTCAAACTCTGGACCGGTTGCAATGGAGGAAGTGATTGTAGTCGAAGTTCCAGAATCCCCCTGTAACACAGTACTTGTTTTAGTACTGATGAAAACAGCAAAATGGAACTGAGACAAACATATGCAGAGGATGGTACATATAAAGGGAAACCCATGCATGGCACTTAGTGTTACTTACCGATAGCACAAATAAACATTTTCATTCCATTGGAAATTGCAAGCATAACACATTCTCGTAAAGGACAAGTACAATAAAATTACTTGATAAGCGAGTGAAGTTGATGTTGACTCCGGAAAAGAAATTGATTCCGAATCTTGCTCCTTCAGTTTCCGTGTAATGTCATAAAGTGGTACAAGGAAAAATTAAAGTTGTATTAGATATGAGGGCAGATCCAACGCTCGAGAATATCACTTTGTGCATGTCAGTAGAACTCACCATTTGGACACTGGTTGTGTCAGTGGTTTCATCACTTGTGAGGGTCTGTGCTTCCGTCACTGTGCTCTATGCAAAAAAAGGAACTTGTCAAGCAACCAATTACGAAAACATAATGCGACTTTTAAAGGGCACAATAGCCTTATTTTATAATAGTCATAATTGCTTGATTTATTAGAGGATCAAGAAAGCGGGGACCGATGTAGTATATTGAAATCTAATATAGTAAAAATTCAATACAATCTGGTAGCTATGGAAACTTTAGTAAGACACTTTTGAAGTAAATATGCACCAAAAGCTCAAATCCATTTATGAAGTTACCATTTCAGTACCCTACCAGATTTAGATTAAGAGATCAAGATAGTACTTATTTATGCAGCCCATCATCCTACATAACAACAAACACAGCTAATTCATCATGCAGGACTCACCGGAGGCAGCGTGTGCATACATTCGGTTGGAATTTGTTACGCTCACCTGGTCTCTGCGGGGGCGTTGGGGCACGGTTGGAGCCCTCCCTCGACTTGGCTCCTCGGTGTCGGCTGTCTTCCCCAGCTGCCGCGAAGAATGTTGTTCTGGATGCTGGTATTGCCCCTGGGAGGAGAGGAAGTGAGGATGGCGCGGAAGTGAAACAAATTTCCTTCGTGCCAGAACAGTGTGCGCAAGAGCCTTTCCATGCAAGCTCACCTGTTATTTATAATGCTGGGCTCTCCGTCCTGCTTCCTTCAGCAGGGGCACGTAGAATGAGCCTAGTTGCTTCACTGGCCCGCGAAGTGGCGATCCAGACCGGCTGTGACCAATCCACTTGAAATGGTAAGTCTTTGGTTTTTTCAATAATGTCTTTAGCACTGAGACTCGTCTTGGTGGCAAGCAATAATGATGTCCAGCAATGTCTCTGCTCTGCCCTATAGGTGAAGATGAAGATCGGAAGCGTGGAGCGATTCCTGGGATTCCCCTGAGGATGATGGACACTCAAGGTCAACAGGTACCTGGCCGGTATGATGGAAGTCAAGACTGAGGAAACATGCAGCCCAGAGTTTGTGCTTATGAGATTTCTAACCTGTTGTGTTATTTACCCTTGTAGGAGCGGTCCGACGGCGTGGAGCAGAGTCTGGAGGCTTGAAGACAGTTTGATGGCTCCGGAGGAAGATACCGCGGAGAAGTGGAGAAGAAGCGAAAGGCTCCCGTGTCGCTGGAAGTCCGAAACGGGAGAGAAGAGGCCCCGACTCCGGCCGAATGCAGGTAGAGTGCGTGCACAGCGATGGAGTGGTGAGATCGGGTAAGCGCACCTTCAGTGATGGAGCGACTGGAGTCAGGTAAGCTCACCTTCAGCGGTGGAGTGGCTGGAGACAGGTAGGTGCGTCTTCAGCGATGGAGTGGCTGGAGACAGGTAGGTGCACCTTCAGCGATGGAGCGGCTGGAGTCAGGTAGGTCCGCCTTCAGCGATGGAGCGGCTGGAGTCAGGTAAGATCACCTTCAGCGGTGGAGCGGCTGGAGTAAGGTAGGTGCGTCTTCAGTGATGGAGGGCCTGGAGTCAGGTAAGTGAGATGTGCTTCAGAGCTGGAGTACCGGAATCAAGGTGAGATACGGCGGTAAGCGTCACACTGCATAGCAGAGTAACGCGAAGAGAGGGCATGTGGTTGGGCTGGCCTTATATAGGCTGGCTAGGGCCCCTCCCTTTGGCCATGCCTTGTGGCTCCTCCTTGCCCCGCCCAAGGATTCCAGCACGTGCCTCCCAATGCTGTTCTATGGCTATGCCCAGCCCTGATGCACGTGCCTTAGGCACAGAGTGTTCCAAGCATACATTTCTTTGAGCCTGGCCCCAAAGGCACCAAGACTGGGTCCAAGTGGCCCTTGGGAGTGATGAAGGCCTGGGCCCTTGCCCCATGGCCATGACAGCACTCCCCCACAAGGCCCCTCTCATGGGCACCCTTGTCCAGGTTTGGCGGGATTGTCACGGTGGAACCGCCTAATTAATCGAGGTGCATGGACAAATTCCTCTCGTTCCCAAGTGCGATCTTGAGGCCCATAGCCTTCCCAATTGATTAAATAGTACAGTTTTCCTCGTACAATTTTTGAGTCCAGAATGTCTTTAACCTCATACTCAGGTTCCCCTTCGACAATTTCTGGCTCTGGGGGGTCTTTGATTCTGGTTTCGGGCTTCACAGGCTTCAGGAGTGAGACGTGAAACACTGGATGAAATTGTATATTGGCGGGCAGATCAAGTTTCACTGCGGCCGGATTGATAATGCCCTTGATGGGATAAGGTCCAAGATATCTGGGACGGAAGGCTCGAGGCCCTTTTAATGGTACATTACTGGCAGCCAACCATACTCTATCTCCAGTATGGTAATGTGGGGCTTCCCTTCCATGTCTGTCAGCAAACTTCTTTTGTTGTTCCTTGGCTTTGGTCAAATTCCTGGTTGCCTCTTGCAGAGTTTGAGTAATTGTCTTATGTAGGGAGGTAATTGCTGGCATTTCTAGCTCATCAAACAGGTCAAAGGAGGACGTTCGGGGATGCTGACCATTCATAATATAGAATGGGGTTAGTCCAGTACTGGTGTGGATGGAGTTATTGTATGCAAATTCAGTTAACCAGAGGATGTCCTTCCAAGGCTTTTCGGTTTGCTGCAGCATGCATCTCAGGTATTGTTCCAGCGTCTGGTTAGTTCTTTCCATTTGACCATCGGTCTGGGGATGGTGACTGGTGGAGAGGCGAAGGTCAATCTGTGCTATCTTGCAACAACTCCTCCAAAATGCTGAGACAAATTGCGTTCCTCGGTCAGAAACCAATACCGAAGAGAAACCATGTAGCTTAACTATCTGTTCTAGGAATACAGTTTCCAGAGCTCCAGCGGTCGGAAGTCCTTTAAGAGGAATAAAGTGGGCCATCTTTGAGAACAAATCTACCACCACTAAGATTGTGTTAAAGCTGTCGCAGGGAGGTAACTCTGTAATAAAGTCCATGAATAGTGTGTGCCAAGGGACCGGTGGTATAGCTAGTGGATGCAATAATCCTGCAGGACGTGACTTTTGGGATTTCTGTTGTGCACAAACACCACAGGTGATAATAAAATTGTGCCACGTCTTTTCTCCAGGTTGGCCACCAATAACTTTTCCTGATTTTGGCTCGAGTCTTGTTATTTCCGCGGTGTCCCTCCACAAATGATTTGTGGTAATTCGCAATGATCTTGTTTTGAGTTTCTTTGTCCTTGATATAAAGCCTCCCATGGAAATAGGGTAAGTTCTCCTTAATGGAGTACTGGTTCCCCTTGCGTAACCACTCTTGCTGGGCGGCTTGATCCATTTGAGACTGGAGATCAATCTTTAAATCTTCCCAGCAGGTGGTTACAGCGATTTGATTTTGAATACGTTCTTCTGGGATGATAGATACTGGTTCTGATGGCATAAAGGTGTCCTTTTCCTCTCCCATTCGCAACAGAGCATCTGCCTTTCCGTTGCGCACTCCTGGCCGATACGTGATCACAAAATCGTACTCTGCGAAGAAGAGAGCCCTGCGAAGCTGACGAGAAGATTGGGCCTTGGCAGTTTTCAAATATTGCAGATTTCGGTGGTCTGTAATAATGGTGACAGTATGTCTAGCTCCTAGGAGATATTGTTTCCAAGTTTTAAGAGCTCCTTTGATCACCAGTAATTCTTTGTTGGTTATGGCATAGTTCTTTTCTGGCGCTGTAAACTTGCGAGACCAAAATGCTGTGGGGTGTAACTGTCCGGTATCTGGATCCTTTTGCGATAATACTGCCCCCATGGCCACATTAGAGGCATCGGTCTCAACGATATAGGGCATGTCGGGTCGAGGATGCCGAAGGATGGGTGCTGAGGTGAAAGCCGATTTTAATTCCAGAAAGGCCTTTTCTGCCTCGGGAGACCAATTGAACTTCTTGTTCTTTTTTAATAAAGAAGTAATAGGGTGCACAATATGGGAAAATCCCGGAATTAATCGCTGGTAGAAATTGCCAAATCCGAGTACGCTTTGTACTCCCTTAACTGATGTCGGGGACGGCCACTGAAGAATAGCCTCTACCTTACGAGTATCCATGTGTACCCCTCGTGGAGTCAGCATGAAGCCCAGGAATTTAACTTCTGTGACGTGGAAGGAGCATTTTTCCAGTTTGCCAAATAGTCGATGTTGGCAGAGTTTTTTCAGAACGGCTCGCACATGCCCCACATCATCTTCTTTGGATTTTGAATAGATGAGGATGTCATCGATGTAAACTAGAACACAGATATGCAATAATTTGTGGAGTACATCGTTCATAAAGAACTGAAATGCTGCTGGTTCGTTGCATAGCCCAAAGGGCATAACCTGGTATTCAAAAAGTCCATACTTGGTTCTGAACGCAGTTTTCCATTTGTTGCCTTTTTTCACTCTTTTCAAATGGTAAGCTCCCCGTAGGTCCAGTTTTGTATAGATTTGTGCATTCTTTACCTGATCAAGTAGTTCGGGAATAAGCGGCAGGGGGTACCTATTCTTCACTGTGATTTGATTTAATGCCCTATAATCTATACAAGTCCTGAGGTCCCCTTCCTTCTTTGGCACAAAGAAAAGCGCTGAAGAGGCTGGAGACTTGGACGGACGAATGAACCCATTGGCTAAATACTGGTCTAGGTATGTTCTTAGATGCTGGTTTTCTTGCTCAGTCAGAGTGTAGATTCTGCTGCAGGGAACTTGTGCTCCAGGGACAAGATCAATTTGGCAATCATAAGTTCTGTGGGGCGGTAGGGTATTAGCTTGTTCTTTTTGGAATACGTCCAGAAAATATTGATATTTGGAAGGTAATGAACCAACAATTCCTAGAATGGATTTTCCTTTGAGCTGCACTTTCCTCCCCTCCCTGTGGTAACAGCGTTTTGCACATTCCTGAGGGAAGGTCAACTTCCTGGTACGCCAGTCAATCCGTGGGTTATGGGTTTCAAGCCACGGCATTCCGAGGATCATTTGGAAATGGGGGGCCCCTATAAGGTCAAATTAAATGCTTTCCTGATGACCATCCTGACACGTCAGCGTTACCTTATCGGTGTGTTGAGTTACTGGTCCCGAAGACAGCAGTGAGCCATCCACAGCAGTAACCCTTTCCGAGTGTGGTTTTCGCTGGAGTGGAAGGCCTATCCATGTTACCAAATCCTGATCGATATAATTCCCCACTGCACCACTATCAATCTAGGCTTCCAGGGCATGGATTCTTGATGGCTGTTGGTGGTGGGTTAGAAGCACTGGGATGACTAGGTGGGAGGTCTGTTCAGCTTTCTTGATTCCGCTCGACAAGTGGACCCCTACACTTGCCGGGCATCTGAGTTTTCCGACTCTTGGTCCTTTGCTTTGGTTTCATTATCCACAGCCCCTACCACTTTCTTGGGCATTTTAATAGGGCAATCGCGCAAGAAATGTCCCACCTTGCCGCAATATGGACAAAGTTGCTGTTGTCTCCTCTTTTCTCTCTCGGCCTTGGAAATGGGAGCTCGCAACCCCCCGATCTGCATAGGTTTGGTAGCTTCATGAACCTTTTTTTGACTGTCCTGTGGTCACAGGTAAACTGACCTCCCTTCTGCCCGTGTGCGATCCATTTTTCGGTCTTGAAGACAATGGTCTTATTATACGGTTAGGTTAATATATTTTGCACAACCCTCGGGCGGATTGACCACTTGAGCTAGCACATCTTTTAACTCACCCAATAGTCCTCGGTGGAACAGTGTGGTTCTTTTCTCTTCCGTTCAATTAGTCTGTGCAATGAGGCAGTTAAAGGTGGCAATGTAAGTTAATAGGTCATGATTCCATTGTCTAAGAGATAGTAACTCGTTGTCTAATGCTTGTCCTTGGGTGTGCCTGGCAAACAGTTTTTCCAATTCCCGTTGGAATTCCCCAAAGTTCTGCAGTATTGGATCATCCTGAGTCACTAATGGGATGGTACAGTCGGCTGCACACCCTCCCAAATAGAAAAGTACAAAAGCCACCCTTGCGCTGTCATTAGGGAAAGCTCCTGGTCGACACAAGAAGTGGAGGCGACACTGGTTTAGGAACACAGCGTATTTGTTCGGGTCGCCGAAGAAGCGTTCTGGTGGAGCCAGGGGAACAGCCCCTGGGAGTACCACTTGCACTGGAGCGGATGGCTGGGGCAACGGAGTTGTCGTGATTCCGGGTAACAGAGTTTGTCCGCGTGTGTTTGAAGCATCTGCCTTGCCAGATCATCCGTCCGCTCTCTGGCTACTATGAGGTCTCGTCTAAAGGAATTAGTCTCTTGTCTTGAGGCATGTACTTCAGCCTGCAGCTCCCCCAGAATTTGGGCTAATTGGTCTGTTTCAGAAGTCTCCATTATGCCCAGGCAGAGATTCGGAGCGGCTGTGCGTTCTGTTACGCTCACCTGCTCTCTGCGGGGGTGCTTTGGGGCACGGTTGGAGCCCTCCCTTGACTTGGCTCCCGGTGTCGGCTGCCCTCCCCAGCAGCTGCGGAGAATGTTGTTCTGGATGCTGGTATTGCCCATGGGAGGAGAGGAAAGGAAGTGAGGATGGCGCGGAGGTGAAACGAACTTCCTCACCCCTTTCGTGCCAGAACAGTGTGCGCAAGATCCTTCCCATGCAAGCTCACCTGTTATTTGTAATGCTGGGCTCTCCGTCCTGATTCCTTCAGCAAGGGCATGTAGATTGGGCCTAGTTGCTTCACTGGCCCGCGAAGTGGCGATCCAGACCGGCTGTGACCAATCCACTTGAAGGGGTAAGTCTTTGGTTTTTTCAATAATGTCTTTAGCGATGAGACTCGCCTTGGTGGCAAGCAATAATGATGGCCTGCAATGTCTCTGCCCTTCCCTGTAGGTGAAGATGAAGATCGGAAGTGTGGAGCGATTCCTGGGATTCCCCTGAGGATGATGGACACTCAAGGTCAACAGTTAACCTGGCTTGTATGATGGAAGTCAAGACTCAGGTAAAATGCAGAACAGAGTTCATGCTTATGAGATTTCTAACCTGTTGTGTTCTTTTCCCTTGTAGGAGCAGTCGGACGGCGTGGAGCAGAGTCCGGAGGCTTCAAGACAGTTTGATGGCTCTGGAGGAAGATACCGCAGAGAAGCGGAGAAGAAGCGAAAGGCTCCCTTGTCGCTGGAAGTCCGAATCGGGAGAGAAGAGGCCCCGACTCCGACGGAATGCAGGTAGAGTGCGTGCACAGCGATGGAGTGGCTGAGATCAGGTAAGCGCACCTTCAGCGGTGGAGCGGCTGGAGACAGGTAGGTGCACCTTCAGCGATGGAGCGGCTGAAGTCAGGTAGGTGCGCCTTCAGCAACGGAGCAGCTGGAGTCAGGGAAGCGCACCTTCAGCGGTGGAGCGGCTGGAGTAGGGTAGGTGCATCTTCAGCGATGGAGTGGCTGGAGTCATGTAAGTGAGATGAGCTTCAGAGCTGGGGTACTGGAATCAAGGTGCGATATGGCAGTAAGCGTCACACTGCAAACCAGAGTAACGCGAAGCGAGGGCATGTGGTTGGGCTGGCCTTATATAGGCTGGCTCCGGCCCCTCCCTTTGGCCACGCCTTGTGGCTCCTCCTTGCCCCACCCAAGGATTCCAGCATGTGCCTCCCAATGCTGTTTTATGGCCACGCCCGACCCTGATACCTGTGCCTTAGGCACAGAGTGTTCCAAGCATACATTTCTATGAGCCTAGCTCCAAAGGCTCCAGGACTTGGTCCAAGTGGCCCTTGGGGTGATGAAGGCCTGGGCCCTTTCCCAATGGCCATGACAGAATTGCATCTAGGAGCAATTTACAAATAATTCAGAGTCAATGCTTTTTTGTATACTCTGATCGTTCGTGCATATTGTTAGTAAAGTGCTGGCTGCAGATGCGGAATCGATTGGCCCTCACGTCCTGGGCTCTACTTTCAATCTCGTCCACCGGAAAACCGCAATATTTTACCCAATTTCTTATTAAATCAATATCTTTCGGGAATGTATGCAGGACCATGCCCAGACTTTTTTCATGGCTCATAGAAGGGCAACCGAGAACTATGCAAGCAGGCATTCTTGAAAAGTCTGTAAGATCTGCATAAAAATATATTAATATTTTTTTTTTAAATACGGTATGCATGTGATTGATGTAATTATATTACAGATCTCTATGCAATATTTGTTTTAGTCAAAGGAAAATCTGTGTAACTTTGTCGAATGAACACAGTGAAAACTGTTTTACATAAATGATTGGTATACCGCAAATCGTAACGTGTTACTCGTCAGTTGAATGTTCTTTTAAGCATAAAAAGGGAAGGTGCATACAAACAAGGACCATGAAAGATGCAATTCTATTACAATGAACATTGATGCAATGTGCTATTTTTCGAGATCAAAACACTTGAAACATTAGACAATGGTGAAGTCATTGGGCTAAATGAACATTACAATGCTTGGTACAATTGGTGGAAATAGAAAGAAAAATTGAGATCAGCAATCTCTGAATATTGAGAAGTAAAACGGTGACCTATCAGCCTTACCTTGATGAACAAACAAGCCGATTCAGCAAGCAGGGGAGCAACTATCCAGGGAACAAGTTGCACAACAAACAGATACCTTACTGAGCACAGAGATGTTCTTCTGTTAAATGTCAAGGTGTTTATAAAGGATTATAAATGATTGGTGTCTACGTGAATGTGTGACATGGTTGTTGCAGTGTCTTGTAGGGGGGAGCCTGTAGACAGTGGGTCTGGGGAGGCCATGAGAACAATGGTCACTGTGCAGAAGAACCCTTTTGAAGTATACATGGTGTTTGGCACCTTAGCTGTTCCCACCCACCCAGCCCCCTACAGAGTGCATGGCCACAGGTGCGAACTGCCATTGATACTGGAGGGGGTGTCGATGGGCAGGAGGTGAGTGCCAAAGGCCCGGAACACTGCTGAATGGAGACACACTTTGTGGATTGCAGGTGCGGGATCTTGAACAGGGGGGCCTGGAGACAGTGGGTCTGGGGAGGCCATGAGAACAATGGTCACCATGCAGAAGAACCCTTTAGAAGTGTACATGGTGGTTGGCATCTTGGCCGTTCCCACCCACCCAGTACTGGAGTGGGGTATAATGGAGGGGGGATGATTTGTTGCTGACTTGGTGAACGTAAAAGGGCACCAACCATACTTTTATGTCCCTCATAAGCCATTGCGCGTGCTCTTGATTCACTGAATAATTGAAACAACTTTTCGTATATGCTCATTTGTATTTTATTCATTTTGGTGATGTTGATTGCACAAACAAACTACAAATTGTATACTTGCGGTTGCAGTACAATGTGTGAACATCCCCTGTGCTGTACACTGTCACTGGGGAATTTTGCGTGAATGGCTCCAATGACACAGGCAGGTATTACTCTTCGAACACGGAATCCAAGCCTTCCATAAAGCCACCATGTCAACGAATGGTAGGACACCAGCCTGTACCACCTGTGGAAGAGAAATATACATACTGTAATTGAATTAACCATATAAGTGTTCCACCCTTGAAAATGCATCCTGAATTCTATGGCATAGTTGCACTTACAAACGTTACTTCATTGATAAATGAACCTGGACTTTGAAGTCTAGACACATTACAAAGTGAACACCCATTCAATCCATAATGGTTTGGGCCACAGAGAAATATTGTTTCTTTGTTGAAAGTGAAACACACATAAGCGATTAACACTCTGGTTTGGAAAAAGCGTATCCAATTTGAAGACTAAATTCATTCGTCAGTGATCGATCAAAGTGACGACAATGAAGGAGACAAACATGAAATATTATTCGTCTCAGTGGTCAAAATGACATCACACCTAGTGTACACTTAATCGTTGTTAGGCAGAATTGCATGCAGTACCCTCTGGGACCACCACACAATTAGGACTACAGTTGTAAGCCAAACCAACCTTTGGTGTAAGTCTGTACTGCACAGTTTTTGGTAGCGAGCTGAGCAGCCAGGCTTATCTCAAGAGTGAATGTGAGCAGTACAAGTCATTACACAGAAGACTTTCAGTCACAGTGGTTCAAGTAGATACTTATACTCAAGGTTTCTTGGTATCACACTTATTAATTTATTTCACAATCATTTAGAAAACATTTCACTAGAAGGAGGACACTTAATATTATATACCAATATACTGCAATACACAACTCTAAGATTTTAAGACAGTTTGAGCTCCCCTGAAATAGGAGCCAAATGGCAGTTCAGTTTCTTAGAAGTGAGCAAAAAGGCACAAGGTAAGTAGAATAGATCACATATACTTATTAGACAGTGCAACTAGTTTCAGTTTACCAGAACAGTTCAATTCAAGTCAATAAGCCTAGGCCAAAGTCAATGGGCTAGTGTTCTGGATAGGAAAGAGCAGTTCTGGGATCAAACGGTAAAGTCTTTGCAAAAGTTCTCAGAAGTAGTTTAGGTGAAAAAGAATCATTTGTTGGGTCACAAGCTGATTAGGCCTGCAAGTTGGGAAAGTTTCACAAACTTACACTGCGAGAGTGGTGTCCTCTCAATCGGGTTGCGCAGTACCTTAGTATGAAGAAACAAATGCATCTGAAGTCGTTGGTTCCTGGCAGTTCCTACAGATCTCACTTTTCCTGAGCATCAGTCATGGGGCCAAGAGGGAAGACGTTGGGGGACTCCTGCACTGCATGGGATCAACGGAAAACGCACACAGAATGGAGTCACTTCTTTTTAAGTAGCTGTTCTTCAGGCACACCAGCTGGTGTCCTTCCCCCTGGTTCATCCTAACCAGCTTTGAGAATGGTATTCAGGTGATTTACGAGTTGATTGGTCCCACCAATTCAAAGGAAGAAGTCGTCCTTGAAGGGGCTTCTCTGTCGAGATGAACTTGGCAATTCGGGACTGCAGCAGGGCTTCACCGGGCAAACCAATGGTCCAGGAGTTGCAGCAGCTGTCCTCTTCCAGCTCGTCTTCGGTTCTTTCGTTCCAGTGGTCGACTCTGCTTTCCAGTCCAAGAGACTCGCCGTTTAAACAGTTCACTCCCTTTCATTCCAGCCTAGCTGTCACTCACCCAGCATGGTGGCTGTCCTTGCCAGACAGTCAACCAGCCGATCACACCAGAGTGCATTGGGTCTCCTAGGAGACTAAGCACAGGGAGTTTCGGGCACCTCCCACACTTCCTGCCCACCCCAGACACTCAGACACCAGAGGCGGTCTTCCATCCTGAAGCCCGCCAAAGGCATACGAACAAAGGGACCAAACCTGGTTTGGCACGGAGAGACAAACACTAGAAGGACCTTTCCAAAAATAAATGGCGAAAAAAGAAGACCCAGATGTATTTAAACAAAGGGCCTTAAGGTGCCATCTTGAAAAACGTGGCTCCTGTGATTTTTAGCTAGCAGTGTACGCGGTCGGGAAAAATCATGGTAGTTCATTGTAAAACCACTGCCGCCAGCATTTTCAATAGTAAAGGGTAGCATTTGACTGCTACATGAGATTTAGACACAGGGGATACTCTGTAACCCCTCCAGCACTCCATTGTAAGATGTTGGGTCTAGGAATTTGGAAAGACTAGTAAAGTCAATTTCACATTACATACTCTGGGAAACAGTAGTTTATCCCAGAGAAGGTATTTAAACCTTTGGGAAGTCTAAAAGACATCCCTGTGTCACTGAACTGAGGGTGCTGTGTAACACACATGAAAAGATGATGCCTATCGAGTTATCTAAAACTTCATAATCAAAGAACACAAGTGTAAAAACACACATCAAAATACATGAAAGAGTGGGAAAAAAGGCTCATGCTCTTTTCAGGTAAGACAATCAAGTCCTCAAAAATCCAGCAAAGTTGCTTGGGGTCTCTACGGTGAAGGGAATTAGCACATTTATGAGAATTCTCCCTAACGCTCATCCCCCCAGACTAAGGGACAGGAGGATTTCATCCACCCCTGGATGAATCTCCTTACGGCAGTCAGTCAAACATTCTGGAGAGACCATCAGCATTTTGGTGATTGTACCCTGACCTATGCTCAATGGTAATATCAAACCCCTGTAGGCTAATTGACCATCTTATCAATTTAGGATTTTCCCTCAGTAGATCCATATAAGTATGCTCTAAACTTCCTCAGGGACCACACAATAGCAAAGCATTCTCTTTCAATGTTTGCCCACCTTGTTTCTGGTTCCTTCAGCTTTCTGCTGATGAAGCAGATGGGGTGCTCCCTACCTTTCTCATCCAGCTGACTCAGAACTGCACCTATACCTGTATTGGAAGCATCTGTTTGCACAATGAGGTTTTGGTTGTAGTGAGGAGTTCTGGGGACTGGAGCTTGACAAAGGGCTTTCTTAAGTCCTTTAAATGCCTTGTTGTACTCCTCATTCCATCTGACATTTCTGGGAAATTTGGGTGAGGAGAGCATATTCAAGGGGGAATCTATGGACCCATAGTTCTCTATGAAGTTCCCATAATAACCAGTAAGACCTACAAAGGCTCTCACTTGGGTTTGAGTAGGAGGGGTGGCCCAGTCTTATACAGCTTGTACTTTGCTAGGCAATGGCCTTATTTCACCTCTTACTAGCTCATGTCCAAGGTAGACCACTTTGCTCTGACCAATTTCACAGTTACTTGACTTTATGGTCAGATGGGCCTGCAAAACATATCCAAGTGGTAAACATGTTCTTTCCAAGTAGGGCTAAACACTGCAATGTCATCCAAGTATGCCATGCAGAAGTCCTCCATCCCATTCAGAACTTGATTAACCATCCTTTGGAATGTTGCATGTGCATTCCTTAGTCCAAAAGGCATTACCTTAAATTGGTAAAGGCCTGCTGGGGTTGAAAATGCCATTTTCTCCTTGGCATGGACTGTCAGGGCTATTTGCCAATAGCCTGATGTTGGTCCAAGTTTGTCGACCAGATCATCTGTCCTAGGTAAAGGATGGACATCAGTCTTAGTGGCTGCATTTAGAGATCTATAGACCACACAGAATCTCAACTCCTTGGATCCTGCCTTTGGCACTAGCACAACTGGACCAGACCATGGACTGGTAGAGGGTTCTATTACCCCGAGATCAAGCTTCTTGTTGACCTCTTCCTTTATGTGGTGTCTGACATTATCTGACATCCTGTAACCTCTGCTTTCAACAGGTAAACAGTCACCAGTAAGAATATCATGCTGGCCCCAAGGGATTAAGCCTGGTGATAGTGAAAACAGGGAGGCAAACTGATTTAATAGAAACTTGTACTCCACCTGCTGTTCCAGTGGCAGATTAGAAGAGAGATTAACTCCTTCTATTTTGTCATCTAAAGGTTGTACCCTGAGGAGATCAGGCAGAGGTTCACGCTCGTCCTTCTCTTGAGCTGAAGCTAGAAGCAAAGCTCCCACTTTGGGTCTGGTGACATACGCTTTTAGACGGTTGGTGTGAAAGACTCTGGGGGCCTCCTTAGGATTGCCTAAGTCCACCGGATAGTTGCCCTCTCCAAGATTTCCCACAACCTTGAAGGGTCATATCCATTTGTCCTGTAAGGCCCTCTGCCTTGTAGGAACTATAACTAAATCTTGCTTGTCTTGAGTAAACTCAACCATTTTGGCCTCCTGGTCATGACAATGCTTCACCAGAGCCTGGCCTGCTTTTAAGTTATCAGATGCTTCTGTCATCATATGTGTCATTCTCCTCCAGAGACCTAACACGTAGTCAGTGACTCTCCTCACTGGCTTGGGGGAAGGTGCACTCTCCAACCCCTCCTTAATTAGGGCCAAAGGACCTCTAACTGTATGACCATAGAGAAGCTCAAAGGGACTAAATGCAACTGCCTCCTGAGGGACTTCTCTATAAGCAAAGAGAAGGCATGGCAGTAGAAGATCCAACTTTCTTCTAAGGGGTTCTTCTAAGACACCTATCATACTCTTCATGGTATGTTTAAACCTCTCTACGAACCCATTCATCAGGGGATGGTAGGCAGTTGAGAATGTGTAAGTCACTCCACAGTTTTTCCACCTGGCCTGCATGTTGTGGGACATAAAATTGTATCTCTGTCAAAGATTACTTCCTTAGGAAAACCTACTCTGGTAAAAATACCAACCAGGGCCTTAGCAACAGCCTGAGCTGTAACAGTGCTCATAGGTATGGCTTCAGGATACCTAGTAGCATGGTCTACTGCAACCAATATAAATTGATTGCCTGAAAATGTTGGAGGGTCTAAGGGACCAACAATGTTGATTCCTACCCTCTCAAATGGGACTCCCACCACTGGGAGAGACACTAAAGGTGCCACATTCTTGGCTCCACTCTTGTCAGAGATCTGAGTAGTGTGACAGCTCCTACAGAATGTATCTACATCAGACCCAAACTTAGGCCAGTAGAAATATAGAGAAAGCATTTCCTTGGTCTTCTTGAAGCTCAAGTGACCAGCTAAAGGAATCTTGTGGGCTAACTGTAGGAACTGGGGTCTTGTATCTAGAGGCATTACAAGTCTTCTGTAGTCCCCTGGGATAGACTCATTTGGTTCACTGTAGAAGAGGTCATCTTCCCAATACAACCTATGCTTCCTAGGCTCTTGCCCATCCGGCTGGGAAGCTGCCTGTTGGCGAAGACCTTTAAGAGTAGGACTGCCTAGAGTAGGGCAGACTCTGCTGAAGTCTGCCCTACAGAGGCCACCTTCTGCCAGTAAAGACTGCAGCTCAGGATGGTCTTTAGGATCCAGATCTCCAACAGGGGTAAGGTATTCTTCCAGCTCTGAATCTTCAGCAGCTGATTCAACCTTTCCTGGATGTTCCTCACACTCAGCCTCAGCTGGTGGAGCAGTCACAGGTGTCACCTTGGGCAGTCCTCTCGGGGATGTCCTTGTTGGTCGAACATGAGTGCTTTTTGACTTTTTTCTTGAGATCTTGGGTTTCCCCTTTGTCTCATTCTTTCTTGAAATAGCAGTTAGTAATTCCTGTGGGCTAGGTGTTATAGATTCCTCTGTAACATCCTCTTGAGAGCCATCTAAGGTACTCTCCCTGGCCCTCCTTGTCTGCTCCTGTTTCCTTTTGCTGGGAGGCCTGGGGGTGCTTGATACAACTCCAAGAGTGTTTAAGTCATTCCCCAACATGACTCTCCCAGGCACCTCAGTCTGTACACTAACAGGTATCTTGACAGTCATGTTGTTGCACTGGATGAGAGCTGGTAGTCTAGGAAGCATTTGGACAGGGCCTCCAGCACGTTTATTGAGGCTTTTGGGTGCCTTAGCAACATCCTAAGACTTCAAAAAAGATTCATCCATTACTGTAATGCTGGCCCCAGTGTCTCTAATGCAGGGGTTTCCTGACCATTTATAAGTACACTGTGCTTGTAATATTTGTTGGTGTTATCTGGAATTGAATTATAGACATATAAATTCTGCTGTACCCACAGACCCAGGGACACTAAAGAAACACTGGCAGAAACCCCAATGGGGTCTTCAGCTAGTACTTGAAAGTTTCCACTTTTTACCCTTACATGTGCGACCCCCTTTCACATTGTCAGTAGACCCACAAGCACAACATTTTCCAAATGTTTTGACAAATGAGCGTTTCTGCTGACCTTCCTCTTGTTTGGCACCAGAGCTTTCACTAGCCTGATTCGGGTTCCCTTGTGGCTTACCCTTCTTATGTTTGGGGCCTCTTTTGGATTGAAGGTATTAGAATTCTCTTTGCCATCTTTCTTGTGCTGTTTCCCATCATCCTTCTTCTGAGTTGCCCCAGAATCATTGTGAGTGGCCCTGTTGGCAACCCACAAGTCAGCAACCTTTGCTAACTTCTTTGGATCAATTTCCTTAGAGTCAGCCAAGTGCTGTCTCAGCTCAGGAGAGCAGACATCAAAAATAGATTCCAACAAAAATATATTTCTTATTCCTTCAAAAGTGTTAACTATGTAATCCTTTACCCAACCATCTACGTTTTTCAAACATTCACACACCCAGGTAGCCCAAGGGGTACCATCATGCTATTTGAGGGTCCTAAACCTCTTAAGGTATTGGGAAGGAGTTTTCCCAAATCTAGCTATCAAAGCTAGCTTCACATTTTCAAACTCCAATCTTTCAAGTTTGCCCACCTCCATTAGAGCATCAGTTGCAACCTAGGGGAACCTGGACAAAAGCCAAGGAATCAACTGATTCCATGTGAAACCCTGAATCCCATAGTTATATTCAAAAGCAGCCAACCAATCTAAACTATCAAGTCTCACCTCATACATACTCACAGCTTCTGTAGGCATGCAAGGCCTCCTAGGACTTCAAGACCTAGAAGACTCTGGGAGAGAACCATTTTCAAGAGACCATTTCTTCATTTCAGGTTCATGATTCAATTCCACTTCTCTGAGCCTGAGTTCTTGATGTTTGCTTTCAGTTTGCATTTGAAGCTTTTTAAATTCGAACTCAAGTCTCATCTTTTCAAGAGAGACACATTCTGGACTCAGTACTGGGCCTGGTAGGGTCCCTGTGGTTATATAGCTTGAGGACCTAAAGCAAACAGAGGTGCAGTGGGGCTCACATCCTGAGATTCCTCTGACTCTTCTAACACATCAATAACATTAGAGCTTGACTCTGAATCAATATCATCCTCATCAACATTATCCACATTTGCTGGGGGGGGTAGGGGTTATAGCTCTACCTCCCAGTCTTTGATGATTCAACAGTTTCTCAATCAATTCATTTTTCTTGCCTTTAACAGAGAGACCTGACTTTACACATATCTTTCAGTTGACCTACTGTTAGAATGATCAGGGCTTCCTGTTTGAAGTTATCCCTATCTGGCATTGTAAAACAATTGCTTTTCTAGTGGTGCTTAGCCTTGTGAAGGTTATTTGAACAAAAGTAAGAGCAGCACTCTCAATGTAATAACTATACTTTATCCTCGCCCCTTGACACCAGTGTTAGGCAGAATTGCATGCAGTACCCTCTGGGACCACCACACACAATTAGGACTACAGGTGTAAGCCAAACCAACCTTTGGTATAAGTCTGTACCATACAGTTTTTGGTAGCGAGCTGAGCAGCCAGGCTTATCTCAAGAGTGAATGTCAGCAGTACAAGTCATTAACAGAGGACTTTCAATCACAGTGGTTCAAGTAGACACTTATACTCAAGGTTTCTTGGTAATACACTTATTAATTTATTACACAATCATTTAGAAAACATTTGACTAGAAGGAGGCAACTTAATATTATATACCAATAAACTTCAATACACAACTCTAAGATTTGAGCTCTGCTGAAATAGGAGCCAAATGGCAGTTCAGTTTCTTAGAAGTGGGCAAAAAGGCACAAGGTAAGTAGAATAGATCACATATACTTATTAGACAGTGCAAATAGTTTCAGTTCACCAGAAGAGTTCAATTCAAGTCAATAGGCCTACGCCAAAGTCAATGGGCTAGTGTTCTGGATAGGAAAGAGCAGTTCTGGTATCAAACGGTAAAGTCTTTGCCAAAGTTCTCAGAAGTAGTTTAAGCGAAAAAGAATCATTTGTTGGGTCACAAGCTGATTATGCTGATTAGGCTGATTAGCTGTTCTTCAAGCACACAAGCTGGTGTCCTTCCCCCTGGTTAATCCTAACCAGATTTGAGAATGGTATCCAGGTGGCTTACGCTTGAAGGGGCTTCTCTGTCGAGATGAACTTGGCAATTCGGGCCTGCTGCAGGGCTTCACCGGGCAAACCAATGGTCCAGGAGTTGCAGCAGCTGCCCTCCTCCAGCTCGTCTTTGGTTCTTTCGTTCCAGTGGTTGACTCTGCTTTCCAGTCCAATAGACTCGCCTTTTAAACAGTTCCCTCCCTTTCATTCCAGCCTAGCTGTCACTCACTCAGCAGGGTGGCTGTCTTTGCCGGACAGTCAGCCAGCCAATCATGCCAGAGTGCATTTGGGTCTCCTAAGAGACTAAGCAAAGGGAGTTTCAGCACCTCCCTCATTTACTGCCCACCCCAGACACTCAGACGCCAGAAGCGGTCTTCAGTCCTGAAGCCCGCCAAAGGCATACGAACAAAGGGTCCAAACCTGGTTTGGCATGCAGAAACAAACACTAGAAGGACCTTTCCAAAAAGAAATGGCGAAAAAAGAAGACCGGGATATGTTTAAACAAAGGGCCTTAAGGCGCCACCTTGAAAAACATGGCTCCCGTGATTTTTAACTACCGGTGTTCGCGGTCGGGAAAAATCATGGTAGTTCATTGTAAAACCACTGCCACCAGCCTTTTCAATAGGAAAGGGTAGCATTTGACTGCTATACGAGTATTTAGACACAGGGGATACTATGTAACCCCTCCAGCACTCCATTGCAAGATGGTGTGTGCTGGGTCTAGGAACTTGGAAAGACTAACAAAGTCAATTTCACTTTACATTCTCTAGGAAACAGTACTTCATCCCAGAGAAGGTATTTAAACGTTTGGGAAGTCTAAAAGACATCCCTGTGTCACTGCACTGAGGGTGCTGTGTAACACACATGAAAAGATGATGCCTATGGAGTTATCTAAAACTCCATAATCAAAGAACACAAGTGTAAAAACACACATCAAAATACATGAAAGAGTGGGAAAAAAGGCTCACACTCTTTCCAGTAAGAAAATGAAGTCTAAACAATCCAGCAAAGTTGCTGGGGGTCTCTAAGGTGAAGGGAATTAGCACATTTATGAGAATTGTCCCTAACACTCGTTACTTGGATTGCGAGGGCGAACTGTTACGCGAAGTTTGTGCATAAAAACCATCATAATTCTTAACATAGACCTGGAGAGGCAGGCTGGCAGGAAGTCATGCAGCTTGGTAACGCATAGCAGCGGTTTGTCTTCTTCTGATATGTAGGCCAAGCATCTAGAGTTTTCTTTGCAGCAGCAGTTCTCAACCTGGCTGGCATGACCTCGCAGCGATTGCAGGTACACCAGGTGAAAACATCTTCAATGTGACTAGGCTCACGCTCATGCTCCAGTGATTCCTCTTCCCAACTATTGTTCGACTCCCCATTGTTTCCGCAATTTTTCTCTTTCAATTACTTCCTCCTTGGAATACTCAGGCTCAGGCTGTATTGCTGCCATTGTATGACAAATTTTTAAATAAAACGCAAATAACGATTGAAATCAATAGTAATGCTAGTGTAAGTATCTGTTTGCATGGGCTTTGTGCTAAGAAAGTAGCAGAACATAGCAGAAACGAGTCACAGGCAATCCCAAAAAAAGATAGTGAAACAATTGTAAAAGCAACTCTGATGTTATCTGATGAGAAGGGGTCTGTGTATACTTATTGAGGAAAGAGTCGTCCAGCCATTGCCATGGAGTCACGTCAATATCTTGCGCACAGAGAACCTTGATACGAGACGTGCATTGGCTTTGTGAAAAGGGGCGTAAGCGTATAGTGATAGTGATGTCAGCTTCAGGGGTGGGGAATATGATTTAGTGCATCAGGGGCACTCGACCTTAAGGCCAACAATAACGGATAAGATTAGCACAAGATGGCCGCGCCCAGCCCCTTATTTTCGCATGTGTAAAAGTGAGGAAAACTAAGATAAGATGCGTAGGAACATTTTTTATGATCGATCTTAGTATGCGGAAAAACACATGCCCGAACAATCGGACAATACAATTTTTGAGCGCACTATCCCTTTAAGTATAGTCACGTAAAGTAATTGGGTGCCTTTATTTTCCCTATCCACCCCAGATTCCTTTAAAAAAAAAGGTCCTTGCCATTTTCTAGAAATTCCCAACTGATATCCCTTCCCAAAACTTGCTTTTAAACAAAAGGTATACTTATCGTAAAATGAAAATTCCAATAGTCACCACTCATTAAACATTAACATTAAACAAAGGGGTGCCCTTGGCCCCAAACAAAGGGCCTCATTCCGAGTGTGGTGGTCTCAAAACAAGGGTGCCGGTAAGCTCATCAGCACCCTTGTTTCCAGACAGCCTTACTCAGAGTCGCCTTCAGGGGCCGTTGCGCCCAGCAAGGTCAGACCTGCCGGGCGCAACGGCCCCTGCAGCAAGACTTTTCACAGAAGCAGCAGCACTGTTAGCAATGGTGCAGGTGCTTCTGAGTCCCCATTCCCATGGAGTCCCATGGAATTGGGGACTTACTGAATCCAATGCCTGACTTCCCGCTCTGTCGGACTTGTAATGTCCCAGTGGCACCGGGAAGTCAGGTGGCAGATTCAGTGTTTCGAGGTTGGCAGCAACCCCTCGGTAGCACAGGCGTATTATCACCGACCTCGTAATGGGGCCCAACATTCCTAACTGTCCCACACCCTAGACCTGGCCTTTAAACAGAGGGGTGCTGCATATCAATGATGCATAGGTTTTTGGTGAAGGGGGAGAAGTGCTTTGCAAGTGAAACTAGTGTGATTTCCATTGAACAATAAACACTCTCTCCTGAGAGTGAGTAAGTGACCTTGATAGTAGAAAGATTTTGCATTGCTTTTGGGTGAAAAGGAAACAGGGTGCTATTTGCCACGTGTATTTTTACAAATCTGTGTTTTCAAAACTCAAAGCAATTTCAAGTGTGCAGGAAATTAAACAAAGCATTGCATATACTGTGACGTGTTCTCCAGTCAAAACTGTGCTTTGTTTTCCCTCTAAATTGTTTCAAGTCATATTTGCCTATTTATCACAAAAAGGAAAGTTCACTGTGTGTCGAACCTTTGTTTTGTGGCACAGAGAAGGTGGTGTAACCATCAAAGATCTATTGAACATAACTTGTAAATAAATATATATTTGTAGATAAATATATATTCTGCCTATACCCCGGCCTGGTTCTTGGCTCATTGTTGGCACAGGGGGAGGGATCTACATGAATCTGTATGAGTCATAGATAGGGCATGTTAAATACCAAACAATGGTGTGTTGGGGCTTGTAGAGGAGGTCCCAGATTTGGCCTGCACTCCAGCCACCCATTTTGAAGTACCAGGAACTTCAAGCTACGTGACGTATGATGAGCAAATAAACCAGCAGAGAGCCGCACTAGGACTCTGCCCAATGCTCATCAGAAGAGCAATACCTATTGAAGTGCCAATAACCAGACAACCATGGGCAGTAAGATACCCATTGAGACAACCATACCAGCAGCTGACACGAAATGAAGACTACTTGCAAACTGTCCCAGAAGAGATCCAAAGGGCCTTAATTGAAGGCAAATGGTGATGGCACAAGGGCCCAGACAGACTCATTGATGAAAGAAACGGCAACCAAAAGGGTGATACACAAAGACGTAATTCACAAAAATAACGTAGTAGACATAGAAGAAGAGACGATATTGAAATACAAAGAAACATAACTATAATGCTAGATGAAAGTATGCAACCAGCTAACGCCTGTACATATGCTTGGAAATCAAGAAGCTAAGAAAACGGTGTGGCTTGCTATGCTTAGTAGAAAAATAGAGCAGCAAGCGCCAACCATATATCTACCTCAACGAAGCACATTATATAAGTGCGGGTCCGCTTTATTCAATAGCAGAATTAACCCAGGTTACTAAGGGTAAAAATACAGGCCAGGATTCATGTTCCAGACAAGGCAAGACGGGAGGCCAGAATCAAAACTCAGAAAGAGGCAGCTTGTGCCTGGGAAGTCGAGGTCAAACCAAGTTAGGGAGGCAGACAGTAACTTCGGAGAATCGAAACTTAAGAACAGAGCAGCCTGCCCCGCGAAGGTCGAGATAAGCAGGCCCAGGCAGGTGGCGGGCCTAAAAGAGAATTAAATGCACAAACAGAAGGAAAAAGAAGCAGATTCACGGTGTACTAACACATGAACAGCCGAGAGCAAAGAGGTACCAACGTCTGATGTCACCCAAAAGCAGAAGATACCATAACTTTCATTGACAAGAAGCTACAGTTTCGAGGCCATCCTCAGCCAACTAATTGACACATAGCCCTAAAGTACTGATTGATGGAAGGGAGGCAGGTTGAACCATGGGGCATGCCGCATCTGGGTGACCATTCTGCATGCTGCTAATTAAAGTGGAGATTTATGCTTAGGGTTGTATCCAGCCCAATCACAGTGGGACAAATAATCTGAGGTCCTATAGATAGTAAAACCAATGAGACATCGTACCTTTAGTGACGTTTGCATGAGTAATGTAGAGGGAAGGGCGTAGGCGCCTATCCAATCCTCACACTCCGTTACCATATACAGATATAAATTACCTTTTCCAACCAATAGAATTACATGTCAAACTTATGAGTGTTACACGTCAATGATGACAAATTTTTGCTATAACTATTTCTGTTCAATAAAGTTTGTTGGGAGTTGAAGCGAGACGGGCGATTGCATCACTGTTGATTTCCATGTTTCCCCGTTTTTTGTACTTGTCATTAAACGGACTTCCCTTTGCCAAACCATTGAGTTGTCCTTATTGACTGGTGTTGGAGTAAGAGAATCCCGCCCCCATCCACCTCCAGGTGCAGCTATCTCGTCTTAAAGTACTCGAGGGTGAGCTCTGATCCTATGGGCCCACCAGAGTTCACGCCGCCCTGCTAACACTTGGTAGCAGAGGATGGTTTCATCGATTATTGATTATTGATTAAAATAAGGCACCTATTGACCGTCGACACAAAGTAACTCTAGGTCTTCGGCAATGTCACGAGTCCTTCGCTATTCGGCTGAGTAGACTGTGAAGCTTCCCGTGGACAATGGTAGTATAACTGTCCCAAAACTGCAGTTGGGCCTGAAGGGAGTAGTTTTAAAAAAAAACATAACCCTTCCCATTCCTACGGGCAGCGGATCAGGTGAAAACCTGAAGGAGGCGGTAACAGAGGCAGTGATCCTGAGGGTCCAGAGAGGAACAATGCGAACAGTGAGTGAAAGAAAAAATGGAGTGCTTTGGCAAATATCATAGGCTTTAGAACAAGTAAAGGGAAAATGTAACGGTGGGAGGTGGAGAAAACAAAATAGTCAGAAGTAGAGAAGACTATATATATATATAAGGGGATAATGACTCGACAATAATTGAGAAGAGAGAGGTTACCGGGGTAGACACCCGAGAAGAGAGAGGTTACCGGTGTAGACACCTGAGAAGAGAGAGGATTCCAGGGCGGACACCTGAGAAGAGCGAGGATTCGCCTTATTCCTGTGCTTTAATATAGCCGTCACAAGAAATGTGAACTCAGAGCCCTACAAAATAGGGGACGACTATGCTATCACCACGTTTAAGACATCGTGAATGGGGTTTGTTTAAACTCCTGCAGCGGTAATGATTAGAGGCAGAGATATTTGTGTCCAGCTGGTGTCTGTCTAGTCTTTTAACTGTCTGTCGTACATGTTCTGTTGTGTGTCACATGTAAAAGAAAAATCTTTGTTGATTGTTGTTCAGAACTGACTAGGTTTTTACGCGATTCAATAGTTGAGAAGGAATCGCATATGAATTGATGGTTTTAAGTAAACTGGTGAAATAAGAGATTTTTCCGGAAAAGACTTGAATTGGAGCTTGCAGTGTTTGGTGCTCGCTCATTTTGTTGGCATTGTTAAAGTTGCATGAAAGCATTAAAAAGTGTTGTATAAGAGGAACAGAAACAGATTTAAGCATGGAAGACATTACTCCATTAGCACACTTATGTATGCAACTGCCGAAACACGCACCCAAGCTTAAGAAATATAGCACTGAGTGGGTTAAGGGTACCGCCCACAAGATGTTTATGCCGTGGCTGCAAAATTGGTCTTTATCTAAAGCCATTTTACAGCATATGACGACTTACTTGCATGCCACATATACAGGCAAGAAGCTAGAGAAATGCCTTGCTGTTCTAGAACTCTGGAAAATGTTTGAACAGTCGAAGGCGGAAGAACCACCTGCAGACTGGATATTAAATATATGCACAGAGGGGGGTGAGATGCCTACCGCGCCACCTGCCCTGCCTGAATCAGAATCCGAGGGAAGTAAGCCTGAGGGACTTTACCCATTGAGAGAGCTTAAAGCAGCCACAGAGTATAGCAACCTCGCCTATGAGTCACCTACTTACAGTAGTGACGAAAATCGAGGGGAGGATCAGGACCAGAATCTTACCTCTGCAGTCCTGAGGGACAAAGAGAGACATGATGATGAAAGGAAGGATCGGCACAGACTAGTGCATCTCTCGATAAGGAGAGAGAGGGAAAGAAATGGAAAGGAAGTGAAGACAAAACTGATGAGATAGCATTTGCAAAAGATGAGTGGACGGGAGGACAAATCCTTTTGAAATTCGATGGGAAAGGAAGTGATGATGTGAGACCTAAAGAGAGGTTAGTTGAAGCACAGAGAAAGGAGAAAGAAAAAGAGTTAAGGGATGAAAGGATAAGAAGGAAAGATGGGCGGAGGCAAGAACAGCTATACCGCGAAGAGCAAGAAAAACAGCTTGATCGCAAACAGAGAGCAGCCTATGACCACGTCAGACAGAAACAACAAAGGTTAGAAGAAGAGCAAAGAGTATGTGAAAAGGGTACGATGTGCATTTTATCACTGGATGTTTTTTCGCAGGGTTTTTTACCGCAGATTTTTTGGGGAAAAAAAATCATCACATTTTTGGGGGGGGTTAAAAATATTATATAAATTGGGTGTGGGTGTACAGGGATATAAAAAAAATTAAAGGGGACGGGGGTTTGGGGGGTAACCCCCCTAAAAATAAAAAAATAAAAAATTTGATGAGTTTTTTCAAAAAAAAATCATCTGTAAAAAACCCCATGAAAAAACATCCCGCGATGAAATGAAATGGAACCGTGAAAAGAAGATAAGGAGACAAAGGGATGAGGAAGTTCGAAGGGCAGATGAATGTAGAAATTAAAGGAGAAGGGAAGAAGATAAGGTTAGAGAAGAGGCGAGGAAACGCAAAGAATTTGATGATGATATTGAACGTAAGCGTAAACAGAGGGCACGCAATCTCGAATATTTGGAGAGGGAAGTTAAAAAACCTGATCCAGTGGTAGACTGGGAGGACATTGAAGAATTCTTTCCTGCGTACAACTCAGTACCAGGCACGTCTAAGGCAAATGTTGAAGATGACATCGACACCAGAAGCATCGGGGAAATGATCAATAAAATATATGATGAAATGGGGCTAGGACAAATATCCCAAGGAGAGGGGGAAGATGAGCGCTTGGAAAGCACTCAGTTATATGACACGGAGGATGTCACCCGAAGTAGCGGGAGCAGGAAGCTGTCCCTGGACAGATTAGAAATCAGTAAAAATGATGATGACACAAGGAGTTGTGTGAATTGGGAACAATCAATGTCTGACTCCAGAGAGGAGACGGAGCGCGAGGCAAATGAAGAAGGGAGACGGTGTGAAACGTAGCTCCCAAGAGACAAAGGGGTACGATGGTCAGACTCTACTGAGTCCGCCTCGAGAACATCAGAGTCTCCCACACAGTCTGAGTGGCATGAAGGAACACCCCATGGTCAGAGGGTGGTGTCATCACCAGCCTATGTAGACAGATTGAGGACATTGCCAGGTAGATGGCGAGGCAGGAATATTACCCCTGCGATAGACAGGAGAGCTATGAGAGAAGAGAAAGAAGGCTGCACATTCCAATTTCCGCTACTAGAAAAGGGGGGAGCAAGACCGCAATATATTTCTTGGCCACACATGCATCGTGAAAACCTGAAAAATTAGCTTCCAATGCTGACATCGGGAGCCAGGAAGTGGATACATGAGTTAGAAAAAATTACAGGGGGAGTCACGCTGGCTATAGGGGACATTAAAGATATCCTGATCGCCATACTTGGTGAGAGAGCAGATTATGTGTGGACACGGGCAGGGTACCCTGTTGTAACCACAATTAACACTGCGCACGACGGAGCGCCATTTAACAATTGCAGAGTTGCAGTATGGAAAGCGCTAAGAGTGCTTTACCCAGACACTTCCGATATGGGAGCTATAATGACTCGAAAATTGAAGGAGTCAGAAGACCCGTTAATTTATATCCAGAATTTTCAAGACGCATGGATACTCGAAACGCATGAATCTTGGACAAAATCTATACTGGTGTTCTACCACATATTGTGCCAAGGGTTGCCAGAACCAGTGCAGAAACAGCTCAAGAAATTGGTAGGAGTTGAGGCTAAACCTTGGGCTGAAATACAGTTAACTATTGCACATTACTGTAAATTGTTACAAGAAAAGAATCGAAAAAGGAGGCAACGCGAAAGGGTGAGGAAGCGAAGCTAGTGCAAAAGAAATTATCAAAGTATGCTCTCGAAGGAGCCATGCTAACTAACCCAGCTGAACAAAACATGCAGCAAGTGGCTAATCGACAGCAGAACAACCAGGGTAACGTAGGACTGTACCCGAGGGGGAGAGGATTTAGAGGAAGAGGATGGCAGAGCAATCAGGGAGGTTTCCAAGGTAATCAAGGAGGCTTTCAAAACTTGCAAATGGGTAATCCAGATATGTCAAATGGGCAAATAATCCGACCACCGCCAGTATGTTGGCTGTGTGGAATGACTGGGCATTTGGCGCGCACGTGCAGAAGTCAAGGCGAGTGGCAAAATAGCCAAGGAATGGGAGCAGGCACGGCGAATCACCCTGCAGTCTCACAACAGGGCGGTGCGCAGAATCACACAGTGCAGCAGCAAGCGCCAGGAGTGCAGCAAGGTGCGCAACAAGGGGTTCAACCACCGAACATGGGAAATATGACACAAGGGCAATCCCAACAGGCACCACTGCATCCTTCTCAGAGCATAAACTCCGGAAGGGGAGGCAACACTGGGAATGGAGAAAATCTGCAAGTGTACAGTGGGCCAAACTTATATATGAACTAGGACAGCTCACTGGGAACCCTGATGTGCTCTATCCTATCAGTGACACCAGACCCTCATAGGGAACCTAGGGTGAATGTCGTTATAGGGGTTAAAGAATATTCCTTCCTAGTTGACACAGGTGCAACTCGCTCGTGCATACAAGAAGGCAAGTTTTCCTTGTCCGGCAAGGCCATAGATACTCAGACTTTTATAGGAGCTCACAGTCGAGTTCCCTTTACAGACGCACTCCCAGTCTCCATGAGAGAGTGCGAAATGAATGTACCTTTGTTGTATTCACGTCAGACCCCAGTAAACATTTTGGGTCAAGACTTAATGACAAAATTGAACATGACGATTTTGTTTATGGAGGAGGGCATAATATGCTCCACTCCGGGGATGCATTACTCAAATGTATGTGAAATGATCAGAGCATACTCAGGACACCTAGCCATGAGAGCTGTACCATTAGAGATAGAGGTTTTCACATTTGGTGTGCGTGTGCTTATGGCAGGATTGCCAGGACTTGCAGATAGAACTATGAGAACCCCTGATGAGTTTTTATTTAGACCAAGAATACCTATGCATGAAGAGGAGGAACACGTATTCCCCTTGATGATACATGCTGCAGTAGTGCGAGGAAAAGTAGCATTGGTCGAAGGTTATGATGATGAAGGCAGACAATGGTGCGCGATTATCGCCATTGAAGAAGGGTATCGAGTAACTGACGTAACCAATGACAATCTGTTTGAGGAGCAACCAGACTCGGAAGAGACAAGGGTGGAAGTGAGTCTCGCATTTTGGGTAAAAATTATCAAGAGAGAAGTGCCTCAGAGAATGATTTTGGCGCTGAAGCGTCCAGAATATTTTTATGAGGATATAGCTAAAGTAGCTGTCTCAGTATGTACTACAGGACCCTATGACGTAGGCCTCCTGAATGGGGTGGGAGAAGTGAAAATTAAACTGAAACCTGGAGCAATTTTACTGAGAGCATGACAATATATCATGTCCAGAGAGGTGGATGAAGGGATCGCGAAGACAATTTCCGCCATGATGGACTAGGGCATCTTAGTGACGTCAGAGTCACCATGTAACACAGCGGTTTATCCTGTCAAGAAATCAAAGGGAGGGTCTTGGCGTTTCATCCAGGATTTAAGAGCATTAAATGATATTGTTGAAGTCGAGTTCCCTTTAGTCCCTAATCCATCTGCAATTCTATGTAATATACCCATCGAGGCAAAATATTTCACGGTGATTGACTTGAAAAATGCTTTTTTCTCAATCCCGTTGCACCGTGACTCACAAGATCTGACGTCATTTACGTTCAGACAAATGTGTCTGAAAAGCACGAGGCTGCCACAGGGGTACTGTGAGTCCCCGTCCATTTGCAATAGAGTCCTACAGATGGACCTAAGCAATATTGCATTAGAAAGTGTCGTCTTGCAATATGTGGATGATATTCTAATCTGCAGTACCACGGAAGAGCAATGCAGATTCGATTCTGTTCAGCTACTGACTATACTGGCTGAGAAAGGCTATAAGGTTGACAAGGAAAAGTTACAATATTGTCAAAAGGAAGTGCTGTACATAGGCCAGCTGATCTCACATAAAGGAAAGAAGGTGACTCCAGAAAGGGCCAAAGCAATATTGAACACGGCTAAGCCACACACGATAAAGCAAATGCAGAGCTTTTTAGGCCTGTGCAACTATGTTAGAGCATGGATCTTCGATTACAGCTCATATACTAAGCCCTTACTTCAGGCCCTAATGAAGGCCCAGATGACAAAGGAAAAGAATGAATGGTCTAAGGCGATGGAAAAAGGGTTTGCAGAACTCAAGAGAGCGATTTGTACTGCTCCAGTTCTCAGAATTCCTAATTATGCAGAGGAATTCTACCTGTTCTCGCACACAGATGGCAGCATTATGATGGCAGTGCTTGCTCAAAGAACCTCGTTGGGGTGCAAGCCCCTCACATATTACAGTGGGAACCTGGACTCAGTTATGAAAGGTCAATTCCCATGCGAACAAAATTTAGCTGCCGCTGCGTTCGCCATAGAGAAGGCAACAACCATTGTAATGGGATGTTCCATGACGTTATACGTAGAGCATTCATTATTTGCCATTTTGGAGAAACCAAAAGGCACACTGACATCTCAGAGAGCTTCTGCTTATGAAGTGATCATATCAAATCCATCGATCAAAATAATCAGATGTAGAACAGTGAACCCTGCCACGTTCATAGCAGAGCCAGTCACTGAAGGAGAACCGATACATGACTGTACAAACTATGAAGAATTCTATGATGAAATCCCCAGGGTGAAAGAAAATTCCTTGGCAGGTGGAGAGATCGTCTTAATTGACGGGTCTTCGAGAATCGAACAAAGTGATGGACAAAGATATACAGGCGTTGCTGTGATGAAACACATAGCAAACGGAGAATTTCGAGTACTCGTCAGTGCACGAATACCATCTCATTACTCAGCACAGGCTGCAGAATTATTGGCGTTGATACGCGCCATTGAGAATCATGCAGACCAGGAAGTAACAGTGTACAGCGACTCCGCCTATGTGACGTTGACAGTGCATGCAGGTTTAGCGCGCTGGAAAAGGAGGGGCTACCTCTGAGCAGATGGCACACCAGTGCAGCACGCAGCCTTATTGTACAGGCTGATTAAGGCACTAGAGCTCCCAGTGGGCATAGCAGTCGTGAAATGCGCCGCCCATACAAAAGGGACAGATTTTGTGTCATGCGGAAATCACACAGCAGACACGGAAGCCAAGCAAATGGAATCCAAAAGTGAAACGGTTATGGAAGTGGAAGTGGCATGCACCCATGAGAGAATGATGGTGGCATGGACCACACCGGAAGCCTATAGCAATCTGGGGCAGACACAACTAATGGAGCTTCAAGGGGAGGCACCACAGGACGAGAAGAACCTGTGGAAATGTCGAGAGTGTTCCTTAAACCCTTCTGATGGATTGTGGTGGCAGGACAGCACTGGTAAACCATTAATGCCTGTACCCTTACTAAAAATAGCGTTGGAACAGTTACACTACCCAAGACATAGGCCAAAAGAGAATCTAGCAGCAACGCATGCGAAAGACTGGTTCATACCGAATTTAGCTGAGCATGTTGCATTCTTTATGGTGAACTGCATTATCTGTCAGCAATTCATCGCTGGGCACACATTAAAAGTAATGAGCGGAGTTATCCCCAGGCCAAATGGGCCCTTTCAGCATCTGCATGTCAATTATGTCGACATGATTCAAGTACGCAACGGGTACAGATACTTAATTGTTGTGGTGTGTCCATTCTCTAGGTGGATAGAAGCAGGTCCATGTACACACCCAGACTCTACCTGCGTGGCCAAATTCCTAGTGAGGGAAGTGTTCCCTAGGTGGGGGGTGTGTGAAGTGATGAGATCAGATAATGGGGCTCATTTTGTAAATGCAGTCTTTGAACAGATTAGCTTGTTGCTTGGTATAAAGCACAAGTTCTCGTCGGCGTATCATCCAGAAGGTAATGGGATTTGTGAGAGGCGCAACAGCTTGTTAAAGGAAAGGATAGCCAATTTGAAGCTCACTCTAAAGAGGAGAAAGTTGCACTGCCTTACATTGGCATTGTATGCTCTTTGGAACCAACCAGGCTTCGACCATCATCTTACGCCACACGGAATGGTCACAGGGAGGAGAATGAAGACTCCCCTTACCCCTTGAGATAGAGCTAGATGTGATGCCCAGCCAACCCGAGAGGTCCTGGGATCCGAAATGCAAAAGTACCTGAAGTGTATGACATCCAGCCTTACTGTAATTTCAGACCATCTGCAGCGACGACGAAAAGAGTACAGCACAACACAAAACACAGAGGGGGACGCTGCAACAGCTCCAGCTCAAGGTCTACGTGTTCCACTCGTCTTCCCTGGAGATTCTGTGTTGGTGAAGAAACATACGAGGTAAAGGTGGGACAAGCCAAGATTCAATGGTCCTTTCATCATGGAGGACTGCACTCCATCAGCTGTGAAACTACTGGGCAGGAGAGCATGGATTTTTTCTCAATGCCATTAAGCCCTATATCGGAGAAAGCCCCCTGCCTGCACCCCTCTGTGAAGAGACCACAGACAATGGGGAAGAACCACAGCACGTGCAGACGAGATCCATGATGAGGAGGAAGGAAGCATGAGCAGTAAAGCAAGACAAAGACCCCTTTTGCAAATTGTGGCTTAAATTGGACATTTCCTTTAAGCAAGAAAGAGGACAAGGACATAAAAACGGACACTCTGTGCATCCTAGTTGCAGGGTGAAGAAGATAATTGCGCATGTAAGCCACAGCACGTTGATGTCACGAACTTTTGAACCAAATCACACTTAAGCCTTGTTGAGGAAAGGACTATAACAAACTTTGACCAAGGACCTTTACATTGAAAGCGAAATACAGTATCCTGATTCATGCTATACCAAGACTCTGTTTGGCAACACTTATGGTGTCTCCCAGCAGAGACATCACAAAGGACGTACTCACCTACTTTCACTTAGTATTGGCATTGTATCTGTCGCAGGTGCAAAGGGACACCAGTGTCACAGACTTTCTACAAGATCCTGCCATCGAGAAGGTAATCTGGCACCTGCTTACTGTCATTGTGGAAGCCTTCATTTTACTCCTGGAGTACTGTGAAAAGGACACAAATGCTTCCACCGCAGACGATTCTAGATTAACTCATCAATACGCTTTTCTTTGCGTAATCTAAGACTGTCCCTCTATTGTCGGGAGAACACCAGACACTCTGACCTTTATTCGAGATCCAGCAAATACTGAACATTTGAGACAATTGCTGAACAAAATTAGTTATCTAGTCGCACTCCACGCAGCCGGACAGTGCAAGCATTGTTCCCAGCAAGAGAAGAGCCTATAATCCTGAACCCAGCAAGGCAGTGCAAATGTCTTTGTCACCCGAAGACAGCAGACTGGCACACAATGTCCTTTTTCGCCTAGTCACTCACTTTCCAGAGATGGTGGGGAGACCTATCGAGGTTGGCGTCCTCACCTTCATCAGCTAATGTTGAACAGATGGGAATGCTCCTCCATGGCATAATGTTACAAGTGGCGCTTTCTAACTTTCAGAGAGAGTATCTGAGGAGATCCTGAAGAAACTTTTCGCTGAGGGACAGATCGAGGAAGCAGAATCAAAACCTTTGTTTGTTGTATTTGTTGATATTTTCCCCATTTCTTCACATTAATCAGTGTCCAGCATGTCCTCAGGACTGAAGCAGATTTGGGGGGTGGACTGGGAACTCACCTACTTTGAACATGCACAGTAAAGGTGACTTATCGAGAGTAGTATCCTAATCTATTTTTCCCATAGTAGCAAAGGAACTGTATCCAGTATGAGAGAGAATTACCTTCCTCACGAGGGGGGACACTTGTGAAGCACGTGACACTTTATGAAACAAGCTGTTCAAGGAACAACATTGAATAAGAGAAAACAATAACATTGACGTTTGGTAAATGATCAAGATGCGGGCCCAGAACAGAAACCTGGTCCTCCCACAAGTAGAGGGGCACTCTCGCTTCTCTGGAAGAAAATGCTGTTGCCTTATTTACTGTACTATTATGTATTTCTGCATTGTGTTTATCATAATTTTGCTGTCTTTGACGATCAGAACTGTATTTTTTATTGGTGCACGAAGCGTTCCAATTTCACTGGACCCCCTGATGATTTACGCATGAGTCCCACAAAAGCACCCAGACCCTATATAGTTATTCCAGTCCCAAGAAAATCTGATGATAAAGTAAATGAACTTGAAATGAACGTGATTAATAAGGGTATGCACACACTTGTGGTAACAAAGCAGACAGAGTTGGCTCGGAAAAAATGAAGACAAGGTATTGACAACTGCACGCACACACACACTGAATGCACACGAACCAGGCCAGATGGCAAGAGCAGCAGAGCCGCAAACGAAAGCAACAGAGAAGATGAGACTGCCTACCGAACAACCAATCCCAGAAAATAAAGAGAGAAACCAAAAAGAATCAAGAGAAAGACCAACAAAAGCAGTTGTATCAGAAGTCCTTAAGAAGACAGAAGCGGCTGCTGAAAAACTCACTGCAAAGACACAAATGTTAATAGATCTTTTATTCCCGTACATAGCTAAAGCGAGGAAACTATATGAGGAACTGAAAAATAAGACCACAGCGACTGTATTGACAAGCACACAAGTTCCGAAGCGAGGGACAAGTACCAGGCCTACGATGCAGCCATACACTGGGCCAGTGACAGGCTGCTGGTTGATAAAGGCACTTATAGAGGACAGAAAAAGAATGCAAGAAGAGAAGGAGAGAACTGCAAAACCTGCTTCTACCCCATCGATGCAGATAAAGAGTCCTGCACCTTGGACCAGAATGCCCGAGAGTCCTCCAACAAGGAAAATCCATACAGATGCTTTTAGGGATGCAGTTATAGCAAACTACAGGAAGACACTAAGAATCAAGAGAAGCCCACATGAAGATAACAATGAACTGAACGATTACCTGGACAGCACAGTGCATCTAGGGAACAACATTTGGTACCAGCATATGAAAGAAGTTGGAAGACAATCTTTAGAAGGAGAATGCTTCGTTTGTGCACTTCTACCACACAGCATGGGGAAATCTTCGTGGCTGTAGAAATTGATGTCCCGACAGCATACTGTCTGTCACACGTAGCAATGTGCAACACTAGAGGCCAGTTCATGGAGAGGGATGCCTCATTGATATGGGCAACTGAAACAGATTACCCCAATGAAGATGATTATGTTCAAGACATTAAGACGAGAAATAGAGCTCATACTAGGAATCACGTGATCAGGTATGAAAAGCCTGAAGTTAAAGGAGCAGGAATAAGATGGGAAATAAACCTGAGACTGAATGTCCAAGGAAAAACTCCAGAAGAGGCAAAAATCTGGAAGAACAGAGGCCAAATTCAGATTTGTGGAACAGTGTTTTCACAAGACGGATGGGAAGAAGGAGTGGTGATCTGTCGAGCATGAATGGTCCTTGGAGCCTGCAAAGAAGCAATAGAAAACTCACAGAGGTTGTGCAAACCCCTATGGCCAAAACTCACAAACTTACTGACTAGGGTCAAAGACAGAGGAGGGCCCTCAAAATTGTGCTTCAGGAACAATGGCACAAGG
This sequence comes from Ambystoma mexicanum, assembly GCF_040938575.1. NCBI lineage: Eukaryota > Metazoa > Chordata > Amphibia > Caudata > Ambystomatidae > Ambystoma > Ambystoma mexicanum. Next base: position 1,211,769,348 of record NC_090921.1, on the reverse strand, counting down.
AAGATGGGAGAAAATCAGAACTGCAGATGAATTTCTGAAGCTCCAGGAATGACTCTCGGAACTGCAGTAATTATGGATCATTTTTGGGCGTGTGGATCCAAAGCATATAAGACTGCCGAGAAACTGGGGAGGCATATGCACAATAGTGAACGTCCATGTTCCAGCACTAGTGATCCCGAAAAGTGACCTGAATATTGACAGTTTCCCAAAAGTAGAGGCTCACCTGAGGAAAAGGAGATCGGTGGAGCTGGTATCCCGAATGAAGAGAGAAAATTACTTTTCTGCTAAATCAGAAGAAGCATTTCATGCAATCCCATATGGACACAGGCTGTTCAGCCTTACCTCACCGGTGTTCACAACAATCCTCATGCCAAGATTCCAGGTTGGAGCCAACACCAAATGGTTGCAAATAACCAGATGGGAGTTATTACGGACCATCAACATGACCATAAAAGGATTCAACGCGATCAAGGAAGAGTTAAGAGCGATCCGACTGATGACTCTCCAGAACAGATATGTACTTGACATGATCACAGCGATGGATGGAGGTGTTTGTGCAAAAATCAGAGAATCATGTTGCACATTTATACCTTCTCATGACGAAGAAAATGGAACTTTAACAGAAGCCATAGGTATGCTAACAAACCTGCAGAACCAGACGATCAACGAAACTGACAAAGTTGATGATGACAGCTGGTTTGGATCACTATTCTCATGGGTCCCACCATGGATGGCAGACATAGTCAAGTTCCTGGGAGCCCTGCTATTGATGATACTACTAGTATTTTGTGTTATCAAAACAAAAATCTCGCAATGCCAGAAAACTGCGCAAAAAGCCATAGGGATGAAGATCATGATCGATGTCAAACCAGGATGGAAGCCCAGAGACCTGACTGATGATGAAATAAGAAACTTTGTGAAGGCCAGCGAGTATGCGCCAGAAGGAACCAAGTTTATGTATCCCAGGAAACGAAGAAAATATGAAGGAAAGTGGATCTATTGTAGACCAAATGGACAGTGCCAGCTAAAGACCTGGAATAAAGACGAACATGTAAAAACAGCAGGACGTTTGAAAGGAGTGATACAAATATGTACTCCAAAGACACACTCCTTCACACTATCATGTACAAACCGAGAAGACGAAGAAATGGCTAAAGAAGAACCAAGTAAGACGAATCCACAGGAGGAAGCAGAAGTGGTCGATGAACCGACCAGAGGGGGAAGTGTAGAGGAGGTCCCAGATATGGCCTGCACTCCAGCCACCCATTTTGAAGTACCAGGAACGTACACGCCAAGATATGTGACGTATGATGAGCAAATAAACCAGCAGAGAGCTGCACTAGTGCCCATCAGAAGAGCAAAACCTATTGAAGTGCCAATAACCAGACAACCATGGGCAGTAAGATACCCAATGAGACAACCGTACCAGCAGCTGACAGGAAATGAAGGCTACTTACAAACTGTCCCAGAAGAGACCCAAAGGCCTTAATTGAAGGCGAATGGTGATGACACAAGGTCCCGGAGAGACTCATGGATGAAAGAAACGGCAACCAAAAGGGTGATACACAAAGACGTAATGCACAAAAATAACGTAGTGGACATAGAAGAAGAGACAATATTGAAACACAAAGAAACATTACTATAATGCTAGATGAAAGTATGCAACCAGCTAACGCCTGTACATAGTCTTGGAACGCAAGAAGCTAACAAAATGGTGCGGCTTGCTATGCCTAGTAGAAAAGTAGAGCGGCAAGCGCCAACCATGTATCTACCTCAACGAAGCACATAATATAAGTGCGGGTCCCCTTTATACAATAGCAGAATTAACCCAGGGTACTAAGGGTCAAAAAACAGGCCAGGATTCATGTTCCAGCCAAGGCAAGACGGAAGGCCAGAATCGAAACTCTTCAAGAGGCAGCTTGTGCCTGGGAAGTCGAATTCAAACCAAGTGAGGGAGGCAGACAGTAACTTTGGAGAATCGAAACTTAAGACCAGAGAAGCCTGCCCCGCGAAGGTCGAGATAAGGAGGACCAGGCAGGTGGTGGGCCTAAAAGAGAATTAAATACACAAATAGAAGGAAAAAGAAGCAGATTCAATGTGTACTAACACGTGACCAGCCGAGAGCAAAGAGGTACCAACGTCTGATGTCACCCAAAAGCAGAAGATACCATAACTTTTCCTGACAAGAAGCTTCAGTTTCGAGGCCATCCTCAGCCAACAAATTGACACATAGCCCTAAAGTACTGATTGATGGAAGGGAGGCAGGGTGAACCATGGGGCATGCCACATCTGAGGGTGACCATTCTGCTTGCTGCTAATTAAAGTGGAGATTTATGCTTAGGGTTGTAGCCAGCCCAATCACAGTGGGCCAAATAATCTAAGGTCCTATAGATAGTCGAACCAATGAGACGTCGTACCTTTAGTGACGTTTGCATGAGTAATGTAGAGGGAAGGGCGCAGACGCCTACCCGATAAGAGTTATCCAATCCTCACACTCTGTTACCATATACAGATATAGCACCTATACTTAAGTTACCTTTTCCAACCAATAGAATTGCATGTCAAACTTATGAGTGTTACACGTCAATGATGACAAATTGTTTGCTATAGCTATTGCTGTTGAATGAAGATTGTTGGGAGTTGAAGCGAGACGGGCGATCGCATCACTGTTGATTTCCATGTTTCCCCATTTTTGTACTTGTCATTAAATGGACTTCCCTTTGCCAAACCATTGAGTTGTCCTTATTGACTGGTTTTGGAGTAAGAGAATCCCGCACCCCATCCACCTCAAGCTGCAGCTATCTCGTCTTAAAGTACTCGAGGGTGAGCTCTGATCCTATGGGCCCATCAGAGGTCACTCCGCACTCCTGTACAGGCTCTCCTAATTGGGGGGTCAGGATCCGTATGTTAGCGTGATCTCCCAATATTTTGTTACTGAAGAATAAACTACCACCTTGATTTTTCCTACAACTGGCTCCACCATGGTCTCTAAAACTTAATCCTAATAACGAAAATTTGGTGATGAGGTAAACTGGAATCCTGGGAAGGATCACTGCAGTGTGCCCCCATGGTATAAGAAGAATATCCATTCCTGACAGCACCAGCCCTGAATGACACCCAGCTGAACTGGGAGAAGTGGAGCAGAAAAGGTTTGTCAGGCTATCATCTGCCCCGAATATCCTTCATCAGTCCTGACCCATGGGGCCAGTGAATCTATGAGTTCAAGGAGCCATAGGGCGCAGGAAGGAGCCGTTGGCCGGAAGTGCGTCCTTGGAATAAAGGGCATGTGGGGGACCACTAATAGCCTGTGCAGTCCTGGGTCTAGTGAGCTCCAGAAAGACAGGGGAGCTGGCTTGAATCAGTAGCAGCAGACACATGAATGAAGTATTTCAAATCTTTATACCCAGACTCTCAACGAAATAATCTCCAAGCTGCACCAAAGGGCACTCCACGGGAGGCAGAAAAGCTGGACAGAGGAGTCATATTATGGACTGCCCTTATACCAGTTACAGCTGTTGACCATATTGGGGTGCATTATTTAAAGCCGGTACACTTTTGAAAAGTATGGGTGAAACCCAGTTTGTGCATTTGCCCAGTGCCCAGCGATCTATGATGAACTTGGATGTTATCCAGTGGCAGATTTAAGTCAAAGGGCCCAGTGGGCAAAAATGACAGAGGTCACCAGGTGGGCAGGTCATTGAGGCAGAGCTTAGAGTGGGCAGAGTCGCACAATGATGAATGTTAGGCAAGATTGTATGCAGTACCCTTTGGGTGCACTACAATAACCCTGGCCTCCTGGCAATAGGGATCCAACCTTTGGTATAAGTCTGAACTACGCAGGTCGGTAGTGTGGCTGAGCAGCCAGGCTTATCTCACGAGGGGTCATGTGAGAAGTAATGTTGTGACACAGAGCTTCACAGTAGCAGTTATTCAAATAAACACACTCAAGGTTTCTTGATAAAACAATTATTAATTTCTTTTACAGTCAGTTGTATAAGCCTTCTTCAGAAGGGAGCAATATTATATAAATATAACTCTTATAATACACTTCAAAACACACTCTGTTTCTCTAAATCAGATGATACCCATTGGGAATGGCACACAGACACTTCCTACACCCTCAGGTGACTTAAATAACTAGGGTACTGTGGACATTGATTTATCACTGGTACATTTAGAGCAATACTGCGTTTGGTGCAAAAGATAGAATAGAGGAATTAAACAAAGGTTAACAAATCATTTACAAACAGGTAAGCGCTTTTAATAACATTCCAATGTCAGATAAGTTTAACCCTTTCCTGGGGGAAAAGATAAAGCACAGAGTCAAAGGTAAGAAGAGTCTCTCAGGGAGCCAGGACAGCCAATGTTAATTGCACAATGTCAAGGGGAGCTGAATATCTTCTTTGCAGGTAAGTAAAATGTCTTGCACAATGTTTTTAGAAATGGTTGTAGAAAATAGAACATGGGAAGGGCCACAAGCTGGGAGGCTTGTGAGGGGCAAAGCTTTAGCAACTCTGCAAGGTAACCAGGACAGGTCTCAACTGATCTTGCCCGATCTGAATGACACCTGGCCTAGTAAGATCGATGTCTGTCCTCCCTCTGTTCCCCCTTCCTTGCCTCGTCGTGCCTTGCAACACTTGTGTATAGACGCGTTATAATTGTCATATCATATCCTATCATATCATATCAGAGCAAGTAAAGCTACACAACAAGCGGTAAGTTCTCTTAGACTTTACAGTACCTCTGGTTAGAAGAAATGGTTCCAGCTGGCTTCTGTTCCTGTACAGCTCTGCAGAACCTGTTGTTCCTGAGCCTCAGTCATGGGGACAAGAGGGAGGACGTCTGGGGACTCATGGTCTGCAATGGGAAGTTCAGCGGCAGCAATGGGGAAACTTCAATTCCGCAGCCCTTCGGTCTTTCAGCTGCTCACGTCTAACAGCAAATAGCAGCACTGCGGTTCTCAGATACCACTTCAGACTTTCCTTCCTTCTGGGGCCCAGCACTCTGTTGAGGTGGCTCAGGCTTGGTCAGTCCTGCATCCGAGAAGTCCGGAGGATCTTGCTAGCACTCGGGTCTGACTTAAAAGCAACACACACAATCTGGTGTTCCTCTCCCTGGAGCTTTCGTACCAGCAGCAGCAGCCGTGGAAGTACGGCCAGCTCTGAGAAGATGTCCAGACGGGCTTACTTTGGAGTTGATTGGTCCCACCAACTCAAAGGGAGAAGTCTTCCTTGCAGGGCTTCTCTAGTCGAGGTGAATTTGGAGCTTCAGCACAGCAGAAGGGCTTCACTGGGCAAACCAACGGTTCAGGAGTTGCAGCAGGTGTCTCTTCCAAGTTTTTCTTCGGATTCCTTCATCCAGTGGTCGACTCTGCCTTCCAAGCCAAAAAGCCTCGCCTTCTATGCAAGTTTCTCCCATTCATTGCAGCCTAGCTGTGACTCAAACAGCAGGGTGGCTGTTCTTGCCAGACAGCCAGATGGCCAATCACCTTTGGGTGCATTCTTGTACCCAAGGGGATAAGCACAGGGAGTTTCGGGCACCTCCCTCACTTCCTGCCCCTGCCAGACATACTGGAGCCGGAGACGGGCTTCACTCGTGAATCCCCCAAAGACAAAATGAAGAAAGGGACCAAACCTGGTTTGGCGTGCAGAGTAAATCTCAAGAAGGACCTTTCCAACAAGAAATGGTGGAAAAAGAAGACCAGGCAATTTTGACAAAATGGGCACCCATGGGTGCTTTACTGTGACTGCGAACACAGCCCACCTAATAACACAGAATGGTAGTAAAAAGTAAACCACTGCAACCAGCCATTAATTGTAGAAAGGGTAACATAAAAATGTTACATGAGAAACTAGACATCCAGCACCCTATGGTAAGATAGTCTACTGGGTCTAGAAAGTTACAAAATGTAAGTAGAGTCAATTTCACTTCTCTGCTCTTGGAAACAGTAGTTTCACCAAGAGAAGGTATTTAAACGTTTGGGAAATCTAAGAGACTCCCCTGTGCCACTGCACAGATGGTGCTGTGTTTGACAATGTAAAGATGATGCATATGGAGTTTGTCAGACTCCAAAGTTAAAAAGAAAAACCGAAAACACATCAAATTAAAAGTACAAAGTCCCAAAGTTCAGCAAAAGAGCTGGAGGTCTCTAAGGTGGGATGAATTTAGCACTAAACTGAAAATTCTCTCTAACAATTAACTTTAGGGACAAATGCTTCATTTTTTTAAAGTTGTGTTTTTTTGCAGTTTTCTGTTTTCTGGGGGGTATCTAGCTAGAGACAGGTGGGCCTATTTGCCAGGTGTTGCTATTGAATGATCAAGCCTGAAGCTAATGTTGGAAAGGATGGGGTCCATGGCAATTTGCAATAAAATGGGCAATGGGAAGGGTCATTACAGGAGGTGATATCACTGGATCATTCCTACAACATGCAGAACCATTTTGTAAATGTCCCCAGTGTTCTTACCCCATACACTTGAAATGTCATTGAACATCACAGACATAAACAAGTTCACCTTTTAATCTCAAAACATACCAAGGGTTACCTTTTTTGTGGATGCTGCTTGTGGTACCTGAAAGACCCCCTTACTCCAACCCACCACCTCCATATCTTCTCCAGCTCCACAGGCCCAACTAAAGGGCAGTGAATGGAAACAGAGAGGGAATAAGGGCAGGATAGTGAGGGAGAAAAGTAGGGAAGGAACAGGTATCATGAACACTGATGGGACAGGAGAGTAGAGAATTAACGAGGGCAGAAGAGTGAGGGGTGATTAAGAGTGAGGCAAGTCAGAAGGTAAGGTGATTGAACAGAGCCAGGAGAGGGTAAAGGGTGAATGGTACAAAGAATGAACGGGGCACAAACATGGGGCAATAGTTGATCAGGCACAAGAGTGAGGGAAAATGCAGGGTGAAGAGGATCAAAGGCAGGCGGAATAGAGAGCAGGTGGGCCAGGAGTGCAAAGAGAATGGGGAATAATGGAGGTCAAAAGAGTCAGGGAGAAATGAAGAGTGAGTGAGGGCAGGAGAAAGGGAGGGGAGGAAGGCAAGAGTGTGAGGAATTGGGAGTGGGGGGGGCAGCAATGCAGGCAAATGGTCTGTGATGTGGATAAACGAGGGAGGGACAAATTGAGTGAAGGAAAGCAGGTGAGTATGGGAATATTAGCAAAATGAGGAAGAGAGCAGGGTCTTTATAACAAAGATCCTTTGGCAGAAATGGAGAAATGGAGAAAGGGAATGAGGCAAGAACAGGGGACAACATAGTGTTAAAAAAGAGCAGGAAAGAGTAGGATAGTAGAGAGGAAATGACTGCTAAGGAAAAAAGAGTGGGGCGAAAAGACTGCTGTATGGGAGAAAAAGGAAGCATGCAGGAAAGGAGTGAAAGGGAAGCATATTTGTGATGCAAGGTCAGCAGGTGCTTGCCCTAGCTGCCTACCTATGCGCGGTCACACTTGCAATAGATAAATAAACAGGACAACAATTTAAATGCAGACGCTTAGATAAGGTTGTATTCAAATGGGCCAAAAGGTTCCACATGGTTGACGAAAATCTGAGCCCAGATTAAACCCAACAGTGGGGAACGGGCTTGGTGTGTCTGTAGGGTGGTATCCATTCTGCATTTTGCAGGAATGTCCCAATTTCATAGGTTGTGTCCCGTATCTCGCACAAAGCTAGCTCGGGACAGGAATGAAGCCTGACTTTTCTACTCTGAAGCAGGATTCGCTAGCCAACGTCTTCCCAGCTCACACTTTTCGTGTGACAGTTTAAAGTGCAAGAAAGCACAGCACCTTTCCCACTAGTTGCCCAGCACCCCTGGGTTCAGCTGTGTGTCAACCTCATTTCAATAAACTGATTAGAGGTTGATGGCCCAGACTCAGGGGCACCTGGGTAAGGACTGTTGTCCCTTAGAAGGAGCAATTGGTTGGTGATAATAAATAGGAGTGGAGTATAATGCTGCACTTTGTGTAAAATAATGGCTCAAACAGATTACCTTATATTGAATTCTCTTTCATTGTGAGTACCTTTTTTAAAACAAAATCATATTATTTTTAGGTGCTCATTCATTTGCAGGGTGTGACTGCAATCGTGCCTTTACGATGCAAAAAATACAGCTATTCTTGTCTTTTTGCATGACCTACTTTATAACAATTTATATAAGTTTGGTTGGTTTCTTATGTGATTGCTTTACTTTTGAATGCCTTGATATCATTTTGTTTTTGGAAACACAACCATAAAAAATATGTTTTTCTGGCCTATCACTAGGAATATATGTAGTCAAGTGCATAAATCAAAGCCTGGGTCTAAATATTGATTTCACAACTTTCACTAAATGTGTAATCCTGGGCAAATCAGGTAATCTCACTGCACCTGATCAGCTGACATTGGGTGTCACTAGAAGTGACCGAGTTTGCAATTTTTCCTATGAAGAAAAGCCCTCATGGTTTACTAAACTGTTGAGTTGTATATTAATAATAGGGAATATTTATATATTACACCACAAACTATCTTGTCTTGCAAGTGAAAACGTCTTGTAATGTCTTTACCAATGGTGTTCTAGAGTACTGAAGACTGATGACACTTCCTGTAATGTTCTATACTGTGATGTCGCTTCTGATCATGTCAATCCATATCGTGCAAATTAGGGTTCTGCATATATTTTGCTGGACAGGTCCGGAACACAAATCAGATCATATCAATGCCTTGCATGGCTAACATTCCCACAATGTTGTGATTTTGTTCTGTGTATGTGTTCAAGTTCCTGGGGGAAGGGGGTTGGTGGCCCATGCAGCTGTCGCTACTACACAGCAAATTATGTCTTCCTTTCATGGAGTTAAATGTACACTTTGCCTTGTGTGCATGTTACAGGCTGCCTTTTGCTGGCTGCTGTCACCTTAACTGAAGACTTTAAAAGTGCACTTTGCAACAGGTTACATACAGACTTTGCTAACATCCAGCAGTGTTATCACCTCTTTTACTCTGGTTTCATCTCCATTTGCACCTTGCTGACAGAGCAATTACTAACTTTTCAGTGACAGTTTAGTGTTTCAGCTCCCTTTTGTCTGCCTGCCTTGTGAGATTACAGAGCCTTCATTTGTATTCATTCTAAGGGAGTACACAAACATACATAAAAATGGGTCCCCAAGAAACCTAGCAAATGTTTAGCCAGGCCAGTGGAAAAACTTCCTTTTGTTATTCCATTGTGCCTGACTGCCAGCATGGAGGGATTAGGGTGTGTGTGGCTGGTGTGAAGAGATTGGGAAGGTGTCACCAGGACACAGCAAGGCTCGCTGCCCTTGCCAGCATTCAAGTGCTAAAACCGCCTGTGATGTTATCCACAAATCATGATTACGTGTGCTCTGCGGCTTGGCAACCTTCACATGGGGTTTCACTTCATGCCCCTCCTGCAATTCCGTTCAAGCAGCCCTGAGCCAAAATTTCGAAGCGACCTTTCTTTTTTTAACCAATTTAGTGAACTATTCTGTCAAAGCCAGAACAGCACGCAGGTCCTGGGCTCCAGGGCCTCAGGGCCTCGATCACATTCGCCACCAGGCTTGTCTGGCGTCGAATCCCAGCAGCACCAACCACATGTTCGCAAATGATCACCTCGGCTACTCTGAAATGTCACGTGCCATGTGTTGTGGTTAGGCAGGCTTTTCTCACCGTGTTGTGCAATGTCACTCACAAAGACCAGGATGCCATCCTGAAAGCATTTCACGCTGCTTTAGCCTCTGACCAGCTCCTTCACAATGCGGCAGAACACGGCTGAGGTTGACGCAAGCACAAAAGGCATGCATGTGAAATGGAACTCGCACGTGGGGCCATCAAGGAAATGCGCGGCCCTGGCTCCGTGCATAACTCTATTGAAATAAAAGGTAGGTGGTTTAGATTACGTTATGTAACTTGACATTTGAATGGCGCAGACTGTCATTGTTATGCCCGCAGAGTGCTGTGGAGTGAATGGACCATCAGACAGTAGTCTGAACAACCATTAGCACCCAGGGTGGGCAGCTAATCAGGTTCCTTGGATCACAGGCTGAAACCTCTGTCAGCCACCCCTGCCCTGGAGGCTTCTTCCCCTGCCTGCTGAGCCATCTTTCCCCCACCCTGCCTTCATTTTCGTAGGGGAGGGGGGGACTCTGCAGCTTTTGGCCACAGCTTCATGGATATGATTGACAGTATCTCAATTGCAGTGCTCTGACGCCCCTCCCTGTCTCAGACCCATCCTTTGCCTGAGACCTACAATTGACCTTAGTCTCATACCTGCTCTGCAGTCCATAGCTGATCTGAGGCCCATTCCTGCTGCAAGGTCCATTGTTGCTGCAAAGACCATGTCTCCTCTGCGGGAACATCCATGCATTGAGGCCCGTCCTTATCACACACTCATTCCCTTCTGCCAAAAACTATATTTATCATAAGGCGCATAAGGCTCAGTGGTACTGCCCCTGTCATGTGATCCATCAAGCCCCAATATCCAATCTCTTCAATGAGGCCCATACCTACCATAAGGCCCATCCTCACAACAAATGCCATCCATCCTGGTGCATCCAAAATCTGAAGAACATTCTGCTCCCTGGCCCAACCATACCTGATGCCTACCCACACAATAATGCCCATGACAGCGTGAACGTGTGAGTCTTTTGTATATTGTTTTCTGTTGTGCTGTGCGAGTGATGTGCTTGTGTCTGCGCTTTTCTTTTCTATTGTAAGCCTTAAACCATCAGCAGATTGATTGCTAGTACCGGTGAATCGCGCTATGCCTATATTTGTGGAAGTGCACAGGGCTCCTTATGTAACTAGTGTATTATAGTCGTCACATTGTATGGTATTGGGTTTCTTATCTGGCTGGAGCACTGGGGACATCAACGAATATAGGCCCGGCGCGATTCACCAGTGCTACCAATCAGTCTGGAGAAGAGGTTCAGGGTAATACCTCTGTGTTCTGGTGACGCAGCTTAACCCAAAACTACAACGGACGCTCATGCGCACTCACACATGGCGTATTACCCCGAGCACCTCTATCCCTTAAACCATAAGCACTCTAGGGCAAAACAAATGTGAAGAAATAAACAGGTGTACTGAATGTGTTCTTGTGAAGGACCAAAGAAAATACACTAGGAGAAAGAGAAGAACAATGGTTGTAATCTGAAGACCCACCATAACAAAGCCCTACACACTGCAGTGTGTTTGGATCCTGATGTTCAAACTCGTGCACATTGGTGTTGACCGGTGCCCCATGAGAACCCCTTCTCACCATCTGACACTACAGAACCTGGAGAATATTTTCCAGCATGCCAGCCTGTTATCATTGCAGACTCACCAACATCTGGGAGTGCACACATGTGGCACTGGCAAAGCTGACGGAGGTTGCAAAGTGGGCATTGATAATTATATTAATTTGTGAATAAGGGTACGGGCATTACTATTCTACCGTACCCCCAGACATTACTGCCTATTGCCCCCCTGCTGCCACAATATGATCAATCGGGTAGGAACACTCTGATTTATGAAGAGAAATGTACACACATTCATATGATTGTTATGCACACTGGCCTTCCAAATCAAGGGGGCCAGCCATCACACAAGTGAATTGTTGCACATTGAAATGAACCCACTCATGAAAGCCAGCCCAAGTGTTGATCTCAATCTCTAAGCTCGGCTTAAGCTTCACTTACTTGCTAAATAGGGAACTCCCTCTCCCCTCTCCCCCATCCTTTCTACTTGACCCTACCACTGCCTTCAGTGACGCTTAATAGTGTAATTTTGTATACTTAATTGGCACTCCTCTTCAGTTTGAAGCGCTTCACACTTAGGTTGATGTTTCCTTTGTAAGTGACCTGTTTTCTTATATACCTTTTATCCCTGGTACATGTCCTAATACGAATCTGAACCACTGGCACCGCTCTGGGCGACCATCCACACCACTGGTTTTTAGCCTGTCTATGCCACTGCAAAGGGGTCCAGCCATATGCAAATCAGTCAGCCCTATTGTAACTATGGTTTTCCGTATTTTTCAGGGCGTAGGAAGATAAGATAGGTGTAAAGTTGTCAGATGTATTTTTGCCTTGTGGTAATTAGAGTGCATGCCTTTTGATGGATCGGGGTAGTTTCCAATGTTATTCATCTCGTAAGGCACAGTCATGAAATGTCCTTTGTGAATCTCACCCTCGGTTTCTACGGTGTTTCTACAAACATTATCTCAGTGCACTCCTCTTGCAGTGAAAGGTCAGCTCCCAGATGCCCTAAACTCTCATGCTATGACGGTTTTCTGCTAGAGCGAGGGCATATTTGCTGATGATGACCCCATAGCATCTCCTTCCCTGGCCACATCAGGCAGCTCTAGCACGGTCGGATTGGCCCCGTGGCCTTTGGGTGTGGTCAAATGACATCACTTCCGTTTATGTCATCAGAGGTCAAGAGTCGTGAGGCGAGGGGTGGGCCACTCTTTTGAGGCGAGGGGTGGGCCACTTTTTTTTGGGTGTCCGGGCTTATTTCTTGTCCAAGTCAGACCCTGAGCTCTAGTCCTGTGCATCCCCACGCGACAGCGTCTGATATCCTGGCATATCTTTGATGTGTTGCTGCTCTATCCACGCCTGGCTCCCATTCTGGCTGGGTTCAGAAATAGCAGGCAGCTTTCCTGCTCTGTTTAAGCTTGTAGGGTCTCAGTAGTCGTTTCATATCTGCCAACCAAGGGCTCCCAGACGCCTTTGGCTGACAAACCACCGTAGCCTCCTTCTGCTAATGCTGATCCTAAGCCTGTTTCTGTTGCCAGGGCAGATTCTTTGATCATTCTCATGCTTGATGATCTGACATAAACTGCAATGGTCTGTGCATTCTTGATTCCACTCCCAGGTTTACTGTCCTTCCAATGGAGTCTCGGATGATGCTAATTTGCAGATGTCTATGTCTACTCTGGGGGCCAGCAAGTGCTTTACTGACCCACATTGGTATTCTAGTGCCTCTGATCATCTCTTGGCCAAAAAGATTATTGATTAACACATGTTCTCCTCCAGTAAGTATGTTCCAATGGCGTGTCTCTTTCATGCGTGAATAGCAGGCAATATACACCTTAAAGGTATTTGGGTTGTATTTTCCCCACAATAGCGGAGATGAACTGGAACATAATACCAAATGTACTGATCTTCCCTGGAGACTGCGGAGGTAATAAACCTGATTAGAACTCTGGGCTGGGTGTACAGCCAATCAGATTGGCCAGAATGCCACTCTATTTGCAGGTGCAAGCCTGTGTCCCGAGCTGCCTGAGGGCATGCCGCGTGCTTTCAGAGCATTTGCCTTCCTTTGCCCGTCTAGCCCCCATGATGATCAGACGCGTCTTTCTGAAGACTCGTTAGTTCTTGGTTCTGCCAAACTCCATCTTCAGTATCGATGATTTCAAGCTTATCAACACTGAAAAAGAACTTCGCCAAATCACAGCTGTGTCGTGGAACGCTGAGGTAAACTTCTGTTTTCTTTTTCATTTATTTAGTAACACTGTATTATCATTGTGTATATAGAAGCCACTTGCACTTCACGCTTGGCCAGTGCAGTTATAGTAAGTCTTTGGGTCAAATATTCCAAAATCTTGAAGAGATGTGTATGATTTTTAATCTCTGGTAGTATCTCTTGCATAGAAACAGCCAACACGTGTTTCGACAATGTGTCTTTCTCAAGGCTAAAGTGTGCCGTTTCTTGTCCTTTGTAGGTTGACTCATTCATTCGTTTGAGTTGACAATAGTTTGGTAATTTCTTTAAGGTCAAAGTCATCACCCTTGTTGGAATATTTTTGAAAATGTGGTGTACTGTAAGGATTCGCCTCAAGAAGCGGCCCGCATGCTAGTTGTATACTCACTGTGGTTGCTAATGTACTGTTAGCATAAAAATTAATTTAAAGCTGTACTATCAAGATAATGCTATGACATCACAATACTCCTCGCATTGAACCCCACCCTTTCCATCCCAGCTCACTGTATAGAGTGTAATGAAATTTGCGGTGAAATAATATTACATTTTTGCTTAAATATTTAGGGAGAGATGGAAGAAATGTTTCACTGATTTTTTATTTTAAAAAATGTTGACATTTGGGAGACTACAGTATTTTTTTGTTTATTTTCCATTGACATCTTTGGCAATTTACAGTCATTGAAACATGAAACGTCATTAAATGCAGCCATCTAAAAGGTTATTGGTGGTTGCACGTAAGATTGGGTAGTGCGGCGGGTGGTCCACTAAACCTGTGTTTGGAAAAACGAAAAAAAAACTGTAGAAAGAGAACAAGATTGGTAGGTGAAAGCAGTTCCACTTCAGCTCTTCCCAGAGTGCAACAGACTGAATAAATTCTCAATTCATTATATAAATAATAGTGTTTGTAAAGAGATTGATGTTCCACAGCAAAATGCTCCCTTTGCCCCATGTCCTGGATGGTATGAATCATAGTAGCCACTAATGTTGGAGGGGCCAGGTTTTCAGTACTTAGCGCCAGGTGGTCGTGGGCGGGGTCGGGTGATTCTCATCCAATGGGGAAGTGTTAGGCAGAAAGTCCTTTTGATTCATAAGGTAGAGGCCCCCCAAGTGTAGCCCTTATTTACTCATATAGGGCCTCATTCCGAGTATGGAGGTAATCATGGCGCTATTTGCGCCATGACTACCTCCAATACCGGTACCGAGTCTGCCCTGGTTCAATGGGGACTTACCGGTGTATTCCGACCTTTGCGGGACCGGTAAGTCCCCATTGAAAAAGCCATTCCCCATTCCCATTTGAGCCCCCACAGGACTCAATGGGAAGGGGGAAGGCGCTAATAACGGTACTGCAATTTGCGGTACCGTTATTAGCTCTAAAGTCCATTAATGGGTCCCGTCCATAATGCCTGGTAAAACCAGGCGTTAACGAAGGACCCTCTAAGGGAACTAGGAATAGGGCGCAAAGGGATTACCGGCACCGGTGTCCTTACCGGTGCCGGTGCCCCGTTCCCCTTCGCGCCAAACTCGTAATGAGGCCCATAGACTATATGATCTCTCTGATAGTAATGTGGCTAGGCTGGAGGTTTTTTCTTTCAGCTGTGTAAATGGTGGAATCCATTTTACCTCGCTGCTTGCTCATTAACCCCCTACACCCTTCATTCAAATTAAGGTTTCCTTTGTTTGCAGTGAAAATCTGAGGGTCAAATGGCTAGCCCCTGTACCTCTTTATGCATTCGAGAGATAGTGCCCACCTTTGGCAACTGGGTGTGTCTAACAGAGAACTCTGGGCTTCAGTCATCCTGGAACCAGTTCTGGCTGGCATGTGCAGATGCCTGTCTGGAATTGAGTATATCAATTATTTTGAATGAGAGCCCTTCCAGTGAACATGGACGTGCTTAAACGGTTGGCTGGCCATTGGCCGACCAGCCCTCCTTTTGAATGATGCTTGTAAAAGAAGAGCTCACCTTCGAACTCGGAACCCCAACTCTGGGATAACTGCTGCTCAGGACCAAAGCTCTGTTCCAGCCTCTTTTTTAACCCGCTGAATAATCTGACGGGGAAGCTCTGCTTCTCGAGGATGATCAGAATGAACACATGGCTCTTTCCCTGATCTGCTGGGGACAACTGGGCAGCTCCTGCTTGAAGACCTCATCTCCTTGAAGCTCACGGCCATGCCCGCATTGCCAGTTCCTGAAGTGCGAGCCCCTGTGCCCCTCTGCATCCAGCATTCCGAAGACTCTCAGTGCCAAACTGACCCTACAATCTTCAGCCCAGTACATCAGGCAAATGCACTAGCTCTGTCTCCCCAGCTGGGAAACTTCAGGGGCCTGACTCCTCGATGGTATGGCTTCATCAAGCTTATTTCATTCTTCCTTGCGGGTCTCTCCAAGCCAACTTCCTCCCCAAAAGCTGAATCCTATGCATGAGGAAGATGTGCAAACTCTGCATCGACAACTTCAGCCACCCGTAGCTGACTCCCCTTTCCACTCCTCTGGCCTGACCCCAGGTCTGGGCTTCAGTAGTCACTGAACAACAAGCACACTCACTGCCCCAGGAAAGGACTGACTGCCTACGAAGGTATTTCTCTCCTAACACTCTGGATCTTTTTGGATTGGAACATTATATGTACACTTTTCAAGTAAGCTGTATGGAACTGTGTATACCTGATAGCCAGTCAATATCTGTGCCCACTACCGCTGGGAAGATATGTTCTCCAGAGCCTCACGCACCACCTGTGATCAAATCCAGGCTACACCACTTATCTGAAGTGTGTGATCATGGAAAACCTATTTTATCTAACTGGGCCTTATCTGCCCACAAGGGGGGTCTCTAGTAGTGATGATTCAGCTAACACTGTCCACTACTCCATCAAGCCTCACTCTAAAAGATGTTCAGTGACCATTCATAAATGGTGCATATGGTAATTTCCTGTTACGTCACTTTCAACGATTTCCTCGAGTATCAATAAATATGCAAACTAGGGAGTGTTATGTATCTTGCCACAAAGGCTTTTGTACATGTTAGTACTGCCCCTGCCCAGGACCTTAACCCAACTGCTATGATTGGAGTTTGTCTGTAGGCAGGGCTGGTTGGGGTGGTCAGCCAGCCCTACGGATTCCATGGGGCAGTGGGAGCTGTCGGTCCGGTCCTTCTTGGGACTGATGTCCTGCTTTTGGTCCCCCATCCTATCTTTTGAGATTTGGGGTAGCCACGCCACCTCACCTGAATGTTAACTGACTCATTGCAGTAGAGTTTGAACAGAAGTACAAGACTCTTCTGCTCAAGTGTGGCTTTGCATGACGGGCAGGCAAGCAAGGGGGACCTTGGACTCTGCTGCCACAGGTAAGGGCTCACTTCTGGGGCCATCTATTATAAATAGGGAGTCCAGTTCTAGACCCCGTTCGGGGGACTCCGATAAACCCTGGTAAATCATATGCTGGGAGCGGGATTTGAAGCTGTGATGTCTTGTATTCAAGACAGATGTGTTGCCAGTGAGCTATCATGGCAGCTCTATGAAAGATTTGGATTTAGTGCCTTAAATGATTATGCACCATTGCCACCTTGTGGCTGAATGGTGAATTGAATGCTTTTTGCAAACTGTTTTTTTTGTTCTCTCTGTCAACTAGTCCCTTATTGTTGTGCTTATTTCTTCATAAGCACAACAATAAGGGCACTTCTGTACCCCCTGCAGCTAATACCAGCCCCTCCCATCACAATGCTGGCAGGAAACTGCTAATGATGGCCCATTAGTTATGGTTTGGTGCCAGCATTGTAATGGGAGGGGAGGGGCAGTGGGGTGTGGGGTGTAGGCGTTCATTGTAGGCAGCTTTGCCTCTCTGCAGGTGTGTAAGTGGCATCACTTTACACTCTCTGACTCACATTCATGCAAGCAACACTATGGCTTAAAAACGCCCATTGTCCCCAGAGCACTGACAGCAGCCAGAGTCTCCAGTAATCCAGTTTCATCTTTGTTTTCTGTTGCCCAGTGAGAGGATCCAGCCTGCAGCCTGACCACAACCTGCTTCAGTATCTGAGGTAAGTCATGCCCTTGGCCCCCAAGTAGCTCCCCCACCAGCAGAGGAGCCGGACGTGGGGACGGCGGTTATTGCCTCTGCCAGAGGCAGCTACAGGCCTCAGCCACAGCCTTGCTTTTTTTATTTATTTGGACAATGTTCTTCGGGTCCATGGACCTGATTAATTTATTTATTTCCGCAATGTTGGTGGGGACCAACATTGCAGAAATAAATAAATTAATCGGGTCCATGGACCCGAAGAACGTTGTCCAAATAAATAAATAAACACGGCCGTGGCCAGAGGCATGTCATGCCCTTGGCCCCCGAGTAGCTCCCCCACCAGCAGAGAAGCGGGATGTGGGGAGGGCGGTGCAGTTACAGGCCTCAGCCACGGCCTTGTTTTTTTATTTATTTGGACAATGTTCTTCGGGTCCGTGGACCCGATTAATTTATTTATTTCCGCAATGTTGGTGGGGACCAACATTGCAGAAATATATAAATCAATCAGGTCCACGGACCCGAAGAACGTTGTCCAAATAAATAAATAAACACGGCCGTGGCCAAGAAGCAGGACGGGGGCAGGACTGTTACTGCCTCTGCTGCCCCCTGCAAGGGGCAGCAGAGGCAGTTACAGGCCTTCGCCACGGCCGTGTTTTTTTATTTATTTGGACAATGTTCTTCGGGTCCGTGGACCTGATTAATTTATTTATTTCCGCAATGTTGGTGGGGACCATCATTGCAGAAATAAATAAATTAATCGGGTCCACGGACCCGAAAAACGTTGTCCAAATAAATAAACACGGCCGTGGCTGAGAAGCAGGACGGGGGCAGGACTGTTACTGCCTCTGGTGCCCCCTGCAAGGGGGGTCAACTGATGTTTTTTTAATTCATTGTATCTAATTATTTTTATAAATCACAGGGAAAGCGATGCACTTTTGGTACAAAAACAGAACAGGGCATAGGTCCTTGACAATGGGGTGAGAGAATCTGACTTGCAGACCACATGTTGCAGGGGAAGGTACTGAGACTGAATTTGAAGGACAAAGTGAATGTCATGCTTCTTCGAAGTGTAAGTAGTCTCCTCTTGTAATTTTTCCAATAGGCTTCTCTGACATTGAGCAATGCCCCGCAAAAGGAAGACCGCTGAGGATTATGCATGGGAACACAAAGATTTTACAGTAGAGGAACACAACGGAAATCAATTGTTAATTTGCAAGGCTTGCAGAGTAACAATTGTATTAGTTAATGGAAAGACTTCAAGCCGAATCGCTGAGCATGTTTCTTCGAAGACGCACTTAAGGTTGAAAAATCCGCCAAAATTTGAAAGTGGTCTGTGCCAAATGTCCCTTACAGAGACACTGACCCGTTTTAAAAGAAAACGTGATGAGGAAAAAGATGTGGCTCTTGAATTTGCACGCGCCTTAGTGCAGGCAGGAACCAGCTTGCACCAGGCAGATGGCCCGATTGGTAATCTTTTCCGCAGACGGGCCCCAGCAGCCACAACATTACCACGATCCACACAAATGTATGAGAAATACCTACCAGAGGTTTTTATGACAGATATTGCCCACATCAAAGAGTTAGTCCAAAGCGACGTAAACATTTCAATCACCGTCGAAGAAACGCCTGAGATGCATGGTGATCCGGCAGTGACAGTCCTCTTCACTTTTTGTGATCCAAAAAGTGGATGTGTGCGCCGTACTATCATGGCAGATTTAGAGGTGGTTGAAACTTGCAATGCAGTTTCAGTTGCAGCATTACTTCAGAAAGTCCTCAGCAAGTTTGGGAAAGACTAGAGAGATGTAGTGTGCGCTTGTAGTGATTCAGCAAGTTATATGAAAAAGTTGTGTGATGATCTGTCCAAGGGCAATGCTGATTTCAATGCCTTCCCCATGCGCAACCCCTGCCACTTGCTTGATGGAGTTTTAAAAGCAGCCTTAAAGTCCTCAGATTTGGTTACAGGTGTAGTTGACTTTGTGGTCCATTCTGGTGCACTATTTAGATATGCACGTGAACTGAAACGCAAATACCTATCATTTTGCACTTTGTATGGCATGAAAGAAAAGGTCATCCCAACTGTCTCCTTTAGCCGGTGGTTCTCTGTATTAGAGGCAGTGAATGTCATACTATTGATGTGGCGACCTTTTACCGCTTTCCTCCTTAGTGATGATGCCTCAGGCAAGAAATGTGAGGATCTGAGGTCGCACATTGATAGTGAGGTGAAGAAAAGTACTGTCTACTGTGTGCTCAGATTTTTGCAAGAGAACATGACCGCTGTAGTTGATATAATGAAGAGGTTGGAATCCGAAAACACATATGTTTACCAAGTGTACAATGTCATTGGTGTGGAGGTCAAACTCTTATTTGAAAGAAAGCTGGGTGACACTTTCAGTGACTTTGGGCCTATAACATGTGCACTGTTGGAATGTCTGCCACTTGGCAAACAAAGGACTGTTGAGGAAAAGTTTAGGATATTCTATGCAACAATGCATGAAAAATGGAAAGCTACCATCCCATCAGCCACCATGTCATTCGAACTGAGTGAAGCCTCTTTGTGGTATGCCATGCAAGTACTAGATCCCTTCCGCAAAAAAGAATTTAGTCAAAATTTTGAAAAGTATGCATTTATTTTTAACCATTTTAAAGACACTGAGACTGTGAGCAGCCAGTTTAATGCATATTTGGCAGAGCCTGTGCCTGAGAATCTGCATCTTCTCGTGCATGAGTATTGGTTGGGAAAGCGCCAACAGTGGACAGATTTATCAGCTTGTGTGTTGGATATTTTGGCCCTGCCCATGTCCAGTGCCAATGTGGAAAGGTCTTTTTCCCAAATAAAAGTCTTTATGGGAAGAAAAGAAAGGGCACGGATGGGCAAAGAGTCCTTGAAGAAGTATTGCATGATTTATTACAATAATTTTGACTTGTAGGAATGCAACAGATTACTGGATTAAGATGAAATTGTTTAGAACATCTCACATTGAGATATTACCCTACATTTGCATGCAATGAAGCAATAAAATAAAATTTCTGTGTTTACATCTGGAAAAACAGTTGTCCGCGATTTTTTGAAAGGGGCAAATGGGAAAACACTGATAAACACAGATTCTGAAATTATTTGAAAACACTGGAAAAACACCCCCGGAAGTAAAAAAAAATAAACCCCTAAAACAGGAAACCCTAATTATAATTTAACATTCCCTTCTGGCAGAGTTGACGCTACCGTCATCAATGACATGACTGCAACATTATATAATCGGTATTATCTACCACAATTAATGAACCTCATATGTACTCAATGCATGCACTTTCTGTACTGCTGACTTACCTATCACATATCATGTACTGTTTGAATGTAAATGTTTGCCAAATGTAAGTATTAAATACTGCAGAACCCTCTGCTATCACTGGTTGCTCTCGGGATGCGTGGGGATGCATGGACATTATTAAGTGCTGCTAGGGATGCTGTCTGGGTTGGCATGCCACAGACATCTGGAAGGACCTTGTGTGAGTAGCTCACTAATGTTTTACATATAGATTATTGACATTCATGCTACACGAGCAGTCTGTAATTCACTTCTTCATACTTGTGCATGAAATTACTTTTACAAAAGCATGGTATTGTATGTAAAAAGAAGTATTTGTTACCTTAAAAATTTCAGACACTTAAAAATGTCAGACACTTAAAAGTTGCATGGTGCGTGTGGTTGGGAAACAGTGTAAGGAAGGCATGGTATCAAGCAGTGAAGTCAGACACAAGTGATCACAGTTCAAGGGTGTTTATTGAAGTTGAATGGGTTGGTTGAACGCATATCTAATCCTATATCTAAAGATGGGAGCAAGCTACGAACATCAAATAATAATAACGCAGTCCTAGTCAAGTCTGTCAAAATAAAAGGGCCTACGCTAATAAACCTATTGCCAATCCTTACTTCTGAATACAAAAGGGTGTGGGACAATATTGTATGCAAAAATGAAAGTGTTCCAGAAATAATATGTCAGGATAGTTGAGCAGTTGGCTTCCCTTCCACAGGTTTTCAGCACCCGGCAAGGTGGGGCAAGAAAGCACTTTTGAGCTTTGCACACACTCTGGCTTCTCTGCCGCGAAGATACAGTTCAAAGGATAGGTGTCAGGGCCTTTTGCCAAAGCCTCCAGGCTCGCAACATGCAATCTCACATTTTACGTTTTCCCCTTGACAACAAAATTGAAGACTTTTGAATGTACAATGGGTTTTGCTTAATCTGTCACAGGACCACTTCGATTCACTTCACACAATGTTCTTACTTTCGTTTCTGCCACTTCTTGGCTGGATACACTTACAGAGACCTTTGATTGAGCACCCACGTGGAGCCAGACCACTATGTCACTGGTATTGTATCTTTTTTCTGCAAATGTTCAAACATCCATCAGCAATTAAGCTTTTCTCGTGTTTCTCATCCCTCTCGTTTCAATTTTTGTTCTTGCACTCTTTATACAATGTTGCCGCTTGCAACCTTGACTTCAACACAGACTGGTCTTGTATCGGTCTCCCCAACTCACTGGCTGTGTTGATCTCTCAGGCGCTGCTTTAATCTTGGAGCCAAGGCAGTATCACAGTGGCTGCTAATTCTCCCTGATTTGGTCCGCCTTGCAGGAGGGCCCCGGGCATCTCCTACACACAATATAGGATTCTGCAGTTTGGTTTCCGGGCCTTATGCTTTCGAATTTGCAGAGTTCTGGAAAGTAACAGTTTCTCGCCAAAAAGGTCAAGGGTATCTCCCTCCCTGAGTACCCCTCATGGTTTGCTGTCTTTCTTCCCTCGTTCAGCTACTCTCGGGAAAGTACTGTTGCTTTGTGTGCTTTGCCTCGCTCAGAGTGTTCTCTCGTGCTCCGCCTTTTATCCATGTGGGGAAGTTTAATGGAAGTCAGGTGTGAATGATTACCATTAATTGATTGACCTTACCTGACCATAGTAGTGGGACATTTCAGGTACACGGCTCAGGTGTGAGTCTGTTTTCTCCCATAGCGGGCTGTCCATGTGAAAGTTTTCATGCAGGAAAAGGGGGGGGGGGGTTCCATATATCCTAAAGGTGTTTCCAGGAAGAGAGGGATACCATGTCTCACCATCAGGTGTCCCACTCGCCAAATACCCCTCACCCAGGTGATCCTCCCGCACTGGTCAACCCACAAGGTCTGGATCCAAAGGCGATGGCTGTGCCCTGGCCACCTGAGAGAGATACTCCCCGGGAGTAGCGGGTGAGACACCTTCTAGTTTCTCACAGCAGATAGCCGTGGAACTATTGACGGTGAATGAGAGGCACTGACAAATTGCTGTCTAACACATGCTATTGTATTGACTCTGGTGCAAGTAATGTTTTTGTATCCTGATAACACACTTGTCAAATGTTTTCTTGTTCTTCCACAGGGCACAGCCACCCCTTGAAGTCTTTTTTTTTCTCCGCAGGGCACAACCATTTACAGTAACATTCTCATGTCCCCACCCCCTTATAGAGTGCATCCACCCCTTACTGTTCTGTGATTTAGTCACAGAAAGCAGCCACCCGCTACCATTCTCAGACTCTTTCACAAGGTACAGCAACCATATAAGGAAGTGTTTTCTTTTTTTCACAAGGCACAACCACCCACTAAGGTTGTCATGTTCTCCAACAGATGCAGCCACCCACTACAGTACTCAGGGTTTCCTAAAAGCCACTACCACCCCTTAATGTTCTCAGGTATTTTTACTGCACAGCTGCACACTAGGGTTTTTGAGATCTTTCACTCAGCACAACCACCCACAAAGGTTAGAAAGCTCGCGCACATAGCATTTCATAAAGGTCCCCAGCTCTCCCACAATCTATTGCTTCTCTTTTGTGTGGGGGAAGTCTGACTTTGAGGCAAGTTGCTTCCCCATGACTGCCTCATTCCTTTATCCCTGCACACCATCACTCGTCAGGTTGCCCACCACCACTACGCAGTTAGCTTCCAACAACTAATGGGCTTACCACAACAAAGGCAGTAGGTTTGCCCTTACCATATGATATATTCCATGGGTTCCTGCCCAAAGACGTATGCAGCTGATGATGCAACACCAACAACTGTTTGTGGGAGCCACCATGGAAAAGGGGCTCAGCCAATGGCCACAGTTGCGGGTGCCATTGGTGCTGATAGGGCAGACTGGATGTGTGCCTGGTTTGGCCACAATGTGCATGATGTCATCACTGTGCTGCATTCCGGCCATGGTATGTGCTACAACCATTATCAACGTTGGAGTTGATGGTGGTGGCTGCATGGTCACTAGCAGATTACGAGGACGTGTGTCCCTGGTACAACTTCCTATGCCGCTGGCACATATGGTCGTTGCAAAAAAATACTAAGGGGCACAATCTGTTAATGAACAGGGTTTTGTCCTAACTCATCAGTATTTTAACACAAAAGATGCAAAGTATCCAGTGATTCCCTCGAATATAAAATATCGAATGCAAAAGCCTCGAAAGAAATTCATCCAAAAAATGAATTCTTTTGTAGGTAAAGGTTTTTTTTAAAAAAAAATTAAAATGTTTTTTTTTAAATGCATTTTTTCGATGCATTTTTTTCGAGGCTTTTGCATTCGATGCTCCACTAGGAACCGGCAAAACACATCTGTGTGTTGTTTCTCTACAGCATACTTCTCAGACACTCTGTGGTCTTTGGTAACTCAGGTTGTTAATGAAGACACAAGGATAGAGCGATTGTCTCACTAAAACTAGAAAGTGCTGGTGTGCCGTGTATCTAAAAGTAGAGAGTATAAGAAAGAAAGGGAGTCTATACAGTTTAACAGCCCAGTACCTCTCGGTTTGATCAGCCCACTAAGTAAGTATTCAACCTAGTCCCTCCTAGACCACTTTCTTTCATTCAGAAGGATGTAAATGGAAGTAGAAAAGGGTTAAAAAGGAACACCAATGGCATGTAACCAATAATCAATTTGTGGGTTCACAACAATGTAATCGCCCATAGGGTTGTTAATCGCCATCATCCCTATGGTGTAGCCCTTGCACCTAGTCCGTGCTTGACCATCTTTC
Organism: Ambystoma mexicanum; assembly: GCF_040938575.1. Lineage (NCBI taxonomy): Eukaryota > Metazoa > Chordata > Amphibia > Caudata > Ambystomatidae > Ambystoma > Ambystoma mexicanum. Next base: position 1,211,744,847 of record NC_090921.1, on the reverse strand, counting down.
TGCAGCTCTCCACATTGCAGAAGACATTGGGCTCCTCCCCCTGACAGTGTTCCGTGGTGGACCCACACCAAGGACACAGTGGGGAGAGTGGGAGGCATTGAGGTTTCTCTCGCTGTGGCTCTATCTTGGCCTGGCTTACCTCCTTCGCTGCTGCAGGAGCAGGAAGAGGCAATTTTTCTGCCAAATCGTCCCCTACCCGCCCTCCTCCTCCCTCTCAGGCAAGTTGGCCAACTGCTGCAGCACCACTGCAGGCTGGACCTCACCCTTTGAGTCATTCTGACAGTCCTCAGAAGCACGCTTATCCTGTTGGGTGGAGACCAATTCCTGCTCTATGCCTGTATGTATGCACTCAGAAGCAGAAATATTGGATCTTATTTTTAAATAGTGGCTTTGAGTTGTTTGTCTCTGGACATAAAAGTTTTTCATCCATAGGTTTTGAGAAGTTTATACGTCCCTATCACTTGACCTTACGGTGACAATTCAAGTGATCCATGTATTTTCCTTTAAACAACCATGAGTTAGATCTTACGTGGCAATTAAATGTCCATAGTTCCAAATAATTTATTTTAAAACAGACGTTGCTCTGGAAATTCAGTCCATCGGTTTCGAAAAGCAATTATGTCTGATTAACTGCTATTATTAATGACCGGTCAAATAACAAAATTAAGTTTACAGTCTTGTCTCAGCTAACATTTTCACTGGTTCGACAGCAAATAAATCATTCCCTTTAATATACAATAACAATCTTAGCATCAGGACAGGGAAGCAGTGCGATCTCCTCCATGGTTTGTGCATTTTCAGTGAAGTAAATGAGCTCTGTTCCTTAGCCGAAACAGTGGTCCGTCTGTCTGGCTTTAGAGTGGAAGGTGGCACTAGTATGGGCTTTTGTATGAACTGAGAACAGGATGTTTTTGATCTGTTTCCAACAAGTGGAAGTAACATGTGGATTGATTTAGCATGTGAACCACAAGTTTGCAGAAATATCCCCCCTTGGGGCTTCACAATAAATAAGTGTCACATATTTATAACTTAAGTAAACACGACATGCACATATTTTAGAAAATAACTTTCCGTCTAGTTTAAGGATGAGTTCAAAACCTCTGAGCGCTTAATAAAAAGTGTATTTTCACATGTACATTTAATAATTTCTCAAATAAATGTTCTATGTATCATAGCAGCCTGCAATTGAAGATACTTCAGGCCAATCTTTCATAGTGAAACATTGGGTGGCATAGGGCACCGATGTACTCATCACATATCTGGTGCATGATGTTTATTTATTTTTTTAAACCCCAAAACGTTGCCCAATTATAGAATTGGCTTTGTGCATTGTCTACTAATGTGCGGTGTGTTTCAAAATAGCATAAACACATTGCACGGTGATACAGGACTTTTTAACAGTCGGTGTATAAGTATTTGGGGGGTCATTAGGAGTATGCTGCTGTGGAATTAATGTGCCAGTAATTCTATTTACCGGCAAGTTTCTGGACCGGCATACCCTGAGTTGGCCAGTGGGGCAGCCTGATTTACTTCCAGTCAAAACCAGGAGGTAAATCAGGCCCCCGCGGCAAAAAAACTGCAAGTTTTACCAGTGCTGGTAATACTGAAAATCCCCCCATGGAGTCCTTTGGGACTTAATGGAATGGGGATTTACTGTTATTCCTGCCGCCTGTAACATGGTCAGAATTACCGGCATGTCAGGTGGCGGAAATGGTAATACTGTTTGCCAGGATCTCACCGGATTTAGTGGCGAGATACCAGCAAACTCCTAATGATCCCCTTTGTTTTCCGCATTAGTCCTTCTAAGTTTCGAAACTTTCACAATGGCATGTCTGGAAGGAAATGTGGCATATATTTCAGAAATGGGCTGCAGTGTCACAGTTCCCCTCTGTGAACAATTAAGATTTTGTAATCACCTGCAGACCCATTGGCGTGCTCCCACCCATGCCCACTGCTACTTATTCCCCCAAACTAGGAATTTACCACTGTATTATCCCCTTGTTCACTGCTCAGCTGTTTTCAAGATAGATTTGCGCTATAGAAAGTCCATCCTTATTTACAACTGCACTTTCCCAGTTGCACGGTAGGCCCAAAAATCGGAAAAATCAATCTCATGAAGCAATAATGGAATGCACAATTTCCAAAGAAAAACATCTTTAATACATGCATATTATGGCTGTGAGGGTCAGTCAGCTCCTTAGAACTCAAAACGCTCTCAACTCACCAACATTGAGTTACAGTATTTAAAGACAAAAACCGCACAATTTGAATACCTTACAAGTATCAAGTACATGTTAATCCCACATTCCCGATTGGCTCCCAACTATACAGAAATCTAAACACAATATACATTAGCACACTCTATTGGCTAGTACATTACCTGTGACCATCCTAAGTGCAGACCCCTACGAACAACCTAATTTTGCAGTCAGCAGAAAATACTCCATCCTGATTGGCAAAAGTTATAAGGGTAACATTGACTAAAACGGTATACCCTCATTGGTCAAAACAAGTTCATGTAACTTCTGATATGCGCCAAACCGAAACAACCCAATCATGTAGTGAGTGTAAACCGTGAAGTCGGCAAATTAGACAGTAAGTATTTTTTTTAAAAACATTTTTCTTCATATTTCTATTGGTTTAAAAACAAACCTTTACAAACATTTTTTACAAACATCAATTCCTTCACAATAACTCATTAATATTCCTAGTTCTGCCATGCCCAAGTTAGCTGTTACATCTTTCTATCAACCAGTCGTTAAGATTGAGGTAAGTCTGATTTCAGCAAGCTCTCAATCACTGTTAAGAAAGATGTGAATGGGAGTATCAGCTTCATGTCAATCCCATTAAACATTTTCTCCCACCATTCATCGGCGCATAATGAAGGATGTTCCTCAGCCCATGAGCCCAGGTGAACAGATCGCGTATCTCTCAATTTGCCAAAGAACAGTACCAAATGTTTGAGTTTCTCCACCTCACATGCACAGAGTCTGCTGTGTTTAAGGGTGTATTACAATCCCATGCTTTAAGCCGCTCTTTAGTTTTGAAGGCGTTCAATCTAAACAGCATAAACACTCTCCTTGCGTTCACACTCGTAAGTAATATCCTCACCCATAAAATTAGCTAATTTGGCAATCCAGACAGTTCCCAGGCCTTGTAGAAGTTTACTCTGAAACACTCTTTGCAAATCCCGTTTTGAAACATGTTGCTGGCCTTGGCACACATTCGCTTGGCTATCTCTTGAGAACCATGTTGTCATGCCTGTGCCACTGGCACACACATTGGCAACCCTCATGGACGAATTGGTACTCATTTATCTTCATAATACTCTTTCAACAACCCCTATTCACATCTTGGTCCTTAATTTCCATTTGTACAACTTTGGTACTTTCTTATTTTATTCAGCTAACTACATGTACCATAATGCACCGTGCTAAAGCTATCAATTCCTGGCTATTCCCATTCATCAGTATTGGAACCACAATCCCCAGAAGAGCTAGCGATCAGTGCTATTTCCACCATCTCAGGACCAGAGAGGGAGGAGGCATATTATCTTCAGGTGTGCTGCTCCAGGTGCTGCCAATTAGCCTGCCTCAGTACAGGACAGGGCTGTATTTAAGCAGCTGCCTGCAGGAGCTCAGTCTCTTGCATCAAGAGTCATCCCAGCCCCTGTTTGCCTTGTGACTCGAATTTTGAATGCTGTTCCTGCAGCTGCATTTTCCTGCTTTGATTCAGTGCTCTTTCGGAGCTGCCTGACTTGCAGCCTGCTACACTCTGCTGCCTACAGCCCTAGACTTCTGGGCTCTCTGCCTCACAGCCCTGCTTCTCTGGGCTCCCTGCCTTGCAGCCTGCAAACCTTCGCTGCCTACAGCCCTGGTACTCTGGGGTCCCTGCCTTGCAGCCTGCAAACCTCCGCTGCCTACAGCCCTGGTCCGCTGGGCTCCCTGCCTTGCAGCCTCTTACACTCCGCTGCCTACAGCCCTAGCCTTCTGGGTTCCCTGCATCGCTGCCCTGCTGCTCTGGGCTCCCTGCCTTGCAGCCTGCAATCCTCAGGTGCCTACAGCCCTGGTACTCTGGGCTCCCTGACTTGCAGCCTCTTACACTCTGCTGCCTACAGCCCTAGCCTTCCGGGCTCCCTGCCTCACTGCCCTGCTCCTCTGGGCTCCCTGCCTTGCAGCCTGCAATCCTCTGCTGCCTACAGTCCTTCTCCTCTGGACTCTCTGCCTTGCAGCCTGCTACTCTCTTCTATTCCAGCCCTGTCCCTCTGGGCTCCCTGCCTTGCCGCCCTGTTCCTTTGGGTTCGCTCCTTGCTGCCCTACTCCTCTGGGCTCTCTGTCTGCTGCTTACTACAGCTCTCAGTCCTGCTCCTCTGGACTCTCTGCCTTGAAGCCTACTACAGTCCTCTGCAATCCACTACAGTTTTTCTGCACCTTGTGCCATCCGTTACTGCAGCCCTGCTTCCTTGTTTGAAGCCCCCTATTTCCTGGCTGCTGCTCCTTTGCTCTCTTCCTTGTTTGCAAGCCCTTGTTCTTGATCCCTGTCCTTCTCTTCCATGAGTCCTCTGTCCTCCCCTTTAGTTTACCCATTTCTATTGTACTGTTTTTTCCTCCATTCCCTTCTGCTAGATTGCTCTTAGACTTCCATTTCCCTGGTTATTTCTGTTCTTGTCTCTCTTGTTTCTTATGTTGATCCTTTGTACAGAGCTTGACTGTTGGTTTCCGGCAGGCAACCTCTGCCCCTTCCCTTGTCACGTTTTCAGAGTTACAGACACCCACAGCTGTTGTTCCAAGCCATGAGCATACAGAGTGGGCCCCTGTAATAGTAATCTGTGCAGAAGGCTGGAGTTTCCAAAGGTACGTGGAACACTCTTTTCCATTTCTGCATACACCCCAAGAGGGAATGAAGTTTGTTTGTATCTTTGTATTTCCTGCCCCTCTCTGTTCACAACTACAGTTGCTTACTTTCCTTTCTTGTTGAGTTTCCTGCTGTTTGTGTACTTATCTGTCACCTTATATCAGCACAGCCACCCAAACCATACCTGGGGGCCCTGTGCCACTCTTGACAGAGTGCCATCCTTGACACATGCGGCTTCATGTAAAACATAACTGAGGCTGCACTCTTTGGAAATTAATTTCTCATATTTATTTGTACCACCAAACCTTTCTATTGCAGGCCCAGTTGTCCCAACACTCCCTAGGGGGCAACATAACCACGATCTAGTTTGGCGCTTTGGCAATGTCTCCACTCAAGGATTTGTTCACACCAAAATATGTCATTCACAACTATTGTACTTCTCTATCACCAAGAACACATGCCATTATTCTACATTTCACTCAAAGCTCCTGGCAACAGCTAGGCCCTGCAAACATAACTAATGTGTGTGCTGCACCTCACCCTTCCTCCAGGGACCTTGGCATGTCGATCACTCTCTGGGGGAAGTAGGAATACAGTGTAATTAAATAGAAGGACAGAAGCTCAGAACTGCAGTCTTGTGCCCTGAATAACAGAATCTTCACAAGAGGCCTTTGTGGAAATGGAACCAATAACAATATCTTTGCTGCCTACCATTCCACCATGTGCTTGGTAGTCTCGGGTCTCTAGAATGTGGCAAAACTAAATTCAATTCAAAAATGGCCTGAAATGCTGTGACAAATGACAGAAACAACTGCACTAAAAAGGACCTATCTTCATGCTAATTAAATTTCCGCAGCTTGTACTTCCCTTCACGTCTTTTATCTTTTATCGTTTGCAGGAAGATGCATTGTTACAAATTAGAAGTGCTTGTGGACTCTTTTTGCAATGCAGTAAAAACACTGCTATCTTAGTATAAAGGTATACACAATGGTATCCTTATAATCACCATTTTAATGTGATTCTTATTTAACTTTAATGTCGATTCTTTTATTGTTCAATTCAAACCCTATTCTCATAGTTCCAAAGCTGGCAATAAATAATGCTGTTAATGTCACACGTGATTTGGAATTGCCTAATTTATACATTTTCAAGTCAGTAATCTTTTGGTTGCAGCTTTATTATTTATCCTTACCGAAATACTATGTGGCATTTTGTGTAAAATGGATTATAATACTTTTTTTTTAGATATTTACAGAAATTGTCACAATGTGTTCAACATTCTTTTTCACACTGTGTGATTACAAAATATAATGTGAACAGTGCTTTCTCACTGCTGTTTTTAGGAACAATAACAGAAGGGTGTTTTTACAGTAACATAAATAATGTGTAACCTGAGGTGTCACTAGGGGAGGCCTGGGGGGGGATATAGCCCTGAGTCTTTTGGTTGTAGCCCCTGGATAGAAGCTCAGGGGCTGTTATCAAAAGCCTAGCTAGACCTGAGTCTCGACAGTGTCCTGGCATTAGTGTAGCCCCAGATCTTTTCCAGACCTAGCAACACCTGTGCGTGTAACCTTGTTGTGAGCCTCCTACTGTCTCTCACCTCTCATTTCCAAATAGCTGTTAAGATCAATTTTCCAACCCTTAAAGGACATGTGCCATCTGGTCTTTTTGGACTTTGAATATACAACAAAAGGAGCACAGACCCTGTATAGGAGGGGCCAACACCTCCTCCCCCAACTGAGTACAGATAACATGATAGGCAGATCAAATGGTTCTATTATTATAGAAATCAGGATTATTGTGCCTTTATTTAAGGTAAGTAGTGCCCATGGCACTGTGCATATTTGGGTTAGAATGACCCAGGAGATGAAGGGTGCTTTAAATATCACACACATACCATGTGTATATAAAGATATATCATGAATAAGGGATGCAAAGTGAGAGATGCTTAAATAAATAACAGCTCCCTGAAGGATTCATACAGTGTCAGACAGAGATATATTTCAAAATGGATGACTAATGTACAAAATTGTGCCTAGTTTTAAGACAGATATGGAAAGCCCTGACTCATGCTGACAAGCAACAGAAGCTGATACATTAGAGAATATTTGGCAGCATCTCACAGTGAGATATTGGGGGTTTTAGCCAAAAATGGAAGTTGGCAGGAAAAGCCGACAATATTAATGATGAAATTTGGATACATTTATCTATGTTGTTAATAGGAAGGGCATACTGTGCTTTATGTAGACCAATTTGACAGAAAAAAAAAACAGAAGAACAGGGACACCAGGTGTGTCAAATGCCGGTCACACCTGGTTAGCATCGGTATATATAGGAGTACAAAAGAACCGGGGTTAGTGTGTTTCTGTGAAGTTAAATGCAAGGTAACAAGACTATCTAGCACATCATCAAGTCTCTGATTGAAAACCAGATACCAATTAAAGAGAACATGAAAATATTCAATTCATGTCCTATGGGTAGTTTATACAGTACATTTATTATAGATAATAAAAAAATGTATTCATGAACTTGTAAAATTTCATATATCAAATGTAATTTGTCAAATGCAAACATAAATATCCATCTAACACATACTGTGAAAAAAATGTTTGTATGTTGGTACAATTGAATCATACATGTACAGAAACCAAAAAGAAACTACAAACCCTCAAAAAGCCTCTCTTCCACTCATCAATCATGCGGCATCTCCATACCAAACAATCACTTCAGTCAACTTACACAAAACATTTTTTACAGTTAGAAAAAAATAATTCAAAACTGAAGTGCAAGAAAAAAATTCAAATCTAAACAAAAACTAAACATGGTATATCAGAAAAACTATAAGCACAGTTAAATACAATACTTCATATGACTGGGCATTCCAGTCAATACCTAATTGGAATCGGTCGTCATTACTACAAATAGAACCACAGGCCCAAACATGTTTCTTTCCATATCCATTATAGTTTTCAGTTGTGTAGAAATTCATCAGGAGTTGGGTAACACAAAAGTCTTCAAGAGAGAGCAATCCTTAACGTTTGCTGTACACTGATGTCATGTACCTTGGATTTCACCTGCATGTATAACAGAAACACACGTTACTAAATTGCAAAAAATTAACAAGTTCAGTCTGCTCCACTTGACCCTATTAATGAGTCATGAGCAGAAGGTCAAAAGATCTAGGGGGTCATTATGAGTTGGGTGTTAAGGGATTACCGGCACCGGTAAGGAGACCAGTGCCAGTAATCCCTTACCGCCCAATTCCGAGGTCACTTAGGGGGAACCGTAAGGAACGTGTGGCCTGACCACACGTCCCTTACGGGTCCCTCTAAGGGACCAGTGTGCTCATAATGGGCTTGCTAGTCGCAAGCCCGTTATTAGCGCCCTCCCCATTCCCATTGAGCCCTATGGGGGCTCAAATGGGAATGGGGAATGATTTGTTCAATGGGGATTTACCGGTCCCTCCAGGGTTGGAATGCACCGGTAAGTCCCCATTGAACAAGACCGGTGCCGGACCCGGTATTGGAGGCAGCCATGGCGCAAATGGCGCCATGGCTAAATCCAATCTTGGAATGAGGCCCCTAGTCAGGAAATTCACACTAATCCTGCAGATAACAGAATATCCACTGAGCCACAGTGTATCCGGAAGAACAGATTGTCAGTGTAATTATAAACAAAACAAGACAGAACAAAATCAGAAGTACATGAACAACAGAAAGAATGTCAGACAGACACCCACGTACAGAATGTCTGGAAAAGAGACACAAACAACAAAGTCAGAAGAAAAGAGGACAGAACCTAATGTAGAGAAACACTTAATCAAAGTTGCCTCTCGTCAATACATCAAACTATAACCCCTAAACTGCATATGGTGCACTGCATCCAATAAATACACATAATGGTCTCCAAAAGTCAAATACTCACACTCATCAGTTGTCACATCAGCCATATAGGTTGCAAGGGTTGGTTAGTAGTGACTTCAAAACTGTGTAGAGTACACACAGATTCATTGTTAGTGTATCACCAATCAAAAATCCTGGTCTGAATCAAGTATATACTGAAACAATAATACACATAACAGATGTCCATCAATGACTCTATGAATAACCTAGAATTAATATTCCTGGCTATCTCATACTGGTATACAATATGTAAACCCAATAAAAGCTTACTTATAAATGGATGGTCGGGCCAGGGGAGATGAGGCATCTACGTAGTCCTCACTTCATGAGAAACTCTGAATGTTTCTCGTACGGATACTCCGAGGCTTCGTAGTCGTGTCAGTACTGTAAAGGGTGACATAAAAATCTTCAGTAATGGCGGAAAAATGAAGCATATCGCTTATGCACCAATGGGGTATTGCTGGTTAGGATGTGATATGCAAAAGTAACATCACTGCCTCGACCTAAATAAAAACGAACACCGTCTGTACAAACTTGTGGTGCCGCGTACTTTCCCGAAGACGCTAACAGTACTTCCCCGGTTTCCACATGGCAAATGTTGCAAACTGATCTGGTGCACCTGAAGGATGTCACCAAGTATTCCCTAAGTAAATCGAACAGCGAGCTCCCACTCATTATCAATCATCTGCCTTTCTCTGAACCCGTCTCTAAACGTAACCTCCACATTGTGCTTACTGGGTATCATACAGACGCCGGCTTCGACCATGAATCCATGTCGGTCAGGAAAATTCAAAGACAGACTATGCAAACGATTTAGATGGAGTCCCCTCCCTTGATAGTACACACTCTTCCGGTCATCCGGATTCAGAGGCAGCCATTTTGAAGTGTCTAATCCGGACCGTACCCCGTGGCAGGCAATGTAATGCGCTCCCTTCTGTTATTGTTAACCGAATATAGCAGACAAAACTAGTCAAATTCAATGAAACCCGACACACAATACAACACAGTCTGGGATATAATATAGTAAAACTAATGAATTCTTTATCAATTACCAAGCTGACTCCCACACGTGTATGCAATAGATCATTATATACACCAGTGCCTCTGTTCATTCAGGCCGATCACATGGCTATTGGTGAGAAAAATCATTCTTATTTCTTCTTTCAACAAAGTTTTTTTATCAACATCCTCATTATTGGACGTACGTACTTTTCTTAAAATTGACCATTTCAATTCCTCACAACCATGCTTGTTGGATACAAAGTGTCTGACCATCGGAGCTGTCATCACTTTATTTCTAATGCAGCTCTTGTGTTCACTGATTCAGATCTTTATTTTTCATTCAGTTTTACCAATATATAATTTTAGACATGGACACCAAATAGCATAAACAATACACCTTGTGTTGCAGTAGGTGAACACCTTTTGCTGCCATGGTCTGGCTAGACCAATATCTACACTCGTGCTTCTTTGTGTTGATGAGCAACATTTGCAGATGCCACATGGTGCATGGCCACCTGGTTTTTGCAACCCCCATTGTTCAGAGATGGTTTGTTGGGCGCTAGAAATCTTAGAGATGTCATTCAAGGTTACCGTTTCTTTTGAAATTCTTCGTTGTTTAAAGGCACATCTGTGGACTGTGATGGAGTTGTTCCCTTTCAACAGGATGTGCCAATGCTTTTTTATAATGCTGATGATTTTGTTCAACCGAGGATTGTAAGTACTCACAAAAACCAATCCATCTGTATTTTAAGGGAGTTTTTTTTCTTATATTCCAACAGCTCACCACAGTGGTTATTAGTGGCTCTCTTCAGGGAATGTTTCACAATCTTCCTGGGGTATCCTCTACAAATCAAACTGTCTGCTTCATCCAAAAACACATTATTGTTGGTAAGTAAGGGCAAGTTATCTCTAAGCGTTTTCAGGTGAAAGCTATCATATCTCAGTAGCGAGTTTTGGTCTGTTGGTTTATGGAAAAAATCCCAAATATTGGTATCCATTTTGACCACAATGGTTAGATCCAGAAAATCTATCTTGTGCCTGCTACAACTGATAGTGAATTTAAGAAAGGGATTCATCCCATTCAGCCACCCAAAAAAGGCCATCAGTTCTCCTTCATCTCTGTACCAAATCATTAGCACATCATCAATGTATCTCTTCCAGAGGATTTGATGGTGTTGAAATGGATTGGTAGCACCAAAAATGTGCTTCTGTTCTACATAGTCCACGTAAAGATTGACCAATGTAAGGGCCACTGCTGATACCATGGCAGTACGGTGGATTTGTTGGAAGAACTTGTTAAACTTAAAATCATTTTCTGTTAGTGACATCATGGTGCACCAAAGTATAAAAGAGTTTGGCGTGATACCAGCTTCTCTTTTGGCAAACAACAATTCTTTGCACATATCCAATGTGGCCATCTGAGGAATCTTGGTGTATAATGATACTATATCAAGAGCAACCAATATATACTCTTTGTCATTGAATGGAAAGTTTTCAATAAGATTGATAATACTCATCGAATCTTGTATGTATGATGTCATCTCACCCACATATCCTTTCAAAAATTAATCAGCAAACTTAGCCAATGGTTCTAACATGAATTTGTGCCAGAGACAATCGGTCCCCCAAGGGGTTGGACCGGAGTTTTGTGTACCTTAGGCAGAATATAAAATTGAGGTATACTCGGGTCATTTTAGACCAAATATTCTGCTTCCTTTTTGACAGACCAGCTGCAGTATTTGGCATCATATAATAGAGGTTATTCAATCCTCCACAGTACAAGGCACTAACTAACTTGGCAGGTCCTCAAAAAGTAGAAAAAGAGTTGACATTGATGTGATAAAGTTGTTTGTGGCAGAAATTGAGAAATTTCATCAACGTGCCCAGCCAGGTTTAAAATAAGCTTATCAGTTGTGTGCATCAAAGAAAAGTGTGGGTGCCAGCTCTGCTGATGTGGGATTGGTGTATACCAGATAAGCCACCCAATCATGTTAAAGTGAGTTTTCTTCTCTGACAAGTGGACCTATCAAAAGCATACTCTGACCAAAGTAGTTATTTGCATAAGGTTGCTGCATCATTCAAATAGCCTATATAAGCAGGTTGAAGGCAAAATGTTGCTGAGTGCTTTTCCAGAGCTTGTCTTCTAAGTGTTCATAGATGCCAGATGCTTGATGGGATTGGAAGAGGACCCCCAGTACAAACCCGTCAAATCACTCAATATACGCACACAGACACACACACACACACATACGCACATGCACGCACATACACACACGCACACACAGACGCACACACGCACACACCCTCTCCTGCATGGAAAAGTACAGAGAGAATTAACAGACCCTTTGGGAAGACCTTAACAAGCTGGAGGAGGTAGTAGAGCCTAGCTACAGCAGAGTTATATGTGTATATTGTTGTGTGTGTGAGATGGGCTGTATATAGTTCAAACCTAGCTGTTATGCAACAGAGCACTGTACAATAGGGGAGGCAGTGATAGGGTACAATAATATGATCCAATTAGTAAGATATAATAGAGAACACTAGATGGCAGATGCAGTGAGGGTATACAGGGTACAAGTAGGGAATGCAGGCTATGGAGGAGAAGAAATGCCCACTTTCAATTCTTGTGTTAGTTGAGTCATTGCTGTGCTCCCGTTGAATCTATATTTTACTGACCCTCCAAACTGCTCTGTTGTGTCCCTGGGGCTGCACCAATGATTGCATCCCTTACCTTCTGCCCTGGGAGAGGAAGGGCATTGAGCAATTGGAAATATGTGTTTAGGCCCAGCACTGTGATTTCTACAGCTTTCATGAAGCTGAGTGTGATATACTACAAAGCATAACTTAATTGATCTAAAATATGAATTTCTTGCTTTCAAAGGGTCTGTTGGTAATATAGCATTAAATAGATGATGCATGACTGATTATCTAATAACTTACCTTCATGCTGCAACATACAATGTAACAAATTTCATCTCAGGTCTTTTCTGTAATCTATCAGAAGCCCTGAGTGTTTCCTCATACACCATTTTAGCCCTGAGTGTTTCATCCAATACCAGTATTTGGCTGAGCAACACACAGAATAATTAATGGCTGCCTCTTACTATAATTGCCAACGTGAGTGAAGTTTGATTTCTCTGATGTCATTTCTCTTTTCATGTATATATATTGGCCCTCATTACGACCTTGGCGGAGGACCATGGTGCTATTAGCACCATGGTCCATGGCGCTAAGGGTTCAATTCCGCCATGGTGGTTGGCGGACTTACCGCCCCATTCCGACCTTGGCGGGGCGGTAAGTCCCCAATCCCCATTTTGCCCTTCCCCATTCCCATTCTTGCCCCATAGGGCATAATGGGAGTGGGGAAGGCGTTAATTACGCCACCGTAAATTATGGTGGCGTAATTAACATCAAGGTCCCTTAGCGCCATGGATTTTAACGCCTGCAAAAAGCAGGCGTTAAACTCACCATGGCGCAAAGGGACCTCGTACTCAGGCGGTAAGGGTCGGCGATGTTTACGCTGGCGTAAACCCCTTACCGCCTGGGTCGTAATGAGGCCCATTGTGTTGTGTTTGACCTCCCTCTGCTAGTTTCTGACCTCCTGCATGGTACCCATAGACCAGCATTAAAGATGGTGAAGATGGGAGGCATACCGGAGCTGTAGATTGATGAGGCTGGAGTGATGGGTGTTCTCTGCTTCTGTTGGTTCCTAAGAGACACAAGGGAGAAGAAGAAATGTCAAATCACACAGTATATTATCAATCACACAATACTCTCTTGTGACTTCACAGCAAAATCGTATGACATTTCGAAAAGAGAATTATTGCCAATGTTTTGCTATGGAAGCTAGAGACAAGTCTGTTATCTGATACACCAGAATGTTACAGGTTTTTTTTCTCCATCATTCAAATTAATTTGTTAATGATTTACTCCAGGTGTTAGCAACAGTTATCCAAACATTTGTGACACAATTGGTATTCACAGAAAAGAGTTCTTAGCATTTGCTAACTGCTGAATAATAGCATTGAATTAAACAAGAGAGAAGGCACACACCTTCTTTTCTGGAACTATCTCTGTAGTCTTTCCCTGATTCCCAGACCAGTCTTTGTCGACCTTCTTCAGAAGCACTAACATCAGGATATATCAACGCATGTGACGTCCCAACAGTCTGCAGCTATACTCTTTTGACCTCCATCGCCAATCCCCTAGAATAACCTTCAATGCTCTGAGCTTTCCAAAATGGGTGATGGTTAATCTTCAGGAATTGTTGTTTGAAAACGTTCTCAGACTAAAGTTACACTAAATGGTTGCCTGACCAATGCCTGCACTGATAGTAATGCCTGTCCCTCGTACTTAGTGATGATGTAAGCCTGATGTACCTGCCATACGCTAAGATTTGGAATGTAAATGGTGTGATCATGTGACTGCCCTCAATGAAATGAATGACAAGTCATGTTTTGACACCACTACCAGCACCATCCTTCAGGTGGATACAATTTACCACGTTGCAGAGTTCAGGATAGGCTCTCAATATTTTGTCATAGGGTGAGGGTTGCCATATTATCACCAGGGTCACAGAGTATAAACAATGTCATTACAGAACATCATTTGGTAATTGATGCAGTTACAACGCACCCCTTCGACATCACCATATTCCCTAATGTGTCAAAAGTAAATAACCTCATTGTGAAGGTACTTCCTAATAGAATTTCTTTAAAAAAAAACAACTTATATACTGATGTACTTAATCTATTTCCAACATGGTTTAAGTTTTGTTATATTTCCATTGTTATTTATTACAAATGTATGACGATTGGATCCCAATTTAACTTGTGTCAAAATTTTCATCAATAAAATTTTTTGTGAATGCACATCCACATTAACCCATGAATAGTGTTAGCATGAGTTCTGACATATGGTAGTTGGCATTATTCTTAGTCCTCTTCACAATCCTTGCACATTGAAGGTAATCCACCTTCTAATCAGGTCAAACCATGGTGAAACCATTTTAAAACAAAAACATATCCCATATCCATAACTGAGTGATAAAGCTCCCCTCACAAACCTCCTTCTTTTGTTCTTGGAAAGAAGGTCAATAGGCATTGGACAGGGAGAGAATTCAGTGATTCAAGGATTGTAATGAGTGAGTAGGAGTCGAAGTAATGAGGATTACAATACATAATCACTTATCACCTCCCGTCCCACGTCGTCCTAATCCCTACACATTAAAGGTATAAACAGCATAGGGATAAGGAAATAAGAGCCAGTAGAAAATAATTAATATCGTACAGATGCAATCCACACCATGGTACTTAATTTATATAAGATTAAGGCATCCATGCCTGTTGGACACCAGTCCCAAATTTATGTGGAAGGGATCTGCCAATTACCACCTTTTGGTTGAAAATATAGGTGTCCATAGTCTGGCCTTAAATTGAACACCGCTAAATCAGAAATATTCCCCCTCACTGACGCAACTGCCCGCCCATCTGCGCTCCATGGACTAATCTTGGGCCCCATTCATATGAAATATCTGGGTGTGCATGTGGCCAGAATGGCGCAACTGTCCCGCATACTGAACTACAATATTTTAGCGGATGCCCTCTGTGTTAAAATGGAAATATGGAGATCCCTAGCAATATCGATGATGGGCAAGTTAGCTCTGGCCGGGAAGAGCATTCTTCTTGAAAATGAAGAGTGCTTGCAATTGACTGGTGTGGAACAGATAGTCAAGAGTGAGCTGGCGGGTACTCTCTGACCAATACTCCCAGGGGGGACTAACAGCACCAGACTTCGAAATCTATTATTTGGCAATGCAAGCACACTTTGCGTCACAGTGGGCGACAGTTTATCTCAAACAGAGGCACAAGGCAAACATCGTGCAGGCCCAAGAAGTGATTGTACTCCTACATAAGGTTGCGGCAACACGCCCCAAACGTTACAACATCACAGACCAGGCATTGGGGACGTGCACAGCTTGGGCCAAGATTGCTGAAACACAAGGAACAGAAACATTGTACAATCCGAATATGCCGTTATGTGGGGCCCACTACTTAGCACCCACACTAGATTCAGAGATCGCCACACACTGCAGCGCCAAGGGTATCAATCAAATGGGAGCCCTCTTCCCTGACAAGGAATGTATTACATGGGAAACAATCAAGGGGAAGGTGGAAAGCACACCAACACAGAAAATGTACTACCTACGCATGAGATCTGCCTTTGCGAAGGTGTGGAAAGCATTTCTAACAGAGCCAGAGATACACCTAGGTTTGGGCTACATGTTGACTACAACAATGGTTAAAATGCCTGCTTCAACACTGTACAAGCTCATAATGACAACCCAAACACCAATACTCTAAGTGCCAAAGGGAGGTGGCAGGTGGATCTGGGGCATCCAATCACTAATAAGCAGTGATACAAATTTGCAGGCTAACAAAACATATATCCTGTAATGCACGTTACAAGCTGATACACAGGGTCCACTACACACCAGCTAAATTGAAACGTATCTACACAACAACGGATGGCAAATGCCCCAGATGCTGAACTGCAGAGGCATACACCTTAAACAAGTTCTGGTTGTGTATACACTTAACTGAATACTGGAGAGATATATGTTATGCTCTGGATGTAATGGCAGACCATCCCATTGAAAGGTCCCCAACGGTGTATCTTCTGGGAGCCACGGGGAAGATGAACCCCACGTGGCGTAAACTGCAACATCTTGGTTTACTATTAGCAAAAGGGGCTATACCTATGAGGTGGAAAAGCAGTAACCCACTTACTAAGAGTGATTGGGATAAAGATATGCTTTGGGCAAATGACAATGAGGAAATATACATTGAACTAATGCATGCCGCAAATCGTCCTACAAATATTTGGGACAGATACAAACGATATCTTGCAAACAGTGTTGTTGAGGAAGAAGACGCAATTGTGTTATAACAATGTGCAATGGACCTTGAAGTTGCAATTATGCTACATAAGATGTATAATTTCGGAATGATTGTAAATGCTATGTGTTAAAATAAATAAAAAATTAAAAAAGAAAATATAGGTCTACATACACTTTAGCTGAAGTTGATGCATTACAAATGTTCTTGATTGAGAATCACTTCACTGTGCTCCTCTATCCAGGCAAGACAGTTATTGACCAAAGAATAACAATCTTCACATTGCATATCAGGGCATATATATGACAAAAAGGGTGTAGCCCTTTGCAGATGGTTCATGATCCACAGCTATGCCACAATCTTTCAAATGTTTCCCAGTTAACACCACTGGATGCATATACTCCCTTATGCTGTTGTGGCTTTGAAAACTAGACATCAATTCTTTACTAGATATCTTTTCTCCATCACAACATAGGACCATGTATAACTCATTCATGTGCTAGAAGATGAAAGAATTCCCAGTTTAGGACCATGAGAAAGCTGCATTGTTCGTGAATCCTATTACCACGAGTTTCGGTAACTGTCCCAAGAACAGGTCGTCCTGGTTGTTGATGTGCCTACTCCTGGAATGTTGATAGGTTTAACAGTTACTCTATCAACAGGGTATTTGGCATTGGCACATTGTGATGCTTCTAAGTGTGCCAACTACTTAAGGCATCATTGTTGTGGTTTAGTAGCAATTTTATATATGCCCTGTAAACATAACAATTGATTGGGATATCAAGCAATCTCAAAGCATCACATCAACTTGACTAAATAGGCTTGCAATGTTGTAGCATACGAATGCCACCCTGGCATCAGCCGCAACGTTTGATCCATTGGCATTAGTTTTCTTACATGATAAGTATAACAGGCTGTTGTTTAAATCCAAGCAAAGCAGAATCCTCGTATAAACACTTCAAGGGGCCGCTGTCCATGAGGGCTGCTAACAGTAAGACTTCCAAAACATAGCTGTTTTCTACCTTGGATGTGTGTGGGTGGTATTTGGAAAATATCAAGTTCTGACTTTGCACTTTTTGTAGATGTACAATGTACGGTTCTTTAGCACCCTTTCTTGGAATTTGCGGACTCTTTGTGAATGGGACTACACCTTCTTTTATAAGGTCTAGGAGGTCCAACACCATGTGTAAGATGCTGTGAGCCTCTTGGGTCATGTCATAATCCATGTAAAGGGTGGGATTGCCATAATTTTTCATCACCACCATGACCTTACGAGGATGTAGTTTTGCGATCACCTTTCCATACTAGAATGAGATGGGCAAAGCTTGATCATCCATTATCACAATGGTGATAGCATCAAAATGTTCTTTGCTCACTGGCACATAATGACTTTTAATATACTGAGTATTCACAATCACATTGTTCATACCTTTGATTGGCATGTGTCTGAGCGAGGTGTGTAACTGCCGCCCACCCCTAAGATTCTACAATGTCATAGTATAGAAACAAAGTACAGAAACTACTATTTATATCTGTCCAGGTACTGATCAACGGCTTAATGCTGTCTATGTGTTGTGCCATTCCCAAGGAAGGCCCTAAAGAGAGTTTTCATACAACTAAATGTGGTATCTGGATAGGGACTTAAAAGAAATATTTTCCTTTGATAGGCATGCAGACGCAAATGCTGTAAGCGGATCCAATTCAACACTACAGCTAAGTCAATGCCTAGTCTGGGATGCTGATGGAAACCCTTATTGATATATTTTTATGTCCCTGTCATGTACTCTGGATGACAACCCTTATATCACACCCATCTCTGAGAATCCCCCTGACCCCACTGAGCCAAGAAGTAGGTTTGTTTCACAAATTAAAAGGTTTTATTTGAAAAATTAAACAATATATATATATCACACTTCTATAGTAAATTAATATTTGATAGCACACTTGTGAGGATGATAGTGATCAACAATGGATAATGTTACAGTGGTACACTCTTTTTGATGGCTTAGAAGTGATATAGAGAGGATGAAGTAGCTGAGAATGCTTTTATGGCTTCAAGGACACGCAATGATGAATGAAATGCAGTACAGAAAATAACTTGATATAGCTTCAACAAAAGACAATGTAATCACTTTTCCTTGACAATTCACTCCCCCCCTTTATGCAATATAAGGAGATGGAAAGAAGACACACAGTTCTCAGCAATGCAATCAAATATAATTCAGTTCCCCCCTAGCAAGCTTAGAGGAAAACAGGTATGAGTTTTAACACAGGCAAGATACTTTGATGTGGTTGCAATTAAGTGAAAAATATGCTAAAAAGGCTTTTAATTCCCTCTAGGGGGTTCAGGGTGGGTGATATCTAGTTTATATCAGTTCAGGCTCACTTTAGCAATGCTCTATGAGTAACGAGCAGGTTAAAACGAATTTTAGCAAAGGAAAGCAAGGAGCTGCTGATTTTTACACGTGGCTGGAATTGTGCAAAATGTCAAATCGCGGCAAATTTAAACGTGTGCGTCGAGCGTAATCACGGAGGCCCTATACGGAGTAGCAAGTCGGTACTAGCCTAGAATCTTAGCTTTAAGATAAAAGTTAAATGTCCCTCCTAGCATAAATGGTACCGGAGATACGGCCGATTTAGTCAAGGTAGTTTTTCAGATTTGAAATTTTAAAGCTCAGAATGACAGATGACAGTTTTCAGTTTTAAAGATGACAGAATGACACGATTCTAGGAGGCAGTTCTAATAGGCTAAAATAGTTTGGATTAGATTATTTTAAACTAAGAGATTGGTTTTGCACAGTGAGTACTCACACTATATTTTTGAAATAAGCCATCAAGGTCTGGTCAGGTTGGACGGGACTTCCGGCGGGTGGTTCGGAAGCTATCTGGGTCAGCTCTGCTCTCTGGGTCTGTCAAGCACTGGTTCTGCTCACAACGGTCTGGTTTGTGGTTCTCTCTGGTTCCGGATACAGCACTGCTTTCTGGATGCTGCTACAGGTTCTTGCAAACGTTCTTGGCAAACAATTCAAACAGCTGTTGAATAGTTTGGTTGGTTTTGAGGCCTGCTGAAGAGGATTCAGCTTGTGGATTCAGGCCTCTCTGCTACAAATTCTGGAGTTAATTTCTGCTACAGGTTATGGAGATTGATGGATGTGAAGTCTGGATCTCTGGATGTGAAGTCTGAAGTCTCCCAGCAAAGCGTCCCGCAAGAAAGTGGAAAGTGAATGTCCCTACCTGGGTTTCAATGTTCCTTTTTATGTGTTTTGAAAATGGGTGTGTGGCTGGGCCTAGCTAAGCCTGCCCCTCTCACTTGTCATTGGCCCAGTTCTCCCCTCTCCCTTGATTGGGGAGCAGGGTTGTGTATCATCTTTATGGCTTACAGAAAGACACTCCCCTTGTCAATGTGCACACAAATCTATTTCTGATCCAAATACATATTTCCCCGATACACAATTTGTTGAAATTACATGTACATATTACAGATGAATTAAAACAGATCTCCGTTCAAGCCCCATGTTCCTGCGAGCTGGGATTCAGAAATTACAACATTTTGCGCTTTTTGGTCTGTTTACCAATATCGGACATTTACCAAAAATTACACAAATGTGTGCAAGGAGTATGGACATTAATTGATGATGTGTCAGATTTTTAACATGCAGACATTTGGAGTAAGACCTTTTTTCTGCTAGCAACCCCCCAGAATACACCACAGGGTCCTACCGCCTTTTAAAATGTGCATGGAAAAATCCCAAGAATAATTATATTATTTATATAATTTTGACCAGTCCGCACTATAAGTTATCTATCTTTTTAAAATTATGCCCTGGTCAAAAAGGGGTGTGGCTTCCCACATCACATGGTGGAATAACTGGTTTATACACTTCCCCCAAGCTCAGTTTGCTAGCAGAGGCACTGCCCCTCCCAGTTTCTCCCAGGAGGAAGCCATCTACGACCCCCCCAATATAACATCTGCCTGAGTCCAGGACAGGGCTTTGTCCAACTTCCTGCAGTCCCGAGGTGCTCCTCCCCTAACCCAATCAGAGAGGTGTCATCTCCTTTTGGCAGGGGCAGCAGGATGCAGCTAGGCCTGGGAAGAGTGGCTGAGCAGGTTTCTCCTGTCGGGGGTAGTTGTCAGGCAGAATTGAGCTAAATGTCACTTTAGTTCCCAGTTTAAATCAAACTTACAATTTTTACACATGCAGCTACAATACTGATTCTAAGTTCAAAACCATGATATTTAACAGTTGCAACTATGTGACGCTCAAAAGTAGGTCACTCATTTAATTTAAACATTTCTGTTTTAGTGGTTTTAAATCCAATTTCAATTAAGCTGCTGACATCCACAGCTCAGCCAGTTTTGTTGTAAACATTGTTTTGGGCTCTTCATCTTCCCAGATTTTGTATGCACACAACACTTCATTCTGCCAGATGTCTGCTGGTGTTCAGTAAGATTTTAGAATATCCTACAATGTTTGAAATAGGCACTTTGAGCTTGCATTCAGGAAAACAAAGTGAATTTTAAGGCGCTTTTGGTCTAACTACACTGTACTTTTTCCTTTGACACCACCTTTCACCCCTGGCGCTTCCGGTCCATCATGCTGGCACCGGTGGGTGGCAGGTTAGACAACCATTTTGGTGTGCGCACAACCGCGCGGTTTTCCTGGTTCTGGGATGGAATGATGGGCGGCGACAGCTCATCCCCACATCCACCCAGTCTATTGATTTAGTTTTGTTCTGGGATCATCCCCACATCTACCCCGTCTAATAATTCAAGATGGGTCAAAACCCTTGACAATGCACGTCATTGCAAATTATTGTCAGTGACTTCCCTAGAGCCCATTTTGATAGATTTGTGGTTCTTAGCATTTTCCAACTTTATAAACATCTACAGGGCATATGTGTATTGTTAAGTATGGTGGTCACCAAAATAATACCATTACGTACTTTTTAATGTTCTGTTTAAATGCTGTACTCTGTGTACCTTGACCTCGGTATGTGCAACTATGTGCTAAATTTTGAACTTCGTTAGCAGCGCTCTCAATGACTTGTTCAAAAACACTTTACCTGCTTGGGCCTTTTTTTACTTAAAAATAATTAGTCACCTCTGTGCCTGTCTTATCTTTCAGAATCGCTTTCAGAATCGCTGCAAAAGCGTACTTGGATAAGACGTGTAGGAATGTTAACATATATTTGCAGACGTTGTGATTTTTAAACGTATGCAAACCAATTAAATCAGTCTGCCATTGTGAGTCTTTATAACCAGTTATAATTGCTCTTCTAGTATAATGCTTTATAACCAACTTAGGCAGTGTTTATGAATCCTCTCCCGATAACCAATCTATCACATTCTCCCTTTCCATCTTCTTATGCTGAGCTTCTGTTGCTTAAAAAGGGGGATTGACTCTCCCTGTAACTACCCACAATCCCCTCATTGTAGTAGATTTTGCATAACAGCTTCTCTGCCATGTTCTCCTCCCAACAATAAAAAAAACACAAGTGATGCTTCACGCATAATGACCTTTATTTTTATAACATTTTGAATAGATGTTTAGTTTAAGTTATGTAGGAATCAGGGTTACAGTTTGTGCTAAGTGTAGGGGCAGTTTTATAATAGATTTCACGCGTCTTGAATGCTTGACTACATAATACGCTAGTTGTGTTTAATAGATAATGAAATTGATGCTTGTGCAACATGTGTCCTTTAATACAGAAGTAAGTCCAGTGTAAGTGACCCAGAGCCACTTTTATATCAGTGTATGGTCAAAACATCAAAGAATGTATCCTATTTTTATAAATTGACCAATAACAATCCATGATAGGGTAGATACTCCTAATTTAGGAAATTCCGGTGTTATTAGAGGCATTTTTGCTTTAACCATATGACAAACTACTTTGAACACACAGTCCCGGTTCAGCAGTTTCAGCTTTTCAACTTTAGGTGCACTCTCTGTGCTTGTCGTCATTTTTCCTAAAAGTAAATATATATGTGTCAGTCTCTGCCTGAAACAGTGCATGTTAACTTTCTGGGGTGTCAACAACTGTGTTGCTTTGTTCTTATAAAACTCTATCCACAAGTGTCTGCAGTTCATAGCTACATCTCAAGTGTACGTTTTCAAATAAATATCAGGGATTGAGAATTGTGAGGAATCTCGGGATTCAGTCACTTCTCCCCAGGTGGGAGCCTTTACCTATGAGGCTAGGGAGGTGAGCCTGCTACGCAATACCCTCCCTAGCGGTAGAGGCAGGCGGGACCTCACCGGGAGAGACTCTCCCTTTGGGGATAAGGACTCCCATTCATATGAGGAACTCCCTATGTCACTGGTCTGTTATCCTTAATTAACAACTTCTACACAAAGGAGATCAGAAGAACACGCTGATGTTTGGTATTGCCATACAGAAAGTCTATGTGAATCTGAAAAGCAGTATTGGTTTAATACTGAGAAGACGATGATCATGCGAGTAATATAGACTCAGGCAAGAGAAAAAAAGGACTTTGACGGACCACTGGGGATGACCCAGCAACACTTCATCAATCAAGGAGGAGGAGTCCAGAATGAGAGATAAGCCCGGGAGCTTCATGTCAGCTGTGCGAGGAGAGCTGAACAAAACTAAAGCATGCCGTTTCTGAGACTTGAGGGAGTCAAGCATGGAAACACTAAATGGGGAAGACCTGAAGCAAGAGAACTAATTGAGGGAAGGAAACCTCAGAGAAGGAACCAAGTCTGAGGTTGTGGTGTGATTGAGAGTTGGTGGACTGCTAAGTCCAACAATGACCACAAAACCACCTGCCCAAACTCGACACGCAATGGGTGTAACAAAAGGGAGATGTACACCAAAAAGAAAAAAGACAACCTGACTAACCAAAAAAAGGTTCCCATTCTGAACGCAGGCCCGGTGATGCCGACCGTGGGAGAAAAAGGTAATGGGGAACATGGGAGACCTGGGAGGAATACCGAGAATAACATCCAATCATCCCAATGAGGACCATATATTAAAGTTACAGAAGATGAGTGAGAATCTTTGTAAGAGGGTGCAGGCCAATTCACAGAGAGAGTTAAGAATCATTATGGGGATACACACCATAGTAAAAACAGAATAATAGAGAAAGACAAGAATCATTACTGGAATATTCATACCATCCCAGAAAGCCCAAGAAGTAGAGAAAAGAGAGAATTACTACTGGAACCTTCATGCTCGTCTCAGTAAAATCCCAGAGGTGGAAATAAGTAAAAGTTGTTACTGGAAGCGTAATACCCCAGTAACTATAAAGTGGTAGAGAAGAGTGAGACACATTTTGGTAATATCTATAACTGGCCCAACCAGGGTAAAGAATGGACACTGAGTAGCGAAAAAGTGGCACGTTTGATAAAGAAGGAAAGAGAGAAGAATATCGGAAGAAGAAACCACGGCATCAAGGACGTGATAGAGAAAGTAAAGGGCCCAATATATGAACTATATGAACTGATCAAAGTATTTGAAAATAACTATCTACAAATAAGTTACTAAAAGGAACTTGCTGGAGAACCAATCACAGGAGAAGGGTGCCATTCTACTTTACCTTAGTTGGTTTTGATAGTGGCAGGGACAGGCTAGACTAGTTTTGGAAAGAGGACTGATCTTCAGTTTGGACTCACCCATGACTGACGAGCACCCTAGTTAGTTTATGTTAGGTAGGGAAACCCATAGCATAGGGAAAGTTAGGAGTGTCTACTTTTTGTGTTTGATAAATAAAGAAAATACCAAAATGGCAGATGTGAGTGCTTGTCCTTTTGACCCGTCACAGAATGCACTGTTAGTCTCTGAAATCCCTGCTTATAGTTTCAACCATAGCAGGGTGGACCTCCCTCCCCTGTATCTGTGGTTAGCATTTGAACATCTGTTCTGGGATTTAGCATGTAACAAATTGTTCTAATAGTTATGGACATGTAGGAATCCTTGAGACATTCATAATAATAACGATGGTGGTCAGTCATAATGTAGAATGCAATAATGTAGAAAGTCAAAATGTCGATTTTTTGTTTTAGAAAACAATAATGTCGAAAAACAATAATGTCGAATTTTTTAGAATTTTTTTGAAAAAATAAATAAATATATATCATTAAAATGTGTTGAGTATGAGGGGTGACAGGGTGGTGGGGTGGTGAGGGGGTGGCCGGGGGGTGTTGGGTGAGAGGGGTTGGGGGGATCCCCCTAGTAAATGATACTCTTCTTGTTTATTTATTTATTGATGGTGCTAATTGCCTTTTTTTTCGAAAAAATGTTTCTAAAAATTTGACTCTTTTCATTATATGTATAGGTTTTCGACATTATTGTTTTCTACATTTTTTTTCTACATTTTTGTAAGTCGACATTTTTTTTTCTACATTAGGACTATAAACCAATAACGATGACCATAACAATCACTGTAATAATCATGTTTCAAACACTCCTTTACCATAGCGGCAGATCCCTCTACTGTAACGTTAGCTAATTATAAACTCCTGGTCAAATAATACAAGGAGGCACTCATTAAAGCTAAGTAAGAAGTCTATAATCATCATATGATCCTGAAAACAAAATCGGGTTCAAAGGTATTGTTTTCCATTCATCAGGAGTTTAAGAACAAACCTCCACATCTGTCAATTCCAGTAGAAGATAAGGATTGGTGTCAGTCCATACACAATGCATTCTTAAATAATGTCACTAGTCACCAGTCCAATATTCAATAGATAATGTGGTGTTATGGCGTTGGATTTTAAAGAGGCAGAGTCCCGAGATAGCACCCCCTGCATTCGACTTTACTCCCTGTACTGAAGCATTGTACAAACAATCTCTGAGATGAAGGTAGAGTTCCTCTGTTTTTGAATGAGGCGTGGGTCACCCCCTTCTGAAAATGGAGTCATTGGATCCCTACGTTTTGGACAATTATCGTCCAATTACAAATGTACATTTTTTGCTGAAAGTTTTGGATAAGGTGGCACACATAAAATTCCAAAACTTTCTGGAGGGCAATGAGATCTTAATGTCCTGCCAATCCGGTTTCCCGAAAGGGTATGGTAGGGAAACTGCCACGCTCGACTTGCAAACCAACCTACTGTTGAACATGGATCAAGGATAACTATCGGTCCTAATACTGTTGGAATTATCTTCAGCATTTGACCTTGTTAATCATTACATACTCAAGGGTAGATTACAGTCTTTGGCCGGGTGCTCTCCAAAAGCAGCTTTCTGGATCTCTTCCTTCTTGGGACCTAGGAACTCTATGGTGAGTGTTGGTGAAGTTTGTTCGGATCCTTCCCCTATCTCCTGTGGGGTGATATGATATGATATGATATGGCATTCGTAACGGGCCTACACTCAAGTGTTTCAAGGCACGACGAGACAGGGATGGGGGACAAGGGAAGACAGACAATGATCCTACTAGGCCAGGTGTCATTCAGATCGCGCAAGTGCATGGGTAGAGGGGAAGGGAAAAGTGCAAGGGGAAAGGGAGAGGGGAAAGTGCAGTACTGGGTTAGTAGACACACAAGATAAATAATAAGGGCCAGCTGGTGGCAAGTGCAAGGTAAGTGCAGACAAGTGCTGGGAAGGGGGCTGTAGGGATACAGAGACAGTCCCGCAGTGCAGGGGTTACCAGGGAGGCAGTGCAAGGGGAGAGTGGCTGGGCCAAGGACCGAGATCAGTGAGAGTGGCCCAGTTGCAGACACAGTGCAGTTTCAGTCAGGAATTTAGCAGGGGAGAGGGGGAGAGAAAGCAGAAGCAACGAGGAAGGTTTTGAGGTGCTTCCGGAACCGGAGATGGTTCTCCTCAAGTTTCAGGGAGGCAGGAAAGCAATTCCAGAGGAAGGCCCCTGACGCGGAGAGAGATCTACCACCAACTCGTTGCTTGGAGAAGCGGCTGACCCTGAGGGAGTTGGAGGCGGATGAGCGAAGAGCTTGAGAAGGAAGATATTTAGGAAGAGAGAGTTGAAGGTATTTTGGCCGCAGGCCCCACAAGGCCTTGTGGACAATGCAGATGGTTTTGATCTTAATCCTCGCAGCCACTGGGAGCCAGTGTAGGGATTTCAGTCCTGGAGAGATACGGTCCCGGGGCTTGAGGCCAAGGACAAGTCTTGCAGTCCTGTTCTGGATGAGTTGCAGAGGGCAGAGAGTAGAGGCAGGCAGATTTAGATCAAGGCTGTTACAGTCGTCCAGCTTAGAGAGAACCAGGGATCTGGAGACAGTGAGCTTCTGGGGGAAGGAGAGGAAAGGAAGAATACCTCTGAGGAGGTGCAGCTGGTAGTGTGACTTCTTAGAGACGTCAGATATGTGAGGAGGAGAGAAGGAGAGTGTGGAGTCGAAGAGGACCCCAAGGTTTTTTGCCTTGCAGGTAGGAGCAGGAAGAGGGGCAAGAGAGGCCAGCCAGCGAGCTGCAGGGAAGGAGGGAGTGGGTGTGCCGATGAGTAGAATCTCAGTCTTACTGGCATTAAGGCAGAGGTCATTGGCGGCACACCATTCCTGGATAGCAGACAGACAGTCAGAGATGAGGGAAGGAGAGGAGGAGGCCGAGGGTAGCCTGAAAATGAGCTCGGTATCATCCACATAGCACTGAAAGTTGGGGCATAGAGCAGTGATGCGGTGGGCAAGGAGTGCCAGATACTGGTTGAACAGCCAGGGGGAGAGGTTAGATCCCTGGGGAACACCACAGGTAGAGAAAAAGATGTCAGAGAGGAAGAACCCCAGTTGGACCTGGGACGGTCGATTGGAGAGGAAAGAGGTCAGCCACACCAGAGCCTGACCAGTGATACCCAGGTTATCAAGGAGACGGATGAGCAGGATGGCATGGTTGACAGTATCAAAAGCAGAAGAGAGATCGAGCAAAATGAGAACACACGGAGTGTTAGTGTTAAGGTTGGAGAGCAGGTCTTCACGGATGTTCAGGAGAGCAGTTTCCGTGATTCTGGCAGCTCTGAAGCCAGACTGATGGTCATGAAGGCTACCAACAGATTCAGCATGGAGATTAAGTTTGGAGATGGCCAGTTTCTCCAGGAGCTTGCCCAGGAAGGGAGTGATGGAGATTGGGCAATAGTTAGCCAGGCAGGAGGGGTCGGAAGAGGATTTCTTAAGAAGAGGGTGCACAAGGGAGTGCTCAAGGGGGATGGGAAGACTCCAGAGGTGAAGGAGTGATTGCAGAAGTCAGCCAGGGCAGGAGCCAGGGAGTTGATGTGGTCCTTGATAATTTTGGAGGAACAGGGGTGAACCTGTTTCGACAAGACTTTCATAGATCGGACTTGTCTGGAAACCTCGTCAGCAGAGAAAAGGGGAAAGGCAGAGAAGGAGGGAGGAGGGGTGACTGCAGAAGGGCCAGATGAAGAGCAGGGAATAGAGGGAGGGAGGTGATAGGAGGAGAATGAGGACAGGATGTCCTCAGTTTTTTAAATGAAGTGAGAGGTCAGTGCCATGCAGAGGGCTTGGGAGGGGACAGGAGAGGTAGAGACTGCAGCAGGGTTGGCCAGTTCCTTGCAGATTTGAAAGAGTTCAGCCGAATTGTTAGATGCCGCAGAGATGCGGGCTTGGATAAGGGCTCTCTTCTTGGTGAGAACGGAGAGCCGGCATTGCCTTTGGAGCAGGCGGCAGGCCAGTTTGTCAGAGGATGAACATGAAGCACGCCATTTCCTCTCTGCCACCCTGCACTTGCGTTTTAGGGTGACGAGATCCGAGTCATACCAGGAGTTACATTTGGCTTTGGGCTTCAGGCGGATTCTCATGACAGGGGCACGGATATCAAGACTATCAGATATAGCAGAGTGGAGAGTGGAGAGGGCTGTGTCAGGGTGGGAGTCAGCCGAAGGATGAAGGGGGGGTGAGAAGGTGGCGGCGAAAGCCTCAACTGACATGCGCTTCATGGGTCGGATGACCAAGAAGGAGGGTGGCAGTGATGAAGGTGGCTTTGCCTGAGGGGTAGGGAAGGTGAGGTGGGAGGATAGGAGAAAGTGATCACTCCAGGAGAGAGGAGTGGAGAGAGGGACAGAGAGGGGAAGGTCAGAAGAGATCAGAGCATCAAGATTGTGCCCTGCACAATGAGTCAGCCCAGACGGGACAATAGAGGGTGAGAGAGAGTCACAGAGGTTGCAAAAGTGTCCAGAGGGGGACAGGAGGCATCCAGGTGGATATTGAAGTCTCCAAGAAAGAGGAGTTGAGTGGTTGAGGACAGGAGTGAGGAGGAGAGGTCCGCCCACTCGGAGAGGAAGGAGAAAATTTGACCGGGTGGCCGATAGATAGTAGCCACAGTAAGGGAATGGCTAGGAGAGAGAGAGAGTCGTCAGACAAGGCATTCATACAGGGCCTCGATACAACCCTGTTTAATGTCTACCTGATTCCATTTCTGCTCCTGCTGATTAGTCTGGGTGTCCAGGTGGCCGATTACGCAGATGACACGCAGGTGGTTGTCAGATTGTCAGGTTCATATTCTGAGGATGCAGCCAAGCTCCCACAATGAGATTGAGGTCTCTTCCAGGAGAGTATAAACAGTTTATACTCATGGGTACGTTGATCCCAGTGGCTGAAAGGGTCAAGACCTAGCAGTGGTTCTGGACTCTGAACTGTTCATGCCACATCATGTGGCATCCATTTGCTCCTTCTGTGGGTTGATTACAAAGCTTTTATGCAACATTCACCATTTTCCTTCCTCAGAGAACCTGGGTACTTTGGCATCTGTCCTTATCAACAGACATTTGGACTACTGTAATTGTCTTCTCAGTGGCTGCACAAACTCCCTCATAGCAGCCCTGCAGGTCTCACAGAATGGTGCAGTGCTGGCAATCTCATGTCTTTCTATGAGAGTGCATGTTACAGTGGGCTGGCGGGGTCTACATTGGCTGCCTGTAAAACTTAGAATCAGGCATGAAGTTTTGACTTTCACACATAAATGTGTGACAAACATGGCACCTCAGTATCTCACAGCACGCCTTCGACTCCAGGTTTCTTCCTGCCCTCTTAGGCCCCAATACCGCATGAGACTTGTTAAACCCAGATTCAGCGTGGTAAAGCCCGGTGGCCGTAGCTTTAGTGTGCAAGGCCCCCACTTGAGGAACCTGCTGCCTCCACATTTGAGAGCTATGAGTTAATGGTCAAGTTAAAAACGAGCTAAAGACGCTCTTCTTTAATCTGCCATTGTCTGCCAAAGCTGCTTCCCTTTCTGGATCCGCTACTGTCGACCTGGTGTCTGCCCCTGGTATTTCCCTCTTTCGCACAGCTCCTAATACTGTCTGTTTCTGGTTGTTTGTCTTGTGGTTGTATGTGTGCGTGCCCTGAGGCCCAGGGGCATGTAGAGCGTGGATACAACAACTTTTAATAAATAAATAAATACATACCCCTTGAACAGTCACCTCCATTAACAGTCATATTTTTTCATCCCTTTTTCAACTTTTGACAGTTCTTCCACAACACAGATATAAGAAGCTTGCATCCACTGATGGTGAAACATCTGGTTCTCGTTGCACAGCATTTTCAATATTTTGCTAAAGGAACATTCGAATTCAACAGGGGACACCAATAAAATAATGTCAATGGGCCTCATTACGACCCTTGCGGAAATGGAAAAATGATGGCGGAAATGCAATACCGCCATCGAACACCGCTCGTTGCGATCATGACCCGTCACCGTAAAGTACGATGCCATTAGCGACACCGCAGTGAACGGCAACGCTAACTGCACCAAGTACGGGCACGCGCGCCTTGCAAAACCGGAATCACCGCCATGGCGCAACGGTACGCGAATTCTGACCCTAGCGGACATGTACTGAACGCCATCAAGCACGTCGTAAAGTACCATTCCGCCATGGCGAGAAATACGGCAACGCGAACCAACCGTAAATGGCCCACTGAGTGCCTGTACTCCACTCCCTGGCCTCATTGCACAACTCCTGGCAGCCGCAATGTACTCACACTATGCAACCAGTGAAATCCACTATTCACCCATGCATGCCAACGTAGAAAAGCATGCAGGGGCTCAAAGCGCCCCGTGAGTGGGCATCCATGTACGGCATGTCACCATAGCCGTACTGACGCAGCACAGGCATGTGAAGGTACAACACATCAAAATGAAAATCAAGAACACATGACACAAAACAACAGTAGTCCCCCATCGCTTGCCACCAGCGCAAGGCAACATCCACAACAGCATCCTGAGGGGGATTGCACCAGCCCTGTACTCATGCCAGTAAACAAACCAACCATCAGCAGAAGCATGTACCACACAAGTCAACTCAGAAGGCGGAACACAAAGCAGATCATCATGCAATACATACCGCCACAAAGCGAAAATCGCCACATCACCTGCAAAGAACAACGCAACACGACAAATATCGGAATACAATTTAAATGCACATCCAAATGACAAAGGCCCCACATCAATTTGCAAAATCCCACCAAAACAACCATCATCACCGAGGGCTGCATCTGCAATAATTGACCGGCTTCCACTTGTGTGACGCCCTGTACCATCATGGCACACAGGGCTTACATCAACGTTCCAAAAGGCAACATGGAAGCGGCAAGAACCGCAGGTCCGTCCCATGAGGCAGGCACTAGTCGAGCTGAAAGGCCGAAATGTTGCACCTAGCCACCAGTACAGCGTAAGGGCATGTGGCCCATTGGCGATCGTCCCATATGATCGAAATGGTGCTCCACTGATTCACCCGAAGCTGCAGGAGTCGAGAGTAAAAACCATCTGGAGGAGTGGCGTAGAGATGGCATCTGCAATAGGGCAGGAGATACCTGTCACCCAAAAGAAACACAAATCAACCGATTGCATTACGGGACTCATGATGCATTACAATCTTCATTCAACACACCAAATCCACACCCATATGCATGCTAGCCCACTCCAAAGGAATATACACACCCCTAATCCAGTATCGAATCACAACGAAACCAATCGAGCTAAATACACCATTGGCAACGTCGGTTACTGTGCATGCGTCCGTCAAGATAGAACCCATGACATGGGATTAGTAACGTGCCTAGACACAAGTGTATGAAGGCGCGTCGAGACAGGGAGGATCCGACAAGGGCAGAGAGACGTATGTCCCACTATGGCAGCCTTGCATCACATAACGCAGGGGAAGGGGAGTGAACCAAGAAACCCATGTACATGGCAGACCCTAAACGGATTCATCAGTCCATGCACCCACACATCATTCCCTCATCCCGCAATGAAAACGCATGAATATTCACTCACATAATATGTGAAACTTCCATCGCGTCTGTGCGTAATGCAGTCCGCAAAAACCACTGTGCCCCTGGCCGGATCTGTAGTGTTGTGAAGCAAGATGGATTTGCGAACGTCCTGCCTTATCGTCCACTACGCTATTGCGCATCCCATTCAATTCATATCATTCATTGCCTGCTCGTTATGGGCCATGTCCCAAGGACATTCTACAATAGAACGTTACATTTCCAGCCAGACCTGTGGGCGTATCCTCGCCGCTACTTCAAAACCAAAAATGCTGGCCTTCGAATACCTCACTTGCAACATTACGTCGAAAAGGCTTCTGTGAACGCTTGCATTCACAATTACATCAATGTAGTGCGGCTGTGTGTCATGATGCTAACTGGCTGCAATCACAAATGGCACGCCACGCCCGTCGGTGAAGTACGTTACTGTGCTGCATGAGGGTCGGCCATCGATCGAGCCCTACATACCACTGACTCTTCACAGGTATGTAAGCGGCTGCAATCATAGCATGTGTAACAATGGGAGCACAGCATGAAAATCAGTCAAAGTACATCACACTGCCATCGGGATTTGATACATGATTCCAATCCCAAGATGCCATGCGGCCAAATGCAGCCTTACGTGCGGGCCGTGCTCGACCAGAAGGGATTGCATCTGCCACAGATTCATTCAATCAGCACAGGTGGAGGCCATACAGGCCGACAGCACATATATTGCAGACCCAAACCCCTCCCACAACCACTCCCACTCCAAAATGCTACCGGCAGGACTAGCGATGTTGGGCCTGGGGTACCAGATAGCACTGCAAGTGCTACAACTACAAGAAGACGACGAACAACAACAGGTACAACAACCGGGCGCACAGGGGAGACGGAGGAGAAGGAGGAGGAGGAGGGCAAGGCAGGGTCAGCAAGGCCCACAAGCACTGCCACCACCACCACGCAGGCGGCCCGCAATCCCACGCCTCCGAGCCGATCCGTTCAACCTCACTGCTGAGCAGATCCACACCCTCTACCGTTTGGACCGGGACACCATAATCGCCATTGTGGACATGACACATGCTGACCTCGTGAGCATGATAGATAGCCCAACCGCCATCCCACCCCTACTGAAGGTGGTGTCTGCACTCCACTTCCTGGCCACAGGCACCTACCAGCACACAGTGGGACAGTTGCATGGCATTTCACAGCCACTGTTCTCACGGACACTCTTCCAAGTGCACGATGCCCTCCTGAAGCACGCCGACGACCACATCACACTACCACGCACGTACCAGGAGATTACCAACGCTAAAGTGGGATTCCATGCACTTGGCGGCATCCCGGGTTGCATTGGTGCCATCGACTGCACCCATGTTGAATTGGTTGTCCCACATGCCATGGAGGTCCAGTACCGCAACCGGAAACAATTTCATTCAATCAATGTGCAAATGGTGTGTGACTCCAACAAGATCTTTACGCATTGTTGTGCCAGATTTCCAGGATCTACCCATGATTCTATGGTCCTGAGGAACACAAGAATACCACGCTACATGGAGCGACACGCAGGGCACAGATCCTGGCTACTCGGTGAGTCTCATTTCATGCATGACATCGTGGCCCATTTGATGCGTCAATGACCTTGCAGGGGGGGGGGGGGGCTACTTAGCACTATCATTCCACTGACACCCTTTATTCGTCTCATACAGGTGATGCCGGGTATCCACTGAAGAGATGGCTCCTTACACCAATCCGGAACCCACAGAACGAGCATGAGGAGGACTACAACCATGCCCACTCACGTACCCGTGTGGTCATTGAACAGGCATTCGGCCTACTGAAGGCTCGTTTCCGCAGCCTCAGCAGGTCTGGCGGGGCACTCATATACAGCCATGAGAAGGTTTCTAAGATGGTCATGGCATGTGTCATGCTGCACAACATGTGCATACGTAGGAATGTGCCCATGCCCCCTGACGCTGTACTGCATGCACCTGAAGATGATGATGATGATGATGAGGGTGGGGATGTGGAGGCACCTCAAGGAGTCCATGAGGCACAGGATGCACGTGCAATCCGACAGAGCATCATAGATGCATGCTTCTAGCAACCACGCATGGTGCCTATTACACGGAAAGGGGACCTGTGGCACTGTGTGTGTGTAGTACAGGCACATTGTGGACTGTACGCCTATGAAGGCCTCGTACGCAAATATCAATGTCCACACATGTCATTGGATGATAATGAGGTGCTGTATTGTTGATGTGATTTGATTTATACACCCTATGGACCCGCCACCCAGTGAAGCCCAACACACCCCCTCCACCCTACTACCTCCCCCCCCAACACCAGTGTCCAAATATGCATGCTGTCCGTGGGTAGACGCTATTGCAAGCCCCCTCTACGGGTATCAGGGGCACCCCTGCCCGTGGAGCGCAGGTTCCTGCCAGATCTGCGTTGGGGGCTGCCCTGGACGGAACTTGCCACGGATGAGGTCTCTGCCTGCTCGCGTCCATGCATGTCTCTGAGGGTTTGTGAGAGCTCCGAGAGCACACGGCGCACAGCAGCAAGTTCAGCACAAACGTCTTTGGACGTCGCATGCAGTTCCCCCCTCAGGCTCTCGGTGCTTTTCTCCATTTGTGCTCTCAGGCTCTCGGTGCTTCTCTCCATTTCTCCCCTGAGGCTCTCACTACTTTTCTCTATTTGTGCCCTGAGTGTCTCGGTGGATGTTTCCATGGCTGCCCTGGAACCCCCGCATTCATTTGCATGGTCCTTGAGTAGCGTGGACGCTTCCTGCTGTTGCTCGATCAGCAGGTCGAGGGACTGTTGCCTCTGCTGGGCCATGGACATTTGCGGTGGTGTGACAGGGGGGCTGCTCAACACATGTTGCCTTGGCACAGGACTTGTGGGGGTTGGCCAGTCGTCGTCTTCAGGGTGCCCCTGCGTGGTTTCGTCATGGTGTAGGGGATGGGACATGCAGGGGGATTGGGAAAGGTCATGGATGGTACCTACGTCGCCAGCACTGTTTTCCGTGTCGGAGCATGCTGGCATGACAGCTGTGTCCCCTATGGTGCTGCTACCACCAGAGGCGGTGCCATCAGATACGTTCTTTGGGGGGACCTGTGGTGCTGGGGTTGTGGACTTGCTGGCTGCTGGGGTGCCTGTTGCAGTCCCCTCCAGTGTGCTGCCACTTGATTCCTGCTGCTGCCGTGTCTTGATCCTTGCACCTGAGGTGGAGGCTCTTGGGACGTTGGTCCTGGCCCTCTTTGCAGGCGTGCTGGTAGGGGTGTCCTGCAGCTCGTCGTTGGTATCGGACCCTGTGGTGGAGTAAAGAGGGGCGAGCGTTAGTTATGGGTCTGTCGGATTTGGAATGGCAACGTATCAAATGCATTGGGGTGGTACATGAGGCTGGTTTGGGACTGGGCCTTGGAGGTGGTCTCATTTTCGTGTGGATTGAGGATGCATTCATTTGGCTGCCTGCAGTTAGGGGGTGCATGCTGCACATGTAGGGGTTGTTTATGGCTTCTTGATTGATTTGTTTGTTCATTCTGACTTTTAGAGGGCGCTGTCAGGGCTAAGTATGTATTGCACTATGGGGTCACATGGTACTGCACATGTTCGTGGTTTGTGGATTTCGCATTGTTTCTCTTGGCCAACCTACCTGATTCTCCGGATGTCGGCACTCCTTTCTCCATCCCTCCGACTCCCTCTATGCTCTCCATTCCTATGGTGGAGGCGCAGATTTCCTCCCAGGGGGTCAACTTGATGGGCGACTCTGAACCCCCCCCGGTAGCTGTGGCGATGTTCCTGTTCGCAGAAAGTATGCTGCGTACGCGGATCCGCAGGTCGTCCCACCGCTTGCGACATTGCTGTGGCGTGCGGGGTGTTGTCCCCACCGCACTTACGCGCTGTGCCACCAGGACCCATATGGCCTTCTTGTTGGCAAGGGCCGTCCTGGTCATTTGACTGGAGAAGACGACGGCGGAATTTTCCTGTAGGGTCTCGGTGAGCACGGTCAGTTCCTCTCGGGAGAAGTGTACCTGCCGCTTGCTGTCGCACGCTTTCTTGGCTACCTTTCCCATATTTATTTTTTTAACTGGGGTTGCTAACGGGTTGGGATGTGTCAGGGTCGGATTTTTTATGGTTGTGTTGGGATTCGGATTTTATAGTTGTGCGGCGTGCTGTTTCCCGTTCCGGCCACATGCTTTTACTTCCGTTTCCGTATATTTACGGTGGCCGTAATTTGCGGTGCACGCTCGTTACGGTGACCGCTCATTACGGTGACCGCTAAGATGGGTGGCGGTATTGCACCTGGTGCAGCGTACGGCGGCGGTAAGGGCCGTTTTGGGGTCATTTCCGCCATCGCAGCCTTTCGGATTCCGCCATGGCGTAATGCTCGTGCCCGATGGGTCGTGATTGGCCGCACTTTGCTCCTTCGTGCAATGGCGGAAACGCTATTTACGCTGTTGCGGTCCGGTCAGTCGATTTCCGCAAGGGTCGTAATGAGGGCCAATGGATTGCTCAATGCTTACATCTCCAGCCCCATCATCATCTTTTTGGTCCTTTGTGTCCACATCCTCTATGTAACTAACACTAAAGAGTTGTGTGAAGATGTGTTCTTGTTCATCCTTATCTTTATACATGGCACTATCGTTCTCATCCACTTTCCAACCATGTATGTGCAGAGGGTATTGGGGGCTCTCCTGAGAAACCTCTATTTTTTCTTCACTAGTAAATGCCTATGTTTCATTTCCTACATCCTGGTCCCATTAGCAAATTTCAAAGGCACTAGCTTGAATCAACTCACAATATTGCTTAACAAATGTTATCATGCTGTTGCTAGCATTATCCTCCACACCTACAGAACTCACTGGTAGATAGCACACAGGCTCCACTTTTATTTTCTGGGATTTGTTTAATCTCTGTGACATTTGCTTCTGCTACATCTTGAAAATTATTCTAAATCATTACATATCAAATACTGAATTTCATTAGATACTATCAATCATTTCATACTAAATAATTGTTTGCCATCCTGTCCTTTCTAAATTCACTTCTTATTTAATACATTATAAAACATAACAAAGAACAGCCGGTAACGGTGGTTCCTTGATTTATATACGTTCAATCATTTCATGTTACATTTCATATTTGTCATTCCATCCTTGAAGATTAATTTCTTAGGTGCACATCATACCACATAATAAAGAACAGTCAGTAGTTTTATTGCCTAGCCAACATGTGTTTCCCAGCTTTCTCACGGCTACAGTTATTCTGTAGTGAATATTCTTTGTTCATAAATTCCTGACTAAAGACCGTATATTGAAAAGTAAAAAGTAATGACAGGCTTCATAGAAATAGAAACATTCAATTTTTAAGAATCCAACGCAAATTATAAAAGAATAAACTGAGGAGTGAAAAAAGAGAAGCAACAGGTACACATTATTTTCTCTGGCTTTAACCACATCCTTATTCTCTCTTGATATTAATTGAATACCATGTTGTTAATACAGAGGGAAAACATGATTTACAATCCTTCAGGCCTAAAACAAAATTCCCCATAGGATTGGGGACCTCCTAGGGCCTGATAGCTATTAATGTCCAGTTGCCCAGAATAATATATTACATCCACAAAGAAGGTGGAACCATTCCGAACCTTAGCAAAAACTTCTGTTGGCTTAAGTATACCAGAGGGACTGGGGTTCGCACTACAAGCTCACTGTTCCAGCTCCCAGGGCTCAAAGAACCCTCCCCCAGTGCACAGACAGAGGACGGAACCAAGGGCAAGTTAGAACTGTTGTTTATTACTCAAACAGACAAGGATCATATAGGACATTGAAAATCTCCCAGACTCACAGCTTGTAAGCCAGCGCCGGGCCCTTTTGTTCAAATTCTACATCACAACATGGGGCTCTTCCCCAAAAACCTATGAGAAGACAGGATTGGGTAGTTGGGGTGGTAGTGCCTATGCATGGAACCTATAGATGTTACGTTATTGGTCCTCAAATGTCAGGTAGCTTGCCTGACACTTCCCCCAAAAAACTGTCTATTACATTGTTTCAGGGTCACAAGATTACCGTTGGCCATTGCCCTCCACCCGTGGATTTTTGTTTCCTGATTGGCTGGAGCTGATCTCCCCAGGCCTGGGACCCAGCTCTGTTCTCAGCATTCAGTGCACCTTCTCAAGGTGATGAGAAAGACTATGGGCTTCATTACACGGAAGGCGGTAAGGGTTAACGGTCACCGGTAAGGGTACCGGTGACCGTTAACCCTTACTGCCTTACTACGAGGTCCCTTTGCGGGACCCGACCTTAACGGCTGGTGTAGACCAGCCGTTAAAGTTGGGACCGGCAAACGGACCTTGGTGCTAATTACGGTACTGCAATTTGCGGTACCGTAATTAGCTCCTTCCCCATTCCCATTATGCCCTATGGGGCAAAAATGGGAATGGGGAAGGGTCATGGAGAAAGGGGGAATTACCACCCTCCAATCTTGGAATGGGGTGGTAATTCCCCTTTCCTCCATGGTGGTACCGGTATGGTACCGGCGGCAACCATGGTGCTAATAGCACCATGGTTTACCGCCTACCGTGTAATGAGGCCCTATGTGTTCCCAGTGCAATCATCAATGCTACCACCTTTGCCTGTGAGAGTTCCCTCTGTGTGGCAACATTGTTCAAGAATCCATGTTTTACTTCATGTCTGTGTTGCTGAGAACCGCTTGTCATACCAGGTGAATGAACATTGTCTGGCTTGGCTGCATCACGTGGTTGAGGACTGCGAAATTGAGCTTGCTGGTCTGCAATTTATGAGGATTTATTCTGCTCTTTTGCAGATGGCTCATTTTCTTTTAGCTTTGGGATGTGCTG
This sequence comes from Ambystoma mexicanum, assembly GCF_040938575.1. Classification (NCBI taxonomy): domain Eukaryota; kingdom Metazoa; phylum Chordata; class Amphibia; order Caudata; family Ambystomatidae; genus Ambystoma; species Ambystoma mexicanum. The sequence goes on along the minus strand of NC_090921.1, from coordinate 1,211,706,155 downwards.
TTTGTATCTGACCTTGACTGTGAGCCCTGGACTGCTGTTCTGTGCAGCCTAGTTCTGCTTTTCTTTGTCTCTTGTCCTGTGGCTTGTGGCCTCATGTAACCTCATTATAGTGGCTGTGTAGTTATGGCTAAGTTGCTGTTTCCATAGGAAGAGCCCTTTTTGGGTGGCTTATAACTTTGTTCTCCCTGTACGAATCCTTACCAAACTTTGCAACACAAGTATATGAGTCACTCTGAATTTCTTTGCAAAGTTTGGTGAGGTTTGGTCCAGGGGGGGACAAAGTTATAAGGGGGGTCCCAAAACTTGTTTTATTCCCATAGACTGACTTTGCTCACGCCTACAGTCCAAAACGCTGGACGGATTTTCACCAAATTTGCGGCAGGAGCAGCGGCTTGGTCCCAAAAGCGTGCTTTCGCAAATTTGCTGAAAATCTGTCCAATAGTTATTTTTTTAAATGACCAAAAAGTGGGTAAAAAAAAATTAGTGATATTTATGTTTGGTCCGCGGACACACTTCCCTGTTCGCTCCGCGGACAGTGTCCTGATTGGCTAATCGGCTTGCGTCATGTCCGCGGACATGCAACGTGTTCGCTGATTGGATGGTGAAGAGCGTGAAGTGCGTCAGATTTTTGGAAACGCCCGCCATCCTGGTTTCGCGGACGTTCGCGGACGGCGCGGTGAAACTTGGTGGAAAAATACTATTTAGTAAAGTGTGTTGTCGTGTAAGACTGTTTGGGGACGGTGGGGGAGTAAGAGATGGGTTAAATGTTGTATTTATTTAGGTGGCAGGCACCCCTGTGTTGTTAGTTCTGACCACGGACAACACAGGTGTCCTGAAATGTTCGTAAATAAACGAAATGGGGGTGTCCTGAGAACACGACGCCTGTACATTTGGTTCGTAGGCAAGTTGAAACTGTTCTAAGAACACATCATGTGTCCTTGATGTTCGTAAATAAACAAAATGGGGGTGTCCTGAGGACGCTATACCTGTCCGTACTGTTCGTAGGCAAGTTGAAACTGTTCTAAGAACACAGCAAGTGTCCTGGGATGTTCGTAAATAAACAAAATGAGGGTGTCCTGAGTACGCTATACCTGCCCATACTGTTTGTAGGCAAGTTGAAGTTGTTCTAAGAACACACGCGGTGACCTGAAATGTTTACAAATAAATGAAATGGGGGTGTCCTGAGAACACTACGCCTTTATATATGGTTCGTAGACTAGTTGAAACTGTTCTAAGAAAACATCATGTATCCTGGGATGTTCGTAAATAAACAAAATGGGGGTGTCCTGAGGACGCCATACCTGTCCGCACTGTTCGTAGGCAAGTTGAAATTGTTCTAAGAACATGTGTCCTGGGATGTTTGTAAATAAACAAATTGGGGGTGTCCTGAGTATGCTATACCTGTCCGAACTGTTCGTAGGCAAGTTGAAATTGTTCTAAGAACACACGCGGTGTCCTGAAATGTTCGTAAATAAACGAAATGGGGGTGTCCTGAGAACACTACGCCTGTACGTATGGTTCATAGACAAGTTGAAACTGTTCTAAGAACACATCATGTGTCCTGGGATGTTCGTAAATAAACAAAATGGGGGTGAACTGAGGACGCTATACCTGTCCATACTGTTCGTAGGCAAGTTGAAACTGTTCTAAGAACACATAAAGTGTCCTGGGATGTTCGTCAATAAACAAAATGAGGGTGTCCTGATGACGCTATGCCTGTCCGTATTGTTCGTAGGCAAGTTGAAATTGTTCTAAGAACACATCAAGTGTCCTGGGATGTTCGTAAATAAACAAAATGGGGGTTCTGAGGACGCTAGACCTGTCCGTATTGTTCGCAAGCAAGCTGAAACTGTCCTAAGAACACACGCGGTGTCCTGAAATGTTCGTAAATAAATGAAATGGGTGTGTCGTAAGGACGCTATGACTGTCCGTATTGTTCGCAGGCAAGTTGAAACTGATCTAAGAATACAGATGTTGTCCTGAAATGTTCGTAAATAAACGAAATGGGGGTGTCCTGAGGGCGCTGTCCGTATTGTTCCTAGGCAAGTTGAAATTGTTCTAAGAACATGTGTCCTGGGATGTTTGTAAATAAACAAAATGGGGGTGTCCTGAGTATGCTATACCTGTCCGAACTGTTCGTAAGCAAGTTGAAATTGTTCTAAGAACACACGCGGTGTCCTGAAATGTTTGTAAATAAACGAAATGGGGGTGTCCTGAGAACACTACACCTGTACGTATGGTTCATAGACAAGTTGAAACTGTTCTAAGAACACATCATGTGTCCTGTGATGTTCGTAAATAAACAAAATGGGGGTGTCCTGAGGACGCTATACCTGTCCGTACTGTTCGTAGGCAAGTTGAAACTGTTCTAAGAACATATAAAGTGTCCTGGGATGTTCGTCAATAAACAAAATGGGGGTGTCCTGATGACGCTATGCCTGTCCGTATTGTTCGCAAGCAAGCTGAAACTAACACACGCGGTGTCCTGAAATGTTCGTAAATAAATGAAATGGGTGTGTCGTAAGGACGCTATGACTGTCCGTATTGTTTACAGGCAAGTTGAAACTGATCTAAGAATACAGATGTTGTCCTGAAATGTTCATAAATAAACGAAATGGGGGTGTCCTGAGGGCGCTGTCCGTATTGTTCGTAGGCAAGTTGAAATTGTTCTAAGAACATGTGTCCTCGGATGTTTGTAAATAAACAAAATGGGGGTGTCCTGAGTATGCTATACCTGTCTGAACTGTTCGTAGGCAAGTTGAAATTGTTCTAAGAACACACGCAGTGTCCTGAAATGTTTGTAAATAAACGAAATGGGGGTGTCCTGAGGACGCTATGCCTGTCCGTATTGTTCGCAAGCGGATTGAAAATGTTCTAAGAACAAACACCTGTTCGTAACTGTTCGTTTCGCTTGTGTCGCACTTTTAATTAGTTTTAGGACCCGAACAGTGTCCGTAGAACAACAACGCGCATGCGCAAAACAGTTTCAGTGCATTTGGTGTCCTGCGGACACCCGTTCCCTTCATGGACATGTTCGCGAAGCTATCATGTGACCGCACCCACGCTAAGCGTGTGTTCTGACTGCGGCCACTGTTGGTGTCCCCAAACAATTTAAAACTACCTTTTCAGGCAATCCACAATATTTTTCAATAATAAATCACCATAGCACAAGTCCCAGACAGTAATCCTGACTTTCTACATACTTTTTGGACTTTTTGATCCTGTTTTTGGTGTTCGATCTGTCTGCGGACAGTGCGGGTGTCTGCGAACATGCACAAGCACCCCTATAAAAGGCCACACCCCAGAGCTCATCCTCATTGTGTTTCTGGCTATCTTACAGAACACAGTGCATTTTTGCTGCCAATTTTCCAGATTTATTTCTGAAAACTGATGGCATCCATGGCTCCACTACTGCCACCTGGTGCTACATCTGCCTCAGTACCACTCCCACCCCCTCCACCACCACCACCACCTCCCCAAGGGCCTGAAGAGGGGAACAGGAGTGAGGATGCAGAGGAGGATGAAGAGGCTGATGAGAATGAGGTAGTGGAATTCCCTACTACCAGCACTCGCCGTGAGTCTTGGGTGTGGCGGTTATTTACCATTCATGATAACGTACCTAAGGTGCATGCGAACCAAGTCACCTGCAACCAGTGCAAAATGGTACTGAGTCACGGGAGGCCTGGTTAGTACAGCTTTGGTACGACTACTATGAAGCGACACCTAAGTTCGTTCCACGCTGGGGCTATTCGCAAGGTTGTACCCTTTGAGGATCGTAGTAGGTTGACTTCCTCTATTACATCCTCTGTTTCCGATCCTGTCACCACAAGGAACACTCCTGTGGGACAGCATATTCCTCCAGCTGCCTCACAGGCCATTCGCAATGCTGATGACCCTTACCTTTCGAGGGTCACAGTTGTGTGTATGTTCTGTGACGCAGTACTCTGCAGGGGGGAGAGACTTTGAAGTGCTTTTGAGACTCTTGTCTCAGAGCACGAGAAGACCTGCTCACTACCTAAGTAAGCCCACCCTACATCTTCCTCTCTGCACCCGCCCTTTCTTATCCCCGTGGTTGGTGTCCCCCAATTGCCCTCCTTTTCCCTCCTCTTCTAGTGTGTAAAAAACAAAAGAAATATAAAACAACAAAAATCAACAAAAAAAATGCTCTTTTCAGAGCCGCCTTTCACAGTTTAAAAATAGAAATAGAAGTGGAAAATAAATGGAGCAGGGCCTTGTGTATTTTTTAGAAGTCCGCAGACAGTTTGCGAACATCTAAAATTTTGGGGTGCTGCCCTATCATAATCATTGCACTTTTGTATAGGAGGAAGTGGTGGCTCTGGAAAGAGCCTTTTGGTGGTGTTTGTTTGTGTTTGAAAAACTTGAAATGGTCAACACCTACTACAAAATGGATGCTGTAATTCCAAAAAAGGTTGAAATGCATTTTGTACATTTCTCTGAAAAATCTGATTGCCAGCATAAGTAAGATGGACTTCATCTGTGCGAAAAATGTATGTGCTACGAAACATAACATTTTCATTGTGAAAAGAGGACATGCCAACATCTCTTAGAAAGGCACAAACAGCCTTATTGACATTGCGCCTTGCTTTCTCCATTTGTGGACCAAATGAAGAAGAACGCAGCCACATTTGTCTCTGCGCAATCAGAGAAAAAATTACTTGAGAATTTGGAAACATGTCCATGACCTTCCCAAGTCCTTCTTTCATTGCAGACAAAAAATGCTTCAAGTGGAAAAGATACTTGAGATTGTGCGCTATTTAACAGCCTATACGTTAATTAATTAATGATGCACATGAAAAGACTACCGGCAGCAGGAGTCTTTCAAAGGGTGAACCTTCCACTCAACGGTTCACAATGCATAAAAATTAACTTGAGAATTGTTGGAAGACTATCACTGCGCACGGAAATAGTATTCTTGTAGAATGAAAAAATGTTCAGATGATGTTTAAGTAACAATCACAAGCCGATGCTGAAAATAATAAAGTCCACGCATAGGATCATACAAGTTCTCTTGTTTGTATTTGTGAAATAATAGCCGACACGTGTTTCGACCCCGAAGGTCGTTCTCAAGGCTATTAGTTACCCATAGTTGTTCAATAAGTCACAAAATAAACTAATAAAATGATATTGACATCACATTTGCGGTTGGTTATTAATAAACAGAAAGAATATACAAAAGAAATTGACCAATAATAGGACATAAAATAAAATGTCAAATAGCATACCACACCAGTTGGTTGGTACCGTACTTACCGCCTTCCCCATTCCCATTATGCCCCATCGGGCAAAAATGGGAATGGGGAAGGGCCATGGTGGCATGGGGAATTACCGCCCCATCAACCTTGGAATGGGGTGGTAATTCCCCATTCCGCCATGGCAGACTCCAGCATCGACCATGGTTTTCCGCCGGAGTCCTAATGAGGGCCTTTATATGTATTAGATATTTCGATCGATGTACAATGCATGCGCTTATGGGGAGGCTTGGGCCCAGCACTTGGGATTCAACCCCTTTTGGCGTACCATGGGATATATGATCTATCTTACCGATCCATCAACTCATGTATGGATACCAAAACAAATTTAGCTATTTATCCCATTACTTTATATTTGGATACATCCTTTAGCTCCACCCATTTCCCAAATATCATAGGATGCACATGATTCAATTTTGCATATTTTATTCACCAGACACTGCATTCAGTTAAATAAATTATAGCCATCGCTGTATGGTTAACAATTTGTAACCATTATTAAACAGTTATCAGACTACATTTTCATACTTAACAACACATACAGCAAACATCAGATGATTGTCGTGCTGCCACAACAGTTTTTTCTCAACACTGACGTGTCATGTTTACATTGTGACGTCACGCGCACTCGTGCGCGTGACATCATCACGTGGCACGTCATTCCCTAGCGCGGCATGCCAGAGTATACATTTGTATCGCGCCACTCCAGCTCTAAGGAGCAAGTCTATCGATTCCGGGATTTTTTTTTACCCTTTTAAAGGTAAATGTTAATTTTATAGGAACTCCTAACTCTCCCAGAATATTCTGCTTACTAACAATACGCACATATTGCTTTCAGCGATGCGGGGATCTAACCCATTGATCTTTTCCAATCGACTGAGGGATTTATCAACTAAAGGTCATTTTGATGAAAATATATTATTCAAAGTAGGCATTTTTATGCATGATACATACATGTAATACTTACACGTTTTTGACAATTAGGAATATGAACCTTACATTGTCCTACAATAATATTTACAGGCTTGAATATTAACCAGTACACTTAGACGGTAAGGATTTACATTCATTTTTGAATAACAACTGAATATCACAAGTGGCAGTCACGAGGGAACGTGTGCTTCTTACTGTGCACTCATGACTTTACTCTTTTGCACTTCATTTTGTCACATGGGCTAGACTATTATGGACTCCAAATGGGTGGTCGCTGGTGCTGGACACATGCCCCACTTAATGGTATGTATGCACAGAATATGAACATAAATATGTTCCTTTCAAAGCATGCACACATTTAGCAAATGCTACTTTAGTTAAGCAGGTCATCTATGATAGTGAATGCGAACTGAATTTGTTATTTTTTTTGTCCAATTGCTTTCATGAACACTTGCTCATCCCAAACCTCCTACCACCCGGTGTGGTATGCTATTTAACATTTTATTTTATGTCCTATTATTGGTCAATTTCTTTTGTATATTCTTTCTCTTTATTCATAACCGACCGCACAATGTGATGTCAATATCATTTTATTGGTTTATTTTGTGACTTATTGTGCAACTATGGGTAATTAATAGCCTTGAAAACGACCTTCGGGGTCGAAACATGTGTCGGCTATTATTTCATAAATACAAACAAGAGAACTTGTATGATCCTATGCGTGGACTTCTTTCATTGCAAATGGCAAAGAAATTCCAGACACATGTCCTAAACTGTTCCCTCCACAATGAATTGCAAATATGTCTGGATGATGCTCTGTCTCCAAAGTAGCACAGAGAGGTAGCAAGTCCAACCACTTCATTCCACGTACTCCATGCCAGTGCACTTCCACATGTGGGAATCCAAGATATACAGCTACTCCACAGCTTTCTGCATGCACCTTCAACCAATGTCCCCACGAGTCTCCCAAAATCCAAACAATCTGTTTTCTGAAACACACAGCCCTAGCTATCTGTTCTTCTCTCAGGAAAAAGAGTATCTGACAAACTCTCTCCTGGCACAACACACCAACTAAACTTTACTGACCAATCCCTTGCTCTGCTCATTCTCATTTGCATGCCTCCCCACCCCAAAATCCCTGTATGTAACACGCGATGTCCGCGGACTACCGCCATGTCCGCGGACATATCGTAACATGGACAGCCCTTCTACCATTTCCACTTCACTCTCTGTGCCATTCCCTCATTGGATATAGCTAACCAGTCACATGACCATCCACCAATCACATCCAAGACCTCTACATCTAACTCCATCATCATAGATCAGCACTTCAAATGTACTGTTAATCACTCTGAGTACAAGTGCCATATCATTGGAAAGCACCTTCTACAAGAAATACTGTACAAGTCTCCAAGATTTCTACTTGCAGCTGGATGCATATCCTTATGCATGAACACAAACTACAGGTATGCATATTTTCTGTATAGTACATGTTCAATTCTTATACATTGATATAAACAGATTAACTGACTTTTAACTTGTATAATCAACTGTCACCTCCAAACCTATCTGCTATTTAATTTCTTTTTACACACACATTTGCAAAGCATGTTGAACTAACATATTTAAAGTAAAATATAAAGAGTGCACATAGTCAAACAAAATTGCATGCACACACTATGTTCAAATATCAAACAACAATACTTGTACAAAAACATAAAAATCAATGTCTAAATTAACATCAGTGCTATAAACACACACAATTACTAATTTGTTTCCTTCACAATTGCAGTGAAGACCACTCTCCTGAAAAGCAACAGCAGAATTTGAAGTACAAACAGCATCTAAGAAGAAACCTGCTCATTCAAAAAAAAAGTAAGTTAAATACCACCATAATATTTTTACTATTACTCAAACACACTGTGGGGTTAATTCATGCTATTTCTGCACCTACAAACAGAGATTGTGCACCATTCTGTCCACAAATCCCCATTTGTTAAACAGAGATTTACAGGCAGAATGGTGCACAAATCCCCATTTTTTGGCGCACAAATGACATAACTCAGCCCCTAGAATTTTAATATTATAGAACAAACAACTGTTTTAATTCTATACCATTAGATTTACTATGTGTGCTTCTCCTCACCACCAGCTTACTTCCTACTGTCATCTGAACCCCAGTTTAGTAGCACATAAATTCATGAATACCCATCCCAACTAGTTGTAGTTGCCCAATGCATAATCACACACCATCACATACATCTTTAGCCTCATACTCAAACACTCATGCACATACATTGCAGAACACCCCAACCCAGACCTTCTTTATTTTTTTCAACAGACCCTAAAGAATGCCTACCAAAAGTCAAGTCTGTAGAACGCAACACAGAAGTAGAGCAAATAAAAATAGAAGTGTCCAAAATAAGCATCCATCTCTAGCAGAATTTGTACAAGAAGTTCAAACAAAACAGCTAATACAGTCATTTAGCGAAACAAAAGAAGCTTCAAGTACAGAAACTTTGCTTCCTCTATCAAAATGTAAAACGAAACAGAAAACGATTAACAAGAATTCAGCTACCACTACTGCTAAAACTGTTGCTATAAACCTTGATATAGTGCCAAGTAAGCATACCAAAGAAAGTATTTTAGCAAAAATGTTCCGCCACAGAGTCCTTCAAAATCTTATAAAAACAGGAGAGAAATCATGCACAACCCTTAAAACCTACTGTAGAAAATTAATCTCAGAAGCTTTGATAGACAGTGCAGTCCATCTCAAAAGAAAGTTATTTATTTTAGTGTTAAACAAAATGAAACCACTAACAAAAATAATGACTAAATTACAAAAAGACTTCTCAATAAACGAAATGTCAACAAAAATAACTTCTTAAATATCTGTGGAGGTGAGTGGAGTGAAACCACAAGCACAGAACCATATTTTAATGAAGAAGCATACAAACAAAAGCAAACAAATACAATTGCCATACATAGCAGTGGACAAGGTTATGAAAAAGTTAATAATACCATAATGGAACAAGAATTACTGCTTACAAACAAACCCCAGAAATCTTAGAATTACCTCTCCATTCAACTGAACCAGAACGTCTAGTATACAAATGGCCACACGTCAATGTGTAACATTCCCAAAAACTCTTTCAAGTCTTTACACCAATTCCTCAATCAATATGTGAAAGGCAAAGGCAAAATCAAAATTAAACTACTGCAAAATATGAATACCTGTCCAGTGCGCAAGTACACAGGACTACAAGGACATTCATTGGACTGTATTTCAGGACCTACTTGCAAAACCACCTTCCATCATATCAAAATGATATCAACACATCATTCAACTTTAAGAAAGCTAGTCTGTAAACTGTACTATACAAAAAGTCCTGCTTTAGCACTATCCAATTTAAATAACATTCTTCTACATGGTACAGCAAAAGACCTACTTGTTGAAATCGACTATATCCAAAAAAAATATTTTGGAAGTGAAAGCCACTTACAGAAGGAAATAGCTTTACAACAAATTAGCAAAAATTCTACGCATGGCAACCTTTTATTACACACATCCAAAAAAGAAATACTGAAATTTAAAAGTACATCTGCTGAAGTACCAAATCATGTGTGTGTATGTTGCCGCAGAACTTTTTATAAAAGTAACACAAAAACTGTAGACCTAATATACAAAATAGAAGACAATGAAGATTCTAAATGGTTTGAATTAGCTCTCTACCTTATAGCAGAAAACAAATATGAAATAACTGACCCCTTAATACTTTGCAGTTACTGCACTACAACAACCAAACTCCTTCACGTGCTATCACAAATCATTTGGAATTATTCCCACTACCAAAACCCCTACAACAACTTAATTTATATGAGAGCATCATAATTCAAACAGTGCACCCCTTTCAAGCAATAATACGCCTTCAACCAAAAACACCAAAATTACCTCCCTCTGAATTGGTCAAAGGCATTTGTGGCAAGGTTGTGTATTTACTATTAGATCTAAAACAAAATGTGCACACTCTGGGAGTGCAACGTCCAATGGAACAATCTTTAATTATCTTAGTAAATGGTGTACCTACAAAAGACAAAAAGAATTGTGAACAACTGGTAGACTTACATAAAGTTAGACAAGCCTTGCAATATCTAAAAGACAATAATGAATATTACAAAGAAATTAATATTGAAGAAAACTTCTAGGAAACCACTGAAATAACTGGTCAATTTGAGCTTCTAGATCCTGCTACAGTATCCAATACTTTAGACCATTATACAATTCACCCATTGTAGTCTAATGACACCGTAGAAGATGCACTAGAAATGTACGAAATGCGACAAACAAAAGGATCACCAATCAGCATATGGGAAAAAAGTATAGAAGCACATGCTTTTCCTCTACTCTTTCCTACTGGCAAAGGAGGAAGGTACGATGATAGAACTATTAAAATAACAGCATCAGAATACCACTCGTTACAGATGTATTCTGAAGATCCCATATTTAGACAAAATGTGGAATACTTATTCCACCCACTCTTTGAAAGTGAACTATCAACTCTATGTTACGCAGTTGCACACACATTACAATCAAGAACCCACTTTCAAAATATGTCAGCTACACAGTTATTACAAAAAGTGCAACAAAAAGATGAGGTTTTACAATCAAGTATTACAAATCTATTAGCAAACATGCGTGGTACTAAAGAGTACGGGTTCCAACGTCATGGAGATGTACGTTGTATGATAAGAAACCTTGCTCCACCCACTTGGTTTGTTACATTAAGTTGTGCAGAATATGCATGGGAAGATTTACATGATTTCCTACGCATATCAAACAAAAACAAAACAAACATAGATATACTAACACCTGGAGAACTTTGTTCTCTAGATCCTGTTAATGTTTCAAGATATTTTCACCATCGCTTCATTGCTATGCTACACTTTATTTGTAATAAAACTGTTCCTCCCCTCGAAGAAGTGCAACACTTCTTTTGGAGAAAAGAATACCAAGCCAGAGGAGCCCCACATATCCACATGCTTTTATGGATTAAAGATGCTCCTAAATTTGCTCAAGACAATGATGCCACTGTGTTACAGTTTATCGAAAAATATGTCACTTTTGAAATTCCATTGGAAGCAACAAATAGTGATATTCATGCACGAATTTTACAATTTCAAAGACACAAATGTGGCAAATATTGTTGTCGCAAATACAAAAACAAAGAGAAATACTACACCAAATGCCACTTTGGTTTCCCTAGACCAGTTACAAAAACAGGTCAAGTAAACAACTTCATGTGTTCAGTTAGACATAGTGTTAAAGGTAAATCACCTAAAAATACATATTACATAAAAAGAACAGAAGAAGAAAAATATATCAATGATTACAATGCAATCATTGCCCACTTATGGAATGCAAACATAGATGTGCAGTACATTGCAGACAATTCCACTGCAGTTGCACGATATGTTACATCATACTTAACCAAAGCAGAAAAAACAGAGCTCCAAGACCTCTGGAATGACCTGTCATCAGACAAAACACTGTCTCAGAAATTATACAGCTTGGGCATAAAAATGCTCTCCCAAGGAGAATGTGGCTCCTATGAAGCAGCAGATCGTTTAACTGGTACTGCTTTGTATGGCAAATCTGAAAATATAGTATGGCTAAGTCTTGGTCCTGCTAAATCTAGAAAAAGAGTTCTCAAATCATATGATGACATAGAAACAATAGCCAAACATGATCCCAACTGCCAAGACATTTTAAAAAAACAATTTGCTGGACACATACTACCCAAACAGAAGTACCACTTTGGAAACCATGTGCCTATACCACATAGCCCAAAACTTCACATACAAAAATAATATAAAACCCGATGAAAAAAAAGGTAGATACAGAGTGTCAAATTGTGAAGGCAGCTTAGTAAAACTCACCAAACCAAATTCAATTAATCATATCAAATTGTCATTAAAGACTCCTCAACATAAAGAACTATATTACATGTCCCTGCTACAACTCTTTAAACCATGGAGAAAAGAAGACGAAATACTAGATAACTTTGACTCCTATGAAGATGCTTTCAAAGCAAATGAAAGCACTATAACTGATATAAACTTTACACACTATAAAACAATGTTGCACAATGAACAGCAACACGAAGAAGAACTCCAGGCCCAACTAGATAAGGACACTCCTGACAGTAGTCAACCTTCTGTAACAGGAAGCCGAGAACCACTGGGACAGCCACTAATAGCAAATGAGGCAGAAATAGCTATGACAGAAGTAGAAAACACCATGTGTCAGTATGAAGATAAAGAAGACTTAACTATACTACAATCAAAACTAAACAATGAGCAATGTAGCATTTTTCAATAAGTAACAAAACAAATTGCACATGGTGTACAACATGAAAATAAAGAATGCACCTGCCAAAATTACAAACCTATACTACTGTATGTCAGTGGTGAAGCTGGTTCTGGCAAAACATTATTAATCAAAATCATCAGCAAATGCCTTCAACTATTAACAAACAACAAACTGTCAGCTGTTCACTGCACTGCCCCCACAGGTTTAGCTGCCTACAACATAGGCGGTGTCACTTTACACAGATTACTACTCCTGCCAGTAGAACACCAAAACAAATTACAAACATTCTACAGAAGCTGCAATTAAACTATGCAGAGTATTAAAACAAATGAAAATGCTACTAATAGATGAAGTGAGCATGGTCTCCAATCTTATGTTGGCTGTGATTCACCTCGGATTACAAGAAGTACTCAAAACAGATTACGAAGAGCTCTTTGGAGGAAAACACATTTTTGATTTCGGAGATCTTCTTCAATTAACCGCAGAGAAAGGTGGGCCTATTTTTAAAACCTTGGGACACAAATTCTGCAGTAAAACTGTTGGCAGCATAGGACATTTCATCCTTTGGCAACATTTCTAATACAGAGAATTAACAGAAAACATGCAACAATCTGCAGATCTCACTTATGCCAACATCTTTAAAAGTATTAGAGTTGGTGTACTATCTCAAGAAGCACAAGCAATATTGAAAACCCGGCACATTCATGCACTTTATGGCGATAATGCATTTGCTACGGATGTTATGGAACAATTAGCGCACAAAAATGTCAATTGCATGGCCTTAATGTCAACTCTTGCAAGCTGTTTCAAATTCAATGAAACAATGTTAAAAAAAGAAATGCCACCAATAATAGAAATTAGCGGCACAGACAAACTAGACATATATGGTATGACACTACCCATGTGTGAACAAGCCACAACAAGACTAAATAGTTTAGAAAATTCAATCTCCAACACAGCTGGATTGGAAAAAATATTAAAATTAGCCTCAAATTGCAGAGTAATGCTTAAATGTAACCTTGACGTGGATCAAGGACTAGTTAATGGAGCACTGGGTACAGTTGTTGGCTTTCAAACATAACCACGTGACAACAACATTCAGTTTGTCAATATTCTCTTTGACAAACTTTCAGAAGTGAAAAGGATAGGACCTTCAACAGCTCGATTCCTTCTCTTCACAGACATGTATGTACGCAGAGAACAATTTTCTCTAACTCTTGCATACGCAGTCACCATTCATAAATCACAAGGTTTTACCCTAGACAAAGCATTGATAGACATTGGTAACACAGTCTTTAAAGAAGGCATGAGCTAGGTAGCACTATCACGCTTACGTACACTTGACGATCTATTTCTAATCAACTTTGATGCAAGTAAAGTCAATGCTTATATTCCTTGCATTTTAGAATACAATAGACTTCATTCACTATACACCCCATCTAAAAACATATCCTGTTCCACAAAAGTAAAAGAAAACTAAATCAAACAGAAATGCAACAGGATGTCACTGCAAATCCTCCAAAGAGAGTAAAACAAACTAATACTTCATCAAGTACCACAAGCAAAAAAGAACCTATTAGGGAAAGTGAACCAGGTACTTCTTCAAGACAAGACAAACTAAAAAAAAAGCACTCAGATACAGAAATACCTGGCCCATTTAAACTTTCAAATATAAGTGGTGTAAGTTGCTATGCAAATGTAGCAATGAATATTCTATTTCAATTACCACCAATTATTGACAACATTTACTTACACAGTACTGACCAATTGTGTTTGCAAATGTTAGCACTTCATAGAAACACAACAAATAATCCTGACAACACATATAGAGGCCGATTCATGGAATAATTAGCGCGGCGCAAGTGGCCAAAAACGTGCGAATCGCAGTGGAATAGCGAAAATCGCAGTGCAAGTGCGAAAATCGCACGAAAAGCAGCGCACATCGATTCATGGAAGGCCGTGCGCGAGAAAACCATCGGATGTGCGATAAAAAAGTGCGCGGCACACGTTGGCGCACAGGCCATCTAACTGCGTGCGCCAGGTCACAGCGAAAATCGCACAGGCCACAGCGAAAATCGCACATAGCGCGGCGCACGCAACAAAAGTAGGCGGAACACGGGGCGTAACACTCGGAATGGGGAACAACTTGCCAAAATGTGGGCGTCACGGTGGAAGTACAGGGCACAAGTGCGCGGAACGCCCACACGCTCGCCTACAACACGTATTCATGGAATAGAATAGGGCAAAAAAGCGCACGCTCAAAACAGCGCACAGGCACAAACACGACCGCCACAAGAAAGCAGGCGGTAGCGTCTCTGCGCCTGGAAGAAATGTGCGCCAAAAGGTGCGCCAACAAATAGCACCTATATACTGCCATGATGAATGTCCCATACTGTGGCCCTCCAGGACAAATGACGTTCAAAGGGGTACCCACAAACACGGACACCCGCTGACAAAAAATACGTGTGCGTGTATACCGGGGTGCGCGGGAAGTCTCACACGCGATTTGGCCCGGTACGTGGATTTCAGGGGTGCGCGGGAAGTTCCACACGCGATTTGGCCAGGTACGTGGATTTCAGGGGTGCGCGGGAAGTTCCACAGGCGATTTGTCAGGGTACGTGAATTCCAGGGGTTTGCGGGAAGTTCCACACGCGATTTGTCAGGGTACGCGGATTACAGGGGTGCGCGGGAAAATCTACACGCGATTTGGCTGTGTGCTCCCAGGTATTCCTTGTACACCCTCCACGGCCCCTGCAGGAAGCACACACCACAGGGGACTACCCTGCACACCTGCTCATGTCACCCAGCACCCCCACCCCCCAGCCACCAGGGGCAGCCTCCAACAGGCCCCCACTCATGTCTCCCACCACCCCCACCCCCCAGCAACCATGGGCAGCCCCCACCAGGCTCCCACCCATGTCTCCCACCACCCCCACCCCCCAGCCACCAGGGGCACCCACCACCAGGCCCCCACCCATGTCTCCCACCACCCCCACCCCCCAGCAGTGCAGGGGCAGCCTCCACCAGGCCCCCACCCATGTCCCCTATCACCCCCACCCCCCAGCATTGCAGGGGCAGCCTCCACCAGGCCCCCACTCATGTCTCCCATCACCCCCACCCCCCAGCCAGCAGGGGCACCCTCCACCAGGCCCCCACTCATGTCTCCCACCACCCCCACCCCCCAGCCACCAGGGGCAGCCTCCACCAGGCCCCCACCCATGTCCCCTATCACCACCCCCCCAGCAGTGCAGGGGCAGCCTCCACCAGGCCCCCACTCATGTCTCCCACCACCCCCACCCCCCAGCCGCCAGGGGCAGCCTCCACCAGGCCCCCACCCATGTCCCCTATCACCACCCCCCCAGCAGTGCAGGGGAAGCCTCCACCCGGCCCCCACTCATGTCTCCCACCACCCCCACCCCCCAGCAGTGCAGGGGCACCCTCCACCAGGCCCCCACTCATGTCTCCCACCACCCCACCCCCCAGCCACCAGGGGCAGCCTCCACCAGGCCCCCACTCATGTCTCCCACCACCCCCACCCCCCAGCCACCAGGGGCAGCCTCCACCAGGCCCCCACTCATGTCTCCCACCACCCCCACCCCCCAGCCAGCAGGGGCACCCTCCACCAGGCCCCCACTCATGTCTCCCACCACCCCCACCCCCCAGCAGTGCAGGGGCAGCCTCCACCAGGCCCCCACTCATGTCTCCCACCACCCCCACCCCCCAGCAACCATGGGCAGCCCCCACCAGGCTCCCACCCATGTCTCCCACCACCCCCACCCCCCAGCCACCAGGGGCACCCACCACCAGGCCCCCACCCATGTCTCCCACCACCCCCACCCCCCAGCAGTGCAGGGGCAGCCTCCACCAGGCCCCCACCCATGTCCCCTATCACCCCCACCCCCCAGCATTGCAGGGGCAGCCTCCACCAGGCCCCCACTCATGTCTCCCATCACCCCCACCCCACAGCTAGCAGGGGCACCCTCCACCAGGCCCCCACTCATGTCTCCCACCACCCCCACCCCCCAGCCACCAGGGGCAGCCTCCACCAGGCCCCCACCCATGTCCCCTATCACCACCCCCCCAGCAGTGCAGGGGCAGCCTCCACCAGGCCCCCACTCATGTCTCCCACCACCCCCACCCCCCAGCCGCCAGGGGCAGCCTCCACCAGGCCCCCACCCATGTCCCCTATCACCACCCCCCCAGCAGTGCAGGGGAAGCCTCCACCCGGCCCCCACTCATGTCTCCCACCACCCCCACCCCCCAGCAGTGCAGGGGCACCCTCCACCAGGCCCCCACTCATGTCTCCCACCACCCCACCCCCCAGCCACCAGGGGCAGCCTCCACCAGGCCCCCACTCATGTCTCCCACCACCCCCACCCCCCAGCCACCAGGGGCAGCCTCCACCAGGCCCCCACTCATGTCTCCCACCACCCCCACCCCCCAGCCAGCAGGGGCACCCTCCACCAGGCCCCCACTCATGTCTCCCACCACCCCCACCCCCCAGCAGTGCAGGGGCAGCCTCCACCAGGCCCCCACTCATGTCTCCCACCACCCCCACCCCCCAGCCAGCAGGGGCACCCACCACCAGGCTCCCACCACCCCCACCCCCCAGCAGTGCAGGGGCACCCTCCACCAGGCCCCCACTCATGTCCCCTATCACCACCCTCCCCAGCAGTGAAGGGGCAGCCTGCACCAGGCCCCCACTCATGTCTCCCACCACCCCCACCCCCCAGCAGTGCAGGGGCTCCCTCCACCAGGCCCCCACTCATGTCTCCCACCACCCTCACCCCCCAGCAGTGCAGGGGCAGCCTCAACCAGGCCACCACCCATGTCCCCTATCACCACCCCCCCAGCAGTGCAGGGGCAGCCTCCACCAGGCCCCCACTCATGTCTCCCACCACCCCCACCCCCCAGCCACCAGGGGCAGCCTCCACCAGGCCCCCACCCATGTCCCCTATCACCACCCCCCCCAGCAGTGCAGGGGCAGCCTCCACCAGGCCCCCACTCATGGCTCCTACCAACCACACCCCCCAGCAGTGCAGGGGCACCCTCCACCAGGCCCCCACTCATGTCTCCCACCACCCCCACCCCCCAGCCACCAGGGGCAGCCTCCACCAGGCCCCCACTCATGTCTCCCACCACCCCCACCCCCCGGCCAGCAGGGGCACCCTCCACCAGGCCCCCACTCATGTCTCCCACCACCCCCACCCCCCAGCAGTGCAGGGGCAGCACCACCAGGCCCCCACTCAAGTCCCCCTGCACCCCCACCCCTCAGCATCCAGGGGCAGCCTCCACCAGGCCCCCACTCATGTCTCCCACCACCCCCAACCCCCAGCCAGCAGGGGCACCCACCACCAGGCTCCCACCCATGTCTCCCACCACCCCCACCCCCAGCAGTGCAGGGGAACCCTCCACCAGGCCCCCACTCATGTCTCCCACCACCCCCACCCCCCAGCCAGCAGGGGCACCCTCCACCAGGCCCCCACTCATGTCTCCCACCACCCCCACCCCCCAGCCAGCAGGGGCACCCACCACCAGGCTCCCACAACCCCCACCCCCCAGCAGTGCAGGGGCACCCTCCACCAGGCCCCCACTCATGTCCCCTATCACCACCCTCCCCAGCAGTGAAGGGGCAGCCTGCACCAGGCCCCCACTCATGTCTCCCACCACCCCCAACCCCCAGCCAGCAGGGGCACCCACCACCAGGCTCCCACCCATGTCTCCCACCACCCCCACCCCCAGCAGTGCAGGGGAACCCTCCACCAGGCCCCCACTCATGTCTCCCACCACCCCCACCCCCCAGCAGTGCAGGAGCAGCCTCCACCAGGCCACCACCAATGTCCCCTATCCCCACCCCCCAGCAGTGCAGGGGCACCCTCCACCAGGCCCCCACTCATGTCTCCCACCACCCCCACCCCCCAGCAGTGCAGGGGCAGCCTCCACCAGGCCACCACCCATGTCCCCTATCACCCCCCCAGCAGTGCAGGGGCAGCCTCCACCAGGCCCCCACTCATGTCTCCCACCACCCACACCCCCCAGCAGTGCAGGGGCAGCCTCCACCAGGCCACCACCCATGTCCCCTATCACCACCCCCCCCCAGCAGTGCAGGGGCAGCCTCCAGCAGGCCCCCACTCATGTCTCCCACCACCCCCACCCCCCAGCCACCATGGGCAGTCTCCACCAGGCCACCACCCATGTCCCCTATCACCACCACCCCCCAGCAGTGCAGGGGCACCCTCCACCAGGCCCCCACTCATGTCTCCCAACACCCCCACCCCCCAGCCAGCAGGGGCACCCTCCACCAGGCCCCCACTCATGTCTCCCACCACCCCCACCCCCCAGCAACCATGGGCAGCCCCCACCAGGCTCCCACCCATGTCTCCCACAACCCCCACCCCACAGCCACCAGGGGCAGCCTCCACCAGGCCCCCACTCATGTCTCCCACCACCCCCACCCCCCAGCCAGCAGGGGCACCCTCCACCAGGCCCTCACTCATGTCTCCCACCACCCCACCCCCCAGCAACCATGGGCAGCCCCCACCAGGCTCCCACCCATGTCTCCCACCACCCCCACCCCCCAGCCACCATGGGCAACCCCCACCAGGCCCCCACTCATGTTTCCCACCACCCCCACCCCCCAGCAGTGTGGGGCAGCCTCCACCAGGCCACCACTCATGTCTCCCACCACCCCCACCCCCCAGCCACCAGGGGCAGCCTCCACCAGGCCCCCACTCATGTCTCCCACCACCCCCACCCCCCAGCAACCATGGGCAGCCCCCACCAGGCTCCCACCCATGTCTCCCACCACCCCCACCCCCCAGCCACCATGGGCAGCCCCCACCAGGCCCCACTCATGTCTCCCACCACCCCCACCCCCCAGCAGTGTGGGGCAGCCTCCACCAGGCCACCACTCATGTCTCCCACCACCCCCATACCCCAGCCACCATGGGCACCCTCCACCAGGCCCCCACTCATGTCTCCCACCACCCCACCCCCCAGCAGTGCAGGGGCACCCTCCACCAGGCCCCCACTCATGTCTCCCACCCACCCCCACCCCCCAGCAGTGCAGAGGCAGCCTCCACCAGGCCACCACCCATGTCCCCTATCACCACCACCCCCCAGCAGTGCAGGGGCAGCCTCCACCAGGCCCCCACCCATATCCCCTATCACCCCCACCCCCCAGCAGTGCAGGGGCACCCTCCACCAGGCCCCCACTCATGTCTCCCACCACCCCCACCCCCCAGCAGTGTGGGGCATCCTCCACCAGGCCACCACTCATGTCTCCCACCACCCCCACCCCCCAGCCACCAGGGGCAGCCTCCACCAGGCCCCCACCCATGTCCCCTATCACCACCACCCCCCAGCAGTGCAGGGGCACCCTCCACCAGGCCACCACTCATGTCTCCCACCACCCCCACCCCCAGCCACCATGGGCACCCTCCACCAGGCCCCCACTCATGTCTCCCACCACCCCCACCCCCCAGCAGTGCAGGGGCACCCTCCACCAGGCCCCCACTCATGTCTCCCACCCCCCCAACCCCCAGCAGTGCAGGGGCAGCCTCCACCAGGCCACCACCCATGTCCCCTATCACCACCACCCCCCAGCAGTGCAGGGGCAGCCTCCACCAGGCCCCCACTCATGTCTCCCACCACCCCCACCCCCCCATCAGTGCAGGGGCACCCTCCACCAGGCCCCCACTCATGTCTCCCACCACCCCCACCCCCCAGCCACCAGGGGCACCCACCACCAGGCCCCCACCCATGTCTCCCACCACCCCCACCCCCCAGCCAGCAGGGGCACCCTCCACCAGGCCCCCACTCATGTCTCCCACCACCCCCACCCCCCAGCCACCAGGGGCAGCCTCCACCAGGCCCCCACCCATGTCCACTATCACCACCCCCCCAGCAGTGCAGGGGCAGCCTCCACCAGGCCCCCACTCATGTCTCCCACCACCCCCACCCCCCAGCCACCAGGGGCAGCCTCCACCAGGCCCCCACCCATGTCCCCTATCACCACCCTCCCAGCAGTGCAGGGGCAGCCTCCACCAGGCCCCCACTCATGTCTTCCACCACCCCCACCCCCCAGCAGTGCAGGGGCACCCTCCACCAGGCCCCCACTCATGTCTCCCACCACCCCCACCCCCCAGCCACCAGGGGCAGCCTCCACCAGGCCCCCACTCATGTCTCCCACCACCCCCACCCCCCAGCCAGCAGGGGCACCCTCCACCAGGCCCCCACTCATGTCTCCCACCACCCCCCCCCAGCAGTGCAGGGGCAGCACCACCAGGCCCCCACTCATATCCCCCTGCACCCCCACCCCCCAGCATCCAGGGGCAGCCTCCACCAGGCCCCCACTCATGTCTCCCACCACCCCCACCCCCCAGCCAGCAGAGGCACCCACCACCAGGCTCCCACCCATGTCTCCCACCACCCCCACCCCCCAGCAGTGCAGGGGCACCCTCCACCAGGGCCCCACTCATGTCCCCTATCACCACCCCCCCCCAGCAGTGCAGGGGCAGCCTCCACCAGGCCCCCACTCATGTCTCCCACCACCCCCACCCCCCAGCAGTGCAGGGGCACCCTCCACCAGGCCCCCACTCATGTCTCCCACCACCCTCACCCCCCAACAGTGCAGGGGCAGCCTCCACCAGGCCACCACCCATGTCCCCTATCACCCCCCCCCCAGCAGTGCAGGGGCAGCCTCCACCAGGCCCCCACTCATGTCTCCCACCACCCCCACCCCCCAGCCACCAGGGGCAGCCTCCACCAGGCCCCCACCATGTCCCCCATCACCACCCCCCCAGCAGTGCAGGGGCAGCCTCCACCAGGCCCCCACTCATGTCTCCCACCACCCCCACCCCCCAGCAGTGCAGGGGTACCCTCCACCAGGCCCCCACTCATGTCTCCCACCACCCCCACCCCCCAGCCACCAGGGGCAGCCTCCACCAGGCCCCCACTCATGTCTCCCACCACCCCCACCCCCCAGCCAGCAGGGGCACCCACCACCAGGCCCCCACTCATGTCTCCCACCACCCCCACCCCCCAGCCAGCAGGGGCACCCACCACCAGGCTCCCACCCATGTCTCCCACCACCCCCACCCCCCAGCAGTGCAGGGGCAGCACCACCAGGCCCCCACTCATGTCCCCCTGCACCCCCACCCCCCAGCATCCAGGGGCAGCCTCCACCAGGCCCCCACTGATGTCTCCCACCACCCCCACCCCCCAGCCAGCAGGGGCACCCACCACCAGGCTCCCACCCATGTCTCCCACCACCCCCACCCTCCAGCAGTGCAGGGGCACCCTCCACCAGGCCCCCACTCATGTCTCCCACCACCCCCACCCCCAGCAGTGCAGGGGCAGCCTCCACCAGGCCACCACCCATGTCCCCTATCACCACCCCCCCAGCAGTGCAGGGGCAGCCTCCACCAGGCCCCCACCCATGTCTCCCACCACCCCCACCCCCCAGCAACCATGGGCAGCCCCCACCAGGCCACCACCCATGTCCCCTATCACCACCACCCCCCAGCAGTGCAGGGGCAGCCTCCACCAGGCCCCCACTCATGTCTCCCACCACCCCCACCCCCAGCAGTGCAGGGGCACCCTCGACCAGGCCCCCACTCATGTCTCCCACCACCCCCACCCCCCAGCAGTGCAGGGGCAGCCTCCACCAGGCCACCACCCATGTCCCCTATCACCACCCCCCCCAGCAGTGCAGGGGCAGCCTCCACCAGGCCCCCACTCATGTCTCCCACCACCCCCACCCCCCAGCAGTGCAGGGGCACCCTCCACCAGGCCCCCATTCATGTCTACCACCACCCCCACCCCCCAGCCAGCAGGGGCAGCCTCCACCAGGCCCCCACTCATGTCTCCCACCACCCCCACCCCCCAGCAACCATGGGCAGCCCCCACCAGGCTCCCACCCATGTCTCCCACCACCCCCACCCCCCAGCCACCAGGGGCAGCCTCCACCAGGCCCCCACTCATGTCTCCCACCACCCCCACCCCCCAGCCAGCAGGGGCACCCTCCACCAGGCCCCCACTCATGTCTCCCACCACCCCCACCCCCCAGCAACCATGGGCAGCCCCCACCAGGCTCCCACCCATGTCTCCCACCACCCCCACCCCCCAGCCACCATGGGCAGCCCCCACCAGGCCCCCACTCATGTCTCCCACCACCCCCACCCCCCAGCAGTGTGGGGCAGCCTCCACCAGGCCACCACTCATGTCTCCCACCACCCCCACCCCCCAGTCACTAGGGGCAGCCTCCACCAGGCCCCCACTCATGTCTCCCACCACCCCCACCCCCCAGCAACCATGGGCATCCCCCACCAGGCTCCCACCCATGTCTCCCACCACTCCCACCCCCCAGCCACCATGGGCAGCCCCCACCAGGCCCCCACTCATGTCTCCCACCACCCCCACCCCCCAGCAGTGTGGGGCAGCCTCCACCAGGCCACCACTCATGTCTCCCACCACCCCCACCCCCCAGCCACCATGGGCACCCTCCACCAGGCCTCCACTCATGTCTCCCACCACCCCCACCCCCCAGCAGTGCAGGGGCAGCCTCCACCAGGCCCCCACTCATGTCTCCCACCACCCCCACCCCCAGCAACCATGGGCAGCCCCCACCAGGCTCCCACCCATGTCTCCCACCACCCCCACCTCCTAGCAGTGCAGGGGCAGCCTCCACCAGGCCCCCACTCATGTCTCCCACCACCCCCACCCCCCAGCAACCATGGGCAGCCCCCACCAGGCTCCCACCCATGTCTCCCACCACCCCCACCCCCCAGCAGTGCAGGGGCACCCTCCACCAGGCCCCCACTCATGTCTCCCACCACCCCCACCCCCCAGCCACCAGGGGCAGCCTCCACCAGGCCCCCACTCATGTCTCCCACCACCCCCACCCCCCAGCCAGCAGGGGCACCCTCCACCAGGCCCCCACTCATGTCTCCCACCACCCCCCCCAGCAGTGCAGGGGCAGCACCACCAGGCCCCCACTCATATCCCCCTGCACCCCCACCCCCCAGCATCCAGGGGCAGCCTCCACCAGGCCCCCACTCATGTCTCCCACCACCCCCACCCCCCAGCCAGCAGAGGCACCCACCACCAGGCTCCCACCCATGTCTCCCACCACCCCCACCCCCCAGCAGTGCAGGGGCACCCTCCACCAGGGCCCCACTCATGTCCCCTATCACCACCCCCCCCAGCAGTGCAGGGGCAGCCTCCACCAGGCCCCCACTCATGTCTCCCACCACCCCCACCCCCCAGCAGTGCAGGGGCACCCTCCACCAGGCCCCCACTCATGTCTCCCACCACCCTCACCCCCCAACAGTGCAGGGGCAGCCTCCACCAGGCCACCACCCATGTCCCCTATCACCCCCCCCCCCCAGCAGTGCAGGGGCAGCCTCCACCAGGCCCCCACTCATGTCTCCCACCACCCCCACCCCCCAGCCACCAGGGGCAGCCTCCACCAGGCCCCCACCATGTCCCCCATCACCACCCCCCCAGCAGTGCAGGGGTACCCTCCACCAGGCCCCCACTCATGTCTCCCACCACCCCCACCCCCCAGCCACCAGGGGCAGCCTCCACCAGGCCCCCACTCATGTCTCCCACCACCCCCACCCCCCAGCCAGCAGGGGCACCCACCACCAGGCCCCCACTCATGTCTCCCACCACCCCCACCCCCCAGCCAGCAGGGGCACCCACCACCAGGCTCCCACCCATGTCTCCCACCACCCCCACCCCCCAGCAGTGCAGGGGCAGCACCACCAGGCCCCCACTCATGTCCCCCTGCACCCCCACCCCCCAGCATCCAGGGGCAGCCTCCACCAGGCCCCCACTGATGTCTCCCACCACCCCCACCCCCCAGCCAGCAGGGGCACCCACCACCAGGCTCCCACCCATGTCTCCCACCACCCCCACCCTCCAGCAGTGCAGGGGCACCCTCCACCAGGCCCCCACTCATGTCTCCCACCACCCCCACCCCCAGCAGTGCAGGGGCAGCCTCCACCAGGCCACCACCCATGTCCCCTATCACCACCCCCCAGCAGTGCAGGGGCAGCCTCCACCAGGCCCCCACCCATGTCTCCCACCACCCCCACCCCCCAGCAACCATGGGCAGCCCCCACCAGGCCACCACCCATGTCCCCTATCACCACCACCCCCCAGCAGTGCAGGGGCAGCCTCCACCAGGCCCCCACTCATGTCTCCCACCACCCCCACCCCCAGCAGTGCAGGGGCACCCTCGACCAGGCCCCCACTCATGTCTCCCACCACCCCCACCCCCCAGCAGTGCAGGGGCAGCCTCCACCAGGCCACCACCCATGTCCCCTATCACCACCCCCCCCAGCAGTGCAGGGGCAGCCTCCACCAGGCCCCCACTCATGTCTCCCACCACCCCCACCCCCCAGCAGTGCAGGGGCACCCTCCACCAGGCCCCCATTCATGTCTACCACCACCCCCACCCCCCAGCCAGCAGGGGCAGCCTCCACCAGGCCCCCACTCATGTCTCCCACCACCCCCACCCCCCAGCAACCATGGGCAGCCCCCACCAGGCTCCCACCCATGTCTCCCACCACCCCCACCCCCCAGCCACCAGGGGCAGCCTCCACCAGGCCCCCACTCATGACTCCCACCACCCCCACCCCCCAGCCAGCAGGGGCACCCTCCACCAGGCCCCCACTCATGTCTCCCACCACCCCCACCCCCCAGCAACCATGGGCAGCCCCCACCAGGCTCCCACCCATGTCTCCCACCACCCCCACCCCCCAGCCACCATGGGCAGCCCCCACCAGGCCCCCACTCATGTCTCCCACCACCCCCACCCCCCAGCAGTGTGGGGCAGCCTCCACCAGGCCACCACTCATGTCTCCCACCACCCCCACCCCCCAGTCACCAGGGGCAGCCTCCACCCGGCCCCCACTCATGTCTCCCACCACCCCCACCCCCCAGCAACCATGGGCATCCCCCACCAGGCTCCCACCCATGTCTCCCACCACTCCCACCCCCCAGCCACCATGGGCAGCCCCCACCAGGCCCCCACTCATGTCTCCCACCACCCCCACCCCCCAGCAGTGTGGGGCAGCCTCCACCAGGCCACCACTCATGTCTCCCACCACCCCCACCCCCCAGCCACCATGGGCACCCTCCACCAGGCCTCCACTCATGTCTCCCACCACCCCCACCCCCCAGCAGTGCAGGGGCAGCCTCCACCAGGCCCCCACTCATGTCTCCCACCACCCCCACCCCCCAGCAACCATGGGCAGCCCCCACCAGGCTCCCACCCATGTCTCCCACCACCCCCACCTCCCAGCAGTGCAGGGGCAGCCTCCACCAGGCCCCCACTCATGTCTCCCACCACCCCCACCCCCCAGCAACCATGGGCAGCCCCCACCAGGCTCCCACCCATGTCTCCCACCACCCCCACCCCCCAGCAGTGCAGGGGCAGCCCCCACCAGGCCCCCACTCATGTCTCCCACCACCCCCACCCCCCAGCCACCAGGGGCAGCCTCCACCAGGCCCCCACTCATGTCTCCCACCACCCCCACCCCCCAGCCACCAGGGGCAGCCTCTACCAGGCCCCCACTCATGTCTCCCACCACCCCCACCCCCCAGCCACCAGGGGCAGCCTCCACCAGGCCCCCACTCATGTCTCCCACCACCCCCACCCCCCAGCAACCATGGGCAGCCTCCACCAGGCCACCACCCATGTCCCCTATCACCACCACCCCCCAGCAGTGCAGGGGCAGCCTCCACCAGGCCCCCACTCATGTCTCCCACCACCCCCACCCCCCAGCAGTGCAGGGGTACCCTCCACCAGGCCCCCACTCATGTCTCCCACCACCCCCACCCCCCAGCCACCAGGGGCAGCCTCCACCAGGCCCCCACTCATGTCTCCCACCACCCCCACCCCCCAGCCAGCAGGGGCACCCACCACCAGGCCCCCACTCATGTCTCCCACCACCCCCACCCCCCAGCCAGCAGGGGCACCCACCACCAGGCTCCCACCCATGTCTCCCACCACCCCACCCCCCAGCAGTGCAGGGGCAGCACCACCAGGCCCCCACTCATGTCCCCCTGCACCCCCACCCCCCAGCATCCAGGGGCAGCCTCCACCAGGCCCCCACTGATGTCTCCCACCACCCCCACCCCCCAGCCAGCAGGGGCACCCACCACCAGGCTCCCACCCATGTCTCCCACCACCCCCACCCTCCAGCAGTGCAGGGGCACCCTCCACCAGGCCCCCACTCATGTCTCCCACCACCCCCACCCCCAGCAGTGCAGGGGCAGCCTCCACCAGGCCACCACCCATGTCCCCTATCACCACCCCCCCAGCAGTGCAGGGGCAGCCTCCACCAGGCCCCCACCCATGTCTCCCACCACCCCCACCCCCCAGCAACCATGGGCAGCCCCCACCAGGCCACCACCCATGTCCCCTATCACCACCACCCCCCAGCAGTGCAGGGGCAGCCTCCACCAGGCCCCCACTCATGTCTCCCACCACCCCCACCCCCAGCAGTGCAGGGGCACCCTCGACCAGGCCCCCACTCATGTCTCCCACCACCCCCACCCCCCAGCAGTGCAGGGGCAGCCTCCACCAGGCCACCACCCATGTCCCCTATCACCACCCCCCCCCAGCAGTGCAGGGGCAGCCTCCACCAGGCCCCCACTCATGTCTCCCACCACCCCCACCCCCCAGCAGTGCAGGGGCACCCTCCACCAGGCCCCCACTCATGTCTACCACCACCCCCACCCCCCAGCCAGCAGGGGCAGCCTCCACCAGGCCCCCACTCATGTCTCCCACCACCCCCACCCCCCAGCAACCATGGGCAGCCCCCACCAGGCTCCCACCCATGTCTCCCACCACCCCCACCCCCCAGCCACCAGGGGCAGCCTCCACCAGGCCCCCACTCATGTCTCCCACCACCCCCACCCCCCAGCCAGCAGGGGCACCCTCCACCAGGCCCCCACTCATGTCTCCCACCACCCCCACCCCCCAGCAACCATGGGCAGCCCCCACCAGGCTCCCACCCATGTCTCCCACCACCCCCACCCCCCAGCCACCATGGGCAGCCCCCACCAGGCCCCCACTCATGTCTCCCACCACCCCCACCCCCCAGCAGTGTGGGGCAGCCTCCACCAGGCCACCACTCATGTCTCCCACCACCCCCACCCCCCAGCCACCAGGGGCAGCCTCCACCAGGCCCCCACTCATGTCTCCCACCACCCCCACCCCCCAGCAACCATGGGCATCCCCCACCAGGCTCCCACCCATGTCTCCCACCACTCCCACCCCCCAGCCACCATGGGCAGCCCCCACCAGGCCCCCACTCATGTCTCCCACCACCCCCACCCCCCAGCAGTGTGGGGCAGCCTCCACCAGGCCACCACTCATGTCTCCCACCACCCCCACCCCCCAGCCACCATGGGCACCCTCCACCAGGCCTCCACTCATGTCTCCCACCACCCCCACCCCCCAGCAATGCAGGGGCAGCCTCCACCAGGCCCCCACTCATGTCTCCCACCACCCCCACCCCCCAGCAACCATGGGCAGCCCCCACCAGGCTCCCACCCATGTCTCCCACCACCCCCACCTCCCAGCAGTGCAGGGGCAGCCTCCACCAGGCCCCCACTCATGTCTCCCACCACCCCCACCCCCCAGCAACCATGGGCAGCCCCCACCAGGCTCCCACCCATGTCTCCCACCACCCCCACCCCCCAGCAGTGCAGGGGCAGCCCCCACCAGGCCCCCACTCATGTCTCCCACCACCCCCACCCCCCAGCCACCAGGGGCAGCCTCCACCAGGCCCCCACTCATGTCTCCCACCACCCCCACCCCCCAGCCACCAGGGGCAGCCTCTACCAGGCCCCCACTCATGTCTCCCACCACCCCCACCCCCCAGCCACCAGGGGCAGCCTCCACCAGGCCCCCACTCATGTCTCCCACCACCCCCACCCCCCAGCAACCATGGGCAGCCTCCACCAGGCCACCACCCATGTCCCCTATCACCACCACCCCCCAGCAGTGCAGGGGCAGCCTCCACCAGGCCCCCACTCATGTCCCCTATCACCCCCACCCCCTAGCATCCAGAGGCAGCCTCCACCAGGCTCCCACTCATGTCTCCCACCACCCCCACCCCCCAGCAGTGTGGGGCAGCCTCCACCAGGCCACCACTCATGTCTTCCACCACCCCCACCCCCCAGCCACCAGGGGCAGCCTCCACTAGGCCCCCACCCATGTCCCCTATCACCACCACCCCCCAGCAGTGCAGGGGCACCCTCCACCAGGCCACCACTCATGTCTCCCACCACCCCCACCCCCCAGCCACCATGGGCACCCTCCACCAGGCCCCCACTCATGTCTCCCACCACCCCTACCCCCCAGCAGTGCAGTGCACCCTCCACCAGGCCCCCACTCATGTCTCTCACCCACCCCCACCCCCCAGCAGTGCAGGGGCAGCCTCCACCAGGCCACCACCCATGTCCCCTATCACCACCCCCCCTCAGCAGTGTGGGGCAGCCTCCACCAGGCCCCCACTCATGTCTCCCACCACCCCCACCCCCCAGCCACCAGGGGCACCCTCCACCAGGCCCCCACTCATGTCTCCCACCACCCCCACCCCCCAGCAGTGCAGGGGCACCCTCCACCAAGCCCCCACTCATGTCTTCCACCACCCCCTCCCCCCAGCCACCAGGGGCAGCCTCCACCAGGCCCCCACCCATGTCTCCCACCACCCCCACCCCCCAGCCACCATGGGCAGCCTCCACCAGGTCCTCACAATCCCCAATCATGTGCGTCATGGTCAGCCTCCACAGCCAAAAAGCCCAACCAAGTAACCCATTCACCCACATGGAAAAGGAAATTACATGTTACACCCCCAATGTTCATAAAGCTAATGAACCCATGTCCGTCACACACAATGGTTGCAATTGAATGGGAAAACACCCAACATGACATGCATGAAAGCAATGAGATGATACCACACAGTGAAGTATGAAAACAAAATTGTATTAAAAAAATAAGAATGCAAATGAAATGAAACTAACTACAATGGGAATGAAAAAAAGATAAGCTGCATGTCTGTTTAAAAAATAAAAACACCAAATGCTAATCCAAAAAAATGTAGTCCAAAGTCAAATGAAAAATAAAATCAATCCAATGAAGAACTATGTACAAAACATCCAAGGGTCCATGAGCCCAACTGAACGAAGGAAACCTACAAAAAACCCTAACTAAAATGCAACTATATACAAAAAGTGGAGCAGTGTCCGTCGACTCCAAATCATAACAACAAACAAAGGAAACCTAAAACTAAAGAACTATATACGTAGGCGGCGGGCAAGTCCAGCGGCTCACTCCGTGGTGTTCCGGGCCAGGGCATCATCGAACTCCTGTTCGATGTCCCGGAGGCGGTCCTGTTCCATGGCCCCGAGGGTCCGCAGGGACGACGCCGTGTCCTCCTCCAACCCCCTGCGGATTGCCTCGAGGCACTCGGCCCGCCTCAGGGCCCTCCGCATGGAGTTTTCCGCCCTGACCATTGTGAGCCGTGCCTCTTCCGCCCGCCACCGCTCCGCACCTATGGCGTGGCCCAACCGCTGCCACACGGAAGACACTCTCTGTCCTGGGTCCTCCTGCCCTCCGGCCGATGCCTGCCCCTCCGATGTCGAAGGCCCCGAGCCTTCATGGCTCCCACCATGTTGCTGCTGCTGCTCTGCCTCTGCCCGTGCACTGCCTCCTGCTGCCTGCACATCCTCCGCCGGCTGGGGTGCAGTTGTTGATGTGGCCACCCCTGCTGGACGTCCGACTCCCGACTGTGGCAGGGATGCCTCCTCCACCAGCCTGGCCGCACCGTCAGAGGCAGCTCCACAGGGCACCCAGGTGACTGATGGGTGGGAAGATGGCACAGAGGAGGACTGGTGCGTGGGGGAGGGGGTCGGAGCAAGCCCCATCAGACGGAGGAATCTGGCCTGGGTGACCTGTCCCAGCAGGCTGACGTGGTCAACGAGCCATTCGAGATGACGTGCAGTCTCTCCATGAAAAGACTGCAGGTCACCTTGCATGGCCCGTTGACGCAACGCCACACCAGCCAGGACAGGCTCAACCCGGACCTGGATGGCCACGTCCGCAGGCAGAGGAAGGCCAGTTGACGTCAGCTCATCCCCTGCCTGAAAACGGGTCTGGACGTAGGCATCCCTGCTGGTGCAAGATGATGCAGGGACAGGATCAGGGACAGGATTGCACACAGGCACCTCCGCGGTGGCCTGTGCTGCCTCCTGTCCTTGGTCCTGCACTGCACCACTAGCACCAGTGGGATCCCCACCTCCAGACCCCGTCTCTGGTGCTTGCACAGCCTCCTCCTCCACCAAACCCCCCACCAACCTGGATGACTCCGTGCCATCTTCCCCTGTTGGGCCCTGTGGGGACCCAGCTGCCCCTTCTGCTGCCGAGGAGTCCAACTCCAACCTCTGCCTCTTGGACCTACCCCGGCAGCTGCGGCCTGGGACGCGGCACCGGACTCCTCACTCCCCGACGAGATGACAACACGGGAGGGGAGCCGGGCCTTGCGTCTCCGGCTGGCGGTGGGATCCCCGCCGCTGTGCTCCACAGCACCTTCTCCGCCTTCTTCATCAGTTGACGCTGCAGACAGGGAGAAACAAAACACAGGCATCAGGGCACTGTACAATGGACACATACTCACATGACAGTTGCACATGAGTGGCATTGGCAAACCTCAGACATGTCATCACAATCCCCAACACACATGTCATTACAACTCGCACACATGAGCCATACCACAGCCATATCGCAACTGCCACCACCATCCCTACACATACAACTGCATGAGCAGCCAAAGGGGAGCCAGACATCACATGCAACACAGGAAGTGCACCACACATGTACACACACCACCACACTTGCATGCATGTGTACACCTCTGCCAAGTGTCGCACTGTTCAGACGGGCATCCATGTCACATCTGCCAATCAGGCTTCCACATACCGCTGTCACATGCATCCATGTTGCATCACTGTTGCACCCTTGTCAAATACACACACATGCACATGTACACAGTGCTCATACATGCAGCCGAAAACAACATACATGCGTGACATCACAGACATGTCTACTTACATACACATTCATCCAAACATGTGTGCACACACAACTGCATTTGGCATGCAAGCCTACACACACAAGCACCATCCATGTCTCACACATTACAGCCCTCGCATGTGTCAGCCCCACGGCCCTGTACACCCCCACCCATACTCGACCCCATACAAACAGATGTGCAACCTGCACACTACCGAATAATCACCACACGCACTGCTCACAATCAGGATGCATGTACACTCACCGCTCGACTCCAGACGGGTCTGCTTCTCTAGGACCTGGACGTGGAGCGCTGGGAATATGCGTTCCAGGACCCTCATCTGTTCTTCCGACAAGTGGTCCCGGCGCCCCTTGGCATCCGCTGCCTTCAAGAGGCGCCGGGCCTTGTTCAGGGTCCTGGACCTGAAGTCCTCCCAGCGCTTCCTGACATGTTGTAAGTCCCGGACTGCCACCCCCTCCGCGTTGATGGCAGTCACGATGTCAGTCCAGATCCGAGTCCGTCCTTCCTTGTCGGCGCGGGAACTTCCAAAGAGGGCATCACACTGCCCCAGGACTTGCTCCACCAGGACACCAACTTCGGTGGCACTGAAGCTGGTGCCCCTCTGCCTCTCTGGCCGGGGTTTGTCAGTGGTCACAGATGGTGTTTGCCCCGACATGACAACCCCAGAGGCAGGAGTGGGTGGGCAACTGGGTCCTGGGGCTGGGCTGTGGAGAGATGGAATCCCAGTCGGGAGTCTTCAGTTCCAGCAGGGGTGGTCACAGCAACAGCACCCCTGGCTGATGTGCAGGCAGCAAATGGCAGTGCACGTGGGCAGCAGGCAGTCAGGCAGCAGCAGATGGCAGGTGGGAGCGTGCTCGGGGCTCTGGGGGGCAGTAGTTCGGCCTTCTGGGCAGGAGCGTGGTCTTCCGTGTGCTTACGCGTGGCCAGCTTGATACTGAGTGATTTGGCACGTGAAAATCCTGCACGTCAGCGTGAAAATCGAGGAAAGGCCCTTAGCGCGTAAGCGCGTCAGCACGCATACGCGATTCTATTGGACCAAAGGCCCTCAGCGCGTAAGCGCGTCAGCACGCATACGCGATTCTATTGGACCAAAGGCCCTCAGCGCGTAAGCGCGTCTGTGACGTGACCCGCACGGGTGTTTCCCACACAGCACGTGATGACAGAGCACACGTGGAAAGACTGCACGTCACAGTGTCATCGCGTGTAATTGGACAGCAAAGTCAGAGTGTCATCGCGTGTAATTGGACAAAAGTGCGCGTACACGCGATTGGCCTATGTACGTGTATATCAGGGATGCACAGGCACTTACACACGCAAGTACGTCAGCGCACCTGTATCCCGGGGTGCGCGGGAATTTCCACACGCTATTGGACTGGGTACTGGATTTCAGGGGTGCGCGGGTCACACGCTCGCCTACAACACGCGCAACGCATACATTTGCGCGCTAACAAAATAACAAGCTCAGACCCAGGATGAACATACCGTTCCTAGCAGTAGTGGGCGTGGGCTACCAAAGGAGGAGGAGGAGGATAGTCAGGGCCGGAATATTCACACCCAGAACCAGCCTTTTCGGGATGCCTGATGACCAGGTGTATGGGAGGTACAGGTTTCCACCACACATAATACTGGACCTGGTGAGTGAGTGGGAGGATGACCTCACATCACCCACCCTGTGCTCCCAAGCACTCAGCCCCCTGGAGAAGGTCCTCAATGTACTGCACTTCTTAGCCACTGGATCATTTCAGCGGACAAGTGCCATAGTGGGTGGGGTATCACAGGCCACCCAGTCACGCTGCCTACACCAGGTCTTGAACATCATCACTGCACGCCAATCAGTCCGCAGGCACATATACCTGCCCAGAACACCTGCAGAAAGGCATGCTGCCGCCCTGGATTTTTACGGTGTGGCACGTTTCCCCAAAGTGCTAGGTGCCATCGACTGCACCCATGTGGCCCTACGTCCCCCCAGGGCATCAGAGCACATCTATAGGAACTGCAAGCACTGGCATTCCATCAACGTGCAGGTAGTATGTAATGCCAAGGGAATCATCACCTCAGTATATGCCAACTATCCCGGGTCCACCCACGACAGCTTCATTTACCGAATGTCCACCCTAAGCCGGGACCTAGAAGCTGGGCGGCATGGCGATACAGGGCTGCTTGGTGAGTATGAATGCCACTGCACATGCATGCATGTCAGATACTGAGCAAGGTCACAACCCCACCAATGATACCAATCACCACCTCCACAGGGGACAGTGCCTACCCTCTCAGCCCCCACATGATGACGCCAATTCGGAACCCCACCACGCCACCCCAGGTAAGATATAACACAGCCCACATTACAACCCGGGGCATAGTGGAGCGCACATTCGGAGTGCTAAAGTCACGCTTTCGCTCCCTTGACCGTTCTGGCGGGCAGCTGTTGTACGCTCCCCCAGTAGTGTGCAGGATCATAGTGGCAGCATGTATCCTGCACAACGTTGCAACACGCCGGGGCCTGGCCGTGGACATGGTGGTGCCCCCACATCCCCAACCACATGCACAGCCGCTGCGCATGGGAGGGGAAAGGGCACGGGGGGAGGCAGCCCGTACACAGCTAGTGGCTAATTACTTCACATAGTAATCACACCCCTGTGGAGTGCACACTGCCCTGGCACATTCCATCTGACAATCAATGATGACTCAACCTGACACTGATCCTGAATGTCTGGAGAATCAACCGTGAAAACCATATCAGCCTGAGATTGTTCACCTGGAAGTGTTACAATGTGTGCATCCCTACCCACACAGACACCACCAATGCAGTTTTGTGAAGAAACACATCCAAGCAGCTAAAATGAATACCCACTTGCAAAATGCAACAAGAGGACAGTGCCATGTCAGCCAACCCATCCCCAGCACCGCCACACGACACACCGTGCCATGTCATGCCATTTGCAGGTAAACAAAGTAATCCCCACAACATGACCCTAGTGTCACAATGTACAGTGTCCCTAATTTAAACTTGCAACACCTGAAATGCTCACAGTAATGCAGGACCAACAACAAACTTGAGCAGGTACTACCATTAACATGACATCACAAATGTAAGAAATTAGTAGTCTCACCACCTGGAAATGCCTGCACTCCCACCACTACCAACTGTACAGTGTTGGCGCCATGTAGAGTAGTAGGTGCACTGCTGCCAACATGGACCCCATCTCCAAACTAGAGGGCCTTGTGTAGACATGAGGAAGGGACCTGCAAATTGGGAGGTAGACACAGATGATGAGTTACACATCAATGCAACATGCAGTGTACAACACAACAGCAATATGCACTAGGAATGTATACACAGTATTGACTAGACTACCCACACATGTAGTGGGAGTCCAATGTCACCATGTACGTCAATGTCACTTGGGCACACCCTTTGAAAGCCCATGGAAACGGGAAGCAGGAGGGGTGTGTGTGACTCAAACCCAAGCATCTGAACCAAATACATGACAAGCCTGCATGTGCCCAGCCACAATGCAGCATATGCCCACAGGAACCACGGAAGGCAACAAATTGTCCCAAAAAAATTGGGAAAAATAAAAATAAAAATAAAAAATGGCCATTGATGGGCCCGGGGGTGTTTGGGAGGCCACCCAGGAGGTCCGAGGACAGGGTGCACACCAAAACCCACCTGTGTGGATCCTGGGAAAAAAAAACACCTCCATGGGCTCATGGCCCACACGGCTACCCTATTGTGGGAGTATCACTGCTGTCGCTATTATCACCCTGTGCAGCTGCATCCGGAGGTGGTTGCACTATGGGAGGCAGCCCACGCAAGGCCCTAGTCTGCTCCTCCATGGCTGCAAGCATGCGGGTGTGGTAGGTCTGGTTCTGGAGGATGAGTGTGCGGAGGTCCCCATGCAACAACTCACGGGATGCCCGGACCTCCGCCCTCGTTGCCTGCATCTCAGCTGAGAGCGTACGGGTGAGACGCTCCAGCTGCTGTTCTGTCCTTTGGTGTGTTGAAGCCTCAAGCTCAACAAGAGTCGTCCTGAGGTGAAGGAGCTCCTGCCTCAGGGCTTCCCTGTGGCCCTGGGACTCTATGGAGATGGCCTCTTGCAGAGTCGCCAGTGCCGCCCGCCTGTCCCTGTTGGACGCCAACATGTCCTCCCTGTGTGACTGGCAGATGGAGTCGGTTGCCTGCTGTAGTCGCTCCATCAGCCTTTCAGGGGGGACAATGGAAGTGGCCACCCTATCCATGGCCTGAGCTATCATCTCGGATGATGCTGCCTGTTGGGTTGCCATACCATAAATGGATTGCTCCCATGCGGTATTGCCAGGTGGCGTACGGCCACCACGTCGGCGGGCACCACACCTGTCTGGGGCAAGGCGAAGTGCGCCTTGCTGTGCCGGCACTGCCTGAGGCTGCAGGACTGCATTCCCCCTCTGATCTGCTGGCCCAGGAACAGGATCAGATGTCGCGGAGTGTGACCCTGCATCCGTAACCACCAAAGGCGTAGCTACCAACACTGACATCCCCATTGAGGGTTCTGACCCTGGTGCAGGTGGGTGGGACAGAACAGAATCCCTCCCTGGAACACTCACCTGCGACGGCACGTAGGTCTCATCATCCGAATCAACACCTGAGTACAGCTCGGGGGAGGTGCAGCCAGAGACACCCCTTGAGAGCACGACCTGCAGCACTTGTGGGTTCTCACCCACCACCACACCACGTCCCTCACTGGTGGTTGGTCGGCCCTCGGACCCCTCCTTGGTCTGCACCATCTCCACAACCCCAGCAGTATCAGGTGCGTCTTCCCCTGCAAAGACATAAAAACAAAGAAATTGAAACAGGCATTAGCACCATGGCACACAATGAGGGCTGAGAAGCAAGAGAACCAGCACTTGATTGACACATGTCCCACATGACTAAAACCCTCCCATGCATGCACCCTCACTGCATATGAAGGGCAGGCAAATGGCACACACTGATGACACCAAGATGGAAGATGAACACATTTTCTGCATGCTGCCTGGCAGTGGCATCACACAATGGCCTGTGATTGCCTGGTGAAACACACATGCCATCACACAGATGGCATGTACCATTGCTATTGAGTGAAGATGGAGAGGAGGGCAGCACCTATTCATTCAGTCCAGTTCCCGCATGTAATAGCTTTTCTAATTCAAACAGGTCAGATTTTTCACCTGGAGCTGCCAGTCCAAAATGGTCCAATTGCACAGGGACATGTGTGAACAAATGATATCCAGGTAACAAAGTCACTCCACTTTACCATAGCCATGTCAGACATGTGACTAGAGGACTGCGAAATGCCTAGTAAAAGTGGTGGAATGCAAACAATCTGCCTGAATGAACAGTGAAAAATAAGCAACAATGTTGTGGCAAGGTGACACTTCAAGGGCAACTGGCGTGCAGTTGGGCTAGATGTCTACTGTTGGCAGAAGGGATACTGCTATGGCCAAATGCAGCTGCGCAGGATGTATTGCATGAAGCACATGGCTGACCCATACGACTCAGGCGCACACACTCTTACCTGGCACACAAACAGAAGCCCTCACACACACACCATGCACATGGATGACACACACATGCATGTGCACTCACCGGACAATGCCTCGTAATCAGGCAGATCTCCCACGCCTTGGATCTGTTCCTCCGTGACGTAGGTCCCAGCGACTGACTCATGTGGAGTGAGTTCCATGTCTACTACTGGAGACCCACCTCCAGTCACTAGAGTTGCGGCATGACTTGAGGCCAGCTTACTCTTTGCCCTGCGCTTTAGGTCATTCCAGCGCTTATAGCAATCATTGGCTGTGCGCCTCACGATTCCAAGGGCACTTACGATGTCCGCAACGGTCTGCCAGTGTGCCTGGCGTTGTGCAGGTGTGGTCTTGGATCCTGCAACAATGACCATCTCGTTATCATGTGCGGACACATACTCGACAAGTGCATTCAGTTCGTCATCCGTGAAGCTGGGCTTCCTGGACGGGCCGGACTGTGTAGCCTTGTCTGGGGCATCAGCCTGTGCCGGACGAGCACTCTTCCTCTTCCGCTTGGAAGGTGGTGGTGATCCTGAGTGTCCTGCGCCGCTCTGGACACTAGGGGCAGGAGCCCTGGTGGACTCTGTATCAGGAGTGTGGGATTGCACACTCAGCATGGGAGTTGGTGCAGGCATTGGCTCAAGTGTAATGGTGTCAGGGGGAATGTCAGCAGGATGGACTAGGACCGACACTGTCCTGGCTGGGTGTGTGAGAGCTGGGGTGGATGGAGCCGCAGCTGCCCCTGCAGCCTCTCCGCCCTGCCTACTTGGGGCAGCAGATGACCTTGCTGCCCCAGATGCACATGGCATGATGACATCAACGTGCACCAGCGCACGTGTCATAGGCCTGCTGACCTGGAAGTCAGCCATGGAGTCAGCCAGGTCTGGTGCCACAATGGGCTGGTCCAACAAGGGCTGAGCATGGATGGTGTCAGCCACATCAGCCTCAACGGGAGGGGGGGATTATGGGTGCCCTTGACTGGTCCTCCACACATGGGGGGACAGGCTCACCCTGCAAGTAACGACCACGTCCCCTACCGGATCCACCACGGCCACCACTTGTGGCTCTTCCACCTTTGCCACCCTTACGGAATCCTCGCCTCCCAGCCATGGCACTGATGTTAATGTGCGTATGGGAGTGGCTGTAAACTATTGTCCTGGGCAATTGGGGGTCAAAGGGGTTGGGTACCAGATGGTAATTGTACCCTAGTGCTCTAGCAAGGCTGAATGTAACCCCTGGGGAAAGATGACGGGTCTCGCTACGCACAGGAGCCCCAAAAAAGGGAGATGAGGTGCACGCAACCCCTCCTAGACCACGTGTGCAGAAAGAAAAACCTGCATTACGCTGTGGCACCCAGTAACACAAGAATGAACGTATGCGTGTCACACGCAGCCTAGAATGACCTCTGAAGGGGTAGGCTACACACGGGGCAAGCACAGATGTTAGATACGTGCGTGACTCACCGTCTGCCAGGTAAAAGAGCGTGAAAAAGGATCGCGTTTGGTTGGCAACACCCCCGCCAAAGAAGATTTGTACGCTGTCTGAGGAGACAGGACAACAGTAGAAGGGAACACTGTTTGAGGGAACAGGCCCAGGTAAACCAGTAAAAGCGAAAAAAGAGAAAAAGCTGTCAGAGGTAACAGGGAATACGAACTTGAAACGCCGTGAAGTAAATCGCGTGTGAAACGACAAGAAGTACAGAATTCACCCACTCGCTCTCCACGAAAAACACGTACAAGGAAATGGTGTTCTACACGTACCTTTTATACAGGCCCACACGTCCAGCGTCACTTACGCGGCGTGTACGCGCTAGGGCCATTTCCACCAATTACACGCTTTGTCACTTCTGTGTGTAGGGCCATTTCCACCAATTACACGCTTTGTCACTTCTGCGTGTAGGGCCATTTCCACCAATTACACGCTTTGTCACTGCCGCGTGTACGCGCTAGGCCCATTCCCACCAATTACACGCTTTGACACTCGGACGTGTCTTTCATTTTTTTCACACGCAACATTTTCAAACGTGTGCCCATTTCAACGTGCACGTGACTTCATAGACGCGCATACGCTGGCGACGCGCTTACGCGCTGAGGGCCTTTGGTCCAATAGAATCGCGTATGCGTGCTGACGCGCTTACGCGCTAAGGGCCTTTCCTCGATTTTCACGCTGACGTGCAGGATTTTCATGTGCCAAATCACTCAGTATCAAGCTGGCCACGCGTAAGCACACGGAAGACCACGCTCCTGCCCAGAAGGCCGAACTACTGCCCCCCAGAGCCCCGAGCACGCTCCCACCTGCCATCTGCTGCTGCCTGACTGCCTGCTGCCCACGTGCACTGCCATTTGCTGCCTGCACATCAGCCAGGGGTGCTGTTGCTGTGACCACCCCTGCTGGAACTGAAGACTCCCGACTGGGATTCCATCGCTCCACAGCCCAGTCCCAGGACCCAGTTGCCCACCCACTCCTGCCTCTGTGGTTGTCATGTCGTGGCGAACACCATCTGTGACCACTGACAACCCCCGGCCAGAGAGGCAGAGGGGCACCAGCTTCAGTGCCACCGAAGTTGGTGTCCTGGTGGAGCAAGTCCTGGGGCAGTATGATGCCCTCTTTGGAAGTTCCCGCGCCGACAAGGAAGGACGGACTCGGATCTGGACTGACATCGTGACTGCCATCAACGCGGAGGGGGTGGCAGTCCGGGACTTACAACATGTCAGGAAGCGCTGGGAGGACTTCAGGTCCAGGACCCTGAACAAGGCCCGGCGCCTCTTGAAGGCAGCGGATGCCAAGGGGCGCCGGGGCCACTTGTCGGAAGAACAGATGAGGGTCCTGGAACGCATATCCCCAGCGCTCCACGTCCAGGTCCTAGAGAAGCAGACACGTCTGGAGTCGAGCGGTGAGTGTACATGCATCCTGATTGTGAGCAGTGCGTTTGGTGATTATTCGGTAGTGTGCAGGTTGCACATCTGTTTGTATGGGGTCGAGTATGGGTGGGGGTGTACAGGGCCGTGGGGCTGACACATGCGAGGGCTGTAATGTGTGAGACATGGATGGTGCTTGTGTGTGTAGTCTTGCATGCCAAATGCAGTTGTGCGTGCACACATGTTTGGATGAATGTGTATGTAAGTAGACATGTCCGTGATGTCACGCATGTATGCTGTTTTCGGCTGCATGTATGAGCACTGTGTACATGTGCATGTGTGTGTATTTGACAAGGGTGCAACAGTGATGCAACATGGATGCATGTGACAGCGGTATGTGGAAGCCTGATTGGCAGATGTGACATGGATGCCCGTCTGAACAGTGCGACACTTGGCAGAGGTGTACACATGCATGCAAGTGTGGTGGTGTGTGTACATGTGTGGTGCACTTCCTGTGTTGCATGTGATGTCTGGCTCCCCTTTGGCTGCTCATGCAGTTGTATGTGTAGGGATGGTGGTGGCAGTTGCGATATGGCTGTGGTATGGCTCATGTGTGCGAGTTGTAATGACATGTGTGTTGGGGATTGTGATGACATGTCTGAGGTTTGCCAATGCCACTCATGTGCAACTGTCATGTGTGTATGTGTCCATTGTACAGTGCCCTGATGCCTGTGTTTTGTTTCTCCCTGTCTGCAGTGTCAACTGATGAAGAGGGCGGAGAAGGTGCTGTGGAGCACAGCGGCGGGGATCCCACCGCCAGCCGGAGACGCAAGGCCCGGCTCCCCTCCCATGTTGTCATCTCGTCGGGGAGTGAGGAGTCCGGTGCCGCGTCCCAGGCCGCAGCTGCCGGGGTAGGTCCAAGAGGCAGAGGTTGGAGTTGGACTCCTCGGCAGCAGAAGGGGCAGCTGGGTCCCCACAGGGCCCAACAGGGGAAGATGGCACGGAGTCATCCAGGTTGGTGGGGGGTTTGGTGGAGGAGGAGGCTGTGCAAGCACCAGAGACGGGGTCTGGAGGTGGGGATCCCACTGGTGCTAGTGGTGCAGTGCAGGACCAGGGACAGGAGGCAGAACAGGCCGCCGCGGAGGTGCCTGTGTGCAATCCTGTCCCCGATCCTGTCCCTGCATCATCTTGCACCAGCAGGGATGCCTTCTATCCAGACCCGTTTTCAGGCAGGGGATGAGCTGACGTCAACTGGCCTTCCTCTGCCTGCGGACGTGGCCATCCAGGTCCGGGTTGAGCCTGTCCTGGCTGGTGTGGCGTTGCGTCAACGGGCCATGCGAGGTGACCTGCAGTCTTTTCATGGAGAGACTGCACGTCATCTCGAATGGCTCGTTGACCACGTCAGCCTGCTGGGACAGGTCACCCAGGCCGGATTCCTCCGTCTGATGGGGCTTGCTCCGACCCCCTCCTCAACTGGACCCCCTACGCGCCAGTCGTCCTCTGTGCCATCTTCCCACCCATCAGTCACCTGGGTGCCCTGTGGAGCTGCCTCTGACGGTGCGGCCAGGCTGGTGGAGGAGGCATCCCTGCCACAGTCGGGAGTCGGACGTCCAGCAGGGGTGGCCACATCAACAACTGCACCCCAGCCGGCGGAGGATGTGCAGGCAGCAGGAGGCAGTGCACCGGCAGAGGCAGAGCAGCAGCAGCAACATGGTGGGAGCCATGAAGGCTCGGGGCCTTCGACACCGGAGGGGCAGGCATCGGCCGGAGGGCAGGAGGACCCAGGACAGAGAGTGTATTCCGTGTGGCAGCGGTTGGGCCACGCCATAGGTGCGGAGCGGCGGCGGGCGGAAGAGGCGCGGCTCACAATGGTCAGGGCGGAGAACTCCATGCGGAGGGCCCTGAGGCGGGCCGAGTGCCTCGAGGCAATCCGCAGGGGGTTGGAGGAGGACACGGCGTCGTCCCTGCGGACCCTCGGGGCCATGGAACAGGACCGCCTCCGGGACATCGAACAGGAGTTCGATGATGCCCTGGCCTGGAACACCACAGAGTGAGCCGCTGGACTTGCCCGCCGCCTTTGTATATAGTTCTTTAGTTTTAGGTTTCCTTTGTTTGTTGTTATGATTTGGAGTCGACGGACACTGCTCCACTTTTTGTATATAGTTGCATTTTAGTTAGGGTTTTTTGTAGGTTTCCTTTGTTCAGTTGGGCTCATGGACCCTTGGATGTTTTGTACATAGTTCTTCATTGGATTGATTTTATTTTTCATTTGACTTTGGACTACATTTTTTTGGATTAGCATTTGGTGTTTTTATTTTTTAAACAGACATGCAGCTTATCTTTTTTTCATTCCCATTGTAGTTAGTTTCATTTCATTTGCATTCTTATTTTTTTAATACAATTTTGTTTTCATACTTCACTGTGTGGTATCATCTCATTGCTTTCATGCATGTCATGTTGGGTGTTTTCCCATTCAATTGCAACCATTGTGTGTGACGGACATGGGTTCATTAGCTTTATGAACATTGGGGGTGTAACATGTAATTTCCTTTTCCATGTGGGTGAATGGGTTACTTGGTTGGGCTTTTTGGCTGTGGAGGCTGACCATTACGCACATGATTGGGGATTGTGAGGACCTGGTGGAGGCTGCCCATAGTGGCTGGGGGTTGGGGGTGGTGGGAGACATGGGTGGGGGCCTGGTGGAGGCTGCCCCTGGTGGCTGGGGGTGGTGGGAGACATGAGTGGGGGCTTGGTGGAGGGTGCCCCTGCACTGCTGGGGGGTGGGGTGGTGGGAGACATGAGTGGGGGCCTGGTGGAGGGTGCCCCTGGTGGCTGGGGGGTGGGGGTGGTGGGAGACATGAGTGGGGGCCTGGTGGAGGCTGCCCTACACTGCTGAGGCGGGGTGGTGATAGGGGACATGGGTGGTGGCCTGGTGGAGGCTGCCCCTGCACTGCTGGGGGGTGGGGGTGGGTGGGAGACATGAGTGGGGGCCTGGTGGAGGGTGCCCCTGCACTGCTGGGGGGTGGGGTTGGTGGGAGAC
This sequence comes from Ambystoma mexicanum, assembly GCF_040938575.1. Taxonomy (NCBI): domain Eukaryota; kingdom Metazoa; phylum Chordata; class Amphibia; order Caudata; family Ambystomatidae; genus Ambystoma; species Ambystoma mexicanum. The sequence goes on along the minus strand of NC_090921.1, from coordinate 1,211,663,028 downwards.
ATGAGTGCGGGCCTGGTGGAGGGTGCCCATGGTGGCTGGGGGGTGGGGGTGGTGGGAGACATAAGTGGTGGCCTGGTGGAGGGTGCCCCTGCACTGCTGGGGGGTGGGGGTGATAGGGGACATGGGTGGGGGCCTGGTGGAGGCTGCCCCTGCACTGCTGGGGGGTGGTGGTGATAGGGGACATGAGTGGTGGCCTGGTGGAGGCTGCCCCACACTGCTGGGGGGTGGGGGTGGTGGGAGACATGAGTGGGGGCCTGGTGAAGGGTGCCCCTGCACTGCTGGGGGGTGGGGGTGATAGGGGACATGGGTGGGGGCCTGGTGGAGGCTGCCCCTGCACTGCTGGGGGTGGTGGTGATAGGGGACATGGGTGGTGGCCTGGTGGAGGCTGCCCCTGCACTGCTGGGGGGTGGGGGTGGTGGGAGACATGAGTGGGGGCCTGCTGGAGGGTGCCCATGGTGGCTGGGGGTGGTGGGAGACATGAGTGGTGGCCTGGTGGAGGCTGCCCCACACTGCGGGGGGGTGGGGGGGTGGGAGACATGAGTGGGGGCCTGGTGGGGGCTGCCCATGGTGGCTGGGGGGTGGGGGTGGTGGGAGACATGGGTGGGAGCCTGGTGGGGGCTGCCCATGATTGCTGGGGGGTGGGGGTGGTGGGAGACATGAGTGGGGGCCTGGTGGAGGCTGCCCCTGGTGGCTGGGGGGTGGGGGTGGTGGGAGACATGAGTGGTGGCCTGGTGGAGGCTGCCCAACACTGCTGGGGGGTGGGGGTGGTGGGAGACATGAGTGGGGGCCTGGTGGGGGCTGCCCATGGTGGCTGGGGGTGGGGGTGGTGGGAGACATGGGTGGGAGCCTGGTGGGGGCTGCCCATGGTTGCTGGGGGGTGGGGGTGGTGGGAGACATGAGTGGGGGCCTGGTGGATGGTGCCCCTGCTGGCTGGGGGGTGGGGGTGGTGGGAGACATGAGTGGGGGCCTGGTGGAGGCTGCCCCTCGTGGCTGGGGGGTGGGGGTGGTGGGAGACATGGGTGGGAGCCTGGTGGGGGCTGCCCATGGTTGCTGGGGGGTGGGGGTTGTGGGAGACATGAGTGGGGGCCTGGTGGAGGCTGCCCCTGCACTGCTGGGGGGGGTGATAGGGGACATGGTTGGTGGCCTGGTGGAGGCTGCCCCTGCACTGCTGGGGGGTGCGGGTGGTGAGAGACATGAGTGGGGGCCTGGTGGAGGCTGCCCCTGCACTGCTGGGGGGGGTGGAGATAGGGGACATGGGTGGTGGCCTGGTGGAGGCTGCCCCTGCACTGCTGGGGGGTGAGGGTGGTGGGAGACATGAGTGGGGGCCTGGTGGAGGGTGCCCCTGCACTGCTGGGGGGTGGGGGTGGTGGGAGACATGAGTGGGGGCCTGGTGGAGGCTGCCCCTGCACTGCTGGGGGTGGTGGTGATAGGGGACATGGGTGGTGGCCAAGTGGGGGCTGCCCATGGTTGCTGGGGGTGGTGGGAGACATGGGTGGGGGCCTGGTGGAGGCTGCCCCTGCACTGCTGGGGGGGTGGTGATAGGGGACACGGGTGGTGGCCTGGTGGAGGCTGCCCCTGCACTGCTGGGGGGTGGGGGTGGTGGGAGACATGAGTGGGGGCCTGGTGGAGGGTGCCCCTGCACTGCCGGGGGGTGGGGGTGGTGGGAGACATGAGTGGGGGCCTGGTGGAGGGTGCCCCTGCTGACTGGGGGGTGGGGGTGGTGGGACACATGAGTGGGGGCCTGGTGGAGGCTGCCCATGGTTGCTGGGGGGTGGGGGTGGTGGGAGACATGAGTGGGGGCCTGTTGGAGGCTGCCCCTGCACTGCTGGGGGGGGGTGATAGGGGACATGGGTGGTGGTCTGGTGGAGGCTGCCCCTGCACTGCTGGGGGGTGGGGGTGGTGAGAGACATGAGTGGGGGCCTGGTGGAGGCTGCCCCTGCACTGCTGGGGGGGGTGGTGATAGGGGACATGGGTGGTGGCCTGGTGGAGGCTGCCCCTGCACTGCTGGGGGGTGGGGGTGGTGGGAGACATGAGTGGGGGCCTGGTGGAGGGTGCCCCTGCACTGCTGGGGGGTGGTGGTGATAGGGGACATGGGTGGTGGCCAAGTGGGGGCTGCCCATGGTTGCTGGGGGTGGTGGGAGACATGAGTGGGGGCCTGGTGGAGGCTGCCCCTGCACTGCTGGGGGGGGTGGGGATAGGGGACACGGGTGGTGGCCTGGTGGAGGCTGCCCCTGCACTGCTGGGGGGTGGGGGTGGTGGGAGACATGAGTGGGGGCCTGGTGGAGGGTGCCCCTGCACTGCCGGGGGGTGGGGGTGGTGGGAGACATGAGTGGGGGCCTGGTGGAGGGTGCCCCTGCTGACTGGGGGGTGGGGGTGGTGGGACACATGAGTGGGGGCCTGGTGGAGGCTGCCCCTGGTGGCTGGGGGGTGGGGGTGGTGGGAGACATGAGTGGGGGCCTGGTGGAGGGTGCCCCTGCACTGCTGGGAGGTGGGGGTGGTGGGAGACATGAGTGGGGGCCTGGTGGAGGCTGCCCCTGCACTCCTGGGGGGGGTGGTGATAGGGGACATGGGTGGGGGCCTGGTGGAGGCTGCCCCTGGTGGCTGGGGGGTGGGGGTGGTGGGAGACATGAGTGGGGGCCTGGTGGAGGCTGCCCCTGCACTGCTGGGGTGGGGGGTGGTGATAGGGGACATGGGTGGGGGCCTGGTGGAGGCTGCCCTGGTGGCTGGGGGGTGGGGGTGGTGGGAGTCATGAGTGGGGGCCTGGTGGAGGGTGCCCCTGGTGGCTGGGGGGTGGGGGTGGTGTGAGACTTGAGTGGGGACCTGGTGGAGGCTGCCCCTGGTTGCTGGGGGGTGGGGGTGGTGGGAGACATTAGTGGGGGGCTGGTGGAGGGTGCCCCTGCACTGCTGGGGGGTGGGGGTGGTGGGAGACATGGGTGGGAGCCTGGTGGGGGCTGCCCATGGTTGCTGGGGGGTGGGGGTGGTGGGAGACATGAGTGGGAGCCTGGTGGAGGCTGCCCCTGCACTGCTGGGGGGTGGGGGTGGTGGGAGACATGAGTGGGGGCCTGGTGGAGGCTGCCCCTGCATTGCATGGCGGTGGGGGTGATAGGGGACATGGGTGGGGGCCTGGTGGAGGCTGCCCCTGCACTGCTGGGGGTGGGGGTGGTGGGAGACATGAGTGGGGGCCTGGTGGTGGTTGCCCCTGCACTGCTGGTGGGTGGGGGTGGTGGGAGACATGGGTGGGGGCCTGGTGGTGGGTGCCCCTGGTGGCTGGGGGGTGGGGGTGGTGGGAGACATGAGTGGGGGCCTGGTGGAGGCTGCCCCTGCACTGCTGGGGGGTGGTGGTGATAGGGGACATGGGTGGTGGCTGCCCATGGTTGCTGGGGGGTGGGGGTGGTGGGAGACATGGGTGGGAGCCTGGTGGTGGCTGCCCATGGTTGCTGGGGGATGGGGGTGGTGGGAGACATGGGTGGGAGCCTGGTGGGGGCTGCCCATGGTTGCTGGGGGGTGGGGGTGGTGGGAGACATGAGTGGGGGCCTGGTGGAGGCTGCCCCTGCACTGCTGGGGGGGTGGGGGTGATAGGGGACATGGGTGGGGGCCTGGTGGTGGGTGCCCCTGGTGGCTGGGGTGGTGGGAGACCTGAGTGGGGGCATGGTGGAGGGTGCCCCTGCACTGCTGGGGGGTGGGGGTGGTGGGAGACATGAGTGGGGGCCTGGTGGAGGCTGCACCTGCACTGCTGGGGGGTGGTGGTGATAGGGGACATGGGTGGTGGCCTGGTGGAGGCTGCCCCTGCACTGCTGGGGGGTGGGGGTGGTGGGAGACATGCGTGGGGGCCTGGTGGAGGCTGCCCCTGCACTGCTGGAGGGTGGTGGTGATAGGGGACATGGGTGGCGGCCTGGTGGGGGCTGCCCATGGTTGCTGGGGGGTGGGGGTGGTGGGAGACATGGGTGGGGGCCTGGTGGAGGCTGCCCCTGGATGCTGGGGGGTGGGGGTGCAGGGGGACATGAGTGGGGGCCTGGTGGTGCTGCCCCTGCACTGCTGGGGGGTGGGGGTGGTGGGAGACATGAGTGGGGGCCTGGTGGAGGGTGCCCCTGCTGGCTGGGGGGGGTGCTGGGAGACATGAGTGGGGGCCTGGTGGAGGCTGCCCCTGGTTGCTGGGGGGTGGGGGTGGTGGGAGACATGAGTGGGGGCCTGGTGGAGGGTGCCCCTGCACTGCTGGGGGGTGGGGGTGGTGGGAGACATGAGCGGGGCCTGGTGGAGGCTGCCCCTGCACTGCTGGGGGGGGGTGGTGATAGGGGACATGGGTGGTGGCCTGGTGGAGGCTGCCCCTGCACTGCTGGGCGGTGGGGGTGGTGGGAGACATGAGTGGGGGCCTGGTGGAGGGTGCCCCTGCACTGCTGGAGGGTGGGGGTGGTGGGAGACATGAGTGGGGGCCTGGTGGAGGCTGCCCCTGCACTGCTGGGGGGGTGGTGATAGGGGACATGAGTGGGGGCCTGGTGGAGGGTGCCCCTGCACTGCTGGGGGTTGGGGGTGGTGGGAGACATGGGTGGGAGCCTGGTGGTGGGTGCCCCTGCTGGCTGGGGGGTGGGGGTGGTGGGAGACATGAGTGGGGGCCTGGTGGAGGCTGCCCCTGGATGCTGGGGGGTGGGGGTGCAGGGGGACATGAGTGGGGGCCTGGTGGTGCTGCCCCTGCACTGCTGGGGGGTGGGGGTGGTGGGAGACATGAGTGGGGGCCTGGTGGAGGGTGCCCCTGCTGGCTGGGGGGTGGGGGTGGTGGGAGACATGAGTGGGGGCCTGGTGGAGTCTGCCCCTGGTGGCTGGGGGTGGTGGGAGACATGAGTGGGGGCCTGGTGGAGGGTGCCCCTGCACTGCTGGGGGGTGGGGGTGGTGGGAGACATGAGTGGGGGCCTGGTGGAGGCTGCCCCTGCTCTGCTGGGGGGGGTGGTGATAGGGGACATGGGTGGGGGCCTGGTGGAGGCTGCCCCTGGTGGCTGGGGGGTGGGGGTGGTGGTAGACATGAGTGGGGGCCTGGTGGAGGGTGCCCCTGCTGGCTGGGGGGTGGGAGACATGAGTGGGGGCCTGGTGGAGGCTGCCCCTGCAATGCTGGGGGGTGGGGGTGATAGGGGATATGGGTGGGGGCCTGGTGGAGGCTGCCCCTGCACTGCTGGGGGGTGGAGGTGGTGGGAGACATAGGTTGGGGCCTGGTGGTGGGTGCCCCTGGTGGCTGGGGGGTGGGGCTGGTGGGAGACATGAGTGGTGGCCTGCTGGAGGGTGCCCCTGCACTGCTGGGGGGTGGGGGTGGTGGGAGACATGAGTGGGGGCCTGGTGGAGGCTGCCCCTGCACTGCTGGGGGGTGGTGGTGATAGGGGACATGGGTGGTGGCCTGGTGGAGGCTGCCCCTGCACTGCTGGGGGGTGGGGGTGGTGGGAGACATGAGTGGGGGCCTGGTGGAGGGTGCCCCTGCACTGCTGGGGGGTGGGGGTGGTGGGAGACATGAGTGGGGGCCTGGTGGAGGGTGCCCATGGTGGCTGGGGGTGGGGGTGGTGGGAGACATGAGTGGGGGTCTGGTGGAGGCTGCCCATGGTGGCTGGGGGGTGGGGGTGGTGGGAGACATGGTTGGGGGCCTGGTGGAGGCTGCCCCTGCACTGCTGGGGGGTGGTGGTGATAGGGGAGATGGGTGGTGGCCTGGTGGAGGCTGCCCCACACTGCTGGGGGGTGGGGGTGGTGGAAGACATGTGTGGGGGCCTGGTGGGGGCTGCCCATGGTGGCTGGGGGGTGGGGGTGGTGGGAGACATGGGTGGGAGCCTGGTGGGGGCTGCCCATGGTTGCTGGGGGGTGGGGGTGGTGGGAGACATGAGTGGGGGCCTGGTGGAGGCTGCCCCTGGTGGCTGGGGGCTGGGGGTGGTGGGAGACATGTGTGGTGGCCTGGTGGAGGCTTCCCCACACTGCTGGGGGGTGGGGGTGGTGGGAGACATGAGTGGGGGCCTGTTGGAGGCTGCCCCTGGTGGCTGGGGGGTGGGGGTGGTGGGAGACATGGGTGGGAGCCTGGTGGGGGCTGCCCATGGTTGCTGGGGGGTGGGGGTGGTGGGAGACATGAGTGGGGGCCTAGAGGAGGGTGTCCCTGCTGGCTAGGGGGTGGGGGTGGTGGGAGACATGAGTGGGGGCCTGGTGGAGGCTGCCCCTCGTGGCTGGGGGGTGGGGGTGGTGGGAGACATGGGTGGGAGCCTGGTGGGGGCTGCCCATGGTTGCTGGGGGGTGGGGGTGGTGGGAGACATGAGTGGGGGCCTGGTGGAGGCTGCCCCTGCACTGCTGGGGGGGGTGATAGGGGACATGGGTGGTGGCCTGGTGGAGGCTGCCCCTGCACTGCTGGGGGGTGCGGGTGGTGAGAGACATGAGTGGGGGCCTGGTGGAGGCTGCCCCTGCACTGCTGGGGGGGGTGGAGATAGGGGACATGGGTGGTGGCCTGGTGGAGGCTGCCCCTGCACTGCTGGGGGGTGGGGGTGGTGGGAGACATGAGTGGGGGCCTGGTGGAGGGTGCCCCTGCACTGCTGGGGGGTGGGGGTGGTGGGAGACATGAGTGGGGGCCTGGTGGAGGCTGCCCCTGCACTGCTGGGAGGTGGTGGTGATAGGGGACATGGGTGGTGGCCAAGTGGGGGCTGCCCATGGTTGCTGGGGGTGGTGGGAGACATGGGTGGGGGCCTGGTGGAGGCTGCCCCTGCACTGCTGGGGGGGTGGTGATAGGGGACACGGGTGGTGGCCTGGTGGAGGCTGCCCCTGCACTGCTGGGGGGTGGGGGTGGTGGGAGACATGAGTGGGGGCCTGGTGGAGGGTGCCCCTGCACTGCCGGGGGGTGGGCGTTGTGGGACACATGAGTGGGGGCCTGGTGGAGGCTGCCCATGGTTGCTGGGGGGTGGGGGTGGTGGGAGACATGAGTGGGGGCCTGGTGGAGGCTGCCCCTGCACTGCTGGGGGGGGGGTGGTGGGAGACATGAGCGGGGCCTGGTGGAGGCTGCCCCTGCACTGCTGGGGGGGGTGGTGATAGGGGACATGGGTGGTGGCCTGGTGGAGGCTGCCCCTGCACTGCTGGGGGGTGGGGGTGGTGGGAGACATGAGTGGGGGCCTGGTGGAGGGTGCCCCTGCACTGCTGGAGGGTGGGGGTGGTGGGAGACATGAGTGGGGGCCTGGTGGAGGCTGCCCCTGCACTGCTGGGGGGGTGGTGATAGGGGACATGAGTGGGGGCCTGGTGGAGGGTGCCCCTGCACTGCTGGGGGTTGGGGGTGGTGGGAGACATGGGTGGGAGCCTGGTGGTGGGTGCCCCTGCTGGCTGGGGGGTGGGGGTGGTGGGAGACATGAGTGGGGGCCTGGTGGAGGCTGCCCCTGGATGCTGGGGGGTGGGGGTGCAGGGGGACATGAGTGGGGGCCTGGTGGTGCTGCCCCTGCACTGCTGGGGGGTGGGGGTGGTGGGAGACATGAGTGGGGGCCTGGTGGAGGGTGCCCCTGCTGGCTGGGGGGTGGGGGTGGTGGGAGACATGAGTGGGGGCCTGGTGGAGGCTGCCCCTGGTGGCTGGGGGGTGGGGGTGGTGGGAGACATGAGTGGGGGCCTGGTGGAGGGTGCCCCTGCACTGCTGGGGGGTGGGGGTGGTGGGAGACATGAGTGGGGGCCTGGTGGAGGCTGCCCCTGCTCTGCTGGGGGGGGTGGTGATAGGGGACATGGGTGGGGGCCTGGTGGAGGCTGCCCCTGGTGGCTGGGGGGTGGGGGTGGTGGTAGACATGAGTGGGGGCCTGGTGGAGGGTGCCCCTGCTGGCTGGGGGGTGGGGGGGGTGGGGGTGGTGGGAGACATGAGTGGGGGCCTGGTGGAGGCTGCCCCTGCAATGCTGGGGGGTGGGGGTGATAGGGGATATGGGTGGGGGCCTGGTGGAGGCTGCCCCTGCACTGCTGGGGGGTGGAGGTGGTGGGAGACATAGGTTGGGGCCTGGTGGTGGGTGCCCCTGGTGGCTGGGGGGTGGGGCTGGTGGGAGACATGAGTGGGGGCCTGCTGGAGGGTGCCCCTGCACTGCTGGGGGGTGGGGGTGGTGGGAGACATGAGTGGGGGCCTGGTGGAGGCTGCCCCTGCACTGCTGGGGGGTGGTGGTGATAGGGGACATGGGTGGTGGCCTGGTGGAGGCTGCCCCTGCACTGCTGGGGGGTGGGGGTTGTGGGAGACATGAGTGGGGGCCTGGTGGAGGGTGCCCCTGCACTGCTGGGGGGTGGGGGTGGTGGGAGACATGAGTGGGGGCCTGGTGGAGGGTGCCCATGGTGGCTGGGGGGTGGGGGTGGTGGGAGACATGAGTGGGGGCCTGGTGGAGGCTGCCCATGGTGGCTGGGGGGTGGGGGTGGTGGGAGACATGGTTGGGGGCCTGGTGGAGGCTGCCCCTGCACTGCTGGGGGGTGGTGGTGATAGGGGAGATGGGTGGTGGCCTGGTGGAGGCTGCCCCACACTGCTGGGGGTGGGGGTGGTGGAAGACATGTGTGGGGGCCTGGTGGGGGCTGCCCATGGTGGCTGGGGGGTGGGGGTGGTGGGAGACATGGGTGGGAGCCTGGTGGGGGCTGCCCATGGTTGCTGGGGGGTGGGGGTGGTGGGAGACATGAGTGGGGGCCTGGTGGAGGCTGCCCCTGGTGGCTGGGGGGTGGGGGTGGTGGGAGACATGTGTGGTGGCCTGGTGGAGGCTTCCCCACACTGCTGGGGGGTGGGGTGGTGGGAGACATGAGTGGGGGCCTGGTGGAGGCTGCCCCTGGTGGCTGGGGGGTGGGGGTGGTGGGAGACATGGGTGGGAGCCTGGTGGGGGCTGCCCATGGTTGCTGGGGGGTGGGGGTGGTGGGAGACATGAGTGGGGGCCTAGTGGAGGGTGTCCCTGCTGGCTAGGGGGTGGGGGTGGTGGGAGACATGAGTGGGGGCCTGGTGGAGGGTGCCCCTGCACTGCTGGGGGGTGGTGGTGATAGGGGACATGGGTGGTGGCCTGGTGGAGGCTGCCCATGGTGGCTGGGGGGTGGGGGTGGTGGTCGACATGAGTGGGGGCCTGGTGGGGGCTGCCCATGGTGGCTGGGGGGTGGGGGTGGGTGGGAGACATGGGTGGGGGCCTGGTGGAGGGTGCCCCTGCACTGCTGGGGGGTGGGGGTGGTGGGAGACATGCATTGTTGATCAGTAGTGCAAGGTGACATGTGGGTTGGCTGGGGGGCATGCCCATGGTGGATGGGCTGCCTGCGGGACATGAGCAGGGGTGCAGGGTAGTCCCCCGTGGTGTGGGCTGCCTGCAGGGGCCGTGGAGGTTGTGGAGCGTACACCTGGGAGGACCCACACGGCCAATTCGCGTGTAGTACTCCCCAGAACCCCTGAAATACACATACCCTGCTGAAATCGCGTGTGGAACTTCCCGCGCACCCCTGAAATACACGTACCCTGCTGAAATCGCGTGTGGAACTTCCCGCGCACCCCTGGAATACACGTACCCTGCTGAAATCGCGTGTGGAACTTCCCGCGCACCCCTGAAATACACGTACCCTGCTTGCACGGGGCCAATCGCGTGTGGAACTTCCCGCGCACCCCAGAAATACACGTACCCTGCTTGCACGGGGCCAATCGCGTGTGGAACTTCCCGCGCACCCCTGGAATACACGTACCCTGCTGAAATCGCGTGTGGAACTTCCCGCGCACCCCTGAAATACGCATACCCTGCTTGCACGGGGCCAATCGCGTGTGGAACTTCCTGCGCACCCCAGAAATACACGTACCCTGCTTGCACGGGCTAATCGCGTGTGGAACTTCCCGCGCACCCCTGAACTACACGTACCCTGCTCGCACTGGGACAATCGCATGTGGAACTTCCCGCGCACCCCTGAAATACACGTACCCTGAGGAAATCGCGTGTGGAACTTCCCGCGCACCCATGGAATACACGTACCCTGCTCGCACGGGCCCATTCGCGTGTGGAACTTCCCGCGAACCCCTGAAATACACGTACCCTGCTGAAATCGCGTGTGGAACTTCCCGCGCACCAATCGAATACACGTACCCTGCTCGCACTGGGACAATCGCGTGTTGAACTTCCCACACACCCCTGAAATACACGTACCCTGCTGAAATCGCGTGTGGAACTTCCCGCGCACCCCTGAAATACACGTACCCTGCTTGCACGGGGCCAATCGCGTGTGGAACTTCCCGCGCACCCCTGAAATACACGTACCCTGCTGAAATTGCGTGTGGAACTTCCCGCGCACCCTTGAAATACACATACCCTGCTTGCACGGGGCCAATCATGTGTGGAACTTCCCGCGCACCCCTGAAATACACGTTCCCCGCTTGGCGTTTGCTGTTTGCCAGCCCGGTGAACTGGTCCAGGGTTAGCGCAGCCCTTTGCGATGATTTAGCGATTTTGATGGCTTTTCCTTGCGCGAGGGCGTTCTTGGGGGCGTTACTGGCGCTGCTGCAGGGTCGCTGCGATTCTCTGCGCCACGGCTGGTTTGGGAGCCTAAAATCCATGAATACGCTGTGCACGGAAATCGGTTTTAGCGCACGTGCCTGGCGCAGTCAATCGCACGCGGACACTCTGCGCCAGCCGCTTGCGACACTTTTCTGCGAAATTCTATGAATTACCCTGATAGTGTTTATGGAATAAGACAACAATTGGACTACTGCGCTGGAATGGTGAAATTCACTATAAACTCACAGGAAGATCCGCAAGAATTTCTAATGTACTTACTACAAGTACTGGAAAACAAAAACATACCTATAAATGAAATCTTCCAGATTTCATACATGTGGAAAGATACATGCACTCTCTGCAACAATGTGAAACAAGAACAAATCCCCAATGAGCGCTTTGTGTATGTATCAATACCTAATTGTGAATCTGTTCCATTTCAGCAACTTGTACAAAATGCAAACCATGTTAGATATATACTACCTGCAATTCGGATAATCGCTCCACCTTACTAATACAAACACATAGTAACTACGTAATACTAATGCTTCTACGTTATAAAGCAGATAGTACCAAAAACAACTGCAAGCTGACTGGATTCTCACATGGTCAAGTATCACTTGGTAAGAAAACCTTAACAACAATATGTGTAATCTACCACACAGGAGCCACACCAATGCAGGTCACTATACTGCATATATTTAAAAATAATGTGGATGGTTTGAATGTAATGATAGTACCATTACTCTAAAGCAGAAATTACCAGTAAATCTTACAAACGCTTATGTAATCTTCTTAAAACCAAAATTTATTAACTAAACTGTACTTAAACATTAACAAAACATCTATTAAAAAACTATAAACTGTTAGAATATGCCAACAGCTATCTAGCTGCCCCAAGATTCTACAACAACTAAACAGATAAATGAATACCACTAAATTATATCAAACAATAAACAGTTAGAATGCGCCAAATGGTATCTAACTGCCCCAAGATTTTACAATATCCAAACAGATAAATCAATACCACTTAATTATAACAAAAAATAGACAGTTACAATATGTCAACAGGTATCTAACTGCCCCAAGATTCTACAACAACTAAACAGATAAATGAATACCACTAAATTATATCAAACAATAAACAGTTAGAATGCGCCAAATGGTATCTAACTGCCCCAAGAATTTCAATAACCAAACAGATAAATCAATACCACTACATTATAACAAAAATATATAGTTAAATTACTCCAACTGGTATCTAACTGCCCCAAGATTTTACAATATCCAAACAGATAAATCAATACCACTTCATTATAACAAAAAATAGACTGTTAGAATATGCCAACAGGTATCTAACTGCCCTAAGATTCGACAACTAAACAGATAAATGAATACCACTACATTATAACAAAAAATAGACAGTTAGAATACGCCAACTGGTATCTAATTGCCCCAAGATTTTACAATATCCAAACAGATAAATCAATACCACTTAATTATAACAAAAAATAGACAGTTACAATATGTCAACAGGTATCTAACTGCTCCAAAAATCTGCAACAAGCCAACACATAGAACATTAGCCAGAAACAACAAGTGAACACTGAAAACAAACAAACAAATAGACTGTAGCATAACAAGAAATGTTTTTTTTTAATCCAACATGGATTTTTTTTTCCCACAGACCCAATGATTTTAGCAACAAACACAGAAACTGAGCAAATTGCACAGTACACTGGTTTGTAATCTACTAAGTATGAGTGTCAAAAAAAAATTTGATTATTCAATGTTATAAGTCGTTACAAAATACCAATACTAACATGATCTTTTCTTTTATCACAGACATTAACAAGGAATTTATGTACTCCAGTTACTAAACCAAACAGTAAGTATATCCTAATAAGTACAACCATCGCAGCAAATCACACCCATAGCGACTTATAACTTCACACCCATAGTGACTTATAACTTCAGTGTTTATAAATTTGGTCCTGGCCATGCACCCAGACTCTAGGCCCTGACCACAACCACCGCAGCATATCACACCCATAATAGCTTATAACTTCGGTGCTTATAAATTTGGTCTTGTCCATGCACCCAAGACTCTAGGCCCTGCCCACAACCACCACTGCATAACACACTCATACTGGCTTATAACTTTGTTGCTTATAAATTTCTTCTTGGTTCCCAAAGATATAAGCCACTATGGTTGTGATATGCTGTGGTGGTTGTGGCCAAGGCATAGAGTCTTGGGTGCATTTTAACTATGCCATATGGGCACTTTTAATGTCCACGAACATGATGAGTGTTCTTAGAACAGTTTCAACTTGCCTACGTACGGTACGGACAGGTATAGCATCCTCAGGAGACCCCCATTTCGTTTATTTATGAACATTTCAGAACACTGCGCGTGTTCTTAGAAGAGTTTCAACTTGCCTGCAAACAATACGGACAGGCATAGCGTCCTCAGGACACACCCATTTCGTTTATTTACGAACATTTCAGGATACTGCCTGTGTTCTTAGAACAGTTTCAACTCACCTGCGAACAATACGGACAGGCATAGCGTCCTAAGGACACCCCCATTTTGTTTATTTACGAACATCCCGGGACACTTGGTGTGTTCTTAGAACAGTTTCAACCTGCCTACGAACAGCACAGACAGGTCTAGAGTCCTCAGGACACCCCCATTTTGTTTATTTACGAACATTTCAGGACACCACGTGTGTTAGTTTGATTGCAGACATCCCGGACATCGAATGTGGTCTTAGAACAGTTTCAACTTGCCTGCCAACAGTACGGACAGGTAAAGTGTCCTTAGAACACCTCCATTTTGATTAATGGCGAACATCCCGAACACCAGGTGTGTTCTTAGAACAGTTTCAACTTGCATGCAAACAGTACAGACAGGTATAGTGTTTTTAGGACGCCCCCATTTTCGTTTCTTTACGGACATTCCGGACACCCGCGCTGTCAGCGGACACCTCAACTGTTTTTTTTTAAAAAACAAGAAATGAATTAGGACACAATATAATAATTTTACTTTATTATATATGGATGTTAAATTTATGACAGAGAAGGTGAAGCAGAAACTTAGACAAACACAGGAAAATTGGGGATTCAAGAGGATTCATATGAGGTGAAGAAGGGATGGAAGTCTCATCAAAACGTTTTTGTTCATGGAGAGGGTTTGGGGATAATTGACTGGGATATGGTGAGGGGGGACAGGACCATGTGGGGCAATGGTATCTAGTTTTTTCTTTCAAGTGATCCTACACAAAGTTTTTTAAATTGTTGAAATTTTCCATGAGTATGTCAATCTTTTCTTCCATGTGCTGGAGAGTCTTATCCAATATTTCTTTTCGTTTACTATTTTCAATGTTTGTATGGTCTGTACAAAACAAAATGTATATGTTAAATGTATATAAAATAATATTTATTAATTGGTTTATACAGAAAAGTGTCTACCATTAGGTTCACTATCTTCAGACATTTCCTCACGTGGGAAATGCTCCTCTAGCCACTCCATAGTACTAGACATTTCTGTGAGAAAAAAAAAATTATATCACTTTTTTTGTATCTAATACAGACATTTTAGAAATATAATAGTAAAATGAAGTACATGTACTAGCTTCTGGTAAGGTGTGTTCTTACTGGTCTGTAGATCTGCTGTTGATCTTAATTGTGGAGTTTCTGTGAGGTAATCATGTTGGAAGCCTATCTTTCTTCTTTTGGTATATTCCATTTTAGAACATATTGTATTTAAATGAATGGTTGATGTGTTATATATATGGGTTACACTTCTTATTTATTACTACATATAATGTGTATGTATGCTGGTTTGTGAATTTGTGCAGTGTTCACATGTTATGATATAACAATTAAAGATACCCCCCAGACTTTTTGGGTAGTGCTGCTGTTGTCCGCCCCTGTCATAAGAAGAGTTCGCGGACATCAAATTCAGTGAAGGGGGTTCAGTATGTTCCATGTTACATGTATATGTTACATGTATATAAATTCAGGGATATTATTGTTAAGCTGTGCTACTAATAACCTATGAAATTCAGTAAAAAACTTTGTTAAAGGGATGTTATGGTTAAGTTGCGCTACTAAAAACCTATCAAATTCAGTAAAAAAACTTTGCTAAAGGGACGTTATGGTTAAGTTGCGCTACTAAAAACCTATCAAATTTAGTAAAAAAACTTTGTTAAAGGGACGTTATGGTTCCAAGTAAAACCGAAAAACCCCTGAAATTCGCTAGTTATGGTAAGTTAAACAACCATAACTCGCGCCACCACTGTGCACTGCTAAGACTAACAACCAGGACATCAAAGATGACATCACAAATGTCATTGATGACATCACTGATGACATCACATGTGCATTTACTTTTCATGAAAAGTCTGTGCAATGCATTCTTATTATTATGTTCACAAAAAGTGTCAAAGATCATTTGAATAAATATCATGAGCTACTTAGTGCATTAACCAATACATTGATGTAAATACATTCTATTATAAATTCTAACGATTCAGAACCAGGATCAAGCAACACCCTTGCCTAGGGCACCCACAACTGTTCCAGTGCAAGTACAAGTCTTTACAGAGCCACCATTGCCTCTTGCAGCTCCGGAAAGGTACTGTGGAGATCCGCAGAACTTTAATCAGTTCATGCCATGCCCCCTACTACAACCCTGTACCAGGTGGCACCAACTTGCCTCATCTGTGTACCTCTCCGCTAACCACCTACGCTGATTGTCCTATGACGCTGCAATGTCCAAGTGACTCCTTACCAGTATTCTGTCCACTCCCAGATTGCTGCATTTAGCCTATTCTATCTAACAGTTGATTTCTGCATTTAGCCTACCCTGCCCAATGGTTGCTTGTTGCATTTTGCCTACCTTGCCCAATGGTTGCTTGTTGCATTTTGCCTATTTTTTTTACCCATAGCTGACTGCTGCATTTAGCCTATTTTGCCCAACAGTTGATTTCTGCATTTAGCCTACCCTGCCCAATGGTTGCTTGTTGCATTTTGCCTACCTTGCCCAATGGTTGCTTGTTGCATTTTGCCTATTTTTTAACCCATAGCTGACTGCTGCATTTAGCCTATTTTGCCCAACAGTTGATTCCTGCATTTAGCTTATTTTGCCCAACAGTTGATTTCTGCATTTAGCCTATTCTGCTCAATGGTTGATTGTTGCTTTTAGTCTATTTCTTTAACCTATAGCTGACTGCTGCATCGAGCCTACACTGCCTAATACTCAGCCTAATATCCAGCCCATGTTGTTCAACATTTGATCGATACACGCAATAGCAGGCTCTAGTTCTAGCACTAGCTATAACACTATGTACTCTTACCTGCCTACCTCAGTCTATCGAGCATCATTCACCAACCTGAAAGCCCTATTTATTACCACTGCCTATATCACCATGCCTGCCACACTGCCCCCAGAGGGTGTCGGAGCCTCTCATATGCAACTTATCTCTAAATCCCCTTGTAGCATAGCACAGAGAAACCGTAAACTCCGGGCACGACTACCCAAAATATTCGAACCTGTTAACAAATATAACATTAACCTGGATCACCTTCGACCGAAAGGTCCTCTGGAAACCACCATTCTTCCTAGCCACAAACCCCTCCCTATAAGAAATAAGACCACGACCAACCGAATTGCCACCACTAACCGGAGTCCTACACCACAGCAAGAACCCGATTTGAAAGGTGCATTAATCAATGCTAGATCTATAGTCGCTCATGCTACAGATATAGCGGACACTATCCTGAACAACGACCTCGACTTCATCGCCATTACTGAGACCTGGCTCCACGAGGCAGCAGGTCCAGCACTAATGCTAGCAGTCCCGGACAACTATACTATCCTTAGAGCTGATAGACTAGATGCACAAGGCGGAGGAATAGCGATCATTGCCAAAACTAATCTTTCCATGAGAGTCACCTCTACACCCAACCTCAAATCCTGCGAGTCTCTCTCCATTAAACTACCCACTGCCAACTCTCAAACATTAAATATCCATCTCCTCTATAGACCCCCAGGCCCTATCAGCACCTTCAATGAAGATATTACCACTGTTATCGCTGAGAAGTTAAAAAACTCCTCACAAACCTTAGTGCTAGGAGACTTCAACCTAGGGTACAATGATATCAATGATCACCAGGCCACCGCCGTAGCCAACATCCTGACAGAACTAGGCTTCTCGCAGAAAGTGAACATGTCCACCCACACCAAAGGGAGAACTCTTGACTGGATTGCCAGTCACAACTGCAACCTCTTCATTACATCGATCGCCCCCCAAATATGGACCGACCACCACCTAATCTCCTTTACTCTCAATACTAAAAGACCCACTGCTCTAATACCCCCCTTCGCCGCACCTACACTAACCAGAAACAAGAAAAATATTACAGCAGACAATATTTTGCCCCATATCCTACCGAATCTTAACTCTCTACCAGACCATACTGACCCAGGCCTTCTAGTGGAGGAATTCAATAAGGCTATGACCACGGCCCTCGACAGCATTGCTCCACTTAAACTTAGGAACAGCAAACCAAAAAAGCATCTTAACTCTTGGTTTACACCCCACCTAAAAAACCTAAGATTACAGAAAAGAAAATGCGAAACGGTATGGAATCTACATCCAACCATAGAAAATAAAACAAAGCTAAGAAATGTCTCAACGCAATACAAAAAGGATATCATCCTGGCCAAACAAGAAACGTATAACAATAGGATTACCCAAGCCAACTCCAGTATGAAGGAGCTCTTCTGTATCTTAAAAGAATTGGAATCCCCCATTGCAGTACAGGACGACTCCATAAAAGATAAAACTTGGTGCACAGATATACAATTGGCACTAACCAACAAAGTAGCCAACCTCCAAACAAAAATTGCTCTAAAGAAAGCCTTACTATCATCCCAAACCCAAATTCCCCTGATCAAAACACCAATACCTAAACCCAAAGAATTCACTCAAATCAACTTCTCTAAGGTCTCAGTGATCGAGGTAGAGAAAACCATTCTTGGACTCAAACCATCCAATTGCAAAGGTTACCAATGCCCAGCACAACTGATCAAGGACGCTGCTAGAGATCTAGCTCCCTTCATCACCAAACTTATTAATGCCTCCTTCACCACTGGCACTATCCCACGCAACCTAAAGGAATCCTGGGTACTCCCCCTTCTGAAAAAACAAACATTGGACCCCAACAATCCCACAAACTACAGGCCCATCACCACGGTGCCTTTCTTACTAAAAATACTAGATAAGGTAGCATACACCCAAATTCAGAACTTCCTTGAGGTAAACCACCTCCTTGGCACCCGCCAATCTGGTTTCCACCCTCAACATGGCACGGAGACTGCCCTTATCAATTTAAAGGCCCAAATAGACTCACTTAGAGACAAGGGTAAATTAGCACTGCTCCTCCTACTAGACCTCTCAGCTGCCTTTGACCTGGTGGACCATAGAGTCCTGTGTAATCACCTGGACTCTGCGGCCCACTTTTCAGGGGAGGCTATTGTCTGGATACAGTCATTCCTCAGTGACAGGACCATGAGGGTGTTCTCCCCCTTAGCGGCAGCAGACCCGATACCCATTACTTGTGGAGTGCCCCAGGGATCATGTGTCTCGCCTACACTCTACAATATCTTCACCAAGCCACTCTTTGACGATCTTGACAATCTGGGTATCACCTATACTAATTATGCAGACGATACCCAGATTCTCCGACCTCTTTCAGGGGATTACGGGGAAGATCTGGCTTTGGTGAGCAGAGTCTATACCATCGTTCAGGCATGGATGGCCAACCATGGCCTTTGTCTGAACGATGACAAAACAGAGCTCATCATCTTGGGCACCGCTGCTCGCATTTCTAAACTCAACCCAAATTACTCTGCATTTATCATCGATGGTAACACTATCAAGGTCACCAGAGAAGTAAAAACGCTAGGTTTCTACCTCGACTCAACCCTATCCCTCACCAAACAGGTAAACTCATTGGCTTCATCCACGGCCTATACATGTAAATTAATACGCGCCGGGAAACAATTCCTATCAGATGACAGCTGCCTAATCCTATCTAGAGCCCTTATCTTATCAAAATTAGACTATTGTAATTCCCTCTACATAGGGGCAACTAAACAAACCATCAACAGAATACAAGTGCTCCAAAATAATGCACTTAGAGCGGCCCTAAGTATTCCTAGAAGAGTACATATTTCAGAAATAAGACGGAAACACAAATGGCTCTCTACCCAGGAAAAAATCAACCTCAAAGCTGCCTCCCTCATCCACAAATGCTTAAATAACAAAGCTCCTTGTTACCTAACAGAATGTTTTACTAGAAAAATCTCCACTAGACCAACAAGAACAGCCAGTCCCAATTGCCTGCTAGTGCCCAGATTTAAACTGACCACTATTGGAGGGTCCAGCTTCCCAGTCAGGGCAGCTCAACTTTGGAACTCCCTACCTCATGCTCTTAGATCCGACCAAACGTTCAACAAATTCAGAAAGAACACAATAAAATGGCTCACCGAGAATGCTATGTAACCCACATTCGCCCCACGTATCCTCTGCATGTACTGTACTTATATAGATTTGCTATCATGTAAAACGTCAGCTATATGATGACTTGCTTTCTGCACACTGTATTGTATATTCACTTTACTGCCTTACCTTCACCCTGTGGAGCCAAGAAAACTGTTTTTACCATGCTCTGTATATTTGTAACTTCTGTAACCAAGCTGTGAGTCCTCTTGTCTTATGCGCCCTGCTACCTCAGGGTCCGGTGCGCACAATAAATAAATAAACAAACAAACAAACAAACATTATGCAGTGTCAATTACATTTCCTAACGAAACCTGCAATTTTCCAGACCGCCCAGGCTTGTACGGTGTTTGTGATTTCATATCTCACTTGGGACGCTGCTTCGTGGGCCACACCTTTACTCTGCAAGGATGACACCTTGCTGTGTAGCTGGGATATGTTTCTCGATGAATTCGGCAAAATCTTCAACCGCAGCGCGGCGACGTTGATCAAGGATAGAGAGCTGTTGACACTCAGACAGGGAAGTAAGGACCTGGTCTCCTATGTTACTGCGTTCAACCGGTTAGACATGGAGACGGATTGGCCTCAAGAAGAGAGGATGGCCCTGTTGGAGAGGTGGAGAGACAAGCTGTGCCTTTATTGCGGTAAGGCAGGCAACTTTCTGCGGGATTGTTCCAGCAAACCAGCAATAGGAGGGCCTTCGGGAAACGTGATAGCTCGCGCATGAAGACACCCTACAAATGCTAGCAAATATACATAACAACCAGGCAATTCATGTTATGCTGACAGGTTACTTGTGTTGGCAGGAGAAGCACATACCAGTCTCTTTGATGGTGGAATCGGGCGCCACTGTAAACTTTGTAGACAGTCAAGTAGCCCAGAGGTTAGGACTCCCATTGAGTTACAAGTCACATTCAGAAGAAGTTAAATCATTGGACAGCTCACCGTTGGTCTGAGGACCTATCATACAGCAAACGGTACCCCTGCACTTAGATTGCGGGGCAACACATCAAGAAACTATTAGCTGTGATGTGATAGCAGCTCTGCAGTTCGGTTTCATCTTGGGGTTGACCTGGCTGAGGCTTCACAACCCATCCATAGACTGGACCACTGGTGTACTTCAGTTTGACTCTGCCTACTGCCGTGCAAGCTGCAGAGTACCGGAATCCATTCCCCACTGCGTAGGTGGAAGTACAGTCATGAACTTGACCGAAGAATACAAAGAATATCGGGATGACTTTAGCAAAGTGGCAGCCGAGACCCTACCCCCACACCAGCCTTTCAATTGCCGAATTGACCTTGAGGCGGGCACAGTACTACCGTGCAGCCGGATATACACACTCACAGAAGCAGAAAATAAACATTTGAAGCATTACATAGAAATCAATTTGGCTAACGATTTTATTAGACATTCTACGCCCCCCGTTTCCTCCCCCTTGTTTTTCATGCCTAAGAAAATGGGAGATTTAAGTACTTGCATTGACTACAGGGCGATTAACAGGATAACAATACAAATCCTTTACCCATTACCATTGATTTCCGTGCTATTGGACCAGGTGCACGGGTGAACAATTCACACGAAACTAGATCTCCGTGGGGCCTACCACCTGGTACGTGTGAGACAGGGTGACAAATGGAAAACTGCATTCCAGACTAAATTCGGCCTATACGAATATCAGGTCATGCCGTTCGGGCTACGTAATGCCCCGGCAGCATTGCAACATTTCCTAGACAAAGTATTGCGTGGATATCTAGATGTATTTGCAGTCTTATACATCAACGATATCTTGATCTACTCACAGAATCCAGAATAGCACCGGGGTCACGTCAAGACAGTATTGCAGAGACTGCGGGAACACCATTTATATGCGAAACTAGAAAAGTGCGAATTTCACCAAAATTCCATAGAGTTCCTCAGATTCATCTTATCGCCCCAGGGGGTCACCATGGATAAGAAGAAGGTGCAATCCATCATAGACTGGCCTTCCCCAAAGTCTGTGAAAGACATTCAATCTGTTCTGGGTTTTGCCAATTTTTACTGCTACTTTATAGATGGCTTCGCTAAGAAAGTACAACCCATCACGCGGTTGCTGCAAAAAGGGGTACATTTCCAGTGGGATGAGAAGGTCGAGGCAGGCTTTCAGGACTTGAAGAAGGCATTCATTACAGCCCCCGTTCTGCAACACCCAGATCCGGCCAGACCTTACATCATAGAGACTGATGCCTCAAGCTATGCGGTTGGAGCAATCCTGTCAGAGAAGCAAAAATGGACTGCTGCAAACGGTCAGTTATTACTCCCAGATGTTATTACCAGCTGAACAAAACTATGCAATAGCAGATAAAGAGCTACTGTCTATTATGACAGCATTCAACCAGTGGTGTCACTATCTAATGGGAGCCCGACATACCGTGACGAATTATACTGATCATCGTAATCTACAATTCCTAAAGTCAGCCAAAGCCCTCAGCCCCAGGCAATTGACATGGGCCATGCAGTTTTCAGAGTATGATTTCATTGTAACCTACCGCCCTGGAGTAGAAAACCAAAAGGCGGACATACTCTTGCGGTATCCTGAATCCAATCCTGACCAGCTAGAAGCAAGAACGGAAGTATCTAAACCCATGGTTGACCCAAGCCGCATAGTAGGAAGCATAGCAGTGGATGCTGTCTTTGAAGACATCAGGAAAGCTATAACAGCGCAAGAATTGGCCCAATGGGCAGCCCAGAACAGAGACCAAACAGTAAAGGATGAGTTACCGTTCTACAAGTCAGCATTGTATCTGCCCACAGTTCCACTCCGTCAACAAGCCATGAAATGGTTTCATGATTTACTGTTCGTGGGCCATCCTGCAAAGGTTAAAACAGTAGAACTGCTCAATTGCCTCTTTTGGTGGCCATATCTACACAAAGATGCTCAACAGTATATTGCTAAATGTGAAATATGTCTAAGAAACATGTCAGAGCATCAAAAGCCAGCATGTTCATTACAGCCACTACCAACACCTCCCACTCTGTAGCACACAGTGTCAATGGACCTAATCGTTGAACTACCCCAGAGCCAAGGATTCACTGCCATTTTGGTTGTGATGGACTACCTCAACAAGTTGGTGCATTTCATACCCTGCAAAGGCACCCCTTTGGCCAGTACAGTGGCAGACTTATTTTTACAACATGTGATTCGATTGCATGGTATACCTTATTGTATCATCTCTGACTTAGGACCACAATTCACTTCAAAGTTTTGGCAAGCATTCTGTAAATCAGTAGGTATTGACATACGACCCTCAACCAGTTATCATCCGTAAACCGATGGTCGAACTGAAAGATTGAACCAGACCTTGGAGCAATACCTGCAATGCCTAACCCAAGGTAAAGAGGACAACTGGGTGGAAGTCATTTGGTTGGCGGAACTGGCGTACAACAACACATTTCACACATCCACTAAGACCACGCCCTTCTACAGCATGTATGGGTATCACCCCCATTTCCAACCAGTACCCCAAGGAAACATACCGGAAGTACCAGCAGCAGGAGAGAAAAAGAAACAGCTGGAAAGCATTTGGCAGACTGTTCAGCGCTACATAAACTCGGCCAAACTGGCCTACAAACAAAATGCAGATAAAAAAGGCGACCCAGCCCTCAATACCAGATTGGAGACAAAGTGTGGCTTTCAATGTGAAATCTTCATCTCTAGGGTTTGCGCAAATGTACTCCCTGTTTCATTGGCCCGTTTCCAATCAAAGCCCTGATCGGTCCAGTTGCGGTAAAATGATCCTTACCCACTCATGAAAATACACCCCGTGTTCCATGTTGCCCAACTCAAGCCAGCAACAGCCTACATGAAAACAAAGAGACCTCCACTTATCCAGGTATATGGGCACCCCAAGTTTGAAGTCAGAGCCATTCTTGATTCACGTTTTGGACAAAACAAACTGTTGTATCTGGTGGACTGGGAAGGATACAGTCCAGAAGATAGATCCTGGGAACCCGCATCAAACATTCATGCTCCTCGACCCCTCCGCCGATTCCATCTGAGGTACCCCTTTAAGCCTGGGCCTGCATGAGGGATGGGGAGTACTGTCAGGGCTAGGGCAGGTAAAGGGGCAGCAGAAGTGGTGGTTGCCCCTGTGGTGGGTACTGGAGGGAGGTGGGAGGCCATGAGGCATCCTACAAGATTTTCCAGGTGTGTTCTCCATCCCTTTTGCAGGGCCGAGGTCCAGGGATGGAGAGTAGCCCGTAAACTACATTTCCCAGCAGGCCATGTGCTGCACAAGCCTGCTGGGGAGAAGACTGCCATGCCCCCAGCCACACCCGCACAAACACGCATGCGCGAGCCATGCCCAAAGAGCGCTGCTTGCAAACCTGACTGTCACTGAGAGAAGACGTGCATTTACAGAGCTTCTGGTGGCAGGCCTACGCGGGGCACCGGCCTGCCTGCAGAAACGCCCCAGGCCCCGCGCACAACTACAGATAAGCAGTTGCTTGTTGATAATAGCGTTCAGCTATTTTCTCTTCATAGAAGGGCGCTGCTCTTCCCCGGAACGTTTACTACTAACTGCCCATAACCCAGAGTTACGAACAAGACGAAAAGTGAACGCATTGTGCTTTCACATTAATCCTGCATGGGAATCACGCCTAACAGTCTCAGCATGTACTTTGGGGGCATTATCTTGCATGGAATCCAGGGAAGTAACCGCAGAGCACGGACTGACTGAAAGATCGGATGTTAACCCATTAAGGGAAGTGCTAATGAACGCGTGCCCGTATTGACATATCCCTTGATGCTTTCAACAGCAAACGTAGACGGGTGAGGGCGCATTGGCCAAACAACACAAAAAAGCCAGGAGGACACAGAACTCATGCAGAAAATGAAGCTAAGTGTTTTTGGGTTTCTGTATCTTAAAGAGGCACGCCCTTGCATGGGGTAATGTGAAGATCTTGTTCCTACTGTATGATGTTAATGCAGAACCAATGCCTTACATGATGCGGGGTGAGAGCCAGGAAGCACTTCCTTTTTTTGACAGGGGTATCAAGGCTAAGCAAATGTGTGCAGGCTTGCACAACATAGTATTAGCATTGGCTGGTTAGGGGCTCCAGTACAAAGGTCCCCAATCACTATAGGGCACATAGTGTGAATGTGGAGTGTGGAGTGTAAAGGCAGAGTCGTCCACGTTCAGAAGCAGGAGCAGGAGCCGAGGAGCCAACTTTCCTAACTTCCCCCTACCAACCCACTAAACCTTCCTAACCCTCTTTCTGGTTATTCTAAAACCCCCAACCTATCCACTCAACAAACCCTAACCCTCTTTCCCCGACGGGTTACGGTAGCCTGTGGTTGTACTATCCCAGGTGCCAAGACTCAACGGGGAGGCAGGTGTTTGTGCTGCTTCTGCGCCAGGAAGAACAGAAGATCTGACAAAACGGCGCTTCTCCACGGGTGTGCTTTTCAGGATTCGGGTCCCAAGACTTTTCACCCTAAACCAACAATGAACCCACTGACTTAGGCGATGAAGAATGGCTTTTCCTAGGACATCTCCCTTCAATACAGGAGTGAAAGATCCTATGAAAAAGTCTCCAGGGAAGAGAGAGAACCCAGAAATGTGGCTCTGATTTGCAGAGCAAACAACAGAATGCAGTAGCATGGCAGCAAATGGTGCCAACACGGAAGCAACTGCTGGTGGCACCATTGAACATCCCAAAGTGAAGATCAAGCAGAGTGATGAACTTTACACACCTTTCTTGATTTCTGCAGCAGGCCACAGGTAAGCAAACTTTCTGGCAATAAATGGCGGGATGTGATGGTAAAATGGCCCATAAATAGTCCCAAACTGTAGGGCTCAACCCAGAAGCTGTCATTGGCCAACTGGCGTCTTCAAGAAAAAAGTTAAGCATTGATGGGCCAAAACCATTGTCCTGAGTCAGTGTGTCTAGGTAAGAGTAAAAATGGCCAAAACAACAGTAATCAGCAGGAAAATATATTCAGCAGGTCAGCAGCCTTGCCACCTCTAAGTTATAGAAATCAGCAAGCATAAAAGTGAGCTGAGACATGGAATAACCTAACTACCTCTGTGAAAGAGGCCTGGCCACAGGCCAGTCAGTCAATCTTAAAAAAGGGCAGGGGCAGAGCTTCAGATGGCCCACTATACTGATTGGTCACTGGGACTGCCACCCAATCATATCCACCCCCACAGAAAGAAAGGGGGCTATTCCAGGGTCCTCTACTAGCCCTCACGTGTTAAAACCTGGACAGAGCCTGCCATGATGGGCTCACAGCATGGTCAAAATGGCAATTTTGAACAAAGGGAAGCCCTAGAAAATAAAATGGCTGGAAGCAGAATTTAAGAAACCAAAAGCGTGCATTTGGGCTACCAATGCGGTAAAATGGCTTGCACCCTTGGTGAAGCCAAAATTAAAGCATAGCCTCCAACAACCTATTCCCTATAACCAAATTAGTAGTGACACAATCACTCTAGGACAGAAACTGGGTATCAGAGAGACACCCCTGGAACTGGGCACCTTAGGGGTGACCCAAAACCATATAACTTAATAAATGTATAAAGAGACATAATGACAGGGGGTCTTCAGCACAACTCCCACTGGCCACCAAAAAGAGAATAAGGAACCAAAAAAAGGCAGTTAATAAGCAAAAGTTTAAAGGTCTCCCAAAAGTGATCCTAAAATCCCCAAAACAGGAATTCTGGCTTTACAGCTGTTACTGACCTGGTAAGCCTAATGCCATAGGTAATAATGCCATTAATACGTGCAATGTGCAGACAGAGGTGATAATGGTGTTACTGTATTAAAAGAAAAGAAAACATACCTTTCTTTGTGCAATAATGCACTTTTGACAAATGGATTCCAATGCTGTTTGTGATTGTAATCATTACTAAACACAGATTCCATCCTAACAGATATCCGGTATTACAGAAAGAAATTCATATTATATTTTCATTTGTGTATGTTAATCTAGTTTTTGGTACACCATTGTGCACATCACTGGAGCTAACTTCTGTGCAGAACCTCAAGGGAGCATGCAGTGAAGGCAACAGTGCAGTAGTGGCCCTCAGCACTCAGGCTGCCGAGAACCGTGGGCTTGCACCAGCACATTTAGATTGCATCACAATCAGCTTGATTGACTACCACCTCCACCCAGGCTGCTAATTATTTATTTTTATTTTTTATTTGATATGGCTGATAAATCAACTTTACAAATTTCTTTTTATCACAACTATTCATATAAAACACTAACTGATTTATAACAAAACATATTATTAGTCTTAAAACATATACTATTATAGTGTTAAACTGTATTTGTATAATACTGCCTTGTTATGAATATTGGCCTAAGTCTATTCGCGTTGCACAGAAAACCGCATCTGAAATGCTCCGATTTCTGATCAATTTCGCCGCCATTTTAAGGACTATCCAACATTTTGATGTTAACTCTTGCTTTGTGTCCTAAAATGGTGGACTGTGTTTTCAACTACAGCCGAGCGGAACAACCTTTGAGTTGTCTCAACATTTAGGCTGACCAAGAGCAGACTGTTTGTTCTATGAAAAGAAACCTTGTGACTCGTATGAGCTGCAATCCAAGTGTTGTCTGTGCTCACAAGCCTCATCCTCATATAAACAATGAGACAATGTAGAGCAAACTCAAACTGTGTGCTTTGGTTGTAATATATTGTGTTCTTTCTTGAAACTAGGCTTACTATGAGCCAGGGACCCAATACTGTCATTGTATCTTCATGGACATGCAAACTTGTTAAATCCGTTGAACAATATTGTAATATTTGTCATGTGAACTGGGCACAAATCCTAGCATGTAAATTATTAGTTTGGAGAGGGGTTGGACAATGATTGGAAAATGTATAAAATAGCTTGAATTAAGATGTCCAGCACTCTCCCCAATCACTGTGTCTGCTGGTACACACTGCAAGGTGTTGGGAGCCAGATAGCTATCTGTTTTACTTTAAATTCTGTTCAGAAAACAAACATACTTGTATCTTTCGACCCGTGATTGGCGTATTTCATTTTGTGCTACTAAGCCTCTATATTTCTTTGGTCTTTCAGATGGCACCCGAATAGGGACCCTCAAGATTGATGTCTCCTCACTGAAAAGAAGACGCGGCTATCGGACCAGGATCAGAGAGTGAGAAAATGTGGGACCCTTTGAATGAGATGCAACACCTCGACAGTACTGCATGATCCGATCCCTGAATGGTGAGCATGCGGTTCGAGAGGGCATCTTGACGAGGGTCCCCATATTGAGGCAGGCTCTTTGCCGAAATCACCAACCACGAGGATCGTTTCTAATCTGATCGGACCTCCTTTGTTTGAAATCAGGTGAGTCGTGGCCCGATTCCTAAGAATCCTGATATTGGTTGCAGATTTGTCCTCATGAGTACAAACAACGCCAGGTAACACCAGTAATCTGACATGCCTCGGAAATGTTCTGCCTGTTTCAGGGGTTTAGTTCGCAGAGATAGACAATCTTTGGGACAAGGTCAACCGGCGCCACCTGTTGGCTCACTGGCTAGTTTAATGTACTGTAAGTTCGGCCTCAATAGTATTGTAGTTTGGGACAAGCTTACAGCTTGTATCCAGTTGAAATCTGAGGGCGCCACTGAATTATGACTTCCGAAAGTGCCTGGCAAGCAAAATCACAGTCTGAAGTATTGCATATGGCTCAGTATTATGAGAATAGGGTTAATATTGAAAAAGAGAAGATAGAAAAGAAGAAGGGAGAATTGAAGACAAAAGGTTTGTTGCAACAGATAGTAAGAGGAACCAGAGGTGGGAATACACAGTTTAGAGGTCAGTTCGCCCCACAGAGTAATGCGCAAATGGGTCCTGTACACATGAACCAATATGCTTATTGCAGACAAGAAGGTCATTGGTGAGCACAATGCCCGATCCATCAGCAGCGATCAAATAACACATACGGCACCATGGGTAGATGATCCAGAGGCTGTCCTGGGATAGGGGGTCCTGTTAGAAGTCAGTTCGCTCAAAATCATCAGTCATTTTCACAGGATAGTCAGCAGCATAGTGTTAATGATGGGAACATTTTTGACAATCCTTCGACTGTCTATTTTTCTGAGGATCTTGCAGTTGATGATTTACTGTTCCGTTAGGACAGCCCGAAGCAGATTCTGGAACCAGTACCTATTCCGGTCGATCATAAAGGGCCCTACGTTGAGATGAAGGTGGGGAATAGGAAGCATCTATATTTGATACCGATTCATGTCTGTTTCTTTTGATGACGAACTCTGGGGAAAATTTGTTGGGGTTGTATCTGTTGAAAGAATTGAATGCTGTAATTTACTGTTCTCCGGATGGAGTGCATTTAACGATTTCACCTCAATGAACTTCTGTTCCACAATTCTTGACTAGGCCTTTACCGACTGATTTGGATAAGGTTCCGGCATGTTTATGGGCGGTTGATGACAATGACGTTGGTATTTTACACATTCAGCCTGTTAAAATTGTGTTGAAACCAGGTGTTAAACTACCACGTATTCCGCAGTATAAGATTTCAGTTGACGGTGAAAAAGCTTTAAAGAGTATAGTTTCTGATTTTGTACATTGAGGAGTGATTGAGGAAATTGCAAGAAGTTTGTGTAATAGCCCGATTCTACCGGTGTGTAAGAAAGGGGATAATGTGATTCCTTTTCGTTTTATTATCGATTTGTGCACTATCAATAAGATTGTTGCTCCACAATTTCCGATTGTGCCTGATGTGACTATTATATTGACAATAATTCTAGCTTCAGCTACTCATTTCAGTGTTGTGGATCTAAAGATTGCTTTCTTTAGTATTCCTATACATGTTGACAGTAGGTATTTGTTTGCATTCACCCTAGGGGGATGTTCGTTTACATTTACTCGTGTGCCACAATGGTACACTGAGAGTCCAAGCATTTATAGTAGAGCATTGAAGGAACAGCTTGATACACTTGAGTTGCCTTCTACCTGTACGTTGTTGCAGTATGTTGATGATCTTCTTTTAGCTGCAGATTCAGAAGTTGCTTGCATGGAGGGCACCGTGTTGCTGCTTATCCATGTATCAGAACATGGGCATAAGGCTTCTTTAAAAAAATGTCAATATTGTCGACAGGAGTTCGCCTATTTAGGCTATCTCCTGTCAAAGGAGGGGAGAAGACTGACACCTGAACCGATACAAAGCATCTCTAGCATGTCTGTCCCAAATACACAGAAAGAGGTCAACGCCTTGATAGGCATGGCTTTATACTGTAGACAGTGGATCCCTAACTTTTCATTAATGATAAAACCAATGTTGGCATTGACAAAGAAGGGTATTTCTTTGCCTTTACCGTGGAACATGGATTGCCAGAAAGTTTTTGATCTGCTCAAGGCTGCGTTGTGTTCAGCACCAGTTTTAGGCACACCAAATTATGACAAGGCCTTTATTTTGTATGTACATGAATGTGATGGATGCACTTTGGCTGTCTTAATGCAGGAGCATGGAGGAAAGAACAGACCGTGCAGGTATTTTTCCTCCATGCTTGATCCTGTTGCATGCGCTTTGCCGAGATGTTTGAGAGCTGTCGCTGCTGCCGCTCCATCTGTAAGAAAAAGTGAGGGTATGGTTCTGGGTCACTCCTTAACCGTGATAGTGCCTCACTCTGGGGACGTTCTATTAAACAGAAGGCAAACACAACATCTCAAATCAGCACGATTAACAAGATACAAGCTGATTCTATTTGCACCGCATATCCAAATTAAGAGATGTTGCTCATGAAATCCGGCTGAACTATTACCTATTCCGCAAGAAATTGCTTGCAGTGATGAGATGTTACATGACTGCCTCTATACCACAGAACAAGAGACTAAAGGCAGAATTGATTTAAGTGATACACCATTAAAGGATCCACAAGGGGAGCTGTTTTGGGATGGCTCCTGCTTCAAACTTGCAGATGGTACATCCACTGCTGCTTACGCAATCATTACATTAAGCATTATTGTGGAAATGAAAGAATTCCGCATAACTCCGAGCAGACTGCAGAGATTATTGCATTGACTCAAGTTTATGAACTTTCCGAAGGGCTTAGTGTGAATCTATTTACGCACACTCAGTATGCCTTAGGGGAGGTTCACAACTTCGGTCAATTATGGGCAGAGAGAGCTTTCTTCACCTCACATGGAACTAAGATACAACATGGCACCCTGATAGTTTGGCTACCTTCGGCACTTGAGCTTCCTACTCAGTTAGCAATAATGAAGTGCGCAGCACACCAGAAAGTAACAAATGATGTGGGAAAGGAAAAGCATTTGCTAACGGAATAGCCAGACTGCCACCGATTTGCATTCCAAAATGAATATAACGAAAGATATCACCAACACTTGTGTGATAGATGTAGGAACTGATTGTATAAAAGACATTCAGGCTGATGCCACTCCAGATGAACTTAAACAGTGGGCGATGAAGGCTGCTGGGTAGATAATGAAAAACAAAAATGGATGCTGCTCGATGCTTATGTCATCGCTATGGTTACGATGGCTCATGGTCCAACTCACATATGTGCTTAAAAGATTTGTAAATTGTTAGAACCTGTTTGGGTTAATGCAAATATCTCGAAAACTGCTGAGCGTTTTGTTCAAAATTGCATGGAATGCCTACAGAATAATGTTGGGAAAGGTACATCGACACTGAGGGGTAGTTTTGGTCCCCCCTCTATGCCTTTTGAGGTTATAAACTTTGATTTCATTGAAATTGAGTGTTGGCAGAATTACAAATATGTTCTACTAGTTATTTGCGCTTTCAGTAAATGGGTTGAAGCTTTTCCTTTAAAAGATGCCACAGCAATGACGATGGCGAAAACCATGCTGAAGGAATATTTTCCTAGGTTTGGTTTGCCGAGAGTCATTTGGTCAGACAATGGTCCACATTTTATCACTGCTGTTATCCTGCAAGTATGCGCGGGATCGCAGATTGATAAATGGTTCCATTCAGCCAGACACACTCAGAGTGCCAGACTTGTAGAACGCCACAACGGTATATTGAAGAATAAAACGGCGAAGATCTGTGCGAATAGCAATTTGAAATGGCCAGATGCCTTACCGATAGCTCTATTGTCCATGCATACGACCTCACAGTCTAGGACAGGGCTCTTTCCCTATGAGATAATCATGAGGAGACCAGCCAATATATGGAATGTACCTAAACCCAAGCGGCTAAAAGATGTAGAGCATTTGCTCCTTTCTGAGTACTGTGACCAGTTAACTCAAAACTTGTATTTGATTTATCAACAGGTGTGAGAAGCCCTCCCAGTAAAATATTGACTATGACCTGGCAACTGGGTGCTCGTTAAATTGTATGAAAGAGCCTCCTGTCTCAAACCTCGCTGGCGGGGACTGTACCAAGTCCTCTTGGCCACACAGACCACTGTACGAGTGGAAGTGAAATGACACTGGATCCACGCAACGCACATCAAGAAGATACCTTTTCCTCTGCCCCATGACAAAGGGGAATTTTTCACTTTGATGCTCACCACAAGCCTGTTTTGCCTACGGAAATCCTTCCTGTGCCTGTGGGGCCTGGGTAGACTGCTGCTTAGCCTTCAAGTTCTTCTGTATCTCCTTCTTCCCCGTTGAGCAATCTTACTTCCGCTTCTTCACTAACTTCAGGAAGCGACAACACTCTGTTCGCAGATCACACCGTACCTGGAGTCTTGAGGTATGATCTGCGTCCGATACACCGGACATACAGCACAGCATCAGCTGTGCCCACAAGGAATCATTGAGCCAGTCCCTTGTAACTCTTTTTCTGAAAAATAAATAAGAGGCAGGGACCGGAAAAGTTACCTTCAAGCAAGATAGGCCACATAGTCAGGAGCCACCGACGGATGAACTAAAAGAGCCTAACAGAGAGGCTTCTAAACTGACTCTGAGAAACAATGTCCCTTCCTAAATCCACTCATGCGGAGCAAGCTATTGGTCCTGTGCCTGACAAAGAATCTGTTCATCAGAGATCATGGTCCTTGAGGAGCCACTGTTTTTTCATCACAGTGCTGGTTTGTTTAATAATTATATTTGCGCTTGGGTTCTGGTACATGGAAAGGGTGCATCCACTTGATAAACTGTTACCCACTGAAATTATCTCCACTATGTCTCCACCTTTCGTGCATCTGCACACTCTTCCTCCTCGAGACCCCCAACCTAGACAGGGTTATCATAATAACATTCTCCTAATGATTATGAATGCGACCCATGCGATTCTGAACAGAACGAATTGCTGGGTGTGTTCACATTTGCCATAACATGGGGAAAAGGGACTGGGCTGGTATATTCCTCCTCTTCCTTTAACTATTGCATGCTACCCCTCGCTCAGGGCACTATTCTTTGGTTGTTGGAATGATGGTATTTCTGGGAACTTCGATGGGACTAATCTGAATGAATTTGGAAAGCGAGTCTTAACACCTCTGGGATGGTCTCTCTTTGCGAATAGAAGCAAACTCAATGTTGCTTCTATTAGGCCTTCTGATAGACTCTCTAGACCATTTCAATCAGTGATTTATTTTTGCTAGATGGTTCCCATAGTCTACCGGGATCCCATACCTCCTTCCTATACTATTAATCATAGCCCCAACTCTGTTTCTCACCCAATGGGTACATTCGAGGGCTGTACTAACATTGCAAATCTAACCAGTGAGGACAGACCTTTGTACGTAGGAGATCCTGTTTACTTTGTTTTTGGTAATGAAGCTTATCCTTGGTTACCTAGAGATTGGCAGGGTACTTGTTATTTGGGTATCTTGTTACCAGGGTTATATGTGGCTACCACTACTGAAGTTTCTAGAGCTCGTCCAAGGCGGGATGAGAATGGTGATACTCCTTCACAAGTTATGAGTGATGTAGCAAAATCTTTTGTGCCATTTTGGGGACAGATAATGAATTCTGAGGACATCAAACTAGCAAGGGTACTGGAAAGAACCATCAATATGACCATTGATATTCTGTACAACATGGCGCTGTAGCAAAAGGCAATTAGATTAGTGGCCCTCCAAAATAGGATGGTGTTAGACGTCATCCTAGCTGAGCATGGTGGGGTATGTAAATTGATGGGATCCGCGTGCTGTGTTTTTGTACCCAATTCCTCCACTACCATATTCAAGGTAATACAAAATCAGAATATCTTGCGTACTGAAGTACATGTCCCAGAGGGAAACTGGAATCTTAGCGCTTGGTTCTGGGACTTGTTACGATCATGGGGTTGGAAACTCTTTGCAGTCCTAATGATAGTTCTTGGTGTTCTATTGTTTTGTTGCTGTGTACAATGTCTCCCTGCCATATGTTCGATGTTAGGAGGATGTTGTGCACAAACGATAGGTACACTAGGACCTAATGTACATACACCCAAGAAAACTGCTAATGCTTTTGTAATGAAGGATATTTCTATCATGGAACTCATGACGACTGATATTTCTGAAGAATGTGATTCAGGATGTATGGACATTGAGGCGTGGAGTTTTGAATAAAGTGAATGTGTTCGTAATGCTCTTGGCTTAGGCCAAAAGGAGGGTTTGTGAAACTGTATTTGTATAATACTGCCTTGTCATGAATATTGGCCTAAACCCATTCGCGTTGCACAGAAAACCGCATCTGAAATGCTCCGATTTCTGATCAACTTCGCCACCATTTTAAGAACTATCCGCCATTTTGATTTTAACTCTTGCTTTGTGTCCTAAAATGGTAGACTGTGTTTTCAACTACAGCTGAGCCAAACGACCTTTGAGTTGTGTCAACATTTAGGCTGACCGAGAGCAGATTGTTCTATGCAAAGAAACCTTATGACTCATATGAACTGCAATCCAAGTGTTGTCTGCGCTCACAAGCCCCATCCTCATATAAACAATGAGACAATGTAGAGCAAACTCAAACCGTGCGCTTTGGTTGTAATATATTGTGTTCTTTCTTGAAACTAGGCTTACTATGAGCCGTGAACCCAATACTGCCATTGTATGTTCATGGACATGCAAACTTGTTAAATCCGTTGAACAATATTGTAATATTTGTCATGTGAACTGGGCACAAACCTTAGCATGTAAATTATTAATTTGGAGAGGGGCTGGACAATGATTGGAAAATATATAAAATAGCTCACATTAAGATGTCCAGCACTCTCATTGTCTGCTGGTACACACTGTGAGGTGTTGGGAGCCAGAAAGCTATCTGTTTTACTTTGAATTCTGTTCAGAAAATAAAGATACTTGTATCTTTAGACCCATGATTGGCGTATTTCATTTTGTGGTACTAAGCTTCGATATTTCTTTGGTCTTTCAATAGGTGCCCTAAAATTCATTTATCTAAATTAGAAGAACATCAGTTTCATTAAGAATTCATCTAACAATACATATATGTACATTAATTCCAGTGCATACAGATAGTTTAAAACTGCAATTCGTGTTATTAATTCTGACCTATGAACAGATTTTCCCATAATTCTTCTTTGGTCAATGTATATCGGTTCTCAAACAGTTTCTTGAATTGAGAGATGCAAAGCTCATTGAGCAATCAACCAGCAAATGCTTCAACGTTTCTTTGACTTGTGCAAATTTGCAAAAACAACAGCAGTTATCGCCCTCCTGTATGATCTTATGTCTAATTTGAATTTCTTTAGTGAGAAATAGGTTAAACCTAAACCTCATGAAATCTTCCCAATGTTTAATTGAGGGTGACTTTTGTAAGTATGTTTCCATAGTGCAATATTTTTTTAATTTGAAATGGGTTACAAGTATAGTCTTTGTACTTCAAGCATTTCACTCTAGTAGAGATCCAATCTTGTTCAAACAGTTTGGTCTTCACTCGACATGGGTTTTCTAACAGGAGTTGAATGGTAAATTCTATTTCACACAACAAATGAATGACCAGTTCTCTCCAATTGCGCACAAAATCATGGCAGGAGCTAAATATATATTTGGCTATAACACCCAATAGCATTTCATGATCTGGCGCCAGTAAACATTTTCTAAGAAGTGATATAAGCTGCCATCTGTATCTAACATACAATGATATCAAACCACACTCATAGCATATCCATGATAATGGCACACAATTTAGTAACTCCAATATACTTCTCCAATATCGGCTTTCAATGTTTATGAGTTTTTGTTCACTGAGAGTTGGCTTAGTTTCTGCACCGTACAATATTATAGGGGTTACCTTTTGAAGGAAGAAAGTGGTAATCGAATTTAGGATAAATTTCCCATATTGTTTCGTAACCGATTGCGATATAGCAGTCTACAGTTTTCTGTTCAAGTTCACTTCGCGTTCTTTACTACGTTCATTACTACTAATCATCACCCCCAAATATATGTATCGGTGTGCTTTCTCTAGTTTGACATTCAATGTCCATATTCGTGTACATTTCTGCCTAGTATTCTCATTACATATCATCATTTTTGTTTTGGACAAATTAATTGTCAATACATTTTTGTTTACGTAAGCCGATAGGGCATCTAGCAACCATTGCAACCCCTGCAGGGATTTAGACATTAAGACTAGATCATCAGCATAGAAGAGAGCAGGAATCTGCACACCATTAATTTTTGGTGCATCGCTATTAATATTCTCAAATTCCTTAGACATGTCACAGATAAAAAAATTAAAAAGGGCTGACACTAGAATGCATCCCTGCTTTACCCCACAAAACGTTGTACTCCAATTTGAGTATCAGTATGCAATGCCTCAATTAGCTCACATAAGTGGGTCGGACATTCTGCCTTTCTCAGCCTGTTAAATCGTAAGTCCTGCGACACAGCGTCAAATGCGGACTTGAAGTCCACAAAGACCATGTATAATGGCGATCCCATATAATAGTGTTATTGTTGTTTGGCAGCAATGGTAAACAGGTTGATTGAAGTACCCAGTCCTCGATCAAATCCTGTTTGCCAGCAGTTACGTTGTTGACAGCATAGGGTCCATTCATTAAACTCGTTCAGAATGATTCTAGAAAAGATCTTACCAGGTGCATCAAGAAGGGCGATTGGCCTATATTTGGTGTGATCTGACCATTCACCCTTCTTGAAAATAGGCACTATAATGGACTATCGCCATGAATGAGAGATGGTTCCAGAAGTTAGGACCAGGCTAAATATATTATACAATATTCGCACCCAGGCTTCTTATCCTTATATTGTCTTTAAACAATCGCTTATTAAGTCCGTCTGGACCCAGAACTCGGGAATTACTTGATTTATTGATGACATTTAAGATGTCATCTTCTTAAACTTTCAGTCGAAAATATTGAATGCAATAAGAGGGATTGGAGATACTGAGATTGTTGGATCTCGCATAAAGTTGAGTGTAATGGTGTACCAATCTTTCATTACTTACTGCATTTATTTGAGCGGGTGAGTTTGAAAGTCACCAGGTTAAGATAACCCCAGGTTTGCGCTGAGTTTTTACCACATGTTGCTCTAAGCATGGCTTCCCCATCTAACTGATATAAATATATTCTTCTTGAACGTCACCAATTATTGTATTGGCATTTCAGTGACTTCAGGAGGCCAGCTCTTAATTGATGAGGGTATTGTAACACCAATAATCACTGTCGTCTTAATTCTCTTTTGCGATCTCTGGTAGCTACATCAAAAGTATGTGATTTTTTACACTGGTTGCTGATTTGTCTATTGGCCCGAACCTTGAACATTTGGAGGACACTCATATAGTTGCTACTCGTGATTACATATTGATCACTCTTCGAGTATATATTCTCAGTTAAGTTCTCATTCAACTGATGTAATGTGTGTATGTTCCATTTAAACCGAGTTTTAGAGTTATTGACTTGGAGAATGCCCTGGTATTGTCTGAGCTTACTCTTGTCAGTTGTCCCCTGAAGTATCAACCGAAAGGACAGTAAACATTGTGATCACTGCTGCATTGTTTGATTTTTTTAAATTTTTCAATTTGTCCGAAAGTTTGTGAATCAACATACACATAGTCTATTATAGACTTGCTAGACCCCCGAGCCCATGTGTAGGCAGCCGGGATATCACCCTCAATTGCTCCATTCAACATGTATATTTGATGTGTTTCCATAAGTGATATCCACTTGATCAGAGCTGTCGATTTTGACCCCTTTGTATCAATCAGACATTGCAGTATAATAATGCTCGTAATTTCCCTAGATGATCAAACTGTCAATAGAATCTCTTCCAGATCATCAAAAAACATATTGTCAGTCAAGCCTATAGGATTTCTATAAATATTTACTACTGCCGTGAATCCACCATAACCCACAATTCTGATCAATTGGATATGATTGTTAGGGGAGGCCCATGGTTGCATTTTTTAAGCCCAGCCCATTTTTTATGGCTACCATTAGGCCTTATCAGCCTTTTTGTTTTTTATTGGCTGAAATAAGATCAATTTCATGATTGTCCCACAAAGGGAGATCCACCAGCCATGTTTCCTGAAACATGACTATGTCAAATGATTCAATTAGTTTGGTGCTTTCGCTGATCAAGTCGGCATGCCCACGGGTATTCCAACAACCAACATTTATTACTCTTTTGGTCTCATTCAACAGTGGCTCTCAATTTGAGTATTTATTCCATTGGTCAATTGTTCCCTATGGCCAGACAATTGTCTTTTGTTATCTGAGAGAGAGACATTGTTGACTCTATAATTTTGCATCATATTCTTTAAATTGGATACATTTTTGATCTCCCTTGGAGGATTAAATGCTGTCGGATCTAAGGCTATGAGAAAACCCATTGAAAATAAATACATTTTCGCTAACCATATGGTGTTTCTTACCACTCCTGAGGGTACCCATAGCCTTACTACAGAAAGATCCTGATCATCAAGAAATTCTACCTGGTCAATTTCAAAAGTCGTTATGTCTTCTAACTTTTGCACATCAGAGAATATATTTTGCATGCTAGTACGATTTAAATCATAGGTAGTGAACGGGGATGCCCTACACTTCATTATCAGTCGATGCCATTGTGTAAGACGTTTTGAAGATACTGAATTGTTCTTCTGCATCTCTTTATTCAGATCTTGACTGTGGGGCTCGCTTTGATCATGAATGTTAGAATTTGGAATATTAATATGTTGTTGATGTTGATCGTCTACAACCACTATTTTGTCTGTGGCACTAGAGTCGTTTCTTAAGTTGTATATAGCTGCTAGTGTACGGGTTTTAGCTTGTAAATAATCCTCAATTGATTTACAAATTTCTACTTTTAATTGCAGCAACTAAGACTCTGTTGATGTAGGCAACAAGAAAACATCCTGCATAATAGTTTCTGCAATCAAATTAATGCTCGAATCAGGTACACACTGCACTAAGGTGGTGTCATCTGTTACCAATTTTAATTCACTATCAGCAGCTATTACCAACACTGAGTCAGTGATAGTTTCTCACATTGCTGCTGTTGGTATATTCCCAAATATTTGGGTAGAGCAACATTCTGCCAGCTCTTAAGCCGTAGGGGTGCTAAAACAATCAGACTCTGAATTAGCAGAATTTAAGACATTCCGTACAGTGCAAAATACCCAAATATCTACGTTTGGTGGTTTCACTTTTAATATATGGCACGTCTGCTTGTTTTTTTGGCAGATACTATGGCAGCTGTAGTTTTTGGAGAAGTTACCTTTGGTATAGCAGAAGCACGTGTAACAACTGTTCTTAACAACATATTATACTTAATTCAAAATGCAATCACAATACCAATGTGTATGTCAATTAATTGAATCGCTTCAATAAGTTCTTGAAGCTATATATGCTTAATATAATGAAGTTAGACTATCTACGCCACTCGCTGCATGTGTCACAGCAAAGCAGCAAAGCAGCCTACCTCCAGACTTCCTCACGACTTCCCGACACGAATGCACGCACGCAATGTACGTGTTAGAGTCAGTTATAGGAAGTGAGGTAGGAGGTCTGAATGTTGATGGGAGGTGTTTCTCAGAGGATATATGAGGTCAATCCACAATAGAAATCACTCAGAAGCTCGGCAGTAGTTCACAATGATAAGCGCCCTCTGAAACAAGTGCAAAAGAAGGCAAGCTCAATATACGTTGGAAGCTTTAGACCCAATTTGTTCACTGTCAGCATACTATGCAAGCCGTAGCACTCATTGGCAGAGTCCCCCGCAGCAAAGCAGCCTACCTCCAGACTTCCTCACGACTTCCCGACATGAATGCGCACGCACAATGCGCGTGTTTCAGTCAGTTGTAGGAAGTGAGGTAGGAGGTCTGAAAGTTGATGGGAGGTGTTTCTTGGAGGAAATATGAGGTCAATCCACAATAGAAATCTCACAGAAGTGCAGCAGTACTTCACAATGACTGGATGCTCAGCAGTAGTTCACAATGATAAGCGCCCTCTCCAGACTTCCTCACGACTTCCTGACACGAATGTGCCAAGCTGCTAATGTGTTGTAAGAATTTAACTTGATTATTCATGATCTCCAACGGGGAAGAATCCTTGAAACCTTCTTTAATAGGCCAAGGAAACAGCCCACAAGTCCAGTGAAAGTGGTTGAGGCACACAGCATGAGTAAATGAAATGAAATTATATTTTATTTATATTGGCTCCTACAGAAGTGTTTCAGAGCACAACCAGGCAAAGGGAGGGGAACAGGGTAGAACAAAAACAATGATCTTACTAGGCCCAGTGACATTGAGTAGGCACCAGCTGTGATGACAACAGGGCGTGTTGAGGGTTTCTTTCCATAGAAAAGTCACTTTGCCCAATAAGGTCTCCTGGACGAGGGTCCAACTAAGCATTCTTCAAATATTTAAAGTTAAAGAATTTTAATAGTCATGGCCTGAATTAATACGTATGCAAAGGGTGCAGAATTGTTTCATTCCACGTGGAGGCCATGTTCAAAATAATCAAGGAGAAAACACCTGCAGAAGCAGCATATTTAAATTGCCTAAAGAATTTCCCTCAGCCAAGGGAGCTGGAGTTATAAAGTCCAGATTCCATGTAATACGTCCCAGAATGATCGTTAACACCCTCCCACCCGCTTAATATATTTTCATAAAAAGACTGCTGCTTACTTCTCCTCTTTGTTAACAAGCGTGGTGCCCTCCGCCTAACTCTTCCTAACTCCTCTCTTTTACTGTTTTTGCACCTGCCTCCTTTACCAGCTTCCCCGTGGACACATTGCTGGTATCTCGAGGAGTGCCTTCTTTGCTTATGGTGGTGATGGTGCCAGGAGACTGTTGACCTTCCCTCAGGCCAGATCACGCACTCTCAACGACACTGCTGGAGCCGATACATGGTTCACCTCCCTTTATTGCTCCTCCTTACAACTGCATTTCCTCCTCTCCTGCCCCTCCTCTTCCCCTTTCTTCCTGCTCCCTCCCACTGTTCTGTGTCCTCCTCTCCTTAAAGGGGCTCTGCCCTTTATTCACTCGCAACACCCCCCCCCATGTAACATGAGACCTCCCGGGCTACATTTGCTCAATAAGCCGTTGGGGTCTCTTTGTAATTCGATGAGGTCTGCTCGGTTGCTTGCTGGTCTCCCCCGCATTTTCTCATTGCGGTGGTTCATGTGTCTCTTTGCTCTCTTTTTCCTCCATCTCGATCGCTGCCTCTTTCTTTGGTTCATCTTCCTCTAGGTATACCTTGTGGAAGAGGGAGGCCTGTGGTGTCATGTCACTGTGGCCCTTTGTCGTGGCTGTCGCTGGTTCTTTGTCCCTTGTCGCTAGGATGTGATCTGCACGGTATGTCCTTTCTTTGGCTTTCCTTGTCCCTCCCACATCTTGCTCATGCATGCAGTCCTTCATCTGGGTAACTTCGAATGATCTATAGTGGATGTTGTTGAGGGTGCGCTGTAGTGCCGTCCGATGGCTGAGATGGCTGTTCCCTGTGGTGGGACTGGGTGTCATGTGGATGGTGGCAGGTACTCTGCGGTCTCTTTGTGTTGGGTCGCAGTGTGACTTCCCTTTTGGCTGTACCGGATGTGCTGTTCTCCACTGGACTACGTGGGCTTGGGGTTTGTCCAGAGGCTATGATTCCTCTCCTGTTTGGTAACGTTGCCTGTTGCTGACCTTTACTGTGGTCTCCATGTTCCTCCCCCAGCACAACATCTTGTAGGGTCCTGGCTGCGTGCATGACTTGCGGTCATCTCGCCGGATGGGTGGAGTTTGTGTGCTGTCTACTTGCCCCGGTCTATGTCTCCTTGCATGACTTAGTTCTGGGTAGAGTGGGTGTTCATGCCCGCCCCGTCTGGGTGACATCTGGCCGTGCTATCGGAGGTATCGGGTGTCTTGTTTGGGGCAGTGGTGCCTGGGTCCTTCCGTACATTGGCCACTCGTTGGGCTCACTTAATTGCTTGGGTTGTCTGGGCAGGCTTGGTGGTGGTGTTGGCTGGCATGCAAAGTTTGTAGGCAGTCCCACTCTGCACATCGCCTTGAAGTGGCCTTCTTGGCCACATTGCAGACATCTCTGTCCTATGGCCGGCATGACTGTCTGTGTGGGACCTCGAATCCACATTTGCGGCATTGTACGTTGCTCGGGGTTGGGTGTCGGTGGTGTCTGAGTCATCTTCTCCTCCAGGGTCGTGTGGGCCCTCCTACCATGAGGGCCGCAATGGAGTCACATTTGTTTTTGTTTTCGATGGCGGCTGTCTGTGCTTCTACTCACTCGTACGTTCTTGCCAGATTGTGTACTTTCATTAGGGGCAAAGGCTTTTTGAGAAGGTGTTTCCTGAGCGTTGACGAGGTGCCCCCTTCTATGATCTTCAGCCATATTGCCTCCTCATCATTGAAGTTGGCGAAGTCACAACACATAATGTTCTTCTGGAGGCGGATGACAAATTCTCCAACGGATTGATGTGGAAGCTGCATGTGTTGATTGAAGGCGTAGCGTTCATAGTCCTTGTTGGAACTTACTGTCAGCCTGGTGTTGACTACAGTGATAAGGCATTGGTCCTTTCTTGTGCAGGAATCATCTTTATTCTGCTTTTTATTACTTTTCTTGCTAGATTCCTAAATATGTTGATTTTGTTTGGGGGGTCCTGGTACCCTATGGCACCTACAAAGTCCTCAAATTCCTTAACCAACTCCTCCCACCTTTGTTCTTCATCATGATGTGGGTTGAGTGTGAATGGGTCGGGACGTCTCATGAGGCTGGCGTGAGATGCAGGGACCAAGTTTGCTAGGGCTTGTGCTCCTGCGTCAGCTGCTGGTGCTTGGTCAAC
Organism: Ambystoma mexicanum; assembly: GCF_040938575.1. Taxonomy (NCBI): domain Eukaryota; kingdom Metazoa; phylum Chordata; class Amphibia; order Caudata; family Ambystomatidae; genus Ambystoma; species Ambystoma mexicanum. The sequence goes on along the minus strand of NC_090921.1, from coordinate 1,211,620,826 downwards.
CATGGTGGCTGGTGCTTACGGTGGTGCCTCTCCCGTGGCTGTAGATGCTATGTTGGAATTTGGCCTTTGGAGGTGCAATGTGTTGGTGTGTAGTTCTGCGTTGCCTTTCTCCTGGAATTTGGCATGGACCTGGCACTGTTGGGGCTGCTGGCAGTGTCAAAGTCACAAGTTTTAGGCCACTGTGCGCTTTTGCGTGTTCCTCGGTAGTGGTCTGTTATATGCTGATATGGCACTCTTCTCTCCCGTGGTGGAGGGGCCTTTGTGTTGGCGCTTGTTGTGCAGCGCCAGTATTGATGGCTGCCGGTGTGCATATGCTTTGCACTCGTAGTGCTGGCCTCGTGGTTGTGCTGAGTGGAAGGTTTTGGCACGCTTTTGTGTGGGCGGGCCACGTGCCTCAGTGGTCGGGCAGATGCAGCTGCCTTGAGGTGCTGTGTAGTTAGTCAGGTGGCTCGTTGGGCAGGCTTTGGTGTTTTTCCCATATGCACTGGTTGTTCGTATATTTTTTTCAGGCCACGCAACGCGGTGGCTGTCCCGTTGCAGCTGTCTTGCCGCGCAGTGTAGTGAGGTGGGCAGCGCCTAGTGCGGTGGCCGTCTCGGTCATTCGCTTATTCCTTTTGGTTTGTTTTTCTTTTGTTTTTTTTTGTATGGGCCGCGTAACACGGCAGCTCTCCTCCTGCAGCTGTCCTGCTACAGCTGACCTGCTGCTCTGCATAGTGTGGCAGTGGGCAGCTCCTGGTATTCGGGTAGTGTGGCAATGGGCAGGTGCTGTTGTTCGGCAGTGGGGGAGCAGTGTGGGGGTCCTTACCAGCATCATGCCCAGTGCTTGCGTGTTGCTCTCGTACCCAGGGCAGCACCCCCGGATTTCCGTGGCGATCCCTTCCTGCTCACCGGGTCTCTTCATGATCCATCGCAAGCTGCTGGGCTCCTCTCTTCCGTGGCGGTCTTCTCCAGTTCACTGGATCACTTTGTGTGCCATCACGAACTAGTGGCCTCTTCTCTTCAACGTTTGTTCTAGCTGTGGTGCGGGCTGCTGAGCACGTGCAGGCAGCTGAGCTCCCCACTGCTGGGCTGGTGCTCTTCCATTGTCTCCGCAGCTGGGTACTCCACGTCCTCCCTGTTGCTGCTGGCCCTCTCTGTCGTGGCGCGTCCTTCCAGGTGCCGTACGGCTGGGTTCTTCACCTCCCGGCTCCGTACTGTGGGGCTCCTCTTTCCCGCAGCATTACTATGTTCTCCCGGCTCTTCCCCTTCCTGGTGCACCCTTCCTGCTTGGGGCTGCTGTGTGCCACTCCTCGCTGCTGGTTCCCGTACTGCTGGGTTCTTTAAACCCTCCTTGCTGGGTGGCACACCGTCTGCTGGACCTCCTAGCCTCCTGTCCTGCAGGCACTCGCCTTCGAGCACCTGTCCTCCGCTGCATGTGCAATCAGCTGCACAGCGTGGGTGCTTGTTTCTCCTCGTCGCCAGTTGTTGGCCTTCCCTCAGGCCGGATCATGCACTCAAAATGACACTGCTGGAGCCATACATACAACTTCCCTTATTGCTCCTCCTTACAACTGGCTTTCCTCCTCTCCTGCCCCTCCTCTTCCCCTTTCTTCCTGCTCCCTCACACTGCTCTGTGACTTCCTCTCCTTAAAGGGGCTCTGCCCTTCATTCACTCACAACAGAAACCTTGATCCAGAAGGAGCGAGATTCGTCTCCTGTACAGTTCGATTCCACAGCCTCAGGAGAGAAACAGCGGCTCTTCATTTCAAACATGGATACATCGGAACCTCCGAAGGCCTGTGACGATGCTGCCACTCTTGACCAGAAAGATATATGGGGTTGCCTGAGTCACAAGAAAAAAAGTCTTTCGTGGCATGAGCTTCTCTGCCAGGCATCCCAATGACAAGGCAGTCCACAACGGCACAAAGAAATATTGGTAAATTAAGGCAAGAGAGAGATAGAGAGGGTGTCTGCACCAGGGTAACCCTCGAAGCAGGTGAGGGGGTCTGATATTACTAACCTTGCAAATGCAACCTAGTAAAATTGATTCAGTAACAGTGTAACCGTAACATATGTTTGTTTAAAACCATGCCCACAATGGTGCCCCACCACTATTGGGCCTGCACGATTGGGCCCGAAGGGAAAAGGGGGTGGGGGGGTGGTAGGTCTGCAATTGAATGATAACATATTAATTTTAAAAAAATAACGTTAGTGATCAGCAACAGGGCCTAACCATCCAACCTGTTTGGTGCTGCATTTGACCACAGACCACTAACCTGGATTATCTCCATTGGTGACAGAAAATACAGGATGAAGGTTCGTTTAGCAGAGACTTTTGCTTTGATTAGAGATAGGAGTATACTTGGGATTTTCTGTCAGCAGCGCTTCAGCATAGACAGCTGTGTCTATGCTGAAGGAAGGGAGATGGTTTTGAAGGAGTATAGATTAGGGCAAGAAGGGTGGACAGGAGGTAATGAATAATGTAGAGCACATGGTAAAAACTGGCATTTGTATGCTGAACCATGCCGAGATTCAATTTTTGCGAGCCAGGTTTCCCATGATATGAGTGTGTATTGTGGTTCCAAGAATTGGTTCAGCGCTAAATTCGATTTCCCAAGCAAAGTACTTCAGGGCCTGGCTACCAATGATGCAGAAACATTGACAATGAGAGCTGGAGCCAGGGGAGAGGGAGGGCCTATCAGCAGACAATGCCGATGGAATAGGAAGAGAACAGCATTCCCACACCTTTCTGTCCTACACCCCTACTCACTATGCTCCCTAGCTAACACCTGACTAACAGTGGAGGTCATTTTCCTCCCGCACGTAAATGTCCCTGAGAGAAACTGGCATGTTAGTGCTTAAGTGCAAACGGGGAACCTCTTGGGAATTTTTGTCATTTGCCCAGTGAAGTGCAAAACAAAGTTCTAAATGCATGATCTACTTGTATACGCCTTCGTTTTTGCGCTACTCAGTGCAAATAAAGCTGTCATCTTTTCGCATGGCATGTATCAATTACCATGGATTCCTTTGAAATCCTCCTGCTTTTTACTGGTGTAAAACCCAGACAGATTCCATAGATATTCATTCACCCTCATTAGAACTTTGCTGGTGCAGAATTAACGTGCCGGTATTACCATATACCAGCAGGTTTCTGCACCAGCAAAGTACAGGTTTGCCGGTGAAGTGGTCGGAATGACCTCCAGCTACAATCTGGAGGTCATCCTGCCACCGTATCGGCAAAAAATAGCCGGTATTACCAGCAGTGGTACTATTGGTGTTGGTAATACCGGCAATCCCCCATGGAATGGGGATTTATCACTGTTACCAGCACTCGGAATACAGTGACATTCCACCGGACCAGGTTCCAGTAATGGTATTACTGTTTGCCGATATCCTGTCAGTATTACCAACGGGATACCTGCAAACTCATAATGAGGTCCATTGTTTTTACACCATACACCAGGTCGGAAATTTCATGCTGACATAAACCGCGTGACTTTGGAGGAAGAGGGGAAAAGGGAAGTAGAATTGTAAATCCAATTCTGTGTCCACCTCTGCTTTAAAAAACCAAAGAAAATGCCCAGTGCATAAAATAAAGGTGTCAGGACAGTCATAACTGTGAGGAATTCGACCACCCGCACAGTCGGTGTGCACTCGCTTTGGTCTTTTGAAATTTTAAAAGAAATTGAATGATGGTAGATGAACCTCTGGAAAGATTGGGGGCTAATACACACACATTTTCTATGTTCATCACACGACATACTGATAGACCCGTATACGCTGGGTGGACATAGCATACAGACGCCATTGCCCCTGTCATATTTAGACCAGGGTACATCAAGGCATCTCAGAAGGGGAAGGCCAGAACCGTACTCCTGCCATGGCCAGCCTAATTAACTAACAAAGGCTCCATGGATCCACCCTGTCCTTTTGTTAGCTCTGCTGGTGGCAGCTTTGCATACTCATCAGAGTTAATTCAGACAGGCAAATGTGGGGCCTGGCTGCAGGACTAAACAAAGGAGACAGGAAACCCCAACAACCTTTGATATGCACTGTGTCAACCTGAAGCCAGCTCCTGCCCCTTAGTATCAAGGGCAGTGAACTGTTGTGTCTACGACTGCATGTTAATAGAAGTCATCCCCGGAGGGGGACCCCATTCAGAAGGTACGAGGTTGTGGATTGATGGAGACAAAAAGTCTGTTCTCGCTGCAGCTGCCACTTTTATCAGGAACAACAGAAAGCTCCATTAACTACAGAGACCATTTGATCCACAACAGACAGGCAGAAGGGTAGGACTTAGTATTACATGTATTCACCCCATTACCTTTTCTTTTGCACAGCACTCTGGTTATGACCTCATGCATACAGGAGATTATTGGTGGGGAACCAGGATTGGTTCCGTAAGGTAGGCTTAGACTACACCAATCACTGCTGCCCATTTGGCTTTAAAAGAGAGCTGAGCCCCTCTTTTGGCAGATCATCTGAAGACTGTGCAAGGAGTAGGAAGAAAACTCAGCATTGGGCACTGGCTGAAGGTACAGTCTGCCTTACATCTTCCACCAGTAAAGGAAGGCAAGGACCTCCAAGAGGGAAGCAAGATCCATCCCCTAAACATCTCCCAGAGAACAGTGAGATACTGAATCCAGAGGACCCTGCAGCAGCTCAAGGACCAGTACCCAGCCAGTACACAGTGTGCCCTGCTAGTCTCTGCAGCAAGCTTCCTATGTGGAAAGTGCCAGAGAGTCTCTGAACCAAAGTAAGGACAAGGCAGCTGCCTGCAATACTCTCCTCAGCTTTGGTCCATCTGCCGTAAAGAACGATATGAGCCCAGTGAAGAAGCTAGGAGGAGTGAGTCGAAAAGCATCCACTGATAACGAGTGCTTCAAACCCACCAACCAGCACTGAGACAACAAAGCCTGAGCCTGAGAGACCATGTAGGCCAGCCTCGCTCACCGAAGTGCCTGCTGCCTGATACCCTCAGCGGTCTCCCATCTTGAACTCTGTCGCATAAGTTGCAAAGCACCTCGAAACTGACTCAACACTGTCAAGCACCAAGAACTTCTACAAGCACAAGGTACATTGTGGTTTTGTCCCCCTGGTCCATCTCAGAAGACCCCTAGTGACATTTTATGACCTATTGCTCCCTTTGTGTTGAAACCAAGTATCCTTGAACTATTTACTGACTACCCTCCTGTCAGTATCAAGACAGCATCCCCTTTCCTTCTTTGAAAATGTCTGTCCTCTGCATTCCTTTGCAGGGTGGGTTGTTTTGTAGTGTGCTAGAACTGTTGTGATAATAATAAAGTAGATATTTGTATACAACCCTGACTGGACAGTACCTTTTATCATTGGGTAATAATTGTATTTTCACTGCTTGGTCACATCCTTTCTGCACTAGACGACAAGCATAACAAACATGTTTCTGCCTTGTTGGGCCTCATCAGTGAGCATCCTTGAACTATTGCGTTTAATTACTTTACCGATTACCCTCCTGTCAGTATCCAGAGTGCATCCCTTTTCCTTCTTTGAAACTATCCTCTGCATTCCTTTACAGGGTGGGTTGTATTTTGCAGTGTGCTAGAACTGTCTGTTGTGATAATAATAAAGTAGATACAACCTTCATTGAACAGTCCCTTTTATCAATGGGTAATAATTGTACTTTTCGCCATGTTGCAACTAACCAACGATCCACAACCTTTTGGAGATAAGCCTGCCATTCCCTACACATTACCACAATTGGACAAGGAGGTTTATAATTGACTTGTGTTTCCAATCTGTTCGGATCCCTTCTGGTGTACTAGAGTTGTGTGGCTGATTGATGCTTTAGAAACTGATATTCATCCCTGGACCACTGGTGCCCCTGGAGTTTATTTATTTATTTGTACATTTATAGCAGTGCTTACAGCTCATGGGCATCTAGGCACTAATTACAGGTGAGAGGACAACAATCAGTGGGGGATGAATAGAGGGGAGGAGAGCCAGTTGAACAACAGTGTTTTGAGTTCCTTTATGAAGACATTGTAAGAAGGTTCTGCTCGCAGGTGAAGGGGTAGCTTGTTCCAGAGAGATGGCACTCAGACTGGGAAGCTGGTGCCCCCAGCTTTGGCACGATTGAACTTTGGCGTGATGAGGCAGTGACTGTAGGCCTCCCTGGTGGGTCTTACTGAGGTGTGTTTTCTTAGATTGGTCATCAGGTAGCTGGGGTGTTGTTCGAAAGGCAACAGTGGGTGAGGGATATGATTTTGAAGGTGATTCTATCCTTTACTTGAAGCCAGTGGCTGGATCTCCTGGCCTCTGATATGTGGTCCCGTTTGCCAATGTTCAGGGCGGTTCTGATTGCATTGTTCTGGGTGGTTTGAAGTTTGTGGAGGTTTTTTCTGAGGTGCCGCAGAGCAGAGTGTTGCATTTGTCCAGTTTCGAGCATATTAGAGCTTGTGCAACTTCCAGACGGTTCGTGGTGGTGAGGATGGGTTTTGCTGGCGTTAATTAGTTTAATCGCATAGCCTGAGGTCCAAGCAATGTGGGTGTTGTGGCGAGACATGGAGAACGATGAGTGGAGGGAGACCCCAAGAGTCTTAATGGAGGGTGTTACTGTAATCTTGTGGTTATCAATGACAAAGGATGTGTAATCCTTGGGGAGACTCTTCAGATGGGCATAAGGCCCAATGAGTAAGAGCTCAGTCTTTTTGTCCTTGAGGCAGAGGCTATGTGCTGCCATCCAGGCTTGGATAGTTTTGTGAATTTCATTGATTCTCAAGGTGTCTTTCGAGGGGTTGCCGGAGAGGGGGATGAGAATTTGGGTATCGTCAGCATAATTAATATACAAAATACCCAAGGTGTCAAGGTTGACAAAAAGTGGCTTGGTGTCAATGTGTACAACGTGGATGAGACACACAAGCCTTGGGATACGCCACAAGTGTTGGGTGTTGGAGAGGCAGTGGCCTCCCCCACAAATACTCTAGAGGATCTGCTGGACAGGAAGGAAGTGATCCAGATGAGTGTCTTGGAAGGATCTTGGAATCCACAAGATCGAATGTCGCTGAGAGGTTGCGGAGGAGGAGCAACAATAATGATCCCTTGTCGTTGGCATTGTTGAGCTGATTTTTTAAGTCAAGGATGGCTGTTTCTGTACCGTGCTTGGGTTGGAAGGCTGACTGGCGGGAGCCTAGGATGTGATGGTGTTCGAGGAAGTATTGTATTTGTATATATTGCAGGGTCGAGGGTAGGTTTTTTCAGCTTCAGTAAGATTGAGGATTACTTGAGTGAGAGGGGGACAGAGCAGGCTGTGAAGGACGAGTTGATAATGCTGGCTATCACAGGGAGTATGGGATCAATACATTCTTTGACCAAGGTGGCTGAGAGAGCGTCTCCCTTGCAACGGGAAGGTTTAAGGGTAGCAATGATATTGGCAAGGGTAGTTATGCTGGCGGTTTGAATTTGAAGGGTGGGGTGTCGTCGCGGGTGGGCTCGGTTGGAAGTCTGCCTGGGGCAGAGTGGCTTGTTTGGTTACTATTTTGGATTGAAGCTAGGTGATTTTATCTGTCAGGTTGTCTTGGATCTTGTTACACCAATCGTTGTCTTTGACAATGGTGTCCGGGTCCGTTATGGGTGTTTCAAGTTCGCAGAGAATGGTAAAGAGTTCTCAGGAGCTTAAGGCTGCATTGGCAATTCTTATGCTGTATGTGGAGGCTTTTGAAGTGAGGATTAGCTCTTTGTATTGGTGTGAGAGTGAGGAGAGGTGGCTTGTTGGTGGAAGTAGGGGATTTGAGCCAGATGACTTCTGCTGTTTGTTTGGCTGCCCTGAGGCACATAGTTTTGGGATGAACCAGGAGTTGTGATGAGTCGGGTTTGTGGGCTTCTTGGCTTTAAGAGGTGCAAGGAGGTTGACAGTGATGTGTTGTTGTGGTCAACTAGGGACATGGGGACTAGTGTGGCAGGGAGAGGTGTGTTGATGAGAGGAATAATGTTGGGCTTGTCAGGTTGCGTGAGCTGCGCACCATGATTATGCTATTGACTAGGATGGGTTTACGGAGTTTGCTAATGGCTGGGATGAAAAAGATGATAGCGTGGTGGTCCGACTAAGGACATGGGAGGTTAGATGGAATGGTGATGTGCAGTTGTGGTCTAGTAACCAGTCTAGTGTGCAGCTCTGAACATGTGTGGGTTCTGTGATGAGTTGGGTACAACCAAAGGCTGCTAGGGTGGTGGCCATAGTAGTTGCGTTTGTGTCATTGGTGTCATTAAAGCCTAAGTTGAAGTTGCTGAGTAGTATTAGTTAAGTGGAAGGCGTGAGGTTGGTAGAGATGAGTTGGGTAAGGTCTCCTTCTAAGGTGGCAATGGGCCTGGGTGGCCGGTATATGAGATCTATATTCATTGTATTGTTATGCGAGCATCTGAGGTTGGAAGACAGGGATTCATAGTGGGGAATCGGGTTTGTGGAGGAGGTGTGTAGTGGACACAGTCTTTGTAGATGAGGGCTACTCCACCACCTTTCTTTTCTGGCCGGTCGCATCGGAGGATGGCATAGCCAGCAGGGATGGCAATGGAAAGGGTTGGGCCTGCTGAGGCGGAATGGCAAGTCTCAGTGAGGACACGGATGTCTAGGTTGTTCATGGTGATGAGGTCCAGGATTATGTGGAGATGAGCAGTGATAGATCTAGTATCAAGGAGGTCGCAGTGCAAGGGTAGGCTTTGTGGAGTGGTAGTATGAGTGTTGGGGGGTATAGTCATTGATTGGTCTGGGACAGTTTGACTAGGTACAGATCCGATAACAGGACTCTGTGCTGTGGTTAGCTTGGGCCAGTCAATGCATGGAGTGGTGGTCCTGGACTATAGGTGAGCATTCCGGGCTCTAACGGTGGGTGGTCTGATGATGTTAGTCTGTGTTGTGGTGAGCTGGGGCCAAACTGTGCATGGAGTGGTGGTCCTGTACCATAGGTGAGCATTCAGGGTTCTTCTGGAAGGTGGGTGTGAATTGCGTGCAGTAGAGGTGGGGGAGGTGGGGGGAGTGTTTTGGAGAACGTAGAGCAACAGTGGTTAGGGACTTGACTATGTTGTGGTGGCAGGAAATGTTATGGAGCCTGAGTTATCGGTGTGGGGGTTTTAGGTTGGTGAGGGGGCATATTGTAGGCTTGGTATTCTTGGGGCTAGTTAAGGCATTCTGTGTGGTTAGGATCTGAGTTTCGACGGACATGGGATGTGGGGTGATGGTGAGGCAGCATCGCAGGGAGGGTGTCTTGCTTGTGTGCTGCGTAGTGGTGATGCACAAGTTTGCAGCAGAGGTGCTGGGAGGCGCTAAGGTCAGGTCCTTTGGGTGATGTTTGGTGGTGTGGGTTAGCAAGGGGGAAGCCCAGTTGTCAGAATGGGCTGGAGACATAACTCCTTCAAAGTAGGTAGGAAGAGGGTGGGTGGTGGAGGTGTCATGCAGGGGCACATTTGTCATGTCAGGCGTACTGTAAATTAGGCTGAACTGTGTGTGAACAAGGTTGTGGGTGAGAGGTGGTGCAAAGGTTGTGAGGGGGGCAGTGAGCTTGAAATGGTGTGGGCTAAGGCCAGCGTGGGTAAGAGTGAGTGCTTGTGATAGCAGAGTGAACAGCGCTGGTCTGGGTCTACGCGGTGTTCAAATTGGGCATGTGCTGGGTCTGTGAGCCCCTGTGGCTTGGGGGGGGGTCTGGGTAGAGTTAGTCCGTGGGGATTTAAACCACGGTTGGAGCTGTGAGGAGGATCGCAGCATGGTTGGAGAGGTGGGAGTGAAGCTATACACAGCCGTGTGAGCAATGTAGCATTTGGCACTCAAGGGGGTGAGGCTGAGGGTAGAGCATAGGGTATTGCCATATGCATTGTAGTATGCCATTGGCTTACATTTGCTGGTCTGGACAGAGGACTAGCAATGAACATAGATCTCTTCAAGCGGCACTTGTGGCGAGCAGCGGAGAGCTGCAGAGAGGGAAAGAGGCCTTTGCTCCTGGCCTCCGCGCACTGTTGATTCATCACCGTAACATAACACCTTTACACTGTCTTTAGCGCCTTTATTTATTCGGCAGCGACTTGGGAAATGAGCCCCATTTAGACTCTCTTCCTTTTCACAGTCTCCACCTAGTTTCTCCTCAATCCGTAACTCCTCTCTTTCCTCTCCTTCCACTATTTCCCCTACACTGCCTTCCATTTCTCTTCTTCCTCCACAGCACTATAAAGCAGTGTGATGATAGCGTTAAGCACTACATATGATAAATACATAACCATGGACGTCATTTCACCAAAATGCCCTGGGAAGCGGAAGTGACATACCACGACCCTTGACCTTTGATGACATCACAGGAAGTGATGTCATTTCACCCCACCCCAAAGTGACATCACAGGAAGCAATGGAACATGACCTTTCACCCCTTGGCAAAACAGGAAGTGGCACCACATAGCATTGTTTCCCCCAGCCCCCCGTTTTCTCTTTATAAAAAAGTTTTTTATACATGCTAAACTAAAAAAATATATAAATAAATAAATATTAAAAAATGTCGATCCTTTTTTCGGTTCTTTTGTTTTCGATCAAAAGGTCATTCGACCCTTTGCAGTCGAACCTTTGACCGGACACCACTTGTATATGCGCATATTACCAAATTACTGTGAATGCAAGCAGACATCCAAGGCCAAATGATAATGATGTGTTATTAAGTTGCACTTATGCTTAAGCGCTTTATATAGAACAAATATGCTATGATATAACTCATTTTATGATATTAAGTCATTTATAAGGCGCCTGTACACAACTGTTTCTATCCATACAATGTCATACAACCTGCATTGGTACTCATTTATCAACTTCAGAAGGATGAAAGGCTGAGTTGGCCATGCCGGGATTTAAACCTACATCCTGCAGATCACACACACATTGCAGCAGCGAGCGTTCAACCCACTGAGCAATCTAACCGGCAATAGCGATTGTACCGGCTATACTAAAATGATAAATTACATGTCTGAATGTTCTCAAAGTCAGAAAACAAATTACACTCTGTAGTGAATACTATTAAACTGGTAACTGAGATTTAACAGAATGCCTGTTCATCTGCAGATCTGGTGCAATGTTGGCCACATGTCAAGCCGTCGTAGGTCTACTTTTCAGGAGTCAGAGGTTGGCAAAATGCATACCATTGGGAGGGTTCATAACAGTGTATCAAAGAATTTAGAATAGGGCAGGGAAAACAGCACACCCACACGGCATGCCGTACTCTGGGCACTAGTTACCTCATTCATGCAAACAAACATCCTAAACAGTATGCTATGGAGATAGGAAAGATAGACACATTGCAACAAAGCATTCATTGTGGCACAATGAAATGAAGCGGCAATTTATATGCTATGGTCACACATTTCCACATTGTACACAAATTTTTAGGCACAAGGATTTTGTCAAGTGACTGTGGACACCGAGATGGAATGTCTTGTGATGATCGTAACAGAGACAACTGCAGAAAGAAACATGCTACCTTAACATCCACTGCTTCATTGACAACCTGATCTTGATAGAGAACCTTGCGGTCACATATGAGGAATCTGTAACACAAGGTCTAACATAGAGAAATGAACTAGCCTGAAGAAACATCACCTTAATAAAAAGATTGGTCGTGGGAGACATACCACCTAACCTGACATGGAAAATGCGTTGCAGAATACAGATACTGGACTACATCTTTCTCTCAGACAACCTTTATGAGAACGTAAAGGAGATGGTGGTCACAAACAATACGCTTAGCGACCACAACATTCTGAAGATGCTAATAACAAACAGGGTAACCAAAGGCCTCCCACTGAAGAATGAGGCCCTTGAAATTGTGCCTGTAAGGAACAGACTCGGGATGACGCGTGACAACATCTCCTCACTCACAGCAGCTCTCAAGAACAAATCAAATCAAGATGATCTGAATTACCCAAAACATCTTTGCCTATACACAGAAAGGACTTCTACTGGTGGTAGAAAAAGCTTCAACAACTTGTATAATTTTGACTTGGTGGTCCACACAACACACAAAGAAAAAGGAGCTGAACTGCATAAAAGGAGAGCATGAGAAATGTCCATCAATTACCACTCTGGAAGCCCTAAAGTCAGCCAGACAAAGGTATAAAAATTGGTCAAAACAACACAAAGAAACCATAATCCAACATGATGCGCCACACATGTTGAGGTGGGTAGCAACGAAAATCTCTGGGGAGATGTGGTGTGTTTTCAACAAACTGGATGCCCTCAACAATCCTTATTAGCAAATCACATCTCAGCAAGATTGTGGACAACACACTTTAGTACCCTCTTCTGTGGTACAGTAACAGAGCACGTAGATGGTTAAGATTGGAATCCGCCCTCATGGTCTTTTGTGACTGGAAAGGAAGACATACTAGAGATAATTAAGAACGTAAGTGCCTCGAGGGCGGCTGGATCAGACAGGCTCACAAACATTGTTCTAAAGAAGAACCATGAAGTCTTCGAGCTGCTGACCCTAATAAAGTTGAAGCGGAAAATACCACCATTGTGGATGACCTCAATTGTGGTTCCGATCTTCATGAAGGGCGATAGATCATTACCAACTAATTACAGACATATCGCCCTTCTTGACGATATTGGAAAGGTATTTGCAGCCCTCATCCTAAACCACCTTAATGTTTGGAGTAAGACAACAAACCATTGTGATCGATGGCAAGCTGACTTCGAAAAAGGAATTGGAAGGCTCTGAACTTGTTTGTGATCAACGTTTTAAAAATAAGAACTGCATTAAAGAACAGTAAAATCCTGTACTTGGCCTGAGTGGACCTATCGCAGGCCTTTGATTCAGTCAATCGACAAATTCTGTGGTCTAAGATAAGATCTTGGGGCTGTCCTACTGACTTAGGTGAAGCTATGCGAATTAAACCCTTTAAATTGGGGGTCCTAACTCTTTGCAGAATATCAAGAAGGAAAACTAAATCTTTTGGTTGGACCATAATTGGATCAAAGATCGTCGAGATTACTGAGATGACTTACTTGGGAATCCTAATAAACAAAAGCTTGGTAGACGCTCCCAGAGAAGCAAACCTAAGAAGGAAAGCAAACGTATTGGCAGCTCTGGCAAAAATCATCAGGTTTCGCTATTGTAAATTCTTGCTTGTGCCAATAATCATGTTCTACCGAATGAAAGTCGTCCCCATTTTGACCTACTGAGCAGAAGCATCACTATCTCTACCCTGGAAAGTATGGCCGATCATAGAGGGTCTCTTTTGGAGATTTGATTTTTCTTTGCTGAATTCAACGCCAGTTGTAGTGATTAGAAAGGAGTTGGGTCTGCTCACTATAACAGCTTGGAAGAGCCTCTCCATTTTTTCTTTAAAAAAAAACGCTTACTACCTCCATCTGAAGGAGACTTCACTATACTTGGTCAGGCTCTCTCAGAGAAAAGGGAACTTACATTGGTGGAATGGAGTGATAAATGCAAAGGAAAATTAGCATTGACAGGCCTAACAGAGAAATCACTCAAGAAGAATCCCGAGCATGTAAAAAGACGGATCTATGATCAAGACTGGATAGACACTCTGGAGTCAGTCACAGGGTTCAAAGTGTATGGGAAGCACTGCTCTGAGATGAAAAAGCAGGGAACAACCCTTCCAAACTCCAGCCGATTTCCATCAGATTTTTCTCGACAACAGTTTTTAAGAGTATGTTTCAATCTACTACCTACAAAGAAAGTATTTGAGGCTAGGAAAGTCAAGGCACTCAAAGACTACAACTGCAGATTCCTTGTACCATTTGGTCATGATTTCTCCAGGATTTGACAATATTCTATCTAATTTAATAAAGAAATTCTTTTGTCAGCAATCGAACACAAACAGAGAAGGACATTTGGCTCCACTTGATGCAGGGTGCTAAACTTTCTATTACATACGCCTTTATTAGGGAGAATTCTCAAAAATGTGTTACTTCCTCCCAACTTAGAGCCATCCAGCTCTTTTACTGAACTTTGGGACTTTGTACTTTTAATTCAAATTGTTTTCTGTGTTTCTTTAGTTATGGAGTATAACCAACTCCATAGGCATCATCTTTTTCATCTGTGTCGCACAGCACCTTCAGTGCAGAGGCACAGGGAAGTCTTCCAGATTTCCCAAAGTTTGAATACCTTCTCTGGGATGAACTACTTTTTCCCAGAGCAGTGGAGTGAAATTGACTTCTAGACTAAATTGACTAAAATTCTAGACCCAGCACACGCTATCTTACAATGGAGTGCTGGAGGGGTTACTTAGTATGCCCTATGTCTAGTTACTCATGTAACTGTCAAATGTTACCCTTTCCCCCCGGAATGGCTAGTGGCAGTGGTTTTACAAAGAACTATCATGATTTAACCCGACCGCAAACTGTTTGCAGCTCTGGTAAAGTTAAATCGCTGGAGCCATGTTTTTCAAGGTGGTGCCTGAGCCTCCTTTGTTAAAATGGTTCCCGGTCTTCTTTTTTCACCATTTCTTTGTGGAAAGGTCCTTTTCAAGTCTTTCTCTGCGTGCCAAACCAGGTTTGGTCTATTTGTTCATTCGCCTTTGGCAGGCTTCAGGAGTGAAACCCGCCTCTGGCGCCCGAGTGTCTGGGGTGGGCAGGAAGTGAGGGAGGTGCCCGAAACTCCTTGTGCTTAGACTCCTAGGAGACCCAAATGCACTCTGTGGTGATTGGCTGGCTGACTGTCCGGCAAGGACAGCCACCCTGCTGGGTGAGTGACAGCTAGGCTAGAATGAATGGGATAGAACTGAATAAAAGGAGAGTCCTTTGGCTTGGAAGGCAGGGTCGACCACTGGATGAAGGAACCAAAGAGGAGCTTGAAGAGGAAGGCTGCTGCAACTCCTGGACATTTGGTTTGCCTGGTGAAGCCCTGCTGCAGGTCTGAATCGCCAAGTTCGCATCGACAGAAAAGCCCTGCAAAGGACGACTTCTCCCTTTGAGTTGGTAGGACAATCAACTCCCAAGTAAGCCACCTGGACACCCATCTCAGAGCTGGTTGAATTTCCTTAGAGTTACTGCAGGAGACCATAGAGGCAGGGAGATGGACACCAGATTGTGTGTGCTGCTTGTAAGCTGGCCTAAAGCTTTTGGAAGATCCTCCGGACTCCCATGAAGCAGGACTGACCAGACCTGACCCCCCTCAGTTGAGTGTGGGACCTCAGATGTGAGGCAAGTCCACCTTGACAGCCAGGAACCGCACTTATTGCTATTTGCTGTACCGCAAGGAGCTGAAGCGCGAAACAGCCACTGAAAGTAAAGTTTGCCAGTTGCCAGCTTTGACGGTGCCAGTGCAGTGCAGGAGTCCCCCGACGTCCTCCCTCTTGTCCCCACGACTGAGGCCCAGGAACAATGAGATCTGCAGAGCTGTACAGGAACAGAAGTCTTCAGCTGCATCTTTATCTTCTTTACTAAGGTACTGTAAAGCTAGCCTGAGAGAACTTACCTCTTACTGTGGAAGTGCTTGCAACTTCTGCAGCTCACAAGCCTAATCAGCTTGTGGCCCTACATTTGATTCTTCTATTTCTCAAAGACTCCTAAGAACTTGTGCAAAGACCTTTCCATTTACCTACCTGAAGTGTTGCATCCTATGCAAAGACTTTGGCCTATTGACCTGGGCTTAGCCTATTGAATTGAATGACTCTTCTCTTGCTATCTGAAAGTATTTGCCCTGCTTATGTATATTTGTAAATGCTTGTGTTCTAATAACCTTTGCCTTTTACTTACCTTTGAAGAGTATTCTGTATGCCAACAGTAAGGTATTAATGTCCCCAGCACCCTTGTCATTGGAGTCACCTGTGGGTGTAGGCTGTGTCTATGGGTCATCCCAAAAGGGCCTTGTCTGATCCAGAAACTAAGAGTATATAGTATTGAAGTGTTTCTGTGTGCTACTAGTACATTGCTCCCTTCTAAAGAAGGCTTTATAACTCAATGATAAATAAATTATTAATTGTTTATGCAAGAAACCTCGAGTGTAAAAGTTTATTTGAATACCTGTAACTGTGAATCTTTGTGTAACTCCACTACTGTTCACATTTCCCCTCTTGAGGTAAGCCTGGGTGATCAACACGCTACCAAAACTGTGTAGTACAAGCTTATACCAAAGGTTGGGTTGCCCATGCCTGTAGTTATAGTTGCTTGTAGTGTTCCCAGAGGGTACTGCATTCAAACTTTGCCTAACAGCCTTGCTGGAGTTTGTGTCAGTGATCTTCCGGAACATCAAAGCCAGAAAGGAACGTATACCTTGACGGACGGTCCTCATTAACTTACACCAAGTTGATCCAGTTAGCGATGACAGAAATGCCATCTTCCAGAACATCGAAGCAAGAAAGGAACTTACATCTTGACGGTAGGTCCTCATTGACTTACACCAAGTTGATCCAGTTAGCGTTGGCAGAAATGCAACCAATCCGTGACCTATGTTCTATTCTTCTATTTCGTAATTAAAAAATAATAATAATAGTAACTGAAACTTTTGTAAAAGCTGAACGGTTTCACTTGTAAACCGTTTGCTAAAAAATAATTTAAAAAAAAGAAAGAAAAATGCTATAACTGCAACTTGTGAAAAGTAAAATACATAGGGCCTGATTCACAGAAGCGTTTTAGAATAGCACAGTCCCATAGGAAAACACTCTGTGATTCAGGCCCATAGTGTGTAATGGATGCTTCTTCTACTCTAAATGCTTTTTGGAAGTTTCTGTCTGCATTGTGAATTTGAGGTGTTTATAATAAACCAGTAGCTCACCCTCAGAAGTGTGCCTGAAATAAACCTTTAATGATTCTAGCAATTATTGTATAGAATTCCAGAAAGACAAAATATTTGTTATTCCCATTCTTTTTATTTTAGGGTCTTTGCTCAAAGTGTTACACTTATGGCACCACCTGGTCAAATTACCTCTTTTCTCTCCGAGAGGGCAAACCTCTCGGCCTCCCTCCTGTCCTCATTCACTCAACTCCTCCTCCTTGGTGATCTCAACATCCATCTTGACTCTCCTTGTTCCTCATCTGCGCTCTTTCGCGACCTCTGCGATTCACTCTCCCTCTCTATCTTCCCCTCCGGCCCAACTCACTCTGCTGGTCACACACTTGATGTCTTGATCTCCTCTGGCCTCCCCCTCTCTGCTCCCCTCGCCACTCCTCTCTCCTGGAGTGATCACTGCCTCCTCTCATCTTTCCATCTCCTCCCCCCAAAGCCAAGCCTTCCCCAAGATTGCCACCCACCTTCTCGGACATTGTGTGTCAACCGCAGCTTTCGCTGCCACCCACCCCCCCATCACACAACAGGCTGACTCACACCCTGACACAGCCCTGTCCCTGTTCTCCTCCTCATTTTCTCCTACTCTTGATGTTCTTGCACCTGTCATGAGGATTCATTTGAAGTCCAAAGCCAAATGTAATTCCTGATATGACTCTGACCTAGCTACACTTAAACACAAGTGTAGGGAGGCTGAGAGGAAATGGAGGGCTTCCTGCTCATCCTCTGACAAACTGGCCTGCCGCCTGCTCCAAAGGCAATACCGTCTCACTGTCTGCACCAAGAAGAGAGGCCACATTCATGCTTGCGTCTCTGTGGCATCCAACAATTCAGCCAAACTCTTTAAAATCTGCAAGGAGATGGCCAACCCTGCTGCCGTCTCCACCCCCAGCCTCTCTCCTCCCAGGCTCTATGCAATGCTCTTGCCTCTCACTTTAATTCCAAAACCCAGGACATCTGGTCTGCCATCTCCTCCCCCCCTCCTCTCCACTCTCCATCCCGGCTTGCTGATCCTCCCTCAGCCACCCCCACCCCTATTTCTCCTCCTTTCCTCGTTTCTCCCCGGATGAGGTTGCTAGACAAGTCCGATCTATGAAAGCCTCATCAAAACAGGTCCATCCCCATTTCTCTAAAACCATTAAGGACCATATTGAAACCCTTGCTCCTTCCCTTGCCGATTTCTGTAACCATTCTTTTGATTCTGGATCTTTCCCCTCCCCTCTGAAGAACTCCCTTGTGCATCCTCTCAACAAGACACCCACAGCTGATCCCTCTTGTCTGGCAATCTATCGCTCATTTTCCATTACTCCCTTTTTGGGGAAGCTCCTGGAAAAGCAGGCCATCTCCCAGCTTAATCTATATTCCGACTCTGTTGGCTCTCTCCATGACCACCAATTTGGACTCAGAGCTGCCAGAAGCATAAACTGCTCTCCTGAACATTTGTGAAGACCTGCTCTCCAACCTTGACTCTAACATTCCCTCCGTCCTCATCTGACTGGATCTCTTCTCTGCTTTCGACACGGTCAACCATACCATCCTGCTCAATCATCTCCATGACAACCTGGGTATCACTGATCAGGCTCTGGCCTGGCTGACCTCTTTCCTTTCTGATCGACCCTCCCAGGTACAACTTGGGTCCTTACCATCCTCTAGCTCCTCTCTACCTGTGGTTTTCCCCAGGGGTCTAACCTCTTGCCCTGGCTTTTCACCAATACCTGGAAACTCTCGCCTACTGCATTTCCATTTTCTGTTCAAACTTCCAGTGCTATCCTGATAACACCCAACTCCTTTTCAGGTTTACCTCTGACACCTCCTCTCCTTCCCTCATCTCTGATTGCCTAATCACCATTAAAAATTAGTGTGCCACCAACAATTTTTTCCTGAATGCCAACAAGACTGACAACCTCCTCATTGGTACACCTTCACCTTCCTTTCCCCTGTCAAGGATGCCACTCTGTCAAGAGTGGCACAGGCCCCCGAGGTATGGTTTGGGTGGCTGTGCTGATGTAAGGTGACAGATAAGTACACACACAGCAGGAAACTCAACAAGAAAGAAAAGTAGGCAACTATAGTTGTGAACAGAACGGGGCAGGAAATACAAAGATACAAACAAACTGGATTCCCTCTTGGGGTGTATGCAGAAATGGAAAAGAGTGTTCCACGGACCTTTGGAAACTCCAGCCTTCTGCACAGATCACTATTACAGGGGCCCACTCTGTCTGCTCATGGCTGGGAACAACAGCTCTGGGTGTCTGTAACACTGAAAACGCGACAAGGGAAGGGGCAGAGGTTGCCTGTCGGAAACCAACAGTCAAGCTCTGTACAAAGGATCAACATAAGACACAAGAGAGACAAGAACAGAAATAACCAGGGAAAAGAGAAATCTAGTAGAAGGGAATGAAGGAAAAAACAGTACAATAGAAATGGGTAAACTAAAGGGGAGGACAGAGGACTCAAGGAAGAGAAGGACAGGGATCAAGAACAAGGGGTTGCAAACAAGGAAGAGAGCAAGGGAGCAGTAGCCAGGAAATAGGGGGCTGCAAACAAGGAAGCACGGCTGCAGTAACGGATGGCACAAGGTGCAGAAAAACTGTAGTGGATTGCAGAGGACTGTTGTAGGCTGCAAGACAGAGAGTCCAGAGGAGCAGGACTGAGAGTTGTAGTAGGCTGCAGACAGAGAGCCCAGAGAGCCCAGAGGAGCAAGGCAGCAAGGAGCGAGCCCAGAGGAACAGGGCGTCGAGGCAGGGAGACCAGAGGGTCAGGGCTGAAAGCAGAAGAGAGTATCGGGCTGCAAGGCAGAGAGTCCAGAGGAGAAGGACTGTAGGCAGCGGAGGATTGCAGGCTGCAAGACAGGGAGCCCAGAGGAGCGAGGCAGAGAGCCCAGAAGGCTATGGCTGTAGGCAGCAGAGTGTAAAGGGCTGCAAGGCAGGGAGCCCAGAGGACCAGGACTGTGAGGCAGAGAGCGAAGAAGGCTAGGGCTGAAGGCGGCGGATTGTAACAGGCTGCAAGGCAGGGAGCCCAGAGGAGCAGGGCTGTGAGGCAGGGAGCCCAGAAGGCTAGGGCTGAAGGCAGCGGAGTGTAACAGGCTGCAAGGCCGGGAGCCCAGAGGACCAGGGCTATAGGCAGCGGAGGGTTGCAGGCTGCAAGGCAGGAAGCCCAGAGGAGCAGAGCTGTGAGACAGGGAGCACAGAAGGCTAGGGCTGTAGGCAACAGAGTGTAGCAGGCTGCAAGGCAGGCAGCCCTGAAAGAGCACTGGATCAAAGTAGGAAAATGCAGCAACAGGAACAGCATACAAATTCGAGTCACAAGGCAAAAAGGGGCTGGGGGGACTCTTGATGCAAGAGACTGAGCTCCTGCAGGCAGCTACTTAAATACAGCCCTGTCCTGTACTGAGGCAGGCTAATAGGCAGCACCTGGAGCAGCACACCTGAAGATAATCTGCCTCCTCCCTCTCTGGTCCTGAGATGGTGGAAGCAGCACTGATCGCTAGGGCTTCTGGGGATTGTGGTTCAAATACTGATGAATGGGAATGGCCAGGAATTGATAGCTGTAGCAAGGTGCATTATGGTACATGTAGTTAGCTGAATTAAATAGTACCAATTCTGTACAAATGGAAATTAAGGACCAAAATGTGAATAGAGGTTGTTTAAAGAATATTATGAAGATAAACGAGTATCATATCGTCCATGATGGTTGCCAATGTGTGCGCCAGTGACACAGGCGTGACATCCCCTCACTATCTGGACTGTCTCCCTTGGCCCTCCTCCTACCACTACCTGTGAGGCTAAGAATCTCGGGGTCATCTCTGACTCCACACTGCCCTTCTCTGCACACATCTCTGACGTCTCTAAAAAGTCAAACTTCTAACTGCACCTCCTTAGAGGTACTCTGCCTTTCCTCTCCTTCCCTCAAAAGCTCACTGTCTCCCAAGCTATGGTTCTCTCAAGGTTGGACTACTGTGACAGCCTCTTTCTAAATCTACCTGCCTCTACTCTCCGCCCTTTACAACGAATCAAGACTTGTCCTTGGCCTTAAGCCCTAGGATCGTATCTCTCCAGCTCTGAAATCCCTTCATTGGCTCTCAATGGATGCAAGGATTAAATGTAAAATCCTCTGAATTGTCCACAAGGCTTTCTGGGGCCTTGATCCAAAATACTTTCAACTATCCCTCTGTAAATACCTCCCCTCTCGAGCCCTTCGCTCCTCTACTTCTAACTTCCTCAGAGTCAGTCGTTTTATAAAGAAACAAACTAGGGGCAGATCTCTGTCTTCGGCCAGGGCCTCCCTTTGGAACAGCATCCCGGCCAACTTGAAACTTGAGGAGAACTATCTCCGGTTCCGGAAGCAACTCAAGACCTTACTCTTTGCTTCTGCCTTTGCCTCTCTTTTCCCCTGCTGATTCAGTTTTTCTCTCTCTGCACCGTGCACCTGGTCACCCTCTGTCCTTTGGGCTCAGGTACCTGCTCACCCTGCTTCCCTCATGCACTGCCTTCGGGACACCCCTTGCACTTGGATCTGTATTCTTTACCCATATAGTCCCCCATTTTTCTCTGCACTTATCAGATATACCTTATCTGACTAATCGTGCACTTGGTACTTGCTGGCTGCACTACCCTTTATTTATTCATTGCACTTATGTATTCTGTTTCTCTCCCCTGTTCTGCACTTTCTACCTCTCCCCTTTCAATGCACTTTGCCCTTTTTCCATTTTTCCATGCACTTGCGCGTTCTTAATGCCACTGGGCCTAGTAAGATCGTTGTTTGTGTTTCTCCCTTATTCCCCTCCCTTTGCTTGGTCGCGCCCTGAAACACTTGTGTATGAGCGCGATATGAATAAAAGATCATATCATATCATATAAGAGGCTTGAACAAGAAAGTCAGCCACTCCAGAAAGAAAGAGCCACATGACGCTGGCCACAGCCCGGGAACTCCAGTTAAAACAAAAACACAAATCTTTTTTTTTCTTTTTAGGGGTAGCAAGGAAGACCACAGGGGTACCAAAGCAGTGCTACCACGGGTGAACCCCCAAATGCCGTTGCTCTAACTAGATGCATCCAACAATTCAGAGAAATCTACTTTCCAAGCATATACAATTATGGTGTAGCTTGTTTTTCTCTTTTTTAAATTGTTACTAAAATGTATTTTTATCAGGTCATTTAATGAGAGCAGAAACACATCTTTGGAGACACAAAAGCAATCAGTTTATACAGACAACCCGGTGTAGTCATTTCATTGATGAAGAAAGAGCGATTAGAGCATAAACTGAGAAATATAAATCTTATTTTTGAAGGTATGAACAACATTTAAAGTGGTCCAAGCAGGTGAGAGAAGTACATCGAGTGCTGCTTTTTCTTTGCAGTTGTATTCTTGCATCCATAATGGAAAATCCAATGTACAGATACCACAATACGCCGAATAGAGCTTGGACTGGATGATTACTCATGCTTGGCACAGGACACCTTAAGAGCCTGCAAGTCTTGGATGAGCGCATTAAAAAAAAGTAGCTTAATGATGGAACGTTCCATACCTTCACTGCTCTAAATCACAACTATTCCATTTGAAATTATGTTGAATGAATGAATGAATGGTTGTTCCCGAGACGGTCGTGGTTGTTATATAATAACAATCACGTTGCCACAGTGTCTACCAGAATATGCCTACTTAGTATGCGGAAAGATTTTCTCAGAAGAGTCTAGGCGCGGCAACTGCATCATCACACACAATTTCATTTGAATTCATCACTTTGTCCGGATATCACTAATCACTAAAATATTGATGTAGGACTTCCCAAATGTATGATTGCTTGTAGTCCAGAAAGTGCATTACGATGGCTTGCATGGGGTGGAGGTTGGTAACCCTCCTAACTTGCAGGAGAGGGGTCCATGTCCATTTGCACTTAAGTGCGGAAGGTCACCCCCCATGCCGTTTGTGCCAATTCAAAAATTGTCTGGAAATAAATGTGAAGAAAAAACACATGGGCAGAATTGCTGTCACCCTTCCCTTTTAGCCTAATCTGTTTTGGAAAAAGCGTACATTCCCCTTGCAAATTATACTTTGCTGGCTACATTTACAATGGATTCCTATGGAACCTATCTGCTGTTACCAGGTCCAAAAGCCAAGTGGATTTGATGGCAAATCGATTGGTTTACTGCCAGCATGAAAGTACATGCTGCGGAAAACCAGGGGGCTATTCGAAGGTGGCACGGGAGAGCAACATGGAAATGTTTATCAGGTATATCTGGAAGTCTTGTCATTAGAATGATTTAATAGAATGGATAAAATGGCTAAAAATGTGCACTCGCCACTAGCCATTGACTAGTGATAATCGATTCATAGCGAATAAGAAATAGTGTGCATGTGTACTTTTCATGGCTGTCTTGTACAACAGCGACATTTTTATTTGGCTTCCACCATTAAAAATACAATATTTACACATATAAATAGCAACAGTTGTGGGCACTAGGTTGATAGAATCCACTTGCACTTCACTGCCTGGTTTGTTGGTGCTCTGGTGATTGTATTGTTGGGGTTCACGGTCTGTGGAGGTGTTGCCCACATCTCTTTTTAGTAATACGGTTTGTTTGATTCCCGATACTTTGCAATTTTTTATAGCTTAATAGTGCTTCCGTAGGTATAGATTGTGTGCTCATTGGTAGTCAGCCGACACGTGCTTCGGCCTCTCACAGTCTTTATCAAGGCTGAGTATATTTTACAGACATTAGTGCAATATTGTGTTACATAGTGACGAGTGATTCATATAGATCGTGATCATCATTTTTATAAATATACATTTGTACAGGTTGTTTTAAAAATGTCATTTATAGTCATGGACAAGGAAGAAGGAGAGGGAGAAAGGTACGGTTAAGATTTAGTATCATTTGTTGTGTTCATTCTTGCTAGACAAAATGGTGACATTTAGAAAAAAAGAAAGAGGGTGGGGTTTGGTAGTTAGGATATTACACCTGACACAGTTGCCCTTACCTAGAGTGCAAATTCCAGAGTGACAGTTGGCAAGGATGTGGTTGAGATTTCAGTCCTGTTGGGTGGATGTTAGTCCAGGTGGGCTGGAGTCTAGGGAAAGCAGTGGTTAAGGATAAACTGCTGCGTGGGAAGGCCCAGTTGGTGCCTGCCCTAACTAAATTGGATGGGCTGAGCTGGTTGACCTGGTATTGGTAGTACCTGGAGTGGGCTGGTGGTGAGTGCTGGGGTGTGAGGGGTTTAGAGTGGGTGCCACTGCCTAGTGTGTGTGGGTCAGTGGTGGTCCTGTATACTAGTGGATGTGATCTATTGCATGGCTATACCGGTGGTGCGATTTGCTCAGTGATCCGTTCGCAAATGGGTGGCTGAGTATTATTAATTGCTTATATTAAAGCCAACTTGCGTGGTATTCTCTTAGTAGTTGTGCATTGAAAGTGGATATGATACCATGTAATCAATGCAGAACATGTGTTCTTGAACCAGATAGTATTTACTGGCTTTAATTTATGTTAGCAAATTGGTTTCACTGTATAATCACATAACATGGCGAATGTCGTATTGCATGAGTGCACTGGAATTATCCATGTTGCCATGGAACCAGTGCAATGATTACACGGGGTTGAGCTCCTTTTGTTCTTACCTGGCTGTTGAGCGTGCTAACTCCTATGTGTCCGCGTCTGGATGGGTGGTGTTGTGCGGTCTGATCCCCCGTGTTTATTTCAGTATGGGCCAATAGGGCCACCGCTGAGTAAACACTAATCCTCGCGCATGGCAGTGAGGGGGTCTGCATGGTGTCAGGATGACTAATAGAAATGCTAGGGGAACTGATCTTGCGTGCATGCACGACTGGGTTTAGGTCGAAAATCGTTAATTCCCAGAGACGCTACTCTCCAGGTTAATGCACAGAGCTTTAGATGCGCATTCTGGTTATGACTGTGATCATATTAATATTTTATTGCTGTGACTACAATTTGCATCGATGTGTCTTGTTGAGTGGGCCGTGTCACATTATATTCCTGTGGCTATAAGTGCTAAAAAGCGCATGCGCACCGCTCCCTGGAGCTGGTGCTCATCTCAAGCTGGTCTCTTCTATTACGATGATCAAGCTCTGTACTAGTGCCGGTTACTGGTGAATGCTGCATGGTGATAGTGGTGATAGTCTGGCTATGTGGCTGGTTGTTATAGATGTCGCGGTAATGGAAGCAAGTAACTGGTCCATGATTGGTCATGGCGCTCGGGTGTGGGTGCGCTGCTTGCCTGCGGGAGAGATATCATGTCCTGTATTCTGGCCCATTTAGGCTGCCCTGGTGCTAATTCATTTATTATGATATGCTCCACATTGCCCTCAGCGGCGGTGGTTGAATGTGTGGGTGTATGTAAACGAGTGGCAGATTTGCTGGGTTGCCAATGTTAATTGGCTGATCGCCCCCCACAGGAGGTGTGGAATCAAGGGGTGCCGTACGTGTTGTGATGTCAGGTTAGGTCTGTTCAATTTGACTGCTCAATGTCATGGGGTTGTCAGTGTGGCCCCAGTAGTGATTCAAACCTGCGGGGGCATTTTAGCAGGTTGGGTCCCTGACTGTTTTACAGGGGTGAGGGCCGAGAGTTGAGGGGTTGGATGCTGGGGTTCATAGCTTGCATGGGGTTATCCCATTGGGTGAGGTTCTGCGCTTGGATGCCCTAGTCGGGGGAAAATGTGGGTGGCTTGTTAGGTTGGGTTTCCTGTCCCCTGTCCCTTGCAATTTGCCAGTTTTTCTAGGTAAAGGTTACCATGTCAGGGTCTATAGGTCAGGATGTCTATCATCAACATTCAGTATTGTAATATTACACTTGTAAGAGAAAGACCTTCAGTTCATGGTCCGAATTCAGCCCGTTGTTTACACATCTAAATCGAAAGATCATTCGGCCTTCTTGCTTTCTTTGCTTTAGTTCCTGATTTCCTCCTCTAGCCACACACAATACTGCTTGTAATCCAAAAAATCGAATATTTTTCCTCCTCTTCCAGTTGGTGTGTGGACTGCAAGTGGGATGCCAAGGGCAGTTTCGGGTCTTGAGATCCTATTGTGTTCAGGTGTTCGTGTTCGATGATTCTGGTCCGGAGTTCTCTGATTGTGCTACCTTTATAGATTTGTTCACAGGTACGTATGATAGCATAAATATAACATTATTTGTTCGACAATTGATGTGTTCATTAATGGCAAATTCTTTACAGTTCTTAAATTTGGACGTTTGGGTTTTTAGAACATATGCACACATGGAACATGTTCCACATTTGGTGAAACCTTTTAGTCTGCCCTCGGTCAGCCAGTCTGATAGTTGTTGTAATTTTTTGGTATATACAATGGGCTTAGTATTGATTGCAGTGTTGGTGCTCTGCTGAATGATAATGATGGGTAGGGTTTGAGGTCTTCACTGATGTCTTTGTCCATTAGTGGTAATGACCAATGTTTCTTCCGAATTTTCAGAATTTTCAAGCTGTTCGAGTTGTATCTTGTCACAAATCGCATGTTTTGGTCTTCGTGGTTGGTTCTGATTTTGGGTCTCAGTAAGGTTTCTGTTTACAGACCAGCTGCCATGTCTCTGTCTTTGTCCAGGTTAGTTCTTGTGCAGCCCCTGTCTCGGAATCTTTCTCCCAGCAGTTCATATTCTGTATCGACTGTTTTGTCATTTTTGCTATTTCTTCTAGCTCTGAAAAACTCTCCTTTGGGGATATTGTTAATGACTGATTTTCTGTCACAGCTAGATGTGTGGAGAACTGAGTTGACCTTTGTTGGTTTTCGACAGGTTTCAGTTATCATTTTGTCATTACAAATATAAATGGTGAGGTTACAGGAATTCTGTTTTTGTTACACTGATGTGGCTTGTTAGGTCATATCCATATTCGTTGTTGTTCAGGTATTGGACAAATACTAGCAGTTGCTCCCTCGTGCCTTGCCATATTAGAATGATGTCATCTATGAACCGGTACCATTGCCTGATGTTTTTCTTGAATTCTTCGTTCGGCAGGGCGTGTGTTTTCTTGTAGAAGTGCATGAAGCTATTTGCCAGCGATGGGGCATATCTCGCTCCCATGGATATCTTTGCTTTGGCGATAGTAATCCTCGTTGAAAAGAAAAATATTGTTGGCAAGGGAGAATTGCAAGAATTTCTTCGTCATTTCCAAGTTGGGATAGTGTGGAGAAGCTTGTTTGGCAAAAAGATAGTCACTGCTGTCAAGGGCTAGCTTGTGGTCAATTGAGGTATAACGTGCATAAAGTTTACATAAAGTGTTACCAAGAAAAAGTCTGCTTCGGATTTGATTACTTCCATGGTTTGCAGAGTATGCATTGTATCCCATAGATAGGACGGTATAGTGGGTATCTCTCTTTGGATTACATTGTTGATATATTTAGAAAGGTGTTCCGTAATTCCCTCTACTCTACTCATAATTGGTCTGCCTTCTGGGATTCTTTCAAAGTTTTTGTGTACTTCTGGAAAAAAGTACAGTGTTGGCATTATGAGATGTGCTACACTCAACTATTGTTGTCCATCATCTGGCAGGATGCCCTTATTAAAACATGTTTGTAGAGTTGTACTGTAGTCTCTGAGAATTGATTTGGTGGGATTGCTGCTCAGTTTTGTTTAGCATCCTGGGTTACTCAGAAGATTGGTTGCCTTGTCGATGTCATCTTTTTTGTTGAACAATAAAATGTTGCCTACTTGGTAGGCCTCTTTGATCATGATGGCTGGATCCTTTTGTAGGTTTTGCAGGGCCTCTAGTTCAAAGGAAGTTAGGCGATAGTTTCCTGTGGCACTCCTCCACAATACCGGCACCGACATGCTACTGTTCATGTGTGCCACCTTAGCGCACATTTAAAAGTGGAGGAGTGCCACAAGAATACCTGTCTTAAGTGGCAGGTAACGAATGTGCCGGCTGCTAGGTTGGTTTTCCACCCATCCTAGCAACCGCTACATATATTCCGAAAGTGGCGCATTCATATGGACTTCGGAAGAATGCGCCACCTTCAGAATAGGTCTCAAGTACCAAAAAGGTCATTAACGCTTGAGAATCGGGCCCCAAGTGTTTTTTCTTCCGGCCTGTTTTTGAAAAGATCCCTTTTGCAGGTCCGTAAAGTTACAAAGTGTGTGGTTTGTTTTGCCTACAACAGCAGCTTTTTTATTTCCCTGAAGCATTATTTTAGCAGATGAAATTACCTGCTAATTGTCTTTTCTGCTAAAAGTCATTGTAGACTTGTATATGCGGGAAGTAGTTTACAAGAGTGCCGTTATACGGAAAGGAACGAGAAGCATAACCCCATGTGTGATCTATATTACTGGCTAAAGTACACATAGCAGAACACGAAAGAAACATTTGCAGATGCTTTTTCACGGATAGTGTGCGGGTGGAAATGAAAACCTGGTATGCACACAACACGGGGGTTGTTGAGCTCAGCCTGGCTACTGCTCTGTCTTGGTATCTGGCCCTCAGACTTTGGCATGTGTGCTTTGGGAGATGGTCCTTGTTAGGAGCACACACATTCAGTAAGGTGTTGGTGGCCTGCCTGGTAGTTCACGTTATAGCTTACATGGCATGCATTCTGGAGTGGGGTGGGAGGGCATACAGTCTTCCAGTAAGAAAGTTATTGGGGAGGAAGTGCTCACAAAGATGCACCTGAGAACTTATGTCAAACGCAGCGGAAAACAGGTCTCTCATCATTGGGATTCTGTGTTGACCTGCTTATGAGCCTGGAAGTGCAAGTATGGGAGGCTGTGAACCCTTGGCTGGCCTTCTGCAGCAGCAGAAGGTGGTAGTTAGCGAGAGCAGGCTAACTGTGAAATGTCCTATTTGCCTTCTAACTTACTTCATGAAAACTAACCTCTAGAAAAAAATTTAACTCCAAACTCAAACTACTAAACACTAACATTAAACTCTCTACATTCTAAACTTTACACCCTTATTTCTAAATTCTAAACTCTGCACATACATTATACTAAATACTATATACTGGTTCCTTTTCTCAGACTGAAATCAGGAGCTGCAGCCTGGATCTTTCCGTGGCATGGTGAAGTGACTGAAACAAAGGACGATTGCTGGGTGCAGGGATGGCCTTTTATCATTCCCATTTGCCTTCTTACGTGTTTTCCCTTTTTTATATATGTTTTACGGTTATTTGTTCATGGTAGGCCAGTGGACAGCTTATTTCCTTTTGCATTATATTATGTGTTGCGAGCTTTTATTTATCGTTTCTAATAGAAATGTGTCTGCACGCCCTTATGGCATTTGCATGATGAGTTATGTGGCTCACTGGAGCAACTAGACTGTGTCATACTGCTTTTGTGAGTGGTGACACAGAGCCTAAATCGCGTTGGGGCTTTTGGTCCGGTGCATGCTCGTCTCTTCTTCAATGGCTATTAAAGGCTGATATGTCCTATTTGCTAGGCGAGTTAAAATATGTTTCCGTGACTGCACAACATCCCTGAGTACAGTACGAAAAACACATTGGAGTGCATTGCAGTTTGCATTAAAAGAATTACTAAAATAGAACACAGTGACCAGCTGTGCTATACCCTACAATTCTTAGCCAGTTATATACAAGACAGAAACAGTGTTCCAAAATTGAAGACAAGGCTTTCTTTCTTTAATTGGGGGCTGCCTGTTTGACTATTCTGCTGTGTTCTCCAGTGGCATGTTCTACCAAAAATTCCATGATAGTAATGGAACTCTGATTGAGGTTCTCCTCCCATTCTCAGCTAAACCAGCATTTTAAGTAAATATTAGAATTCTTTAACCTCTCTGAATTTTTAATTGATCAAAATACCGTTTCAGAGCAGTTTTCTCCCAAAACATATTTATTTATTTTTTTTGATAATCTGACCGGTACAGGCTTGTTTTCCTATCCCTTCAATTGTTTGAATCTGTTTGAATTTTAGAATTTTTTCAATTTGTTACAATCTGGTAGTAGCTCGATGAGGTAGTAGCCCAGCCAAACCTTTTCTTTTGCAAATTCAGTCACCTCATCTTGAGCTGGTCTGCATACCACAGAGATACTTTATCATGCAATGCTTAACTCTTCATGCTTGACATTTCTTGCTTGACTCTTCATGCTTAACATTTTAGTTGGATATGTATTTATACTAGCTATATTCTCTTATGCTTATGCCTTCAATTTTTTCACTTAGTGTTTTCTCAGATTTTTCATCTCTCTAATCAAGCACGTAAATCATTCCTGAATTTGAGGATGTGGTTCTTGTTTCCTCTTCTTCGGTATAGTGTTTGAGTGCCGCTGTGTGTGATATCATCGCGGCACTGCAATGATGTCAGCACGTAGCCTGATGCTTACCAGTATGGACACATTAGTACTCCACTCAGCTGTTACCTTCAGTAGCTGCATCTTCCACTGCAGCCCGTTACATCGGAAACCACTGGTATGCAGCACCACTGACCTGCAAGCATGCTTTCACTGGTTCTTTGGCTTTTTTGTTGACTGTCTTCCTCCCGGCACTTCCTCATTTGCTTTTTTGGAGGCCTGGTGTACTCGTCTCCAGGTAGGAACTTGTGTAGAAACTTGAGATTTACTTCCTATGTTTTTGAATTGTGCTTCATTACTTGACAGACTGCACATTGATTTCAGTGTTATCTCACTTGACATATATCCGCCACCTTGTACTATGTCTTTTTCCTGGCAGTGTTGTGGATTATTTTCTTGTTTTATATATCCATTATTTACAGATGTGTCTTGTACTGCCAAAGACTTCTTGGTTTTGTTGGTATTTTATGTATTACATACCTTATTGTTTGACCTTTTTGAGGATCAATCTTGGCGCATTTAAGATTTGGTTATTTTTGGTTGTTATATGTTAGTGTGCTTCTGTTCTCTATTATTTAAGATGTGCCCAAATGATGGATATTTTATTATCCGAAATGCACTGGCCAAGACATCTGTTCTCCTCAGCTTTTATTGTTTGATAATATTTTGTGATTAAGCCTCTGTACTTTGTTCAACAAAAAGTGGCTTATTTAATGTTTGCCGCTACTGGTGCGCTTCCGCATTGAGTACACAGCACTATAGCTAGTTAGCTATAATCTTCTTGAATACATTCCTTTACCTGGCAGTGCAACTTGGGTTGGGTTGCTGCAGTGCTCCCCATATACTCTGTTTCTATGTACCTTACTTATTTCAAGGAATGTTCTGTGACCTCTTTGATGTTTCAGGCAGCTATTGTCATGACCAATGGAACTGATATGGGAGATAGGAGGAGCATAAGGAAAAGGTCTGGCAACCTACAGGATGAGTAAAGGAAAAGGAAAACTGGCAGCCAGGCTCATTCCCTTTGAAGGAGATGGAGGAGAGCAATAATGTCATGCCACCCATTGAACCGGAGGTGCCCTGTCGTGTGGTCCAAGCTTTTGTCCAGGTGGGCTCCACTAGCATCCCAGGAATCTTATGAAGTGCTTGCGGGGAAAAGTTGAACTCTGGTCCAGGGGTATCTATATGAGTATGATGCCAGTGGAGATTCTACCCATATATAGCCGGACAGTCCCTAATCGCACTTAACCCCTGCCCAGGGTCTGCCCAGCAAAAGGTCATGCCTGCTACTGGCTGCCAACCCAAGCATGCCAAGCATGATGTGCGACATTTTGGACTTTCCTCTAGTGTACCACCTGAAGAGTCCTTGTGGTGTCTGTGGACATGTAGGGCCAAGGTCGGCACACCCACCTCATATGCCACGACCTACCTGCGACCACGGACAATACTGAGTGCCTCTCAGCCCTTGACCCGGGAAGAATATCCCAAGGAAAACTATCACAATGAAGGAGAGCAATCCTCCCAGTTGGAGAGGTCTGAAAGGTGCCTGTGGGCAGCCAAGAAAATGGCCTTCAGCCACAGATCTCCTTCATCTCATGCAGACGAACAATCTGTTCACCTCCCTCCATCGCTCACAGGGGCCAAAGCCTGACAACTCTCTACCAGACATCATCACAACTCTCACCCACACTTATGCACCACACTCAAGAGCACCACACATTTCCAACGCACCATGTCCTTCAGATTCATGTACTGTTAAAAATAAAGTGGCACATTCTTTACTCCAACATGGAGTATGTATCTTGTGTCTGATGTATGACCCTTTGTACTATCATTGTAATTGACGTGAGTATGGTAGCAGTTTGTCATGCGTTGACAAGGCAAGGCTGGAATAATCCTGCTTGATATGGTGATCTCAAAGATCCACCATCACTGAAAAGTTACCATGAGATGTCTTACTTTCCTGGTTTCTAGATCAGCACCTAATGTGGTTCACTGCCTACAATTACACATACACCCCTAATTATGCAATCACATTTACTCTACCTCGACTCCATGGTATCTTGATAATGTGTTAGTGATGTGCATCTATATCCAATTCCCATTTGCCTCACCCATGATGTTTGCCCTTTTTCCTCCCTCTTCCTCCAAAGAAGCCTGGTTACCCCAGGTGGTGGCACAATACATCAATTTCCAGCACAAGGTAAAGGCCCCATGAGGACAGTCCGGTGGTGCGTGGTGCAGTGTAAAAGCTTTATCTCAGAACACAACACAAAACAACACTGCATAACGTATGTTCATCAGCTGGACTCATGTTGGCAAGTTGACAAGGAAATTAAACTCATGCGCTGTACATGTCATTGGACATGTGGTAAGGTTTCATGTGTGACATCTCGAGAGAGACAGTCCATACCTTGATATATGTAATCATGACATGAAGCCCTGCTTATTTGTCACAGATTATCTTCTCTGATCTACATGTTCGGTCTGGACCATTTGTATGCAGTGCCATGTAGTGCACATGTTTTATGTGATGCGTCTGGCATCCATCTAAATCCTACTCTAATACACTTGTCCTAAGAGCAAGGCGTGTGATCCCCTGATCATTTGACTTCCTGGATAGGAAACATGACCCGGCAACACCTGAGAAAACACTCACAGTAGAAGCTACATGAAACTCTGGTGCACTGACGTAATTTGAGGACCTCCTCCACATCTTATCGCTTCCTGCATTGTGCCAATCCTCCTAAGAGTACACATTCTGCTTTTATACATCTATATAGTACTAATCTGCCACCATGTGCCATTGTATGTGTGTTAAACAGAAGAATTGTCCGAAAACCAGCACACAGGTGATATCAAGGGAGAAATGTCTTCACACCCTATGTGATTATGGCAAGTTTCTCACCCAACTCATGCCTCACACATTAAGGGAAACATTGAACATTGGTCTATACACATTCATTGAAGGACCTTAATCGCATGTGAAATGTGCTTATGTGTTTGATTTTCAGATGGATCAGGAAAGAGAGTGTTCTGTTTGCCTACAAAAGAAACATTATTTTGCAAATCAGTCCATACTTGTGTCTGTGGTGTGCGCTTGCTAGGACTAGAGTATTGTATGCAACACTGCACATGCCTGCGTGTGTTGTGAGGCTTGCGCTTCATATTAAACTGAAGGGTAGACAAGGAGCATCACGTAGCTGCGTTATGTATCTTAGAATGAGAGAGGAGCCCCTAGTAGTGGATTATGAATAATGTGACAGGAAATTGAGCATCAGTATCTGTGATCAGACTTTCGTTTGCTTATTGCAGACCTGGGAGGTACTTTCAAGTGTCTGCATGTCACATAGGGTCAGCTGTGAGCATGTCTGCAGATCTTGGGCAAGCAATGGCCATTCAGCTGGCCGAGCAGTAGAAGCCATCTTGCCCCAATTTCCTGTGTTCTCTAAGTTCTCCTATAATAAAGGGCATATGGGTCCACTGCACCTCCAAGGAAATACAGGGATATTGATACAGGCACTGTAGTTGTTCTGCACCCAGTCATCAGTTGATCAGTTTTATAAGACACTAGCAGAAGTACCCGTTCTCCGAACGGATTCTGTAGACAGACATGATAACACTGATCCTGTAGGTCGCTGTCCCGATTCGCTTATCCCTTGATGCGCTTTGTACCCTGAAGTAAACTGCACTGAGAATGGGAGCGTGTGGCTTGCTGACATACCCGTGAGCAGACGTTGGGGGGAGGCGAGAGTTGGTGGGCTGCTGCATACTGGGACCTTCTGTGCTCTATCCCCACCTGCCACCTCGTCCTGGTGTGGTGCAGTTTGTTGTGGTGCAATGCAGTGCAAATATCTTGGAAATTGTGCATCCTAGGTCCTGGACCTTCAGTTTTGTTCCTCGTGTCCGGGCCAGTCCTTGTATGACCACATTGATAGTTTGCCCATTTCAGGCAACCGTATCATGTGTTAAGGTGCTGAAATCCAGGGAAAGGGGTGGAGTGTCCAAATGTCATGTAGCTAGTAATGTCCAGAGGTTCCTAACAGGTCACTATGCAACATTTGGTGCAGACTGGTGAAACGGTGGGAATTGTATAACGAACAACGCTTCGCCAACCCACAAACCGACAACATTTTGACTTGTGCTGAAATCCAGGAAACGGGGTGGGGAGTCCAACTGTCATGTAGTCAGTAATGTCTAGCAGGGCCTAACAGGTGACTATACAAAATTTGGTGCACATTGATGAAACGGTGGGGAATTGTATAAGGAACAACACTTCACCAAGCCAGAAACCCACAAACAAATGTTGTTTTATGCAGAAATCCCAGGAAGGGGGTGGGCCGTCCAGAGGTCATGTAGCCAGTAATGTCTGGAGGGCCCTTACAGGTAACTATGTAAAATTTGATGCAAATTGGTGAAACGGTGTGGAAAGAATATGGAACAACACTTCACCAAGTCAGAAACCCACAAACAATTGTTGACTTTTGCTGAAATCCGGGGATCGGTGCGGGGTGTCCCAATGCCATGTGGCTAGTAATGTCCAGAGAGTCCTAACAGGCAAGTATGCAAAATTTGGTGCAGATTGGTGAAACAGTGTGGAATTGTATAAGGAACAACGCTTCGCCCACAAACCCACAAACACAAATTGTAACTTTTGCTGAAACCATTGGAAAGCGATGGGGTGTCCAAATGTCATATAGCTAGTACTGAACGCAGGGTCCTAACAGGCAAGCATGCAACATTTGGTGCAGGATGGTGAAACAGTGTGGAACTGTATAAGGAACAGCATTTCGCCACAAACCCTGCCACAAACACATTTTGACTTTTATATGTATATAAGATAGATATGTACATACGTATTGTACCATAATTA
Source organism: Ambystoma mexicanum (assembly GCF_040938575.1). Lineage (NCBI taxonomy): Eukaryota > Metazoa > Chordata > Amphibia > Caudata > Ambystomatidae > Ambystoma > Ambystoma mexicanum. Next base: position 1,211,585,958 of record NC_090921.1, on the reverse strand, counting down.
CACAACAAACATTATGTGTGCCACTGTCAATGAAGTATCTTCTTATCAGCAGCGATGGAATTTGCCCACATACCAGTGAATGACACAACACGAGACACATAACATTCCTGCTTGCTTGTGTATGTTAGTATGAGTTCACTTTTCCTGCAACAAAATGTGTAAACTCGATCCTGTTGTTCAAATTAGATGAGAAGCCTCAATGTGAGCATTCCTGCACTTTTCATGGACACATTGGGTCTTGTTATGAGCATGGCAGTACATAAAACAAACGTGTTTATTATTACCACCACGTGATCTTGCAAATTTACTGCCGGGTGGCAAGTCGGGTAACAGTGGTGTTAGTCCCCATTTTTGAGTCCATAGGACCACATGGTCATTTTATTAGTGATGATTCTGACACAGTAAATCTAATTATTTTTGGAGGTAAGTTGGGCAGATTTACCTCGAGATAAATCCTTCACTTCACCTCCAAATTCGCATTTTGGCGTTGCAGTGAAACTGGACATAAATCACCTGCTGCCAAAAGTGTACTGAACTCATAGTGAGGTTGATTATCAGTGACATCATCCCTTAAAGTAGCTACTACACCTGAGGATACTGCAGCCACGAAGGGTGGTACTTTGCATTTTATGTGCCATAAAGATATCTATGCAGCCACTAGATAGGATACCACTGACCTTCCCACACAATGGAATGCCCTTACGGGACTTCAGTCACAGTCATATGATATAGCTGCGCAAGTAGGTCAACATTTCTTCAGCAGAAACCCTGAGCATAACCATCCTCAGCAGACTGCTCATCACTAACGATGCTCAAACTTCCCAAAGTGTGTACAGTGGGAAAGTCAACCTTTTCTGAGTGTGTTCAACAAGATCATTAGGATTCCCATGGGTTTCCAAAGGTTTGGACTCTGATGCCAGTCTCAAAGTGTGATTCGAGGCCTGCAGCCTATCCTTAAAAGGGACATTTGACCAACCAATCAAAGGCCCTCAACCACTCTAAAGCAGGTTTGCAGGCATTTAAAAAGCCAGATTGCACCCTGCTTCCTGTTTTTGGGGATATATTCAGCTATCTTGTTAGTCAAGTTTGGAGTGGACAGGACACACTTACAAACTGGTTGTATTAGAGAAGCTTTGGAGTATCTGTGGCAAGTTTAGGAAAGTTTGGTGTTTTGGATGTTTCATGATATCTGTTTCATCCCCTTTTTCTGTGTATGTGTCCTTTGGTCTCTCAAATGTTCCGTTGTTTCCCTTACCCTCTTGTACATTTTTTTTAATGTACTATTGTAACTCTCCTTTTCCTTTTCCCTTTTTGTCACCCCAGAAATTAAAAAAAACAAAAAGTCCCTAACACCTTTGCTTTCCTGTGTTTGTAGAGAAACCTTGTTTTGAGAATACTTTCCCATCAAGTGAGTCTTGTCTTGATTCCTTTGTTTTTCTTTTTCATTTGTATTGCTTTTTGCACATTGACCCTTAGGCACATTAGAAGTCTTAGTCACATTTGTGTTTTGCACATTAAGACCTTATACAACATGTACTTTTATTTAGTGTGCGTGCCAGGGAGGGTGAGGAGATGAGTAGCTGGACACATTTTCACCCTCTAAGTCAGGGTTAAAGTAGTCAGCCAGTATAGGGAGACACAGCATGAAGATTGGCAGATCGGGTGTGGCAGCGCATGAGGAGGTGGAGATGGTGTTTAAGGAGAGGGAGATTGTGGATGAGGGGTAGGCAGAGCGTACGTATGACATTGCCTCCCATATGGTCATGAATGTGTGACTACTTCAGTTTGTCGCAGAGTATGACTATCAGGCTATCAGGGGGAAGGCAGACATGTAATATGCAACTGGAGTCAGAAAACAGTTCATTGGGGTAACCCTAGTAAGAGCGCATTTGGCCCCCCGTGATAAGCAAGCATTTAAGGCTATGGAACTATGATGTGTTCAAATGGCAAACATCAAGTGCCAGAATGCCAGCTAGCACAGCACCCACCACCCTCCTCTAGCAGTGACCACATGGGAATGACACTCTAGCTCATCCTAGGTCTTGCTCTAATAAGTAACCCTCATCCCTCCACTCAGCACAACCTCATCCATTGGCACCAACAACAAGAAGGGATACCTTACCACCACTAGCTATGCAACCTTCTGTTGCTCGTGGCAGAATTCTGGATGTGGCACCATTAGGGCAGGACAAATTAGACAGATTGATGAGAACCGCAGGCACATACGGCGTGCATTGCCAGCCTCTGTCAGTCAAGGGGCAAAGTCAGTGGTGGATAGCATGGAGAGGCATGTGATCAAACACCTTCCTGCCCTATTCTAAATGAAGAGGCAAGAGGGCAACACGAGGGGACATTGTGCACTGGGAGAGTACTGCAAAAATCATTTTTAGTGACTTCACTGGTGGGTACAGCAAAATACATTGAGGAAGAACCTCCGGTTTGTGTCCACGTTACTAGGACTGAGCGAGTAGCCCCATGGGTTGTAGAGCCAAGGTAGAATTTCCAGTTTATGTACACGATAGCAGGACTCAGAAAGCAGCTCCACTAGTGGATAAATCCAAATAATGTGCGGCAGACCCTCCAGATTGTGAGCACAGCACTAGGACCCAGAGAGTGCATCTATAGATTGGCAGAGCCAAATAGATTGAGGCAGTGCCTGCAGATATTTGAAGAAGTAGTACGACTCAGAAAGTGGCTCCACCGGTTGTTAAAGCCAAATAAATTTAGGAAGAACCTTCAGTTTTTGTGCATGTTACAAGGACTCAGAATGTTGCTTTGCTCATTTGTAGAGCCAAACAAATGTAGACAGATTCTCCAGTTCGTGTCGATGGGACTGTCAAATATGGCTTTAATAATTCAAAGATTTGGTTATGACGTTTATGTGCTTTATTTATAGATTTCATAGTTTGTCTGATAATTGGCTACAGGAAGGCCACAGTAAGGCGGGACCCTTGTCTACTACACAGGTTGCTTTGGTCTCTTTCTACTCTAGCCCAGGCTTCCCTATTCCCCAAAAGGTTGCAATGAAAGATTATTGATAGATGAACCCCCTATTATCCGGTTCTATCCTCGGATTCTGATGAGGACCTGAAGGCTGTAACCATATCTATCTTACACCCTCCAGAACTTGAGGTGAAGGAAGTGAGAGTACATCAAGACCTGGACAATAGAGAGGCAGGGTGAAAAAGAGGCATGAAGAGACCAGAAAATGTAGAAAAAGAGAAGAATATTTGTGAATCGTCCACATAGAAATAAGAAGAAATGTTGAACAATTTAGCGATAGAGAATAGGGGTATGGGAACACCGTATTAATGAGGTTGGCGAAGAGAAGTGTGTCCAGCCCAGGGAACAGAAAAAGAACGATTGGAGAGATAAGAACTGAAACAGTAAACGGCAGAAGTGGAATCACCCAGGTGTAGAGAGTCAAGAGAGTAAAGTAGGATGTTCCACTGTGTCAACAGCTGCAGGTAGATCAAGGAGGGTGAGTACTGAAGAAGATTTATTGTGACAAGCTGAGAGGAGAGAGTTGATGACATGAAGAAAAATGGTTTCTGTTAAGTGAGCATGGTGGAAACCAGATTGAGCCAGGGCAGAAAGAGAGTGGTGCTTGAGATGAGAAGGCATCTGGGAGAAAACAGTCTGTACAAGGAGTTTCTAAAGAAATGGAAGATGGGAAATAGGACTATAGTTAGAGAAAGAGGATGGGTTAACAGAGGGTTTTTCTAAAAAATGGGAATGAGTAAAGCATGTTTAAAGGGAAAGAGGGCAAATGGTCGAGCGGAGAAGCAGTGGGGTGGGCCCAGGCAAGCAAATAGAGTGTCAGAATCAATAAGGGAGGTAAACAGAAGGGGGGAAGGGCAGAAGATAGATGCATAGGTGTAGAGTGAGAAGCAGATTGTGAGGGAAGGTGGGCTAAAATTGAGCGCAAAGTGATGACTTTGGAGACAAAGAAACCAGCAAAGTCAGGAGGGGAGAGGGAAGAAGAAATGGAAGCTTTAGAGGCTGGAGGGCAGAACATCTTGTTCATGATCTGTAACAGGTGACAAGGATGACGTGAGAGAGAAGAGGCAAGAGAAGAATAATAGTGCTTTTTAGATGCAAGAAGGGAGACATCATAAGAGGAGTGTCTGAACATGGCCTAAGGAGAGGCTCCTTGCTCAGTTTCCAGACTTGTGGGGTCAGAGTGAGGCACGCAACGTCGAAGCATTAGAAGAGGACATAGTTGTGGCCCCCAGAAAAACCTGTATGCTGAACCATGTGAGCAATTCTCCTCATCTTACATGTGTTGCACAAATTGTACTTCGCATTATTTTTGGAGAAGCCAAGCCGTTCATTGGCTTCCATGAAGAATGCTAATAATAGTCTGTGCCATAAATGTTGTTTGTCTTGGCACTCATGGTTCTAGACTATCCCTATACCAAAGATCAAATGGCAGATACAACCTCTGCAGTACTTGCTATTGCCCAAATGCTGAAGTTCAAATGTGTTAAACAAAAGCGGACATGTGTGACTACAACATCAAGCCTTGTTCAACACAGTGTTACACAGGAGACACAAGCACCCCAGTAAATAGTAATTCAATGGAAGGGCGATGGTCACATATCCCTTGTTAAAAGCCTGGTAATACCCAGTGAGGCCAAGGAGCTCTCTCTTCTGAGTCTCTGAGTGGTAGAAATGTCCCAATCCACTTCTACTTTTGTCTAACGAGGCTGTTTCTTACCGCCCCAACTTGGTATTGTAAGTAAGTCAGAGTAGCCTGTGGTATCTGGCACTTTGATGTGTCGATAGTCCAGCCAGAACTTTGTTTCAAATGGGAAAGATGGCCTTTCCAGGTGTGGCTGAATACTGAAACATCATATAAATTGCAACGCTAATGTTTTTTTCCCAAGCCATATAAGGCCTGCTTTACCATCCTCTGGAAGGTGGCATAGGACTTCTACAACCTAAAGGGCATGAATTAAACTGATAATGCCCTGCTGGGCTGGAAAATGCTGACCTATCCTTTGCTCTGTCAGTCAGGACAACCTGCCTGTTTCCGTCCGTAAGGTCAAAAGAATTTATGTAAATAACAGCACCCAACTTGTTAATGGGTTCATCAGCATGTGGTATGTGGTGCACATGTGTCGTTGACACTGAATTGAGCCCTCTGCATCCACACAAAAGTGTACTTCCGTAGTCCCACTGAAGGGCTTTTAGGGACCAGCACCACAGAGATAGCCCATGCTCTATGGGATGGCACAATGACTCAGAGGATAAACATCTCAGAGCCTTCCTCCTTGATGGTGTCCCTCACTTAGCCGGACATCCAGTGAATTCTGCTTGTCACCAGCATAAGCGTCTCCTATATAAATATCAATATCATGGATACACCAGTCTGTGCAACCTGGAGTTAGTGAGAACAACTCTGACAACTGACCCAGCAAGAGTTGGCAATCTTGCAGTTGCTGTGCTGTCAGGTCAGAAGAGATTTGCACCCCCTCTTTTGACCTCTCTGTGGCTTTTTTGAGTAGCAGCTGTGCGGAAGGGGATCAGTCTCCACCTCAGACTCACTGTCAGTCAATTAAGTCAACATCAACAAAATACAGGACAAGCAGGAAGAAAACACAAAACTGGAGGGCTGCCTCCAAGAACTCTAAGGCTGGATGAAGTCAAAACCACAAACTCAACCCGGGCAAAATAGAAATAATGATCATATCCAAAAGCAGAAAAAACAATAATTACATCCCATGGCCAACGGAACTTGGTACAGCGCCCAGGGACGTCATTTCACCAAAATGCCTGGGGTAGCGGAAGTGACATCACACGACCCTTGACCCCTGATGACATCACAGGAAGTGATGTCATTTCACCCCACCCCGAAGTGATATCGCGGGAAGCGATGGAACACGACCTTTCACCCATTGCCAAAACAGGAAGTGACATCACAGCATTGTACACTATGAAAAGTATGGTTACAATATCACTATAATGTGATGTACATTTCATGCAAGAATAGATCGCCATATGTAGTGTTAAGATCAGTGTGTATAGGCCCATATTACCAAATTACTGTGAATGCAAGCAGACGTCCATGACCAAATGATAATGATGTGTTATTATATAGCACTTACGCTTAAGCGATTTATATAGAAAAAATATACACCCAATATCACCCAACCTGTCTTGGTACTCATTTATCGACCTCAGAAGGATGAAAGGCTGAGTTGAGGTGTTTAAGAACAGACTAAATCAGTGAGTCACCCCCTGAAGTGTGCCTGAAATAAACCTTTAATGAGTCTAGCAATTATTGTACAGAATTCCAGAAAGACACATTATTTTGTTTCCTATTCTTTCTTATTTAGGGTCAGTGCTGAAAGTGTTAGACTTGTGGCACTCCTGTTCTTATTTTTCTTATTTTTTTTTAAAGGGCCTGAACATGAGAGCCAGCCAATCCAGGACCTTGCATTACAAAACAACGGAAGAGAAAAAAAAAAGTAAAAAAAAAAACGAACATTTTTTTTTTTTTTTACAGAGGTCGCAAGGGAGATCACAGAGGTCGCAAGGGAGACCTCAGAGGTCGCAGATGCGACCTCTGGCGACCCCCAAATGACGTCCCTGACAGCGCCAGATCCATCAACGATAGTAAAGAACCTGGGAGTTTTGATGGACAACAAACTATAGAGCCAAGAGTAAACGTTATAGTAAAGAAAAGCTTCTTCCTCCTGCGCACAGTAAAAAGGATCCTACCATTCCTCCCTTTCACCCACAAAACGCTCACAATCATCGCTCTCATCATGTCCAGAGTAGACTACGCCAACAGCCTTTATCTAGCAATGCCAGAAAACTCCAATGCATCCAAAATGCTGCAGCCGAACGCCTTCTAAAACTACCAGGAGGAGAACACATTAAACCAGCACTGAAAATGCTACACTGGTTACCAATAAAACAATGAATCAAGTTCAAATCAATGTGCATAACTCACAGAGCAATCAACAGCCAAGAAGCCAAGGAGCTAAATAAATGTATTCCACCCAACAAGACCACTAAGATCAAGTAACGACATCCGCCTAGAACTGAAACCATACAACAAAAGAAAATTCGGAAGCTCATCTTTCTCTCACCTGGCTCCAATAACCTGGAATTGACTACCAAAAAACATACGTAACACAAGAGATCATCTTCAATTCAGAAAACTACTCAAAACTTGTCTCTTTGCCCCAGAACCAGAAGGACACAACCAGGAAGCATATACGCAGTGGGAAAGAAGAATCCCAGAGAGGGAACCCATCCGCCCTAACTCCCTAACTTATCTTCCATAACCAGAGGGCGGTGAGAGAATGCCATTTCCGCATACCGCTAAGCCAAAGAGGAAAAGTAGGTAGGTTAGGATCTCACTTGGGAATGGACAAGGAGGGACCAGGAGAGCAGGGGGAGGACACCATATCCACATACCACTAGTCCACAGAGGAAACATAGGCAGGTAAAGACCACCAACACGGAAATGGGCAGGAAGGGAGATGAATCCTGTAAACTAATCATCGCCAACACCAGGGTGGAGGAACATGCCTGATTCAACCAGGTACACAAACCACTAAAGTAGCACAGAGGAAAACTGCCACCCCATCATACCTGCCAACTAGATGGACAAACTACAATACCAAACTCAAAGGATAACCATAAATGTGGAACAAGGAAACGCAAAGACTAAGAGGTAAGGAAAGACCCAAAGAAATCACTAACCCCAACGAGAAAACCTCAACTTTACCCATAAACCTCTCACACAGAAACCCATGCAACCACTTCTCCCCACAGCAATCCGCACCCGTGGCTGCTAGTGACTTTGAAAGGTGGTGGGGTGTAAATTTAGCAGGGAGAATTTATAAGCGAGCGTGTGAGTCCGACCCACATCGTGGGTTCTGCGGGGGGAATGGGTGGGGGTGTTTCCCGTACGAAATGTTTGGAAAAAGGGCTTTCAAAATGTGCAATTTACTGACCAGACCAACAAAAAGATTACCTAAAAAGTATTAGGATTTAGGTACTAATGATGGGAGTCTTTACCATATTAATGTCTAGAATCCTCTCCAAGCACTAATGAATGCAAAGGGGCGAGACAGCAAGTAATTTTTTCACAGTACCCCACAAAATGTTCAGGTCTCCTGTGTGTAGGCTTGGCATAGATATTTTCCAGGCACGGCAGTAATGGTGCTAATTGGCCATTAATTGTAGCAGCTTCAAAATGGTGTGAATACCTGGGCATATAGTAACAGTGCCTGGCAAATGCCTAATACCTATACAGAAGGCCAAACCTTTGTATTTGCCAGTGCTTGCTTATGATCGTCTTTCAATGAAGGATATGCAACAAGCTCTACATGCACACTTGGTTAAGAAATGTTCATTACACTAGTAATCACTTTACAGCTCCAACAAAATAATTAACTCTCAGAAGACTGCTTTGAAATAACACTGGCAGACACTTCGAGCACAATGTTCGATGTTACTCAACGACATCCCAGGTGGATGTGTTTTAGGTGGGGAGGGGCAGGAAGTGGGTGGGAATCGTCATAGGGATTAGCATGGCCACGGGAAGTCAATTAATGGGTAAATAATCAAAGAACACATACAAGCTTTGTGTGCCTGCTCATATCCTTTCTCTCCAGCACTGTACTGCAAATTACTCGTTTTGGCTTATAGGTTGCACTTTAGCTCCACCCAATAGCTAGAACTAAAAAGGTCACCCCCTTGCTTTCTCGAGTGATTGTTTGAAAATCTGACCCCACATGTTTACACCATTACTTCCATACATATGTTGGGGCTGTGGCATTTTAAATATCACTTCTTTGTATAATTCTGCCTGATTGATAGCAGCAATCACATGGTATATTTACAGCATGTATATATAAAGAAGTGTATGGAGTAAACATGTTTTTTTTTTTACCACTCACAGGGCCTCATTACGACCAAGGCGCTAAGTGGTTAACGGCGCCGTAAAAGGCTGCGGCGCCGTTAATCACTAGCGCCTTATTACGAGGTCCCTTTGCGGGACCCGACCTGAACGGCTGGTCTGGACCAGCCGTTAAAGTAGGGACCCGCAAAGTAGGGACCCCCAAAGGGACCTCGCAGGCAATTACGGTACCGCAATTTGCGGTACCGTAGTTGCCGCCTTCCCCATTCCCATTGAGCCCTATGGGGAAAAATGGGAATGGCCATGGGGAAATGGGGAAATACCGCCCCTCAACCTCGGAATGGGGCTGTATTTCCCCATTTCCCCATGGCAGACTCGTTACAACACCGGCACCAACCATTGGTGCCGGTGTGTAATGAGGGCCACAGTACTTTCTACGGACCGAATGCCGTAAATATCCCATGCAATCCCTCGGGGTGAATGAAAGGGCCGCAGTGACGTACACATCCAGAGAGGGCAAATAGCCGAGAAGCGAGGTGGTGCATCTCATAATAGAGAGAGTGCATACATGCTGGTGCGACCTCCAAAGACTCATCAGGGACAAATGTGAAAGTGAGGCTTGTGCGCGTGCTGGTCCCAGTGGCAGTGCCTGTCACGTCTGGCATCTGTGTTGCAAGAAAAGAAATTGGAGAAAGGGACCCTTCGCGTTTTCATGCCACGTGCAATGTATCCTGGGATTGTTTTAAATTGGCGTAAATGGATGAATGCAGAAAGTGTCGTGACCTGGCTCCAACCCAGATGCGGTCCGATTAGTTGAGGGGTTACCTAGTACACTTAGGTGATTATCACCTGCAGTAATAACAGTGGGGGTGATACGGCCGCGCCTGCTGTTGTGCGCATGCTCGAGACCCGCATTCTGCTTTTGGAGCATTTGGCTCAGGCATTCAACACGATCCTTTCGACTCGAGGACGACATACTTTAGTCATAAATGTGTGCGCCCACAATGTAATGTTAGTTTTAATTCAAAGCACTAACAATATCATAACTACATGTTCTTTTTGTTGAGGATTTCCAATTTTTAGGGAGACACACTTTTGTAGTCAATGCAACTAACAGGATTTTCTTACATTTCTCCATAAAAAGGCCATCTTTAAATTTCTAACAGCCTTGCTTTCACCCATTTATGAACGCGCGCTTTCATAAATGGGTGAAAGTTAAGCTATGCGCTCCTTAGAGAGTAATTTGGAGGGTTGATTGATTCCTTTCATCTTAAAAGAACAAAAGCTAAATAGAGGTTGGGTAAAGCTATTCTTGAATGCCGCCCTTTACTCGAAAACACCACGAAGGCAGTGGGCCTGGCAGGAGTGCTGTAATATTTTGCTTGCTAAAGTACATAACGCGGAATGCTTGTCCTCGATGTACGTCGGTCAACGGCATCTATTTAGAACGTGTGGTGGTGTCGCCTGCACCGTGACATATGCCAGTTATATATGTGCACACAATGTGCAAATAAAATGCATATCAAAGAGTTCTAGTCTGTCGGTGCATCAACATGCTCTGTGCGCGCTGTGATGAACAGAGGCCTATCTAGCGACAACTATGGACAGCGTTAGAACATGAAAGCACTCATGTGACTGAAGCACTGGATTTATAAAGGCAATTAGCCTGTAAGTAGTATCCTGTATCTAAGAGGGCCTGCTTTTGATGGAAGCAGGAGGGGGCATTCACAGCCAGCATAGTTCGTCGATCTGTGTGATTTGCGTGGATTCAATGTTGGAATGAAAACCAGTTCTGCGGCACCTACCCCAGGCATTTAGTACATCAAATCCGCCTTAACAGCAAGACAAACTGAAAAGCATTGCTGCTGTTTTGTATTATATGTTTGATTTGACAGAATCTCAGGAACACGCCTTGATCGCCCGGTCACCTCTGCTCAGTGCACCCATTTGCCCACTGCCTCCGGCTTCTCACCCTCGAGTGCTGAGGCAGCCCAGGCTACTCGTTCGACAGTTCGCCCCTCTCGGTATCCGTCGAGACCTCTTGTCACAGGGGAAAGGAGAGCGTTGACATTGAAAACTGGGCCCTGGGCAGGGTATTGCTGAGGCCGTACCGTGGCTGGGCTGGTACAGGCTAGTGGGGTAGCACTTACCGTTCAGAATCAGAATCCTCAAATGGGTGAGGGTCCACATGTGAAAGCAAGGCTGCACTGCGCACGTGGCTCTACTCTGCTGCTGCATGCTTTCTTGTCTGGGGGCTATGGAAGCTAGGCCGACCACTCCCTGGCTGAGGGCTCTGCAAGTTTGAAACATACTGTGGCGCACGTGCGCCCATCACCCCACCCACAATCATCACAGCACGATTGCCATTGGCTTGCAAACAGCCAATGAAAATCCCAAATATTATGTTGCTATGGTGTAATGCAGAAGAAAATCCTACACTGCGCTGCTTGCGCACACATTAATACTGGCGGGGCCAATGCTCTAGCGCCCCGCCAGCCTTGTTCATGATAATGGGTTAAGTTAAGTGCGTGGAGCCTTTGAGCTCCATGCTATATACTATAGGAAATAAATGCGTAAAATGGAATGCGCCCCTCTGTATGTGTCAGGTCCAGCTCTGACACGGCAAGATGATTTAATTATTTATATATGTACTTAACATTACAGCCACGTCGCGTGTAACAAAAAGGAATAAACAGAGCCAACACTGTTTTCTCTGTGCACTCTGGGGGCTGATAGGGCTGTGCCCCTACACCCTAAGTAAGCGGCCGCCACTGATCCGCACGTACTTCACCGCACCGCAACAACAGCCAAACAACACAGAACCCGTATCAACAGCACTCAGGAACTCTCACCGATCCGATAACCACACTCCAGCTCAGCGCACAGTGAAAACCAAACTAAAGCTGCCATCAGGACATCACCGGTCTCACTCTCCAACTCCCACTACACCCTACTAACCCCTCCACTCTGCCTCTTTCAGATCCACCAGAGTGCCTGGGGACCACTTCCGGTGGCGACGGTGCACGCTGCAAATACCTTTAACTTTAACATTAACATCAAGTGATCACTGTTTTAATGTTGTTTGAGTGATTTGTCGTGGAAGACTATGCATCTGCCTAAATACCTTTGTGATAATGAGGTAGTTAACATCACTGATCTTTTCCAGTAGCATTCAAGGTCCAGTCCACTTTTATTAAGTGCACTGATTTGGACAGGTTTAACTACCGTGATTGAACTGGCCAGAAGTGTATTCTGTCACTTTGGCCTTCTGGTCATGCCAGTGTTTCATCAATTCATGGCTGGCCTTAAAATTATCTTTTAACTGTTCCATGTATTGAGCAATTCCAGACCTCAACCCAAGAACATAAACCACTTTGTCACGGGAAGGACGTTACCCTCCAATCCTTCTATCACCAGTCTTTGAGAACACCTAACACGGTGACCAAACTGAAGCTGAGAGAAAGTGAATCATACTCTATTCTGCAGCACCTCCCTGTAGGCGAGCAGCAGTTTTGGCTGGAGAACATTTCACTTTCCCCTCAGGTGATCTTCAAAGCCACCTATCACACCTTTCATCGTCTCTTTAAATCTTTCCATAAGCCCACATCTAAAGTAAATCCACACTCCTCCCATATTGCCCTCACCTATGCAGATATGACATTGGAGCCCCCGTCAGAAATAACTCCTTTGGGAAGCCCCACATGAGAGACTATTCCTATCACAGCCTTTATCAGCAGAGGGGCTTTGATGTTCCACAAGGGGATTGTTTCAGGCTACCATGGGGCATGCTCTACTAACACCAAAATATACTGGTCCTGGGGTCATGTGGGGATATAATGGACCCACAATGTGTATCCCTATTCTCTGGAAAGGTCACCCAACCATCCGTAGAGGATTTAAAGGGGCCTTGGCCACCCCACTCAACTTTCCAGAATCTTAAAAAATGTGACAGGAGTGTGCACATTACTGAATTTCCATACCCATCTGGGGTCAGTAAAAATTGGCAGACAATGTGTCAGCTGTCTTGGTCACTTCTTATTCACCTGAAAAAGAAATGGCATGTGGCAAGCCCAGTAGAAACCTCATATGGCACTGGGGAACAGTTGATTTCCTTCCGGCCCCAGCCTCGGAATTTGAACTCAAGTATATCTTGAACAACCCTGGTGCCTATCCCTTGCGCCTGAGTGCTTATGCAAACCTGCCTGATTAAGACACCCCCTTTGTGCCTTGCAAAATTCTGGCTTACCTTGGGCTCCAGCTGAGGAAACCTTGCTCAGTTCTGGTAGCCCACATTCCACTGAGGTCTGCAGCTACCATGCCCTCCATCTCAGGTTTCTTTTCTGCACCAATCAGAAACCATGAGATCACAGATTCCTGTGCTGCAACAGCGGGCAATTCAGTGGCCACTGGCCCCTCTCCCAAAGGAATAGGAACCTCAGGATAATGATTATCAGCTACTGGAGGATCCAGTCCCTCACACTCTCCAGCAGGAAGAACCTCAGGCCCAAGGTCTCAAGTGCTTCTTCTCTGGCTTCTTCCTGAGTTCTTGCCACAGTGACTGCACTATTATTCAAGGGCAGGAAGATTATTACCCAATACTTCTGGAATAAAGTCTTTAATGGACATGTGACACATGGAGGCCTTAACTCCCCAGGACAACTCTACCATTGCCATGGGGTATTGGCTGAGGCCATTAAACCCTCAGACAGTGCAATCTGGCCCCTTGAAACTGCCCTTCTTGCACTCCCTATTACCATGACAGCTGTGACACTAGCAGCTGTGTCATGCAGTGCAGTAGCTTTCTTCTCATTGATGGAAACGTGCTCCATAAAGACCTGAGTGTTTTTAGAAACCAGGTTCTTTGGAGCTCCGGAACATTCAGCCACTCTCTGGCCTAGGGGAATTAATCCACTAGAATTGTCACATTGATTATGGACGGCTAAGTGACACCAATAATGACCATGGATTGTTTGAGTTTGCTCTCACAGTCAGCATCTCCTTTCTATGGGCCAAGTGCCCACACAGAGAACATCTGTTTGGTGTTGAAGGTGTTGGTGCTTCAGATGTACAATCACCTTTCTTTTCCATAGAGGTTGAGCCATGTGCCTGGGAATTCCAATCCATTTTGGGGCCCTTTCTTGGACTAAGGCTAGAAGCATTGTCCTTACTATCCTCGTGTTTCCCTTTGTGAGAAGCTTTCTGTTCTCTACTGCTCTGTGTGTGCTCACCTGAGCTTTTTTTCTGGACATGAATATTTACATTCTTGTAAGACAGATGCAGGAGTAACTCTGCTTCACAATTTGTTTACATTCCCTCAAATGTGCCAACTTAGTTTCTAGTCACATACCCATTCAGATACTACAGACAAATGTGTAAGTGCCTCATATGTTTGATTGCCCCTTTTTCAGAGTTCTCTAAAACTGCTTAGGTATGGCTCTGGGGTTTTGAAAAAAAGGTCCTAAGGCTTGGCCATTTTCATTCTAAAAGGAACAGGCCTCTCCTTCGGAGCCAGCTGGATGATAACATCAGTATCCTGTGTTGGGATGTGACTCATCAGGGCGGCCTCCTGCAATCCTTCCTGCACATCCTGTAGCTAAAAGGGTAACTACAGCTCCTCAAACCAGACAACAATATCCTTCCCCAGCTCACATTTCTGGACTAAGGGCCTGATCACAAGTTGGGTGGTATCCCGGCTGGACTATATTTGCGTTAGTGCCCACCTGTCCGGCGGTATTACCGGATCATGGTTCAGGGGTTGGACGCTGTCAGTCCCCATTGGGTCCGTTGGACCCAATGGGGAATTTTCTGCGCAATTACCATGCGGTGATACCTCCAGCGGTAATTGCACCGGAAATGCCTGGATCCCGAGTCTCCTCAGTCATTGCTTTTGCAAAACCGTGGCCGCTTTTCAGCATTTCCAGCTTACTACCCTTAACATGGCAGAGTCTCCTTTCCTGACACAGGTTGCAAAGCCCGTCAGATTTTGAGACTTTCACAGAATCCATGTTCAGTTGCATAGCAACAAAAATTACCTGGCAGCGTTTCTAAAGTTGCCTACACAGTTTTAGTATTGTTTTATTATACAAGGCCATGTACGTATATTTTGGCAGATAAAGCTTAAGCTACATTCCAATGCCGGAACCCGAAAGCTTGCTACCAGCGTGACAAAATACCTACTGCCCTGCAAGAGTACAGGGACGAGAAGTGGTCTCTAAACTCCTACTCAGCCGCACACTACTACTAAAGTGCCAGTGAACTCCATCATACATCTGAAACAGGCCAAGCATGATTGGCACAGTAGAGCTTCGCTTCTTTAAGGGAGCCTGGGCCAATTGCGGGATGTGCGCTTCTAGAGTTGAGTTTCAAGAGGGGTGTGTGCCAACAAAGAAGCATCAAACAACAACTGAGATACCAAATAATATTGTAGTGGTAGCTGACTCATAGATACATTTATAACCAGGGATTTTGGTCAATGATTTAATTTTAAGGCCTTGCTCGTGCAGCATTTTTCTCCTGGGTGAACAGACATTGCACGCCTCCCCAGGTCGGTGCTTTTTTGGCTTGTTTAACACAGCAATGCCACAGATAGCGAGTACTTCTGTGTCCATTGACCTATAGATGTTTCATACACTAGCTGTAGCCTGCGTTAGAGATTTTGGTTGCCCTGTTACAAATACTGCATTATGTATGTTTTATACATAGACCCCATGTCGAATCTGAAAAATGGCATTCCTCAAATGTGTGATCGTGGACAAATCATGTCTCCCTCTGTGCCTCAGTTCTTATATCTGGCTGAAATGAGATCACCTGGAATCACGGGTGCTAGATGCATCTGAAAAATCTGGAGGCGGGGTCAAAGGACATCACTTCATGTGATATCATCAGGGGGCCAAGGGTTGTGTGATATCACTTCCGCTACCCCTGGCATTTTGGTGAAATGACGTCCCTGTCTTCAACGATTCCAGATGGTTGAGGATATCCTCCTCCAATGCTTGGAGGAGAGTGCCACTCTGTTGACTCTTCTAAATGCCCGGGGCAGACTGCACAATCATGACAGCTCCACTGTTAGCAGAACCATAGTGATTGTCTGGTATGCAAATGCTCATGTGGTGTCTGCATGCCCACCGTTAATCCACCGGCATGCAGGCACGCCACAGCAGGATCCGAACAGGATAACAATATATTGCTGCTGGCCAGAAACACAGAAAGCGTTTTTGCCGTATTTTTCCTGTGCATCCGCTGAAGAAAATGCAGTGCTTACTGCTGCTCCACTGCTAGACAGCGGCACATTGTCTTATGTAATCGTTTTCAGGGTATGACTTTGTTAAGACGCCAAGTGCATGCGGGCAGCTCGCTAAGCCTTTTGTTTGAAAGAAATCCTTCATTCATTCTTTGATCAAATATTCCATGTATGTGTGGCGACAAGTCGGGACTTGCTCCTAAACATATATTGACTATTTCAAGGCAGAAACTCGGTAGGTCTTGTAAAGCTGAAATGAAAAGGAAAATATTTTTATAATCCCTGCAGCATGACCTAAAAATGCAATTGACACTACAGCGAACCAAGTGCTATTTACAAAAAAAACAAATTCTAGCTTTCATACGATATTTGAATACTTGTTTATGTTTTTTAAATACCGTTTACTTCTAAAAATACAACCATCTGCTTCTGCGGAATGCAAGCAAACATGTTTGCCTTAATGTTAATGTTAAAGGACATTTATACCGCTCACTATCACCACCGGAGTGGTCTCCTGGCGCTCTGACTGATCTGAAAGGTGAGAGGGTAGGGTGGGTTAGTAGGGTGTAGCGGAGATAAAGGTAGAGTGAGATTTAGAGATGTCCTGTTGGCAGCTTCACTTGGGTTAGCACCGTTCACTGAGCATGGGTGCGGTTTTCGGATCGGTAGACTCCAATATGCTGTTGTGCAAGGCTTTGTGTGGTTTGTTTTGTTGTTGCAGTGTAGTGAAGTGCATGTGGTTTGCAGTGCAAGAAGGTGGTTGTATTTTTTTAGGGTGTGAGAGGTGTACGAGTTGAGGTTTTCAAAGGATGGGTTAGTGGTTTACCTTGCTTTTTCGGACATCTGTGTTTGCTGTTTCTGCCCTTGCTGTCTGCAGGAGGGTTGCTTGGCGGTTCATTATTTATCAGGTTCTGCACGAGGCAGTAGGATGTCTCTGTGACTGTCAAGTGATCTGTGGGTGGGAAGGTGGTGAGGGTCTCTCCCTGCCCAGGGTTGAGATCGATAAGGTTGTGGGTTGCTCTTTGGTTGTCAGTTGGGTCTGTCTTCCCTTGCCTCCTTGTGTTTCTAGGGTGCAGCCTCCTCCCTCCGAACCCTAAGCGCCACTCGTCTCCAGCTACAGTCCCTGTACCTTGGCCATTGCCTAGCAGAGGTGCTTGGCTTGGGAGAATGTGAAATCCTGTGCTTCCTCCCTCCCCAGCTATTTCTTGCCACATGCATTTGTTTGTGGCACGTTCTATTTCCATTGGTATATCTTTGTTGATTCCATCCGCTTCTGCAGTGAAGAGCAAGGTTTTGAGTAGTTTCCTGAATTTTAGGTGGTCCTTTGTATTGCGTATTTCATTCGGAAGTGTGTTCCAAGTTTTTACTGCCAGGTGGGAGAAAGAGTCACATTAACTGTGACTTACTCTACTGATCCATGACACAAAAGTACAAGATCAAAGGGCTCGGGCCTTGCCATTCTGAACAAAGAGGAAATTCATGTTAATTTGATGTAGTCATCTTGTTTAGGTCCTCTTTTGCCACTTACAGCATTGAGCTTAAAGACTGCACCTGTCAGCAACAGAACCTAGTACACAAATGATAGGAAGCAATGTTTTAAATTCCAAAACAAAGTTATTTTAAAGGGTATTTTTGTGAGATCCTCCAGTTCTATCCTCAGGTTTGAAGGTCCCTTAAGGTTAAGGACGTCAACGTTTGGAGTTTGAAGAAGCAATTTGTCCAGGAACATTTTAATGGAGGCATGGAAGTGAAACTTTCTGGAAGCCATCCCTTGGGTTTGCAAAATAAAGCAGTGTCAGGCAAAATCATCTGAAGAAATCCAACCACATCCCTGATTTGTTTAAAAAAAAACTGGGCTCAGAATTTCAGTTGCCTAAGACATCTTGTTTGGTAACTTTCCACCAGCTCTACTTGGGGGCAAAAAGGTACCCTCCAGAGCATGTGCAGGATTAGGCGGCATTAAAATGCAATGCTTTTCCAGTAGTCTGTTACCTTTAGATGATACACGTTGTGACACAATGGCCTACTCTGAGGGCGGCATAGCCCAAACATTTATTTTTATCATAACACATGTTGCTGTATTTCTGGGGGCTTTGTTGATTGAACCCCATTCACAAAGTGCTCTTGTCTAAAAGCACAGGCCATTGATGTGACTCATATGGGCTTGGTAACCAGTTTTCCTGAGACGCCGGCTGTAGTGGTAGCAGAGCAGGTTCGAAGGTAACATGTGCATGCCCGAGCACAGACTGACAGACCCAAACTCCAAGGAGGTGGGGGTCGGGAGTCTTTTAGCTAAAGACTCCTTTCCCCAAAATGATTACTATGTCTCGAAAGGGCATGATGGCGGAGGAAAATGTAAAAGATAAGCCCTGGTCCAGAGTGAATCTGAGGAACATCTTTTATCACTGTGATATGTGTAGGTTATGATGCTGAGCTGGTCGCATATGTGTAGTCAATTGATTTTAGGGCCATGTTATGGTCACTAGAAGAGTACAGTGCTTCAACATCTAAGGCCACCACTAAATAATCTTTTTGCCACTGAATAGTGTTGATAACCTGAAGCACATGGGTGGAATCCCTTAAATAAGATGATAATATAGTTACAGGTTGCCTGATAGCTGTATCGATATATTCTGAAAGTGACGTGGCCCATCCACTCCCACTCATGATGGTTCTAACTTCAGGAGGTTTGTCATAGGGTTTGTGTATTTTAGGAAGGAAGTAAATGGCAGGCATGATTGGTTCTGTAACACTAAGAAAAGTGAGCATTAATTTGCAGGCAGTGTTTACTTTTTATAACTTTATTTAAGAAAAGTGCTTGACAGTACAGTACAAATTGGATCAGACAGCTTCATGCAGTACACTGTTGCAACACACTGGATGCATTCTGTGGCGGAGGTCGATTGACATCAATGGGCCTCATTACGAGATTAGTGGTTGTCATGCCGCTATTTGCGCCATGACTGCCACCAATAATGTGTCCGGCACTGGTCTCGTTCAATGGGGACTTACCGGTGTAGTCCGACCTTTGCGGACCGGTAAATCCCCATTGAAAAAGCCATTCCCCATTCCCAATTGAGCCCCCATAGGGCTCAATGGGAATGGGGAAGGCGCTAATAACGGTACTGCAAATTGCGGCACCGTTATTCGCTTCAAGGTCCCTTAACGCGTCCCGACACAGGAAAACACACTTGCACACCAAAATAAGTGTAATTCAGTGAAAGGTAATCAGAGAAATAAACATTATGGTAAATTGTTCAAGGTGCGGGGGAGAAAAACACAGCCTTGGTATCTAGGCTGGATATATACAGAGAACAAGAGAGGAATCCAGTGAGGATAGCTACGTCCCCTGCACACTTTCTGAAAGGCCAGAGATGGCCTAATGGAGATTCAGTATCGAGTTTTTAGCAAGGATAATCACTTGGAATTACATATGAGTACAATTTCAATAAAGAGTTCAATAGAGAGTTTGTGTTTATAAAAAACAATTTTTGCTTTTTATTTGCATCTTGATATGCCCAACGCGTTTCGAGTTGTGTACACTCTTCATCAGGGGCAGAAACTCAAGAAAGAAACACACTACTGGAAGGTAACCCCAAAAGAAATGAAAAAGGGCTTATTCATACACTGAGATACTCCAGCCAAAGTTTCGAGATCAAAAGAATTATATACAAAAATTGGGACCTAATCAAATCGGACAGTACGCTTGCTGAATTATTTGCGGATCCTCCCATGATGGCCTATAAAAGAGGAAAGAACTTGAGAGACCAATTGATTAAAGCTGAAAAACCCAAACTATCACCTCAGATGACTCTCAGCAAACAAAAAACAGGCACCTTTGCCTGTCTACATTGCCAACATTGTAACAACGTGATAAAAGGCGACAACATCAGACATCCCTACAATGGCAAAAAAATCATGCTAAGGAACTTTGCAACATGTGATGCGAAAAATGCAATCTACGCCATCCGCTGCCATGCGGCATATACTATGTAGGCAAAACGAACAGGAAAGTTAACGACAGGTGGACAGAACACAAATCCTGTATCGGGACAAAAAACTGCAAATCCCCAGTATACAGACACTTCTGAGACAAGAAACACAATGTTTCACAAATGAGATTTGTGGTACTGGAAGTTTTACGACCTCTGAGCAGAGGTGGTAATCTTCCAAAACTCCTGGCACAAAGAGAACTCTTTTGGATTAATAAACTGAATGCCATGACTCCTCTTGGGATCAATGAGGACTACTACTTGGGCCCATTTCTATAATTCAGATCACATTCTACATGCTAAGACACAATTTAAGTATTCTACATCGAACATGTCTGAGATTCGTCTGCTGTTTCCTAATGTTTGCATTCTGTGTTCATGTTGGCCACTAGTTGGCATTAGAATGTACACCCACAAAATGTTGGGTCAGTGACTACATACAATTCTTTGTACACTTCAAAAACATCTGCTTTTATTGCTGTGAAATATGTACAAACTGAGATTTTAGGATTTCTTATTTTACTGTTACATAATGCACTAGGCACTTTGATATACACCAGCTACATCCACTTTTCGTGGATCTATTTATCACCGGCCCGCCCGGTCTTTTTCCGAGCATATTACTCCCAATACGGTTATTTAGACATAGGATCATTTACTCCACACTATCACCTGGAACTCTCTGGTATACCCCCTTTGATCTACCCTTAGGCTCTTAACCAAAGGCATTCACGATCCTTTGCATCATTTTAATTCATGATATTATTTCGGCACTTACTTCTCTTTAGACCCTTATGTTTCTCAAAGAGGTCATTATGTTTATCAATAACGGCATCATCTGTTCCTCCATCCATTTAAATAATTCGACACTTACATCTTTCTTGGCATTGTTTACATTTGTTCGCGCATGCGTGAGTGACGTCACAACATCGTCTCACGTCACTGGCGCATGCGTGTATGACGTCATAGCCACCATTTATATAAATACACGGCCATGCATCAGCTAGCTCACTGGTTCGCGGCTCCTGACCGCATTCAGGCGCTTCCCTACCCGCCGGTGATGATCTGGTAAGTACTCTTTACAGCAAATACAATTAGGCTTACGCCTAGATACTTTGAGTATACTAAATCCCTTGTCATACATTCCTCCTTTTGTAGATACTAGGTTACTTACATTTAAGACACCTACAACATTTACCTGGTTGAACGTCTGGAGCACATCCAGCTAATTACAACTGACTTATCCAGCAACTTTTGCCTTCCTTTTTTTGGGAAAATTTATTTCGGTAAGATAATGATTTTCCATTTCACTCTTTATGCTTGTTTAGATTGCACATCATCCTTGTTTTCCCCTTATATCTTTTCTCTCTATATATACATAATCCCTTTCTTCCCCGCATTGAGTGCAAGAGTTAGACGGACCAGGCCACTTCTGGCACGTATCAAATATCTTTTTTTTAATACTCACGTACAATCTAACACCGCTCCACATTAATATTTGCTCTTCTAGTGATGAGTCACAATGGGGTCACTAAACAAATGACAGGAGGTTTTGTTACAAAAAAGATACTAATTCTTTAAAAGTAACAATCGTGATTTTTTGAATTGATGTTATGTTCGATTAACACAAATTGTACTAAACAAATACTAATATACTGTTGTATACAATCTTTCTTTTTGTAGACTTTAATTTTTGAATATGCTGCCCCTGATGAAGAGTGTACACAACTCGAAACGCGTTGGGCATATCAAGATGCAAATAAAAAGCAAAAATATTTTTTTTATAAACTCTCTATTGAACTCTTTATTGAAATTGTACTCATATGTAATTCCAGGTGATTATAATTTCTTAAAACTCGATACTTAATCTCCATTATGCCATCTCTGGTCTTTCAGAAAGTGTGCAGGGGACGTAGCTATCCTCACTGGATTCCTCTCTTGTTCCCCTTAACGGGTCCCGTCCATAACGCCTGGTCAGACCAGGCGTTACTGGAGGGAACCGCTAAGGGACCTCGTAGTTGGGCGGTAAGGGATTTCCGGCACCAGTCTCCTTACTGGTGCCGGTAATCCCTTACCGCCCACCTCGTAATGAGGCCCATTGTATGACGCCAACACTTGGATAGTACAAACATTTCTCAACCGCACCCGAAGGGAACCCACTTTTAGTTGGAGAATGTACATTTGGCACATCATCCTGCATAAGCAACAGTAGGGAGCGAAACAGGGGCCAGATGTCTATCGGTCTGCATTGCACCGGCTGGAGCAAAGACCACTGTTCGTCCTGGTCGGAAGCCCACGTCACAGCCCTCATCCACTGTGCTACTGTTGGGCTGGAAGGTTTCAACCGATTTAACAATATGTAGCAAACCGCTAGAATCATACCGAGGCTGGCCAGCCTGCGACAACCTTGTTGCAACTTTTCGAACCTATGGAACAAGCATTGCAGTGGTGCCGGCTCGACACTACACATAAACATATCCGACGGTGTCACATACCCCATGCCAGACGTCTGGCAATCCCGGGCAGTCCCACATCATGTGGAAGTACCCTGCGTCGCCTGCTTGACACCGAGTACAGAGTGCAGAGTGCTGCTCCCTCCCAACCCCCAGTGCTCTATGCAATGAGAAAGACGCAGGGCTGGATGTATTGCACAATATTCATTGCCTGCAGCGGTGGTCAATAAACAGCTGGATTTCGTCAATTCGAACAAAACACACCTGCAAATTGCAATCATTCAACCTGCGCTTGAAATGACAGGAGAGTTCCATTCACGGTGTGAAATCAAAAAGGTTCACCCTTCTTTGCAGTCATTCATCGTAAGTATTATTGTTATAAAAATCTAATCGAATAATTGCTGACTCTGTTCGTTCAGACAGTCAGTTCAGCTTTCTGTTTGGTGAACCGCATCAGACAAAATGGGGTTCATACGTGACCAATCTGCTTTTTCTAATAAGGTTCACAGAACGGTAAATGGCACCGCCAAATTCACTGAATTGGCCTGGCTCGCTCATTCGCCAGCCATCAAACTATATTCTCCTACTCATCCATCCATCCATCCATCCATCCACACACTCGCATATTCACCCACTCATCACCCACTCTTATTCACCAACCGATGCACTCACCCAATTAAATTAACATGCTCACCATCTATCCACCAACAACATATCAAACCACTAATCTACTCACTCACACTTGGAGGCAAGCAAGACCTGTTGGCTGTGTCCATGCTTGTTGAAGCTAGCATCTGCGACCCTTCTTTAATGAACTTGATATGTTGCCAGCATCCGCCAGTACCGCAGCGATGGCTAGGTTTGTATTTCAGTGATAACATGGCACTCACTGGTGCGTTGTGTAGATACTGGCGGGATTTCCAGTGCTCTCAGTCACCTCACATTGGTGTACATGATAGACTCTAATAGTGCATGTGCAAGTAGCACGAGTTAAGAAGCATGACGCAAACATATACATAATCTTGCAATGAGGCTTCCCAGAGTTCTCAGGGCTGCTCAGCCATAGGGAACGGTACTTTAAGTGGGCCTGGGCCCTCAGGGTTTCAATCTGAAGAAACTTATACAAATCGAATATCCCTGCTGGATCCCTCAATGCAGCCGAGATCAGTATTGGTAGTGATGGCTCAGAACTCTCCTTTTACGGTTCTCCATTCACCCAATTTGCTCATAATGTCTACCTTCCGGTAATGTCCTATGCACTATTGTTTGTTTTGGCTATTCAGGGGCCCTCAAGTGTCACCTATAAGCCAGAACTATTGCATTAGAGTTCAGGTAGAGAGAAGTAGCACTTGAGGAAGGACACAAAGCATGCAGGTGTTGTTTGGTTTTAACCACCCATTGACTGTGTATGGCCATGCTAATCATATGGCCATTCCCTCCCACTTCCTACCCCTCCCCACCCAAATTCCATCATCCTGGGATCTCTTTGAGCATGCTTTAGTAAGACTTGCCATCAAACTGCCTGCCTGTGTTTTTTCAATGCAGTCTTTTGGATGCGCTACTGGTGTAATACAAATATCTTAACTAGGTCTGCAATTAGACACTCGAATTATAAGCACTATGCATGTCCTTCACTGAAGTTGTGTTCAAAACAAGTCTTGAAAAAGCTGACAGTTTTGGCCTGTGTATCTATTCAGCATTTGCCAGGCACTGCTATTATATGCTCAAGTACTTGTGCCATTTTGCAGCTGCTACCATTGATGGCCAGTTAATACCACTATGGCAATGCCTGGCAAATGCTTTCCCATGCCGACACCCAAGCCAAATCTGTTGCCATTGCCTGCGCTTGTTTTTTAAAGTGCCTACTTCTTCTAGTGGTAACTGTGTTATACACTCCCATGTTGGCTAGCTGTGTGGACTGCGCCACATGCTTTCAACTTCCTCACACCCTCCACAGTAATAGCGTTGTTTACAACGATACTTTCAACAACTCAGGGAGCTGCTGTGGGGCTAAATGTACCCCATTGCGTACTAATTTAGCCATTTGATGGTTTGAAGAGGTCTTCTTCGCGTGTACGCTTTGCAAATAGCCTCTATTTATAAGTAGGCCACCCGCAAGGGGTCTCTCTCTCTCTCTCTCTCTCTCTCTCTCTCTCTCTCTCTCTCTCTCTCTCTCTCTCTCTCTCTCTCTCTCTCTCTCTCTCTCTCTCTCTCTCTCTCTCTCTCTCTCTCTCTCTCTCTCTCTCTCTCTCTCTCTCTCTCTCTTCTCTCTCTCTCTCTCTCTCTCTCTCTCTCTCTCTCTCTCTCTCTCTCTCTCTCTCTCTCTCTCTCTCTCTCTCTCTCTCTCTCTCTCTCTCTCTCTCTCTCTCTCTCTCTCTCTCTCTCTCTCTCTCTCTCTCTCTCTCTCTCTCTCTCTCTCTTTCCCCCTCCACACGCATTCCTCTCTTATCAATCAGTTACACCTCGGACAGAGCCAATATAAGCTTCCCTCAGAAAAAGGTGCAGCATATGCAGGGCAAACGGTTTCCACCACAAAGAGGTGCAAGCACTCTTGATAACTCTTGTGCACAATCACTGACAGAATCATTATCAAACGGCAGGTCCTAGAAGGGGATGTGCAAGCTTCACTCAAAAGCAGGCTCAAGGACGTTGCCATGGTGAACGCTGTCTTCACATTAGCAGTATGGTATGGCAGGGCCAGTGCAAGCTTCCCTGTGGGTACAAGAACAGTAACAATGATCACACCTAAACACGGGCAAGGCAAGCTTCCTTAAAAAATGAACACAGCTAAAGCATGGGCAGGGCAAGTGCAAGCTCCCCCAACAAATGAACACAGCTAAAGCATAGGCAGAGCAAGTGCGAGCTTCCCCAACAAAAGATAACAGCTAAAGCATGTGGACAGCAAATGCAGCTTCCCCAACAAATGATCAAAGCTAAAGCATTGGCATAGCAAGTGCAAGCTTCCCGACAAATGATCACACCTAAAAGCACAGGCAGGGCAAGTGCAAGCTTCCCCAAACAAAAGATAACAGCTAAAGCATGGGCAGAGCAAGTGCAAGCTTTCCCCAACAAATGATCACAGCTAAAGCATGGGCGGAGCAAGTGCACACTTCCCCAACAAATGAACACAGCTAAAGCACAGGCAGGGAAAGTGCAAGCTTCCCCAACCAAAAGATAACAGCTAAAGCATGGGCAGGGCAGGTGCAGCTCCCCCAACAAAAGATAACAGCTAAAGCATGGGCAGAGCAAGTGCAAGCTGCTTCCCCAACAAATGATCACAGCTAAAGCAAGGGCAGAGCAAGTGCAAGCTCCCCAACCAATGAACACAGTAAAGCACAGGCAGGGCAAGTGCAAGCTTCTCCAACAAAAGATAAACGCTAAAGCATGGGCACAGCAAGTGCAAGTTTCCCCAACAAATGATAAGAGCTAAAGCACGGGCAGAGCAAGTGCAAGCTTCCCCGACAAATGATCACACCAAAAGCACAGGCAGGGCAAGTGCAAGCTACCCCAACAAAAGATAACAGCTAACGCATGGGCAGAGCAAGTACAAGCTTCCCCAACAAATGATCACAGCTAAAGCATGGGCAGAGCAAGTGCAAGCTTACCCAACAAATGAACACAGCTAAAGCACGGGTAGGGCAAGTGTAAGCTCCCCCAACAAATGATCAAGAGCTAAAGCATTGGCAGAGCAAGTGCAAGCTGCTACTCCAACAAATAATCACAGCTAAAGCCATGGCAGAGCAAGTGCGAGCTTCCCCAACAAATGAACACAGTTAAAGCACGGGTAGGGCAAGTGCTTTCACCCCCAACAAATGAACACAGCTAAAGCACAGGCAGGGCAGGTGCAAGCTCCCCAACAAATGAACACAGCTAAAGCATGGGCAGGGCAAGTGCAAGCACCCCCAATGAAAGATAACAGCTAAAGCATGGGCTAAAGGATGGGCAGAGCAAGTGCAAGCTGCTTCCCCAACAAATAATCACAGCTAAAGCATGTGCAGAGCAAGTGCGAGCTCCCCCAAAAAATGAACACAGCTAAAGCACAGGCAGGGCAAGTGCAAGCTTCCCCAACAAGAGATAACAGCTAAAGTATGGGCACATCAAGTGCAAGCTTCCCCAACAAATGATCAGAGCTAAAGCATTGCAGAGCAAGTGCAAGCTGCTTCCCCAACAAATGATAACAGCTAAAGCATGGGCAGAGCAAGTGCGAGCTTCCCCAACAAATTAACACTGTTAAAGCACGGGTAGGGCAAGTGCATTCACCCCCCAACAAATGAACACAGCTAAAGCACAGGGCAAGGCAGGTGCAAGCTCTCCCAACAAATGATCACAGCTAAGCACGGGCAGAGCAAGTGCAAGCATCCCCAACAAATGATCACAGCTAAAGCGCAGGCAGGGAAAGTGCAAGCTTCTCCAAACAAAAGATAACAGCTAAAGTATGGGCATATCAAGTGCAAGCTTCCCCAACAAATGATCAGAGCTAAAGCATTGGCAGAGCAAGTGCAAGCTGCTTCCCCAACAAATGATCACAGCTAAAGCATGGGCAGAGCAAGTGCGAGCTTCCCCAACAAATGAACACAGCTAAAGCATAGGCAGGGCAAGTGTGAGATTCCCCAACAAAAGATAACAGCTAAACAATGGGCACAGCAAGTGCAGCTCCCCCAACAAAAGATAACAGCTAAAGCATGGGCAGAGCAAGTGCAAGCTGCTTCCCCAAGAAATGATCACAGCTAAAGCAAGGGCAGAGCAAGTGCGAGCTTCCCCCAACAAATGAACACAGCTAAAGCACGGGCAGGGCAAGTGCAAGCTTTCCTGACAAATGATCACACCAAAAGCACAGGCAGGGCAAGTGCAAGCTTCCCCAGCAAAAGATAACAGCTAAAGCATGGGCAGAGCAAGTACAAGCTTCCCCAACAAATGATCACAGCTAAAGCATGGGCAGAGCAAGTGCAAGCTTACCCAACAAATGAACAGAGCTAAAGCACGGGTAGGGCAAGTGCAAGCTTCCCCAACAAATGAACATAGCTAAAGCACGGGCAACGCAAGTACAAGCTTCCCCAACAAATGATCACAGCTAAAGCATGGGTAGGGCAAGTGCAAGCTCCCCCAACAAATGAACACAGCTAAAGCACGGACAGGGCAAGTGCAAGCTCCCCCAACAAATGATCACAGCTAAAGCACGGGTAGAGCAAGTGCAAGCTCCCCCAACAAATGATCACAGCTAAAGCACGGGCATCGCAAGTGCAAGCGTCCCCAACAAATGATCACAGCTAAAGCGCAGGCAGG
Organism: Ambystoma mexicanum; assembly: GCF_040938575.1. Taxonomy (NCBI): domain Eukaryota; kingdom Metazoa; phylum Chordata; class Amphibia; order Caudata; family Ambystomatidae; genus Ambystoma; species Ambystoma mexicanum. Next base: position 1,211,558,109 of record NC_090921.1, on the reverse strand, counting down.
GTAAGTGCAAGCTTCCCCAACAAATGATCACAGCTAAAGCACGGGTAGGGGCAAGTGCAAGCTCCCCCAACAAAATGATCACAGCTAAAGCACGGGCAGTGCAGGGCAAGTGAAAATTCCCCAACAAAGGATCACTGCTAAAGCAGGGGCAGGAGAGTTGCAAGATTCCGCAACAAATGAACACAGCTAAAGCACGGGCAGGGCAAGTGCAAGCTCCCCCAACAAAAGAACAGAGCTAAAGCACGGGCAGGGAAAGTGCAAGCTCCCCCAACAAATGATCACAGCTAAAGCACGGGCAGGACAAGTGCTAGCTCCCCCAACAAATGATCACAGCTGAAGCAGGGGCAGGGCAAGTGCAAGCTCCCCCATAAAATGATCACAGCTAGAGCTCGGGCAGGACAAGTGCAAGCGTCCCCAACAAATGATCACAGCTAAAGCACAGGAAGGGCAAGTGCAAGCTCCCCTTACAAATGAACACAGCTAAAGCACGGGCAGCACAAGTGCAAGCTTCCCCAACAAATGATCACAGCTAAAGCACGGGCAGGGCAAGTGCAAGCCCCCCTTACAAATGAACACAGCTAAAGCACGGACAGGTCAAGTGCAAGCTTCCCTAACAAATGATCACAGTTAAAGCACAGGTAGGGCAAGGGCATTCACCCCCAACAAATGAACACAGCTAAAGCACAGGCAGGGCAGGTGCATGCTCGCCCAACAAATGATCACAGCTAAAGCACGGGCAGGGCAAGTGCAAGCTCCCCCAACAAATGATCAGAGCTAAAGCATGGGCATCGCAAGTGTAAGCGTCCCCTACAAATGATCACAGCTAAAGCGCAGGCAGGGCAAGTGCAAGCTTCCCCAACAAATGATCACAGCAGAAGCACGGGCAGAGCAAGTTCAAGCATCCCCAACAAATTATCACAGCTAAAGCATGGGCTAAAACATGGGCAGAGCAAGTGCGAGCTTCCCCAGCAAATGAACACAGCTAAAGCATAGACAGGGCAAGTGCGAGCTTCCCCAACGAAAGATAACAGCTAAAGCATGGGCAGGGCATGTGCAAGCTCCCCCAACGAAAGATAACATTTAAAGCATGGGCTAAAGCATGGGCAGAGCAAGTGCAAGCTGCTTCCCCAACAAATAATCACAGCTAAAGCATGTGCAGAGCAAGTGCGAGCTTCCCCAACAAATGAACACAGCTAAAGCACAGGCAGGGCAAGTGCAAGCTTCCCCAACAAAAGATAAAAGCTAAAGTATGGGCACATCAAGTGCAAGCTTCCCCAACAAATGATCAGAGCTAAAGCATTGGCAGAGGAAGTGCAAGCTGCTTCCCCAACAAATGATCACAGCTAAAGCAAGGGCAGAGCAAGTGCAAGCTCAGCCAACAAATGAACACAGCTAAAGCATAGGCAGAGCAAGTGCGAGCTTCCCCAACAAAAGATAACAGCTAAAGCATGGGGACAGCAAATGCAAGCTTCCCCAACAAATGATCAGAGCTAAAGCATTGGCATAGCAAGTGCAAGCTTCCCCGACAAATGATCACACCTAAAGCACAGGCAGGGCAAGTGCAAGCTTCCCCAACAAAAGATAACAGCTAAAGCATGGGCAGAGCAAGTGCAAGCTTCCCCAACAAATGATCACAGCTAAAGCATGGGCCGAGCAAGTGCACACTTCCCCAACAAATGAACACAGCTAAAGCACAGGCAGGGAAAGTGCAAGCTTCCCCAACAAAAGATAACATCTAAAGCAAGGGCAGGGCAAGTGCAGCTCCCCCAACAAAAGATAACAGCTAAAGCATGGGCAGAGCAAGTGCAAGCTGCTTCCCCAACAAATGATCACAGCTAAAGCAAGGGCTAAAACATGGGCAGAGCAAGTGCGAGCTTCCCCAACAAATGAACACAGCTAAAGCATAGACAGGGCAAGTGCGAGCTTCCCCAACGAAAGATAACAGCTAAAGCATGGGCAGGGCATGTGCAAGCTCCCCCAACGAAAGATAACAGCTAAAGCATGGGCTAAAGCATGGGCAGAGCAAGTGCAAGCATCCCCAACAAATTATCACAGCTAAAGCATGGGCTAAAACATGGGCAGAGCAAGTGCGAGCTTCCCCAACAAATGAACACAGCTAAAGCATAGACAGGGCAAGTGCGAGCTTCCCCAACGAAAGATAACAGCTAAAGCATGGGCAGGGCATGTGCAAGCTCCCCCAACGAAAGATAACATCTAAAGCATGGGCTAAAGCATGGGCAGAGCAAGTGCAAGCTGCTTCCCCAACAAATAATCACAGCTAAAGCATGTGCAGAGCAAGTGCGAGCTTCCCCAACAAATGAACACAGCTAAAGCACAGGCAGGGCAAGTGCAAGCTTCCCCAACAAAAGATAAAAGCTAAAGTATGGGCACATCAAGTGCAAGCTTCCCCAACAAATGATCAGAGCTAAAGCATTGGCAGAGGAAGTGCAAGCTGCTTCCCCAACAAATGATCACAGCTAAAGCAAGGGCAGAGCAAGTGCAAGCTCCGCCAACAAATGAACACAGCTAAAGCATAGGCAGAGCAAGTGCGAGCTTCCCCAACAAAAGATAACAGCTAAAGCATGGGGACAGCAAATGCAAGCTTCCCCAACAAATGATCAGAGCTAAAGCATTGGCATAGCAAGTGCAAGCTTCCCCGACAAATGATCACACCTAAAGCACAGGCAGGGCAAGTGCAAGCTTCCCCAACAAAAGATAACAGCTAAAGCATGGGCAGAGCAAGTGCAAGCTTCCCCAACAAATGATCACAGCTAAAGCATGGGCCGAGCAAGTGCACACTTCCCCAACAAATGAACACAGCTAAAGCACAGGCAGGGAAAGTGCAAGCTTCCCCAACAAAAGATAACATCTAAAGCAAGGGCAGGGCAAGTGCAGCTCCCCCAACAAAAGATAACAGCTAAAGCATGGGCAGAGCAAGTGCAAGCTGCTTCCCCAACAAATGATCACAGCTAAAGCAAGGGCAGAGCAAGTGCAAGCTTCCCCAACAAATAAACACAGCTGTAGCACAGGCAGGGCAAGTGCAAGCTTCTCCAACAAAAGATAAAAGCTAAGGCATGGGTACAGCAAGTGCAAGTTTCCCTAACAAATGATAAGAGCTAAAGCACGGGCAGAGCAAGTGCAAGCTTCCCCGACAAATGATAACACCAAAAGCACAGGCAGGGCACGTGCAAGCTACCCCAACAAAAGATAACAGCTAACTCATGGGCAGAGCAAGTGCAAGCATCCCCAACAAATGATCACAGCTAAAGCACAGGCAGGGCAAGTGCAAGCGTCCCCAACAAATGATCACAGCTAAAGCACGGGCGGGGCAAGTGCAAGCGTCCCCAACAAATGATCACAGCTAAAGCATGGGCTAAAACATGGGCAGAGCAAGTGCGAGCTTCCCCAACAAATGAACACAGCTAAAGCACAGGCAGGGAAAGTGCAAGCTTCCCCAACAAAAGATAACATCTAAAGCAAGGGCAGGGCAAGTGCAGCTCCCCCAACAAAAGATAACAGCTAAAGCATGGGCAGAGCAAGTGCAAGCTGCTTCCCCAACAAATGATCACAGCTAAAGCAAGGGCAGAGCAAGTGCAAGCATCCCCAACAAATTATCACAGCTAAAGCATGGGCTAAAACATGGGCAGAGCAAGTGCGAGCTTCCCCAACAAATGAACACAGCTAAAGCATAGACAGGGCAAGTGCGAGCTTCCCCAACGAAAGATAACAGCTAAAGCATGGGCAGGGCATGTGCAAGCTCCCCCAACGAAAGACAACAGCTAAAGCATGGGCTAAAGCATGGGCAGAGCAAGTGCAAGCTGCTTCCCCAACAAATAATCACAGCTAAAGCATGTGCAGAGCAAGTGCGAGCTTCCCCAACAAATGAACACAGCTAAAGCACAGGCAGGGCAAGTGCAAGCTTCCCCAACAAAAGATAAAAGCTAAAGTATGGGCACATCAAGTGCAAGCTTCCCCAACAAATGATCAGAGCTAAAGCATTGGCAGAGGAAGTGCAAGCTGCTTCCCCAACAAATGATCACAGCTAAAGCAAGGGCAGAGCAAGTGCAAGCTCCGCCAACAAATGAACACAGCTAAAGCATAGGCAGAGCAAGTGCGAGCTTCCCCAACAAAAGATAACAGCTAAAGCATGGGGACAGCAAATGCAAGCTTCCCCAACAAATGATCAGAGCTAAAGCATTGGCATAGCAAGTGCAAGCTTCCCCGACAAATGATCACACCTAAAGCACAGGCAGGGCAAGTGCAAGCTTCCCCAACAAAAGATAACAGCTAAAGCATGGGCAGAGCAAGTGCAAGCTTCCCCAACAAATGATCACAGCTAAAGCATGGGCCGAGCAAGTGCACACTTCCCCAACAAATGAACACAGCTAAAGCACAGGCAGGGAAAGTGCAAGCTTCCCCAACAAAAGATAACATCTAAAGCAAGGGCAGGGCAAGTGCAGCTCCCCCAACAAAAGCTAACAGCTAAAGCATGGGCAGAGCAAGTGCAAGCTGCTTCCCCAACAAATGATCACAGCTAAAGCAAGGGCAGAGCAAGTGCAAGCTTCCCCAACAAATAAACACAGCTGTAGCACAGGCAGGACAAGTGCAAGCTTCTCCAACAAAAGATAAAAGCTAAGGCATGGGTACAGCAAGTGCAAGTTTCCCTAACAAATGATAAGAGCTAAAGCACGGGCAGAGCAAGTGCAAGCTTCCCCGACAAATGATAACACCAAAAGCACAGGCAGGGCACGTGCAAGCTACCCCAACAAAAGATAACAGCTAACGCATGGGCAGAGCAAGTGCAAGCGTCCCCAACAAATGATCACAGCTAAAGCACGGGCGGGGCAAGTGCAAGCGTCCCCAACAAATGATCACAGCTAAAGCATGGGCTAAAACATGGGCAGAGCAAGTGCGAGCTTCCCCAACAAATGAACACAGCTAAAGCATAGACAGGGCAATTGCGAGCTTCCCCAACAAAAGATAACAGCTAATGCATGGGCAGGGCAAGTGCACGCTCCCCCAACGAAAGATAACAGCTAAAGCATGGGCTAAAGCATGGGCAGAGAAAGTGCAAGCTGCTTCACCAACAAATAATCACAGCTAAAGCATGTGCAGAGCAAGTGCGAGCTTCCCCAACAAATGAACACAGCTAAAGCACAGGGAGGGCAAGTGCAAGCTTCCCCAACAAAAGATAACAGCTAAAGTATGGGCACATCAAGTGCAAGCTTCCCCAACAAATGATCAGAGCTAAAGCATTGGCAGAGGAAGTGCAAGCTGCTTCCCCAACAAATGATCACAGCTAAAGCAAGGGCAGAGCAAGTGCAAGCTCCCCAAACAAATGAACACAGCTAAAGCGCAGGCAGGGCAAGTGCAAGCTTCCCCAACAAATAATCACAGCTGAAGCACGGGCAGAGCAAGTGCAAGCATCCCCAACAAATGATCACAGCTAAAGCACAGGCAGGGCAAGTGCAAGCGTCCCAACAAATGATCACAGCTAAAGCATGGGCAGGGCAAGTGCAAGCTCCCCCAACAAATGATCACAGCTAAAGCACGGGCAGGGCAAATGCAAGCTCCTCCAACATATGATCACAGCTAAAGCACGGGCAGGGCAAGTGCAAGCTCCCCCAACAAATGATCACACCTAAAGCATGGGCAGGGCAAGTCCAAGCTCCCCCAACAAATGATCACAGCTAAAGCACGGGGAGGGCAAATGCAAGCTCCTCCAAGATATGATCACAGCTAAAGCACGGGCAGGGCAAGTGCAAGCTCCCCAACAAATGATCACAGCTAAAGCACGGGCAGAGCAAGTGCAAGTGTTCCCAACAACTGATCACAGCTAAAGCACGGGCATGGCAAGTGCAAGCGTCCCCAACAAATGATCACAGCTAAAGCACGGGCAGAGTAAGTGCAAGCGTCCCCAAAAAATGATCACAGCTAAAGCACGGGCAGAGCAATTGCAAGCGTCCCCAACAAATGATCACAGCTAAAGTACGGGCAGAGCATGCGCAAGCGTCCCCAACAAATGATCACAGCTAAAGCACGGGCAGAACAAGCACAAGCATCCCGAACAAATGATCAAAGCTAAAGCACGGGCAGGGCAAGTGCAAACTCCCCCAACAAATGATCACAGCTAAAGCACGGGCAAGGCAAGTGCAAGCTCCCCAACAAATTATCATAGCTAAAGTACGGGCAGCGCAAGGGCAAGCATCCCCAACAAATAATCACAGCTAAAGCACGGGCAGGGCAAGTGCAAGCTCCCCCAACAAATGATCACAGCTAAAGCACAGGTAGGGCAAGTGAAAGCTTCCCCAACAAATGAACACAGCTAAAGCACGGGTAGAGCAAGTGCAAGCTTCCCCAACAAATGAAAAAAGCTAAAGCACAGGCAGGGGAAGTGAAAGCTTCCCCAACAAATGAACACAGCTAAAGCACGGGCAGGGCAAGTGCAAGCTCCCCCAACAAATGATCACAGCTAAAGCACAGGCAGGGCAAGTGAAAGCTTCCCCAACAAATGATCACAGCTAAAGCACGGGTAGTGCAAGTGCAAGCTTCCCCAACAAATGAAAAAAGCTAAAGCACAGGCAGGGGAAGTGAAAGCTTCCCCAACAAATGAACACAGCTAAAGCACGGGCAGGGCAAGTGCAAGCTCCCCCAACAAATGATCACAGCTAAAGCACAGGCAGGGCAAGTGAAAGCTTCCCCAACAAATGATCAGAGCTAAAGCACGGGCAGAGTAAGTGCAAGCGTCCCCAACAAATGATCACAGCTAAAGCACGGGCAGAGCAATTGCAAGCGTCCCCAACAAATGATCACAGCTAAGTACGGGCAGAGCATGCGCAAGCGTCCCCAACAAATGATCACAGCTAAAGCACGGGCAGAACAAGCACAAGCATCCCGAACAAATGATCACAGCTAAAGCACGGGCAGGGCAAGTGCAAACTCCCCCAACAAACGATCACAGCTAAAGCACGGGCAGGGCAAGTGCAAGCTCCCCCATCAAATGATCACAGCTAAAGCACAGGCAGGCCAAGTGAAAGCTTACCCAACAAATGAACACAGCTAAAGCACGGGCAGTGCAAGTACAAGCTCCCCCAACAAATGATCACAGCTATAGCACTGGCAGGGTAGAGCAAGTGAAAGCTTCCCCAACAAATGAACACAGCTAAACCACAGGTAAGGCAAGTGCAAGCTCCCCCAACAAATGATCACAGCTAAAGCACCGGCAGGGCAAGTGCAAGTTCCCCCAACAAATGATCACAGCTAAAGCACGGGCATTGCAAGTGCAAGCGTCCTCAACAAATGATCACAGCTAAAGCACGGGCACGGCAAGTGCAAGCCTTCCTAACAAATGATCACAGCTAAAGCACGGGCATCGCAAGTGCAAGCGTCCCCAACAAATGATCGCAGCTAAAGCGCAGGCAGGGCAATTGCAAGCTTCCCCAACAAATGATCACAGCTAAAGCACGGGCAGGGCAAGTGCAAGCTCCACCAACAAATGATCACAGCTAAAGCACGGGCATCGCAAGTGCAAGCGTCCCCAACAAATGATCACAGCTAAAGCGCAGGCAGTGCAAGTGCAAGCTTCCCCAACTAATGATCACAGCTGAAGCACGGGCAGAGCAAGTGCAAGGGTCCCCAACAAATGATCACAGCTAAAGCACAGGCAGGGCAAGTGCAAGCGTCCCCAATAAATGATCACAGCTAAAGCACAGGCAGGGCAAGTGCAACCTCCCCCAACAAATAAACACAGCTAAAGAACAGGCAGGGCAAGTGCAAGCTTCCCCAACAAATGATCACAGCTAAAGCACTGGCAGGGCAAGTGCAAGCTCCCCCAAAAAATAAACACAGCTAAAGAACAGGCAGGGCAAGTGCAAGCTTCCCCAACAAATGATCACAGCTAAAGCACTGGCAGGGCAAGTGCAAGCTCCCCCAAAAAATAAACACAGCTAAAGAACGGGCAGGGCTAGTGAAAGCTCCCCCAACAAATGATCACAGCTAAAGCACGAGCAGGGCAAGTGCAAGTCCCCCAACAAATTATCACAGCTAAAGCACGGGCAGGGCAAATGCAAGCTCCCCCAAAAAAAGATCACAGCTAAATCACGAGCAAGGCAAGTGCAAGCTCCCCAACAAATGATCACAGCTAAAGCATGGGCAGGGCAAATGCAAGCTCTCCCAACAAATGATCACAGCTAAAACACAGGCAGGGCAAGTGAAAGCTTCCCCAACAAATGAACACAGCTAAAGCATGGACAGAGCCCGTGCAAGCTTGCCTAACAAATGATCACAGCTAAAGCACGGGCAGAGCAATTGCAAGCGTCCCCAACAAATGATCACAGCTAAAGTACAGGCAGCGCAAGGGCAAGCTCCCCCAACAAATTATCACAGCTAAAGTACAGGCAGCGCAAGGGCAAACGTCCCCAACAAATAATCACAGCCAAAGCACTGGCAGGGCAAGTGCAAGCTCCCCCAACAAACAAACACAGCTGAAGAACGGGCAGGGCAAATGCAAGCTCCCCCAACAAATGATCACAGCTAAAGCACGGGCAGGGCAAGTGCAACCTCCCCAACAAATGATCACAGCTAAAGCACGGGCAGAGCAAGTGCAAGCTTCCCTAACAAATGATCACAGCTAAAGCACGGGTATTGCAAGTGCAAGCTTCCCCAACAAATGAAAAAAGCTAAACCACGGGCAGTGCAAGTGCAAGCTTCCCCAACAGATTATCACAGCTAAAGCACGAGTAGGGCAATTGCAAGCTCCCCCAACAAATGATCACAGCTATAGCACGGGCAGGGTAGAGCAAGTGAAAGCTTCCCCAACAAATGAACACAGCTAAAGCACAGGTAAGGCAAGTGCAAGCTCCCCCAACAAATGATCACAGCTAAAGCACGGGCAGGGCAAGTGCAAGTTCCCCCAACAAATGATCACAGCTAAAGCAAGGGCATTGCAAGTGCAAGCGTCCTCAACAAATGATCACAGCTAAAGCACAGGCACGGCAAGTGCAAGCTTCCCTAACAAATGATCACAGCTAAAGCACAGGCATCGCAAGTGCAAGCGTCCCCAACAAATGATCGCAGCTAAAGCGCAGGCAGGGCAAGTGCAAGCTTCCCCAACAAATGATCACAGCTAAAGCACGGGCAGGGCAAGTGCAAGCTCTCCCAACAAATGATCACAGCTAAAGCACGGGCATCGCAAGTGCAAGCGTCCCCAACAAACGATCACAGCTAAAGCGCAGGCAGGGCAAGTGCAAGCGTCCCCAACAAATGATCACCACTAAAGCACGGGCAGGGCAAGTGCAAGCTCCCCCAACAAATAAACACAGCTAAAGAACAGGCAGGGCAAGTGCAAGCTTCCCCAACAAATGATCACAGCTAAAGCGCAGGCAGGGCAAGTGCAAGCTTCCCCAACAAATGATCACAGCTAAAGCACGGGCAGGGCAAATGCAAGCTCCTCCAACATATGATCACAGCTAAAGCACGGGCAGGGCAAGTGCAAGCTCCCCAACAAATGATCACAGCTAAATCACGGGCATGGCAAGTGCAAGCGTCCCCAACAAACGATCACAGCTAAAGCACGGGCAGGGCAATTGCAAGCATCCCCAACAAATGATCACAGCTAAAGTACTGGCAGAGCAAGCGCAAGCGTCCCCAACAAATGATCACAGCTAAAGCACGGGCAGAACAAGCACAAGCATCCCGAACAAATGATCACAGCTAAAGCACGGGCAGGGCAAGTGAAAACTCCCCCAACAAATGATCACAGCTAAAGCACGGGCAAGGCAAGTGCAAGCTCCCCAACAAATTATCACAGCTAAAGTACGGTCAGCGCAAGGGCAAGCGTCCCCAACAAATAATCACAGCTAAAGCACGGGCAGGGCAAGTGCAAGCTCCCCCAACAAATGATCACAGCTAAAGTACAGGCAGGGCAAGTGAAAGCTTCCCCAACAAATGAACACAGCTAAAGCACGGGCAGAGCAAGTGCAAGATTCCCTAACAAATGATCACAGCTAAAGCACGGGTAGTGCATGTGCAAGCTTCCCCAACAAATGAAAAAAGCTAAACCACGGGCAGTGCAAGTACAAGCTTCCCCAACAAATTATCACAGCTAAAGCACGAGTAGGGCAATTGCAAGCTCCCCCAACAAATGATCACAGCTATAGCACGGGCAGGGTAGGGCAAGTGAAAGCTTCCCCAACAAATGAACACAGCTAAAGCACAGGTAAGGCAAGTACAAGCTCCCCCAACAAATGATCACAGCTAAAGCACGGGCAGGGCAAGTGCAAGTTCCCCCAACAAATGATCACAGCTAAATCACGGGCATTGCAAGTGCAAGCGTCCTCAACAAATGATCACAGCTAAAGCACGGGCATGGCAAGTGCAAGCTTCCCTAACAAATGATCACAGCTAAAGCACGGGCATCGCAAGTGCAAGCATTCCCAACAAATGATCGCAGCTAAAGCGCAGGCAGGGCAAGTGCAAGCTTCCCCAACAAATGATCACAGCTAAAGCACGGGCAGGGCAAGTGCAAGCTCCCCCAACAAATGATCACAGCTAAAGCACGGGCATCGCAAGTGCAAGCGTCCCCAACAAATGATCACAGCTAAAGCGCAGGCAAGGCAAGTGCAAGCTTCCCCAACTAATGATCACAGCTGAAGCACGGGCAGAGCAAGTGCAAGGGTCCCCAACAAATGATCACAGCTAAAGCACAGGAAGGGCAAGTGCAAGCGTCCCCAACAAATGATCACCGCTAAAGCACGGGCAGGGCAAGTGCAAGCTCCCCCAACAAATAAACACAGCTAAAGAACAGGCAGGGAAAGTGCAAGCTTCCCCAACAAATGATCACAGCTAAAGAACAGGCAGGGCAAATGCAATCTCCCCCAAAAAAAGATCACAGCTAAAGCACGAGCAAGGCAAGTGCAAGCTCCCCAACAAATGATCACAGCTAAAGCACGGGCAGGGCAAATGCAAGCGTCCCCAACAAATGATCACAGCTAAAGCACAGGCAGGGCAAGTGAAAGCTTCCCCAACAAATGAACACAGCTAAAGCACAGGCAGGGAAAGTGCAAGCTTCCCCAACAAAAGATAACATCTAAAGCAAGGGCAGGGCAAGTGCAGCTCCCCCAACAAAAGATAACAGCTAAAGCATGGGCAGAGCAAGTGCAAGCTGCTTCCCCAACAAATGATCACAGCTAAAGTACGGGCAGAGCAAGCGCAAGCGTCCCCAACAAATGATCACAGCTAAAGTACGGGCAGAGCAAGCGTCCCCAACAAATGATCACAGCTAAAGCACAAGTAGGGCAATTGCAAGCTCCCCCAACAAATAAACACAGCTAAAGAACAGGCAGGGCAAGTGCAAGCTTCCCCAACAAATGATCACAGCTAAAGCGCAGGCAGGGCAAGTGCAAGCTTCCCCAACAAATGATCACAGCTAAAGCACGGGCAGGGCAAATGCAAGCTCCTCCAACATATGATCACAGCTAAAGCACGGGCAGGGCAAGTGAAAGCTTCCCCAACAAATGAACACAGCTAAAGCACGGGCAGAGCAAGTGCAAGATTCCCTAACAAATGATCACAGCTAAAGCACGGGTAGTGCAAGTGCAAGCTTCCCCAACAAATGAAAAAAGCTAAACCACGGGCAGTGCAAGTGCAAGCTTCCCCAACAGATTATCACAGCTAAAGCACGAGTAGGGCAATTGCAAGCTCCCCCAACAAATGATCACAGCTATAGCACGGGCAGGGTAGAGCAAGTGAAAGCTTCCCCAACAAATGAACACAGCTAAAGCACAGGTAAGGCAAGTGCAAGCTCCCCCAACAAATGATCACAGCTAAAGCACGGGCAGGGCAAGTGCAAGTTCCCCCAACAAATGATCACAGCTAAAGCAAGGGCATTGCAAGTGCAAGCGTCCTCAACAAATGATCACAGCTAAAGCACAGGCACGGCAAGTGCAAGCTTCCCTAACAAATGATCACAGCTAAAGCACAGGCATCGCAAGTGCAAGCGTCCCCAACAAATGATCGCAGCTAAAGCGCAGGCAGGGCAAGTGCAAGCTTCCCCAACAAATGATCATAGCTAAAGCACGGGCAGGGCAAGTGCAAGCTCTCCCAACAAATGATCACAGCTAAAGCACGGGCATCGCAAGTGCAAGCGTCCCCAACAAACGATCACAGCTAAAGCGCAGGCAGGGCAAGTGCAAGCGTCCCCAACAAATGATCACCACTAAAGCACGGGCAGGGCAAGTGCAAGCTCCCCCAACAAATAAACACAGCTAAAGAACAGGCAGGGCAAGTGCAAGCTTCCCGAAACAAATGATCACAGCTAAAGCGCAGGCAGGGCAAGTGCAAGCTTCCCCAACAAATGATCACAGCTAAAGCACGGGCAGGGCAAATGCAAGCTCCTCCAACATATGATCACAGCTAAAGCACGGGCAGGGCAAGTGCAAGCTCCCCAACAAATGATCACAGCTAAAGCACGGGCATGGCAAGTGCAAGCGTCCCCAACAAATGATCACAGCTAAAGCACGGGCAGGGCAATTGCAAGCATCCCCAACAAATGATCACAGCTAAAGTACTGGCAGAGCAAGCGCAAGCGTCCCCAACAAATGATCACAGCTAAAGCACGGGCAGAACAAGCACAAGCATCCCGAACAAATGATCACAGCTAAAGCACGGGCAGGGCAAGTGAAAACTCCCCCAACAAATGATCACAGCTAAAGCACGGGCAAGGCAAGTGCAAGCTCCCCAACAAATTATCACAGCTAAAGTACGGGCAGCGCAAGGGCAAGCGTCCCCAACAAATAATCACAGCTAAAGCACGGGCAGGGCAAGTGCAAGCTCCCCCAACAAATGATCACAGCTAAAGTACAGGCAGGGCAAGTGAAAGCTTCCCCAACAAATGAACACAGCTAAAGCACGGGCAGAGCAAGTGCAAGATTCCCTAACAAATGATCACAGCTAAAGCACGGGTAGTGCAAGTGCAAGCTTCCCCAACAAATGAAAAAAGCTAAACCACGGGCAGTGCAAGTACAAGCTTCCCCAACAAATTATCACAGCTAAAGCACGAGTAGGGCAATTGCAAGCTCCCCCAACAAATGATCACAGCTATAGCACGGGCAGGGTAGGGCAAGTGAAAGCTTCCCCAACAAATGAACACAGCTAAAGCACAGGTAAGGCAAGTACAAGCTCCCCCAACAAATGATCACAGCTAAAGCATGGGCAGGGCAAGTGCAAGTTCCCCCAACAAATGATCACAGCTAAATCACGGGCATTGCAAGTGCAAGCGTCCTCAACAAATGATCACAGCTAAAGCACGGGCATGGCAAGTGCAAGCTTCCCTAACAAATGATCACAGCTAAAGCACGGGCATCGCAAGTGCAAGCATTCCCAACAAATGATCGCAGCTAAAGCGCAGGCAGGGCAAGTGCAAGCTTCCCCAACAAATGATCACAGCTAAAGCACGGGCAGGGCAAGTGCAAGCTCCCCCAACAAATGATCACAGCTAAAGCACGGGCATCGCAAGTGCAAGCGTCCCCAACAAATGATCACAGCTAAAGCGCAGGCAAGGCAAGTGCAAGCTTCCCCAATTAATGATCACAGCTGAAGCACGGGCAGAGCAAGTGCAAGGGTCCCCAACAAATGATCACAGCTAAAGCACAGGAAGGGCAAGTGCAAGCGTCCCCAACAAATGATCACCGCTAAAGCACGGGCAGGGCAAGTGCAAGCTCCCCCAACAAATAAACACAGCTAAAGAACAGGCAGGGAAAGTGCAAGCTTCCCCAACAAATGATCACAGCTAAAGAACAGGCAGGGCAAATGCAATCTCCCCCAAAAAAAGATCACAGCTAAAGCACGAGCAAGGCAAGTGCAAGCTCCCCAACAAATGATCACAGCTAAAGCACGGGCAGGGCAAATGCAAGCGTCCCCAACAAATGATCACAGCTAAAGCACAGGCAGGGCAAGTGAAAGCTTCCCCAACAAATGAACACAGCTAAAGCATGGACAGAGCCCGTGCAAGCTTGCATAACAAATGATCACAGCTAAAGTACGGGCAGAGCAATTGCAAGCGTCCCCAACAAATGATCACAGCTAAAGTACGGGCAGAGCAAGCGCAAGCGTCCCCAACAAATGATCACAGCTAAAGCACAAGTAGGGCAATTGCAAGCTCCCCCAACAAATGATCACAGCAATAGCACGGGCAGGGTAGAGCAAGTGAAAGCTTCCCCAACAAATGAACACAGCTAAAGCACAGGTAAGGCAAGTGCAAGCTCCCCCAACAAATGATCACAGCTAAAGCACGGGCAGGGCAAGTGCAAGTTCCCCCAACAAATGATCACAGCTAAAGCACGGGCATTGCAAGTGCAAGCGTCCTCAACAAATGATCACAGCTAAGGCACGGGCATGGCAAGTGCAAGCTTCCCTAACAAATGATCACAGCTAAAGCACGGGCATCGCAAGTGCAAGCGTCCCCAACAAATGATCACAGCTAAAGCGCAGGCAGAGCAAGTGCAAGCTTCCCCAACAAATGATCACAGCTAAAGCACGGGTAGGGCAGGTGCAAGCTCCCCCAACAAATGATCACAGCTAAAGCACGGGCAACGCAAGTGCAAGCGTCCCCAACAAATGATCACAGCTAAAGCGCAGGCAGGGCAAGTGCAAGCTTCCCGAACTAATGATCACAGCTGAAGCACGGGCAGAGCAAGTGCAAGGGTCCCCAACAAATGATCACAGCTAAAGCAAAGGCAGGGCAAGTGCAAGCATCCCCAACAAATGATCACCGCTAAAGCACGGGCAGAGCAAGTGCAAGCTCCCCCAACAAATAAACACAGCTAAAGAACTGGCAGGGCAAGTGCAAGCTTCCCCAACAAATGATCACAGCTAAAGCACTGGCAGGGCAAGTGCAAGCTCCCCCAACAAATAAACACAGCTAAAGAATGGGCAGGGCTAGTGAAAGCTCCCCCAACAAATGATCACAGCTAAAGCACGGGCAGGGCAAGTGCAAGCTCCCCAACAAATGATCACAGCTAAAGCACGAGCAAGGCAAGTGCAAGCTCCCCAACAAATTATCACAGCTAAAGCATGGGCATGGCAAGTGCAAGTGTCCCCAACAAATTATCACAGCTAAAGCATGGGCATGGCAAGTGCAAGTGCCCCCAACAAATGATCACAGCTTAAGCACGGGCAAAGCAAGTGCAAGCGTCCCCAACAAATGATCACGGTTAAGCAGGGGCAGAGCAATTGCAAGCGTCCCCAACAAATGATCGCAGTTAAAGTACGGGCAGAGTAAGCTCAAGCGTCCCCAACAAATGATCACAGCTAAAGCACGGGCAGATAAAGCACAAGCATCCCGAACAAATGGTCACAGCTAAAGCACGGGCAGGGCAAGTGCAAACTCCCCCAACAAATGATCACAGCTAAAGCATGGGCAGGGCAAGTGCAAGCTCCCCCAACAAATGATCACAGCTAAAGTACGGGCAGGGCAAGTGCAAGCTCCCCCAACAAATGATCACAGCTAAATCACGGGCAGGGCAAGTGCAAGCATGCCCAACAAATGATCACAGCTAAAGCATGGGCAGGGCAAATGCAAGCTCCCCCAACAAATGATCACAGCTAAAGCAGAGGCAGGGCAAGTGAAAGCTCCCCCAACAAATAAACACAGCTAAAGAACAGGCAGGGCAAGTTCAAGCTTCCCCAACAAATTATCACAGCTAAAGCACTGGCAGGGCAATTCCAAGCTCCCCCAACAAATAAACACAGCTAAAGAACGGGTAGGGCTAGTGAAAGCTCCCCCAACAAATGATCACAGCTAAAGCACGGGAAGGGCAAGTGCAAGTCCCCCAACAAATGATCACAGCTAAAGCACGGGATGGGCAAATGCAAGCTCCCCCAAAAAAGATCACACCTAAAGCACGGGCAAGGCAAGTGCAAGCTCCCCAACAAATGATCACAGCTAAAGCACGGGCAGAGCAAGTGCAAGTGTCCCCAACAAATGATCACAGCTAAAGCACTGGCAGGGCAAGTGCAAGCTCCCCCAACAAATAAACACAGCTAAAGAACGGGCAGGGCTAGTGAAAGCTCCCCCAATAAATGATCACAGCTAAAGCACGGGAAGGGCAAGTGCAAGTCCCCCAACAAATGATCACAGCTAAAGCACGGGCAGGGCAAATGCAAGCTCTCCAACAAATGATCACAGCTAAAGCACGGGCAGAGCAAGTGCAAGCATCCCCAACAAATGATCACAGTTAAAGCACGGGCATGGCAAGTGCAAGCGTCCCCAACAAATGATCACAGCGAAAGCACGGGCAGAGCAATTGCAAGCGTCCCCAACAAATGATCACAGCGAAAGCACAGGCAGGGCAAGTGTAAGCTCCCCCAACAAATAATCACAGCTAAAGCACAGGCATCGCAAGTGCAAGCGTCCCCAACAAATGATCACAGCTAAAGCATGGGTAGGGCAAGAGCAAGCTCCCCCAACAAATGAACACAGCTAAAGCACAGGCAGGGCAGGTGCAAGCTTTCCCAACAAATGATCACAGCCAAAGCACAGGCAGGGCAAGTGCAAGCTCCCCAACAAATGATCACAGCTAAAGCACGGGCATCGCAAGTGCAAGCGTCCCCAACAAATGATCACAGCTAAAGCGCAGGCAGGGCAAGTGCAAGCTTCCACAACAAATAAACACTGGTAAAGAACAGGCAGGGCAAGTGCAAACATCCCCAACAAATGATCAAAGCTAAAGCAAGGGCAGAGCAAGTGCAAGCATCACCAACAAATGATCACAGCTAAAGCATGGCAGAGCAAGAGCAAACGTCCCCAACATAATATCACAGCTAAAGCACGGGCAGGGCAAGTGCAACCTCCCCCAACAAATAAACACAGCTAAAGAACAGGCAGGACAAGTGAAAGCATCCCCAATAAATGATCACAGCTAAAGCACTGGCAGGGCAAGTGCAAGCTCCCCCAACAAACAAACACAGCTAAAGAACGGGCAAGGCAAGTGCAAGCTCCCCCAACAAATGATCACAGCTAAAGCACAGGCAGGTCAAGTGCAAGCTCCCCCAACAAATCATCACAGATAAAGCACAGGCAGGGCATTGCAGCACATACAGGGCAATTCATTACATTGTTTTCATCATAAATGTACAGACAGTTTGTGCAGGGCCCTGATAGCCGACCTCACCCACAGAACTGGCACGGCATGGACGGGGCTAGTGAAAGTTTTGCAAAGGAGAAAGGGTATAGCATGGCTTCAGGGGCATGACAGCTGCTACACGTACCCAGTGTTCTGTAATGCCCCTCTGTCCTCATCAGCACTTTCCAATTAATATGATGTGAAAGGGAACAGGGTTCACTGCATAGATGGAGCGGCTTCCTTCTATCAGTCTCAGCAGCCCCGGCTCACTAACGCTCCTCTTTCTTGATAGGGCAACTGGGTATATGGGTGGCCATTATGAGCCAGCAGGTGCACTCGGTCTTGCTAACATGTGTTAGCTAACATACTCATGCGGTACAGGTGCTGCGGGAAACGGCCATGTCTCAGTGCATCAAAACTCCACCCCTTCAAAACAGTGGGGGTCATTACGACCCGGGTGCAAAGGGATACCGGACACCGGTAATGACACTGGTGCCGGTAATCCCTTTGCGCCGTATTCCGAGGTCCCTTTACAGGTCCCTCCCTTAATGCCTGGTAAAACCAGGCGTTATGGACGGGACCTGCAAAGGGATACCGGGGTCAATAACGGTAACGCAATTTGCGATACCGATATTGACGCCTTCCCATTGAGCCCTATGGGGGCTCAAATGGGAATGGGGAATGGCTTTTCAAATGGGGATTTACCGGTCTGGCAAAGGTCGGAATTGACTGGTAAATCCCCATACCACCAAGTCGGTGGCGGTACCGGTATTGGTGCTAGTCATGGCACTAATAGCGCCATGACTAGCACCAACCTCGGAATAAGGGCCAGTGTGTGCATTCGAGACCACATTTGGAGGGCTTGATCGTCGTTTTAATTATGAAATGATTACTACCAGCAGTGACCCTCCAGAACGTCTGAGCAGTGCTTTGCAGAATTGCTTGAAAAGTTAGCACTAATAAGCGGACTGATTATTTCGCATATAGACAAAAAGTAGCTAGCTTTTGTTGCTACCTTTTAAAGAAATTCTTTACCTACATCATGGCTAAATCTGGGAAGCAGTGTGGATCAAATTCAATGCATTTTTTGTGACGTAGCTTTAAAATTATATGAAAAAATGTCTCGTCTTGAGAGCAGACACTGAAAGAAATCGGTCACGGTGGCAGTACTTCAGAGACCGCCATGACCACCACTGTTTAAAATGTTAACATACGTGCTCGAAGTTTAAAACGCTTAGAACAAATGGGCTACTGTCGCAGTCCCCTCTGGCACATTCTGAGAGTGTGTCTAAGTGGCCATTGAATGGCCATTGCCAGCTCTGTTTTTCTACACGACAATGGACCCGCCCCTGTCAGTTATCTGCTTTGAGTGGCTCGTGCCCTGCCTCAAGAGGCTCAACGTGCAAGAGGAAACGGCAGAACCACTGACCTGCCTGGAATGAGTGACCTAGCACCTTGAAATGAGTGACCTGCCCTGGCCATGTTCGTATGATAATAAAGATTACCCCTGCTATCTGCGCAGGGAGTATTAATTCTATTAAAGACTAGGAGGCGAGCATTATGCTTCAACTTCTTTAATTTACCACTCTTCAGCAGTTTCAACAAAACTCAAAAACCATAACAAAACACTGAAAACTTGTCTGAAACAGACTTTTCTTCCTTTAAACTACAATCCCCATAGTCTCTGTAGTCCATCTCACTCCATGCTCAGCTATGACCACATCCTGTCCCTGAGCTCCTCCTCTCTTTTACTCGCTCTGAAAGTCCATTTAGAACTCCACACATGTCCTGCAACTGTCAACAACTTGAACCATTCCAACGAATGTCGAACTTCCTCCACTCAGGCGACTACCTCTGCTAGTCTCCTACTTCAATTGTTCTTCTGCTCCTCTCCTATAAATAAACAAAAAGCAGAAAATCAGGGTGGTGTCCATGTATTACTGATAATATCATAACATTATCCTTTACGATCACATTTTATACAATACATGAATTGGGTGGGAATTTAATGCTCGCCTCCTAGTCTTTAATAGAATTAATACTCCCTGCGCAGATAGCAGGGGTAATCTTTATTCTATGACAAGACTGGAGGCGAGCATTATGCTTGTTCAAAGCTTCCCAACACCGTGACCGCTAAACTCTCGGTCGTCTTGAAATAAAATTCTTTAAAAGTTCGATCATTCAACCAGTCTGCTGCCAGCATAATATCTCAGAGGGATACACCTGTCTTATAGACTTTGGACGCCCTTACTCCTCTCACAGAGTGCGCTCCATACTTCTCTACATCCATTCCTGCCGCCTGCATCACTTCCTTAACTCATCTGGCTATAGTAGCTGAGTACACCCCTTTGAATGGCTTCCTGCGCGCAATCAGCAATTGCTTCGTATTCGCTGCTCTGAACTCCTCTGTTCTGCTCTCGTATTCTTTTACGCAGCTTGCTACACACCATTTAGGCCTAGCTGGGAAATATGGGTAGTGAAATGAAGATGTCCCCGTCTTAGTTCGTCCCACGATTGTAAAAGTCGCACCTTCCGGCCAAATGACTTCCTGTCAATCTCCAGGGCCCTTACGTCCGATACTCGTTTACAAGAAACTAGCCATAACCGCATCGCTAACTTCCCCGATAATCTCTTCATAGATAGATATCCGTTCCCGGGCCAACTCTCCACTAGATTGTGAACTGTTAGGACATCCCAGGCCGTCTTGTATCGAGGTTCCGGAGGCACTCTAAATCTGGCTCCTCTAATAAGCCGTACTACCGCTGGGTGTTCCCCTGCTGGCGTTCCCTCAATAGGGAGATGCCCCGCGGATATGACTGACCTGTACACTCCTATGGTACGAAACGCTTCACCACCTTGTAGTGGCTGAGCTAAGAAATTCAAAATCCTCACTACAGGGCCGAAATGGGATGAAGACCTCTCTTTTTGCACCAGCTAATCCACTTGGCCCAAGCCGCCTGGTAGGTCCTTCTCGTGGACGAAGCCCAGGAATCTGCAATGAGCTGCGCAGCTTGCGCCGAAATGCCTGGCAGCGCCCAGCGTCTCCTGATATTCTGCACGTGATGAGCGGGAGAGTCCCCCTCACTCTCAGAGGTTGATACGACCCAGCTGGGTCCGTGAGCAGTTGTTCTCCTTCCGGAAGAAGTCTCGGGTAATCTACTACCAGTTCCATGCGGGTCAGGAACCATACTTGAGACTTCCAGCATGATGCTACAAATAGCAACTCCGCTGTCTCCCTCCGACACTTCGCTAGAACTCTGCTCCGCAACATTAATGGCAGGAACGCGCAATGTTGACCTCCGTTCCAGTCTTGAAGGAACGCGTCTGTCTCTCGAGCTCCCGGAACCAGCCTCCAGCTGAAATACTCTGCTGTCTGGTTGTTCAACCGGGGCGCGGATAGGTCTATGTGCACTGGACCCCCTCTCTCTATTATCCTCTGAAAGATTGCTGGATCCAGCTTCCCATCGCTGGAGTCCGCGAGGTACCGAGAGTTCCAGTCCGCTATGACGTTCACTGATCGGGGCAGATATTCCGCCGTGACGGACGTCTCTGACTGTAGACATAAGTGCCAAAAGTCCTTCGCTAGTTCGGCCAACATCCTGCATTTGGTACCTCCCAGGTTATTTGTGTAACGCACTGCCGATATGTTGCCCTTCTTCAGGAGGACACAAGATCTCATCTTCTCCTTCGTGAATGCCCTTATCGCAAAGGGACCCTGCAAGGAGCTCTAGACAGTTTATGTGTAAGCGAAGTTCCTCCTCGCTCCATTTCCCCCTCGTCTGTAGGTTTCCGCACCTTGCGCCTCAGCCTACCCGGCTGGCCTCGGATTCTATAGCTAGATCCGGTCTGTCTCCGAAAATGGCACGCCCATTCCAGTCATCCATATTTTGTAACCACCCTTCCAGCTCTGTCATGGATTCGTGATCCAACGGCACTGTCTGATGATAGTGCAGACCCTGCTGCAGATGCCGTATCTTTAATCGCTGCAGTGCTCGATAATGAAGTGAGTCTGGAAAGATGGCCTGACTAGAAGCTGCAAGCAGCTCTACTATTCTTGCTAGGGACTGGAGGGATACTAGCTCCTTCTGCAGACATCCTCTGAGTTCCCTCTTGATGTCGCGCATCTTCCGAGCTGGCCGTTCCAGGGTCGCTTTCCTGGTATCCAGAATGAATCCTAGAAGGTCTAACTCCTGTGCCGGATCGGTTTCCTACTATACCTTGTTCACTAGGAACCCTAGAGACGATAACAGGTCTATTACCCACTCTGTCTGGTACTTGAGGGTCTCTCGATCCTCGGCTAGTAGCGGTAGATCGTCTAGATAACTGATCCGTCTTATACTTTCTCTCTGATGGCCGCCGCTACTGTATTCATTACTTAGATAAGGGCCCATGGAGCCGAAGCTAGTCCGAAGGGCATAGTCTTGAACTGCCAGAGCTGTCTTCTCCAGCGAAAAGCTAGGAACGTTCTGAACTCCTCCGCTATCGGAATTGTCAGGCACGCCTCGTTCCGATCGAACCTGGTCAACCAATCTCTCTCTCGGAGCTGATGTATGCCCTCCATCTTGAAATGTCGGTATACAATCCACCCCTTTCTGTGCCTCAGAAACATGTTACTTATAAAAAACGGGCTCTCTCGCACATTACTCTATGGCGCCCTTCATTACTAATCGATGTAACTGCTGGTCTAGCAGGCTCTGCTCTGCGCGCTCTAGACGCTGCTGGTGTGGCCTGCGCGCTTGCAAAATCCAGGCCTCGCTGGAAAGCTTGCGCCAACTTTTCCAGAACATGCTTGTTCTCCCTCCCACAGGAGGGTAATATGCAACTCTCACCTTGAGTGAACCTTTGTCTATTTCCCCAGTCCTGGGCCCTGGGATTCTGGGGCCTTCTTCCTCCTTATTTACGACTAGTCGACCGACCTTGTGGCGACCGGCCCCTCCCAAAAAACTCCTATTGGGGAAAATCTTCCTTATGGGGGCTTGCGCCTTCTCCAGAGACGCGTAGGTGCCTACAAAGCGCAGTTGGCGTTCCCCTGGAAGCATACTGCTCTCTGCGCTCAGCCCGCTAGGGCGTCGGGGTCTACTTCCTCCTCAGTGTCCTTGGCCCTCTCAGCCAGGTCCCTTATCTTAGCGAGGGGTCCTGCCCGGTCTAGAACCTTCTCCTGACCTCTCCTCCAAGACCTATCGATACCTTTCCGGGGGACTTTGGTCGTCTTTGAGACGAACATCAGCCTTTTGGGGTCCAATTCTGGCGTCTCTGCCACCTTCCCCGGTAGATCTGGTCTCGGACACTCTGCTCGGAGCCTTTGGCGGACCTCTTTGTCCAGTGCCTTTCGCAGCCTCCTGGTCATATATTGTGTCTCTCTAGGCGAGGGCTGCCAGTCCGAGGACCTCGAATTCCGAATGCTACTCAGGTCAAACATGTCCTCCTCCACCTCTTTGAGGTGCTTTTATTTGCGGATTCTCTCCGCTCCGCTAGGTCTGATCACTACCTCCTCCTCCTCCTCTTGCGAGGGGATTAAACCTTCTTCCAGCTCTTCTCCTGAGCCTGGGTCCTCTTCTCCATATTCTTCGTCCCCTGGAGTGGGGGTCGTGAAGTCTGGCACCGTCTGACGCCGCAAATAAGCTTCATGAAGCTTTGCCAAGGCATCGACGACCTCCGGGGCCTTTTCTTTTGCCCCATCCGAAGGGCCCTGGGGGTCAAGAGGGACTTTCCTCTTACGGGCCTTAGTACTCCCCAATGACCCCTCCTCTGAGGGTTCCGTGGGCGTGCATCCCATCCGTCCGACACTGTCTATGGGCTGGTGCAAAATTGCTTCGAGGGGCTCCAGCCTACCCTGCAGGGGATACACCCCTTGTGCCACTGCATCTATGAGTGAATTTCCTAGCACCTGCTTGAAGCTGGCAGTCAGATCTGCGGTCTGCTCTCTAATTCTGACATTATGCGTGGGTGCTGTGTGCCTGTTGTACCCGTAAGGGTGTCACTGCACGCCCTTTCACTCTATGTGCTCTGGGTCTTATTCTTGTGACCCTTTCTTTAATCAGCAAAATATATAATTCCTTTTTTTTTTTTTTTTTTTTTTTTTTTTTTTTTTTTTTTTTTTTTTTTTTTTTTTGTGGCTGTGCTGGACGGAGGGTAGATAGTCAAGTTGCCTGTGGTGGCTTTCTTCTCCCAATCCCCTTGTCAGGGGAACTTATTACGTGCTCTCACACGTCCTCCTGAGCCTCCTAAGGGCTCTCGCACGATCGTGCAAATAAGATACGAACGCGATCTTATCGTGTGTGTGTGTTAGGAATGCTTTCCTGCAGTATCGCGCCCTCTGAATGGGCCGTTCATTTTATTTGCTTGACAATATAAAATTCACCGCCGGGCCCGGCTCCTTTGACCGCGCTGCTCCGTGTCGCTCGTACCTAATGCGATAACACGGAAGCGAGCGCGCCTCGGCTCCGCCTCCGCAAGGAGGGGGTGCGAGGCTTATACGCGGCTGGCTCCTCCTTCCCAAGGGAGGGGGTCGCCACGGAAGCGAGCGCGCCTCGGCTCCGCCTCCGCAAAGGAGGGGGTGTGCGGCTTATACGCGGCTGGCTCCTCCCTCCCAAGGGAGGGGGTCGCCCGTCGCGGTCGGATCTCCGCCGCTGTAATTCCCGCAGGGGGGCTCCGAACTCAGCTTAAACACGGTCCTGCGACCCGCTATATGCTCGCCTTCGCTCGCTGCCACCCCTGATGTGCCGGGCATACGGCACGGGGCCTGCGAGTCGAGGCGAAGTCAGCCCGCACGGTCGGGCTATAACCTAGAAAAAACTCTACGCACCGCCGCGCTGTATTATCATCTGTCTAACATATAATCGAGCTGCATATTAAACGTCCTATTCCTCACTGCATTCTTAATACATCCTCAATAGGCATAGCTTTTACAGCCTTAATCTCATATTATACTAATTAAAACCCTAACTTTTATATCAAAATAGGGAGATAACCAGAATAGTACTTATCTGCTTGAAGAGCAGTAAAAGAAGAGGAGGAGCTCAGGGACAGGATGTGGTCATAGCTGAGCATGGAGTGAGATGGACTACAGAGACTATGGGGATTGTAGTTTAAAGGAAGAAAAGTCTGTTTCAGACAAGTTTTCAGTGTTTTGTTATGGTTTTTGAGTTTTGTTGAAACTGCTGAAGAGTGGTAAATTAAAGAAGTTGAAGCATAATGCTCGCCTCCAGTCTTGTCATAGAAATTACCTTCCGGCCACACCACCATGCTTTCACGTTACCGCAAGACCCGTCAACACTACAATCAAAAACAGGGAGCTCTGGGAGATAGGTTTGCTCCATATGCGCGTGGAATGGGGATACATGGACACCTTTCTCTGTGCTTTGCAGGGAATGGGTCTTTATTTTCGTGAAAGCTCCTTGCAGCACGCATTCCATGACGAAGAGTGGCTTTTGTATTTCATGGCATAGAGAAATAAACTCTGGCGTCCCATCATGGCCGGGCCCTAAGCAGCAGGCCTGTTTGTGTAGTGTTTGCGGCGGCCTTGCACCCTGTTGTAACTTAAGCTCCTCCTGGGCTCGTGCGAAAGTCGCGTTTCATTTGACACGAGGGAGACGTGTCATGTCAATCGTCTTTCACCGCCATGACTCCTGTCCTGCCTGATGTGTGTTATCGCAGCGCACGCCATTGCTGCATAGTCAGGCAGAGGGCTTGTCTGCAGAGCCTTCACTTTGATTGCCAGTGGCCTGACAACATAACCAGTAGCTACCAGGATGGGATGTGGCGCCCCGCTGATCAGCTTGACCTGCCACCGCCATGATGTCAGCATGGCCAAGCTCGCTCTTGGAGGAGCTAGGGATACAAGAAGGGACACAGCATGTCCCTGCTACGCGACCGGCGTGGCGAAGCATGGCAACGGCATTGGTGAAACCGTGGTGTGCATGCCACTAAAGGCCAAGATGGAGGCCACAAGAAGGGACACAACCTGGCCCTGTCAAGCGACCAGCATGGCGAAGCATGCCAATGGCGTTGGTGAAGCTGTGGTGTGCATGCCACTAAAGGCCAAGATGGTGGCCACAAAAAGGGACGCAGCCTGCCCCTGCCACACAACCAGCGTGGCGAAGCGTGACAATGGCGTAGGTGAAGTCGTGGTGTGCATGGCACTCAGGACCAAGATCGTGACCATACTGAGGGGTGCAGCCTCCCCAAAGCCCCCAACTCGCAACAGGCCTGCAGGCGCACTATAGGTCTGCCGCTCTCCACGGCAAGCAACAAACAAAAATACTCCCGCCTGGGAGAGCCCACCATGGCACGGCACGGACCGTGCCCACAATGGACTCAGCAGGGCTTGGGAGTGACTCTGCTGTCCTTTGACTGCTGCTTCGGATGCCACCATCAATAAACACTCCATGGGCTGTTTTCGGTGTTTCCCCTCCCCCGCAGCAATCACCCCACCTGAGGGAGCCTTGCGGCTTTGAACTCCACCTTCTACCAACCCCTGCCCTTTAATGATCGTTCCGACTTTGGGGAGTATCGACTGGCGGAGTGGCCGCTACGAGCTACTTGAAGAACATGGTTCCTACCTAAGGGGGAATAAGCAGTGGGGCCTCTGCCGCCACATGGCCACAAGAGCTCCCAGAGTGAAAATGATATATACTGCCCGGGGGAGTACGAGGTGGAAGAGCTGTCCGCAGCGATCGACTTGGTAGCCGCCGCTCTGCAACTCCATGGTCGCCCCTGCCAGGCAAGGTCACACCGGACTGTGGCTTTCCCCAAAGGAAACTGCTTGTACGGCCCAGGTGGCCCCTTTTCAGGTATAGCCTGCAGCCTTCAAGGATCTGCCACCCGCCTTGGGGGAGTCTTCGCCACTGTGGCTTCAATGAGCAGCCATCCACATCACACTCCCAAAATCGGGGGGGGGGGGCAGAGAGGGAACAGCGCGGCCTCCCCTGCTGCAGCATGGAACAATGAACTGCAGCCGATCTGACCCCCTGGAGTTCCATCATTTTTATTTGTATCACGCTCGTATTACAAGTATTTCAGAGCGTGACTAGGCAAGGGAACGGAACAAGAGAGAAGCAAAAACAATGGTCTTACTAGGCCCAGTGACATTGAGAACGCACAAGTGCATGGGAGAGGGAGAGGGGAAAGTACAAGGAAGGGGAGGAAAAGTGGAACGCACTGAGCAAAGGAATATAAATAAAGAAACATAACAAATACATAATAAATAAGTAAATAAATGATAAAAAAGCAACAAATAGTGGTAGTGCAGCCAGCAGGTTGCAAGTGCTAGGTTTAGGGAAACAGGGTGTGTCTGTTAAGTGCAGAAGGAAAAATGGGGTTTGGTGGGACTGTAGGGTTACAGATACAGACCCCAGAGCATTGCCAGGAAGCATTGCGGGTGGGTGGCAGGGTGAGGAGGTACCTGGGCCCGAAAGTCAGAGGGTGACCAGATGCATGATGCCGAGACAGAAGAGATCAGCAGGGTAGAGGAGTAGCAAAGGAAGAAACAAAGAGGAAGGTCTTGAGGTGCTTCCGGAACCGGAGATGGTTCTCCTCAAGTTTCAGAGTGGCAGGGAGGCTCCAAAAGAAGATAGAAATCTTCCCCCAGCTCATTTCTTAGAAAAACGACTGACCCTGAGGAAGTTAGATGTGGAGGAGTAAAGAGCTCGGGAGACGGGAGGGAAGGTATTTATGGAGGGAAAGCTGGAGGTATTTTGGACCCAGGCCCCAGAAAGTCTTGTGGACAATGCAAAGGGTCTTGAATTTTATCCTTGCAGCCACTGGGAGCCAACAGAGAGATTTCAGGGCTGGAGAGATACAATCCAAGGGCTTGAGGCCAAGGACAAGTCTCGCAGACCTGTTCTGGTTAAGTTGCAATGGGCAGAGAGAAGAAGCAGGTAGATTTAGAAAGAGGCTGTTGCAATAATCCAACCTAGAGAGAACAAGGGTCTGAGAGGCAGTGAGCTTCTGGGGGAAGGAGTGGAAAGACAGAGTACCTATGAGGAGGTGCAGTAGGAAGTTTGATTTTTTAGAGACGTCAGAGATATGGGCAGAGAAGGAAAACGTGGAGTCAAAGATAACCCCAAGGTTCTTAGCCTGGCAGATGGGGGTAGGAGGAAGGCCAAGGGAGGCCGGCCAGAGAGTGACAGGAAAGGAGGGTGGAGGTGTGCTGATGAGGAGGATCTCCATCTTGCTGGCGTTCAGGCAGAGCTTGTTGGTAGCACACCAATCCTGAATGGCAGATGGGCAATCAGAGATGAGAGAAGGGGAGGAGGTGGCCGAGGGAAGCCTCAAAATAAGTTGAGTATCATCAGCATAGCATTGAAAATGGGAGCAGAAAGTGGCAATGCAGTGGGTGAGTTGCCAGTTATTGGCTGAAAAGCCAGGGTGAGAGGTTAGACCCCCGGGGAACACCGCAGGTAGAATGGGAGATAGATGAAAGGAAGGACCCCCGTTGGACCTGAGAGGGTCTATCAGAGAGGAAAGAAGTCAGCCAGGCCAGAGCCTGGTCAGTGATACCCATGTTGTCACAGAGACGGTTGAGCAGGATGGTGTGGTTGACAGTGTCAAAGGTAGAAAAGAGATTGAGTAGAATGAGGACAGAGGGGATGTTAGAGTCAAGGTTGGAGAGCAGATCTTAACAAATGTTCAGGAGAGCAGTTTCTGTGCTTCTGACAGCTCTAAAGCCAGACTGATAGTCGTGTAGACAATCAACAGAATCAGAGTGAGGGTTAAGCTGCGAGATGGCCAGCTTTTCCAGGAGTTTGCACAGAAAAGGAGTGATGGAGATTGGGCGATAGTTCACCAGGCAAAAATGGGGTGAGAAGGGGGTGAACAGGAGATTGTTTTAGAGAGGAGTGGGAGGTTCCTGGGGTGAAGGAGAGGTTACAGAAGTCAGCCAGGGCAGGAGAGAGTGAGTCATTGTGGTCCTTGATGCTTTTGGAAGAACAAGCAAAACCCTGTTTTGACAAGACTTTCATAGATCGGACTTGTCTAGAGACTTTGTCATGGGAGAAAAGACAAAAGGATGAGGAAGAGCGTGGGGCTGGCTGTAAGAGGGCCAGAGTTCACAGAAGGAGAGGGGAGAAGAGGGGGAGGGGATGAGAGGGTGGACAGGATATTCTGGGTTTTTGAGATGAAGCGAGAGGCAAGGGCCGTGCAAAGGGCCTGGGAGGTGACAGGAGAGGGAGAGACTGCAGCAAGGTTGGCCAGCTCCTTGCAGATTTCGAAACGTTCGGCCAAGTTGTTAGATGCCACAGAGACGCGGGCTTGAATGTGGGCTCTCATCTTAGTGAAGACAGAGAGTCGGTATTGCCTTTGGAACAGGCGACAGGTCAGTCTGTCAGAGGATGAGTCCTCCATCTCCTCTCAGCCACCCTACACTTACGTTTAAGTGTAGCTAGGTCAAAGTCATACCAAGAATTGCACTTGGCTTTGGGCTTCAAACTGATCCTCATGATAGGGTCAAGAGCATCAAAAGTATCGGAAATAGAAGAGTAGATCATGGACAGGGCTGTGTCAGGATGTGAGTCAGCCAAAGGTGGAGCGGGGGAGGGAGAAGGTGGCGGCTAAAGCCTCAACTGACACACGCTTCATGGGCCTGATGTCCGAGAAGGTAGGTGGCAGTATTGGGATAGGTTTGGCCTGGGATAAGAGTGGGAGAGGAGAGGGGAGAGGAGGGAGTGATCACTTCAGGAGAGAGGATTGGTCAGAGGGACGGAGAGGGGGAGGTCAGAGGAGATCAAGACATCAAGTGTGTGCCCTGCAGAGACAGTCGGGCCAGAGGGGAGGCTAGAAAGGGAGAGGGAATCACAGAGGTTACGGAAGAGTACAGAGGCGGAACAAGGAGAGTCCAGATGGATATTGAGGTCACCAAGAAGGAGGAGTTGAGTGGCTGAGGCCAGGAGGGAGGAGGAGAGGTCTGCCCACTCAGAGAGAAATTAGGTGATCTGACCAGGGGGCTGGTAGATAGTAGCCATGGTAATAGAGTGGCTAGGAGAGAGAGAGAGCCTGCAGGCCAGGATTTTGAAAGAAGAGTATGTCCGCATGGGAATGATAGAGGCAGGAATCCACTCGGGAAAGATTAGGGCTACACCCCCTCCAGACCATGTGGATCTGGGTGCAGAGAGGATCTTGTAACCATCAGGGAGGAGAGTGTCAATGCTTGTGACAGAGCTGCCGTGAACCATGTCTCAGTAAGACTGAGGACATCAAGGTCAAGTTCTTCCAGGTGGTGTCAGATGTCAGAGGAGTGTTTGATAGCAGAGCGAGAGTTGAGAGTGGCAAGATGTAGAAGGTTGCCAGCCTTAAAGGCCTTCTGGTGAGGGGTACAAATCAGAGATACGCTCTGCGGAGGTTAAGGATCCCGAAGTGGGGTAGAAGAGGAGGGAAGAGGGGACAAGGTAGCCAATGGGGGGAGGAGGGTACAGCAGGAGATGAAAGGAAATTGATGAGGCGAGGGAAACACCTATCAAAGAGGAGGAGACTGGCCTGAGGGACTTGGACCATGACGATGCCATTAAGGTAGACATTAATGATGATTTTAGAGGAGTCGAAGGGGGCCATGAGAACTTCTCAGCGGGTGCCGCCATTAATGGGAGAGGAGGAGACAGGACAGAGCACAGAGACCATATGAAGATATCCCTTCTGAACTTTTTCCTACCAGTCTTAGTGAGAAGGTTAGGATAATCAATGCAGAAGCAGTTGGAGAAGTTAGGAGAAACAGAAAGCGCCATGGTGTGGTAGCGAGAGAAAAAGTGTGGGGGGAGTAGGAGGGGCAAAGCAGGTAAGAGTGGATCAAGGAGAACCGTGAAGTCACTGAGCCAGCAAATTACAGAGAAGCAACAATACAAGCAAAGTGCAGAGTAAGTTGGCAAAACACAGCAGGATTGGACTTTTAACCAAAATGTAAAAACAGCAGGATTTGACTCTTAACCAAAATGCAAAAACAGCAGGATTTTTCTCTTAACCAAAATGCAAAAACAGCAAGAGTTCAAATTTACAAAATGGGTTCAGATGCTAGCAAAGAGTGTGATAATGCAATACTTTTGAGAATGTAAACATGGGAGAAACAAGTAGAGAAGGACAGTGAAAGTCAGGAGGGATTAGGAGTGAGTACAGAAGGAGGGAACTAACCCATAGTTAAGGGGGACTGAATGTGATGGAAGTCTGCATTTTTTTGAGGAGTGGGGTAGCAGCAACATGGAAGTTCAGGTGCTAGGGTGAAAAAAAGCCCCTGAAGTAGTGTTCTGGTCGCAGACAGGGAGCAGACAGGTGCCTTTGTTGTGGGCCTTATTTAAGGGGGCCAACTGAAGCCTGCCGGTCCTTGATAGGGCAAACAAAGGCAGCTGTGAGTGACTAATCACGCACTAGCATTCATGCAGGAGAGGCAGACTAAAAGCCTTTCCTGCTAGGCTAAGGTAGCGGCCATGATGGAAATGCGGCAAGGTAGGCCAAGCACAGTAGAAACAAAATAAGTGAAAAGAAAAGTAAATTGAAATGCCTCACAGGAGGGAACTCAAGGGGTGTGGTGTAAGCGCAGCAATGCAGATAAAGTCAGCAGAAAAAAACAAGATGATCTTTTTTCGTTTTGCAAGGCAATTTAAATTTGATGGTCAGATTTAAGAAAGGCTGCTTAAATCCTCGGGCAGTGCTCCTACCTTGTGCAGGCATGCACCAAAGGCTGGCACGACCTCCAGGCATGCAGTTGGTGTGGCCAGGTGGGGATTTCTTGACTTTGCACTCCGCTGCGGTGTAAGGAAGAAGGAGAATGATGCAAGGCCCCTAGCTGTGGGCATAGGTGAGGGGGCTGGCCAGAGCCTGCCAGTCCCTGGTAGGGCAAAGGCAGCTGTGACCAATCACGCGCCAGCGTACATGCAGGAAAGGCAAAACAAAAGCCTTTCCTTCTAGGCTAAGGTGGCTTTACCGGTCTGCCAGAAGTGTCACCTCGTATTAATTAAAAGTATAATTGCCCAAGTGTGCATGGTCCAGAGTGTCATAATGTGACCTTTGAAAGCTTTGATCCTGCATGTAACAAGTCGATTAAAGAAGTCACAGTAAAGGTTGGGGTCCCGCATGTGGTATATGCTCAAAGATGCACCAGCGAATGATGTGTTCTTTCATATATAAAATGCTTAAACGGACCCAGTAAAAGAACAGGCCATGGGTACTCCCCATCTTCTGGACCAATAAAGTGAATTGTATGTCTGGGACACCCAGTGCCCACTGGCTGGGGTGCCAAATGTATCTGTCTCGTGTTTGACATCCTGTGACCCATTGCCTACTCATAATGCAATTGCAGGCCATACTGAGTGTAATATTATGTTGTTTTAACATTTACCATTGGCATGGGATGTTATAACTTAAGCCCCTCCTGTGCTTGTGCGAAAGTCACGTGTAATGTGACACGTGGGAGACGTGTCATCGTGTCAATAAAAGGTGTGCATAGCAGCCTGTTTATTGTATTGTATTTGGTTATTTATATAGTGCTCTTTCCCCATTTGTATGGCTTCAGTGTGCTTTTTCCAGGTTGGAACGCCCTCAGTGACTGCAGTCAATATGTCAAGGAAAGTTCTAGATGTTTAGTTTTAGGTGATGTGTGTGTGCATTTTTGCCGGTCTAGGACTTGGGTGGCTGGCTAGGCTCGACTAAGCAGTCCGAATGGTCCAGGCACATGGGTGGGTGCTGTAGGAGGTTGCGATAGAGAGCTATTGTTCAGAGATTCGATGTGTGGCCGGCTATACCAATGTCTTTTCGTTGGTACTCGCTGTATGCTAGTGGCAGAGGTGTTGAGGTTCGTCTGGTGTTTCAGTGTGGACGGTTATATGTGCTGCTAGACCGGAAAGCATAGCAGTGGCTGCATTCTATGGTGCATGGGTGCTTGGTCATGCCTGCGGCCTGTGTCCACAGATGTGGTGTAGATGTACATACCGAAGGTCTTCAGGGATTATACATACCGTGGTCTTCGGAGTAATATGGCTGGTGCGATCCCCATTCAGAGTGGACGGTGTGGTCTCTTCATTCATGGTCTCTCTTGTGAAAAGGGTCCAAGGATGAGCCGGGCGTGGGTGGGTATATTGCGCTGTTTCTTAGTGATGGGTGTAGGCTACCACGGGATATTTATCTCAATGTTCGTGGTCTCTCTTGTGGTAGGATCTGAGGAGCGGCGGGCGCGGTGCGATTGTTGTAGGTGTGCCACAGAGAAGGCTGCTGGCTTACCTGGAGTACCTGTCGGGTGGGAGAGTTGTTGTGGGTGGGGTGATAGTGTGTCAGGTGTGCCACAGCGAAGGCTGCTGGCTTACCTAGAGTACTTGTCGTGTGCCAGTCTTTCGCCACCATGACTCATGCCTGATGTGCGTTATTGCACCATTGCTGCGCGATGAGGCGGAAGCCCTGCCTCCAGGGCCTTTCACTTTGATTGCAGCAACATAATACACCCCTCTTACTCCATGGGCCACACATCTTTACTAGTGCTTTAAGAAACCCCACATTTCAGACCACTTCACATCATCTGGTCCTGGGTTCTCTCTCTTTTTCAAGCTGTGTGTGCTGCCCATATTTCAGCACCCCTCCCCTAGCATCTCCATCAAGGCCGGCGCCCTCGGTGGCATATTGGGCGTGGGATCTGTCGTTCCTAGGGTGATTGCTGACGGTTTCTTCCCAGCCAGGCAAAGCCGAGGTCGTGGCAGCAGAAGACACGTGACGTCACCATCAGTTATGGGGCTTCGGGTCCATGATACAAGAGATTGTCCCACTTTTATGACCCACATCAACAGGCGTCGACTGGCCTATATGCCATTCAGGCAAGGTCTGCCCCGAAGGGCCGCCCCGGCTGGCTAGTGTAACCCGGCGTATGGGCCAGTCTTTAGGATGTCACATTCGATCACCCAAAATCGTTACTTCTGTTCCACGACCCACTGCTGTTTAGGCTTTAGAGATCTTGTCCGCGTTTTTTATGCACTTGCACTTTCTGTGTGTGCTATAATGGTGCAACCGTGAAATACGGTGCGACTGTATCATTCACCTTAACACTATTTCACTAGGTGTAGTTCGTTACTATTTGTAGCCCTCTACATGCGCAGACGGGAATCTATGCCTCCGGCTGCTTCCTAGAGCTCTCTCAAGAGGTGTGTTTGTGGGTGTGTGGGGAGGGGGGACAATAACGCAAACAGGAGAAGGGGGAGGGCTGGTGGCTTGAGCCGCTGCGGGAATTCAGGGTGGCATTGGCGGCAGAGGCAGGCGCTTTGCTGAGGTAACTCGCCCTTCTCCTTATTCCCCTCACTTGACCCATTTCCCTGAGAAAACGTGACCTTTGCGCGCGTGACGCATCTCCCTGCTGACCTCATTTTCTCAGGTGATGAGCAGCGCTGCTCAGTCCCTGCCCCCTCTGCCCCCACCTTCGAAACACCACATAATCGGCATAATTTTACATATATAGAGGAGAAAATGGAAGGCAGTGCTGAGACTGAATTTAAATACACTGCCCATTGCTCTGCCCTGTTCCTCCGCCCTCCTACCCAATCTTTTGCGTCTCCCCAAGGCCCTCATGGTGTACTATTTCCTTCCCATTCAGGGGTGGACTGAGAACCAAGAGTGGCCCTGGAAAGATTTTTCAAAGTGGCCTCATGTAACGCAAGGCAGGCACATCTAGCGAGCAAGCCCAATGCTTCCATGCAGGGTTTACAGGGGTTCTCCCCTAAGTACATTTCTTAAAATTGGTCAAAATAATTCTGAAACACAATTGTATCTATATATGCATGAAATGTGGTTAACCCCGTGAAGCATTGGTTAAGAGGGAGGAAGGACAGACTGGAAGCTTTTATAACACATCCATTGCTTCAAAGAATTGTGGGGGACGAGGAGAGCTGGAAGGAAGGGGGTTACTTGGAGAGAGCAAAACCGGAGAGTAAAACCAGTTTGCCCACATAAAAGAGGTCCATGGTAGAGAGCAGCAAGGGGAAATATATAGGGTTCTCTGCAAGCCAGCCCACCACTGTTCCCGCATGCATTTCAGGGCACTCCCCACCACTGCCTTCATTATTTCATGAGGCAAATTCGGACAACCTCCCCGGGGTGTTGGACCCCACTGAAGTGTGCCTCTGCAAGCAGGGCTTTGGTAAGACCAATTCTGAACTACACTCAGGTAAAAGAAGATGCTACACTTTTCCTATCCCAGAACGCGCTGTACTCTTTTATACACTATTTCACTTTCCATCTGTAAGCACAAGAGAATAACATCATCGGTCCATTATCCGCAGAGGAGACCCGAAACTCCTCTTGAGACAAGCAGAATCAAGGATGATATGTAAACTACGATGTCTAAAAAATTGTCTTAATTGTGAACATGAGATGAATGTGTTTTTGTGAAATGGAAATTGGAAGATGTAGAACCTAATCTTGTATATAAATATTACTACACATGATCCTAAAAGAGGGTAGCTGTTCACCCACACTGTGTGATTACAAATTATATCAATCTTAGTGAATTAATTGAGCTACTTATTAATAATATAGCCATGTCGCAATTAAATTAACACGAAACTGAGTTACCATGTTAACTTTGTGTGGATGATGCACATTATAACAAGTGCATCAAGATTCAAATTGATTGGTCCCACTACAAATTTTAATTCTGACTTCAAGGAAACATTAAATTATTTTCATTGAGATTATGTCTAAACATAATTCTTTATTGGCTAAGTAGCAGCATTGCTCTCACGTCCCACGCACGACACGCACCACGTTACTCGGGCCATAAAATACTATAATTTCAACATTCCAATATCCCACTACAACATCTAATTCGACATTAAGGAAACATTAAATACTTTTCATCAAGATTATGCCAAAATATATATCTTTATTGATAGCAGCAATGCTCTAGTGTCGAGCGCATGGCGCGCGCCACGTTACCCGGGTTATAAAACACTATAATATCAAACTCCAATATTAGGGAAACATTAAATCTTGTTCATTAAAATTATGTCAAAATGTATATCTTTATTGACAAAGTAGCAACATTACTCCTGCGTCGCACGCACGTCGCACGCTGAGTTACTGGGCTTTAAAACAACATACAAAAATGGCAACCCAGGAAATCACTCTCTATTGACAATAATGCAAATTGAATATTCGTTTTTTAAGTGAGAATTTGTTACATTTCAGTCTAGCATAACCACTCTGTAATTCCTATTCACACAAACAGATGCTGATCCACACATCTACCTTTCGAGAACAGAATATATGAATCTAAACCACATAAGGTTGGACAACTAGAAACATTATAGAGGTGAGCATTTTACTTTATATTCTTATATATTTGATGATACAACACAAATTAACTATCCAATAAGTGATGCTTAAATTGGCCATATCCATTTAGGAATATATTATCCCTTATTTCACGGATCCTGACAAGAATTAATGTTATGGTGCATAATGGATTATACTGATCTATGGATATTAATACACCACTGGCATGTAACATTTAAGATGGGGTGCTTCACATGATTAAGGTGAGTGATCAACCATTGCTCATTATACAGAATCTGTCAGACAACACATCCACAGGCTGGATTATGAACTGTATAAAGGAGCAATGTTTGTTGGGATGAAATGAGTATATCCCACCCCTCTAGGCTTTTTAAGGTGAGGCGAATCCCCTATAAAATAGTGTAGTGTACAAGGGGGGAGAGACCCGCACTATGCAACCCACTGCAGATATAATATAGCAGGAACAGCAGATGCATAACCTTAGATGGCACATAGAAAGAAACACAATTTTGTAATTATGGCAGAGACACATGCTTGCATGGCTGCACGGCACCAGTCGAGCTGCATGGAAAGATTTGACTAGGCCCCAAATTATTAAGGCAGAATGAGTCTGCACCACCTGTTCTCACAGAAGTTCACTCCCCTTGTGTCCCATCACTGTTGCAAACATTCAGTATCATTATGAGGAATGCGCCCTGCAAGGCCATGAGATTACTCCAGGCTCGTCGTTGTGCCCAGTCATTACACACAAGCTGCCAGCAGGCCTCTAACCCCCACCCAGCCAACCCAGAGCCAGAGCCTACGCCACTGACCCGACCACCACACCCCTGCATTCCATTATAGCAAGAACCCCTAGCATAAACCAATCGACCATAAAGATCTAAGCATGTGAACACTTTCACCATTCAGCATAAAACACATCCTTTGTAACACGAAGTACAGGGAGGGATAAATTACAGATCAAAACATGGGTGGAATACTTGAGTGCGAGAGGTGCGGTATCAACAAAGCCCAGAATGTGTGGGTCAATATGACTGTGTTTCTTCCTCCCTTCACCCTGGCACCAGTCCCCAGCCTCTCAGGTGCATGCCACAGTGATGTAGTAGTAGGCTTAGAAGTAGCATAATAATGTAGATATTTGATACTTATGAGAGACCTAACCTTCACTCCTCGGCGAGATGAGCCCAGCTGACCCACATGGAGCCTGACAGACGGCAGAGACAAGCTAACCAATTGTAGGATGGCATCCCCCATGGAGCAGGACCATGTATACGTTTTTACCATTCAGCTGAGCGGGTTTAGACCCTCTATGTAATGTCATCTGTGAGGCTGTGGCCTCTTAAAAGTTATCAACATTCAGTCTGGAGTCAGAACCTTCTCGCTTTGCTGATATTTTGTATTTTGTACAGTTAAAAACCTTGTTATCCTTGCAAGCTATCTCCTGGCTTATTTCCCTAGCAGGTTGTTTTAATTCTGGAGTGTGCGTAAACAGGGACTTGCCTTCATTTGGTGACCCTGGCAACTTGATCCCATCGCCCCAGTGCCTGGGGAGGTATCAAGGTGTCCTCTCCAGAAGGGCCATGCCCACCTACAGTGACCAGCCCCAAAACACGTAAGCTGACTGGCCTTGTGAGAGCGTCTGCAGAATCCTGCTTGCTCTTTGGAGCGGGGTGCGGCCACAATGAAAGGTGCAGGCCGGTTGTGGAATCCTGTGAACAAAGGCCTTCGGGAGAACATGAGCATGTGAGTATAGCCTGCAGGGGATAACAAAGTACAGTTGGGTGTAAGGAGCTGTGTGAACAGCGTGAACACGCAGTGACTGAAATTGAGAGTGTGATATGTTTATGGACTATGTTGATTTTGTGTCCATTTTATTAACTTTTTAAGGATATTGGGAAAAAGGAAATGGAATAAGGGAGCCCCCCAACCCCCGAGAAAGGGGGGAGGGTGGCGCCACATGCACTGTATCGACCAGTGTGGGAAAAATATAAGGAGAAATATAGGAGCTCCGTATAATTAGACATCTCGGAAATAGTAGTGTTTGTTTTAGCTTGTTATTCTAGTTTGTTTTTTTGGTGTATTTTAAAGTGCAAGGAGGAGGCCCAGGAGGGGTGTGTATGGTGTGTGTGGGCGCATCAGGAGAGTGTGCAGTGAGTGCGTGATTAAGCTCTATTGGGGAATAGCGGCTGGGGGAAATTGAACTGATGATTGTTCTGTTAATTCATTGACAGTATTGACATGTATCAAATACAAGACTAAAATGCATATGCTTTAAATGATTTAAACAAAATGTTGCATTAACTGTGAGGTAGCAGTGTAGGCGTAGCCCCACTTCAACACCCACGCTAGACACGACTATGGGGTTGAACACACCCTTAGACCACATATGTAAGGCCCTGGCCTTGTATTGTAAAAAGATTAAGAAATATCACAATCAATGGGTAACTGAGACTAAAGGGGGGGATGACCCCCTCCTGGACAGAGCACGGGTCTTTTGACAGATGTGCGTTGGAACACATGTCCACTTTCCTGACAGCAAAGTATAAGGGGAGACCATTACAAAGTAGGAGGGAAGCATTGAACCTCTGGAAGATGTTTGAAGAAACAGAGTATTAGAAGGAAGAGGGGGCGACACATGACAGTAACAGGGAGACATGGACATGGGCGGATGGAAAAAATGTGGAGATGAAAAAGGGGATATATCTGTTAGCAACCTGCCCAGTGGAAAGGTACAGAAACCCAACATATGTGTCGGCAGGCACGATGATAGCAACACCAGGCACAGCCCCACCCCCGCCATATGTCTCACCTTCGGAGGTTACTGCCCACACTGGAGTGAGCACAAGAGACTTAGAGATAGCACTGGTGTTAACACACATGGAATTAGGGAGGTTACAGGAATCATGCAATGTCACCAAGGTAGCAGATACACTGATGCTACACACAGGGGCACCCCCACAACCACCCGGGGATGAGTGGAAGTTAGGTGACTTACTATTCAGAATAGACTGTGCACCTATAAGAAGCGTTCATGTAGAGCGTGACGGAGAGACAGACAGCCTGTGTTACGAGAATGTGGGGTCCTGAAGAGGGGACAAGAAATATTGGAGTGATTTCAATGAGACTGAAGCAGGGGAGGGAGTCGTCGAACAGGCACCCCATGCTACAGCAAGGCTAGAAAGTTTATGGGATGGAAGGTTTGTTTGTTTGTTTGTTTATTTTATTTGTATAGCGCTCCAGACCCGTAGGTAGAAGGGCGCTTAATGAGGCAGTTACTGGAATAAGGTATACATTTTACATTGTATAACAATTTACATAATATGCAAGCATATTTAAGCAGTCAGCAGGTTCATAGAAGATTCAAAGAGGAGGTGAGTGCTGCTCTTTGCTCAGTAGCCAACGAATAACATGTTTCCTAAAGATCGGGAAGGACTCAATGGTTTTGATGTTGAGAGGTAAGGAGTTCCAAAGATGTGAGGCAAGCACTGTGAAGCTAGCGCCTCCTGCTCTATTTCGTGTGAATCTAGGCACTACCATGCATAAGGAGTTGGATGACCTGGTTATTCTGGGAACAGATATCATAGTGAATTTGTTGGTGAGATATGGTGGGGCTAGGTAGTTTAAGGCTTTGTAAGTGAGGCAGATGGTTTTAAGGACAATTTTTTGTTGTATGGAGACCCATTTACACGCTTTCCTAGTTGTGGAAATGTGCTCTCGTCTTGGGATGTTGAGTGCTGCACGTAGTGCATTGTTCTGGAGAACCTGGAGTTTGTTGATTATTGATTGGTTGGCGCCTAGGTATAGACTGTTACAATAGTCCAGTTTGGACTGTATGAGTGCTCTGGCAAGTGTGAGGCAGCTATGGGAAGAAAGGAAAGGTCTGCAGGCCCTTAACAGTATGCCAGTGTAGGTTGAGGGAGAGGTTTGGATAGATAACTTTAGCACAGAAAAAGGGAAGTGAAACTAAGGGCGGGAAAAGAAAAATGAAAATGCAGATGCTACTGATACACAAGGGTACAGGACGGCCTCACTATGTGCCCTGGGTGCAAAGGGACCATAATTTCCTCCTTAAGGCGCTCCCCAACTCACAGTGGGCCTGGGAAGTGGATTTATGAATTCAAAAAGAATACCGCAGTGGTGCCCTTAGCAATAGGGGATATCAAAGGTTTGGTGGTAGCCGCAGTTGGAGACCAAGCAGAGACTGTGTGGGTTAAAGCAGGATACCCGGGAGTAACGGTCATGCATTGCTATTCTCTGTGGAAGAAATGGAAATGACATAAATAATTAATTGCATCC
Organism: Ambystoma mexicanum; assembly: GCF_040938575.1. Classification (NCBI taxonomy): domain Eukaryota; kingdom Metazoa; phylum Chordata; class Amphibia; order Caudata; family Ambystomatidae; genus Ambystoma; species Ambystoma mexicanum. The sequence goes on along the minus strand of NC_090921.1, from coordinate 1,211,518,441 downwards.
CTCTTCCGACATGGCGTCTAACAGGATCTATTAATTCTAAGCCACCTCCACAGTCTAGTTGTTTTAAACATGGCCACCGTTACTCCACCCGTTCCTCTCTGGGTATTTCGATCCTCGCATTACTTCAAAGCGGACTACACGCTACACTCTTACTACAGAGTAAGTGCTTTCTTCTATCTTCCTTCCTGCCTCTCCCTTCCCACCTTCCTTGTGCCTTTCTCTCCCTGCCTTGTTTCACATTGAGCTTTATACAGCATTGTCGGTTCCCGACCCATATGCCATGGCAATTGTATTTCAGCTCCATTGCTCGTTCCGTCTGAACGTGATATTCCCTGTTTAAATTAACGGGAGTAATTATCCTTTACATTGCCTCCACAACTTTATCACAAACACAGTTAGCAAAACTCTGCGAGACCTCTGCAGCTCGTGTACTATTTACAACGTTAGCATATTAGTGCTGCGCAGCACTTTCGGCCTCCTTCAATCCATGAGTCCATGACTATCATACGTAACTTGTTCATCACCTTTTCCACAATGAAACACATGCATCTTCTTCCAGCTAGCGCAACACGTGCATCTTCTTCCAGCCAGCGCAACACGTGCACAATTCTTCTAGTTAAAACATGCTGAGAGGTTTCCTATGGTAAGCATGCTACAAAGATATTACTCTCCTCTTACTAATCAGTATCTATTCCTACAGTGCTGATTTCAACAGCCTCACTTTTGAACATAGAGCATACACTAAACTCCTTTTTTCTTTCTCTCTCTATCCCTACGTGGATGTTATGCTGCGACCTGATCTGTAGTAGAAGACCTAATTCTTCTTGCACCGCACTGAAAGGCAGTAAAGCCTACCATTACAGCTTCTACTGAATTTCTTCAACCATTTCACCCCTGGACAACATCCTCTCATTCTTCATGGGTTTTCTTCCCCAGGAGGATTTCCCCAGCCTTACCCATGCCTCTGTCTCTCCATCTCAGAGCCAGGGTGGAGTCAGGAAATCTCCCCATTACTCTACTTAATACCTACCTTTCAGCAGGTAAGGATTCCGAGAACCGACCTAATTCAAATGTTATACTAATTGTAAAGCTAGCATAAAGTCAGAACAGTAACATTGAATAATGATGCCCATGATGGAGCATCATTTAATAAGATTAGAGCATGGGTATGGCATGCTTTGCGACAAATGTTCCCAGATACCCCAGATTTACAGTTGATCATGCAGTGCACAATGGGAGATGAGGAAGACGCTGTGCAGTACATTCTCAGGGTTCAAGAGATATGGAGAGTGGAAACAGGCAGCGCCTGGGATCACATTTCTATTTTATAGTAAAAAGAGGCCTACCCAAAGAGGTATAGAAGGCGCTGGACAAGATAGCCGGGGGTGGAAGCTAAGGGGTGGCCCAAAATTCAAAGTATTATATTTCACCACTGTAGGAGAATCAAAGAGTGAGAAAGGGAAATGGTTCAGAGGCGAAAGGCTGAGGAAGCGAAACTGGTTCAAAATAAACTAGTGAAAGTGGCTGTGGTAACAACAAGGTCAACAACAGAGCAGATGGCAAAGGGAGGGTACATTTCCAATGCAGCACACGCAAGAATGGCGGTGGTATGGGCTGAAGGAGGACAAGGACAGGGGGGAGGAAACCAGCAATTTTCGGAACCACCGTGGCAGGGAGAACAGCAACGAGGATGAGGTTGGTTCTGAGGGCCTATAGGAGGGGGTTTTGAAGGTCGAGGACCAAGAGGAGGGGGACTAGGGCAGTGCTGGACATGCAGAAGGTGGGGGCATTGTTCGAGAAAGTGTCAAAGCAGGCAGGGAGTGAGTTACAACTACAACCAGCAGAATTATTACTGTCCCCATCCAGATAGCCCCCAATGGCCACCTCCCAGAATGACATCAATACCATATGAGAGACACCAGGCCTATACACAGTTACCGAAATTGAGAGGTAGGGTGGGCACCGCTCTGTCCTTATAATAATTCAAGGATATCACTCGTCTTTTTGCAATTATATATGGGAGCTCAACCTTTACCCTAGGCACCGGGTTACCAAAACATCCACAAAAAGGAATGGACAGCTTCTATCCCTGGATGAGCTCACTCGCACTCCCCTGATCGGGTTTCAATCAATGTAAAGAATAGTTAGTTCTTTCTTGTGTAGTTATATTTGAAATCATTAATCCACATTTCCTTCTCTGATTTTTCAATCTCCTTATTTATTCCTGACCAGTCAGTGTTTCAAAATTATAGCTATGCATTTCGGACTTCCGTCCATCATCAGGGCTGTTAACACTATTCATAATAAATAAATCAGTGACAATCCCAGCAGTGTGATACATTCCCAATTATCCACCATTCAGTGAAATCCGTAAAAAATTAAAGTATGATCACATACACAATAGTAGTTGTAATCCAAAATGAAATACCACGAAAAGATACAAAAAACAGAACAAAATGAAGATTCATTATAGAGCATTGTTGTTAATAAAGCACTATGCATATTTTAATCATATGATTGTATAGGTCTCTACCTGTAGGTCTTCTACCTCCTAGAGAGTATCTTCACCTCTGCTGTATGGATTTCTGAACAGCACTTCTAAGCAGCTCCTATTCAGTAAATAAATAACCTTATTTAACTCCCCTCAGAATCTAATCTCTATTCTTAAAAGTCACATCATTTCGTCTCCCTTAGAGTTGTCATTCTTAACTGTCGTAGGATGCTGCTGTCCAGATGTCGCGGCTGCTCAAAAGGAGCTGCCGCCGTCTGTGATAGCGTTCTTATACACTAATCACTTATGCGCATGCATGCGGTGTCTTACTCGATGGCTCGAACTCCTCTTTTCTCTGTAAGACACATCAGGATAACCTACTCAATAGGTATCCTCATATCTTAGTAACTCTTTTCTTATTTTGGGAAAACAATAGAATTCGGACTGATTCCGTGTATCTAGAGCGTACGTTGATCTATCGCGCCTGCGCACGGAATGAACACTACCTCGCGGGGTCCCGCGCATGCGCCTAGACCTTGAATGTAGTGTTACTCTCCGTGGTCCTCACGGACACAAATTCAACTCTCTCTTCTGCCTATATTACAGTACTCTGTGTCCTGCCCTATTAAGCGAACATAAACAGGGTCATATTCGTTAAACAATGTGCCTTTACTACAACTGCCTCCTCTAGTGCGGGGAGGGGGGGTGTTATTCTCTAGTGTGCATTATCTCATATTACCAAATTCAATGGCTGGGATATATCCACATTGATAACATGTCTTAGCATTTTTATAAAGCTCTAAATCTCAGTTAGCTGCTCAAATATTCACAAGTGAGTTGCTCCCTATTGTACTTAAGTTTACATGCATGACATGACTTACGGTTTGATACCACACAAACTCTCAGTTTACCACTTATTAGCTTACGTATAAAACTGATTTTTACCAAATGGGCATGAATGTTAGCTACGTAACACTATATACATTTGTATACATTTCCGTTCATATTGTGATGTTCAATAGAGGGAATCCATTATAGGCAGTGGGGTCACTGCCTTACGTCCCACAGGGAGCTCCCTGCGGGACATATCGTGGACCCTCTCTTGGTATCCAATGTTCTACCACTTTTGCATCACCATGTCTGTGTTCTCTGAAACGCACAAAAAGCCATAAAGTTCACTTCCTCATTTATACCCCTGGTCTCAGGGAGTCAAGTCGATCGGTCCAAAATGATTCTCGTTGATTCAACCTTTTCCCCAAGTCTTCATGTGCATTAAGTTGTTTAACAGTCTCAAGAACTTGTATCCTCATCTGGCTAATATTGTGCTTCATTGCGTTCCAATGTCTTGCCACCGCTGAATTTACATTGTTATTCCGAATGCATGATCTGTGCTCGTTCCATTGTAGTTTTCCAGGTCTTTTCGATTTCCCTACATAATAAATGCCGCATGGGCATTTGATCGCATAAATTATATTTGGTGTATCACATGTTGCATATCCTTTTAGTTTAATCTTTTCACCCGTGTGAGGGTGGTCTACAGTGTCTCCCTTTGTTATAAAGTT